>NC_091261.1:62445000-63695000 GCF_042477335.2 Ovis canadensis | reverse complement strand
CCCTACCCTTCCCCTCCTCTGGAAAAAGCCCTGTGCTGCCCTGTACATAGCTACCGGCTATTTCTCCTCTCCTTTCTGTCTGATACCCCAGCGAGGCCAGCTGGTGGAGTGCAAGGCAGCCAGATCATGGCTGAAGGAAGAACAAAATGGTGGGCTCGTTTGGGGGGAAACTGGGGCAGGGTTAGGAGGCCCGGTGTGGTGGAGAAGGAGGGAAGTGGGAGTCACTGGGCAAGTGGTAAAACGCTTGAGCCTTGAAGTAGGCTTAGGCCCAGGGACCCCCTGGGACCGCGGTCTGAAGGGTCCCTCAGTGACTCGTGGAGCTGCAGAGAGGCTTGTTCCCTGAAACCTCCCACAGTCCCTGGGGGAGGAGGGTTTGACTGTGCCTAGACCCTCGCCTCAGTACCTGCAGGGGCACCTCCTGCCAGGCACAGGGCAGGTCAAGCGGGCGTGGGCCTAGTTAGGATGAAGCCAGCCATAGCCAGACCTTCTCTGGCATCAAGGACTAGCCCCGGGAAGTGGAGAGGAAGTGACGGCTTCAGAGCTGTCTTTGCGGGGGTCAGGTCTCCCTGGCTGGCCAGCATTCGGAGCTGACCCTGAGGCAACATTAGGAATTGGCCTTGGCCTGGAGGATCTAGGGAGAAGGGTGCTCGTAGTTAACACAGGAGCTTGTGCTGGGGTAGGGCGTTTGGGGCTCTCTTCCTCCAGCTGACTTCCTTTGTTCAGGAACCCAGCCTGGTGGGGAAGAGACAGGCACTTCAGCCTGGCTGGTTACAGGAGGGCTGTGGGCGTGCCCATCAAGGCCAGGTCGGGCTGCAGCCTGGAGGTTGTGAATCCAGACCTGTGCCTAGAGGTGGTGAGACTCAGGGGTCTGAGAGACCCAACGGCCCCATCTTGAGAGAGGCACTGCTCCTTGGGGCGTGCAGGTCCCTCATGGCCATATTGTGTTTTTAAGAATGGCCAGCAATCTGGATTTGAATGTGGGGTTTGACTTGTTTGTTGGTTTTATTTTTCCAAGTCTGCCAATGGATTCCAATTTTTTAAAGTGCCATATATATAGGCCAGACAAAATGTGCCTCTTGGCCGCTTGTCTGCCACCACAAATGTAAGGTGATAAGTACAACTTAATACACTCCTTGGGGGTTGAGGGGGCTGCGAGTTCTAGGGTGATGGCTTTGGAGGTGGTGGTAGGAACGCTTCACTGCTCCTCTAGGTCTGTGTGTCGTATCCTAAGGCACTGCCGAGCCGCTGGCTTGATGACACACCCAACACTCCCTGGACTTGTCTACAAAGTACTGGGTTCTCACTCAACATCTTGCCCCTGAACTCCAGGGCCTGTCTCTCCCTGGGTGGCTGCTGGCTGGACTGCAGACTATGATCAGAATCTCAGTGCTCTTCCCTCTGACCCCTGGCCCCTCAGTGCCTACACCTAGAAATGGAACTGAAGAACAGTTTCTAATGCCTGGAGCGAGTTGGGAACTGGGGCCACCCGGCTGTGTTCCGCTCAGAACCTGTGGGGTCCATAACCTCCCTGCACCTGCAGCTTGCCACATTCATCTCGGCTCACGTGTGGCCTGCGAAGCCTAGGTCTGGCACCCTTTATACCCTGAGAGGTGTCCTGTGTATTGCAAGTCAGTTACTTTTTTTTCTGTTTTAAACACAATCAAGCCTTGGATCTGCTGACCTACCGGGGCCTGGGCAGAGGAAACCAGCTTGTGAGGAGTGAGTGCCTGTGGCTCTTTGGGTGGGATTGGAGCCGTTTGTGCCTCTTTTTCCAGCTTCTGTGGCTGATGAGCTCTGTGGAGTCATTTCTTAGTTTTTTTTCACGGGAGACAGAATACCAGGGGTACAGCCCACGTCCAGCCGCGGTTCTGCTGTAGCACTAGCTGCGTGACCATGAACTAGTGGTATAACTTCTCTGGGCCTCCCGTTTCCTCATCTGTGAAGCAGGATGACAATAGTTCCCCTCTCATAGGCCTGTGTAAATAAAGCATTTGGCATGAAGTAAGCCCTCAGCACACAATGGCTATTGTGATGGCCGCTTTGTCTCCGAGGTTGTTTCTTGGAATGTCTCTGTCCCTTCCAGGCACCTTCTGATTATTCAGAATGGAGATGGGCACAGACTGGGGTTGTGGGTCATCCATCCTGCCTCCAGGAGGTAGGGGATAGGTGGATAGTGACTTAGGTACCTTATTTAATTCTCTCAAGGCTAAAAGGGACAGGGATGGGGGCAGGGGAGCTAGTCCAGAAAGCAGCGTGGCAGGGAGGTGTGAACACTGGTGAGAACGACTCCAGCTCCCCCACCTCAGTTTCTTTATCAAACAGGAAAGGTGACTGTTTACTGTCACCAGAGATTATGGGAAAATTAAAGCAAGTGCGTATAGTGCTTATCACACAGAAGGCACTAGAAACGGTCACAGTAGAATTATTGTTGCTGTCGTTTAGTCGCCCAGTTGTGTCTAACTCTGCGACCTCATGGACTGCAGCAGGCCAGGCCTCCCCGTCCCTCACCGTCTCCCAAAGTTTGCCCAAGTTCACGTCCATTGCATCGGTGAGGTCATCCAGCCATCTCATCCTTTGACGCCCTCTTCTCCCTCTGCCCTCAGTCTTTCCCAGCATCAGGGCCATTTCCACTGAGTCGGCTGTTTGCATCAGATGACCAAACCGAAATACTGGAGCTTCAGCTTCAGAATCAGTCCTTCCAATGAGTATTCAGAGTTGATCTCCCCTAAGATTGACTGGTGTGATCTCCTTGCAGTCCAAGGGACTTTCAGAAGTCTTCTGCATAGTAGAATATATGTTGAGAAAAGCCAGGCCCCAGGCAGTCCACTGGTTAGGACTCAGTGCTTCCACTGCAGGGGGTTATGGTTTGATTCCTGGTTGGGGAACTAAAAAAAAAAAGCCAGGCCTTAGCTTCTTCCAGCAGAGGACTTTGGGAACCATGCGGGCACAGTTTGGGGCATGGAAGTGTCCGTGGTTTTGGTTAGCTGGGCCCCCAGAAGTCCCGGGGGTGGGTTGGTGCCAGCTGGTGGGAATGTGTCCCTTTAGCTCGTGAGGTTTGCTTTCCCATGGAGGGGAGGACCCAAGGCCGAGGTCTTGGCGGAGAGGCTGGACGAGGGGTCTGCGGCCGCTCGTAATTCTCAGCTCTGGTGCACCCGCTGAGGCCTCCTGGCTGCCACGCTACCTGCAGCAGGTGTGTCTGGCCCCGACATCATCTCATGGGGCCCTTGAGTCAGCTGGTTTCCTTAGCATGACCTCCCACGTCTCTGAGACGGCAGAGTCCGGTGGACTCCAGAGCCCCAGCAACCTGGTTGGAATCCCAGCCTTTCTTCTGGGGGAACCTTCCCTGAGCCTCTGTTTCCTCAGGCACATGGTGTCTGGTTGTCATACCAGTGCTAGGGGCACGAAGCTACAGGACCTGACTTACAGGCTGCGAGAGGTCAGGACCGAACTTGGGAGGCTGGGGTGATGACTAGAGGAGGAAGATGATGCTTGGAGCAGAGAGGTGGGAGGAGAGACTGGTCATTATCAGCATTACCTTTGGTGAAAACTAGTCACCCGCTTTCCTTCCCACGGCTTGTGGTTTACTTCTCGCTGTCAGCTTGCCTTTGACAGCCGTGCCCCAGGCGTTAAGGATGCAGCTGAGGGTGGGTCAGGGGCAGCGGTGTAGGCGGTCCTGAACTCAAGCCCATCTCTGAGTGTAGGGTCTCGGAGCAACCTCCCACCTGGCTCCTGCCCTCCGCCCGGCCTGTGCTTCCTGTCGCCACCCCTGATTATCAGCGTCTGGGGGCCGAGGCCGCTGAGCATCCAGGTTTGCCCCCGTGCTCTGTTCCCCTTGGCTGATCTAACTGGCACTTGCCCGGAAGAGCCTGGGATGGTTACTCATGCTGTCTGCTCTTGCCTCCCTTCCCAGGACCTCAGAGGACTTGCCAAGAGGGTGGGGCGAGCCCCTGGATGCCCTTGGTGAAGACCCTCCCACCCCTACCTTACCCCCACTGGAGGAAATGCCCTGTTGGTCTGACGGTCTCTCTGCTGCCCAGAGGGCTTGGGTGGCCCAGTTCCCTGGTTCCATGGGGGTGAAAGCTGGAGGAACCTGGGGCCCGATTCCCTTCATCCAGAGGAATCATCCCAGTGGCAGTGACCTGTCCCCACTCCCGTCTTACCAAGCACTTCTACCCAAATACAAGAAAGCTGTCCACATGCTTTGTCTCCCGTAATTCTTGTGGCCACCTGGAGAGGTTGACAACCCCATGTGGTCCAAAAGATGGGGAAACTGAGGCTCTGGTGAAGTGATTTGCCCTGGGCGGCGGGGGGCGGGGTGGGGAGATCCCAGCCAGTGCTGGGATTCAAACCCGTGTCTGTGTGATCCAGAGACGTTCTCTCAGCCCCACCTGGGGCAGTCACTGTGTCATAGCTGCTCCAAGGGCGTGTGGCCCACACCGCCCCCCCACCAGCGTGAGCAGGGGTCCACCCCGGAAGCCCCCTGGCCCACGCCCCCCCACCACCAGCGTGAGCAGGGGTCCACCCCAGAAGCCCCTGGTAACAGGTTCTTCCTTGTCCTCTGCAGGGAGAAGAAGTGGGTAACTGTGGGCGACACATCCCTGCGAATCTACAAGTGGGTCCCCGTGACGGAGCCAAAGGTTGACGATGTGAGTATGGGGGCTGGTCCCCTGGAGTGGGGCTGCCCATCCACGCTTCCCACTATGGCGACGGGACTGGCTGTCCACTGCCACCTTCCATGTGGGGACCCGGGGGCAGAGCACTTGGAAAGCAGAAGGATCCAGCTTGGGGCTGGAGAGGCTGCTGGATCTACCCCTCACCCTAGTCTACCCTTCCCCCATAGTCCAGCCCTAGTTTGATGACACCACCCTTATGGCAGAAAGTGAAGAGGAGCTAAAAAGCCTCTTGATGAAAGTGAAAGAGGAGAGTGAAAAAGTTGGCTTAAAGCTCACTATTCAGAAAACGAAGATCATGGCATCTGGTCCCATCACTTCATGGGAAATAGATGGGGAAACAGTGGAAACAGTGTCAGACTTTATTTTTTGGGCTCCAAAATCACTGCAGATGGTGACTGCAGCCGTGAAATAAAAAGACGCTTACTCCTTGGAAGAAAAGTTATGACCAACCTAGATAGCATATTGAAAAGCAGAGACATTACTTTGCCAACAAAGGTCCATCTAGTCAAGGCTATGGTTTTTCCTGTGGTCATGTATGGATGTGAGAGTTGGACTGTGAAGAAAGCTGAGCGCCGAAGAATTGATGCTTTTGAAGTGTGGTGTTGGAGAAGACTCTTGAGAGTCCCTTGGACTGCAAGGAGATCCAACCAGTCCATTCTGAAGGAGATCAACCCTGGGATTTCTTTGGAAGGAATGATGATAAAGCTGAAAGTCCAGTACTTTGGTCACCTCATGCGAAGAGTTGACTCATTGGAAAAGACTCTGATGCTGGGAGGGATTGTGGGCAGGAGGAGAAGGGGACGACAGAGGATGAAATGGCTGGATGGCATCACTGACTCGATGGACGTGAGTCTGAGTGAACTCCAGGAGTTGGTGATGGACAGGGAGGCCTGGCGTGCTGCGATTCATGGGGTCGCAAAGAGTCGGACACGACTGAGCGACTGAACTGACTGAACTGAGGCGGGGAGTGTCCCCTGCAAGTCGCCTCTTCCGACAAGAGCCCCGCGATTTGCTCCACACTTTAGTGCCAAAGTGTCCCCTCTCTTAGACTGAGCACCATGGTTTTGGGGTGGGCATGGTGGTACCTGCAGACAGGCAGGCCCTCTGCCGTCATTGTAGGGCCATTCCTGGCCCCTGACCATCTGTCAGACATTACTTTGTGGAGTTGAGCTCTGTATCCGCCCTGTACAAGGGAAGACATGAGCTCAGAGAGGTAAAGCCATTTCCCCAGAGTCACACAGCAACTGTCAGATCTGTCTGACTTCAAAGCACATATTCTCTACTCTTGGAGAGCCTTCTGGGGGTTGGAGCTGCTGGTGAAGAGTGACCCCAGAGAGTGGCGCAGAGAAGCCTGGGCTGTTGTTAAAGGGAGGGTTCCAGGTGGAGCAGTGACTATGACCACTAGGGGGAGCCCTGGTGTCTGTGCCTAATCTTCAATTCAGTCCAATTGCTCAGTTGTGCACTCTTGGCGACCCCATGGACTGCAGCATGCCAAGCTTCCCTGTCCATCACCAACTCCCAAAGCCTACTCGAATTTCATCCAACCATCTCATCCTCTGTCATCCCCTTTTCCCACCTTCATTCTTTCCCAGCATCAGGGTCTTTTCCAATGAGTCGGTTCTTTGCATCAGGTGGCCAAAGTATTATAGTTTCAGCTTCAGCACCAGTCCTTCCAATGAATATTCAGGACTGATTTCCTTTAGGATTGACTGCTTGGATCTCCTTACAGTCCAAGGGACTCTCAAGAATCTTCTCCAACGCTGCAGTTCAAAAGCATCAATTCTTTGGCGCTCAGCTTTCTTTATGGTCCAGCTCTCACATCCATACATGACTGCTGGAAAAACCATAGCTCTGACTAGATAGACCTTTGTTGCCAAAATAATGTCTCTGCTTTTTAATATGCTGTCCTAATCTTAGGGATTGGTGGCTGGCAGCTGCCCCATGTCACAGATAGTTTTGCAGCTCTGTGGCTCCCAGGCTGGTTACCTTCAAAGACCCCCAGGTCAGCTACTACCATTTCCAGTCAAAATCCAAAACGGTTCTACCAACAAGCCTCCCCGTGAGCTGTACCTTCTGCCTGGAGTGCCATGCCTACTTGTGCAAGGGTGGTTCACACTGACCTACGTGCTTCCAGTCGTGACAGTATGCATGATTGGTAGGTTACTAGGGGCCATAAGTAGGGGCAGGGAATTCCCTGGCGGTCCAGTGGTTAGGACTCAGTGCTTCCGCTACTGAGGACACAGGTTCAATCCTTTGGTCGGGACACTAAGATCCCACATGCCACGTGGCTTGGCCAAAAAACAACAAAACAGGCAGGGCAAAGCCTCCCTCCGCCATTTCCAGTGACCTACCCCACAAGTCTGGGGTCTCCAGGCAGGGCTGAGGCGCCGTTCTTGACCTTTTGATCACGTGTTAGCCCCTAGGTGAGTCGACACTGGGCTGAGATGGCGGTGGCGTGTTGTCCCCTCTGGTCCTGGCCTGGTTCATAGAGCCACCAGGGCTGCTTTACCCCAGAGGCACCAACACAGACCATCACGGCCTTTGGTGCAGACCATTCCAGAGGGAGAGCAGAGTGCGGCCAGCCTCCTGGAAGGCAGCTTCTGGCTTCTGCCCATGTCTGCGCCTTGCACATCATTAGGTGTTGTATAAACGCCGGTTGCATTTGAGAAGATGTGGTCTCTGCTCTCAAGGAATTTATAATCTCGTTGGGGGAAGATAATTATAGAATAGCATGAAACAGACATCAGGGAAGCGCCAAATGGATTGTGATCAAGGAGAAAACGTAATCGATGGGGTATCGGGAAGGACAGGGCAGTGCAGGGCTGGAGAGACCTCTAGCTGTGGAGTTGGACAGGCTAGCCTCAATTAACCTGTGATTCCAGACAGGTGACCCCACCTTGCTGGGTCTTTAGTCCCCTCTTTTGTGCACTGGAGCATTACTATCTGGCTCCTGGGGTTTTCTGCAACAGAGCAAAGGCAGTATATCATATGGGAAGAACTTAGCTCAGCGTGGCTGTGCAGACGGCGCTTAGATGCTAATTCGCTGTCATTTCTGAGCTGAGATGTACAATATTCCTGCCCGCTCCCTTTCAGGCAATGGGTCCCACGCCTAGCTGAGCACTTGATCCCCTGGGAGTCTCGACAAAATGCAGGTTCCCAGGTGCCACTCCAGACAGCTGAATCTGCATCTCTGATGGTGGTGGCCGGGAATCTGCATTGGAAAAGGACAGCTTTTCATGTTTTTAAATGCCCATTAATAGCATGGTTACATCATTTTTTTTCTTCAGAATTTTCTTGAAATTTTTATTCTCTTAAATAGGTAAAACATGTTACAAAATTCAAATGTTACTTATAAACCCTTAAAAAAAAACTATGACAATTTACCTGCATAAAATTCACACTTTTAAATTGTGCCAGCCAGTGTTGGTATGTTCACGGTGCTGCAACCATCATCACCATAATTCCAGAATGTTTTCATTACCCCATAAAGAATAAAGGAAACTCATACTCTCCTGAAGATCCTGGAGTCAACTATCTGTTTCTGTACATTTTCATATTCTTTAAATGTTACTTTATTTTTTAATAGCCTTATCTTTTTTAAAAAATATATTGTTTATATATTTGGCTGTATTGGGTCTTAGTTGCAGCATGTGGGATCTAGTTCATTAACCAGGGCTTGAACCCTGGCCCACCAACCTGGGAGCTCAGAATCCCAGCCACTGGACCACCAGGGAAGTCCCCAGTATTATCTTTTTGTAAATCTGCATCCCATCCCGATGAGTACCTCTGACCCCACGCAGCTCTCTTCCTTGGAGACAACCAGTGTTCATTGATCCTTCCAGGGAGCGTGTGCACGCACACACACACACACATGTTCCTTTATGCTCTTCCTTAACTGCCAGCGGCAGCATCCTGTTCACGTGTTCTGCGTCTTTTATACATCTCGGGGATACCAAAGTGTTTTAATATGTGGATATCTCTGCGGATCTTTCTGCGTTTGTACAGAAGAGCTTCCATGGCGTCTGTAATTGGTGTATACCCTTGCATTGAATGAATGTACTGTACTTTGTTTAACAAGTCTTTTTCCAATGGATGCAGTTAGGTTGTTTCCAACACACTCCCACATGGAACTTCCCTGGTGGTCCAGGGGCTAAGACTCCATGCTTCCAATGCAAGGGACCCAGGTTCAGTCCCTGGTCAGGGAACTAGATCCCACATGCTCAAACTAAAGATCCTGCATGCCATAACTAAGACCTGGTGCAGCCAAATAAATAAGTTAAAAAAAAATGGAACCACATGTAAGAGCATCCCCTTTACCCCTGCTTCCTCCCTGGGCTTTCCCTCCTCACCTGGTCTCCAGAGTCAGGTCAGAAGTCAGCTGACTGTTTTTAAGGACGGCAGTGTCTGGGGCCTGAAGATAGTTGAAATGCATGAGCTGGCTTTTCCATCCCTCACCTGGCATTCCTGTACCAGCTTCGGGCTGAGTAACCACAGCCTTTTCACCAGGGGAAATTCCCACCAGCCAGGGTGTTTGCAGGCCTGTGGGGTACCCCCTACAAGCAAGGTGGCGTTACCCCCAGCATCGCCAGCCCACCCCCAGAAACTTCCCCTGCACAGGGCTCCTTGATCCCAAAGCAAGGAGACCCCCTCATGGGACATGTTCAAAGCCAGGCCAGTGGAGCCCTCCAGAGACTTGGGGGCTCCAAGATGAGTCCTCGGAATAAAATACTCATCCCATTCCCCAGGGTCTTACTTGTGCGTGCACGAATGCACAATTCAGTGACTCGGTTTCTGCATCACTTTTCTCCTCCAGAAAAACAAGAACAAGAAGAAGGGCAAAGACGAGAAGTGTGGCTCAGAGGTGACCACCCCGGAGAACAGCTCCTCCCCGGGAATGATGGACATGCATGGTGAGCTTCCCGCGGCCGCCGGCCGGCCCGTCTCCTGCCCGGAGTGCTCGGCTGTGTTTTTGTTTTGCCAGCAGGTTTGTTCACATTCCAGGCCAGGGGCAGGACCGGGAGGCCTCTGTGCCAAGGAGGAGGCTCATCGGAGGAGAAGAAGCTGCTTTTCCCAGAGCAACGAGCCAAGAATCACAAAATGAGTCAGAGTGGGTCTTCCTGGTGGTCCAAGAACACCACGCTCCTGGTGTAGGGGGCCCAGGTTCAATCCCGGGTCAGGGAGCTCGATCCCACATGCCACAACTAAGACCTGGTGCAGCTAAATAAGTAAATATTTTAAAAAACTGAGCCAGAAACATTAAATAAGACCTCCTTCTCACCCAGTGACACAAACCTCACAGGAGATGTTCTGTGAGTCCCATGTGCCCAGGAAGTTTTTTGGAGTAACTATCTCTTTTTCTCCTGGGCCTGGTGTATCATATAAATGACTCTTGTTTCCCATTTCCTATTTTGCTTGGGCTACTGGGAAGCTCTCACTGGATTTCTGACTTCACATGAATCATTCTGGGACCTTGGACCTGCCTTTCTACACTGATGGCTTAATTTCCTTTGCTGTCATATTTCAAAAGTTGTAACCAGTGTCCCATTGATCAGATCCAGGCTGGAGACATGCTTTGGTCCAGCGGTCCCCAGCGTTTTTGGCACCAGGGACTGGTTTCGTGGAAGACAGTTTTTCCACAGACCAGGGGGAAGTCAAGCAATGGGGAGTGGTTGTAAATATAGAATGAAGCTTTGTTCATTCGTCTGCCCCTCCTCCCCTGCTGTGCGCCCACAGACGGGTATCCGTTCATGGCCCGGGGGTTGGGGACCCATGCTTTAACCAGTCTGTAAGTGTTTTGACACTGCTGGTATTTTTTTTTTCTTTTAACCTTTTTATCTGAGAGGAAAGGCACAAATCATAAGTGTATGGCTCCATGAAATGTTCACAGACTACATACCCTTTTGTAACTGGCCCAAATCAAGACAGAAGGTTGGGACTTCCCTGGTGGCCCAGTGGCTAAGACTCTGTGCGCCCAGTGTAAGGGACCCAGGTTCAATCCCCAGTCAGGGAACTAGATCCCATATGCTACAACTATAAGATCTAAGGAGATCTGAGTGCCATAACAAAAACCAAGCACAGCTAAATAAATACGAATTTTTTTTTTTTTTTTAAAAAGAAGGTTCCCGGCAATCCACAGGGTGTCCGTTCCTGGCTGTCCCCACCCCATCAAGGCGAACCACCACCTGACCTCTAACGGCAGAGATTTGAACTGGAAGTGGCTAAAAAATTGAGTTTCTGCTATTTATAAACTACCAGAGATCTGCTTTTCTCCCTTCCTCTGAGGAGTCGGATCTGCCTGCCCTTGGGCGTGTGGATCCTTGAGGCCACAGCCCGCTGGAGCAGAAGCAGCCGTCCCTGCGGGGAGCGCCAGCCCCACGAGGCCCACCAGGCTTACCTCCTGTTTTGTCCTGTGCCTGCCCGCCTGGTCTCAGAGCTCCCAGCGCTTGCCATTCTCCGTCTCGATCCCAGTTTCTCTGTCTTTTGTCCTTCTGACCACCCGCGTTTTCTTTTTGCACAACGTAGTGGTATTAGATAAATCAACAAATAAGTCAGAAGGGAACATTGGCTGGATCTAGTTCCTAACCTTCCGGGCTCAGGGCTGTCTTAACTGGGGGAAGGGAAGCCAGCAGACTTCCCCGTTTGCACAAACTGACTAGTCTGGAAAACAGTCACAAGAGCAAGGATTCCTGCTGGTTGCCAAACTGGCTTCAGAAAAAAGCACAGGGGGGTGTTTGCTGACGGTTAATGTGACAAGAAAGTCACACACACACACACACACACACACACAACACACACCCATACCTCAGCTGGCCATACAGTCATAATCAAGATGCATTTCATTTTCAAAAACAGCTTTTGGGGAACTTCCCTGGTGGTCCAGTGGCTAAGACTCTGCACTCCCAAAGCAGGAGGCCCAGGTTCGATCCCTGGTCAGGGAACTAGATCTCATATGACACAAGTAAGACCCGGCACAGCCAAATAAATATGAAAAAACAAAGAAATAGGTATTTGAGTTGGGGCCCCTGACTCCCTGGGGCTGGTCAGCATCCCTACTCTCTGGGTACCGAGGAGAGCCCTGGCCTGGCTTGGTTTCATTTCATTCATAGAATTACAGGTGAGAACCTTTAGAGCAGAGAGCTGGATTCTAATGTGTCTCTGCTAGGATCGCCCCTAGATGATCATGAGCTAGTTATTGAACATGTAGCCTTGGGTTTTTCTGTTTTTAACCTGTCACACAGGGATGGTAATACCTATTTCACAAGGTCGTTATGAGTATTAAATAAGAGAGTCCCTCAAAGGCCTGGGTGTGTCAGTAGCTAACATTGAAGAAGCCATCACATTGTGCCAGGCAAGCATCTTGCTAAGCCCATTTGAGGCATCACCTCATTCAGTCCTGGTAGTGAGCCCCTGTTGTACAGAAACCAAGGCTGAAGAAGTTGAAGGAACTTGCCTAGAGTTAGGAAGCTCATCACTGTCAGTGCTGGGATCTGAGGTCCTTTGGAGAATTCAAGTTTATGTCCACTAGCCCAGACTTAACTCCCCAGGAAAATCCAGAATGCCGAGCAACCCAGGTCCCTGATTCAGGAACCATGCTCACTTTCCAGTTTAGCACCTGTGCAGCCAAGAAAGACCCAAGTCTGACCACAGGTCGTGGAAGTCTGAAAGCTCAGGGAAAGTTGTGGGCCTGGTTAGAATTATCTGGAATGCTCCAGGCAGATGGATGGACCTGGGAGGAAGTGAGGGGACAGAGCTTCTGCATCCAGCTGTTTATATGTCTCCAGGATCCACCTGGGGTCAGCCCGAGCATCAGGGTCATGCCGTTACCAGGTTACCAGGCTAGGTTCAGGGCAGCTGACTCGTTAAACATGAGTGCTTACTGTCCTTAATCAGCATGACCCCATGCAAGCACCCACAGGTTGTGCCTTTGAGTTCTGTGTTTCTCGCACACACTCCTGTATATATATCTTGGCGTAGAGAGGAACTTTAGATTTTTCTCGAAAGATAAACCAGGGGGAGTTTACATCTTTTTCTTTTTTTTTAAGTCCCAGAATTCACAAGAGGGTGCCTTTGTGTAATGAGTGCCCCAGAGTACACTTAAAATAAGGTGCAATTTACCGAGTCAGGGCTGCAGGGCTGCCTGGGGCGGCCTCGCCAGGTGGAAGCAGAGGAAAGGCTCGGGGTTGGGGGCTGGGCAGGCCAGCATGAGCAAGGGCTCTGCTGCTGAGACTCAGTTTCCCCACCTAGGAGGTTTCTGAGATTAAACAAGGTGGCTGTAGATGCCCTGGCCTGGTGCCCAGCATGTAGTCGGTGCCCCAGACGTGTTGATGTGCTTGCTTCTCCTCTCTCCTCTCCCTCTCTCTTTCTCTGTGTGTCTGTTTCTCTCTCTCTCATTTTTACAAAAATGGCTTTGGTCCCAGGTGCACAGCATGGCCCAGAAAAGCAGGGTAAAGCTGTAGTAATATTTTTGAAATGATCGTGTGGGTATCTGTAGGTTAAAATGACTCTCTGATTGCTTCTCGGCCTGTTGGCTAAAACGAAGTGTGGTATCTGTTCTTATCAGGTAACTATCTCTATCCGAGGACAGTGTAGTGCATGGATCTTTGGAGGAAGGCACTGGGCTAGCAGCTTGCGCTGTCCGCTGCACACATCAGCTTGGCACTGCAGTACCTCCAGGAACGGTGCTCCCCCTTGGGGAGTAACTCAGTGTGAAAAGACAGATTGTAGGGAATTCCCTAGCAGACCAGTGACTAGGACTCTGAGCTTTCACTGCCGAGGGCCCAGGTTCAAACCCTGGTCAGGGAACTAAGATCCCACAAGCTATGTGGTGCAGCAAAATGAAGAAAGAAAAGAAAGGAAAATGACTCTTTGTGCCCAAGAGAGGGGTCCAGGGCGAGCAGGTATGTACCCCCAGGACCCCCAGCTCCACCCCTAGTGCCCTTTTTGCCCAGTGAACTTTCTTCCCCTTTTCCTTTTTAATATGAAAAAAAATATCATAATAGAGAACAGTAGAGAGAATTGTTTGGTGAACTTCATGCCCACCCACCTAGATTTTCATAATATGATGCCGCATTTGCCTCACCTATTTTTTAAATGTGTTAGGTTTTTTTTTTAATTGAAATACAATTTTCAGATTCAAAATTGCACAGCTCTTGAGTATAAAATTCAGGGAATTGTGACAATTGCATGCAGCCTGTGCTAGATTTTAAAGTACGTTTCCCCCACACCATGATACTTAAGTCTGTACCTAAACACTTCAGCATGTGTCAGTGATAAATGACATTTCTATCTACCCACTGTACCATTATCACTCCTAACAAAATTAATTCCTTACTTTGAAACTCCAGACTGTATTCAATTCCCCAGTTGTCCCCAAATGTCTCTCAGAACTGGTGCATTCAAAACAGGATCCGGATAAATCCCACACGTCATGTTTAGTTGTTAGGTCTCTTAAATTTCTTTAATCTGTAATACGACAGTGATCTTTCCCGTTTCTCTTTTTTTAAAAATACTGATTGATTGATTTGGCTGTATCAGTGGCATCATTCAGGATCTTTCAGTACAGCAGGGGGGCTTAGTTGCTCCGAGCCATGTGGGGACTTCTCCAATCAGGGATTGAACCCGATCCCCTACATTGCAAGGCAAATTCTTAACCACTGGACCCCCAGGGAAGTACCCTCTTTTTTTTTTTTTAATGGCATTGACTTGGTGAGCCTGGGACCCTTGTCCTGTAAAATATCCACTTTCTATTGTGAACTTGTTTCTCTTTCTGTCTCCCCCTTTAATTTTGTATCAAGTGCAGTTGGTCCAGGGCTGGATCAGATCCCCTGAAACAGTTTGGCGATGCTGCCTCCTGGGACCACGCCCCAGCCTCTGCATAGCTTCAGAGCCAGGCCCACGAGATACCTGGTTTCTTCACCTGGAACGAGACTCTCATGACCCCCCACCCCTCTTTTCTCAGCAGCTGTAGCATTTCACACTGTGATTCTGTTCCCTCGCCATGCAGATGATAACAGCAACCAGAGCTCCATCGCAGACGCCTCCCCCATCAAACAGGAGAACAGCAGCAACTCCAGCCCTGCTCCCGAGCCCAACTCAGCTGCGCCCGGCGATGGCACCGACACCAAGGTGGACGAGGCCCAGGCCGATGGGAAGGAGCTCCCTGGGGCCGAAGGTACGTGCCCTCAAGGGTGGGACTCAAGAGAGACCTCTCTGTAGCCAGCTTTCAGCCAGGAAGCTGGAAGGGACTTTAAGGAGGTCCTGCCAAGTGCTGGCCCCCAGAAGGTAACGGTAGAGAAAGGTAATGCCTAGAGCTCATATTCTTGTTGTTTTAGAAGCTGTCTTGTCTGACTCTTTTCGACCCCATGGGCTGTAGCCCACTAGGCTCCTCTGTCCATGGGATTTCCCAGTCAAGAATACTGGAGTGGGTTGCCACTTCCTTCTCCAAGGGATCTTCCCAACTCAGGGATTGAACCTGCATTGGCAGGCAGATTCTTTACCACTGAGCCACTAGGGAAGCCCTATACATTTGAATAGGTTTGTTTATTTTGAGATTTCTGGGTTCTCTATGTTTATTTCTTTATTTTGGGGGCCATGCTGCATGGCTTGTGGAATCTTAGTTCCCCAACCGGAGGGTCAAACCCATCCCCCCTGCGTCAGAAACATGGAGTCTTAACCACTGGACCACCAGGGAAGTCCCTAGGTTCTCTTTAAATGAAAAATTTCCAATATACAGAAAAAAATGAAAGAATAGTGTACTACTTTCCTGTATACCCACCAGTTGAATTCATCAATTGTTGATATTTAAAATTTGGGGTCTTTTGTTTTTTTGTTGGAGGCTGTTGTTGTTTGAAGGTTTTTTTTGTTTTGTTTTTGCTTTGCCTAAAAATATTTTTTTCTGGGGCCATTTGACGTAAAGTTGTAGACTTTATGACATCTTATCTCTAAACACTTCACTGTGCCTCTTTTAAAAATAAGGACATTCCCTTACATAATCACAGTGACCATTATTGCACCTCAGAAAATGAACAATACTTCCCGATTGTCTAATACCGAGGTGTGTTTTGGAGCGTGTTGATGGATGGTGCATGGGCCGTGAGAGAAGGGGCTTGAGAGTGACTCCCGGTGCCTGGAGAAACAGCCTTGCCGTCATCTGTGATGGAAGAGAGGTGGAGGGGCAGGGCCGGTGGGTCTAGGGTGCCGGCAGATGCCCGAGCACAGTCTGGGGTTGCAGGAAGAGGCTCGGGGTGATGTGATCTTACCCGGTAGGGCAAGGCTGTTGGCTTTTCGGTGCTTGGGGAGGGTGTGCATCTCCTGGGGAGAAGGCCATCCTGTGCTGGAGAGCTCCTTCACATCTGGTTCCAGTCTCTTCCACACACTTCACTCGTTAGCCCCGTGAGAGGCTCCCTACTTATCCCGAGTGACAGGCAGGGCCCAGTCCCACTCCAGACTCCCAAGAGCTCATGGGCAAGGCAGGCATTGAAGCTGAGAATTACAGTCCACAGAGGTGGCAGGCAGACTAGATCCAGCGTGTGCAGGGGTGGCCCCAAAGCCCAGTGCTGTTTTTATTTTTAATTGGAACTTGATGGCAAAATTTAAAAATTGAGCAATCTCACTTAAAATAAGATCGATCTCCAGCTTCTCTTGAAAAGAGAAGCCTGCATTCCCATAGAGCTGCAACCAGCTAGAGCAGAGATGTGGCTGCCTCTCCAGGGAGGGCCCAGAGGGCCTACATACTCCAGTTACCACACTCCTCACCACTCCCTATCGTCTCCCCACCACCGAGGCCAAAGGCAATTGTGTTTTACCCTGTGATCACTGCTTGTTTTTCTTGTTATTGATTTAAAAAGAAAGTTAATATGTTTCTTGAACCTTTTTTTCTACTAAGAGTAGAGAGTCTGGGGGGAAATGCGCATGTCTTTGAGGAAGAAGAGACTATTCCTTTAGATTTTCTGTGCAAAGGTTATCTGAGTCTGAATTAAATAGCCCACCTGACTCATTCTGGCACTGCCTGGAACATAAGGGGTCTTGACTTTGTGGTCAGATACAATAGGGAAATGGAGACTGGGGCCCTCTGGGAAGCCTCCCTGGAAGAGGTGCTGTCTGACTTGGGCTTAAAGGATGAGCAGAGATAGGAGGGAACCAAGCAATCCAGGCAGAAGGGACCACAGGGCAGTACCTGGGGAGGTCAGGGGAATGTGCCCATGTGCCAGGAGGATCTGAATTAGGAAGCAGATTAAGGTGCCCTAACAGACCACCACTGCTGGGTCTGTTGTGGGGCCTTCTAGAGGTAGTCTGTACCTAGAAGCATCTATGTGAGATGATTACCTCCCGTTTTAGAACACTCTCACTTAACAGTCACCATGGAGATAGTTCCACGTTAAGACATACGGGTCTTTCTTATTCTCTTTACCAGCTTATCATTCAGAGCTGTGACTGTACCATGATGTATTTAAATAGTCTCCGTGTTGATGGGTTATTTGAGTTGTTTCTCCTGCACCGATGGTGCTGAAAGGCATCTTGTACTCATGTCCCTTGGCACCTTTGCTCAGATGTGAATGAGTCTGGAGGATGTGGCCGTGGAGGGGGCTATGGGGGCAAAGGGCAGTGGGCATTTACAGTGTAGTGGTCTCCCCCTTTTCCACCCGTGCCATGGGCGGAATGGCTTCCCCCGGAGCAGGGCCTTTCTGCCTGGGCTCTGTAGATTTGTGGGGCCGGGTGATTCTTTGCTGTGGGGGTGTCCTGTGCATGGTGGAGTACTGAGAAACATCCCAGTCACTAGATGCCAGTAGCATCCTCCCCCATTTTAGTGACACCAAAAATGTTTCCAGGTGGGGCAGATGTCCCCTAGGGGAATGGGGGAAAACACCACCACCCGTTGAGAACTCCATCCCAGCGACTTTGGTGCAGCCTTCTCCCGTGTACAGCACTCTCCTCCTCACGGGGCCGCTGCCCGGACCTGGGGAGAGGTGCTGGGACGGGGCCATGAATGCAGGACGGGCTGGTCACATCTGGGCCAACCCGTGCTGGCTGTGTGGCCTCAGGCCGGCAGCATGACCTCCTGTGCACCTTCCTGTTTCCTCAAGACAAATTAAAGTTGCCTGTCGCGTCAGGTCACTGGGAAAGGAGGCTTCAGGTCCCTGGGAAAGGAGGTGGAGCTTGCGGGGTGGGCGGGGCAGAGGGAGGGCGGAGCGATGAGGGGCAGGGCCGGTGTGGCCATATCCCGGCTTTCTGGGCCTGCCCTCGGTTTTCCTGTGTTTCGGGTGTGCGTCTCCTTTCCCAGCGCTCAGCTGCGGGAATTCTGTCGGGTCCACGCTTTCATGGCTGTTGTGTTAGGACCCTGAAACTCCTACCCGCTGCCTCAGGTCCATGGGAACCACATGGGCGTCCCTTCCCGGCCAGGCCAGTCCTCTGGGCCGGCACAGTTGCCCAGCTTTGCCCAGGGGACACACCTACACACTGTCAGGGG
This sequence comes from Ovis canadensis, assembly GCF_042477335.2. Taxonomy (NCBI): domain Eukaryota; kingdom Metazoa; phylum Chordata; class Mammalia; order Artiodactyla; family Bovidae; genus Ovis; species Ovis canadensis. The sequence continues at coordinate 63,676,862 of NC_091261.1, read as the reverse complement.
CCTTCCCCAGGTGGGGGTCCACTTCCTGCAGGACAGAGCAGGTTGGTCGCCAGCTGTTGACCTTGCTTTGAACTTGTTTACTGCTAAGTGAGTTCAGGGAATGACATAATGTCCAAAGTCCCTGGACTAAATTTAGGCCCTTGGAAAATAATTTCCCCTGGGTGAGTTCCAGTGCCTTGGGCTGAGAGAACCAGGGCGCAGCAGCGGGGCCTGCCTGGAATGCTCGGCCAGCTCCAAGGCCAGTTCCCGCTGTGCTCTTGGGCCAAGCAAGGGGTCAGCGTGACTCCGTGGACCCACACTGTGGGTGACTCGCCACCTTCATGATTTCTAAGCCTGCGTCTGGGCCCCCACCTCCCTCTCCTCTCTGCAAAGCCCACCACGTAGGGCAGAAAGGGCTCTGTCGCGACTTCCCTCCTGGTCCAGTGGCTAAAACTCTGTGCTCCCAGTGCAGGGGGCTGGGGTTTGATCCCTGCTCAGAGAACTAGATCCCACATGCCACAGCTAAGACCTACACCAGCCAAAAAAATAAGTGCTTCTTTTTTTAAAAAAAGAGGTCCGTAGTCAAGAGAGAAGGAGGATAATAGTAACTGCAAAGGTTTGTTAAAGCAAACTTATAATGTGAACTAGAATATAAGGTTAACATGGATTTTTCTTTTATTTAAATTGAGGTGAAATTCCCATAGCATGCAAGGCACCATTTTAAAGCGAGCAATTCAGTACCATTTAGCACATTCATCATGTTGTACAGTCACCACCTCTGTCTAGTTCCAAACAGTTCTCGTCACTCTAACAGGAAACCCTGTGCCCTTCAGCTGTCATTTCCCATTCCTCTATCCCTGGCCTCCACCAGTCTGTGTTTTCTGTCTCTGTGGATTTGTCTTTCCTGGTCCTTTCACAGAAATGGAGTCATGCACCCTGTGTCTTTTGTTGACTGACGTCTGTCACTCAGCATCATGGTGTCACGGTTCATGCACATAGTAGCCTGGGTCAGTGCTTCGTTCCTTTTCGTGGCTGAATAATACTCTGCTGTGTGGGTGGACACATTGTGCTTATCTGCGTATCTGTTAATGGACATCTGGGCCACCGTGAGTGATGCTCCTGTGATTATTTGTCTGCAAACATGAGTTTGAAGGCTTGTTTTCAGTTCCTGTGGGGCTATAGCTAGAAGTAGAATCGCTGGGTCATATAGGAATTGTGTGTTTTTGAGGAACTGCTGTTAACATGGTCTTTAAAGGTAAAACTGGAAATACCGAAGAAATGTCAGGTTTATGGGGAGTTTGGTTCCCTGCCCTCGATGATCCCTCATCTACTCCCACATGGGATTATTTTGCCGCTTGGGTCCTTTTTCCATCTTCCCATTTAATCTTCACAGCAGCTCAACAGGACAGCTGTTGTTGTCAACCTCAACTTTATGGAGGGTGGGAGAGTCTGACACAGGGAGCCCGGCTTCATAGGAACAAGCGGCAGAGGCAGCATTAGAAACCAGGTCTGGGACTTCCCTGCTGGTCTGGTGGCTAAGACTCCATGCTCCCAGTGCTGGGTGCCCCGGGTTCGATTCCTGGTCAGGGAACTAGACCCTGCATGCCGCTACTAAAGATCTTGTGCACTGCAACCCTGACCTGGCGCAGCCAAATAAAATATATAAATATTAAATAATTTTTAAAACCCTGTCTGTGGCTGGACCCTGTGTCCCCCCCCACCCAGACACCAGGTGGTAGGAAGAGCCCAGGGGTCCCAGTGTGGGGGACCCCATGACCCTCCTGATGGCGTTAGGAGAACCCAGCTCAGACTGTGGCAGGGTGTCGGGTCTCCTGGTACTGCCCTGGGCACTCAGGGCTGCTGGTTTGGGGGGAGCAGCCGGTTTGGGGGAGCAGAGTCTGTGTTAACGGCACCTTTGCTGGGACGGATATACTAGGGCTCAGCCTCTGTGGAAGGAGGGCTGCAGCTCCTTCCTTCCGCCCTGCTCCCCATCCCTCTGTGCTCTGCCGGGCTCAAGCTCTGGAATATTGCCTGCTTCTCCCTGCCCCTTCCTCTTAATTGCTTGCTTGCTTTAAAAATTAAGCCTGGGGACTTTCCTGGTGGTTCAGTGGTTAAGACTCTGCGTTTCCAATGCAAGGGGTAAAGGTTCAATCCCCAGTCGGGGAGCTAAGATCCCACGGGCTGCACAGCATGGCCAAAAAAAAGAGAGAGAAAGAGAAAACTTAGACCTGGGAAATTTTTTCCCTCTGTTGTGCTTCTATCTCAGAAACCCCAGAACGTAAAACATTCTTGAATATTTTAGTGTTTCTTTCTTTTTTTTTTTTTTTTACAAATCAGGGTGACATATGTTGTTGGTATCTTGAATGCAAGCAGAGCAGGGCCCTGGGCGGGATGCGGCTGCTCCTTCCGTGCGCTCTGTGCCTAAGATAAGCTTCAGGTGCAACGGCTGCTCCCTCTTTCCAAAGCCGCACCACCTCCCACAGCCTGCTAACCTGCACCTTCCTTCTGCTAACGGAACATGGTAGGGGGAGCAGGGAGACCGGTGCATGAGACAGAGCCCAAGTGACCAGCAAGACAGGGGTTCATTAAATGTAAGTGACGGCCTGACGGAATGCTGTGCAGCCATCTTGTAGGCACTCGTATTTATAGAATTTTTAAAGACGTGCAGAATTCTTCCCAAATATTGTGAGATCCCTATTTGGGGAGAATGCAGAACTAGAAGTGCATGTAGGGAGAAACATCTGGAAAAATAGGGCTAGATCCCCTAAAATGTTAGTGGCATGGCAGCCGTGGGTGACATGAGGTAGTTGCTGATTTCATCCCCCTCCCTGTATTTTTTGGTTCTTAAAATAGCAATCAGAAAAATATGCATATTACTAAGAGAAATGTGTACAAAGGGGCAGTTCCCTCTGTGAATCCCAACCCCCCCCCCCACTCCCTAATGGAAGGAGGGAGGGGCCTGCAGCCATGATGGTTGGAGCACGCTGTGTCCATTAGAGGGCACCAGATGCACGCAGCATAAAGCCTGTAGTATCCTTTACCTGGCTTCTCCTGGCACTTGGCAGGTAATAGATATGCAAGGGAAAGGGTCAGAGTCCCCAGTGCCAGAGTGTGGCCTGGCTGCTTAAAATGACATCCTTAAAAAATAAGAGGCTTCCCAAGCCCCCCAGCTCCTTGCAGTCCTGACAGACCGCCTGGCCTCCCAACTTACCCAGTTCCAGGTATTTTTAGTAAGTGGTTCATCTGGCTCCGTATCGCCCGTGTCTGAAAACAGCTTCTGTCGTCTTGCCTTTCCCTCAGATGCTTCCGACGAGCAGAATTCACAGTCTTCAATGGAAAACTCGATGAACAGTTCAGAGCAAGTCGATCGGCAGCCATCTGGAGATGCGGGCCTGGCTGCAGAGACATCCACAATCTCTCAGGTACCTCGATCGAGGTCTCAGAGGGGCAGCCAGCTCGGCCAGGAGCCTGCTGGGGTGTCGGGGGTACGTTGAAAGGTGTCTTCTTGTTTTTGTTTTCTCGTTTGCTCTCTAGATGATTGGAACTGTCTGGTATTCACTGAGCAGGACCCATGAACGTCCTGTAGCTGGTCTGGTCACTGGTCCCACAGTAGAGGAGACACACAGCACCCCCTTGGGGTCAGTCCTGTATCCCAGCCTTAGCTTCATCACTTTGTTTATTCGGGTCCACAAAAGCACTGCCCAGTCTCAGTGACCCAAAGTCAACTTCCCTTAGAGCTGGGGAGACAGGTCTTCAGACTCTACATGCTAGACGAACCATCCTTTGGAGTCTTGCACCTGACCTCGCTCCCCACTACTTGGTCCCTTTCCAGGTTATCACTGTTTGCCGGAATCTAGTCTGAATCAGACAGTGCAGATGCAGGTGGCCTTGCTGACGGAAGCAAACATCCCTGGTTCGAATCCCAGCCCCTCCACTTGACACACACACGAGCCTCAGTGTCTCTTACTGGCACAGTAAGATCACAGGACTGTCCTGGGGCCAGAACATGGATGAGAGGAGAGAATATGGGCAGCACTCAACACAGAGCTGGGCACAGCAGCGGCCCCGGCGTTGCCTTGGCTTCTGTTGTGATTTTTTTTTTTACTGTCCATCCTCTGTGCTCATCAAAGAGGTCTGAGGACTCAGGGGTATCAAAACTGCAGCTAATAAGACTACTTCCACTGGAGTATTTTCACACCTGGGGAGAAACCAAAAACAAGTAGCCGCAGAGAAAGGGGACTAGCTTGATCTGTAGGGAGCCTTCAACCAGGCCTTCCTCAAAGGGAAGAGACTCTCAGACCCTTACATCCTGGCACCCTTGGCTCCGCAACCCCCTGCCAGCCTACCCAAGACTCCTCCAGGGGCCCAAAGACAGGACAGTGTTGATGAAAGAAGTGTTTGCCGTGGCAGAAAACCGGCCAAAACCTGAGTGTCTCAAAAGGATTTAATAAATCCGGAGTGGCAGATGCACAGCCCGGTATGCAGCTGTTAAAGCACGTTGACCAGGTACAGGTAGAGAATGAAGAAACATTCTCACAGCGTGAGCCGCAGTGCCAGGCCTCCAGCGGAGCGTGAGCCCATTTGATTACAATACAGATCCAACCCTCAGATAGAATTGGCAAAAGCCAGGATGGCAGCTGGCGTCTCCTGGCCTCTCAAGATGCTGAGCCATACCCCGGGAGTGTCTGGTGCTCTCCACTGGCATCTGGAAAGTCCAGGGGTCTTCCATTCTGACACACCCCCACCTCCACTCCCATGTTCAGGGACCCACACCTGAAATGGGGACCCTTCCGCAGTTTTCACACTCACATAGACGTGCCGCTTGTCTCCAGAGCTGCTCAGTTTGTGAGTAAGACAGAGGGTGTGTGCCCTGAAGCAGAGAGCTTGACATTGATGTTCAGCCTTGCCTATTTAAAAACGAAGAAATGTTCCCTATCCTCTTTTTCAGCCACTCCCTCCTGCTCCCTCTCTTTCGTGGGACATTTGTCCGCTTTCCAGAGTCCGCTGCCAAGCTCACATACTGTCCCCACCCCATGCAAATGCTCTGTGGACGCTTGGCCTGAATGGTATCCCCCTTCCTCAGAAGGCACAGTGACCCACCTGCTCCTGTTACGTTGAGACCGAGCTTTTATCACTTTCACGAGGAAAAGGCAGGGGAGAGACAGGGGCAGTTCTTTCTGCCTTCCTGTCATATCCACTCTCAGAAAACTCACTCACCTCATCCATCAAGGCCCGGGGGTCTCTGTTTAGCACCTCTTGGGCCTCCACTGTGTACTGGGCAGTAAGCTGGGTCCTAGGGGGATGGTGTGAGCCAACTGACATGGTCCCTGTCCTCAAGGAGTCAGGGAGGATGGGTTCAGGGAGGCGGAGACACAGCCAGGAGCCGGCAGATGCAAGTGGATTGCAGTTCGAGCTGTAGGAGAGCGGGAGCAGGGTGATGCAAAGAAGCCCTCCTGGATGGTGCGGGCGGGGAGGGGTGAGATGAGAGCGGGAGAGAAAAGGGCACACAGGCCAGGAGACAGAGGCCAGCCTGAGGAATGGCAGGTGAAGCCAGGGAGGCTGGAGCCAGGCGGACAGGAAAGGGGGAGGAAGGAGGGGAGGGAGAGGGGCCTTCTCGGCCTGATGAGGAGTTGGGATTTTGTTCCGAGATCAGTGTTATGCTCTGTATGATCTCTGTTTTGAAACTATCTCTTGAGCTCTGCTGAAGGCTGGGTGGGGCAGCTGTGGAGCAGGCTGCTGCTCCAGCCATACAAGGAACGGAGGCTCAGGTGTGGATGGGGTGGCTGGCAAGGGCAGCCGTGGGTGGGCTGAGGGTCTCTAGAGATGGAGTTAGGCGTGGCGAGAAGGGAGCACTCCAGGGTGCTGTCCAGCTGTATCCTAGGCAGGTGGCAGGGCCATCGCCAGCCGTGGGAGTGCTGGTTAGGATGGGCGACCTTAGGAGCTGGACTCGGGGGATGGGTTAGTTTGGAGCTGGCTGGGATGATAGAGCGAGAAAGTCGAGGGAGAAGTAGGTGAGTGAGTGTCGAAGTGTGTGTGTGTGTGTGCACGCGCACACACGCGCGCACACTGGAATTTCTTGGGAATTTGGTGGCACTACAGACCTTCCCCCAGAATAACCAACATGTATGCATTCCATAAACGTCTGTGCTGAGTCCTGGATGAGCTGTTGTCAATACAACCAGGTTGGTCTAACCTTTGATCTTGGAGAGTAAACTTAAAACTGCATACATAATTACCCTGCAGTTAGCAATTGGAAGACGCAGGTGACTTGGTGGACATAGGAGTAGCTTGGGTGTGTGGCTCCCGGTAGGTCCGTGAACCCTTTCAAGTCCATGCCAGGGCCACAGGGTCAGAACCTCAGATGCCCACCTTCGACTTGTAACTTCCCAGCTGACCCAAGTTGCTCTCCCGGGGTGTCAACCTGCATTTCTCTTTTCTTCCTCTTCCCCCACCTCCCAACCCCAAGGATCTGGAAGGAGTGCCACCCTCCAAAAAGATGAAACTGGAGGCTTCGCAACAGAACTCCGAGGAGATGTAGACGCCGAGTTCAGTCCTCTGATCCACGTCTCACGGGAGATCCATCAGCAGGCTTAGTTGTTGAACAACCTCGCCCGAGCAGATCCCTGTCGGGTGCAAAGGGAACTACTAACTTAACAAGTTTACCAAGTGCAAATCCAAGAAAACCTAGAACGGCGTAACTTCTCAGACACTGAAGAACTTTCTGCTGTGAAGCAAAACACTCGAATCTTGAAGTGACTTTCCTGGGGAAGGCGAGGTCGACAGCTCAGGAGCGTCTGGACACTGTCTCTGAAGCCAAGATTACATTTGTGTTGCTGCTGTATTTTTTTTTTCCCTCCCCACTCCTCTATTTAATGATATAAGCTATTTGAGGGTGGTACTGATCAGGAATTCGCTTTTCATCGGGGCTTTTCACTGTTCAACCGATATTCCTTCTGCTTTCTTTTTTCGTGCCTTGTGCCCTTGAGGTGACCTCTGGCATGTTTTCCTGGTTGTTTTGCGTCTCCCCTTACAAGTGCCCTCTTGGTTCAGTTCAGGCAGCCGTTGCTCCGGTCCTCGAGTCTTTCTCCTCCCTGCCCCAGGACTTCAGCTGGAGTGGACCAGGCAGGGAGAAGGAGAGCTTGAGGCCGCAGAAGAGCAGGACCTCCCCGGCCATCTGGTTTTCTAGGTGCAGCTGGGAGGCTGCAGAATACACCCTGAGCCCTGGTTGGGGACAATGCTAGCCTCCAGGGTCCGAGGAGTCTCAGATGTCTGGGCATTGTTCCCAGGCTTGCTTGAGGCATCTGAACTGGTGTTTCCAAGCCCACAGCTGCCCAGAGGGACATACAGAGCCCTTGGATTGTCCTGGCACTTCCCCCCTCAGCCCCTCCCCACCATGTGGCAACCTCCCACACCTCCGAAGATGGACTGGCTCCTGTGGCTGATGGCAGGATGGTCTCCTTAAGACGATAAAGGGCCGGAGGAGGCTGGGAGCAGATGGCAGGAATAGCTGGTGCTGAACTTTCTCTCATAGGACGTTGCTTGGATTTCAAATCCACAGTCACCTGCTACCCTAGTCTACCTCCCCAGCTCCACCTGGCCCCACCCGCGGGGGAGGTGAGGTTGCAGTCGGCCGAAATGCAGAGTCCACCGGCTTTCTGCACACTGTTCTGACTCCTGGAGCCAACAGTTGGATCGCGTCTCTTTCCCAGGATGCTCCGAGGGTCCCCACAGGGGAGCAGGCCTTAAGGGTTGGAACTTGAGGCCAGAAATGAGGCCCCCGAGAAACTGGAGAGCTTTGCACTCCTCCAGAAAGGGGGCCCTGGGGTCCCTCCCCCGCCTGCATCCCCCGCCTGCATCCCCCGCCTGCACTGGGACAGCTTCCTGTCACTAAAACGGAGAAGCACCTCTTCTCCCCACGCCCCCCACCTTGGATGAACTGCCTCACTCTTTGGTTCTGAGGCCTGGTTTGCTCTTAATTCCTATACGGACTCCTCAGACCCTTAACCCTTCTCCTGAGCTTTCTTTACTGCACTGGAGTTCCAACTCCCTTTGAGTTGTGTGAGGGGGGAGGGGGAGGGTTCCGGGTTTTGTTGGTGTTTTTTTTTCTGTTTGTTTGTTCGTTTTGTTTCTGTTTCGGCCAATTGGTGCATATATTCAAGTACCACCTTTCACGTGTGGATCTCTCTCCTGACCACCATGGGGAGTGTCTGCCAGACTCCATTTTCTAAGCGTTTCTGAGGGTGAGGCTCTTCTTTGTTTTTGAAGGGAGCCAATCTATTTCCTGCACTTCAAGAAGAATCAAAATGTTCCTGAATTTCAAATACCTCATGCAAACATGTCTCCTGAAGCAAGGGAAGGGGAAACACACACACACACAAACTTTGAAAATGGTCATGTTGAAGTTAGAGATGCCGAAAGGTTTCTGTCTTAAAAAATCCTTATCAATTTTGCCCCTCAGGCAGGCAGTTCTGCGGAGAACTGTGTTCTGTGTTACCTCTCAGCGTATCTCAAGGCGGCTTTACCTCCAGATCCTATAGAGTTAGAATTAACTTCCTTTATTTGCAGCAAAACTCCGTTTGGATGAAAGATGAATCTGGATATCTGTTCCCTCCTCTTTATTTTTTTTGGGAAATGAGAGGTGACAAGCAAGACAGCCGAAGACGAATCACAACACAGGCATCCGTGGAAACAGCAGGGTCCCCTCGACAGGCAAGGGGGGCGGACATGGTTGAGGGTGAACAAAGGAGGACGCCCGGGATACGAGGCTGTCATTAGTTTTTCTCTGAAGTGCCTGAAGGTAGGAAACGGGCCAGGGGTCCGGGCCGACTGGGCCCCGCCACGGCCATGCCAGGCAGAGCGGCCAGCGGCCCTGCGCCCCCATCCACGCCGGCCAGGAAGGCCTTCCACGCGGGATGGTGAGACTGCAAAAACCCACATGTGCTTCCTTCCCCAATGTGGCCCGCTCCTCGGGGCCGCCGCCCTTGCCCACACCGTCCTGCGCCCCTCGCCCCCTCTCCCACCACGGAATCTAAGACCTTTCAGCCGGCCGAGCCAGAGGCGGGGGTCCTAAGTGAATGCCTTCCGCCAACACCAGGCCCCGCAGCCTAAAGGGCTCCCAGGGCAAACTTAACTCCCCGCGAAACTTGAAGTTGGGGATGCTGCGGTTACACATTCCACAAAGTGCTGGCACTTAACACCCATAACCTGAAGGCGGAAGACTGACTCACAGGTGGTGACCTCCCATTACCAACGATGTCATGGTTTGGAATGTTCCATTATCAGCCAAGGACCTGCTTAGAGATATAAAGACCTTTTTATTCACCGTTACCTAATTGTTTTTTTTTTCTTACGATTTTTTTTTTTGGTGTGTTGTACAGCAGTATAATTTTTCACTTATTTATTCCATCAGTAGATATGGTTTGTACAATGTACAATGGTTCCATTTCAGAAAATAAAAATTCAAATCATGAACACCATGTGATTTTGGAGCGTCATGGTAAAGAGTAAAATCCTGTGAGATTTTACTCACAGAGTGGGCTGCTCTGGTGTCTCCAGCGTGGCCCTGACTTTGTATACAACTTGAACACCGGGACTGTGGCCTCTCACATGCTGCGGGCGGGTGTTGTTGGGAGGCTGAGTTGGTAGCCAATTAGAACCCTGGTATAAATTGCAGCCAGGCCATCTGCCCCCATCTTGCGTCCTGGCAGTGTCCCTGGTTTCAGGAGGCTCTGGCCCATGGCAGGGGCTCAGGGGTCGATTATTTGGTGACTTGAAGCTCTGTCTTGACTTGCCTTAACAGCTAGTGACTCATGGTCAGGCTGGATCCAGAACCGCCCCAGGGCCTCTCCCCCCACAACTCAGGCTCTTTCTCGCTCTCCAGCTCGGCCTCCCTCCCCCAGTGGACTTTTTCCTTTCTTCTCTGTCCAGTCTCTCTTTCTCCTCTCGCACCTGAAACCTGGCCCTAGGTGAACCACCAGCTAGGGGCGAAAGGGGTGGGACGATTGTTCTAGCTGTCCTGTGCAAAGTCACCCGTGTTGACCGACCTGGAGGCAAACGTTCTCCTTTTTTGTTTTGTCTGACTTTCCTCCCCACCCTGTTCCTTTTTAAGGTGTTCCAGTGTTTTTACCAGGATTGGTTGCTCAGTGAAATAAACTCCTGATATGGAAAGTTCATCCTGACAAAACATAAATCATAGGGACCTTGTTTGCTTAACCAAAGAAAAAAAAGTGCCTTAGCAGGCACACTTTCACTCTCTCTGGTATTCCTGAGTTCTGTTCCCTGGGTCTCCAACTCTGGCTGAAGGTCCCTTCCTTCCAGACTCATCTTCATCTCTGGATCTCTCCCCTTCCCTCTGCCATTCTTGTCTCCAGGCCCCTGGGTCTCTTGTCTCAGACATTCTGCTTTATCTTCTCTGTCTCAGCTTCCCTGTCTCTGTGGAGCTTTCTGACTTCCTCTCACCTCTCTTCATCAAGGAGCAGTCATGCCCAAGGGCTGGAAATTTGGACTTTACAGGCATCACTTGAACACCATCTGTGTCCTGAACCCTGGGCAGCATTGACTCCAGTTTGACCCTTTCTCTCTAAGCAGATAAGCTGGTATGCTAGGATGCTGGGGACAGTTTGGAATTGGGAGAGGTGCATTTTGATGGCAGGGGTCAGGGAGGCTCCTAGGATGGTGGAGGAGCCCAGGCATAGGCCTAAGGAGTCCATTTTGCCTTGTGGATGTTAACAAGTGGCTGGAGGTTTCTGAGCCAGGGCCCTGCTGGACTGAGGGCGGTGTTGCTAGTGAATGGCGTGGACTGGAAAAAGCTAGACAGGAGGTGGGGGCAGGGCAACTATGGAACTAGACTGTAGGTGAAGCAGGAGGCGAGGAGTTGGCAAGAAGGCCCGTGTGCCCCAGGTGATGTGAAGGCAACAGGCACTGCAGCCAGGTGAGGTGGGAACAAGTTTGCGGAGGGGAAGGCAGGCAGACAAAGCTCTGGTCCAGGTCCAAGTCTGAACCGCAACAAATGTCACAGAAGTCCGCGGTTGGGCTGAGGAGGGATTTGAATTCCTAACGCCCAAGTTTATCCCTCACCTGCCCCTTGAGGAATGCCTATTTTCCTCCAGAGGCTCATAGGGGACACTGGCTGCCTTTGCCAGTTGCATTCCCCTCTTCTTCCAGTAGGGGTCCCCCTCACCCACTCTCAGCCCCAAGGGTGGCTGGGCTATCTGGGTCCCTCTCCCTGGCAACAGCAATTGGCTCAAGGATGATCACGTGGCCCAATGAAAGTCAGCCCTGGAATTTTTGTGGGACCTGTTGGGAAACACTTCCCCTACAGTGTTGGCTGGAGTTAAGTGGAGCTGTTGGGGCCACCTTCACTCCAAGGCAGGGAGAAGCCTGCCTGAGAATGAAGCTGAGACAGGAGAGAGTTGAAAGATGGTGAGTGTGAGCTTCCTGAGAGCACCACTTGGACCCAAAGTGTTAGTCACTCAGTTGTGTCCAACTCTCTGTAACCTAATGGACTGTCGCCCACCAGGCTTCTCTGGAATTCCTCCTGGAATTCTCCAGGCCAGAATACTGGAGTAGGTTGCCATTTCCTTCTCCAGGGGATCTTCCCAACCCAGGGCTTGAACCCAGGTCTCCCTCATTGCAGGCAGACTCTTTACCGACCGAACCTCCAGGGAAGTCAGCAGCTGGCCCTGAAACCAGCCCTCCTGAACTTTTCAAGTTCTTGAGCCAGTAAATGCCTGTGATCGTTTAGGTTAGCTTTCCCTTGGTCTTTCCCCACCTGAGCCCCCACCCCTCCATCCAAGGGCTTGGAGGGTCTCCTGGACAAATCCAGAATGAGGGATGGTTGTTGAGATGGTTGTTGCTCTGACCCTGACTGTTTTTCTCTTGGAAGGACCGTCTCTTTCCTCCAGACTTTATTTTTTCAATGCTCCCATGTGACAGGAACTTGGAAGTTTCACAGCTGAGCACAAGGAAATAGAGGCTAACATAGACCTGATTTGGACTTTGGAAGCAGGCTTTTCTAGAATCCTCAGAGCTCCAGCACTTCAGAGCTGGGTGACCTCAAGTAAGTATCTTAACCTCTCTGGGCCCCAGCATCCTCATCTGTAAAATGGAAAGAATAATGGTGCTTCCTCAGATTGTTGTGAGGATTAATATATGTAAATTACCAAATACACGTAAAGTGCTCCAGACAAGCCCTGAACATGAACGTGTTAGTTGCTCAGTGGTGTCTGACTCTGGCCTCATGAACTGTAGCCCGCCAGGCTTCTCTGTCCATGGAGTTCTTTAGGCCAGAATACAGGAGTGGGTTGCCATTCCCTTCTCCAGGGTATCTTCCTGACCAAGGGATCAAACCCAGGTCTCCCATGTTGAAGGCAGATTCTTTACTGTCTGAGCCACCAGGGAAGCCCATGGCACATAGTAAATCTCAATAAATATCGACTGCTGTTGCTGCTGCTCTTATTGTAGTTACCATCCTCCTGCACGTCTAGACCCCAGAGCTCCAGCTGCTAGACCATGAAGCTCCAGGAAAGGCAGAATCGCCCACCCCCAGCTGCTTTCAGCTTGTCCTCTGAGTTACACTTTGCTCCCTGAAGACTCGCCTCTCCCCTAAACGAGACTAACACTGGAGTTACCCCCAGCTCGCCCCAGATGATCTAGAGCCCGAGTGGTGCCTTGTGGAATGACTAGAACCCCACCAGGAAACAGGCAAAGGGAAGACATTCCTGGTCAACGCAAGGGCTTGAGTAAAGGGCTGGAGGTGTGACGACGCATCCCCACTGTGAGCGTTGGCGGCCCTGTATGTCAGGCCCAAGAGGGACCTTCAGGCTGAGGAACAGCTCACTGGAGGCTCATTTTTCCAGCATCTCTCCTTCATCATTGCTCTACCTCTACAGGCCCTGGGGGAAAAGGCCTCTAGGAGGCAAGCACCAGGAGGTGGTACCAGGCCTTTTGTTCCTGTCTCCCTCTAGGGTACCCCTGGGACAGACACTTGTGCCCATGGATGCCCTGGGTGACCTGGAGTCAGTGGCTTTCTCTCTTTAGACTTGACCAGAGATAACAATCTGCTTTGCATCAAAGAATCTCAAGAGACTCTTAAACTCCGCTTTTCTCCCTCAGGGCTCTCTCAAAGTATGAGCTCATTTGACCTCTTTGTCACCCTAAATGGTAGTTAGAGCAGGATCAGCTGCCCCATCATACAGATGAGAAACTGTGGCCAGGGAAGTGACTGAACAGGGTCCCGCAGGTACTCAGTGAAGAAGGCTGTGGAACCTAGCCTGTCTGCCACTAGACCCGGGGTCAGCAGATCCAGCCTGCCAGCTGTTATTGTAAATAAAGTTTTATTGGCACACAGCTATGCTCATTCACTTACATATTATCCCTGACTGCTTTCACAATTGAGAGAAGGCAATGGCACCCCACTCCACTACTCTTGCCTGGAAAATCCCATAGATGGAGGAGCCTGGTGGGCTGCAGTCCATGGGAGTGCTAAGAGTCAGACACGACTGAGTGACTTCACTTTCACTTTTCACTTTTCACTTTCACGCATTGGAGAAGGAAATGGCAACCCACTCCAGTGTTCTTGCCTGGAGAATCCCAGGGACAGGGGAGCCTGGTGGGCTGTCGTCTATGGGGTCACACAGAGTCAGACACGACTGAAGCAACTTAGCAGCAGCAGCTTTCACAATACAACAGCAGAATTGAGTAGGGGACTGACTTGCAAAGTCAGAACTATTTACCACCTGGCCAACTGCTGCACTTGACCACACTTTCCTGTTGAAACTGTGTGGTTGAAAGAATATGATAAAAAATAATGACTAATGGTAATAACAACAATAATAATAATTACCTACTATGTGCCACGGGCTTCCCAGGCAGCACTAGTGTTAAAGAACTTGACTACGGAATGCAGGTAGATGTAAGAGATGTGGGTTCAATCCCTGGGTCAGGAAGATCCCCTGGAGGAGGGCACGGCAAGCCACTCCAGTATTCTCACCTGGAGAATCCAATGGACAGAGGAGCCTAGTGGGCTACAGTTCTTAGGGTCACAAAGAGTCAGACAGTACTGAAGCGACTTTGCACACATGCTCAATGTGCCAGATACCATGCAAGACTTACCTGAATTTTTCATTGATATGAAAGGGTGTTGCTCAATGAATTTTCACTGAGTACACCTGCAAGACCAGCACCTGCATCAAGAAACAGAGTATTACTTATTCTCTGGACGCCCCCCCGCCCACCCCTTGCAGTCACTACCCTCTGAAGGGTAATTACTATCCTGATGTCTCTCTGCACAGATGTTTTCTAAATGTAGCATTTTCTGAACTTTCTATTCATAGAATCGTACAGAATGTGCTCTTTTGTGTCTGGCTTCTTTCACTCAGTAAGATGTTTGTGAGATTTATCCATATTGCATGTCATTGGCATCACGACACGCTTCTGCTGGTGGGCGTTTGGTCTGTTTCCAGTCTCCATGGAGTATTATGAATATGCAAGATATTGGACCTCATTTCACCCTGGCTCCAATGAAAGGGGGACCAATTAGCCCCGCTGTACAGATGTGAAGACTGAGGTTAGATACTGTGGTGCCCACGAGGTAGCACAGCAGGTAGGAAGAGTCATGAGCGCAGGTGTCCCTGCCGTCCTGACTCTCTGACTTCCTCATTAGTTTCTGGCTTGACATACCACTGTGACTAACGACTGTTATGGCCCCATTTATACGAAGTAATTTCTAGAAAAAGCAAAAGTATGGAGACAAGGTAGAGACTGAGTTGTCTAGGGCTGGGAGCAAAAGATTGACCATAAGGAGGTCGGAGGGAATGATTTGAAGCAACCTGATTGTGGGGATAATTATACAACTGTGTGTGAACTTATTTGACTAGTTGTTTAGTTGCTAAAGTTGCAAAGTCACTTCAGCCATGTCCAACTCTTTTGCAACACTGTGAACTGTAGCCCACCAGGCTCCTCTGTCCATGGGATTTCCCAGGCACTTGCTCAGTGGTAAAGAATTTGCCTACCAATGCAGGAGATGTGGGTTCCATCCCTGGGTCCGGAAGATCCCCTGGAGAAGGAAATGGCAATCCATCCAGTATTCTTGCCTGGGAAATTGCATGGACACAGGAGCCTGGTCGGCTGCAGTCCATGGGGCCACAAAGAGTCAGACAGGACTGAGCAACTAAACAAGAACAACAGTAAACTTACTAAAATTCATTGAATTGCAAACTTAAAATTGGTGAATTTTATGAGAAGTAGGTTGCACCTCAATAAAGCTTAAAAAAACCCAAACCCACAGGCATCTATTTCTCCACCCTCTATCCACACACACCCCCATCCCCACTCCACCTCCCCCGTGCCTGAATTTCCCTTAGAGGTGTGAAGCTGGCTATGCAGACTGCCCAGAGCTGTTGAGCCATGGAACTCTGGCAGCTCCCCACCAGCCTGCCTCTCCCTGCAAAGACACGGGGGTCTCCTTGGCCAGAGGTGACATCTGAAGCAATCACAATCCTGTTTGGCTTTACTATATCCGACCTGCCGCCTGCCAGGGGCCAAAGAGCCACGCGCAGCGGATGCACCAGCCCCAAACTGTTTCTCCAAGTAGTCCCCAGAGATGGTCGCTGCCTTTCAGTTTCTGCACTTGTTTATTTTCAAAGGGACGTTGCCAGACCGCTAGGCCACCCCTGCCCTTTCATGGTTTGTTTTATGCAAAAGATTTCAGGAAGAAAGAGGAGGTAAAGCGACCTGAAACCAATTACTCTGCTGGCAAAGAACAGCCACAGGCCCCAGCTGTTAGGTTTGAGGGATGTGTGTGAGGCTGAGATGCCCCTTTGGTACCCCGCCACCCCAAGAACAGGAATCCTGAGAGTGTTAATAATCATTGCAGAGGATTTTCTGGCAGTTCAGGGGTTAGGGCTCTTCGTTTCCACTGCAGTGGGCACAGGTTCAATCCTTGGTCAGGGAACTAAGATCCCGCATGCCGTGCAGCCATAAAAAAAAAAAAAAAAAAGAAAGAAAAGGAAAAAATAATAATCATTGCAAATATTCAAGAATAAGAAAGAAAAGAAAAAAATAATAATCATTGCAAATATTCAAAGTGGACATTGGAATAGTTAGACATCTGTGTGCAAAAAGGAATGACCCTCAGCCCCTACCTCACATCTTATAACAAAATTCACTTCAAATGACTCACAGACCAAAATGTCACTCTAAAGATTCTAGGAAAACACAGGAGAAGATCTTTGTGACCTTGCGTTAGGCAATGATTTTTTAAACGTGACATCATAGCACTAACTATAGGAAAAATAATTGGTAAATTGGATTTCATGAATATTTAAAAGTCAGGCTCTGCTAAAGACACTGTTAAAAGAATGAAAAAAAAAAAAAAAGGATGGGCAGACGATCTTTGCAAAACACTTACCTGATAAAGGACTTCTATCTAGAATATATGAAGAACTCTCAAAATTCAGTGATAAAGCAGTCCCACCCCCACCCCCGCCAAAAAAGAACTAGCCAAATATTTGCATAGAAGTTTCATCAAAGAAAATATATGGAAGGCAAATGAGCACATGAAAGATGCTGAACATCATTAATTACTAGGGAAATGCAAATTAAAACCACAGTAAGATACCATTGCATTCCCACTAGAATAGATGAAAAGGCCAGAATACCAAGTGCTAGTGAAGATGCAGAGCAACACAGCCCTCCTCCACTGCAGGTGGGAAGGCAAAACAAATACAGTCATTTGGAAAATAGTTTGGCAGGTCTTTATATGGTTAAGCCTGAACTTGCCCTATAGTGGCCTTATCTGTAATCACCAAAAGCTGGAAACAACTAAATTGGCCCTAAATTGTGGTAGTCATAAGATGAGCACAGCAATGAAAGAGGAATGAACTATAGACACCCTCGGCAATAAGGAAGCCTCTCAGATGCGTCATGCTAAGCGAAAGAAGCCAGACCCAAGGCTGTTCACTGAATGATTCCATTTATTAATATGTGACATTCTGGCAAGGGCAAAACAATAGGAACACGAAGCAGATCAGTGGTTGCCAGGGGCTGGGGCGGAAAGAGGGATTGATTGCAAGGGGTTGAGAAGGAATCTGTGTTGTGAGAGAGTGCTGGGACTATTCCACATCTTTTTTTTTAGTTTGGCTGAGCAGCATGTGGGATCTTAGTTCCCCAACCAGGGATTGAACGGGTGCCCCCTGCATTGGAAGCATGGAATCTTAACCCCTGGACTGCCAGGGAAGTCCCACCACATTTGCTTGTGGTGGTGATTACATGATGGAGTATGTTCGTCCAAAATCGTGAAACAATACACTAAAAAGAGAGAACTTTAGGTAAGTTATTCCCCAACACAACAAAGCAAAAATAATAATAATAGCCAACCATGCATCACATACTATGTGCGAGGCACTCTTGAAGCACTTTCCATATAGTAACTCAGGCAGCCCTCCCGACAACCCAGAGAAGCAAGTATTGATTATCCCCAGGTTGTGAGCGTTTTGTGGCCGGAGATCTCTCACCTTCTTAATTTTCTCCCCTTCCTCAGTTAGATCCCTAGGGCCTTCCTCCTTTTCTAACCTTCACTTTATCCTGTGACTGTCTTTCTCCCATATCTACACAGAAAAGATTTCCACCTCACCGGTTCCACGAGAGACACACGACCACTAACGAGGTTTAGCGGAGCAGAGACTTCAAACTCGAATGTCTGCTGGAACCAGGCAGGTCATGGAATTAACAGAGCACACTGCGAACAGTAGGGGGTGGTGGGGACTGCGGAAAACTGGAGAGCCAGGCTGGGTCTAAAGGGCATTGTCCCTCCTCAGCTCCAGCTTCTCCCATATGGAACTAGTAAGAGCCCAGTATTGCTAGACCTTCTGATAGTTCAGGAAGATTCTAACACCCTCGCGTTTATATGAAATGTCATAATTTTTTCAATGTTAGCAAGTAAGTAAAAAAAAAACCCAAAACTTGTTTAGATATTAGTTTTTACTGTGGTAAAGGCATGTTCATCCTTTTTACCCCAAGTACAAGACACAGAAGCAGAAAAGCTGTATTTAGTGAAATAAGGCAACATCTGAAGCCTCAAACCACCATATACAAAGTAGACAAGAGAGCTCTTCCCGGGTGGCCCAGTGGCTAAGAATTCCTTGGGAGGCAGGGGCGAGGTAGGGGCTGGGCAGGAAGAATCCGCCTGCCAATGCAGGGGACACAGGCTTGATCTCTGGTCCAGGAAGATCCCGCTGCCATGGATCGAGTGAGCCAGTGCACAAGAGAAGCCGCTGCAAGCAGAAGTCCAGGTAGCCCCTGCTCCCCACAACTAGAGGAAGGCTGCACACAGCTTCAAACACCCAGTGCAAACAAAAATAAAATAAATCCATTTTTTAATTAAAAAAAAAGTATGATCAGACCTGTAGGCAGGTATTTTAATAAGAAAAGAAAATGGGGTTTGGTTTAAAAAGTCTATATATGAGATCGTTGGACCTCTACACCCCTGAATTCTGCACACACCCCCATCCTGCATAATCTCTACGGACTGCCCCTTTCTCCCTTCTGCTGCAAACAGGAGATTTAGCAGTTGGAGAAATTAAATCAGAAACTGGACCAGAGAAGCTCCAGAATCAGAGGCAGTAGGCATGGAGGCATGCAGGGAGTGAGAGGCTGGCAGAGAGTTTTTTATAAGCTATTTAACATGGTTTAACTTGCAAAATTTTATATTTTATGTTTATAAAAATCTTCAAAAATCATAATTTCAAAATTCAGTTTTAAGTTTGATTTCATTTGTTGGCTCTAAGCTGTTTCTTGTGCATCATATCTTTCTTTTCTGCACTGTGCTAAGTTGCTTCAGTCATGCCCGACTCTTTGGGACCCTATGGACTGTATAGCCCACCAGGCTCCTCTGTCTATGGGATTCTCTAGGCATGAATACTGGAGTGGGTTGCCACACCCTCCTCCAGGGGAGCTTCCTGACCTAGGGATCAAACAGCATCTCTTATGTCTCTTGCATTGGCAGGTGGGTTCTTTACCACTAGCACCACCTGGAAGCCCATCTTTCTCTTACTTGAATTTAATTTTTCTTTTGCTGGAGAATAACCTCTAGTAATTCTTTCAAACATAGCCTACGCTGGAAAAGGACATTTAACCTGTATCCTCCAAGATTTGAGGTATAATTTACACAAAGTGAAACTCACCCTTTTTAGGTATACATCTATGCTGGTGCTGCTTCCAGGTTGCTTCAGTCGTGTCCGACTCTGTACATCTATATTGATTTTTTAAAATAAATAAATATTTATTTATTTTTGGCTGTGCTGGGTCTTCGTTGCTTTTTGGTCTTTCTGTAGTTGCGGTGCCCAGGCTTCTCATTGCCATGGCTTGTCTTATTGCAAAGCATGGGCTCTTGGGCGTGAGGACTTCAGTAGTTGTGGTTCAGTTCAGTTGAGTTGCTTAGTCGTGTCCAATTCTTTGTGACCCCATGGACTGCAGCACACCAGGCTTCCCTGTCCATCACTAACTCCTGGAGCTTGCTCAAACTCATGTCCATCAAGTCGGTGATGCCATCCAACCATCTCATCCTTTGTCATCCCCTTCTCTTCCCACCTTCAGTCATTCCCAGCATCAGGGTCTATTTCAATGAGTCAGTTCTTCGAATCAGGTGGCCAAAGTATTGGAGTTTCAGCTTCAGCATCAGTCCTTCCAATGAATATATTCAGGACTAATTTCCTTTAGGATTGACTGATTGGATATTCTTGCAGTGCAAGGGACTCTCAAGAGTCTTCTCCAACACCACAGTTTAAAAGCATCAATTCTTCGGCACTCAGTTTTCTTTATGGTCCAACTCTTACATCCATATATGACTACTGGAGAGACCATAGCTTTGACCAGATGGACCTTTGTTGGCAAAGTAATGTCTCTGCTTTTTAATATGCTGTCTAGGTTGGTCATAGCTTTTCTTCCAAGGAGTAAGCGACTTTTAATTTCATGGCTGCAGTCACCATCTGCAATGATTTTGGAGCCCCCAAAAATAAAGTCTGTCACTGTTTACATTCTTTCCCCATCTATTTGCCAAGAAGTGATGGGACTGGATGCCATGATCTTAGTTTTTTGAATGTTGAGTTTTAAGCCAGCTTTTTCACTCTCCTCTTTCACTTTCATCAAGAGGCCCTTTAGTTCTTCGCTTTCTGCCATGAGGGTGGTGTCATCTGTAGTTGGGGTACTCGGGCTTAATTGCCTCATGGTATATGGGATCTTCCTGAGCCCAGGATCAAACCAGTGTCCGCTTGCTCAGCAAAGGCAGATTCTTACCACTGGACCACCAGGGAAGCCTTCTATGGATTTTGAGAAACTTACACAGTCATGTAACCACCACCCATAATCAAGAGAGATTTTCATCACTCCAGATAGTTCCCCTGTTCCTCTTTGTAGTTAGTCCCTGACCCTCTAACTCTTGGCAAGCTCTAATCTGGTTTCTGTTCCTATCATCTTGCCTTTTCCCAGATGTCATATAAATCAAATCAAACAATATATGGCTTTTAAAGTCCAACTTCTCTGACTCAGCATAATGCTTCCAAAAGCCATCTATAGTATTGCATTTTGGGAAACCTTTGAAATCCAGAGCTATAGTCATCAGTGGTGACCAGTGTGTGTGTCTGTTTTCAGTTGGTGTGTGTGTGTGTGTGTTGGTGCTCATTTGGTCACCAGTGCTGTTCACTACATATTTCTGACTGGCTGGTTTCTGGTCTTATGATCGTGTTGTACTTCCTAATTCCCTTGTGCTTGGGTGGGGCCATGTGATTAGTTCTGGCCGGTGAGTTGCGAGTACACATCCCTTCTGGGCAGCATTTGCCATAGTGGCTGCTCTGTGGCTCGAGTCTGGGAGCAACTCTGACCAGCAGAGCACACTGTCAGCCTGTAATGGATGTGTAGTCAATAGACAGGTAGCTTTCAGTAGAAGCACACCTTTGTGGTTTTAAGCCTTTGCGATTTGGGGTGTGGTTTATCACAGCACCGTTAGCCTGTTTGACCCATATGGAATGTTTGCTTCTTTAGCACTGGGAAATTTTCTTTTACTGCTGCTTTAATTATTTCCTCTCTCCAATTGTTCCTCTCTCTTTTCCTTTCTTCTTCTTCCTTTCTGGAACTATCAGGCAGGTGCTGGAACTTTCGCTGGAAGAATCCTCCATGTCACTTAATTTCCCTTTGTCCTTTTGGCAGTCTTTGGGAATAAATTCTCAGATTAGTCCTTCAGTTTACAACTGTGTTTTCCAGACAGTCATTTTGCTATTCAACTTGACTTTTCTACGAAATCATAATTTTATATTCATATTTTTTCCCCAGGACCTCTGTTTGCTTCTTTTGCATCTTGGTTGTTGCTCAATGTGTTCAGAATCTTCTGTATTCTTTCCAGGGCTATTTATTTTTTAAAGTCTTATGTTTGTTCTGTTAACGTTTCCCTTTGACTTTTTAGTTCTCAGGTAGCTTTCTTCCAGACTGCTGACTTTCCTTAATTGTTTGCTGAGCTTTGCTGGTCTGTAGCATTTCGTATTTGAGTATTTTTTTTTTTTTTTTTTGGCTGTGCTGCAAGGCTTGTGGGATCTTGTTTCCCTTACTGGGGATTGAATCCGAGACCTCGGCAATGAAAGTGTGGAGACCTGACCACTGACTGCCAGGGAATTCCCTGTATTTGGGAATTCTTATCTGCCTGTTTGCTGATTTGATTACCATGGAATGCTGCTTCTTATTTTTGGTTGAAGATGGTTATCCTATGAGGTTCTGGTAGAAGATGGTTATCCTATGAGATTGTGTGTTCTTGTGGCTTGTTGGGTGTGGAAGCTCTTTGTCCTTCCTGGAGTTGCTGGCTCCCCTGGGACACTGCCCTGCGTGTCCCCCCGTGCGCTTGCTGTTGCTGTCCACTACTCAGTAGGAGGGAGGAGGCAGTCGTCAGCCTAGATGCTTGGCAAATATTTCCACATTTTCCCAAAAACTGCCCTTGAGACTTTTTTCTAGCCAATGATTGGGAGCTTGGAGCAACCTGCAGCTCTCACTCTTGGTGGTCCTCTGCTTTTAACTGCATTTTAAACTGCTTTTCCTCAAGTTTTGCTTCTTTTCTAATGTGATCTTTAGGAAATTATGGGAAGGATTAAACAAAGCATGTTTGTATAGCAAGTAAGGCCTATAGGTTGCCAGTTTTCAACTTCAGCCTTAAGACTGTACTTCCTCTCAGGAAATTGATGGGGTTTGTTTTTTGTTTGTTTGCTTTTGTTTTTTAAAGTATATATCCTTGGGACCTCCCTGGCGATCCAGTGGTTAAGACTCTGCTTCCACTGAAGGGAGCATGGGTTCAGTCCCTGGTCAGGGAACAGTTAATAAGATCCTGCACGCCACATGGCAGGGCCTTAAAAAAAAATTTTTTTTTTTTTAAAGTAGAGACTTCCCTGGCAGTCCAGTGGTTAAGACTTCATTTTCCAGTGCCGGGGATGTAGGGTTTAAACCCTGGTTGGGGAGCTAAGATCTCACATGCCTCATGGCCAAAAAATCAGAACATAAACAACAGAAGCAATACTGTAACACATTCGATCAAGACTTTTAAAAGATGGTCAACATAAAAAAAACTATATATAAAAAATATATATATATCCTTTCACATAGATACCTTTTGTGTTAAGAAACCAAAGAGTAATAAAGAGTACACTGCAGAGAAAAAAAGTATACAAGCAATAATTGTCTCTTTTGGGAATTAGAAAATAGTTGCCCCACCCAGAGATAACCAGTGTTAACATTATGGTGCACTTCTGACATATATACATAAATATATGAATTTTTAAAAATTGACACCAAACTACTGATAACTTTTTTTTTGGCTGTGCCAATGTGGCTTGTAGGTTCCTAGTTCCCCAACCAGGAATTGAACTCTTGGGGTGAAAGTTTGGAGTCCTCCCCACCACTGAACCACCAGAGAATTCCACTAATAAATTTTTAAAAATTTATTTATGTTTAATTGGAGGATAATTGCTTTACAATATTGTGTTGGTTTCCGCCAAACATCAACATGAATCATCCATAGGTATATGTCCCCTCCCTCTTAAACTTCCCTCCCACCTCCCACCCCTTGATAACTTTTTAAAAATTGTCTTTCCACCCAACAACATATGATATCTTCCAATGTCAATAAATATACATTTGCATCATTTAAAATGTAGTCTTTCATTATATTAGGGACTATAGTATATTCAATGTATGCCCTCTCGTTAGACATCACGTTGTTTACAATGTCCACTCTTTACAAATGACGCAGAAAAGACTTTAGGATAAAATTATAGAAGTGGAATTGCCATATCAAAAGAGGCTGGGCATTTAAGTGTTTAGGATGTTTCCAACCAGAGTTGGGAGTGGTAGTTTGGGCAAGGGAGGAGACTTCAAACTCACACCAGCTGCCGGTCAGTCTGGCCTTTCCCTCCTTGAAGACATCCAGGGATGGAGTTTACACAGTTGCTTTGATAAGAGCCATTTGTCCCTTTCACTCCCAACATGCTCCCTCATCAGGAGGAAGGTGTGGTAACAAGCTGAGACCCCACCCAAATCTGGAAATGAAACTGGCTTCAAAGCAGAGCACAGGAGCAGCTGTAGAGGACCCTGGAGGCCCTACAGAGACTAGGATGGGAGCGCCTGCCCTAGGGGCCCCACTGGCCCTCTAGTTGCCCTGCCCTCCCTACATGGCCCCTGCCAGCTGGCTTTGAGCCCCTTGACAGCTTTCTATACATGTCAACTATCATGTTGGGCCATATGAAATCGTTGTTTCTATAGTCAAAAGTGGTTGAGTACTGGCAAATTCTAGATGCCTTTGGTCTGGCTGGTTCAGTCCCTTCAGTCTGTAGTCTTGTTTATTTAGTGCTCATTCTTTGCTTGGCACTGTGCAAAGCACTTTATAGTCATTTTTTAATTGTCACAACTTTCTGAGGCATAGGAATCCCCATTTGACAGAGAAGAAAATTATGGCTCAGAATTTCCCCTTTTGGAAGGGTGTAGGGGCTGATTTGCCTTCCAAGTTTAAGATCTTAACAATAATGACAGTATTTTGAGTTGTAGTTAAAGGAGCTGGTGGCTGGCTCTGCCACTGACAGATTGCGATGTCCTGGGAAAGTGCCTTAAGTAAAGCGCTAGTTTTTACCTCTGCGGAGGTGAGAAGTGTTAGTGATCTTGCTTTCGCGTTAGAAAATCCCTTTGGTATTCAGCGACTCTGTCTTCTCATCAATAAAATGGGGACGAAACCCTCAGGGCCCAGCAATATCTCTGAAGAGCCATTAGGACACAGCTCCGGGCCCTGCAGGAGAAAGCGGGGCCTGGGAGGGGGAAGGAGCGCCACCCCCACCCACCACGTGGAGCGCCCGTCCGGCCGCGGCGAGGCGGCAGAGCCATTCCCCGGAGTGTGAGGCGGGATCTGCACGACCTGCTTGGCCAACACCTCTCCTAGGCCAAGACACTGGCAAGTGACACCACCTGGCCACCATGTCCCGCAGCACCCCGAAGGGAAAGGGATGGTGAGGGGCGGGGCCTGGAGGCGTGGCCTCCGGCTCTTCCTCCCCCTCTTTTTTTTGTCCGCCCAGCTACGGAAAGGACCCCTGCGCCTTTAAGAGGCCGACGCGGGCTCCCGATTGGCCGAGACGCGCCAGTGACGTCACCCCGGGGCCGGCGCCGAGGCGGCCCTGTCGGCCCGCGCCCTCCCCCTCCCGCCCCGCCGCGCGCTCGCGGACAGTCGGCGCGCGGGCCGGCCCGGGCCGGCGCCCCGTCTAGCTCTCTCCCTAGCGTCTCCCGGCGCCCCGGGGGATGCCCCCGGCCGGGCCTCCCCGATGGCCGCCGACGTCTTCATGTGCTCCCAGAGCCGGCCCCGCAGTCGGGGCCGCGCCGTGCTGCTGAAGCCCCAGGTGCCCGAGGACGACGACGACTCTGACACGGATGAACCGTCCCCGCCGCCCGCCTCCGGCGCAGCCACCCCGGCCAGGGGCCAGGCGAGCGCCGCGCTACCGCCGCCCAAGGCCGGGTCGGGCCGCGAGGAGCCTCCGCGCCGCCAGCAGATCATTCACAGCGGCCACTTCATGGTGTCGTCGCCGCACCGGGAGCACCCGCCCAAGAAGGGCTACGATTTCGACACGGTCAACAAGCAGACGTGCCAGACCTACAGCTTCGGCAAGACCAGCTCCTGCCACCTGTCCATCGACGCCTCGCTCACCAAGCTCTTCGAGTGCATGACCCTGGCCTACAGGTAGGAACCCGGCCGGCCCCACCTCTTGAGCGGGGCTCCTTTGACAAAACAAGCGTGGAGGGCTGCCGCCGGGGGACCTCTTAGCTTCAGGCATTCCCTTTGGGTCTTCCCCCATCCGGCGGGTTTATGGGTCTGGGGTCCCGAGTGGAAACGAGAGGGGTGGAGGTCCTGGCCTCTTCCCTGTCTGCAAGGGCTTAAGTTCTTCCGGCTTCACGTTCCCCAGCTAGGCACCCCCGCGCCCAATGTCCCGAGGCCACTGATTTCAGACTAGAAAAAGGTGTAAATACAGGCTGTACCTCCTGTTACTCGACTTTATCCACCCTTCCCCCCAAAGCTTTGTGTGTTTCCGGCAATAGGGAATAGTGGTTGGGACCACCTGTCCAGCCAGGGTGGTTAAGCGCTGGTTTACTGATTGTGTAAAATCTGCGAGCCCGTTTCCTCTTTTATAAAGAGAGGGTGACAGTATTACCTGCCTCCGTTGGCTGCTGTGGGGATGGAATGAGATAGGTAAAGTGCTTATTTCAGTGCCTGGCACATATTTAGTTGCTCCCTAAGTGTGAGCTAGTTTTCTTATCGTGAGGGAGGCTGGGTTCCCTCACGCCCTCTTGATTGGGAAGCCCTCCCCCTACCCACACTTGGGAGGGGCCCTGAGTGCCTCCTAGGAAGACCTGAAGCCCTAGCCCTTGGTGGTGGAGGCTGTCCCCCTGGCAAGTTGGAGGCTCCTTGGGCTGGCCCTGAAACATTATTTGGAGATGTTTAGGGCAGGCATCCCACACGCCATCCTCACCTATGGCTCCGGCTCTAGGCGGAGATCTCTTTTTCTCCCCAAGTCACAGAAATGCCTGGGTTTAACCTCACGGCTTAAAATGCCCTTCCACTCTCCCTTTCTCGGTGTTTGTCAGGTATTTGCTTCAGATAACTTCTGCCTCGGGAACAGAACTTCTTTGGAGGAGCTGCAGTGCGGAGCAGCCCAGCCCTGCACAAAGCTCACGATAGGATCTCGGCAGAGTGGAGATTACTGCATTAGTAACTGGACTGGCTGGGGCTGTCTTAGGTGTCTGCTGCAGGCAGCGCAGACAGAGTTTCCTTGGAGACTCCAGAAACAGTATCACGAGGAATACGAACGTTTCCCTCCACCCCCCACCCTTTTTTTTGGAAAGCAGTGAGCCCCCAATATACCCAAGTTGTACATTTACCTGAAGCTGAAATGCTAGATATACATAGCTCCCAATGGCATTTTCCCCCTCTGGAATAAATGATTAGTCAACTTGTTCCTTTGTTATGTTCCTGAAATGCACCCCCACTCTGCCCGCCCCCATTTCCTCTCTTGAAGGCTCCCTGACGGTTTGTTTGCCACATGGCTGCAGTACGTTACCCAGAGCTCTCCTCCCACCCCCTTTGCGTGGCACGTTGGTTAGGCTCTGCTCTGATTCTCTGGTCTTGCCAGTTTGAGCTGGCTCCAAGCCTGTGAAGATTTTTTTTTTTAACCCAAATGGTATTAAGGTCTCAGCCCTCTGCCCGCTTTTAGCCGTGCTTCATGCATGCGTGCTTGCTCACTCGTGTCTGACTCTTGGCGACCCCATGGACTGTAACCCGCCAGGATCCTCTGTCCATGGGATTTTCCAGGCAAGAATATGGGAGCGGGTTGCCATTTCCTCCTGCAGGGTTAGCCCTGCTGACTCGGTCTCAAATTTTGAGCACTTCGTTGGAATCAAACTCAACTCGACTGTAGCATACGGTGCAGTGAGAAAGAGAGGGCTTTCAAACAAACCTGGAGGTGAAAGATAGGAATGTGTTCTGTTAAGCAAACTTAATCCTCGCCTTTATTTTAATATCAACTTCTCCACATACAAAGAGAGAATGGGCGATGGAGTGGCAGGAGGCATGGGCCGAAGTGTTCACCTAAGTTCTGCTAAAGGGTAAATAAACCAGTCTGCCCTCTGCCCTCAGTTTGAATAACCTGAAGGCGTATTATTAAATGACACCAAAGAATTTTAGTAATGGTATTTTTTTTTTCCACTTCTTTCTAAAATATTTTGGCAGCCAGCCGTTGCTCATTTAGCTTTCTTGGTTGCAGAATGCACGCTTAGTTTGGTTTGAGGCTTACCTTGTTCTTTGAGACCTCCAGCCCTGCTGGTTCTCCGTCCGGCTTTGCTGTCATTCCCTGTGCTGAGTCTCCTGCCACTGCGGGTCCCCCAGTGGGCATCCGCCTAGTAATTTCTCATGAAGATGCTCTTCGTGTCCCTCTCTGCTTGAGGCTAATCTGGGTGGCCCCAGAATTCAGTTGGCAGCGTGGAACACAGGTACAGATTGACAGGAGAAGGACTCAAAACCAGTTATCTGAGCCGCAGCCTCTGGCCCAGAAAGCAGCATGAGAACAAACGTTTCTGACCTCAGCTATCCTGTGAAGACTGCTCACTGGCTTTCAGAGAAGACGGGTTGCGATATTGGGGGCAGGGAGGAACGAAAACAACCCCAGAGGTGGCCTCACTCAGGGCCACGTTGCATCTTCAGCCCCGTTTTCCAGGCCCCCCTCTCCTGGCTGCTGGGCCGCCTCCTCTTCTGTCTGTTTCTGGCCTGGGCTCTTTCTGACTTCAGCTTCCTGTTGGTCCCCCGGCCTCTTCGTTCTAGCCACCTAACTCTCCCTGGTACACTCTGTGCCTTTTTTTTTTTTTTTTTTCTGGGTTTGGTTTCCTGTTAACTGCTGCCTCCCAGCTGTTTCCAGATGAGGTTCAGCAGCTCTTTGGGGGAGGAACTAAGGGCAGGGGAAGTCGTGGTTGTTTTTTCCCCAGTCGTGTGAAGTGGACTAGGGACTTTGATATGATCTGTCCCTGAACTTGCAAAGTTGTGAACTGCTGAAGGGTCTTTGGCAAGACTGACCTTGGCTGGGGAAAGTGTGGGGTGCCCCGTGGTCCACCTGGACAGGTAACATTGTGGACAGATTCCAGCTTCCTGTAGCTGGCCGTAAAATCCACGTCCTTCCCACACCATGATGCTGAGAAAAGCCCCCTGTAGTGAAATGTCTTGATTTGGTCCTATGGTGTGAGGTCAGTTTTGGGGATGTTTGAAGAGGAAGAAGTTGCCTCTCCCCAAGGCAGAGCTTAGAAATTCATGGCTTGCCTTCTCTAAAGCTTCCTGTCCACCACTGGGGACGTGCGGAGAGTACGGTGTCCCTGCAGGATGGAAGTGAGGATTAACTGAGATAATGTCTATAAATGGGTCTGCCTACCTTCTCAGTTGTGTCCGATTCTTTGTGGCCCCATGGACTGTAGCCTGCCAGGGTCCTTGGTCTATGGGATTTTCCCGGCAAGAGTACTGGAGTGGGTTGCCATTTCCTCCTCCATGGGATCTTCCTGGCCCAGGGACTGAACCCACGTCTCTTGTGTCTCCTACATTGCAGGCGGATTTTTACCGCTGAGCCATTGGGGAAACCCCACGAATGGGTCTAGTACCTGGCAAATAAGAAGCAACAGGAGGTTTAATGGGCTGAATCCCTTCTGCATCATCAGTCAGCTGACATTTTTTAGGAGCCCAAGTTTCTCATCCATAAACTAAGAGAAATAACATATCTCACCGGGGTCTTTAATGTGGCTTTTAAATGCCTGCTTGACAGATGCTAAATGGATGCATTCTTGGCTTGTCCATCCTCTCTGAAGCCCCACAGTGGAGCTATGTCCTCTAGAAGATAGTTCATGGTTCTTCCCCTCTTAACATTGTGAGGAATGTCACACATGTAAGTCACCCACGCAGACTCTGAACACATCTAGTAGATAGCTTTCTGGGCTTGGTTTTGGTTTCACTTCTCTACCTTTTTATGTAACTTTATTAGGGACCTTTGGGGTGAATATCTGTGGGGTGAGGGGAGAGACAATTCTTTTACGTATTTAGAGATAAACAGTTGCTTTCTGGACAGTAGATTTCTTTCTTTTTTAAAAATTATTTTTCTTTCTTTTTAAAAATTTATTTTGGCTACACGGGCTCTTAGTTGCAACATATGGACTCTTAGTTGCTAGATCATGTGGGATCTAATTCCCTGACCAGGGATCTAACCTGGGCCCCCTGCATTGGGAGTGTGGCGTATTAGCTGCTGGACCCCCAGGGAAGTCCCTGGACAGTGGATCTCTGCTCCAGTAGATAATCGAGGAAACCTTTAAATTTGGATCTGTAAGATACAAGTTTCTAAATTGTAGCCCTGCATATGTATGTATCAGTTCAGCTCAGTTGTGTCTAACTCTTTGCAGCTCCATGGACTGCAGTACACCAGGCCATCACCAACTCCCAGAGTTTGCTCAAACTCATGTCCATCGAGTCAGTGATGCCATCCAACCGTCTCATCCTCTGTCGTCCCCTTCTCCTTGTGCTTTCAATCTTTCCCAGCATCAGGGTCTTTTCCAATAAGTCAGTTCTTTACATCAGGTGGCCAAAGTGTTGGAGCTTCAGCATCAGTCCTTCCAATGAATATTCAGTACTAATTTCCTTTAGGATTGACTATACATACGTATAGTTACCCACTGTTCCTGACAGCCAAGGATTCAAGGTTTAAAGCAACTGTCCTCTAAATATTAAGTTTTCCAAGGAAGAACTTTCTAGTCTTGGGCGTGGTAACTAGTTGTAAATGAGGACCATTCACACAGATGACTAAACTGGTTTTACTCTTCCGCAGCCATGCCTAAGAGAAGCAGTTTCTCTCCTCTTGGGCTCTCTTTGGCCTTGAATCATTATATAGTGTCTATTAAAGGGCCGTGCTAGGTTGGAGTGAGGACTCCAGAGATGAGAAAGAATAGTCTCTGTCCTCCAGGAGCTCACAGACTTGGAGTGGAGGACAGATAAACAGGCAGTTGTAGAATAGTTAGCAGGGGCTGTGATAAACAACATGAACCAGGTCTAACAGCAGTAGTGAGGACGGTCCCGAAGCCAGAAGAGTGTGTGTCTGTTTGCATAATTGGGATCAGTGTGGACAGTTTCCCTTGTCATCGGGGTTTCATACATATCTCCCCTTCCCTGTGTTACCTGTCAGAAATTACGATTCACCTTCCCAGGAAGTCCAAGAATTCCTTTTACCTGTCTCTTCTCATTAGTAGTCAGGACAAATTTCCTGTTTATGTAAAGGCTGGCTGGCTGATTGCCATCCTGATGGAAGGGCAAAGAAGGGTGATCAGATTGGGAAGAGCCTGGGGAAAGGGGGTGGAAGCAAGGATGGAGGGAAGTCATTGCTAGAGGGAAGCAAATGCACACTAACTGAGCAGCTACTGTGTCCTAGAGTCTCTAGGTTATCCTAAGTCACAGTAGCCCTCTCAGGCAGGTGCTGGTGAAATTGGTATTTTTCAAACCAAAAAAAAAAGGCACAAAATTAATTTACCTTGTTGCCGGGAGGTGAGGCAGCTTATCCAGGGTGGTGTCTCTGGAGCTGAAAAGTCTCCTCCTCCTCTGCTCACAGAAGCGTGCAGCTCTGTAAGAGAGAAGGTAGACATGCTAGTTCCTATAAGATTGGAAGAGGGGGGCCAAGATGGGGAAAACAAGTGCCTTTAGGCCACCCCATGCCCTTCCTCGTGCTGCCCTTCCCCACTGGTGAAATCCTGCCCTTCCCTCAAGTCTTAGCTCAAGTGCCCATGGCCCAGTGGTCCCTCTCAAAGGGAGTGAACCCCTTGATGCCAGGCAAATCCACTACGTTATTGATTGTGCCTCATATCTTTATTTACATAGACATGATTCTCCTGCTCTCTTCACCTTTGACTTTCTCATGGAGTTTCACAGTGTCTGGAATATACTAGGCAGTTAAGATAAATATATGGAATTGAACAGGGAAACTCAGGGGCCTAGTGGCCAACATCATAAACTCTCCTCTGATGGACCTTGTTTCTCTTCAGCTGCTCAAAGAGAAACCCCCTCCGTGCAACTCTTGTCTAGGGGTGCTGGTGTGGAGTGGGACAACGGCGTGGTGTTTGTATGGGGGGGCCCGCACAACCTGAGATGGGAGGCAGATGGGTGGTGCCCCAGGATACCCACGTGCTCATTCCTGGGACCTGAGAATACGGTAGGTCACATGGCAGAGAGGAAGCAGGGTTGCTAATCAGCTGCCTCTAAAACGGGGAGATTATTTTGGATTGCCTGGGTGGGCCCCGTGTAGTCACAGGAGTCCTTAAAAGAAGAGGAAAGCAGAAGAGAGAACTAGCAGGAGAAGGAGCTGGCCTGAAGTCGCTGACTTTGAAGATGGAGGAAGGGGCCATGGGCTAAGGAACACAGGCAGCCTCTAGGAGCTAGAAAAGGCGAGGAACCAGATTCCCCCCTGGAGTCCTGGAAGCCAGCGCTGCGGATATCTTGCTTTTAGCCCCAATTCTCCAGAACTGTGAGACAGTACCTTTGCGTTGTTCTAAGCCACTAATTTTGTGGCCATTTGTTACAGCAGCAGTTTGAAACTAATACAGACTGGTTTCAATAATTGTTTGTTTTTAATTAATTAATTTTATTTTTGGCTGCACTGGATCTTCGTTACTTTGCATGGGCCTTCTCTAGTCTTCATGGGCTTCTCATTGCAGAGGCTTCTCTTGTTGCGGAGCACGGGCTCTAGGTGAGCGGGCTTCAGTAGTTGTGGCCCACAGACCTCGTTGTTCCGCAGCACGTGAAATCTTCCCGGAGCAGGGATTGAACCCATGTCCCCTGCATTGGCAGGTGAGTTCCTAACCACTCTGCCACCTGGGGATGTCCTCAACAGTTTCTCCAGTTTAAGCCCATAACCCAGGTCTAAAAGTCTTTCTTCAGGCTCCTTCCCTGCAGAAGAGCTGAGCATTCCACTCTGCCGTTGTGTCAAACTGTGCAAAGTGTATTAGTAAAGTGACTGCTTCAGGCGATCTAATGATAGGAGGGCCCTCATTATAAAAGGAAGTCTGTAAAGTGGTCTTATTCTGTTGCCCCAGCACAGTTCCTAGAATAAGGGTATTGTAGAAAGTTAACAGCACGTGTCTTTAAGGATTCATATACGGCTGATGAAAAATTCAGAGTGTGAGCTCCTATTGCCCATAATTGAGTTACTTCTTGGGTCTTATATGTGCAGTTCAGACAGCAGATATCTTAGGTGATATTTTCTATCTTGTTGGAATTCTGTCTGTGGTTAGAATTCTGGGCCAGAGGGCTTGAGTTTTAGGCAGAGCCCTTTTGGCCACCGGAATCAGGGCCCCTCTCAAGCTGGCCCTTGCAATGGGGGTTTACTGCAGGGATTCGGAAGTGTTCATGAACCTCCAGGATTCCCAGGACTGCCAGACCTCTGGATTCTGGAGGGGTCCAGGGTTGTGGTGGGCCCTCAGCAGGAAGAGCTTGCCCTTTCCTTAGGCTCACCCCCTTAAGTGACTCAGCTCCTCTCTCAGACCCTGCTTTGCTTTGGGATCTTACTTGTGCTGCTGCCAGCTGGCGCTCTCACCTGCCTCTGCTGTCCTCTGCTTCAAAGCCCCTGCCTGTGGGGGTTTCTGCGTCTGCCTGACAGGAGCTCGCGGGTGGCTGAGTTCCGCACACAGACCTGCTCAGAGCTTCCTGTTACCATCAGTGCTCTATGCCAGGTGTCTATTGAATTAGCCCATCGTCTCCAGCTTAAGCGTTGGAGAGGGAGGCCAGCAGGCCCCGCCCTCTCTGATCAGAATCTCAGGGACCCCAGAGCATGTGTCTAGCCCCAGAGCGTCCAGTGATGCCCTTTCCTTTCAAAAGTATTAATCAGGTCTCTGATGGGTGCCAGGCCCTGTTCTCGCCCTTGGGGATGCAGCAGTAAACAAGACATGGTGTGCGCATTCTTTTTGTTGTTGGAGTTTTATTGAGATGTAGGTGGCGCACAGCTATGTGAGTGTTTGAGGCGTCTGGCACAATGACCTGACTTACAGGTACTGTAAAGTCATGGAGTCTATAGTCAGTTGAGGGAATCAGTAAGCAAATCAGATTTATATTGCTCCTGCCGCAAAGAACATCAACCACACCAGAAGATGGAAAGTGATAGCGGGTGGGGGAGGGTAGGCAGACACTGTATCTCAGCGGGTTGGAGAAGTCTTCCGAGGGGCTGACATTTCAGATTGAGCTGAAACCTGAGTGGTGAGTGGGAGCCAGCCGAGGGCAGTCATTCCAGGCGGTGGACGAGCCCGAGGCAGAGGCCCAAGGTGGAAGGATCAGGCACATTCCGGGGCTGGGAAGCCCAGGGTGGCCAGCAGGTTGAGGGCAGGGCAAGTGTCGGGGAGGAGAGGGGAAGATGGGTTTGGTTGGGAGGTGGGAGGTTAGGATATTCCGTTCATTGCTTTGGGGAGCCAGCTTGTTGAGTCTGCGCAATGGGGACCAGGGGACAGGAGGGCTGGGGGAACTGATACCAGAATGGTGGCCGGGAGGTGGTGAGACGTGCATGGATGCAGGGCGCGTTTGGGCTTGCCAGTGGAAGGGATGTGGGGGTGTAAGCAAAGAATCAGCAGTGGCCCTGAGGGTTTTGGTCTCAGCTGTGGGGGCTGCGACTGAAACGAGGAAGCCAGGGAGCCCGTCAGCTGTGTGACTAATGAGAGCTGTGTCGAGGACCTGCGCTGTGCGCCTGACTTGGCTACATGGGCTATGGTTGGGGCAGCTCCCTAAGAAGGGGCTGCAAGGGGCTGTTGTCCTCATTGTCACCAGAGTACCGAGATTCTTTCTTCTGTCCTGGCTGCGCCATCTCATCTCCCTAACCTCTCTTGTGCCTCATAAGGGACCAGTTGGCCATAGGAGGTTTTGGCATTTTGAGCTTATATTTGAGATGGCAGTGGTTTTTGTTTTCTGTGAAATAGATACTCTCATATCCCGAACGGTATTTTTACTCCCTTGGGTTTGGTTGTGGTAGAAGAGTACTACCTGGTCTCGAATGCCCTACGAGGAAACATCTCCAAATTGAGCATCCCTAGTGTGTTTGGGGTTGGACTGCACCATCAGAAAAGCCTTCTAGAAGGAGGCAGGGCAGAAAGGGTTATTTGGTAGCTCTAGAAGGACGTCCAAGATCTGGAGGAATAATTCCAGAAACAGAATTCCTTGTCGATAGTTTTTGAGTCTCAGAAGTGATAGTGTGAAAATTGAAAAGAAAAGAAAACAAAGAAGAATCCAGCTGAAGAACAGTGAAGAGTGAGGCCAGGAAGTAAAAGCTCAGAAAGGGATGTCAGGGAGAACCAGGCTGCTGGTGGGAACGGCACTGGAGAGGGGACCCGCGGGGCCTCAGTTCGCTCTTCTTCACTGTTGAGGACTACTGTGTGCGTAGGAGGGCCTCTTCTGAAAGCTAGTTGCCACTCCTTCCTTCTGTGGCTTGTGGGCACAGGCCATCCGGGAAGACGATGGCCTCTTATGCTCCATCACCACGGGACAGACAGTCATCAAACAAAAAACAGCTGCTTCGGTAGAAAGTAGGAGAATTAAACTAGTTTCCAGATATTTCCCCAATATTCTGGCTTTTAAAAAACAACCTAAAGAACCGCGTCTTGTGCTCAGGTGGTCACTGGCCCGTTTGCAAATGGACTGCCTCATCTTCTGGGACCAGCCCAGAGAGCTAGACACTATGCTTTCTAGGGAAAGTGAATTTATAAATCCGTCTTATTTATTAGAATGAAACCCTTTCAATGAGTTCTTAAAACAGTGCGTGATTATATTAGCTTGCTGTTTGAAACAGCGATTTTCTGGCTGAGTAGCGGGGCCTTTTACCCAGGCTCCTCTGTTCTTTAAATAATTATTATTTTGTTGTTGTTGTTCTTCACATTATTAAACAGATCTTTCTCTGCCTTGGAATAGGACTTTCTTCCACTTGTGCAGACGAGTTTATGTTATCATTGGTGTTAACAACTTTATCAAGATGGGACTCATGTACCTTAAGATGTGGTCGTTGTACGTGTGCCGGTCATTGATTTCCTTTCCTGTTGTGTAGCCATAATTGGAATCCAGCTTTAGAACATTCCGTCACCCCACTAAGACCCCTCATGCTCTCTTATGTTTAATCCCAGGTCCTGCCTTCGCCCCAGACAACCGTTAATCTGCTTTCTGTGTCTGTAATCTGCTTGTCTGTGCCTTTTCTGGACATTTCATGTAAATGGAATCATACTGGATGTGGCCTTTTGTGTCTGGCTTTTTTCACTTGGCATGAGGTTGGCGAGGCTCATCTGTGCTTATGGTGCACGTCCTTATTTTGTTCCTTTTGATTCCTGGACAGTGTTCCGTTGTGTCATCGCACCACATTTTGTTTATCCAGTCATTGACAGGCATGTTTTTGGGGGAAGCCTGGTAGCTTCGTTACTTGGATGTTGATGTTCCATTTTCTGTAGTAAAGTTCTCTTACAGATTCAGCTAGGGACTTCCTTACAAGGTGGAACTAGGAACTACAGTGAACGTGGTGGGAAGATGATGGATCAAATACCACTAGACGTGGTGCCGCTGGTTGGTAGCATGTCACTTAGCCCTGAAAGTCAGGATGTCTTTAATTGTAAAGGAAGGAAAAAAGTGAGAGGGGACGTGGGGTTAGACTAGAATGACCAATCTTTTTCTTATTACCAATCTTATTTTTCTTCCGTGGACCTTGTGTATTTGAGAGGTACAGCCTTAGGTGTAAATTGTATTGAGCAATAAAAAGGAACAAGCTTCTGGTATGTGTCAGAAACATTACGTCGAGTGATGCAAGTCTTACTCAAGAGATTAGATATTGAGTCCCTTTATGTGAAGTTCTAGAAAAGGCAGAGCTAATCTGTGGTGGAAAAAAAATCAGCTCAGTACTTGCCTGTGAGGGAGGTTGAAAGGGGATACTGGGGAAAAGTAGGAATCTTCCAGGACGATGGTCATGTCTTATAGTATTGTGACTATACTAGAAACCAGTGAACACTTTTCAAAGGTGAATTTTTTGGTGTGTAAATCATGTCTCAATAAAGCTGTTACATTAAAAAAAACACATCATTAGGACTGACCCGGATGCATTCTTCTTTTTGTAGCTGAATAGTATTCCATTGAGAGCCTGTTATACAAAGTGAAGTAAGTCAGAAAAGAAGGACGGATACTGGACATTAACGCGTGGATATGGAACCTAGAAAGATGGCACTGATGAACCTATTTGCAGGGCAGCATTGGACACAGACTTAGAGCACAGACCTGTGGGCGCAGCGGGGGGAGGAGTGGTGGCGCGAATTGAGAGAGTGGTGCGGAAGCACGCACGCTACCGTTTGTGACGCCGGGAGCTCCGCCCGGTGCTCTGTGACAACCCTAGAGGGGTGGCTGGGGAGGGAGATGGGGGGTCCAGAATGGAGGGGACATGTGTACACTTGTGGCTGACCCATGCTGATGTGTGGCAGAGGCCAGCACAATATTGTAAAGCAGTTACTCTCCAATAAAAAACACCACCGACAGAAAACCCAAACCATTCAGGTTTTCAACATTATCTTTAGGGGGTCTTATTTGAGATCTTAAATGCTAAATATGTCAGTGTCTAGGAGTTCCAAGAGTCTCTGTCTTCCATCTCTTCTGTGTACAGTAAATGAGAGACTGCTTGGGAAGGTGACCTACCCTGAGCATTTCCCCTAGATTAAAATCGACTCAGGAATTCGGCTCTCCAGGTTACCTCAAAGCTCCACAAATCACCCTAAGGTTATCCTGTTAAGGCCTTTTTTCCTTTTAACATTGTCTGGGTCAGGGGGTCATAAAGTCAAATGCCCACAAGGGTCAGGAGATAAAAGTGAGGGTCATCGGTAAGGCGAAGAGGACGTTTGCCGTCTTTCATTTTCTGGCTTCTGATGGAGTCATGGTTACAGACAAGCACTTACTTATTATGAGAACCCTGCAACCGTAAACTGCAGTTGACCAGGCCTGCCTGATGGAAGAGCAGCGGGGCGGCGGGGGTGGTGTCTGTGGTGAATTGGTGGGTACCTGCTGGCTCTACAGGGGGGCAGCCATCACCCAGCTCCAGGTGACTCTAGCTATTTGGGAAATTGAGCTCAGTGTTACAAGGTCTGGCATATTTGAAAACTGGAAGAAATCTGAATTTGTATGTGAACTCTACATTTCCATTTCTACCTTGGGTCTGAGTTCAAGTATTAGGAATTCTAGGGAAATGAGTTTAATCTCGGTTGCATCTGTTTATCTGTTGGCCTTTCTTTTTTATTTTTTAATGTATTCTCAAAATCTGTTTTGGCTGCACCGCATGGTATGTGGGATCTTAGTTCTTCAACCAGGGATTGAACCCACCCCCCTTGCATTGAAAGTGCGGAGTCTTAACCATCGGACTGCCCGGGAAGTCCCACGGTTGGATCTCATTTAGAACTGAGTCTTGGCCTAAGGGAGGAAGGAGTGTGTGGTGCTCTTTGCCACAAGGGCAGCCCTGGCACAGGGCATATCTTGTGAGGTGTTCTTACCCTTAGGTGTGCCTTCATGAAATGTTTCTGTTCATACAGTCAGAACCATCATCTTCTGAAAACAAAATCCAAGACTGTCCTGGTAAACCCCAGATGTGTGTGTGCTCCTGGTAGACAGTTACTTGTAGAGTTATGAGGAACCAGGGCAGTTATTTTAAATGATCATGATTTGGGGGTGGAGAGTTGACTTCATTTCACTTCTCCATGTGAAGTTCTTGGACAGTGGGTTACTCATCATTTTACATTCCATTTCTAACTGTTATCCCTTAACTTCACCACCAGACCTGCCTGAGGCAGGGCTGTTTTCATAGGGTGATTCCAGGGTGGAGGAAAGGGATAATCATTTCACTTAACTCCAGACAGTTGATTTGGTTGTCGCTGAAACAAAATTATAGCTTGAAGTTAGACAGAAGAGGCCTCTCACTTGGCCCTTGTTCAAAGTTTCTAACCTGCGCATTGGACGTTGTGTTACAGGCCTCTGGCTGTGCTTTGCAGTTAACTACCTGTGTGTGTGTGTGTGTGTGTGTGTGAGGTAGTTAAAGGAAGGGACGTGCTTGCTTTGAACCCTTCCCCCAGCGCGCGCGCGCGCGCGCACACACACACACACACACACACAGTGTTCTCGCACAGCCACCTTCCACACGATCTGAGGCTTTCCACCTCTTGAAGTCTCTGTCCGTATTTGATCTGATCTACAGAGGTGTTGGCAAGTAGCTTTATGGTTCTTAAAGGCCAAGACTTTGCTCCTGAGCCAGATTGAAATAGAGTTTGTACTTCTCAGAGCGACGGCAAGCATGCTTACTGAGAAGTTGGGGGTATTACTCTTCTAAGCTTAGGACCTTACTTTTTGGATTTTGACTGTATTTCTGGGCCCCCTTCCAGGGAAAAAAATCCCCAAACTCAATACCCACAGATAACCACCATCGTATCCCTGGTGTTTATTCTCTCAGACCTTGTGGGGTTTTTATTTTTCGGGCAGAGTAAGTGTGTTTTGTTTTTGTATCTAATAGATCATGAATGCCTTTCCCAAATACTCATCTGCAGTATTTTTCTAGTGGCTGAGTAGTACTTCATTGTGTGGACGTACCGACACTTACGAAATCCCTCTCTGGTGGACCTTGAGACCATTTCACTTGATTTTTGTGTTCCTGAGCCCCTCTTCCATTTCTCTTATCCCTACTTTCTCTGAAAACATCCTTCTGCCTCCTCCTCCTTCCTCACAGGAAGAACTCTCTCCTTGAGAACCTCTCAGCAGGACCCTTGAAGAAAAGGGTCAGGGTTCCCCGGCCTGGCCTGTCCCCCGCCCCTGCCCACTCGGCTGAGGTGTGTGTGGAGGTTGGAGGTGAGCAGGTTACAGCCCAAGAGCAGCCTTTGCTCTGCGCCTCAGGCCGGAGAGAGGAAGGCTGGCTGCACTGCCAGCCTGCAGAGGGGCAGGGGACACAGGAGGGTGTCTGACACACCCCGCAGCGTGCCTGCCTGCGAGCTCGCACGTCTCCACCCTGAGGCCAAAGCTCCTCACTCCTGCCAGCAGGAGGATGCCTCCCCTCGGCCTTCTGTTGTTCCAGAGGCAGGGAGAGAGCATTGAGCTTCAGGAAAGCTGGTGGTTCCAGCTGTGGGCCCGCCCAGCTGGGGCACGCTCACCTGAGCCCGGAGCCACGTGGATGCATGTCCCTGCGAGTCACAGAACAGATGCCGGTGTGACTTGGTACATGGAAAGAAGAGCTCACTCAACTCTCTGGAAAAGTTTAAGTACTTTCCATCCCATCAAGTCCAGAGGTGCTGATCTCTGGCTCTCTGGCAGCCTTACTCGTCAGCCTGATCCACTGCGGGGTTTCTGTGGTTCTGTCTGTCTGCCCACCCACACTGGTGGCAAGAGTGTGTGGCGGGGGGTCTGATATAAGGCAGAGGACTTGGGTGATGTTTTAAATGCTGGATGAGGTTGTTACAACTCCCTAGGCCCAGCAGCAAGGCTCGCCTGCCCTTGGGGCATCCAGCTTCACTGGCTGCCTCCTAGCCCAGAGCTCCTCACTGTGACCCCCATCTCCTAGCCCAGCAGAGCCTCCCCTCGCCTCCCGGCTCTCTCCCAGCCTGGCTCCCTAGTGACTGGACCAGTTTTCAATTCCTCTTAGTTTTGAATTTCATGATTTTTTTTTTCCCCCACAAGAAACCTTGGCAGAAGACTTTGTTCCCTGGGAAAAAAGCTCTCAGAAAAGCAGAGAACCGCGCTATCAGCTCAGCCCCTGCCTTGTCCTTGACGATGTCCCAGCACAGTACCTGCGAGCCGGCAGGCAGGTGGTGCTGAGGAAACTTACCTGGTGGGCATGGCCTTCAGATGCTTCCCACAGCGGCCAGTCAGAGACCTGCTGATTACAGTCGAGCTGGCCAGCCTGTATGTAGCCAGCTGCTTTTTTGCCCGATAAGTTTGTTTGCTTATCTCTGTTTTCCTGCCAGTTGCTGGCTCCCTGGAGCCATGGGTGTGTTTGTCGTTGTTTGAAGTGATTGGTGAAGTATGGATTAAGTGAGCAGGGCTAGGCGGGGTGTGAGAAATAGGGGGTGTCATCCTCTGGTCTCTCTCACCCCCTGGCTCTTACCTGCAGAGAGAATCTTCTCTGGTTTCCGCCCTAGAGGGCGGCAGCCTTCAGGCTTCTGGAAAGCTGGGAGCAGCCACCTCGGCTCAGTGGCCCTAGCTGAGGTCTTGAGTGTGCTAATGCTCTGAGTGCTAAGTCGCTTCAGTCGTGTCCGACTCTTTGCGACCCCGTGGACTGTAGCCTGCCAGGCTCCTCTGTCCATGGGGTTCTCCAGGCAAGAATACAGGAGTGGGTTGCCATCTCCTTCTCCAGGGGATCTTCCCTACCCAGGGATCGAACTCGTGTCTCTTACATCTCCTGCACTGGCAGGCAGGTTCTTTACTGCTAGTGCCACTTGGGAAGCCAGAGTCCTTGCAGCAGTGTCCATCTAAGGGCAAGTGAGTTTCCTTGGCTAAGGCAAACCAAGAGAGAAATAACAGCATAGTCCAGACTGAACACAAAAGCGATCCCGAGCAAGCTGCCCCGCTAATGGCCTGGAACAGTGACCCAGCAGCACTGTAAACAAGCTTGACGCTTCAGCCCTTGTTCTCTGTTGGCCAGGGTCCCTGGAAGCGCATCAGTATGTGAGACTCAGCTATGTCCCGGGAGCAGTAGGAGCCCCACGACTACAGAACTGCCAGCCTGGGTGATGTGTCATCGCTGAATGGCAGCTGGCCTGCCTCTGTTGCGTCACACGCTGTTAGTGTCTGAGAGTAACTTTCTTCCCTCTTTTTAGCCTGGTGTCTCCAAGTCCTGGGGACCAGAGATGGAAATGAGGAGGGGCGTGCAGGGTTTGTTGGGCTGTTGCAATCTGTCGACAAAGCCATCATTGTCTGGGATAAAGCACCAGTTGGTTCACTTTGAATTGCTCCGTCGCTCCAGTGCTCAGTAACGGCTGTTTTTCTTCCACCTCAGCAGCGTTCCCTGGGGGAGGTGAAAGATGGACTGCCTGATCCAGAGGGGAGAAACTGCTCTCCCTTGCCCTGCCTGCGCAGCAGCATCTCAGGTGATCAGTTAAGCACCCAGAGCAGACAGTCTGCTCCTGGTCAGCCGGCATCCCAGGCTGCTGCTGGACCCTGGCTGGAATTCGGCTGTCTTGGCCTCTTGGAGGAAGGGAGCTTTTAAGAACCAGGCTGCTGCTCGTGGCCTCAACCTCCCGTGGCGCTCGCCTGTCCCGGCAAGGTGCCCTCCCCACAGCCTTGCTGCCGAGCTGACCTCCCCTGTGACCTTTTAGCCTACCATCTCTCCCCGTTGTGTATGATGCCTCAAGCTGCGGGGTCAATCTGGAGAGCGAATCTTTCCTCTGGCTGGCTGAGCCAGCCAGATGCTGTCCCTTGAGCCTGGGGCAGACACCCAGAGTTTCGGTCCTTTCTGGTACCTCTGCCCCTCGTCAGTTCCACGTTTGTGTGGTCAGATTGGTCCAATCCGGCTGTCTTTGTGGGAATCCCAGCAGCTGGGGTGAGGCTGCCAGGGACTCCTGAGGGAGTGAGGGAGCTCACACCGGAAAGCCTAGGCCTCCATTTGCTTCCAGTGCCAGGAATTTCATTTCCCTGCATCTGGATAGCTCTCCAAGTCCAGTGTGGTCACGAAATGACGTTTGAAGAGCTTAGGAGAAACGCAGAGTATGAGAAACATTTTTTTTTAATGACCCTGACCCCAGACAGACAAGTTCAAGTGCTTGTTTTCTCAAAGATGGAGCTGCAAAGGCCAGAGAGTCTATGAGGTGGACAAAGCTGGATGGACGGGAGGGGGTGATGTAAAATGCCCTTGTCCACATTGTTAGTTCTCCCTTAGATACAGTCTTGGGAACCACCTCCATGAGGGGTTTGGGGAGCACAGAAGAACCTATCAATGGAGCTGAATTGCTTCTTTAGTTCAGTCCTTTGAATTTTGTGGTATTAAAGTTGGGTGGGTAGCTATTAAAATATGTTTGCAAAAATGACTCATTTGTTTGCCCTTCTCTTAAGGAGTAGAGCTTCCTTTGATACAAGCCAGTTTTCCAGATCACCGTTGTTTATTTCATTAATCATCTCTTTTATAAAATCAGCCCTTCTTAATGAGAAGTGGAAATCCCTCTCAAATGGGTAATAATCTTCAATGCTTTCTTTTAAAAAAAATGTATATATATTTATTTATTTGGCTGTGCTGGATCTTAGTTTTGGCACACAGGATCTTCAATCTTCGTTGCAGTGTGCGGGGTTTTTAGTTGCCACATGAGAACTCTTAATTGTGGTGTGGGATCTGGTTCCCGGACCAGGGATCGAACCCAGGCCCCCTGCATTGGGAGCATAGAGTCTTAGCCACTGGACCACCACGGAGGTCCCTGCACTGCTTCCTTGAATGTACTGAGTCTAATGTAATGTTTGATTATTTAGAAACCTATTTCTGAATGTTACTTCCTGTGTAGTCCTAGCACCGTAGTGGCTTCTTGATGAAGTTGTACCGAGGCAGTATGTTCAATTCTCTGCTCAACCATCTCAGTCTCTCAAGTGAGCCGAGTTTTCAAATCTTCAATGACCCGTCTCCTCCGGGCTGTTGGCTGCCACCCGTTCTGCAGTGAGTTTGCCATTTCCGTTCCCTTTTTGTCCGGGGCCTCCCATTTT
Organism: Ovis canadensis; assembly: GCF_042477335.2. Classification (NCBI taxonomy): domain Eukaryota; kingdom Metazoa; phylum Chordata; class Mammalia; order Artiodactyla; family Bovidae; genus Ovis; species Ovis canadensis. The sequence continues at coordinate 63,634,105 of NC_091261.1, read as the reverse complement.
CCATTGGTTTGCATAACTTGTTAAATTGAGTGTAAAATGAGAGTAATTAACTTAGTGAGGGCTTAGAGACTCTCCTCTGAGTCAAGTGCACAGACCTTTACTATCTGTCTTGAATTATTTTCACTTTCTTCAGTGGACCTAAATTAAGCTCCAGCTAGTTGTGAGATAATGCTATACTTACAAACTTCTTTTACAGAGTGATTTTAAGCCATTATTATTCAGTTACATCACTGAAATTTGTTGAATGGGTTAACTTGTATGTATGAAAGAAATTATCTGCAGATCTTAAGAATATTAAGCTCTTAAGAAAATGTCAGTGTGTTCTCATTTCTGAAATGTGGCAAATTAAAAAAAAAAAACACAACTCCAAATCAACATGATAAACCAAGTCCCCTGGCTAGTTAAGTATTTCTTTCTAATAATTATGAGAAGGAAATTCACTTTTTCCCCTTTTCAAAGTGGAAATAGTTGTTTTTTTTTTTAAGTGGAAATAGTTTTATGAAGGTTCCTTTCCAGCTCTCCTCCTTGTTGTATAGAAATGCATACTCATTGTCAAATGGAGTATTCAGGCATTTCAGGAAGACAGAATTAGAAGAACAGAATCCTCTGAAACATTCTTCTTGGGTTTATTTATTTTGTCACAGTGCCCTTTTTACTTTTTTTCTGTGCCTGCATAGGTAAAAATAGACCTATACCATCATTAAAGAGCCAAAGTTTTTACTTTTGATAAAGGCCAATGGATGTTGTTTTTAAATGGTTCATGCTTGTTAGTGTTCTATTTAATAAATCTTGCCAAACCCAGGACCTCTAATATTTTTTTCCTAGGTTTTCTTCCGGAAGTTTTATAGCTTTAGCTCTTGCTTTTAGGATTGCGCTCCATTTTGAGTCAGTTTTACATATGGTGTGAGGTAAGGGTTAAGATTCAGTTTAAGAAGTACTTTGATGAGTGTTCTTATTTCTACCTCTTCTCATTCTGCTTCTTTAGTTGTTTTCGTAAGATGCACCCCTAAAAGTAAAACTGTAAGATCAAAGATTCACACTGAAGTCTTTGATATATGTTGCCAGACTGGTTTTCAGAAGTTGTATCAATTAGAAAAGGACAACCCACAGGCAGCTCAAACCTGTGCTCACCCTGACAACCAGGAAGGGTGGGTGGGATGGGAGGGAGGGTCCAGAGCGGGGAGCCTGTACCTACGGCTGGTTCATGTTGATGTATGGCGGAAATCAACACAGTATTGTAGAGCAATTATCCTCCAATTAAAAATAAATTTTAAAAAAAGAAAAGACAACCTCTATAATGGGAGAAAGAAAGTGTTAGTTGCTCAGTTGTGTCTGACTCTTTGTGATCCCATGGACTGTATGTAGCCTACCAGGCTTCTCTGTCCATGGGATTCTCCAGGCCAGAATACTGGCGTGGGTAGCCATTCCCCTCTCCAGGGATCATCCTGAACCAGGAATCAAATCTGGGTCTACTGCACTGCAGGCAGGTTCTTTACCATCTGAGCCGCCAGGGAAGCCCATAACGGGAGAAAGTATTTGCAAATTATGTATCCAGTAAGGACTCTGCATCTGGAGTAGGTAAAGAACTCTGCAACTCAAAAATAAAAAGACAAATAGCCCAGTTAAAAACAGGCAAAGGAGTTGAATAGTTACTTTTCTAAAAATATTATAGATATATGGGCTTCCCTGGTGTAGACAGTAAAAAAAATCTGCCTGCAGTGTGGGAGAACTGGGTTCGATCCCTGGGTCAGGAAGATACCCTGGAGAAGAAAATAGCAACCCACTCCAGTATTCTTGCCTGGAAAATTCCATGGACAGAGGAGCCTGGTGGGCTGTAGTCCATGGGGTTGCAAAGAGTCAGACACAACTGAGCAGCTAGCACTTTCACAGTACGCGTGTGAAAAGGTGTTCAACACCACTGATCATTAGAGAAATGAGTCAAGCCCGCATTGCAGTCCTGCTTTGCACCCACTAGATTGATAAGTGTTGGCGAGCATGCAGACAGATTGGCACCTTCCTGTAGTGCTGGTGGAAATGTAAAATAGTGTAGCTGTTGTAGAAAGCAGCATAGTAGTTCCTAAAAATACTTAAACATAGAGGTGACATTTGCCCCAGCAATTGCACTCATAGGTATGCATCTGAGAGAAAGGAAAGCACTGCACAGACATTCTTAGCAGCAGTGTTCCTGGTAGCCAAAAGGTAGAAACAGTTCAAATGCCCATCAGCTAATGAATAAATAAACAAAATGTTATCTGTCCGTTCAGTGGAATATTAGTCAGCCACAAAGTGGAATAATATACTTGCTCCAACATGGATAAGCCTTGCAGACATGCTAAGTGGAAGAAGCCAGTCACAAAAACCCACACATTGTATGATTCCAGTTATGTGGACCCTGCAGGATGAGCACATGTAGAGAAGGAGAAAGTGGATTAGCAGTTGTTCAGGATCGGGAGGTGATGACTAAGGGGTACAGAATGTTGTTTTGAGGTCGTGAAGATGTTCTACATTCGATTGTGGTGATAGTTGCACAATTCTGTGAGCACACTAAAACCATTGAATTGTATACTTCAAATAAGTGAATTGTATGTGAATTACGTCACAATAAAGCTGTCACCCGCCTCCCCCAAAAAAGGTTGTACTGACTAGTATTCCCACTAGCAGTATGTAAGAGCCCATTTGCCTATATCCGCCCCAGCTCTGGGTTGTTCATTACTGTAATTTTAAATTCTGAATCAGCTCTGTTGAGGTTTAATATGTAAACAACAAAATACATGCTTTTAGATGTGCAGTTATATGTGTGTGCTCCATCAGTTGCTCAGTCGTGTCTTGTTTGTGACCCCATGGACTGAAGCCTACCAGGCTCCTCTGTCTGTGGAATTTTCCAGGCAAGGATACTGGAGTAGGTTGCTTTTTCCTTCTCCAGGGAATCTTCCCAACCCCAGGGATCAAACCCAAGTCATTCTAAATCAGCTCAATTGAGGTTTAATATGTAAACAATAAAATTCACCCTTTTAGATGTGCAGCTGTATAATTTTGACAAATATACATATATGTGTATACGTGTATTATCACTGCAGCCCAGATACAGGACACTTCCACCACCCGAGAAGGTTCCCCGGGACCCTCCCCAGGCATTCTACCCCATCTCTGTCTCTCCCACTGTAGCTTAAGTTTGTCCAGTGTTTTGTGTAAATGGAATCATACAGGATATACTCTTTTACCTGACTTCTTTTGTTCAGCATATATTTAACTCGTCTGTCATACATGTTGCTCCATGTATCAGTATTATTACCTGGATAGACCACAACCTGTCTTATCCGTTCACCTGTTGGTAGACATTTGGCTTGTCTTCCTTTCATTGTTTTCAGCTTTATCACGAATAAAGCTGCTACGAATGTTTATGTACAAGCCTTGGTGTGGACGTATATTTTTATTTCTCTTGGGGAATGTTTGGTGATGTGTAAAGTATATATTTAACTTCATAAAAAACTGTCAAACGGTTTTCAAAAATGGCTATACCTTTACAGAAATATTAGGTACCATTATTACTGTGCATTCAAAGCTCTGTTAATCTGAGCCAAAAAATGGCGTCTCTTTGATCTGTAGTGTATCATTTGTTCTCTGAATTTGACCATTTATTTTATATTTGTGAGCTTCCTTTTAATTCTTTGGATTTTTTTTTTTTCAGTTGGGATGTGGGTCTTTTCTTCTCCATTTTTTTTAATCTTTCTATTATAGAAAATGATAACAGAAAAGTTGAAGTAATGGTGCAGCCATCATGTTTATAATCACTGCCCATACAGTTCACATTTGTTAACTTTTGCTACACTTGCTTAATGTGTCTGTATCTCTTACTTTCAAAACCCCTAATAGTACAAGAGATTTCTTTCTGAAACTTCCCTTTCTTAAACCCTACCCTCTCTTTCCTTCCTCTCTCTTTCCCCTCTTTCTCATTTTTAAGTTTTTTTTTTTTTTAACTGTGGACCATTTTTGAAGTCTTTATTGAACTTGTTACAACACTGCTTCTGTTTCACGTTTTGGTGTTTTGGCTCTGAGGCATGTGAGATCTAGTTTCCCGACCAGGGGTTGAACCCGCGCCCCTTGCATTGGAAGGCAAAGTCCTAACCCTTGGACCCCCAGGGACGTACCCTCATTCTGCTTTATTTAAATAACTGGTATGAGAAGCTAGCTCTTCCTCCTGCCCTGTCGTCTTTTTGGACTACAGATTCAGAAAATTACACTGAACCCGAGTGTGAGACGGAGACACGCTGACTTGCCACGGCTCTCTTCTTCTCCCAAGAGTATAACCACTGTAGCGGACCCGAGCCCACCAGAGAAGGGGAGGCAGCAGTGAGGTGAACTTAAGGCTCCAAACAGTCAACACTCTTAACTCCCGTCATCCAAGCTAAGAACAGAGGAGGCAGGGCGCCAGAAGCCACAACTGCTGATATTTTGAGGAAGACCTCTTTACTCCTGCTGGAAACCCTTTTCTCTACAGCCCCTCTCCCTGGTTAAGTCCCGCCCGTCTTGGAGACTCGGCTCAGGCATCCTGCTTGAGGAAGCCATCCTGAACCCACCACTGGGCGCCCTGCTGTTTCCAATCCCTGCACACATGCCCTCTCTCCCTCGAAGCAAGACATTTCTGACTTTCTCATTAGCTTGTGAGGTCCGAGGGCCGGAGCCTGGCTTTTGCGCCCAGTCCTCCACGCAGAGTCTGACAGTCGTACGCAGGCTCTTGGCAAGTGTTGCTGGGAGGCTTCACTTCCTGGCCGGCAGACGATCTCTCCCTACAGTTATGGCTGCGTTTGCTTCCGTGGTCGTGAAAGCACGGTGGACTTGCAGGCTCTTCTTTATCAAAACACGTATTTCTCTGAGCCTTATGAAAGGCTGAGGAATGAAAACTGTGGCCTTTCCCTTTTTATTTGTTCCAGCAGCTGCCTTCTCATCATTTTAGGGCAGTCGTTTCTCACTTGGTACCTTTCATTATTCTTTATTCTTTTAGATTCTTAGAATTACGGGCTTTGAACCGAAAGAGGCTTAGCCATCAGCTGCACAACCTAAAGGGCTTCCAGGTGGCTCAGTGGTAAAGAATCCACCTGCCAATGCAAGAGATGAGAGTTCAATCTCTGGGTTGGGAAGATTCCCGGGAGAGGGAAATGGCAACCCACTCCAGTATTCTTGCCAGGAAAACCCCATGGACAGAGGAGCCTGGTGGGCTGTAGTCCATGGGGTCACAAAAGAGCCGGACAGAACTGAGCGGCTAAACAACAGCAACGACACGACTTAAACTGTGAACCCAGCTGGCCTGTCCACTTTCTCCTGGTGCACCTGCAGCGCTTAGAACTGCACCCTCAGCATTCCTGCCTGGGTTTTCCCTCTCTCCCTCCCGCTGTCTCCCAGGTTTCCCCTCGCTGGCCTGCCTGCGTGGTGCTTGATACAGGGCCTTTCTGTGAAGGGTGCCTGAGAGCTGAGGAAAGGGGTGAGTGATGGGTCCCTGGCAGCGTTTTCTTGCTCGGGAGGCTGGGTGCACGGGGAATGGCAGGCTTCAGTTCCTGTTGAGCTCTTAGGCTTTTCTCCTATGTAGATACTTGTCTGGGCTGGGAGAGTGAAATGGTGCTAATAAAAAAAGAGACGGTTGTGTTTGTGCTGCCAGTACTGGTGGGATTCAATTTGTCTGTTCATTGAAGAACCGCATATCTAATCTCTAAGTGGTAGTTCCCTTTGGCTCTCAAGGACCTTTGCTCATCACCCACCCCTAACAGTCATTCTCTCCTTGTCCCTTGAGTCGAGTCACTGGGAAGCTTGGCTGAGGCGGCCAAGAGTCCTTCAACTGTGCTTTCTCACAGCCTAGGGTCAGAACTGTTCTGAACGTCGTGGGAAATGTCAGCCGGATGCGTTCATCCGTTTTATCAAGAACCTCCTGTGTTCCACACCCTGTCAGTCCATTCTGAATACCTTCTTCACTTCTTTCTCGCCGCAGCTCTGTGACACAAGACTGTTTGTCTTTTCCCCGAAGAAAGCGAAGTTACGGAAGGCCAGCTGTCTGCCTGAGGCCACATGGCTGGCAGGCAGGGACACGGATGGGCGAGTCGCAGGTGGTTAGGAAAGCGTCCTTCTGAGTAAAAGCTTCTGCTGTACTTTGGAGTCGGCCCTTATCGTGAGGCACGTGGTGTTTCCACCCATGAAGGTGGCCCGGCCTGAGACTCTGTTGATGGATTTTTCTGTCATCAGGACAGCACAGTGGACAGGATCAGATTTCCTCAGTAAAACCTGGAATTTCGACATGAGAGGCATCAGATGTTATCCTTCTTTCTTACGCCAAGAAAGCGTAGCCAGCCCTTGCGATAATAGAAAGACTCTGAAACTTAATGGTTAAAAAGTCCCTGTGGGCTTTCTTGGCAGCTCAGTGGTGAAGCATCTGCCTGCCAGTGCAGGGGACACGGGTTCGATCCCTGGTACGAGAAGATCCCACGTGCCGCAGAGCAACTAAGCCCGTGTGCCATATCTACTGAACTCACATGCCTACTGAAGCCCACATGGCCAGAGCCCGCACTCTGCAGCAGAAGCCACTGCATTGAAGAGTAGCCCCCCCTCACTTGCTGCAGCTAGAGAAAGCCCACCCTGTGTGCAACAACAAAGACCCCAGCCCAGCCAAAAATAAATAAAATTATTATTTTTTAAAAAATCCCTGTAAATGGCTGGCTTCAGGTTTTGTTCACATACCTCTTCCCTGCAAATGCACACTGGTCCCCAAAGATCTGTAGGATAAATAGCACAAAATCTTGCCATTTGGTTCAGTCTGTCATTGCCCCACAAACTCCTGCCCAGCCCATTTGTTGCTTTTGTGTGTGATTGTGGAGCATAGTCCTCAGCATAGCAGGGACTTCAATTTTGAGAAAATAAAATGTTCCATCAATTTGTGGGTGGACTTTACCCTCAGCCCTGCCGTTTGTTGGATTATTTGTGCCTCAGATATTCCCATTTTATTTTCGTCTGCTCTCCCAGGAGGCCTTGAAGCAGGGGGAAATGAAAGAGATAAGTCACCCTGACCTTGATTTTTATAGCACTGTAGTAGCTAAAGGTGTGTTTACCCTCTCAGGGAGCCATAAAAAAAACACTTTTCTTTTTAAGCATTTGCAACAGCAGTTAAGATGGCAAGTAGCTCTGCAGCTGGGCTTATAACACAAAGATCAGAGGTTAAAATTGGGATATGGTAATAAATCAAAACCTCTTTTCATCTTTCACCCCTGTGTTTTAAGTTTGGTTTTATGAGTAACAAATTGTTGCTTCTGACCTAGAGGGCGTGGTGCAAATGAGTGTATGAGAAAGGGAAAATGGAGGCATTTTGAAGGTGAGAAACTGTGTGTGTGGAGACAGTGTCAGCAGATGTCAGCGTCTTCTCAGCTGGCCAGGGTGGAGACGGATGGCGTTTCTGAAGCAGAGACCAAGCAGAGATTATCTAGCTTGCCTTCGATTTAGGGTGTTAGTCTCCACCTCTCCTGCTCATCCTCATAGCCTCTGCCACTTAGAAGGTTAATGAGTTGATTAAAAAGCATGCCTGGGAGGAGGATGAGAAGAGGGAGAGACGTAGGGTGACAACCGATCCTTAGCAGCAGACGAGAGGGAAAGTCTCTGTATAGGCAAAAGTAAAACAGATTTTATTTTGAAATGTCTCTTATGGGAAGAGTGCTGTGCAGAGTTCTTCATCTGGATGCTTTTTAAAGGGGCCATCCCCAGTGGCTCAGACAGTAAAGAGTCTGCCCACAATGCAGGAGGCCCGCATTCAATCCCTGGGTTGGGAAGATCCCCCGGAGAAGGGAATGGCTACCCACTCCAGTTTTCTTGCCTGGGAAATCCCGTGGACAGAGGAGCCTGGCAGATTACAGTCCATGGGACAAAGAGTCGGACACGACTGAGTGACCAACACTTTGAGTTTTCGTGCCTTTTATAATCCCTCTCCTCGACAATAGGTCAGAGGTCTGTGGTTGTGGGGTTGCTGTAGACCTTGTCATCCCTCCTTTGCTTAATGGTGGCTGGTGTTACCCCATCGCCTCCTACTGTGGGTGCCTCTCAGTTGTGTTCTTAGGGCCAGCCTCTGGGGAGGGGTACCGTTCAGACGCTATGAACTGGGAAGGACGTTGGGAAAAGCTAGTTCAGATCTCCCCCATCGAGAAAAGGGAAACTGAGGCCGGGGTGAAGGAATGACCTGTGGGGCAGAGATGGTGTCCCTTTGCCGTTTAATATCAGAACTGGGACCCTGGGGCTGGAGCAGGCCTCCTGGTTTCGTCTTCTCCAGTTTGCAGTAAACCCTTCCCTTTCATCTAGGCGTCTTCTCCAAAGTGAAGCAAGCCTGGAAAAAGTAGCAGTCAGTTAATTCATGAAGCCCTGTGGCCTGATTTTAAAGGGTGAGGGGAGGAGATGGGAGGTGGAATGGGGAGAGGGGGACATAAACCGAGACCAAACAGACAGTAACACATCCTGTGAGAGCCTGGACTTGAGGCCAAGGAGGACTTCAGTGTGGAAGGGGGCAGGTATTGAGACGGGGAGTGCTGCTGGAAGGGTGGGGAGGTGTGGGTTGAGTGAAGGCAGGAATGGGGCTGGCAGGAGGTGGGGGGAAAGTAGAGAAAATTAGAGATACCGAGGGAACATTTCATGCAAATATGGGCACAATAAAGGACAGAAATGATACGGACCTAACAGAAGCAGAAGATACTAAGAAGAGGTGGCAAGAATACACAGAAGAACAGTACAAAAAAGATCTTAAAGACCCAGATAACCATGATGATGTGATCACTCACCTAGAGCCAGATATCCTGGAATGTGAAGTCAAGTGGGCCTTAGGAAGCATCACTGTGAACAAAGCTAGTGGAGGTGATGGAATTCCAGTTGAGCTATTTCAGATCCTAAAAAAATGATGGTGCTAAAGTGCTGCACTGAACATGCCAGCAAATTTGGAAAACTCAGCAGTGGCCACAGGACTGGAAAAGGTCAGTTTTCATTGCAATCCCAAAGAAAGGCAACGCCAGAGAATGTTCAGACTACCACACAATTGCACTCATCTCACACGCTAGTAAAGTAATGCTCAAAATTCTCCAAGCTAGGCTTCAACAGTATATGAACCAAGAACTTTCAGATGTTCAGGCTGAATTCAGAAAAGGCAGAGGAACCAGAGATCAAATTGCCAACATCTGTTGGATCGTAGAAAAAACAAGAGAGTTCCAGAAAAACTTCTGCTTCATTGACAACGCTAAAGCCTTTGACTGTGTAGATCACAAAAAACTGGAAAATTCTTAAAGCGGTGGGAATACCAGACCACCTGACCTGCCTCCTGAGAAGTCTGTATCCTCAAGAAGCAACGGTTAGAACTGAACATGACAATGGACTGGTTCCAAATCGGTAAAGGAGTGCGTCAAGGCTGTGTATTGTCACCCTGCTTATTTAACTTACATGCAGAGTACATCATGAGAAACGCTGGGCTGGAAGAAGCCCAAGATGGAATCAAGATTGCTGGGAGAGATATCAATACCTTCAGATATGTAGATAACACCACCTTTACGGCAGAAAGCGAAGAGGAACTAAAGAGCCCCTTGATGAAAGTGAAAGAGGAGGGTGAAGAAGCTGGCTTAAAACTCAACATTCAAAAAACTAAGATCATGGCATCCAGTCCCGTCTCTTCATGGCAAATAGATGGGGAAACAATAGAAACAGTGACAGAATTTATTTTCTTGGGCTCCAAAATCACTGCAGATGGTGACTGCAGCCATGAAGTTAAAAGATGCCTGCTCCTTGGAAGAAAAGTTATGACCAACCTAGATAGCATATTCAAAAGCAGAGACATTACTTTGCCAACAAAGGTCCGTCTGGTCAAAGCTATGGTCTTTCCAGTAGTCGTGTATGGATGTGAGAGTTGGACTATAAAGAAAGCAGAGCGCCTAAGAATTGATGCGTTTGAACTGTGGTGTTGGAGAAGACTCTTGAGAGTCCCTTGGACTGTGAGGAGATCCAACCAGTCCATCCTAAAGGAGATCAGTCCTGAATATTCATTGGAAGGACTGATGCTGAAGCTGAAACTCCAATACTTTGGCCACCTGATGCGAAGAGCTGACTCATTGGAAAAGACCCTGATGCTGGGAAAGATTGAAGGCGGGAGGAGAAGAGGATGACAGAGGATGAGATGGCTGGATGGCATCACCGACTCAATGGACATGAGTTTGGGTAGACTCCGGGAGTTGGTGATGGACAGGGAGGCCTGGCATGCTGCAGTCCATGGGGTTGCAAAGAGTCAGACTCGACTGAGTGACTGGACTGAACTGAACTGAACTGGGAGGTGGGAAGACCATTTTCCCTCTGGTGGGGGAAGTACTAGTGAGCAAAACAGACGAGCAAAGTACTAGTGAGCAAAACCCGCCTCGTGGAAAACGCAGTTGGTTGTGAAGACACACCGTCAGTCCACACACACACACACACACACACACACACACACACAGAGGCTGTCGCAGGTTATGGTCGGTACAGGGGTAGCCAACAAAGTCATTTACACTGAGAAGTCGTTTACTCCAGGAGGGAGACAAGGAGGTGAATAAGGTTCTTGTTTAACCCAGATGTGTAGCTGTGGGGACCTGGACCTGGGTGAATATGTAGCCATTCTCTCTAGCAAGCGGGGCAACCCCTGAAGGAGTCTCACTGGGGGAGAAATGTGAACAGACATGTGTTGTCCTGGTCCAGGTTGTTCTGGCCTCTTGGGTGGGAGGGAGGCAGGCAGGGCGGAGCCCAGAGAGGAAGACTGGGGGACCTTGGCGGGGGCCCTGTGTCAACCCTGCCTCCCCGATCTCCGTCCCCTAGCCTTTGCCGTGCACCACTGAGGGCCCCCTGCACAGCACACATGTGGTCTTCCGCCTGTCTGTCAGCTCCACGAGGCTAGGGACTTGGTGCCGTCTGCTCCTCTGTCCTTGCACCTAGAACCGCCCTAAATAACAGATCTGGGTGAGTGGATCAGGATTGGGTCCTGAAGAAAGTGATGTTTCCCCTGGATGAATCTGCCCACAGTAGGAGTGCTGTATCCATCTCTTGCCATCAACCCGTTGCTGGTGTTAAGCACCATTTTACACACCCGTTATGCTGTGATAGGTGCAACATAGAATTAACTACTGGCTCCAGCTTCGGGCCCCAGAAAGGTTAGAACTTGATAGATGTTCCCAGAGCAACTTTAGTTAACTTACTGTTCTGTCACTGTGACCCTAGTCACATTGCCAAAGGTTTGGAGTTTTGAATGCAGTACAGAACAGAGTCCATCTTTTTTTTTGTTAATAGTCAACGTTGCCTTTTAAAAATGTAGCGAATGCTTTTTAAAGCCTATTTATAGGTCTTGGCTACCTGAAGCGTGTCACCTTATCCTTTGAAATGCATCAGACAGCTTCAGATTTCTGTGCCTGTTAAGTAGGTTACGTAGCTGGCGGTACCTCAAAGATGGCTAATGATGGTGATAATAACAAATTCTTTTCTTGCCAGCCTTCATAGGAACTCAGAAACATTTGTAAGTACGACCTGTTCCCATGCCATCTCCACCAGCCAGTTTCTCGTCTCCAGGTGTGTACTCCGGCTGGAGACCTGTGCTGATTTACGTCCTCTGTATGCCAGGTGTCTGCAGTGCGGTGGAGTTTCTCCGTTCTCCACACAAAAATCTTAACCTTGGTGAATACTTGAACCTGCTAATTACCTTTTCCTATAGGCTAATGAAAGTGCTAGGGAAATACCGTGTTCTTTGAGGGTGGTTAGTTATTCCTGGTACTGAATATAATTGAAACCCCTTACCTGTACCTGTGGGTTGGCCACTTTGATTGGGGTGAGGGTGGCAGTTGCCGGATCAGCGAGGTGGGGCTGTGCTGGAGACAATAAAATGTGAATAGTGCTTGTGTTTGGGTGTGTAACCATGCGACTTTGTTTTGTTTTGCTGGCTTCACCTTCTAAACTTCCTTTTGACATTAAGTGTTATGGTTAGAAATGAAAGGGACATGTGTGAAGAAAATTAAAGAGGGCAGCTTCAGATTTCTCTTTTTAAATAGGTTAAGTTGTTCAAATAAGTAGAGAAACATACTCCATTCTAAGGTGGAGGTGACCCAGCTGAAATGGTTAGTGCTATCCACAGTAGTGTATTTGTTAAGGGCAACTCCAATCAAAATGCCAGAATAGTTTTCTTTTGAGATTTGACACCACGACCGTAAAGTTGGAACATGGAGGAATAAACAGGCAAGGATTCAAAAAAAAAAAAAAATGATGGGGACTAACTCTACTTAGTAAAGTGTATCACAAACTTCTAATTATTATATCACTGTAGTACTAAGACAGGTGGACATGAATCAGTGATAGGAGGCCCCCCAGAACAGACCTTAGTGTATATTATAATCTAATATATGTTAATGGAAGTGTCATCAACTAGTGAGGGAAGATGAGATAATCAGATAACCAGTCGGAGTTTATTTCAGTGAGCTGTGTAAAGAGCTGCTGCTGCTGCTGCTGCTGCTGCTGCTGCTGCTTAATTGCTTCAGTCGTCCGACTCTGTGCGACCCCATAGACGGCAGCCCACCAGGCTCCCCCGTCCCTGGGATTCTCTAGGCAAGAACACTGGAGTGGGTTGCCATTTCCTTCTCCAATGCAGGAAAGTGAAAAGTGAAAGTGAAGTCGCTCAGTCGTGTCTGACTCAGCGACCCCATGGATTGCAGCCCACCAAGCTCCTCTGTCCATGGGATTTTCCAGGCAAGAGTACTGGAGTGGGGTGCAATTGCCTTCTCCGTGTGTAAAGAGCGAAATGAATTAAATATAAAAATGGAAACCGTTTTAAGACATAGGCACAAAACACCGAAAGCACTGGGGCGCTCAGAAGTGGCCCTAGTGTTACGTATGAGAGTGTGGGGTATGATGATGACGGCAGTTTACTCCAGGGGAAAGGTCGGGTAACTGAGTGGACAGGTGGGACCATTGGCTGACGCAGGGTCCCAGGATCTTCAGGACACCAGAGCAACTTCCAGACGGAGGGAATAACGGTACAAAACGGGAAGCTGTGAAAGACCACACAGATAGGTGTTTCCACCGTCTCGGGGTAGAAAAGCCCTTTTAATTATGACACAAAAGGTGGAAACATAAAAGACAGGACTTCAAATTTCTGATTGTATTAATGAACAATTTCAACTGAAAACAATAACAACCCAAAGCTCATCATGTATGCAAAAGTTAAGTAGAATGAGAAAGCAAAACAAAGCACACTGAAATAGTCGAGGCGAAGAGAGTCAAGACAGACACACTAACTCTACCGTGTATGCTGGAGACATTTCTGCCAAATTCAGAGCTCTCACACGACAGGAAAGGAACAGAAGACGTGCAGACAGTTACCATGAAAAACCCAGAGACCAGTAAACATGAAAAGATACTAATAAGTGGGAACTAAAAAATTAGTGATCTGAATTTTTTGGTAAGATTAGCAAACAATAATAACTAATATGAGCAAGGGTCTGGGAAGTAGGCAGTGTTCACTGCTATTAAGAGTGTAAATTAGTATAACCCTTGAAAGTCTTTGACTAAAACAAAGTTATAAATGTACACATACCCTCTGATTCAGGTTTCCAATTTCTAGAAATTTATCTCACAGAAACAGTCATGCCATTGCACAGAAATATAAGTAGCAATATGGTCCTCTCAGCACTGTTATAATAGTGAAAAACAGAAGCAGTGTATGTCCACTAATGTAAACAAATGCCTATTTATGGAAAAGTGGTTAGATTGTTTTAAATGTATACAATGGAATATTCTGTAACCAATAAATCTGTACCCAACTATAATAAGATGTTCATGACCTGTAAGTGAAAAATAGGCTATAAAACAAGATAATCCCATATATTTAAACATTTTTTCATAGATTTTAATCTGAATGTATGCATATACATAATCAAATAAACATACATGACAAGGACTTCGGGCCAACTGCAAAGTGAGAGAGAACAGTCCACAAGACTTCCCCCACTTCTAACACAACTGCAAGTTCCCAAACCATCCTTGGGTCCTGTAATTGCTAGAAAGACACACAGAACTCACTGAACGCTGCAAGACTCATGGTTACAGTTTATCACAGGGACAAGACTCAGATTAAATCAGCCAAGGGAAGCCACGGGTAGGGCAGGGCCTGAGAGGGTCCTCATGCGGTGCTTCTGTCCGCCCTCCCACTGGACCGCGTTGCCGCCCTCCCACCAATGTGTGACACTGCCCGCCCGGGACACGCACCTGAGCCTTTGGTCCTCAGAGTTTCTCCTGGGCTGGGTCACTGCCCGTGTGACTGACCTCTAGTCTCCAGCCCCTCCTGGAAACTGCCGATACTTCTTAGTCATCACTTTCTCTGGAGATTGGAACCGATACCCCTGCTCCCTGCTCCACGCCCCCATCCTCATCACATAGTGAGATTGTCCTGAGCCCCAGGCAAACTCAGATACAACTGTCAGGCAGGACATTCCAGCGGCCTGGAGGTCACCCTCTACCCCCACGAGCTGAGGGCAAGGGCTAGACTCTTCTTTGGATAAGGTTATTTCTCAGTACACAATGTTATCACCAAAATTTAAACAAGGGTGATTTCTAGGTGGTGGAATTGCAGTTGACTTTGTTCTCATTCTTGGTACTGTTCTGTGTTGTTTGAATTTCCTTTCAGTATGAATATATAATTTATTTAAAAGTTAAATAAGACTAAAAAAGGCTTAAGAAGAGGTTAAAATGAAAAGTCAGTCTCTGGGTAAGGTGGGGATAGACAGGCATGCACGTGCGCTCAGTCGTGGCCCACTCTTTGCGACCCCATGGTCTGTAGCCAGCCAGGCTCCTCTGTCCATGGGGTTTCCCAGGCAAGAACACTGGAGTGGGTGGCCATTTCCTTCTCCAGGGGATCTTCCTGACCCAGGGACTGAACCTGTGTCTCCTGCATTGGCAGGCAGATTCTTTACAGCTGTGCCGCTTACTCACAGACATGCTATAAAAAGAAGTAAAGACCCAAACCTAGGGGAAGCATTTGCAGAGAAGTATCACAGAGTGTTAATATCATTAATATTACAGTATTACTGATATAAAATAGCAAGAAAAAAACAACTAACATTTCAACGCATGTTGAAAACTGAGTTAAGATTTGTTGTCTAGGTAATAACAGTGTCCCAAAGCTGGCTTCCTGGTTTTGAGGTCGTGCTCCAGCTGCAGAAGATACCACCACTGGGGAAGGTGGGTGAAGAGTACAGGGGATGCTTTATAGCTTTTTTTTTTTTTAAACTTTCTGTGAGTCTATGTAATTATTTCAAAATAGTGTTTTTTAAAAGACAAAAGGCACAGATAGCTCATCAAAGAGACATATAGCTAATACACAGATTTTTAAAAGCGTTTTACTAACAGGTGATACAGTTGAAGTCAGGCACCACTTTTTCCTGTTGTTAAGTCCAGTCCCATCCTCAGTCCAGAGGAGTCGGGAACACCCTGGGTTCTGGGTTCAAGTTTATAGCCCTGGCAAATAGACATAAGGTTATGGTTTTAACTGGTACCCTGCCTAGCATCACTGCTCCTGCCTAAAAGGCCAGTTGTGGCTTGAGGCGGACAGGAAACACCAGGCTTTAACACCCAGAAACGCACCTAAGACTGAAGTTCAGTGTTCAGCAACATGCCCCAGACTTGGGCATCACTTACTCCACGCCAGCCGGGTCCTTTCACGCCCCCTGTGGTCCCAGGCTCCCCTAAAGAGAAGGGGACATCGGCATCCATTTACCAAAGGCGGGACTCTGACAGCTCATGCCAGCAGTCCAGAAAGGGAAACCACTCTTTCCTCATTTGCTTGGGAATAGTGTAAGCATGGTGGCGTCTGTGCCCAGGTGGGTGGCCGGGACACAGAGGGAGCGCTCAGGCAAGGACACGAGCCACTGTCCTTCACGTTCAGGGCCAGGGGAGTCACTGCTGCGGCCAGCCCGATTTTACCCGTCTCAGCTCCATCAAGGTGCTCTAGGTTTTGATTGTCATGGGAATGATCACTCCTGGCTAAGTACACAAAACACAACCACAGTCCTCACAAACGTGCTCATACATGTGAGCAGACACAACACCTAGTCGCAGTGGCACACCTGCACATGCAGGTGCGCTTACACACACACACCATACACACCACGCACACCACACCCACACCCACGTGCCACACACTCGTGTGTGCACCACACACGTATACACCACACACATACCCCCCGAGACACACCTGCTCACCGCACACCACCATGAAGACGCGCGCACACACACACACACACACATTCACCTTGTCAGTAGGACAGACCTGGAGTGAAGCCCTCAGAAGCCCATATGCCTGCCCTGCTGCCACCGCCCTCTGAGCCTGCTTCACCAGTAGGACTTTCTTTGAGTGTTCAAAAAAACAGATGCCAAGTGCCTCAGGAGGGGGATAAGTTTGGGCTGCAGGAGATAGGACCCACGCCTGGGCGTGGGAGCAGGCCCTGAAAACCTCGCAGGCGCTCCCTGGGCGGCGGCTCTGCTTGGGCAGGTGGCCCAGGGCGGAGGGCCCATGGCTCCAGGGCGATTCCCCTGAACACGGCGCCCTCCGCCTGCCGTGCCTCACGCAGGGCCGCTCCCCACGCCTCGGCTCCTCAATGAACCTTTGTCCGTCTGGAGCCTGTTAGTTTTGGCTCCTGGCAGCCTGTGGAACCAGGCCCAGATCCAGGAAAAGCCAGTGGAGACTGCTCTTTTGAAGAAAAAGAGTCGGAGTCCTGGAAGAGAGGCCAGTCTAGCGTCACTCACTCATTCGCTCATGTAAGAAACTGCTTATTCACCATTATCCTCATATTTGGATCTGGGGCACAAAACCGACTTGTGCACAAGTTTCATATCTGCTCATGTGATGAATTGCCTTCCCTAATTAACTGGAAGCCCTGTAAGGCTTTGGACTGTACCTGGTCTTGTTCCCTTGTTTATTTTGAAGAAAAAAATATATATATGTATAAAATACATTCCTATGTTATATTTGAGCAGTAGAAAACAACAGTAAACAGTGAAAACTAACTCACCGACTGAGGCTCCTGAATTCTTGGTTCAGCTCTCCAAAGGGAATCACTGTTTCCTGTTACCTGTTTTCTTGTGTGTCTTCCCTGAGACTGACTGGTCATTTTCTTCCCTCCTTTCCTGTGTGTGTGTCTGTGTGCACGTCTCTCTGTTGAAAATACAAATGGTGGCCATATGGTGTATCTTGGCACCTTTTTTTTTTCTTTCCCACTTAATACATCTTCCAGATCTTGCTGTTAGTTAGGTACTTAGTGTTAGTCACTCAGTCATGTCTGACTCTGCAACCCCATGGTCTGTAACCCACCAGGCTCCTCTGTCCATGGAATTCTCCAGTTAAGAAGAGTGGAGTTGGTTGCCATTTCCTCCTCCAGGGGATCTTCCCAACCCAGGGATCAAACCTGGGGCTCCTGCATTGCAGGCAGATTCTTTACTGTCTGAGCCATCAGCACATGTAAATGTATGTTGTTCTCAGCCTTTTCCTCCCACCGACAGGGCTGTAGTTTAATGTCTTCTATTTATGTCTTTGTGTCCATGTGCAGATGGGTCTGGAGTAGTCTCCTCCTAACAGTGGGATCCGAAGTTGGGGGGATGCGCCTTTGAAATGTTGATACACAGTTGCCCACTTGGCCCTCCAACAAAGGTCACAGTTGTTTTTGCCCTTCATCACATCCCGGCCCTGGTGCCAGTGTAACGATCACTCTCGCTTACCAGAATTCTGAGCTGACTGGGAAATCAAAGTGGAGTCAGTTCACAGCAGCACTGTTCACAGTGGCCAGAACATGAAACAACCCAAACGTCCGTCAGCAGATGAAGGAGTAAACAAACTGTGGTCTCTCCATCCAGTGGCATGTGATTCAGCCATGAGCAGGAAGGAAGCACTGACACATGCTGCAGTGTGGGTGAGCCTTGAAACTGTTGCGCAAGGTGAGAGAAGCCAGATAGGCAAGGCCGCATATTTTATCGTTGGGTTTATGTGAAATGTCCAGCAGAAACAAATCCATAGAAACAGAAAGCAGATCACAGTTGCCAGAGGCCCGGGGAGGAAGTAGTAGGGAGTGACTGCTCCTGGGTACTTCCTTTTGGGGTGATGAAAACAGCACTGAAACTAAATAGCAGTGAAGGTTGCATGGCATTATGAGCAGGCTTCATGCCAGTGAACTATGCATTTTAAAATGGTCGAAGTGGTAACTTTTGTGTTACATATATTATCAGTTCAGTTCAGTTCAGTCGCTCAGTCCTGTCCAACTCTTTGTGACTCCGTGAATCATAGCACGCCAGGCCTCCCTGTCCATCACCAACTCCAGGAGTTTACCCAGACTCAACGTCCATCGAGTCGGTGATGCCATTCAGCCATGTCACCCTCTGTTGTCACCTTCTCCTCCTGCCCCCAATCCCTCCCAGCATCAGAGTCTTTTCCAATGAGTCAACTCTTCGCGTGAGGTGGCCAAAGTACTGGAGTTTCAGCTTCAGCATCAGTCCTTCCAATGACCACCAGATATTGGCCAAATTATTCCCTGTGTCGTTGGTCAAGCTGCGAATGTGACTTGTAAGGGAACCCCAGACTGTCTTTCTAAGCAGCCCCAGGCATCTGAGAACTAGGAGAGGCCTCCCCCACCCCAGGCTTGCTCTCTAGGCGCGGAATGGGAGGGACAGGGCCCTCAGCAGACAGCTTGTCCCCAAGAAGAAAGAAGGGCCTGTAACCCCCATGCCAGTCCCTTCTACAATCTTTAGCATATCAGCTCACCCTCCCTGAGAAGGAGACAGAGCTAGGAATGTGTTTTTGTGTTGTTTTTTTTTAATAAAAAATTATTGAAGTACAGTTGACTGACAGTGTTACATTTAATTTCTGCTGTATAGCAGAGCAACTCAGTTACACACACATATACACATATATATGTATTCTTTTTCATATTCTTTTCCATTATGGTTTATCTCAGAATACTGAATATAGTTCCCTGTGCTGTACGGTGGGATCTTGTTTATCCATCCTGTCTATACTAGTTTGCGTCTGTTAATCCCAGACTCCCAGTCCTGCTCTCCTCTACCCCGCTTCCTCCGTGGCAACCACACATCTGTTCTCTGAGTCTGTTTCTCTTTCATGGGTATGTTCGTTTGTATTGTGTTTCAGATTCCACATATAAGTGATACCATGTGGCATCCGTCTTTCTGACTTAAAACTTCCCTTAGTGTGGTGATCTCTGCACCCACGTTGCTGAAAATGACATTTTAACGGCTGAGTAATATTCCATTGTGTATATGCACGGCGTCTCCTTTCCGTTCATCTCTTGATGGACATCTGGGTTGTCTCTGTGTCTTGGCTCTTATAAATAGCGCTGCTGTGAACACTGGCGTGCATGTATCTTTCAAATGATAGTTCTGTCGGTGTATGCCCAGGAGTGGGATTGCCCCATCATGCGGCAACTCTACTTTTAGTTTGTTTTTTGAGGAACCTCCATACTGTTTTACATAGGGACTGTGCCGATTTACATTCCCACCAACGATGTACGCAGGTTCCCTTTTCTCCACATCCTCTCCAGCATTTATTATTTGCAGACTTTTTAATGATGGCCATTCTGACTGGGGTGGGGTGACACCTTATTGTAGTTTTGAGTCGCATTTCTCTAATAGTTAATGACGATGAGCATCTTTTCATGTGCCTAGTGGCCATCTGTATGTCTTTTTTTGAGCAATATGTTTAGATCCTCTGCCCATTTTTTGATTAGGTTGTTTGGGTTGTGTTGTTGTTGTTGTTAAATTGTAGGAGCTGTTTGTGTATTTTGGAAGTTACGCCCTTATCCGTTACATCACGTGCAGATATTTTCTCCCAGTCCTTAAGTTGTCTTTTTGACTTGTTTATGGTTTCCTTTACTGTGCAAAAGCTTGTAAGTTTGATTAGGCCCATTTATTTATTTTTGCTTTTATTTCTATTGCCTTGGGAGACTGACCTCAGAAAACATTGGTACGATTTTTGTCAGAGAATGTTCTGCCTCTGTGCTCTTTTAGGAATTTTATGATGTCTTGTATTTAAGTCTTTAAGCCATTTTTGAATTAATTTTTGTGTGTGGTGCGAGGGAGTGTTATATTTTCATTGATTTATATGCGACTGACTTTCCCAGCACCACTTGCTGAAGAGGCTGTCTTTTCCCCCTTGTGTATTCTTGCCTCCTTTGATGAAGATAAATTGCCCATGGGTGCATGGGTTTATTTCTGGGCTCTGTTCTGTTCCATTGATCCATATGTCTCTTTTTGTGCCAATACCATGCTGTTTTGATTACTGTAGCTTTGAAGTATTATCTGAAGTCTGGGAGGGTTATGCTTCCTGCTTTGTTCTTATTCCTCAAGGTTGCTTTGGCAGAACTGGGTCCTTTATGGTTCCATTTAAATTTTTAAGATTATTCCAGTTCTGTGAAAAATGTCATGGGTGTTTTGATAGGTATTGCTTTAAGTCTGTAGATTACTTTGGGTAGTGTAGGCCTGGGAACATTTTGCCAGTGGGATTCCAGGAAGCGTGAGGAATGGTGAAAAAGTAATACCTTACAAGCAAATATGGTTGCATGACCAAACGAATGGACTCCACCACTGCCTGGGCCCCACAGCAGTAGACCTTGGAGCCTGTGCCTCCTTTCTTTTGCCGAGAATGCTCTGACCAGGAGTTCAGAGCTCATCTTCCCTGGAACCAGCAGAACCCTAAATCCCCGCCTCAGTTTCATCCTTCCCCGTTCTTAATGCCAGCTCCTGTCTGTGCAAGGCTTGCATTTTAATTTTCATTCCAAAGCAGCCTCTTGCCAGACTGCCAGAGAATTCAGTTTGCCATTCCCCTCAGCAGCAGTTTCGAGAGAGAGTTTGTTGTGCTGTAGACTTCTTGCCCTGTGTCATGAACCTGTCTTCTAAGAAGGACGGCCATGGTAGGGGGTGTGTGAAGACTTTTCTTTATGGAGAAGTTTAGCTTTCATTTAGTCATTCCATATTTAATCACACCTCCCACATGCCAGGCACTGTGCTCGGATGAGTCAGACCCAGACCCTGGCCTTCCCGGAGTCAGACTGGGAGAGTAAGGGCTGAATCCAGGGTCCCTGTTCTAACCAGGAAGCCCTGGTGTTGGTGTGGGGGGTGATGTTTAAGAAGGCAGGGTTGGGAGGTAAGGCCAGAGGAGGTCTTTTGTTTATTGAGGGCGAAGCCAGTAGTCTCGGAAATATTTTTTTCTTTTTTTTTCTTTTTTACATTTTAAAATTTTAGTTGTTTGCGCCAGGCATTAGTCATGGCACGTGGGATCTTTGATCTTCATTGTGGGCATGTGGGATCTAGTTCCCTGACCAGGGATCGAACCTGGGCCCCCTGTATTGGGGGAACAAAGTCTTAGCCGCTGGACTACCAGAGAAGACCTCAGAAATTTTAATAATGTGTTTCTGGTTACACTTTAAAGAAGGAATATGGCAGAACCTTGAGTTAGGCGAAGAAGCATCCCAGCCAACCGTGTCTGGAAGCCAAGTTAAGCTGGGGTGGGGTTGGGGGGAGCAGAAGTCTGACCGTAGGTGCTTTCTGGGAATCCTGCTCTAGGGATCCCTGCCAAGGAGCTGCCTGTTAGAACTCCTTAGAGCAGCCTGTCTTGTACGTCCCGTAGGAAACTAGACTTGGGGTGCCTCCACAGAAAGGGTCCCTGTCCTTGTCTGTGGGTGTCTGCGTGGGGAATGTCTCCTGTCCTCATCAAAGGTTAACAGTGACACCACATCAAAGGCGGGAGCAGCCCTTCCGGTAAGGAGACATCTAGATGTGTGTCCCGCGTTTTTCTAGCACTTTGTGTGCAGTCAGGTTGCCGTGTGTGGGCGAGTGTCCCATCAGCCATCGCCTCTGCTGGCACCCTCTCCAGCTCTCAGGGCGGTTTAGGTTTTAGTTTTGGTTTCAGACTGGCTTGTTCGTGTCAGCTGAGCGCCGCCTGTCGGCTGTTGCGGTATTACAGAAGCCTGGGGTGATGGGTGGTAGCCGTTGGACATAAGCAGTGAACATCCCCATGGTCGGAAGAGGCAGGCATCCCGCACTTTAGGGGGAAGAAGATGAGAACCCGAAAGTTACTTTATCAGAGCGGGTTTCTAGCCTCCAGGGTCTGGCCTCTCTCTGACTCTTCCCACCCGTTTCATGGTAAGTAATTGAAGATGTTGGTGTCATCCAACCTCTCTAAGGCGCTCTTACGCTCTCATCATCCACCAAGATTTGCCAAGAGCTTCTGATGAAGAAACCAGGTGCCCAGGTTTGGGGAGCGTTTATTACTTAGGCGCTCTCTTTGAAGACCCCAGCTGTTGTGACTGCTGGCACATCTCTGCTTGTCACATGGCCTCTCTGAATGGCTTTGGAGAACAGGGCAGGGCTGTGGCCTGCAGTGATGTAGAACTCACAAAACCCCCTTTGGTATGGACCAGAAAGAAGGCCTTGCCCATCTCAGCCATCTGGAGAGGGGAAGCCCTATGCCAGCGGCTCAGAGGTGGCTTCTGGCACAGCCCGTGGAAAACTAAACCATCTGAGCAGTCTGTACCTCCAGGGAGCGTCCCTTGCCTGCCACCAGCTTTGTTGGCAAAGGCCATTTAACTCAGTCAGTGAAGGATTATTGCGCGAGGCCCTGCGCTGTGCCGAGTTCTGTGCTGGGTGGTTAGGGTGGGGATACTAGAAGGGCCCTCCCCTGAGAAGCTGCAGTCTGGCGGCCAGAGGTGTGGAGACACATTGCCGTACGGGGAGTGGATATGTGTGTCCTTGAGGTGTGAACAGCGCTCAGAGATCCTGAAGAGGCTGGCAGCAGCCTGGGAGAGGCCAGTGCCGGCTCGGAGGAGTTGGTATTTGAGCATCACTTGGAAGGATGAGCAGCTGGCCAGGAGCGGAGGGAGCTCCGTGAAGAATGGGAACTGCCAGTGCAGGGGCCTGGAGGCAGGAGAGGGCCCTGCGGGTTCTAGGGCCGGTGGGGCATCTGTGTGCCTGGATTGTCAGTGCCTCCTGGGGACTGGTGGTCGAGACCAGGTTCAAGGAGCCTGGCTTTTCCTTCAGTGGTCAGATTTCTTTTTTCCTCCCCCCAACTTTGTTGAAATAAAATTGATGTGTAACATTAAGTTTAAGGTGTACAGCATGGTGATTTGATACACGTATAAGGCAAAATCCACAGACTTTTCGCTTTTAATTATGGAAAAACTTGAAGATATGCAAAAGTCGACTAAACGGGGTAGTGAAAGCGACTGTATATCCTATTGAGCCGAGCCTGTGGCTTGTATGGATTAATCCAGAATTTTGAGGCCTGGAGTGATGGGGTGGCACATTTCATTGTCAGAGAAACCACTGAGTGTCCCCATCCTCATTTTACCTTTCAGTGGGAAGTTGGTGTCTCCAAAGTGGAAGAATTTCAAGGGCCTGAAGCTCCAGTGGAGAGACAAGATCCGGCTCAACAACGCCATCTGGCGGGCCTGGTACATGCAGTGTAAGTGCTGCGTGGCTAGACCCACGACCCTGCAGGTTTTGCCCCCCTCGAGAGGCCTGTGCACCTTGGGGCCTGGAGCCGGGCCTTGGAACCCTGTGTGTCAAACAGAAGTCTCTCTCAGGCAATCTGTGGAGATAGGAGAACCAAGCCAAATCCAAGTGTCTACAGGAGGCTCAGTGTTGTGAGGCAGAGGGGAAGGGATGGGCGTACAGCTGAGAGGTGACATTCGGGACAGTCAGTCCCCGTTTTCAGCGGGCCTGAGAAGGTGCAGGCTCGGGCCATGGCCTGTGTCCGGCTGGCATGGGTGCTGGGGGGTCTGGTGATTCCTGCAGGAGACCAGCGCTCTGGGGTTCCCCTAGGCTTAGGCTGGTGTTTCCTCTTGATCGGGCATACTTCCCTTTCTCTCTCCCGCATCACCGAGAGAGTCTTTTCCTTTGACCTGGACCCTTTATTTCCCCAAATCTCATTTTCCAAGAGGAGAACACTTCAGGATCCCCCGAGGGGCGGGGTGCAGACAGCGGGGCTCCTCAGTGAGTGTCTCACCCCTCCCCGCCCAGACTTGGAGAAGCGCAAGAACCCCGTGTGCCACTTTGTCACTCCGCTGGACGGCTCTGTGGAAGTGGACGAGCACCGCCGGCCAGAGGTACTTGGCAGATGATGGGCCCTCACTCGGGAGAAAGCGGTGACTCACGAGGGCGGGGCGAGGGCTGGATCCCCACAGAGGTAGGCAGCGGGGCAGAGCACTCAGGGTGCTGCGTCCTGGTGGCTGTTACACCGTGAGATGCGACGGCCGTGTGGGGGCACGTGACCCCCGATACCGCGCAGAGGCTCCCCCTTCTCAGGCCAGGCTGATCCAAGGACTTGGGGCTTCCTCCAAACAAGACTTACCCTCTGCTTTCCTTTAATCTCGGTGCTTCTCTGGAAGTCAGCTGGGGAGGCGGTGGGGGGACAAGGCAGACATCTTTAACCACTGAAGAATGACCTCCAGATCTTTACATAAACTGAGAGGGAAAGATGGTGAAGACATAGTAAATGAAAAGAAGCAAGTTGCCCAACAGTGTTTTAGTATCTTCAGGTTAATTTTTTGAAGCGAGTATCTGTGTGATTATACATGTGTAGGAAATGTGTTAAAGGATATACAGAACCCTGACCTGTGGGATTATGTGAGGAGGGAAGACTCCACTTTCACTTTCTACTCTTCTGTATTGCTTTAGTTTCGTCCAAGCTTGTCTTACTGTTACGATGAAAAGGGGAGACCTTGGAAAGTAACCTAACACAAGACAGCTTGGAGCCAAGGGACACGATCTGGTATCAGACCGTAGTAAAGAATCTCATCACTTTTTAGGTCTGATAGATGGACGGGGAGGCCTGGCATGCTGCGATTAATGGGGTCGCAAAGAGTCGGACGCGACTGAGCGACTGAACTGAACTGAATAGTATTGTATTATTCACTGTGGAGATTCTTCACTGTCTAAGACACGTAGTGAAGTACTTTAGGTGAAATTATATGACATTTATGATAGGATGTCTGGGACTTGCTTTAATATTCTGCAGCCATCAAAAGAAACAAATGTGAAAGTGAGGTGGTCTCTCTGAGGCTGTCATGATTCCTGGTCACCAGAATTCAGAGATAACTATGAAAGGGGCTGCATGGTGGGGAGGTTGAACTGGACCTTGGAGGTCACTTTCTGCTGGAACCTTCTGTGACTGGCTGTTTGTTTTCACCCTTTGGAAATGTGGCGGAGCCTCAGGGCATTTGAGAGCCAGCCCAAGTCTCTGGCAATTCCTCCAGCTCCGGGATCTCTGTGCTTCTCCCCTGCCTAGCACTTTATCTGAGCCTTACTCCAGTCCAACCTCTGGACCCTGGGCCCCCAAAGTCCCCTAGGTTATCTTGGGGGGGTACGATAACGTAGTGGAAGCTCACCTTCACTCAGAGGCTGAGCATGGCCCAGAAGAGGCCAACACACTCTGTAGATGAAGCCGCAGGCAACCAGCTGGCGACTCAGAGCTGGATTGCCCAGGCCTGACGTCTGGAGCCAGACGCTTGTTTGCTAGCAGGGTGAGCTCTGTGAATAAAACCCAATACCGCCTCATCCCTCTGCCCCACGTCTCTCCCACAGGCCATCACCACGGAAGGGAAGTACTGGAAAAGCCGCATAGAGATCGTGATCCGGGAGTATCACAAGTGGAGAACCTACTTCAAGAAAAGGGTATCTGGAGACTTCCGTGGTGGTCCAGTGGCTAAGACGCAGTGCTCCCCAGGCAGGGAACCCGGGTTCGATCCTTGGTCAGAGAACTATATAGATCCTACATCCCACAACTGAGACTCTGTGCAGCCGAAAAGGGCTTCCAGCCCATATTTACTCAGTACACTGACCCCTGAGGCTCTGGCTCAGAGCCTACCACCCACTGCCCACTGCCCCCCACCATTGCCCCTGCAGCCCCTCGTTCTAGCCTAGCCCAAGTGGTGACCTGCTTAGGTTGTGTGACCTTGTTCTCAGTCTGTCCAGCTTGGAGCTGGGGCTGTTTATTCCACAAACGCTGGTCAGGAATCTCTGAGCCCAGCTTCAGCCTGGGGATGGCAGTGGCAGGATCCTTCTCGCCACCTTCCTCCCAGAGAGAGAAGGCCTAGATGCTTCTGAAAGTGATCTTCTTCCGGGGAGGAGAGGCTGAGGGCCTTGTCCCCCCTCTGGGCCTTGGGGGACCACCTTGTCCCTCTCCCCTTTTTCTGCAGCTCCAGCAGCACAAGGATGAGGACCTTTCCAGCCTGGCCCAGGTGAGCGAGTGTGGGGGCCACGAGGACCCTCATGGGACCTGCCCCTTCACAAGAAACAGCAGTGACGTGGCTGGCCCAGCACCGCAGTAGAAGGTGGTGGGGACATGGACTCTCCCTGGGGCCAGAAGAGGGACATAAAGGAAAGAAGCCAGTTCTCTGCAGGTCCCCGTACCCTGGCCTCGTCTCTTACCTGGCAGCCCTTGCTGCTCTGAGAAACTGGGCCACGTGTCTCCCCACTGTGACTTGACTGAGAACTCGCGAGTCACCGGTGCCCGTTTGGCTTTTCCTTCCCCCGTTGGTGGTAGGACGATGACATGCTTTACTGGCACAAGCACCGGGATGGCTGGAAGACGCCAGTCCCCATGGAGGAGGACACGCTGCTGGACACGGACATGCTCATGTCGGAGTTCAGCGACACCCTCTTCTCCACACTCTCCTCCCACCCGCCCGTGGCCTGGCCCAACCCCCGTGAAATAGGTAACCCGCCCCCAGACCCTTGACTGAAAAGGGTGCCATCTCCACCCCAGGAGGAGTCCCCAGGGCAGGCTCTGTTTTGGGGCCATCCCTGAGCCTCTGTCGCTTGTTTGGGGGGAGCTCTGAGGAGAAGGCATGGCCGACCTCCTTGCTGTATGGGGTCCCCATTGGGCCCATGGTGCTGCTGCCAGGGAACAGTGGGGGGTTTGGTCTGAATGAGCTTCACATTTCTGATCCTGTCCCCTCACCTGAGGACATGGGCCTAGGGCTAGTGACAGGGCTGAGACTCACTCTCGAGAAAATCATTTGCACTCCAGTCATTTGGCCTCTCACCTGGGAGCTTGCAGCCAGCCAGTTAACCCTCCAGGAGGAGCCCATGGACTGAAGTCAGCACTGAGGGGTCTCTGCAGAGCTGTTCACAGCAGAGCGTCTGATACTCAGTTTACCTTTCCCCTGCAAACTCACTTTCTTCCCCACCCTCTGAGGGTGGAGAATGCCCATGAACCCCCCGGAGAAATCCTAGCCAGTGGCCTACCTTCCTCCTGTTCCCAGGAGAATGCAAGTAGGGCCCGGAAGATCCAACCTGGGCCCCTGATACATTCCCACAGCATGGACTGAGAAGGCCAGACAATCCCTCTGTCTCCTTTTTTATTCTAACAGCACACCTGGGAAATGCAGACATGATTCAACCTGGGCTGATTCCTTTGCAGCCCAACCTGGACTTCATGGACACCTTTGAGCCCTTCCAGGGTGAGGACTTGGGGCAGAGAAAGAGCTTGCGTCTCCCTTTGCCCAGGACAGAGTGGACCGGGCTTCCCTTTTATAGAGGGGAACTGTTAGAATGGGCCAGGGATCGGTCTTAGAATTCGTCCAAAGGTTGCTTTGTTTTGGGTGGTAGCTGCAAGGCCTGCAGTGCTTCTCACCCTGTGGGTCCCAGAGCCCCAGGTTTGGCCTTGACTGTAAGCAGTTCTCCCTCTAGGCAGCAGGGGGCGCTGGCAACACAGCTGCCGCCTTGCGGTTCCCTGCAGTTAGAAATGATCCTCGAGCTCCCGCCATCATTAAACGCAGGTGCCACCAAGGCCTGGTGGTGTTTCAGAGCCCACCCTGGTTGCCAGCATGTACAGCTCCAATCAGAGGGCCTGTTTCAGCAGAGTGACCTCAGTGGGGGTGGAGGGGTGCCCTCTGCCATGGCATTCCTCTGGGTAAAGGGGGGTTCAGTGCCCAGTTTGTTTGGATCTTAATTCAGTGAAATGACAGACACAGAGCTCACAGGCCCCCGATGTTGTCTTTCAGACCTTTTCTCTTCCAGCCGCTCCATTTTTGGCTCCATGCTGCCTGCACCCGCCTCAACGCCTGCCCCAGATCCCAACAGCCCACCTGCTCAGGTAGAGAGAACTTGGCGAAAGGGAAAGGGCACCGGGCTCCCAGTCATCAGACCTCTGCAGCAAAGTGCGCTGGACTCACATATGATGTGTAGAGAAGTTATTCTAGCCCTCCTAGAGAGCATCCATAGGTGTCCACAAGGTGGGAGACGCTCTCAGTAAATGTATGCTCCCCACTAAGGCCCCAGATAACCTGTGTGTGGTGAGCTTTGTCTTGACCAGTTAAGAAAGGACCAGTGAAATTATCTTTCAATTAAAAATAAATAAATTTTTTTTAAAAAAAGAAAGGACCAGTGAGATAGCAAAGAAAAATATGGTTGCTAAGAAGTTCCTTGTATTTCTTTTCCTTTTTGCTATGCGCTCAGCACAAGTTGGCTACCAGGAGCTGGGGCCGCTGAGCTGAAGGAGGCACGGCTTGCTGCCCTTAAGAGGCTCTCAGTTAGTATCTAGTTAGTGTGCCGTGGCCCCTGCTTCTCCCATCTGGCTCGGGGAAGAGCTTATTCTATAGTGACCGAGACCAGAACAATTGATTCCTTATAGCGTTTCCCTTTTAGGAAGACGTGACCTTCTTAGAAGTTGATACGAGACAGTGTCCTGGGGGAGCCTCCTGAGCAGCTGTGAGCCAGGCTGCCCCTGCTCTGTAACAGAAGATAGCAGGGACTTTGGGGGGACCCCGCCGGACTCCAGAAACAGGATATCCCCAGGCTGTGAGCCAAGTGTGTGCAGACAGTCACTGTGTCTGAGCCCTGTGTTATCACAAGTCCCCAAAGGAAACAAGACCCCTGCCGGCACCTGGGAAGACCCAGCTCCATCTCCCCCAGATTAGGAGTCCCGGGCCTGGGGGACGTTGCCTCTGTCCCTTCTGCCCGGGGCTGTGTCCCAGACGCACGGTGTACGTGTTGGGCTCCGTGGCGTGTCGTGCTGGAGGGTGGTGGCGAGCTGTGTGACTTCAGCATTCGTTGCTCACTTCTTCTCTTCCTTCCTCAGGAGAGCATCCTGCAAACCACCGCTCTCCCTACCGCTCTCCCCACTGCAAGCCTCCCCGACAGCTTCATCGCACCCCCCGCAGCCTCTGCCCTGGACCCCACGAGTGGGCAGGGCTGTGAACACCCGCCCCAGCCTGGGGACCCCTTCATCCAGCCCGCAGACCTGGGTCCCTCAGCACCGCCCCTGAGCGGCCCCCAGCCTTTCCTGCCCGTGTTTACTGTGCCTTTGCTCTCGCCCAGCCCCGCCCCGCCACCTCCTTCCCCCGTCTTGCCATTAGGGCCCCCTCCCGCCACTGCCCTGAACCCCCCAACTCCCTCCGCCTTCCTGCAGCCCCAGAAGTTTGCCGAAGTTGGCAAGTCGCCCTCCGTCATCACCCACACGGCCTCCGCCACCCTCACCCATGACGCCTCTGCCACCACCTTCAGCCAGAGCCAGGGCCTCATTATCACCACGCGCTATCCACCCCCCTCCGGCTCCCCCTATGGCCTGGCGCTGTCTCCTGTCACCCGGCCACCAACCGTCGGGCCTCCCCAACCCCGTATGACTTTTGTGCATCCCAAGCCCGTCTCCTTGCCTGGGGGGAGGCACAAGCAGCCCCCCAAAATAGTGCCTGCTCCCAAACCCGAGCCAGTGTCCGTGGTGTTGAAGAACGCTTGCCTCACCCCAGGTGAGTTAGGTGGGGGGAAGGCAAGTGTGACCCACCCCCCCCCCTCCCCAGGACATTTCCTGTCCCCAAGGCTGGCAAACTTGTGACACACACACGTCGTGATCTTGGAAGCAGAAGGGTTGTGAAAGATGATGTGTGTAGATCGAGTCTGTTTTCTATTCTGTGGTGTTCTTCCAGTCTCAACCCAGTGTGGGAAAAAACATGGCCCTGGTCATCTCTTGCCTGGGTCTGTAATCTGTCCCCACCAAGGAGAAGTTGTAAAAATCTAGCATGGTCTCTCCATGCCCTACAGTGAGGGGGCGACGTCTCAGTGGCAGCAGAGGGCTCGTGTGCTGCTCCTGAGGCCCCCCCCCAGCCCCCATGCAGCCTGGCTGGCCCAGGTTCATTACCCGTGTCAGGAGCAGGTGCACAGCTGGGCCTCCGCCCTCACCTCCCCTTGTTCCGGCAGCTGCCTTCCCAGGCCAGCCGCAGGCAGTGATCATGACGTCAGGCCCTCTGAAGAGAGAAGGGATGCTGGCTTCCACCGTGTCCCAGTCCAGCGTGGTCCTCACGCCTGCTGCCCTCACCAGGGTGAGTGGCCGGGACAGGCCTTCAACATCTTATGACCTCAGGTGGCCCTCACCTGGCCTAGCTGTGCTCAGGGGTAGCCTCCCTCCTCTGTGTCCCATTAGGCTCCTGGAGTCACAGAGTTCCCCAGCGGCATCCTGGTGACGGACCTCGGCCCCGGCCCTGGTAGCCAGCATGCCCCCGTGTCCCGGCTCTTCCCTACCAGCACGGTGCCCGACTCCCTGGTGAAGGGTGAGCAGGGCCCCCTGCACGGGGGCATTGCCCAGGTCCCTGCCGTGGGTGCCAGTGACTCAGCTCTCCGCTTGGACCGCTTGGGACCACGTGAGTGGAGTAGGGGCCCTGCTCCTGGACCAGGGAGGCTGCTAAGGGTACCCGGGTGGAGCCTGGGCTGCCAGGCCGGGCGGTGAGGGATCCGAAGCTGCTGGTGGCCTAGGCTAAGCGCAGGATCAATGAGAGAGAGCCGCCGGCACCTTGTGGTGCCGGCAGCTCTTGTGCGCACGGGGACACCGCTCAGCCTCCTTCAGAAGGGCTTCGCACTGTTGGGGTCATCCCTGTTGGTCCGGGGGTCGAGACCGTGCTGCCACTGCAGAGAGTGCAGGTTTGATCCCTGGTCGGAGAACTAAGATCCCACATGCCATGCCAAAAAAGATTTTTAAAAATAAAAAAAAAGAGATCGCTCTGAGCTGCCAGTCCTGATCCACAAAAGGGACTGAGCGGTCCTCATTGGCAGTTTTCAGAAACCGCAAACCTGTGGTTGCTGTGGCCGCGGGCGCCCCCAGCCTGTCTGGGTTGGGCTGGTTGTCCCTGGCCTGTGTGCTGGCAGCATACCTCAGGAGCCCCCTTCCTTCCTCCCTGGCTTGGACTTCGCTTGGTGAGACGGCCGGGGTAGGACTGATGTTGCCCAGTGAGGTCTGAGAGGTCTGGGAAATGATGTTCCCAAGACTCTGCTGCTGGTGGGGGTGGGCGGGGGGCGTTGGGGAGGGGTGGAGCCAGATGCCACCTCGGGGAGGGAGACCAGAGTGTCTTCCTGTCTTAGAGAAGACCAGGGTGGCGGCTCCCAGAGCCCTCTGCAGAAGCATCTTTCTGAAGTGGAGAGAACATGGTGAGCAGGGAGCTAGCTCTCTGCTTTCAGGGGTCAGACAGGGACTCATCCGAGGACAGGTTTTAAAGAATGTGAGGATCCTTGTCTGAGAAAATACAGACACGGACTGGCTATGGGTTGGGCCCTGAAACGCCACGTGGGGGCTCAGGAAAACATCGCCTTGTCCACTGAGGCGGATCCCCAGAGGTCAGAGCCATGCTGGAGGCTTGAGAGCAGGGTAGGGAGGAGAGCAGTGTCAAGAGGACAGAGCCTCAGGCATCCGCGCGTCAGTGCTGTGAGCAGGGCTGGGAGGGGTTTCCTGGGGGCAGCTCCTGAGCCGGGGCCACAGGCTTCCTCCACTGAGTTATTTGTGGGTACAAGAGCTCATTTGTTTTCCTAATTAAAAGATTTCTGGGGTGGGTAAAATTGAAAGCAGTATAAGAAAACACACACGTAGAGTTCAAAGAACAGATAGCTTAAGAACTTGCCACCCAGGGTGAGCACCAGAGCCTTGCAGACGCAGAGGGGCCCCTGGTGCCCTGGGAGGTGGGCTTCTCTCCTCTCCCAGACCTGTGACCGCTGCACCTGGCAGGACCGCCTCGCTGCACCCGCCCTGAGATGCTTTCAAGGATTCGCCTAGTTTTTGCTCTGGGCTACCCTGGGAGGTTGAGAATGTGTTTCCCTTTGTGGTTGAGTCCCCAGGTGGCTGGCACAGCCTGGTCTCTAAGGGGAATCTCTGCTCTTCCCAGGTCGGGACTGCCCGAACTCAGGACAGGCCTCTCCATGCGCGTCCGAGCAGAGCCCTAGTCCTCAGTCCCCCCAGAACAACTGCTCAGGGAAATTGCCTGCAGATCCCAAAAACGTGGCTGTTTTAAAGGTACCTCTTGGGTCTTGATTCCCTCGGAAGGCTGGGAAGCAGGGAGGAGCATACCCAGGGGCCATGGGGACAGCTATGTCCCTACTGGAGACATGCTGGGAAGGCCCATGGACCTGACAGGTGTCCCACACCTGAAATGGGGACATTCACTGCTTTGCCTTTGAGCATGTTGGCTCCTCCCCGCCCCACCTGCCCCTAGCCCTGTGGTGACAGTGGCCCCAAGCTCTGTGGAGCAGGGGTGGCAGCTGTCACAACCGGGTCTGAGGTGTGGGGGTAGCCGGGAAGGGCCGGATCTGCAGCGCCAGGCCCTCGCTGTGCTCTGTTCTGTAGGGATGGTTCTCTAGCCCCATCTTGTCCCCTCTTGTCTCCTCCTGGAGCCTCTGAGCTCCCTGTCACCCCCTCCTTCCACATCCCTCTCTATAGAGAATCTGAGCAGCGGGTGGGGATGGGGAGGGGCCCCTGTGGCGCAGTGACGGGCCAGTTCCCCAGCAGAACCGGCAGATGAAGCACATCTCAGCTGAGCAGAAGAGGCGCTTCAACATCAAGATGGGCTTTGACACCCTGAACAGCTTAATCTCCAACAACACCAAGCTGGTGAGTGGCTGTGGGGGTTGGGGAGAGGGCGGGCAGGACGGGGACCGACAGGCCCGGCACGTGGGGGCGCCTGGTGTGCTGCACGCCCTGACCCGGCCCCCTCGCAGACCAGCCACGCCATCACGCTGCAGAAGACCGTGGAGTACATCACCAAGCTGCAGCAGGAGCGCAGTCAGATGCAGGAGGAGGCCCGGCGGCTGCGAGAGGAGATCGAGGAGCTCAACGCCACCATCCTGTGAGGCTGGGAGGAGGCGGGGGCTGGTAGAGGCAGCTTCTGTCCTCCACCACCTCCTCTCCTCCCCTCGCTCTCTTGGGCCTGCCTGCTGGACCCCCACCCCCGCCAAGCTCCCCTGACTGCTGCTGTCGTTTCAGCTCCTGCCAGCAGCTGCTCCCTGCCACGGGCGTCCCCGTCACCCGGCGCCAGTTTGATCACATGCGAGACATGTTTGACGAATATGTGAAAAGCCGGACTCTGCAGAATTGGAAGTTCTGGATCGTATCTTTGAGTTTTTTCTGCTCGTTCCCCCCGCATGCCCACAACCCGTGACCTGAAACAGCAGACACTGACCCTTCAGTTCCTTTAGAAAGAGGCTCTCTAAATGGTTGTCATTGAGTTTGTCAAGACAGGTAATGCTAGTTTCTGTCTCAAGAGAGACAGGGCCCTGGCCAGGCCTGTAGTGTTGGAGGGGGCTGTCCTTGGTGAGTGTACTGGCTGAGGGCTTCCCGGGGACACGGAACAGGCCTGCTCTGCACTGCCGAGTCCTTGAGAAGGGAAGAGGAGGCTGGAGCCGCTGGTGGGAGCCAGGAGGTGGGATCTGCTCTGGCACGTCCCAGCATCAGCTCTGTCTTGCCACCTGAAACGGGGGCTCACAGAACTACTGGGTGACAGAGCCTGGATTTGAAGCTGGTTCCCTCCAGGCTGTTCTCTGGGTTTGTACCACATGCCCTTGACAGCTGTTAACGAGGTAGGGATGCCTGAATGCTGGGCTCTGTCCCTGGGGCCCAGGCCTCCCAGTGCTTGGCCTTCCAGATGGCAGCAGGGCCCTTACAGGGAGCGGCTCTGGCCCTGTCAGTCTCCACCCAGCCTCCGCTGTGCCCGGGTGCACGCACAGTGGGCACACATGCAGGGTTGGCCGCCGCACCCCCGCCCATAGGAATGACAGGCTGAGGAAGGGTTCACAGGGAGGAGGGCTGCGAGGGTGGGGGAATCCACGTGTGCGCTCCTGGGCGGGCTCTACAGGAAGAGACGACCGACGCCAGCTCCAGCCCCCCTTTGCTCTGGTCCCTGAGTGGAGCTGGGACAAGTCAGAACCTCTGTGGTCAGTGGCAGGTTCCTCGGCATCAGGCTGAGAGTGGGGACCGAGGTCACAGCCTGAGCGCAGGAACGGTTAGGGCCATCTCTCCCCACCCCTCCATCCCCCTCCCCAGCTGTGCACAACACCTTGCCAGTCCCGAGGGGTGTCGGTCACCAGCACGCCTGTGACTGGACTCCGCGCTCTCTGTGCTTGCTTATGGTTTCTTTAACCTGAGCACCGTGCAGTTCAGCGTCATCATCAAGCCGCTGTTCGAGTCTTTCAAGGGCGTGGTGTCCACCAGCAGCCTGGACGAGCTGCACCGGACGGCGCTGTCCTGGCTGGACGAGCACTGCTCCCTGCCCATCCTCAGGCCAAGTAAGTGGGGGCTGCATGGGGGTGTTAGCCATGGAAGCGGCTGCAGAAAACCCAGGCTCCGCCGTAGTTGGTCTTCACGCACCTGGGGCAGGAGGGTGAGGCCCTGCAGGGTGAGGGGGTGCAGCGCCTTGCCTCGGCCTTCTGCCGTCTCCGTGTGTCCGGCTGATGATCAGATCCAGCTTGTGTTTTTTGAGCACTTACTCTTCCCCTGGCCTTGTATCAGTTTGTTTTCAGATACACTTTCATGTTCAGTTCTAATAAGGATCAAAGCTGTGTATTCAGGTCACAGGGACAAGCAGGAACGGCTTAGGGTGTGCTCCACTCTCCTGCAGGGTGGCAGATAGGATTGGGCATCATCTTAAAGGCAGAGGTGTGTGTCCAGACCTCAGCAGAGAGGCTCCCCTGGGGTTCACGCCTCTCCTGCTTTGGGGGGCCCCAAAGGATCGCCCCTTGGGGTGTACACGTGTAACTGCGTGTTCTGTCTCTCGGGGGCTCGGAGCTGGTTCCCCCAGGCCGCACCTGCAGGCTCCCCCTTCTGTCTTGCAGCCGTGCTGAACACCCTCCGGCACCTGAGCACTACCACGTCCATCCTGACAGACCCTTCCCAGCTCCCCGAGCAGGCAGCAGAGGCTGTCACCAGAATCAGCCAGAGAGCCGGGGAGTCCTAGCAGCGCTTAGTGGACACGTGGCCGCATGGGATGCCGAGGAGACCCTTCCCTGCCCGCGGAGAGGAGGCCGCACCCCTCACCTCTCCCACTTCAGGGCCTCCTAGCCTCCTCCTGTGGCCCCAGCCGCTCCGAATGCTGCGCTCAGGTCTGAAGCAGGTTTGGGTCCTGCCAACAGCAATAGCCCAGCTCTGGGAACCCCTTGCTGTGAACTCTGACTCAGTGACCTCAGTCACCGACCTCCCCTCGCCTCAGAGAAGCCCAGATGAAGGGAAACGAGGGAACGCTGCCCCTCCCTGTCCTGTCCTGCTGGGGGGGTGTCAGGGGGATGGGGGAGGGGGCATGGCACCAGTGCAGGGAGCCAACGGGCAGGAGGAGGCCTCACCCACTCCCCCAAGTTAGGACGCGTGAGGGTCCTTCCCAGTTGCTGTCGGACGCGCCCTCCTGTCGCGTCTCTGGCACCCCTGGGCTGTTGGAAGGCCTCCTTCCTCCCCTGACTCTGACCTAATAGAGTGGATGTCAGCTCGGGCTTCGCAGGGCCGGGAGACCCTACAGCACGTGTGTGTAAAGCAGTGGGTGTGTGTGCCCCAGAGGATAATAGAAGCACCAGTGACGCGGAGCTGCTTCAGTCCTGGAGATCCCCCGGGCGGTGCTACGGTCTGTTTCACAAGTGGATTTGGTTCCACTTGGCGTTGCGGCAGTCATGATGGCACCAACCCGGGAATCGTGGCGGGGACTCAGCCAGGCCCTGCCCCCTCACACCCTGCCTGCTTCTAAGCCAGGAACAGCCGTGCTTGATGGACACCGCTAGCTCTGTGGGTGCGGCGTGTGAAACACCAGGCTCCACGGTGCTGCCATCGACCGGGTCCCCTGACCTGGATTGTCCAGCCGGGAGCCCCAGCCCATCCATCCCAGTTCCTGGACCAAAGACGCCAGCACCCCCAGCATCTGCCCTGTCTTGCGTTTGGAGGCAGAAATTGACCAGTCGACACAGAGCTCCGAGGTGGCTGCCTCGGAGCTGTCTCCAGGTGGCTCCGGATCAGACAGTCAGGAGTTGAACTCCGCTTTGGTCCATGCAGAGGACTGTGGGGGCAGCAGGCTGTTTCCGAAGGTGGGAGTTACACCTGGAAGGGTTCGGAGGAGGGGGCCCCGGGCCAGTCCTCCTTGCGCCATGTCTGCGGGAGCAGTTCCAGGCAGAAGGATGCTCTCTAACACTCAGGAAGCCCAGCCAGGGCTACCTCCTCATTTAAAGAATGTGCTTTTCACGTCCTGCTGTGAAGTTCAGAGGCCGGCAGGCTTCCCCTTCAACCTCTGTCCTCCCTGCCTGAGATGGAGACCTGCCCGAGCAAGGGCCAGGCCAGGAGTCCTGCGGGCTCGGCAGAGCTGCGGCGGGGCTGCTGCGGGCCGCCCGCTGAAGTTCGGATCCTTTAGGAGGCTCCCACTGGCTCCTGCAGGCCTGTGGAAGGTGCCCCAGGGGCAGCCCCACCTCAGCCTCCGCTGATGGAGGATGGAGGGGGATCCTCCCCGGGTGGCCAGCCGTGCCACTGCCTCCATCCCCTCATCTGTGCGCCGGCCCTGTCAGGAGCGCCCCAGCGGCCCCCTCTGCCTCCCCAGAAAACGTGTTTACAGGCCTTCGGATGGCTCTCCTGAGGGGCAGGCACAAGACAGGCTGGGCCAGCCCTGCGTGTCCCCTGGGAGGTGGGATGAGAGCCCAGCCTCCCCCCGGGTGGACACGAGGTCTCCCTCCAAGGGGGAAGAGCACTGCGAGGCTCGAAAGGAAAACAAAGGAAAATCAGAGACGTTCCCAGCTGCGAGGGGCTGCAGAGGGTCCTGCGCTCAGCCGCACCCCGTTCCTGTGCCTTTGTCCACTGCGTGGGCGGCCGTGGAGCTCGGCCCAGCCACGACCTCTCTGAGATCAATAGCTTTCTCCCCACCCCATGTTGGGAGTCTTTTTTTTTTTTTAGCTCCATGGGATATAAAATTGGCCTCTTGCTTCTTTGGCCTACCTCTCCTGCCCTTTGGCTGATTTAATGTTCACGATTCTGTTTTTTTAAATATTTAAAGCTGTTAGGTTGTATGAGGCATTGAAGGGCGCGCGTGTGTGTGTCTGTGTGTCTGTGTGTGGGTGCGCGCACGTGCGGGTGTGTGTATGCGATGTGTCCCAGCAGACGGTTAACTCGATGCATGTTTTGAGATATTTACTTATCCGTTTTTCTTGGTGCTCACCAGTATCACGGCTATAGGGCCACAAAGCTGAATTTCTTAACACAGACACAATTGTTTCTTGCTCCGGAAGTTTTCTTGTTTGGGAGTCTTGCCCACCGAGTCTGGCCGGACGGGGCGGGGGTGGCCCTAGCTTTGACCTTTGTCCTGGGGTCCCCAGCTGGGGTGCGGGGACCCCCAGGGCTGCTCTGCCAGCTGCCTCCAGTGAATGCTCTGATTTGTTTACACTCCCTTTCACCCCACCTCCTATCTCTTCTCCTGTAAAAGAGACTTAAAAACGATGATTTTGGAGGATACAAAAATCAATCTGAAAGGGAAAAAAAAACGCCTGCCTGGCATACAGTCTCTGAAAGTGTTTCTGTGAAATCTTACTGTGCCATCAGCTCCCTTCCTACCGCTGGTTGCCCTTTGACGACGAGTGGGAAACGCAGGGAAAGAGTGGGGCTTTCTGAGGTCGGCCTGCCTGTCCCTGCTTCCGTCTCAGGCAGGTTACGCATCAACCGGTCACCCCACGTGCACACCGAGGAGGTCCCCAAACCGGCAGGCAGGCGCTTTCTGGGGTCTTCAGGGCACAAGGGAGAGTCCTGTCATCAGGAGTCAGTGCTGATATGAGCACTGGGTCTCTTTGGGGAGGGGGTGGTGGGGTGCCACGGGCGACCCCGTACACTCAGCTCCCCCCACTCTGTCCTAGCGACCCGACCCCGCCTTCCCAACCAGACAGGTCCGCTCTCTAGGTTCTTTCACTCCGGCTAGTAGAAAGAGAAACTTCGATTCCGGGGGACGTGGCACCACAGGGTGGGGCCGACTCCTTTGAGGAGGGCCTCAGGTGAAGGGGTGCAGTGATCTTACAGGCACCCCCCCTCGCCAGGAGGGTGTGGTCCCAGACAGCGCTCCTGTGTCCTCTCAGCCTGGGCCTCCCCTCTGCGCGCCTCGAAGAATTCTGAGTGGCAGGCTCACTGTTATTGTCAAGGTGGTCACCGGTTTTCACGGTGCAGCTAAACGAGGGCTTGTCAGGGTGGAGCTGGGGTGGTGGGGGGTTCCAGGGGGCCCCATCTGCATGGGGCCTCCCTCACACTTGCGCAGTGTGGACCTGGCCCAGCTCTGGCTGACCTGCCCCACTTGGGTTTTTATCTCGTCTGGTGGGCAGGCTTAGAACACTGCTCGCTGGAGCAGCTTTGCAAAGTGCCTCCCAGGTAGTGAGCTTGCCCAGAAAGGGAACCGAGGAGCCCCGATGTGGGTGCACGAGCAGCAATGGTCTGTGGGTTTTTGCTCTGTGCTCCAGCGCCTCGTATCTTAAAAGGGGATTTTCACCTCATCTGAACATGAGGTGACAGGAGAGGGGAGCAAGGGTGGAGGGTGGCGGAGCTTGAACCTTCAACATGTCATACATGTCGGTGGTTGCCATGGCCTTAACCCGTCTAGCAGACAGGTTTGGGGGTTGGAGGGGCTCCAGGAACAGAGAGAAGCCTTACGACCCCCTGGGTGCCTCCACACAGATCACCTGCCGGATTTTCTTTTCCTTCTAAGGGACTTGGCCTTCCCCGCTCACCATGCGGCAGGGGGAGCTGCTATTTTCTGTTGAGACTTATGAAAAATCAGCCTTTGAGAAAGAAAAGGGAACTTTTCCTGTTGATTGTTGGCTTTGTGTGTGTGTGTGTGTACGTGTATGTGCTTGCACAAGCCTGTGTGTGTGTGTTTACTCAATGGAATTCTATTTTTGTGAAACTTCTTAACGATTATGTAGCAAAATTGACCTCCATCCCCCAGTCAAACTTTTGGTTCCAGAATCAACTCTGGGCATCACTCTTTTGAAGAATTCTCTCCTGGGTTTCTAAAATAGAGATGGGCCTCCCTCAAGGGCCGAGGTCGGGGAAAGGGTCAGGAGAAACTGAAGTCTGGTGGCGTGTCCATTGAGGCAACATCCTGAAGCTGCAAGTAGGCAGGGCTCTGCTGGGGAGCCGCGAAGCCCAGGCTGTGTTTCTCATGAGGGAGGCGGGCCGCGGCGCCCAGGGCCGCTTTATCTGAACCTGTTCACACCACTTGTTTCGCTTGTGTAATGCCACAGCTGAAACAGCACCTTTTCCTTTCTCGGGTTTCAGCTCACGGTGTAAATGGTTCATCGTTGTTTTTTCCCTGTTGTGCTCACCGGTGACTGTGTCAGGGCTCCCCACCCAGGAGACAAGTCACCCCTCATGGGCAGAAAAAGCAAAACCCAAGAAGAGTATTGTTCACGGCAGGCTCCCTCAGGCCTGCGCCGCCCTGAGCTCGGTCGTTCATGCTCCACTGTTGAGAAGCACGGTTCCACCAGCTGTATCCAACACTACAATGCAGTTCCCAAACTATATTTGCATCCAAGACAATAAACAGCCGTATTTTTGGAAAAGCCTGTGGCGTGTGTTCTTTGCTAACCCGGTCGGAGCAGTGGAGGAGGTGATAAAATGAGATAGGGGCAGAGGGGTGCCTGCGCCTGGCTCGCTCATGCTGGCCTTCCCAGGTGTTGAACAAAGTGCCTGTTTCCTTACATGGCGCTTGGGCAAACGGCAGCCACCCTGGAGTCTTTACAGGGTGGTCGTCAGGGTCACGTGAAATCGCGAATGTCCAGCTCCCAGAAAGCGCAGATTGCCACCAGCATGGCCAGCCCTAGACTAGCACCCAGCGGGGTCTATGTCAGGATGATGCCCCAGGGGGCAGGGGCCTCCCTGCTGGCTGTCGACCCAATACCATCCACGGAAGATGCTGGAAAGTTGACCAGCAGAGATGTCCCTTTGTTGTGCTGAGAACTTTGATGATTTCTGCTTAATCTAAAAGCCCTTCTTTTTGCCCTCCCATCTTCCTCTGCCCACGCCCACCGCCCCCCCAACCCCCCTGGTTCCTTGTGCCTGGGCAGCATGACTCTTAAGGTGAGCTGTGCTGGCCTCTTGGGCTGCCGGCCCCTCTCCAGAGCCGCTGTCTTGTTTCACTGAACAACTGTTCAGATCCGTATCTCTTGACTAAAATGCAGTGGGTTGATACGCAGGCTCTTGTCTGATCAAACCCCCACGCCTTCCCCAAGGAAAAACACCTTCATGACACAAAGCAAGATCTGGGCCCTTGAGAATCAGGGGCCCCTGACGAATCGGTGAGTGGTTCATGGACTCCTAGGGGCGAAAAGGAACTTGGTTTCCACTGAGATAATCAGTGGGTTCTTCTAGTTTTTTGAGTCTGGCCACATGTTATGTCTGGAATTTCAAAAGATACTTGGGGCATAATTAGGAGAAGAAGGGAGGGTTTGGATGTGGGGAAAGGGGGAACAGATTGTCTCGAGGGAAGAGGCCAGGACGCTGGAGCCTGCTTGCCTCGGCATCAGGCAATGGGCCACCTCTGGACAGTTCTCGAGTCAGTGGCGTGGTTTTCCTCATTTCATAGAGGAAGACATCAGTCGTTTCTGAGATGGCGAGGCCACGTGGGTCAGAGCCAGAAGGCTGGAGTTTTCACTTTGCATCCTCTAAAAATGTCTGTATTTTATCTTCCATCTGCCGAATCCAGAGGCTTATCTGTGCCATCCCCTCTCCCACACCGAGTTCTGTCTCACGTGTCCTCTAGAAGTCTTCCAGACACACCATCTACTTCTCTTCAGCCCCACTGTCATCATCCCTCAAGTCCAAGTTGCCTTCGTTCCTCAAGGTCACACGATGATGTCCCTTCTCCCTTCTCTGTCCTGTAGCCTCGGCCTTACAGTCCATGGGAGCTTGAGGCAGTCCAGGTCCAGTCACGGCTTCCCTTCAAGGGCTTCCAGGGAAAGGTCAGTCTGCCCCTCTCCTTTGAGCCTGTCCTTCCTCTGCTTCTTTCCAATCTCATTTTTGCTCTTTTCTGTGCCTTGAGCAAGCCTGCTTGGTTTGGTTTGGTTTCTCTCTTCAGGTTTTCCCAAAGCCTCCTCCCTCTGCCCAAGACTTTGCCCATCTCCGCCCCTCTTCTTGAATAGCTCCTGTTCTTTCTTCCAGTTTATTACTTATTTTATTTTGGCTGTGCTGAGTCTTTGTTGTGGCATACAACCTTCCCCAGTTGTAGCATGCAGGCTTGGTTGAGGCATGTGGGATCTTAGTTCCCCGACCAGGGCTCAAACCCAGGTTTCCTGGACTGGGAGCTCAGAGCCTTAACCCCTGGACCACCAGGGAAGTCCCTCTTTCTTCCCAATATAATCCTTAAATGTCAGTTCTTCAGAAACCAGCCCTAATGTTCCTGCCCCACCCCCCAGCACACAGGTGCACTGTGCTTTCACATGTGAACAGACGTGAGCTTTCACACGTGTGTACACCCACACATGCACACACCAAGTCAGACCTCAGACAGCTGTATTTCCTCAGGATGCTGGTCATTACTGTGCATGTTCCCCATGAGGTTTTGAGATCCGTCAGGAAACAGGGCCCACAGCCGCCACTGTGCCCAGCTCAGAACCAGCACGGCAGGTGCCCAGGGAACCCGCTCAGGGACCCTCAGCCCCTCGCCCTTCCACCAACCCAGCTACCCCTTGCCCAACTCTATGTCAGACAGGCGGAGGGTGTGGGGAGCCCGAAGAGCTGGGGGTAGGGGTGGGTGCAACCGGCAGGTGCAGACGTGGAGGGGTCCTGCAGGGTTTAGAGGTTGGCTACTGCGAGTCTATGCTTAATATGAAGCATCAGCTTTAGTCATTTGGATTGTAAATGTGATAAGAACAGTTTCCAAATGGCATTTGAGAGCACTTTGTCTTGGATTTGGACTCGATTCTATAGGACACAGTTTACCTTCTCAGTCGCGCTTTTCTGTATGTCAGATTCTGAAGTTAGCCTTGTGTAGGCTGGTGTGGTTACACTCAATGTGTGCTTTTACCTTTTTATTTCAGAAAATCTCCAGCAAACACAGAAGTAGAGAGAACAGTACAGTGAAGCCCCATGTACCCAACCATCCACTTTAAAAGATGACCGACTCAGGGCTGGTTTTCTTTGGTATCTACCTCACCCCGCCCCCGTTATTTTGAAGCACATCCCAGACGCCATATGGGTTTCATCTGTTGATAGTAAATGTGCTTTTGAGTACCATTTCCTAGAACTGCATCTCTGCCTGCAGTGTCCGTCGTTTGAAAACTCCCAAAGGCTTTGTGTAAGACTGCAGTCAGAGTTAATGAGAACCCTGGGGAATGGGGAGACCTGATCTGATTTTCTGTTTCACTGAATCATTAGCTAGAAAACCCTTGCTGTTTAGGGACCTGGGGGTGGGGGGGGGAAGCTTTGTCTACTTTCCTGCCTTAATG
This sequence comes from Ovis canadensis, assembly GCF_042477335.2. Lineage (NCBI taxonomy): Eukaryota > Metazoa > Chordata > Mammalia > Artiodactyla > Bovidae > Ovis > Ovis canadensis. The sequence goes on along the minus strand of NC_091261.1, from coordinate 63,591,355 downwards.
GGTTTGTACAGCAAACAGTCTAATCTCTTGATCTAGCCTGTCTGATTGTCTCTCTCGCTGGTGTGACTAAGCAGGGCAGGTTGATACCATACAGGTTGGTGGAGGGGATGGGGCCATTTCCACCTGCCCCCTCACCTGTCGTCTCACAGCCCGGATGCCAACCCGTTGGTGTCTCCTGAGTCCCCAGCCTAATTGAGCACCCCCACACACCCTGGGATAGACAAAGCATCGATTTTGCACTTTCTCCCACCCCCAAAATTGCCAGAGGCTCACCCAACTTGCCCCCTTTCCTCCAGATTTTGATCAAGACACATGTGCTGAAGGCTGAATTTGGACTCAGCTCAGAGGTCACACAGTGAGTTTATTGGAGACACAACAAAACCCGTCTTGATGTGTAGGGATGGGGAGAAGCACGGAGTGCCCTAGAGGAGCAGCAGGGAACCCTCTGGGGTTGAAGGAGGGGGTCGGGTAGTGGCCCCTCCCCCAAACCAGGACCCAGCAGGACAAGAGTCAGCCAAGCAGAGGAGGCAAGACCCACAGGGAAGAGCATGTTTTATGAGAAGAGACACTGATCAGATGTAACACCTCCCTTCGGGTCAATTCTGTCCTCCCTCTCCACTGGGGCTTTTGCTCGGCTCTTGCCTCTTCTGTCTTGAGCAGTTTTCTCTTTGTCCAGCTGACTCCTTCCTCTCTCCCCACAAGCATCTCAAGTCTCTCCCCTTGTAACGAGCCCGCCTTTTATCTCTCACTCTCCCCAGCCTAGAACGCATGCACCCCCAGATACTCAGCATCTCCTCACATGACGCCACCACCTGCACAGTTGCTCACACTGGAAATTCACACGACCCCCTCGTTCTGTCCTTTTCCCTCACTTCCCACCTCCGATCTACCAGGCAGTCCTGCCAGTGGGTTCCCCCAAATGATCAAGAATCCAACGACCTCTCCCCACCCTCAGCCCCCACCCCGACAGGATGACATTCCCAGGTTCCTCCTCTCGCTGCTCCTGCCTCAGTCCGCCACACGGCTGGCAGGGTCCTTTTAAAGACACCTACCAACACTGGTCTTCCTGTGCTCAACCATCCAGTGGCTTCCTGTAGCATTTAGAGAAAAACCAGACTCTTCACCCTCTGGCTCCCCACTGCCTTGAGCAAGTGACAGCCCCTCTGGGCCCCCAAATCTTTCAACTATAAAATGTGGACACTAATTACACCAGCCCCACCGGATCACTGTAAGGGTTCAACGTGCCAGTTTATAGGCAGCACCTCCAATGTCAGCTCTTCTCACTCTTCTTTCCCACCTTCTCCCCCAACCCCTGTTCCACGATCCCTGTTTTTATTAACGCATCACTGAGACCATCCTCCTTTTTAATACCCTGGAGTCCTTCTGGTCCTTCTTTCCCCACATCATCCTGCCTGTCTCCTTTTCATCCATCACATCCTTGTGCTGTGAATTGTTTCTCCACAAAGTCGCTGACTGTGGTCCCAGGCCACACTGCAGGCGCAGCTGGTATGGGTCAGAGTTGAGCTACTTCCCAACCAACCTCGCCAGCCCTGACCTGAAAATAGCAGGGAGATTTCCACCACCACCCCTTTTTCAAAAATCTTGAGGCTCCCTCCCAGCCCTCGAGAACTTATTCTTCAAGAACAAAGCCCCGCCCTTAGCCTGGCCTTCTGCTCAGCATTGACACTGACTCCTACAACAGGCTCCAGGTGTGGTTCTGCAGCTTCTTCGCTGTGTGCCATCCTCCCCCACCCCCACCGCGGGAGGCCCAGTGCTTCCCCCTGTCTGTAGCCTGTCCTGGCCTGGGCCGCCCCACTTTGGACCCTGAACTACCACCGGTGCTGCTTTTCTGTCGCTGGCATCACATGCCCCCTTCCACCCGGTACTGTGAGTGTCAAGACCGCATTCACAACATCACCTCTTCCTAAGGACAGGAGCCGCATCTCGTTTTATCACTCATCTCCCCGAGCACGGAGATTTAGTGTTCTGAGCTTATGATCTAAGTTACATCTACCGCGACCTGCCAGGGACGATGCAACAACCCCACGAAACAGGTCCTCCGATTATCCCTGCTGTAGAAATAAGGAAGCTGAGGCTTCGAGAGTTGCAGAACTTGCCCACGGCATCACTGATGCCTGTGAAGCGGGGCTGCAGCCCCAAGTGAGTCTGACTCTGGGGCTTCCTGCAAGTGATGACAGCCAATGGGTGCCAGGCCCTGTGCTAGACATCATTATGTTACCCATTGTTGTCCTCAAAAGACCCCATAAGGTGGGGATTATGACCCTCATCCTACACTGGAGATAGCAAAGGCTTGCCTGCCATGATGAGCGCATCCAGGGGCTGGCAGTGGAAGGGGAGTTCCTCCACCAGATAAAGGCATCTACAAAAAGCCCAGTGAACATATGGGATGATGAGAGCCCGAACGCTTCCCACCTATGACGAAGAAGACGGATGTCCGCTGTCTCCAGGACTGGACAGCACTGTCCTGGAGGGTGCAGTCAGGGCGGATCAGCAGGACATAGAAACCCAAGGCATTCCCATGAGGAAGGGGGGAAAAACACTCCCTTTGTGCAGATGACAAGATGCTCTGTATAGAAAACCCTGAGAGATACACACACATACTGCTAAGAGCTAGGCAATGAGTTCAGCAAGGTCCTAGGACACAAAATTAATCCACAGAAGTCAGCTGTATTTCTGGACACTAACAGTGAACACTCCAAAAATGAAGGAAACAAGTCCCTGTAGGATAGTGTCAAAGAGAATAAAATACCTAGGAATAAATTTCATCAGAGAAGGGCAAGACTCTGGCACTGAAAACTGTGAAGCATTGTTGAGGAATATTATCCAGCCATAAAAAGGAGTGAAGTGCTGACAGAGGCTACAGTGTAGATGAACCTCAGAAATATGATGCTGGGTGAAGGGCACCAGACACAAAAGGCCACACATGGTATGAGGCCACATAAACGGACCATCCAGAGCAGGCAAATCCTTAGAGACAGGTTGGTGTTGGCAGGGGAGAAGAGCGGGAGAGTACTTAATGGATAGGGGGGATTCTTTTCGGGTAGTGACGCTGTTTTGGGACTTAATATACACGGTGGTTACACGACATTGTGACTGTGCTAAACGCCATTGAATTTACATGTTAAGATGGTTCATCTCATGTAAATTTCACCTCAGTCTTTTTTTAATGTTGAAAAAAATGTAGAGCAGACGTAAATAAATGGAAAGACATCCTGTGTTCATGGATTAGAAGACAGTATTGCCAAGATGGCAACACTCCCTCAAGTGACCTACAGGTTCAGTGCAATCCCCATCAGAATCACAACTGTGTTTTTTGCAGAAATGAACAAGTTGATCCTGAACTTCATATGGAAATATTTGCAAGGGGCCAGAATAGCCAAAACGATCTTGAAAAAGAAGTACAAAGTGGGAGGGCTCACACTTCTCAATTAAAAAACTTACTGCAAAGCTACAGTCATCAAGACAGTGTGGTACCAGTGTTAAAACAGACATGGAGGGACTTCCTGGTGGTCTGGTGGTTAAGACTTTGCCTTCCAGTACCAGGGGAGGGATGTGGGTTCATCCTTGGTCAGGGAGCTAAAATCCCACATGCTTCAAGGCCAATAAACCAGAACATAAAACAGAAACAGTATTGTTACAAATTCAATAAAGACTCTTAAAAAATGGTCCACATCAAAAAAAGAATCTTTAAAAAGATAAATTTACAAAAACAGACATGTAGATCAATGGAATTTTATTCTACTGAGAGTCCAGAAATAAACCTATAAATCCACTGTCAAAGTGGTTTTTGATAAGGATGCCAAGACTCTTGTGGGGAAAGAATAATCTTTTCAGCAGATGGTGTTGGGACTTAGTGACAGAAAATGATAGATGTAAATCTTCATCACCGTGAACAGGGCAACAGTTTCTTAGACTGATATCAAAAGCACAAGCAACCAAAGGAAAAATAGAGTACACTTTATCAAAAATAAAAGTTGTGTGGGTCAAGGATGCTATCAAGAAAGTGATACGACAACCCACAGAATGGGGAAAACAACATTTACAAATCATATATAGGGCAATGGACTTGTTTTCAGAACATATAAAAAAAGTCTTACAACTCAATAATGAAAAGACGACGATCTGAATGGACCTTTATAGACAATTTTAAAATAGACAAAGGACTTGAATGGTATATGAATGGCTAACAATCACAAGAAAAGATGCTCAACATCACTAGTTAGTCATTAGGGAGATGCATGGGCTTCCCAGGTGGCTCTGTGGTTAGGAATCTGCCTGCCAAAGCCAGAGACTCAGGAGACTCAGGATCAATCCCAGGGTCGGGAAAATCCCCTGGAGTAGAAAATGGCAACCCACTCCAGTATTCTTGCCTGGAGAATTCCATGGACAGAGGAGCCTGGCAAGCTACAGTCCATGGGGTTGCAGAGTTGGGCGTGACTGAGCGACTGAACACAGGGAGACGCGTGTTAAAAATCACCGTGAGCGGTCACCTCACACCTACCAAGATGGTGATAATAAAATAAATGGAAAATAAGAAGTGTTCTTGAGGATATGGTGACACTAGAATCCTTGCACGAGGCTGGTAGGAATGTAAAAAGGTGTAGCCGTTGTGGATGAGTTTGGTAGTTCCTCCAAAAGTTAGAGTTACTGTGGGGGTTCAGCAGTTCTATCCCTTGGCATGTGCCCCAAAGAAATGGAAACTGACTCAAGCAGACCGTTGTATGCAAATATCCATAGCATCATTGCTCATAACGGCCAAGTGTGAAAATAGCCAAAATGCCCTTGAACTGATGAATATATAAACCAAATGCAGCATATCCATACAATGGAATATTGCTGCTGCTGCTGCTGCTAAGTCGCGTAAGTTGTGTCTGACTCTGTGTGACCCCAGAGATGGCTTCCCCATCCCTGGGATTCTCCAGGCAAGAACACTGGAGTGGGTTGCCATTTCCTTCTCCAATGCATGAAAGTGAAAAGTGAAAGTGAAGTCACTCAGTCGTGTCCGACTTTTAGCGACCCCATGGGCTTTGGCCTACCAGGCTCCTCCGTCCGTGGGATTTTCCAGGCAAGAGCCCTGGAGTGGGTGCCATTGCCTTCTCTGACAATGGAATATTATTCAGCCATAAAAAGGGATAAAGTACTGACACGTAAAGTCGTTACAGCATGAGTGGATCTTGAAAACAGTATGCTGTGTAAAACAAGCCAGACTAAAAAGGCCACGTATTGTATGATTCCATTTATGTGAAGCGTCCAGAATAAGCAAATCCATAAACAAAAAGTAAGTAAGTGGTTGCCAGGAGCTGAAGAAAAGGGAGAATGAGAAGTGACTGCTATGGGGTACAAAGTTTATTTGGGGGTGATAAAAATGTTCTGGAAAGTTTCTTTGGGGGTGATAAAAATGTTCTGGAAAGTTTCTTTGGGGGTGATAAAAATGTTCTGGAAAGAGGTGGTAATGGTTACACAACTCTGAATATACATACATGTGCATACACACACACCACACACACAACTAAACTGCATACTTTAGAAGACTGAAGTAGCTTCCTGAAGGTTATATCTGGTCCTAAGTAGAGAAGAGACCAGAAACTAAAGCCCAGGAATATCTGCTTTTACACCAAAGCTGTTGGAGGAAGAACTGTTCCAGGGCCCTCGAATACGTAAATTAATAAAGCTGGGATCTCACAGAACCTCAGAATTGTCATTTTGAATAGTCCTTCTCGTGATGAAGTACTATAGTTTTGGATAGCCCATAGAAAGGCTGAGAGAAGCAATATTGGATACACTGAGAAATCAGTTATACTATGCAAGGAATGCTCGGCCCCGATGCTCGGCTTCGCTTGTGCCATTCAGCTGGGAGTCTGAAGAGCTGTGAACAGGGAACTGTAGCCTAATTTCAGAGTTCAGAGAGAAGAAACTACAAATTTCACAGCCCACTACTATGGTGAACAGCCTTGGGACAGCCAAAGAATTTTACCTTTTTACCGATAGGTGTAAAACCCTTCAAACCTCTCCATTCTTCATCCTTTTTTCTCTGGCAGCTCTTTCTTTCAAAATCTGAAGTGTGTTTAATTTACTGATTTCTAAAATGAAACACACATATCCCTCTGAAAAGAGACTCGGAGGATTTCCTGACCGGTGAGAAGCTACTGCCTACCCTCCTTCCTTCTCCGGCCCCTTCTGCGGGGGCCAGACCCACCTCTTCCTCCTCCCCTCCCCCTCACAGCTTTGTCTGCGGTGAAGTGAAGTGAAATCGCTCAGTCGTGTCCGACTCTTTGCGACCCCATGGACTGGGGCCTCCTGGGCTCCTCTGTCAATGGGATTTTCCGGGCAAAGGTACTGGAGCGGGTTGCCATTTGTCTGCAGAGCAACCCTTTTTTCACAGTGAATCCCATCTAGGTATACGCACCTCGGGTGGCCTGGACTAACACAGGTTGCTTCCACTCTTGTTTCTCTATTCATTTTCTTTTTTAATTAATTTTATTTAAAATTTTTGAGGTTTTTTTTTTTTAATGTGGACCATTTATTAAATTTGCTACAATGTTGCTTCTGTTTTATGTTTCTTTTCTTTGGCCGCAAGGCCTGTGGGGTCTTAGGTCGCCAACCAGGGATAGAACCCGTGGCCCCTGCATTGGAAGGCAAAGTCTTTTTTTTTTTTTTTTTAATTCATTATTGGCTGTGCTGAGTCTTTGTTGCTGCATGTGGGCTTTCTCTAGTTGTGGGGAGCAGGGGCTTCTCTTTGTTGTAGAGCACGTGCTCTAGTAGCAAGGACTTAGTTGCTCCGGGGCATGTGGGCTCTTCCCAGATCAGGGATCAATCCGTGTCCCCTGCATCGGCAGGCAGGTTCTTAACCACTGGACCACCAGGGAAGTCCCTCCCTGTTTATTTCGGATATTCTCATTAATGCTGTTATGGACATGTCAGTGTGTATATCCTGTCCCAGCTATGATCATCTCCTTAGGAGGTTCCATGAGGATAGGATGCCACGGGAAAGTTCCCGGTGAGGGGTAGAATCCTCTTATAAGATGGATACCTGTTTCCATAAGTGGCTGAGGAGGCCTTTCACAGCCTCACCACCAGGCCGAGCTGGTTGGACTGGCAGGAAAGAGAGCCTTCTGTTTATTTGCCTTTCTCAATTACTTGGTGGGGTTCCCCCAAGTTTCACATTTACTGGACATTTGTTTTCTTGTTTTCACATTTACGCATTTCTTTCTCCTGTTCTCTGCTTCCCTCCTCCTCTCTTCATTTTCTGATTATCTGATTGCCTTTTCTATTTCCTTTTGATTTTTCTTCTCACATCTTGAATCTCCAGAATAAGAAAATGACATTGCTTAAAAGTGTTTCTCTTGCAGCTTCATAGTCTTGATTCTTCTCTTATAAGCTGAGCAAGTTTTAAGCCTTTATGTTTAAGCTCAGTCCAAAAAATTCCCTCTGAAAAAACTGAGTCCCATGACCATATTAGTGTTTTCTTCTCTGTGACCCGTGATGGCGTGTTTGTTTTCCTTTCCTCTGTAAATCAGCGGCACTTGATTTTTAAATGTTTTTACTTTGGAGTGTAACAACAGAATCAAGACACTACGTCTCCACTTTTGTCTGGCTTCCTTCATTCAGCATCGCGTTTTCAAGGTTAATCCACGTGGGATCCTGATTCACAAGACAGACCCTGGAAATCATTTGGAGGAGGAGATATTAAATTTGTCACCAGAATGTTAAGATCTGATCATCTTTTGGCCTCTTCTTTGGTTTTGGCAGGCTATCACCAAAAGAAATTCTAATTATTTGAGAGTTCTTGTTAGTTGAGTTCCAGATAACTTAGGATTCATCATTCTTATCACTGTGGTCATCTCTGTCCTAGCTCGGTGCTATCAGGAAAGACAAAGATGAATTGGATTTTTATTTTCCTCTTGCGTAGTGTTGTGGTAGGTGGTCTTGATTTAGTGACAAATTTCTACCCCTAATCTCCTCCCTCATCTCCCCTCCAAATTTTTCTTGTTTCTGTGAAATGGGGAAAGTAGGCTTCAAGGCAAACGTCTCCGTACAGGTGAACCAACTACCTCAGACCTTGACGGCGTGTTTAAAACATGCTGATCCCATAATGTTCAAGAGTAAAAAGGACTAAACACTGGCACAGGCTACCGCATGGATTAACCTTGAAAACACGACGCTGAATGAAAGAAGCTGGACAAAAATGGAGACATATTGTCTGATTCTGTGTATAGGAGATGTATAGAAAAGACAAACGCAGAGCAGCAGAGAGATGGAGATTTCCTGGAGGCTGGGGGAGAGGGAAATGGGGAGTTTGGGGGGGGCATGAGAACTTTCTGGAATGAGATAGTGGTGATGGTTGCAGAACTCTGACTATACTTAAAATACATTGAATTATACGCTTGAAACAGGTGAACTTCAAGGCAGGTAAGTTACGAATCAGTGAAGCTGTTAATAATACGGAGTCTAAGGCCCAGACCAGACCCGCTCAGTCAGAATCTTGGCGTAAAAATCCAGAAATCTACAAACACCCCAACAGGACCAACTATGTAATTTGCAGGCTCAGTGCAAAATGAAAGTGTGGGGCCCCTTGTTAAAAAAAGAATCATTCAGAATTTGGAGACAGTGGCCACAGAGTATTGAAAACAAGCATGGGGCCCTTCTAAGAGGGCCCTGGGCCGCTGCCCAGGTTGCAGGCCTCCAAATCCAGCCCTGCAGCCCAGACTCAAGTTAGGGATGGTCCACCCAAAAGCAAGAGGGAATTCAGTGAGCAGGTCCTCTGCCTCTCAGTCAGAGAAGCTGTAGGTGGAGGGGCTGGAAGTCCGAGAGGAGACATCACAAAATTCAAGAGCACATTTCCTCTCCTTCCAAGAGCCACAAGTTGGTTTTAGTTAGAAGACCACGGTGGAGTCCCCAGCCCATGGCTGAGTCATCCCCAAAACTGCGGGCTTTCAGTGAAAAAAAGGGAGAAAGACTGGGGTTGCTGCCAGATCTCTCGGAGGTCCTGGGTTCCCCATCAACTGAACACTGACTGGTTCAAGCAGAACAGTAAGGAGGCAGGCGAGAGACCTGTCTGGGGCAGGGTCGGGGGCTTGGCAGCCACTAACGTCTCAGCCCCCGTAGCCACTAGTCTGGCTCTTACTGCAACTGCCTCCTCTCCTTGAGACCATCAACCTTCCAGCAGTTTGGAATGCCACCGAGTTCCCTCCTGCCTTGAGTAGAGCATCCCCCCTGCCTCCTGAACCAAAGTGGGATGGAATTGGAACTTCCCTGGTGGTCTGGTGGTTAGGACTTCACTTCCAATGCAGGGGGTGCGGGTTCAATCCCTGGTCAGGACACTAAGATCCCACATGCCTCATGGCCAAAAAACCAGAACATAAAACAACAGAAGGGATATTGTAATAGATTCTATGAAGACTTTAAAAATGGTCCACTTCTGTGGGGTGGGAGGGAGGTTCCAGAGGGAGAGGACCTAGGTACACATATGGCTGATTTATGTTGTTGTATGGCAGAAACAAACACGACATTGCAAAGCAATTATCCTCCAATTAAAATTTTTAAAAAAAGAACAAAAAAAGGTCCACATTAAAAAAAAAATCTAAGAAACGACAATAAAGAAAGCAAAGTCTGAACTGCCTTGATCACCTGCGGAGACAGAGTAGAAATATATATTCAGTCTCTGCCCCCAATTCCTCTTGTAATTTCCTGAGTTTATGGGAATGTTAGGAGTATCTGATACAGAGCTCCTAAATCCCTGGGGATTTCCTCTGTGGTAGGAGGTCTTGGTTCTAATGAAGGGACTCTGGGTGGGTTCCTGGACATCTTCAGGATGCTTGTCAGAAAGACCAAGCCATGATTACAAGTCACTTCTTCGCATGAGGTGGCCAAAATATTAGAGTTTCAGCTTCAGCATCACTCCTTCCAATGAATACTCAGGGCTGATTTCCTTTGGGATGAACTGGTTGGATCTGGCAGTCTAAGGGACTCTCAAGAGTTTTCTCCAACACCACAGTTCAAAAGCATCAGTTCTTCAGGGCTCAGCTTTCTTTAAAGTCCAACTCTCACATCCATACATGACTACTGGAAAAACCACAGCTTTGACTAGACAGACCTTTGTTGGCAGTAATGTCTCTGCTTTTTAATATACTGTCTAGATGGGTCATAGCTTTTCTTCCAAGGAGTAAGTATCTTTTAATTTCACAGCTGCAGTCAACATTTTGCAGTGATTTTGGAGCCCAAGAAAATAAAGTCTCTCACTGTTTCCATTGTTTCCCCATCTATTTGCCATGAAGTGATGGGACCATATGCCATGATCTTCGTTTTTTGAATGTTGAGTTTTAAGCCACCTTTTTCACTCTCCTCTTTAACTTTCATCAAGAGGCTCCTTAGTTCTTCCTTGCTTTCTGCCATAATGATGGTGTCATCTGCATATCTGAGGTAATTGATATCTCTTCCGGCAGTCTTGATTCCAGCTTGTGCTTCATACAGCCCAGCATTTTGCAGGATAAAACCTCTGTGTAAATCTGAATTGCAGGGGTTGGTGAACACATCCATGTGCCAGAAGAAGACAAACTCCAGCTCCACGGGGACAGAAGCTCCTGTGCTCAGGACCCTTGTTGATTTCACCCTTTGTATCTCTCCCTCTGGCTGTTTGTTCATATCCTTTATAGCATCCTTTATATAAACCAATAAACATAAGCAAAGTGTTCCCTGAGTTGTGGGAGCCATTCTAGCAAATCATTAAGCCTCATCAGCAGGTTGTGGGAACCCCTGGTTTGTAGCTGGGACAGACAGAAATGTGAGTAACTTGGGACCCACTCTCTGTGATTGGCATCTGAAGTAGAGGGAAGCCGCCTTGTGGGACTGAGCTTTTAACTGTAGGGTCTGTGCTGTAACCCCATGAAGTTACTGTAAGAGTTGAACTGACTTGTAGGACACCCAGATGGTGCCCATGGAGTACTGAAGACTTTCCTGGAGGGGAAAATACACACTTTGCAGGGAGAATTGTTCTAGGAGGGGAAGCAGTTTTCCTTGATGCACCCATACCCCAGCTGCCAAGCTCTTCCCCTTCCAGCTTCAGCAGCAGGAGGCAGGCTCCAATTTTCGCCAAATATAAGTCTCAGGCTGTTTAAACTTTATTATACAGAGAGTGAGCACACGCCAAGATTTTCCTTACCTCTTCCATAAACTAGCCAATCGGTCCAGCGCAACTGACTCCATGGCCAGTACTAGAAAGGACCAACCCTCCGTTTACCCACCATCCCTGAAGAAAATGAAAATGGGAAGACGATGCACAGGCAGACGTTCACCTCGTTAATGCTCTGTAGTCAATAAAGCCGTCACCCGGCGGTTGTCTTCTCTACCGGACAGAGGTCATCTTAGCACCTTTCTCCACATTCACAGACGAGGGGACCTAATCAATAATAAATTGTTCCAGAGTCCCGTTTCCTGAGAGCAGTGCTGTGCAGAACTTTCTGTGGTGGTGGAGATGTTCTGAGCTGTCCCACATAGGAGGAGCCTCAGCCGCACGTAGCTACTGAGCACTTAAAATGCAGCCAGCGTGACTGAGGAACTGGATTTTATTCTTAATGTTTTATTTTGAAATACATTCAGACATACACCAAAGATGGTACAGAGTTCTCATACACCCTTCTCCAGTTTCTTCTAAATGCGAACGTCTTATGTACCCACGGCACACATCTATCAAAAGTAAGAAACCGGGATTTCTCCGCGGTCCAGTGGTTAAACTTTCGCACTGCCACTGCAAGGGGCACAGGTTCGATCCCTGGTCGAGAACTGAGAGCCGTGTGCTGCGCAGCACGACTGAAAATCAAAACTGAGAACAATAGAACAGGGTTAATTTGGGCATCCACTAGTTTTTTTGTTTTCACTAATGCCTGTTTCAAATCCCTTCCAAGACTATCCAATGATATCCCCTCTTGGTCTCCGCTCTGTGACAATTTCTTAGTCTTGCTCGATTTTCCTGACTCTCACACTTTTGAAGAGGTCAGGGAATCTGCAGAACATCCCACAGTTTGCAATGTGGGTGTGTCTGATATTTTTTCAGGAGGACACTGGGCTTGTGGACTTGGGGGAAGAGTCCCCCAAAAGTGAGGGGGTGCCCTTCCCATCATGATACATCTGGGGCATCCAAGAACCCTGCCTGGAGGTGTCTCTGTCACTACAGGTGGAATTGACCTTGCCCCCTTGTCTTGGGAAGGTGTCCGCCATGTTTATCCGGCAGTGGGTTGCTGTCTTTCTCATCCCGACTCTGATTAATTTTTTATTTTTTTTAAAGATTTTTTTTTGGACCATTTTAAAAGTCTTTATTGAATTTGTTATAATATTGTTTCTGTTTTAGGTTTTGGGTTTGGGTTTTGTTTTTTTTTTTTTTGGCCAGGACCCATGTGGGATCTTAGTTCCATGACCAGGGGTCAAACCTGTGCCTGATCCTTAAGAAGGTAAAGTCTTTTAACCACTGGACCAGCAGGGATGTCACTACTCTGCTTTAGAAGCAAGTCACTGTCCAGCCTACTGCCAAGGAGAGGGGAGTCTGGCTAGAGCACCTCCTGGAGACTTTGTGAATGCAAGGTAAAACCACCACAATGATTAGTGAAAACTGGGAGACAGATGCTGGAGGCCTGTGCACATTTCGTGTTTCTCCTCCATATCCCCCATTAATTTCAGCCTTCATCTCTTGATATTATCTTCAGCAGTTACTACTGTGGTGCTTAATGGTGATTTTCTATTTTCTTCTTTTATGTTTATTAACTAGAATTATGCAAGGAACATTTGTCCCTTTTCTCCTTTTTATTTATTTATATCTCCACAGAGTACTACACATTAATTTTATTCTTTGAAATGACATATGGTCATCTTTCTGCCTTATGTCCCCGTTTTGGATGGTTTTTCTAACAATAGTAAGAATGTTCCAACATAGGACAGTCAGAAGGAACAATAGATGTCTAAGCACATGGGTGTTTCTGGAAGGACTGATCAAAACATTGTTACTGGAGGCTAGGATATTCGGGGACTTTAAAAGCCTGGTATGGGACTGGAGTAGAAATACCCACCAGAAGGAATTCCCTGGAGGTCCAGGGGTTAGGACTCGGTGCTTACACTATGGTGGCCCAGGTTCAATCTCTGGTTGGGGAACTAAGATCCTGCAAGGTGAGCAACAGAACCAAAGAAGAAGAAGAAAACACCCAGAAAAATAATGATGAGAAGCCGAGGCTGGACTGCGCATCTCAGAGCCCTAACCTCGTTCCTTTTACATGAGAACTTGGGCAAATTATACCTTCTCTCTGGGCTTCAGTTTCCCCCTGGTTAAGGGGAAGATGAAAGCGCTGATCAACCGTGGTTCTCAGGCTGCAGCACACATGTGGAGGTTTTGTTCAAACACAGGTTGCTGGCTGCACCCCCAGAGTGTCAGATTCAGTAGGCCTGGCTAGGTCTGGGGTGTGGCTCGGGGCTTTGCGTTTCTAACACATCGTCAGGCGATGCCAAGGCTGTTGATCCAGAGACCACACTTGGAGAATCATTCGTCCAGATGATCGCTGAGTGTACTGTGGACAGCTATGGATGTATCTCTTAACATGAGGAAATCCTTGGCCCTGGCTGTGTCACTGCTAAAATGATGGAACAGACCTTTGCAGGAGCCGGGGAGACGGGACACTGGGGACCCAGTGGGGAGCTAGGCAATAGACACATGAATGATTGCTCTGTGTCAGGCATGGCGTTAAATGCCTCGAAGACCCAGTTGCTGCCCAGAGAGGAACAAAGGCTGGCAGAGTGGTAAAGAGTAGGCTTGAGGGTCTTCCCTCGTGGTCCAGTGGTTAGGAATCCACCTGCCAACGGAGGGCACACTGGTTTGATCCCTGATTCAGGAAGAGCCCACATGTCATGGAGCAGCTAAGCCTGTGTACCACAGCTTACTGAGCCCTCGTGCCTGGAGCCTATGCCCCGAAACAAGAGAAGCCCCATAGCAAGAAGCCTGTGCATCATCGAAAGGAAGGGAAGCCCCACTCGCCAAAACTAGAGAGAGCCTGCTGGCGGCAGTGGAGACTCAGTGCAGCCAAAAATGAATGCATTTTTTTAAAAAAGGCTTGAATCTGTCCCCCAGCCACACACACTTAACAGCTATGTAGTCTTGGGCAAATGACTACATGACTTCTTGCTTCAGTTTCCCCGCCTATACAGAGAGGAGAGAGTGAAACTTTCAGTGTCTGGCAAGAAGATGCCCAATAAACGCTTACTACTGTTAAAATTATCATCCTTTGCCACTAAGCCTTTCCAATGAGGAGAAACAGCAGCGACAGATATTATTTATTTCTACAGCACGTCTCAGTCACCCTAAGCCCCAACACCACCTAGCCTGGATACCCCGTCTACCCCCTCAGTCACCACTGTTCACCCATGCACAAAATCCAAAACAGGTTATGAGAAAAATTCAGCATAATTTATTAAATAGTTTCCAAGGGCTCCTCCAAGGAGCATTAACAATCTCAGTATGATAAATATCAATAAATTAAAATAGCTGTCACCTCCTGCCCTCACAAGGGTATAATACAATTTAAGTCTTCTGAAGAAGAACATTCTATAAATAACAAGACAACAAAGAACAACGAAATAACTTGAAATCATTTTCAAGTTAGCTCATTTATATCTCAGTCTTCCCAGGACTTGCAATTTTGAGGCTTCATTGAGATGATAACTAGAATGATTTACTTAACTCACAGCAGAATTCTCATACACAGCTGTCACTCATCTTTTTTTTTTTTTAAGGCTCCTTGCATTCCTGCCATTCAAAAGGAACAGGGTCAACCAGATGGTCTTCAGTGACCTTCTGGGCTTCAGTGCCCACTAATTTTAGGCACTTTGAAAACATTTCTAAAACACACTTGACGAACATTTTGCTTTGATAGGTGTCTTTAGGCACAGAAACGTCTGGTGCACGTCGCAATTCAAGTTTTTTGAGATGGTCCATGACATCAGTAAAATTACTTGTGTCATTGAAAAATGATTTGATCGCTCTGAAATAAGGCAGGATGGCTGAGCTGTTGATGTTGTGCGGCGGCTGGGGGCTCACAGAAAAACACTGCATGCGGCAGGTGCAGGATTTGGCCACTCCCTTCTCTTTCTGCTCCTGTGGAAGGAGGAGGGGAAATGGGTGAGCATTAGTGTTGCAAAGCAGCCAGAAATCCTGATAGCTCCTGGGTCGGGAAGATCTCCTGGAGAAGGAAATGACAACCCACTCCAGCATTCTGGCTAGAGAATCCCACGGACTACAGTCTGAATCCCTGGCAGGCAACAGTCCAAGGAGTTGCAAAGAGTCAGACACGAATGAGCAGCTAAACATCAATGACAAGTCGAGGGGCCTGGGCAGTGCTTTCTCTTCAGCGGCTCATCTAACCAGTGCCACAAGCCTGCAAGGCTGTGATGGTCACTGTCCCCTCTCCCAGGAGAAACTAAAGCTTAGCTGGTTCGTGGAGCTGGTGCAAGATCAGGTGATGGAGTGGGATTGCAACCCACATCAGGCCCCACTCCCAAAGCCTGTGCCACTAACTGTGGCTCCATCCTGCCTCTTCTGAGCATCTCTATCTCCTCTCCTCTGAGGACCGCACAACCTTCTGGAATCCACTCTTAGCTGCTTAGGGGCCCAGAGAGGTGGGGAAGGGGAAGGTGTCTGCATTTCTGTGCTGCTCCTGGTTCTCTGTGACTCCGTGTAAAGTCGATATATCCCCCTCTCAATAGCATTGAAACATGTATATTACCACATGTGAAATAGATCACCAGTCCATGTTCGATGTATGAAACAGGGCACTCAAAGCCGGTGCACTGGGGACAACCCTGAGGGGTGGGATGGGGAGGGAGGGGGGAGTTCAGGATGGGGGACACATGTACACCCATGGCTGATTCATGTCAATGTATGGCCAAAACCACCACAATATTGTAAAGTAATCAGCCTCCAATTAAAATAAATTAATTTAAAAAAATATCCCCCGCTCCTAGCCAGGGTGGGAGGTGGTGGTTACTAGAAGCATCTCATCAACCTGAAGCTGCCTGATCACCAGAGCCAACAGCCTCCGCCTTTGCATCTGTAGAGGGAAGCCAAGGCAGGGGTGTCCCTGGCGGCTCAGTGGTTAAGAATCTGCCTGCCAATGCAGGGAACACAGGTTCCATCCCTGGTCCAGGAAGATCCCACAAGCCGCAGAGCAACTGTGCGCTGATGCCACAACTTCTGAGCCCTTGCTCTAGACCCTGTGCCCCACAACCAGAGAAGCCACTGCTATGAGAAGTCCACACACCACAACTAAAGAGTAGCCCCCGCTCTTCGCAACTAGAGAAAGCCCGTGTGCAGCAATGAAGGCCCAGCCCAGACAAAGTTAAATAAATAAACTAAACACACACACACACAAAGCCAAGGCTAAAGTTTAAATGCCAGGATGGAAGGGAAGAGCAAGGCCAATCTTACGAATCACTTCCACGTGTTGCTTTCTGTTTACTCAAAGCTGTGTAAGAGCTTCTGTCTTGACCACAACCCTGAGAAACTGAAGGAGCATTTTCATGTACTCAGCCTCACACTTTCCCTGCTGTGGGTTAGGCTCAGCCGGGCCTCTGCTAGAGGCTGACAGAGCCCTAATTCATAAGTAACACCCACACAGACATCTAATGTGTTAACCGCCCTTATCTGCTGTAAGAGACGCTCCTTGTGACCCACAGGAGGATTTTAGCATCCTATATTTTCTGGGCTATCATGTACAGCTTAGGCTGAGATTGGCTGCTCTTTGAAGAGCAGGGCGGGAGGAAAATAAATTTACCTGTGAACCGAATATGTCAGGGATGAACAAGCCCACAAAAGTAGGGGTGTGTGAGAAATTGAGCTTGGCTCGCTGGGCAAATCTCTGTCTCTGACCCCCACCACCAACCTCACAAAAATTCCATCCTAGCCTGTCTGTGCTGAAGCTGAAGCTCCGCTACTCTGGCCACCTGATGTGAAAAGCCAACTCGTTGGAAAAGAGCCTGATGCTTGGAAAGATTGAAGGCAGGAGGAGAAGAGGGAGATAGAGGATGAGATGGTTAGATAGTATCACCCCCTCAATGGACATGAATTTGAGCAAACTCCAGGAGATAGTGGAGGACAGAGGAGCCTAATGCGCTACCGTCCATGGGGTCACAAAGAGTCGGACACGACTGAGCGACTGAACAAGAACGACAAAAGCCTGTCTGGCTGTTCCCTTCCCTTCCGGGTATGTCCACAGCCCTAGCTTCTGGTCTGAAAAAGAGTAGGCTTCTTCTGGGGGCCAAGGAAGGCATTTTAAAGAAAAGGCTTAGAAAAGAAATCTGGTGGGCACTTACATATTCTTTCATGAGTTTCGAAAATGAGAACTGCAGTTCTGTGATCACAGCTGATTGTATGTCCCGTGGTAGTGGATGGCTGTGGGAGGAGAGCAAGGCTCCCGAACAGCAGAGCAGGAGCAGGGCAAGCCCAGAGGATCCTGGAAAAAGAGAGTGATGCTGTGAGGTGCGTGGCCTACACACCCCGACCCGCCCCAGCTTCCACCGCTGGAGCTGGGCCAGGCTGGGCCCCTCCAGTCTTCCTCTCTGTCTGGGGAGACCCGACCGTGCCCGCCAGCATCAGTGGTCGCAGGACCCGATGATACCTGAGGCGGAGACCATGGCAGGAGAGAGCGAGGCTGCTTTGGCAACAGCTGCTGGAGTGAGATGTGCTCGCCATACTCTTAGGGAGGCGTATATATAAAGGGCCAGTTGCAAGGAAGAGAGACACTAAAAGTCCCACCCATGGCAAAATCATTACTCAGCTTTTCTCCAGAAAACATTTTCAAATTTCTGCCATCCGAGTCTGGGTGAAAGCAAGGCTGGAAGGAAATGCTGAGGTTACCCTCAAGGTGGGCAGATGCCTGACTCAGTGCAGATACACACACGGCGCCCACAGGAAAGCATACACGTCTTTGCCATTTCTTCTTGGAAAGAGCTTGGTGATTTGACTAGAAGAGATTTCAAAGCCCCCGGGGTAGACAGGCAGAACCCCCAAGGAATGCATGACTAACCAGAGTTGAGGGTCAGTGCCCGACAAGAAATTTCTGGGGAGGGTCATGGTGAGTGTGTGTAGGTGTAAAGCTGGCACAAAGCTTATAAAATGTATTATCTCTGGAAGTTTCTGAAGCATGCCCATGCCAGAGCTCGGGGACAGCCCGGATAACCACTGTGTACTTGAGTGAGTCAAAGGTGTTGACTCCCCTCTGTTTGGCCTTGAACATCCTTGGATCCTCCACAGCATCTTTGTAATCACAGACCTCAAGCCAGAATCCATGCTCCAGAGTTACCTGGTTCTTGTCAACTAGTTTTTAAATTTTTACTTTTTATATATTTCGGTCGGGCTGCTCGCAGCATGTGGGATCTTAGTTCCATAACCGGGCCCAGTGCAAGGGAAGTGCACATTCTTCACCACCACACCGCCGGGGAAGTCCCGGAGTTATTTGCTGAAATCACTTACTTGTATTTTGAGAGCCATCTCTGACCTGACGTTCTTCTCAGCTCTCAGAAATGACAGCCAAAAAGTTAGATGAGGTCTCTAACTTCAGGAAACTGGTGTTCTCGTGGGCAAGGAGCTGACAGCAAACACCATTAATAAACAAGAGTGGATCAGAGATAGAGATAGGCAGAGAGTGACAGATGACATATGCAGTCAGGGGAGCAGGAAACGTCTCTCTAATGAGATATCACTGAAGCTGAGACCTAAAAGATGAGTAGGAGTCTGCTGTGGGAAGATCTGGCAAATGGGTGCTCCAAGCAGGGGCCCCGTGGTGCAAAAATGATCCTGATGTCACAGGTCACGGTAGCTGGAATGAACTGAGAGAAGGAGAGGGTGGTGGAGAGCTGGGCAGAGGCCAGGCCACAGACAGCTTTAAGGAAATTCGGTTTAGGACTTCCCCTGTGGCTCACTGGTTAAGACTCCGAGCTTCCAGTTCTTCCACTGCAGGGGGCACGTGTTCGATCCCTGGTTGGGGAATTGAATGAATGAATGAAGTCGCTCAGTCTTGTCCGACTCTTTGCGACCCCATAGACTGTAGCCTACCAGGCTCCTCTGTCCATGGGATTTTCCAGGCAATAGTGCTGGAGTGGATTGCCACTGGGGAATTAAGATCCCACAGGTCACGTGTGGTGCAACCAAAGGAAAAAAAAAAGAATTTGGGTTTAATTCTAAGTGTGATGAGGCACCGCTGCATGGCTGTAGGTGGGGAAACATAGGCTCTGGTGTCCTTTAGAGAATGAGAAAGAGATAGGCTGCTTAGTGGATAATGGGTTGTGTGGTCCAGGGTGGAAGCGGAGGGCCCAGGTGGGTTATGCAGCCATACAGGTGAGAGGTGATGGTGACTTGGACCTCTCAAGTAGTTGGAGATCTACGGGACGGCTGGTGGACTGGTGCGGAGATGAACTGAAGAGAGGAATCAAGGGTGGCTCCAGGGATTTAAATAAAGCCACTGAATGGTTAATGTGCCATGGGGGGAAAAAGTCTGGAGACGAGAAATCAAGAGTCCTATTTGGAGTGAGTTAAGTTTGAGATGTCCTCTGGCCATCTATTTAATGTCAGGTCAGCCACTGGATAAAAGTCACAAGCTCAGGGATGAGGTCAGACCTGGGTGGTTCATAGAACCCAATGTACACCAAAAGAGACAGTTGGCAACCCCCTTCCACCCTTAAGCCCAAGTCCTTCTCTAGTCATTGCTGTCTCTTTCCTCCTCTTTTAAAAAATATTTATTTTTATTCATTTAGCTGCACTGGGTCTTAGCGGCAAAATGTGGGATCTAGTTCCCTGACCAGGGATCACACCCAGGCCAACTGCATCAGGACCAGTGAGTCTTACCCACTGGACCACCAGGGAAGTCCCCCTTTCTTCCTCTTATCCAAGCTTCTTCAGAGAGATCTAGACACACTTTTACCTCACAATATGGTTTTCACTCCAATGATTTATTCAAAACCCTCTAGGTAACCTTTTGCCCCTATGACTTACACCCTCTGGTGTTTACTCCCACAATTTTGTTACATTACATGGCAGAGGGGACTTTGCAGATGTAATTCAGGCTACTAATCAATTGACCCTAAGGTAGGTTGATTACCAGGTGGGCCCAGTGTCATCACACGAGACTTAAAGAGGAAGGAAGAAGTGAGAGAGGCTCAAAGCATGAGAATAACCCAACTTCCATTGCTAGCTTGAAGGTGGAGGGTCCAGGTGGAAAGCATGAGAAGAAAATGAGTTTGACTAACAACCAGTGAGTTGCAAAGAGGCCCCTGGGCCCCAGGTGAGAACTGCCAGCCCCAGCTGATACCTTGACTTTAGCCTGGTAAAGAACTAAAGAGAGAACAGAGAACAAGCAGAGAACAGAATCCAGTTACACTAGACTGGATTCCTGACCTGCAGAAACATCACTTTGTCAACAGAGGTCTGTATAGTCAAAGCTATGGCTTTTCCAGCAGTCAAGTACAGATGTGAGAGTTCAACCATAAAGAAGGCTGAGTGCAAAAGAATTGATGTTTTCGAACTGTGGCACTGGAGAAGACTCTTGAGAGTCCCTTGGAGACTCTCAAGGAGATCAGACCAGTCCATCCTAAAGGGAATCAACCCTGAATACTCATTGGAAGGACTGATGCTGAAGTTGAAGCTCCAATACTTTGGACACCTGATGAGAAGAGCTGACTCATCTGAAAAGACCCTGATGCTGAGAAAGATTGAGGGCAGGAGGAGAAGGGGACGACAGAGGATGAGACGGTTGGATGGCATCACCGACTCAGGGGACATGGGTTTGAGCAAACACTGGGAGACAGTGAAGGACAGGGCAGCCTGGCATGCTGCAGTCCATGGGGTTGCAAAGCATCAGACATGACTTAGGGACTGAACAACGATAGCGAACTTTGTGGTCTTAAGCTGTTAAGTTTATGACTTTTGTGAGAACCCACATAGTCTCTAGTGACTTCATATTGCCAACCTTACTGGGTTCTTTTCAGCTATCGTTTGACTTCACCCTTTCACGGCACGCAATAATATCAACTATTTCCTCTTCTTGAGACTATTTTTCCGCTCTGAAAATGTTATTCTGATATGTTTTGGATATCAGCCTCTCACAGTGCATTCTGAGGATGAATCATCTTCCTGCTTTGCTCTTTAATGGACATGCCTCAAAGGGCCCAGTGCTTGGTCTGTGTTCCAGCTGCCCTATGGACATCTCCACCTGAATGGCCCACCTGGACTTCACATTCAACATAGCCAGAACGGAGGTGCATACCCTGCGAACCAGGGTGATAGTGAGAAAGGCAATGAAGACCTGTGG
The DNA here is from genome assembly GCF_042477335.2 of Ovis canadensis. Taxonomy (NCBI): domain Eukaryota; kingdom Metazoa; phylum Chordata; class Mammalia; order Artiodactyla; family Bovidae; genus Ovis; species Ovis canadensis. The sequence continues at coordinate 63,570,002 of NC_091261.1, read as the reverse complement.
ATGGATTGGCAAAATCTGTAGGAGATGGAATCTTCAGGAGGTGATTGATTGAATCTGGGGATAATGGAAAGGGAGGAGTTGAGGATGACTTCCAGGTGTCTTGTTTGGGCATCTGGATGGATGGTGTTGGTCCCTACTGGGAGAGGATTACAGGGCTCAGGTGACATAAAGAATTTATTTATTGATGTGTTAAGGTGGAAGTGTACAGAAGGCTACTGGGCATTTGGACTTGGAGCTTGAAGGGAGGAACTGGAGACATACATTGGGTACCACCTGGTATATTGTGTTGATGAAACTGGATGTCTAAGAGAGAGGACCAGTGTGAGTTGTGAATCAAGGGTGGAGCCCTGGCACACACCTCCATTAATGGAACAGGTACAGAAAGAGGATTTAGTCTAAAACCCTGAAAAGATATCCTCAAGAGGAAAAGAAATGTACTAGAAAAACATGTGGTCATGGAACAAGAAGCGGTTTCAAGGAGGAAATGATTGGCACCACCAAAAGGCACAGAGAGGTCAAATAAGATAAAGGCTGAAGAGATACTGTCAGTTTGAGAACATGGGTCACTGGGAAGTTTGCTAGTGGGAGTTGAATAAATTGTTGGGCAAGGGGAAGCCATACTGTGGTTTTGGAATCGAGGAAAAAGTAAAACCACTCAGTCGTGTCCCTGGAATCCCAGGCATCCTCCCTGGTCCATCTCTTTGATGTGTTTATATCACTGTAGACTCCTGGATATTTGTTTTATACTTTAAAAAGATGCATGGCTCCATTTTTGTCTTATTTCCAAGTTCTGGGAAATTTTCCTAACAGTAGTAAAGGTGTTCTAATATAGGACAATCACAAAGAATGACAGATGTCCACAAGAGTGGGTGTTTCGGGATCATAGTCAGTAAATCGGACTTCCTCAAAATTAAAAAAAAAAATTCTCATCTAAAAATGCTGTTGAGAGGATGAAAAGACAAGCCAAGACTAGGAAAAAAATGTTAACCAAATGCAAATCCAACAAAGGAATTCTGAGCAGAATATAGAAAGAATGCTCAAAACTCAGTTTTATGGATTAGGCAGTGGTTTCTTAAAATGACACCAAAGGCACAAACAACCAAAGGGGGGCGAGGAAAACAGATAAATTACATCTCAGCAAAATTAAAACATTTTGCATGTCAAGGGACACTGCCAAGAAAGTGAAAGACAGCCCCCAGAGTGGGAGAAAGTCATGAACAAGACAGGGGGCTAGCGTCCAGAAAATATGAAGTCTCTTACAACTCAATGATAAAAACCAAACAAACCCGATTTTAAAATGACCAAAGTATTTGAACGGACATTTCTCCAAAGAAGATACAAATGGCCCATAAGCGCATGAAAAGATGTTCAGCATCATTAGGCATTGTTGTTGTTGTTGTTATTTAATCACAGTCGTGTCCCGTTCTTTTGGGACCCCATGGACTGTAGCCTGTCAGGCTCCTCTGTCCACGGAATTCTCCAGGCAAGATGCTGGAGTGGGTTGCCATTTCCTTCTCCAGGGGATCTTCCTAACTCAGGGATCAAACCCAGGTCTCCTGCATTGGCAGTCGTTTTCTTTACCACTGAGGCACCAGGGGAGCCCAGTCAGGCATTCAGTTCAGTTCAGTTCAGTCCCTCAGGCATGTCAGACTGAACTGAACTGTACTCCTTTCCCGATTCGGAACCAGTCTGTTGTTCCATGTCCAGTTCTAACTGTTGCCTCTTGACTTGCATACAGATTTCTCAGGAGGTGTCAGATTTCTCAGGACAGGTGGTCTGGTATTCCCATCTCTTTGTCAGGCATTAGGAAAATGCAAAAAAAAAAAAAAAAACCCCACCCACAATGAGATACCACTTCCATATCTATTAAGATGGCTATAGTTTTTGTAAATGTAAAATAATTGGTGCTGGTGAGGATATGAAAAAGTGGAACTCTCATATATTGCTGGTAGAAATGTAAAATGAATGGTGCAGCTTCTGTGTAAAATAGTTTAGCAGGTCCTCAAAATGTGAAACGTTGACCCCATATGACCCCAAAATTTCATTCTTAAGTATCTACCCAAGAGAAATGAAAACTTATGTTCATACAAAACTTGTACATGAATATTCATAGCTGCATTATTCATCAGAATCAAAAAGTAGAAAAAACTCAGATGTCCCTCGACTGATGAATGGATAAACAAAAATGCCTTCTACCCATATATAGAATATCATTCAGCCATAAGAAGGGATGAAGTACTGACGTGCTCAACATATCTGATCCTTGAAACTATTATGCTGTGTGTCCTTTTGGGATGAAGAAAAAGTTGAAAATTAGATTACAGTGAGAGCTGCACTATGGATATAGTGGCACTATAAATTAAGATCGTGGCATCTGGTCCCATCACTTCATGGGAACTAGATGGGGAAACAGTGGAGACAGTGTCAGACTTTATTTTGGGGGGCTCCAAAATCACTGCAGATGGTGACTGCAGCCATGAATTTTAAAGACACTTACACCTTGGAAGGAAAGTTATGGCCAACCCAGATAGCATACTCAAAAGCAGAGACACTACTTTGCCAACAAAGGTCTGTCTAGTCAAGGCTATGGTTTTTCCAGTAGTCGTATATAGATGTGAAGAAAGCTGAGCGCTGAAGAACTGATGCATTTGAACTGTGGTGTTGGAGAAGACTCTTGAGAGCCCCTTGGACTGCTAGGAGATCCAACCAATCCATTCTAAAGGAGATCAGTCCTGGGTGTTCTTTGGAAGGAATGATGCTGAAGCTGAAACTCCAGTACTTTGGCCACCTGATGCGAAGAGTTGACTCATTGGAAAAGACCCTGATGCTGGGAGGGATTGGGGGCAGGAGGAGAAGGGGACAACAGAGGATGAGATGGCTGGATGGCATCACCAACTCGACGGATGTAAGTTTGAGTGAACTCCGGGAGTTGGTGGTAGACAGGGAGGCCTGGCGTGCTGCAATTCATGGGGTCGCAAAGAGTCGGACACAACTGAGCGACTGAACTGATACTGATCAATATACTTAAGAATTGTGCACTTTAAACAGGTGAATTTTAGATCTCAGTCAAGATGTTGCATTTTCAAATTATAGGAACCAGAACCATCTCTTTTTATATATTTATTTTTATTTATTTGACTGCACCAGGTCTTACTTGCAGCATGCAGGATCTTTTGAGTTACAGCATGTGAACTCTTAGCTATAGCATATGGGATCTAGTTCCCTGATCAGGGATGGAACACAGGCCCCCTGCATCAGGACTGTGGAATCTTAGCCACTGGACAACCATCATCTTATCCCGTTAATTTCACAAACCAGTGCCCAGGAATCCATTGCCAGCCGGGCAGTGGACTAGATACTGAGGATGGAAAGGTGAATGAGATTGGACCAGTCTAAAATGGGACCTTGGTGCTAAATCTGTCTTTTGGGTAGACAGTGATTAAAACTTCTGACGCGGGGATTAAAGAGATCCATCTTGGAATCCACTGATTAGAGAGGACTGTTTGTCCTTGGATTCATTTCTCCTCCCCAGTTTCGCCAAAGGGGGATAAGAATTAATACTTTATTCCGAGGGTGCTCCAAAGAAACAGATTAGCAGCTGGGAAGCGCTCAATACCTGCCGGGGCCACCACAGTAATCACCCCCAGGCGGTGATGGGAAGAGTATTGCTAACCCGGTGCAGCTGGGTCTCTAATTCCTGGCTGCGGGAAGTGTCCGCAAGCGAGAATAGTGGGTTCCAGGGGCGCCTGCGCAACCGCGCCTCCGCCGCCTGGAGCGTCCCGGCGGTTGCCTAGCAACCAGCTGGCGTGGCAAAAGAGCGAGCATGGAGCCGGAGACCCGGACCTTGAGCGCCGCGGTCCGGGAGCACCTGCGACAATTGTGTCTGCACGAGTTCCCGTGCGGCACCGGCAGCTGGGTGCGGGCGCTGGCGGGGCGGCCGGGGGAGGGGCTCGGGGGTCTGGGAAACGGAGGGGACCGACCAGGGGCCAGGCCAGGGCCTAGGGACGCAGAGCGGGGCTGGGGAAGGGCTGGCTCTGGGTGCTGAGGGCGCCACCAGCCCCAGGAGTTGGTTGATAAGGAGAAGCCTGGAGAGGATGTTTGTATCTGGGCGTTTAGGGAGCGTCCTGACCTGGGGGTGGGGATGGGGGTGGACTGTGGGAACAGGGACACTGCAGGGGAGGACGAGACAGGCCCCCACCTGTGGCCTGTGGGCGCTCACCCAGGGTAGAGGGCAGGGACCCCGCATCGAGCAGAGCGGGACCGCAGGGCAGGCTCTCTTAAAGACACCAGCCTCCTTTAGGGGTGAAATACCGTCCTGAGAGCAGGTTTACAGTTAGGACCCTGCTGCGATGTGGCCAAAGGGGCTGTCCTCACCAGCTAAGTGCAGGAGGAGCATGACCTTCAGAACCAGGGGCTTCTCAAGTGTGCCAGGAAGTCCTGAGTCATGAATGGTTCCCATGGGCTTGGTGGGAAGCTTTTTGGTGTTCCTGTCCGACTCTTTGAGACCCCATGGACTGCAGCACACCAGGCTTCCCTGTCCTTCACTCTCTCCCAGAGCTTGCTCACACTCATGTTCAATAAGTCGGTGACGCCATCCAACCATCTCATCCTGTCATCCCCTTCTCCTGCCCTTAGTCTTTCCCAGCATTAGGGTCTTTTCCGAGTCGGCTCTTTGCATCAGGTGGCCAAAGTATTGGAGCTTCAGCTTCAGCATCAGTCCTTCCAATGAATATTCAGGGCTGATTTCCTTTAGGATTGACTAGTGGGAAGCTGGAACCCCATATTCCCTTGTCAGGCTGGTCCCCATTTTCATAGAAGAGAAAACCGAGATGCTAATCAAGAAACTAACTTGTTTGATGAACAAACATTGACTGGGCCCCTACTGTGTGCCTGGCATTGTGCTGTGCTTTGGGGTTTCATAGGCAGACGTCTTTCAAGACGAAGGGGTGGAAGACAGTAAACTCAAGGACCAAAATCTTTCATCCTCCACTTATGGCATCTAAAGGGCCAGATGTTCAGCCTTTGCTGCCTCTGCTTCAGAAACCTTTCCTGGCTAAGTACCTCCCACAGATTGCCTTTTACACCTCCTGGCTTCTAAGCTCACGCTGATCGTCCTGTCTTATAGTCTATTCCATTTTAGGAGTTTCGAATCCTTGAGAGGGGGTGAGTCATAAAGAGAGAAATTCTGTTCCTCCCCCCTTCCCTTACTGCAGAATAAGTCACGATTTCTTCCTCAAACTAGCCGAGCATGGCGGGAGCTGATCCCCAGAGAGGAGAAGGCCCTGAGCCCTGGGGAGGAGACGGTAGAGGATCTGCTGGGCCTAGTCCGCAGCGCCCACTCACCCTGGGCTCTGGTGGAGGGCTCAAGCGCAGAGGACCTTTTCCTGAAAGAGCTGGCCATCCAGAATCCACTGATGCTCAAAGACAGCTTCTTCTACACCTACTTCAGGTCGCTCCGGGTGGTGGACAAGGATGTGAGTGCTGGGAGTGAGCCTCAAGTACAGGGATGATGAGAGGGGAGCCATTCCCCTACGGGACTGGGTGATAAGACCTAGCCCTGCCCTCCTCCTGATTAATCTCACCAGCTTGTCCACCGAGCAGGGCTACCAAGCCCAGCAAACTTGCCCAGTTTGTTGCCGCAGAGAAGGGAGGCCTAGCCAGGATGGCCCGTAATGTCCTTGGAGCCAAAGTCAACTGAGGATTCACAGGCCCCTGAAGTTTCTGGCCTGACCCTGCGGGATGTAAACTAGAGTAGTCCCTTAAGAGCACAGAGTTCACCATGCCTCTGATCCTTGCCCTCAGGAGCTGACAGTCCAGCAAGGGACACAAGACAGGGAAGCCGGAAGGGTGTCAGAGGAGGGGTGAGGCTTGAGAGGTGAGAGGCCACTGCAGGCCCTGGCAGAAGGCTGCAGGAAAGGCGCACAGGAGAGGAAGGGGCTTGGGGTGTGGGGCGGTCGCTCTCTGAGGCTGGGCGCACCATTGCTGTCCTCAAGTAGACTCCAGGGCCGCCCCGGCCACTGCACCTCCGATCTCCCTTTCCTCCCTTCCAGGTGAGCCTGGTGGACAAAGAGCTCCTGAAATTTGTGAAGCTTGAAGAGTTGGTGCTGAGTGCTAATCAAATCAAGGAGATTGACACCACCAACCTGCCCCCAACTCTCAAGGTAAAGGAGCCCAGGTTCCATTCTGGGTCTTGGAGCCAGAGCTGCCCAGAAACCCTGCCCCTTCCTTGCCCACTCCCCAAGAGGTTTGACCATCATGTCTTGTGCTAAGGGTGGGTCCAAGGCTTTTGAAAGTTTGGCCAGATCCCTTAAAAAGTGAAACACAGGATTTCCACGTGGCCCAGAAATTCCCTTCCTAGGTATACACCCCAAAGCCTCGAAGGCAGGGACTCAGATTCCTGTACGCCAGTGTTCACTGTTCACAGTTGCCAAAAGGTGAAGACAGCCTGTATGTTATCAGCAGATGAAGGGAGCCGCAAAATGTGGTCTGTCTACACAGTCATGAAAAGGCATGACAAGGACTTCCCTGGCAGTCCAGTGTGGAAGACTCCTTGCTTCCACCTAAGGGGGCCTGGGATCGATCCCTGGTTGGGGAACTAAGATCCCTCATGCCACACAGTGTGGCAAGAAAAAGACAATCAAATGAACAACATGGATGATCTTGAAAACGTGATGCTGAATGAAGGAGGTCGGACATAAAAAGCCACGTATTGGATGATTATGTGAAATACATAGAAGAGGCAAATCCAGAGAGACAGAAAGTACATTAGAGGTTACTAGGGGGAGCAGGGAGGGACTGGGGAGATGTTCAGTGGGTAGATTTCTGTGTGGGGTGATGAAAAGTTTTGGAAATGGATAGTGATCATGATGGTTGTACCCTGAGTGAGTGTACTTAATGCTGCTGAATGGTCGCTTAAAAAGGGTTGAAATCACAAATTTTGTTTTAATATATATAAAACCACAATGAAAATATGGTAGGCCAGACAATATTATGAGTCTTCAGCTGAGTATATCAAAATAGTCTCAGTTTTAAATTAAATGCTGAGACTAGTAAATTTGATGGCAGAAGAGGCTCCACTGTATGTCTCAGTGCTGGGCTCAAGAAGAAAATGAGGAAGGCCTGGGAGGAGAAACACAAGAACTCTGCTGTCTTTGGGTTTATTCCTTTGGTCCAGGGGCACTTTGGCTTCCCCAGGGACAACTGCCATGGATTGGGAGGTTGCCAAAATATTACAGACGTCCCTTCTCGTCCTCTCCGACATCACCTCCACTCCATATTTTAAAGTTTCCTTTGCAAAAGGAAAAGAAGCTTTCTGACAGCTACTGGAGAAATATTTTCTTCTTGAACTCTTCTTTTAAAATCACCAACCCAAAGGCTATATTTATTTTATTTTATTATTATACTTTTTACTTAATTTTTTAATATTTATTTACTTGGCTACACTGGGTCTTAGCAGCAGCATATGGGATCTAGTTCCCTGACCAGGAATTGAACCTGGACCCCTGCACTGAGAACGTGGAGTCTTAGCCACTGGACCACCAGGGAAGTTCCTCTTCCCGGATCCTTAGAAGGGAGTCCAGGTGGGCAGAGAGAGACAAGGCCTGAGTACTTCGCAGCTCCCCTCCTAAGTTGCTCAGGGCTGAAGGAGGGGCTGGACTCTGTTCTCCCTGGGCTCACAGGCTGTCTGTCTGCTCGTCTCAGGTCCTGGAACTGTACGGCAACAAGATAACCAGCATGGAGTGTCTGTGCCATCACCCGCCCCCACGGCTCCAGCACTTGGGGCTGGGCCACAACAACCTCCTGGGCCACCTGGAGAGTCTGCATGTCACCAGCGACCACTGGTAACTCGGGAGCCCCCGTGGGAAGAGGAAGGAGGGGGCTGGACATGCCGTGGGGGCCCCTCTAAGCTGGTGACTTGGGGAACTCAGCTTTGCTCTTTTTTGTAATAACTCCTGGTTGGCTGCTAAGTCCAGACCTAGGGTTTTTTTCTCTGACCCCATAAACCAAAAATCCCACTGAGGTCCAGGGAAGGGCACCAAGAGCCAATGAGAGTGAGCGGACCTTTTGCTTTGAGGACATGCTTCCAATTCAGGATTCCTCTTGCTGTTTGGGCCAGTGAATTCTTGGTTCTGAGGGCCGTCCTGCAGCTCCCTGGCCTCCACCCATCAGAGGCCAGGAGCGTCCACCCCAGACCCGCTGTGACAACCCAAAGTGCCACCTGGCCACCGGGGGGCAAAGCCATCCCCCCCACCTGAGAGCCGCTGCCCTACAGACAAGCCTGCTCTGACTTTGTCTCCTTGGTGGGTGAGCAGTGGTCAATCTGAGACGTCTGAGGGCAGCAGAGACCACCCGTGAAAGCCTATCAGAGGAGGGACTTCCTCGGCAGTCCAGTGGTTAGGACTTTGCCTTCCAGTGCAGGGCGTTGCAGGTTCAATCCCTGGTCAGGGAGCTAAGATTCCATGTGCCTTGGGGCTGATAACCCCTAAAACATAAAACAGAAACAACATTGTAACATATTCAATACAGACTTTAAAAATGATCCACATTAAAAAAGACAAAAAAGACCCTCCCTCAGAGGAAGCTGGGCCAGAGAGGCCTGTCAAGTCCTCTGTGAGGATTCCTGGGGCCCAGCATCCCAGGCAGACCTCCCTGGGCTGAGGTTCACGACAATTCTTTCCTCACAGCCCAGGAAGGCCTCAAGGAGCAGGGCAGCTTTCCCAGGTGGCCTGGGAACGTGCTCGTGGAAGGCCTGTCTCTGGCCCTAATTTCCTCCTTCTCCTCTTTCTCTATCTTGACAAAGCTGCCTCTGCACAGCCTCGACCACGCACAATTCCAGTCCCTGACTTCCACTGGCCTCCGTCGTCAGGGAAGCTACGGGGCACAGGAAGAGAACACACACTTTGGGTTGTGTGTGACAGCTGAGTTCAGAACTCTGCCAGAGTTCTAGGCATTCTGGTTATTTTTTATTAATTTATTCATCTAAAATTTTTGGCCACATGGCATGTAGGATCTTAGTTCCCCAACCAGGGACCAAACCCGCACTCCCTGCTGTGGAACCGTGGAGTGTTAACCACTGAACCTCCAGGGACGTCCCTTAAGTGTTCTGGTCTTTGATTTGGGAAACAGGCTTATGATAACATCACCTGCTTGATGCTGAGTGTGGATTTCATAGAAACATGTATGTGTGAAAGCGCCATCTTTTGCTGTTTTGAATTCAAAAGGAGGGTACACGGTCCTGCGAATCCATCTTTCTGATGCTTCCACCAGTTCTCCTGAAGGAGGCTGGTATTGGGCAAAATCTGTGTGCTGGTCCAAACGAAGTGTTCTTCTCAGGTATTTCTGTGACTGGCTGGTCAACATCAGGGCAGGATGAGAGGAGGAAAGAAGGGCAGGAAAGGGCAGGAATTTCCTCCCTAAGGGTCAGAGACAGGCCTTCCACGAGCACGTTCCCAGGCCACCTGGGAAAGCTGCCCTGCGGCTGGAGATGGTCACGTGTGATGGCGGGATTGTGCTGATGAGGTGTCCCCTTGTGAACTGTTGTTGTTGCCGCTGCTCTCAGAGCTGGAATCCATTCACTTTCTGGTTTGCACAGTAGGGAGGCCTGCCACCGGGTGGAAGGTACAGGGTGCCTCCTCTGTCCCTAGCAGCTGGTTCTTCTTGTGCCCCAAGAAACAAACCAGGGACTTCCCTGGCAGTCCAGTGGCTAAGACTCCACACTCCCAAAGCCGGGGGCCTGGGTTTGATTCTTGGTCAGGGAAGTAAATTCCACATCCACGACCGAGACCTGGTGCAGTCAAATAAATAAGTAAATATTAAAAAAAAAAAAAAAGGAACAAACCAGACTGCTTCCCACAGTCATGGCCTGGTCTGACTCTGGGGCACTTCTTCCAGCTTCTAGACCCTTCAAGCCTCACACCCTGTCTTCCCGGGCCCCCCTGTTTGTCGGACTCTCCTACCCACCCCCACGGCCCCTCCGTACAGAGGCCTGCCTCCACCTTCCTCGCCAGCCTGTCCATCTCTGCTGAGTACCTTCTAGATGTCTGGGAGATAGCCGGATGGTTAGCTGAGAAGAGGTCTATACACATACAAGTTGAGTGGAGGCAGGAGGTGACGGCCACCTCTGTACACAGAAACAGCAAGGGGGTCGGGGGAACCGGGGGCTCCATCTGGACAGGAGGCTAACTCGGATCAAGAGCAGCTTGAGCCTGAGTGTCAGGGAGGGCCACAGTCTCCCATCCCGCCCTCAGCACCCGGCCTTGTCCAGCCGTGACTTGGGGTGCTGGGGGTGCTGGCAGAGGCAGGCGCAGCGACACGACTGCGGCTGCCTGTCCCCACCGCTCTGCTCACCTGGCCTCATGCTCCTGGGCCGTGCCACTCGCCTTTCAGGCCCAACCTCGTCTCCCTGGACCTGAGCTTCAACAACCTGACGGACCTGCACAGCATGGTGGCCGGCCTGCAGACACTGCAGCACCTGAGGCTGCTGCTCCTCCAGGGCAACCCACTGGCCCTGGTGCCCCACTACCGGGGCTTCACCATCGACAGCCTGGCCAGGCTCTGCGTGCTGGATGACATCACCGTGGCGTCCAGCGAGAAGCATCTCTTCCGGGGGCTCAGCCACAGTGAGGGTGAGGGGGCCAAGGCGCAGGGCTTGGGGGGATTGTTGAGGGCTCCCCAGCCCAACCACCTCCCTACTGGGTGCATGTGTCTTGTTTGTCACCCAGCTCGGCTGACTCAGACCCTGGTCAGGTGTAACTCACTTTCTTGGGCAGAGTTCTCTGCCAGATTTTGATCCACGTGATTGAGATTTGGGGACAGAAATGGTAGGGGGTTGGGAGTCCCCTCCTTTCCTTCCGAGACAAATGGGAAACATTCTTTAAATCAGCTTCTTGGCTTGCTGGTGGCTTGAGATCACCTCTTGTGGCTGTACCAGAGTCTTCTCAAGGTCAGGGTGATGATACAGGGTATAACAGCTCTGCGCTCTGCCTGTCAGGCACCGGCTAAAGTCACATAGCCTCAATCTGCAAGGATCCTGCAAAGCAGTTCCTGTCGTTTCCATTATACAGATCAGGAAAACAAGGCTGAAGAGGGGCGTCTTGCCCAAAGGAAAGTGAAAGTGTCAGTCACACAGTCGTGTCTTGACTCTTTGTGACCCCATGGGCTGTAACATCTGTCCTTGGACTTCTCCAGGCAAGGATACTGGAGTGGGTAGCCATTCCCATCTCCAGGGGATCTTCCTGACCCAGGGATCGAACCCATTGCAGGCGGATTTTTTACTGTCTGAGCCATCAGGGAAGCCCCTGAGACTTACCCCAGTTCCCTGCATGTTGAACTTGGCAGCGCTGGGACATGAACCCAAGTCTGCAAAGTGAGGCTCAGCCCAGCTCAGAGCAGGAGGCAGGAGGCGTGCTCACCTGGCCTCCTTTGCTCTCTGTCCATCTCATCCCTCGGTTCCCCTCACCCCTGCCTGTTCCCTCCTGCAGATCTCCTGGTGCCTGAGGCGCAGATATTGGTGACTGTTGGAAACCTCCGAGGGGTGCTGGACTCCTCGGTCTTGGACCCAGAACCAGGGCCCCAAGGCCCTTTCATCACTTACAATTACTATGTGACGTACGATTTTGTAGAAGACGAAGAAGGCGAGGGAAGCCAATACAGCGGAGTCCTGGCCGAGGTGGGTGCCTGGGGCAGCTCTGCCCTTGGGCTCTCAGGGTCCCCTGTGCAGACGGGATGGCTTTAGGGAAACCAGGAAACCCCTTAGCATGGATCTTTCCAATGCATACCCTCCTCTGAACAGGAAGGCAGCTTCTGCTCAGCCCCTTTCTTGAAGCTGGTGTTGCTGGCTTGCTCAGTCGCTTCAGTCGTGTACAACTCTTTGTGATCCCCTGGACTGTAGCCTCCGGGCTCCTCTGTCCCTGGGATTGTCCCAGCAAGAATACTGGAGTGGGGTGCCATCTCCTCCTCCAGGGGATCTTCCCGACCCAGGGATCGAACCCACATCTCTTATGTCTCCTGCAAGTGGGTTCTTTACCACTAGCACCACCTGGGAAGCCCCTTGAAGCTGGAGTGATTCTCAGTCATGCTCACCCCTTCCTCATCCCCCTTGAAACAGAAGCAAAGGACCTAACAAGGAAGCAGCCGAGATTCTCAGGAGTAGGCTGCTGGCCTCCCGACCCTGTCCTCCAACTCCCCCTGTACCTCCCTTCTCCCTTCCCATCACAAGAAAACCCAACAGTGTCATCCGACTGGGAGAAATGCGAGGGTTTCCTAACGTGTGAAGAAATTGTTACTATTTTTACTCTTTATTATTATTATTCATTTATTTATTTGTCTGTGCCGGGTCTTAGTTGCAGAATGTTGGACCTTCCATCTTTGTTGTGGCATGCAGGATCTTTAGTTGTGGTGTGTGGGATCTAGTTCCCAGGGATTGAAGCCAGGCCCTCTGCGTTGGGAGCTCGGAGTCTTAGCCACTGAACATCCAGGGACCCTGTCTTTACTCTTAACATAGAACTTTCAGAAGAATCAAGACTGGGTGTTTTCTTTGTTTGCTTGGTTGGTTTTTAACTTCCTGCCCTCTAAGGCCATGCGTTTCTTTGCTTCACATCCATCAAGCACAGGTGCCCGTTCGCACCATGTGCGCGTCATGTTGGGTGTGAGCTTTGAGGCCGGCAGTCTTGAATGTATTTTCACGTCTTTGACAGATCATCAAGCCCCCTTCCAGCTTGGAACAGCTGGGTGAGGACATTCTGGAAGAAATCATCGAAGACATAGAAGAGTCCTTGGAATCAGGGCTGGCCTCCCTGTCCGAGTTGGGGGAGATGGAGGAGTCCATTGTCTCTGGCGCTTCCGAGCCGTTGCCACAGTCCATAGGCTCTGCAGAAGAGCTGGCCAAGCTGCGGCCGCTCCTGGATCCCAGGCTCTGCCCATCCCCGGGGTAAGGATGCTCACGTGGCTGGGGGCCAGGCCCAGACCACACTGGGTGTTTACTGTTTTCTGTGCCCCCATCCCTCCTGGCCTTCTGTCCCTGGCTTTGCTGATCTTCTCAAAGCCCTCCCCGGATGGCACAGCCCGCCACCATGTGGCCTCTCTGCTCCCAAGGACAGTGCTCTTCAGCACGGTGCCCAAGCCCTGGTCTGACGTCATCCCCTGCAACTACGAGCTGCAGCACACGCTGAAGGACCTGGTGCCGCTCAAGGCCTTCCTGCTCTCAGGGACCACGGTCACCGTCGTGGAGGAGAAGGTGGGTGCCAGCGTTCTCCAGGCTTCATACGCTGCCCCTGTCTCCTGTGCTCTGCTTTTCTGTCGGGTATCTGTAGCCCTGCCCCCTCATTGGTGAGGTCTTTGTGCTTTTCCGGAAAGATCCCCGCTAGCCCCCTCCCCGCCTCCACTCCCTAGATTCTCTCCTGGCCTGTGGAGCAGCCGCCTTCCTCAGACAGTCCCTTGGCTGCTAAGAAGGGCAAAGGAGAGAAGGACAAGAAGGAGAAGGAGAAAGACAAGAAAGACAAGAAGGGCAAAGACAAGGCAGACAAAGGGGAGAAAGAACCCCCCAAGGTACCTCCAGGTGGGGATGGTGGCCTGAGTGGTGGGAGATGCTCCTGGCCCCCTGCCCACACCGTCCACCCACCTGGCCTCTCCCCACAGGCGCAAAAGGGGAGCAAGAAGCAGAAGGAGCTTCCTAAGGAGATGCGCCAGGACCCGCCCATCCTGCGGGTGCTGGGCAGCAGCCCAGTGGTGCTAGAGGCCCTGCTGGCGGGGGAGTCGTTTGTGTCTACCGTGTGCAACTTTGGGGTGATCCGGACCTTGGAAGCTGACCGGCTGACACTTAACAGGGTATAACGGCCCCCACACACCCCTCCCTAGCCCGCAGATGCCTGGGGGGGAGGGGAGGGAGGGGGGTAGGTTGGGGAAGGGGGAGTAGAACCACAAGAGGGTGGGGGTGGGGCATGCAACAAAGGTCATCTGCCCGATGGGTGGCCTTCTCGAGTTTGAAGGGCCAGGCAAGCAGGCAGGCCGGGCAGCTCCTCCTCCGGAGACCCCCGCCTCAACCCCCTGGTCTAAGAGGGACCCTGGCCAGGGAGCTCTCACCCGCTAGCGTCTGGACCCAGCTCTTCCCCGGTACCCCCCCACTCCAGTGAGGAACCTATTCTGTGGTTCTCTCTCTCAGGATGCAAAGAAGAATAAGAAAGGTAAAAAAGGTAGGTGCCGATGAGGGGCAGAGGGCAGGGAGGCTTTGCCGAGGACCAGCTTTGGTCCGTTAGGGTTGCCGTAAGTTGCCCCAGGGCAGGTGGCAAGTGAACACCAGACATTGCTTTCCAGCTGCACTGGAGGTGAAGTCCAAGACCAAGATGCCAGCAGCACCAGGTGACAGCCCTTGGCCTGGTTGGCACCTTCTCCCTGGGTCCTCACCTGGTGGGAGAGGGGCCAGCACCAACCAACCCCCGCCCTCATGACATAATCACCTTCCAAAAGCCCCACCTCCCAACAGCATCCCCCTGGGGGGCTGGGATTTCCACACAGGAGTTTGGGGAAGGGCACAAATATGGCAGGACTCCCTGAGGGCTCAGCCTGACTGGGGACTGAAGGGATGGGAGGATGGAGAGTCGTATTTTCCACCCGATGGGAGGGGCACGCCTACCTTGAGGACCAAGCCCTGAGTCTTCCCTGTGGCCCTGTGCACAGGGGCCTGCCCGGGGCAGAACAGGCGTCTTGGGGCGGGGCAGAACGGAGTGGGGAGGGGAGGCTTGGGTTCGGGGGTCCAGTGTCCTTCCGGCTCAGCGGTAATCCTGCTCCTGCACAGCATGCTAAGTTGCTCAGTCGTCTCTGAATCTTTGCGACCCCGTGGACTGTGCCCCGCCAGGCTCCTCTGTCCGTGGGGATTCTCCAGGCAAGAATACTTGACCCTCCTCCAAGGGCTCTTCCCCACCCAGGGACTGAACTGGTGCCTTATGTCTCCTGCATTGGCAGGCAGGTTCTTTCACCATGTGAGCCCTACCTGGGAAGCTCCTGCAGGGCATTAACTCTTCTTTGCTGTATGAGGATCTCGGGCTTGTTGTGTGGGCAGTGGCAGCATTGGAATAGGTAAGTTTTAGATTTAACTTATAGAACTCTTTGGCTTACGGGGAAAGATGGAAGACATTGCTCAGTTGGGAGACTGCTGCAAAAGTCTAGGTAAGATCATAGCAGTGCTGTTAGCAGCAGGCAATGTGGAAACAGCCCAGATGACCATCAGTGGATGAACTGGATAACCAAAATGTGATCTACCCATACGGTGGGATTTTTCAGAGAAAAAAATTACTTGCTGTGCTAGGGCTTAGTTGTGGCAGTCCAGTTCTTTAGTTGCAGCGTGCATGATCTTTAGCTGTGGGACTTGAGACCTTTTAGCTGTGGCATGTGGGATCCAGTTCCCTGACCAGGGATCGAACCTGGGCCCCCTGCATTGAGAGCTCAGACTCGTCTTCGCCACTGGACCACCAGAGAAGTCCCCATACAATTATTCCATCATGAAAAGGAATGAATCCCTGACACATCCAACTCCATGGGTAAAGCTTGAAAACTCAGTGCTGAGGGCAAGAAGCCAGACACAAAAGACTGCGCAGTGTGTGATTCCATGTTATATGAAATGTCGAGATTAGTCAAGTCCATAGAGACAGAGAGTAGATCAGTGGTTGCCTGGAAGTGGGGGAGGGGAAAGGGGTGTGACTGCCTAATGGGTTTCCATCTGGGGTGATGAAAACGTTCTGGAATTAGTGGTGATGGTTGCACAACATTGTAAATTTACTAAAAGTCACCGAACTGTATGCTTTTAAATGGTTTAAATGTTTTGAATTTTATGAGACTTTTCTCTCGCTGGAAAAAAAAGTCACCTTAAAAAAAAAAAAAGAAGCATTTAAGGCAAGAATCAGAGCCTGGACTTAGGAATGGGTGGTGAGGATGGTGTGTAGAAGACGGAGCAGAGAGCCATGAGGAAGAAGGAACAGGCCGACTTGGTGACTGGGGAGCAGGCGCAGGCGCAGGCGCAGGCGGGACTTCTGCCAGGCAGTGACTGGGGCCTGGCGGTGCGGGGGGCGGTAGGAAGACGAGCTCAGCTTTGGGGACGTGAAGTTTGAGAAGTTGAGTTGAGTGTGCATCCAGAGTCCCCGTGGTCGACTGTGCTGCCGAGCTGCCTCCTCTTCTCTGACTCCATCTCCTCTGCCCTGGTCAGACCGCCTGGTGGTCTTCACTCAGAATGCCTGCAGTTTCCTTAGCCTGCACGGGGCATGTCTACTCAGAGGACTTACTGCACACTTCCCACTCACTCCGCTGCTGCTTCCTGGGTCAGTCAGCTTCCGTGACCCTTCTCCAGGGAAGCTGATCGTCTGGTTGGGGTTAGGCCCTTTATCTTCTTCACAACATCCTGCGTTTTCCTTTACAGGAAATCGCAATGATCACAGGTATCACAATGATAGCTACATAGATGTGAATCTGTGTAAGTGCTTAATTTTTTAAATTTTATTTATTTATGGCTGCACGAGGTCTTCATGCTGCATGCAGGCTTTCTCTAGGGGCGGTGAATGGGGGCTACTCTCTAGGAGCAGTGCAAGGGCCTCTCACTGCAGGGGCTTCTCGTTGCAGAGCACGGGTTCTAGAGTGCGAGCTCAGTAGTTGCAGCACACGGGCTTAGTTGTCCCGCAGCATGTGAGATCTTGGGCTTCCCTAGCGGATCAGATGGTAAAGAATCTGCCTGCAATATGGGAGACCTGAGTTCGATCCCTGGGTTAGGAAGATTCCTTGGAGGAGGGCATGGCAACTCACTCCCGTATTCTTGCCTGGAGAACCCATGGATAGAGGAGCGCCAGGTGGACGCAAAGAGTCCATGGGGTCGCAAAGAGTTGGACGTGACTGAGCAACTAACATACACACACACACGTATGTACACACGAGTAAGCTCCAGTAGGGCAGGAGCTATGCTTGTATTCTTTAAAGCCACACAATCTCCAGCTCCCAGCACATCGATTGAATGAATGAACCAGCTTCTAGGTGGTGTTTAAAGCCGTGAAAATATGAGCTTATTGATAGGAAAGGGTTGAGCCCAGTACCCTGGGAAACACTACAGATTCTGAGCAGGAAGAGAAAGCAAGACCTGAAAGGGTCAGACTTAACTGTGTCCTAAAACAAAACCTAAGGATGTTGATAGGAATACAGAAATAGCCAAGCCAAGGTGAGGTAGCCAGGCACTCAAGGTAAGTTCACAACGTCTGCCACCCAGTGAGAAATTATCAGGCATGTAAAAAAGCAAGACAGTTCAGTATATAATGAAACTGAATCAATTATAATTGACTCAGCAATGACATATATGATAGAATTCATAGACAAGGACATTAAATCCATCTTTATCATTATATTCCATAGAGCCAAGAAGCTAGAGGAAAGATTGACCACGTTACATAGTGACATGGAAGATAAATCAGAATTTTAGAGATGAAAACCATAGTATCACTTGAAAAATGTACTCGGTGGGATTAATGGCAGATTAGACAATGCAGAAGGAAGACTGAGGAAACTAACCTGAAGCAGTAAAAACTATCCAGAGTTAAACTCAGAGAGAAAAATGGCTGGAAAAAGAATGAACAGAGCATTAGTGATCAGTGACATAAATTCAAAGGAAATCACATCCACAGAGTGGGAGCCCCCAAAGGAGAGTGGGAAGGGAAGACAGAAATTTAAGTTGATAGTTTTCAAATTTGAGTGTTTAAATGGCCACTGTTCTGCTGCTGTCCTCTGGTTTGCATTTTTTTTTCTGATGATAAATCTGATGTCATCTTTATCTTTGTTCCTCTGTATATAATGTGTCCTTTTTTTTCTCTCTTTAAGCTTTAAAAGTTTTCTCTTTATCACTAATTTTAAGCAATTGTATTGTTAAGCCCTGGGATTAAAATGAGCTTAAAGAAAGCTTTTACTTTTTACATTTTTGCTGATTTCTTTAATGTCTGGTTTAACTGAGGAAGCCACATATGCAGAGGTGCTTCTGCAGTGAGTCTGTGTGATGTTTGCTGTAGTTAATGTGTGAAGAAAATAGATTCTCACATGGACATGCAACTGGAAAAGAGGGAAATACCTTAATAGACTTTTAAATAATTGTGGATATTCTTTGACATTACATCAGGCTTGACAACCAGTAGTTTTTAAAAGAAGGTTGTTACAACGTGGAAACAATCTATATGGATGAAGTTTTTCATAATAAGTTATGTTACATTCATTAGTCTACATTGTCTTAAAAAAAACTGCATTTTGAACATCTGTCTTACTCATGAACAACTGCTAACATCTGGTCATTGTTTTTTGTGAAATATTGGTTCACTGAGTTACACATATTTTCCAACTGTTCACATGTTTCTTTATCCATTATCTCCAAATGGATTTCTTTATCATCAAACCTATCATTTGAAAAGTCTTCCAGTATTGAAAAACTGTTAAGTTCATGGTGGCAGACACAGTGTTACAAAGTTCTACCTGGAAGTGCAAATGTTATAAATGTATTTATCCAAATGCTTTCAGATGTTTTGCCTGGAGTGCCAGGCTTGCTTCATTCGTTTTTTAGAAAATATTTTCCAAATATTCATGCTGAAATAGCCATATTTTAAATATATATACATATATTGATTTGGCTGCCCCTGGTCATGAGGGATTTAGTTCCCTGACCAGAAATGGACCTGGCCCCTTGCATTGGGAGCGTGGGGCCCTAGCCACTGGGCCCGCCAAAGAAGTGCAGAAATAACCATATTTTGTCAGCCTTCTTTCAAGTGAAAAAGATGTCTGAAGAAAAAGCAGCCAGTTCATCTTGTAACTCACATTGAAGCTTGTTGAATGACTTGATTAGATGTGATTTATGCCTTATTACAGTTAAGACCCCAGGGCAATTCTGAAACCGTGCTGGCCTGGGGACCCAGGTCAGGTTTGCATTTTGGGGACGGAGTCGCCCGGGTCTGCCGTGCACAGCCAACCCGCTCATCGCTCCGGATTCACATTTTCATATTCCCTCAGACGTAAAATCTTTGGTTTCAGTGTTCGAAAGTGACTATCAGCCCGAGCCCTTGACGGTGGAGATCCAGATCCAGCTGATCCAGTGGCGCTCGACGGAGGAGGCGCTCCGGGGCCTCGTCATATAGAGCGGGATTAAAGGTGGTTCTGACACCGTGGATGTCCGGCCGGTCCAGTTCTGACCCCGCGACTGTCCGGCCTGCTGGTTCTGACACCGGTCTGTCCAGCCGCCGCCGTGCGTCCGGGGAGCGGGGTGCTGGCCAGGAGGAGCGGGGAATGCTGGCTAGGGAGGAGCAGGCGGCTAGCAGCGGGGTTGGGGCGGCTGGCCAGGGAGGAACGGCGTTGGGGGTAGGGGTTGGCCTCGGGGAGGGGAGGAGGGGGTTGCTGGCCGGGGGAGCTGGGGTAGGGAGGAGCCGGGAACTGGAAGCGGATGCCTGGCGGGGGAGAGCCAGGGAGAGCCGGGGAGGACCTCCTGGCCGGCAGGTGCGTGGGGTGGGAGGGGCCCCGCCCTCCAGAAGCCCCGCCCTCCAGAAGCCCCGCCCCCAAGCCCGACCTCCGCGGCTGGGGAGGTGGCGGTGCGCGGGGTTGGCCAGCGCTCAGGGCCGCCGCGGAGCCCCGCCCTCCGCCCGAGCCCAGAAGAGCAAACTCTGCTCACCTGGTGCCGCTGCGCGAGCGCCTCGCCTGTGCCCAGACCGCGTGACGGCTCAGGTAGGTCGGCGAGGGGCGGGCGAACGGGTGTCGGGTCTGGGGCGCCTGGAGCCCCTCTGCTGGGTGGGGCCCTCTGTGTGAGCAGAGGGGTGCCGGGCCCCTGCCCGGGAGGGGCAATGCGCCGACCTGGTGCCGACGTGGTCGCCCTGCCCGGCGGGAGCCGCTTCCTGCCCCCAGTGAACCGTCGGGGCCAGGGAGGTCTCCTGATACCTCTCTGCTTCTGTTCGCCCCACTGGGGCAAGAATGGCTGGAGCTGGGGGTTTGGCCGGGGGCAGCCTGGGGGCGCTTGCTCCGGATTCCCCGTCGTGCAGCGCTGCTCTCTGTGCTCCGGCCCGGAGAGGGGTGCCTACCGCGGGGCTCTGGTCCTTGTTCTGGCCACCCTGCGGGACTTTGCGCCCCCACAACAGTCCTCTACGGACTGTCGTGTGGAGAATGAACCAGCCCTCGACCCTTTCCCTCATCGAAGCATACCAGGTCACCGAGACCAGTGAGGATCCCAGAAGCAATTTCCGACCCTTAGGGCTCAGCACCCACTTGAGTGAGGGTAAGGCGTGCACTCACCGAAGCTTGGCACCGGGCTTGGGGGCTCACAGAATGTAGGGAGGCTTATGTTTAGCAGGTACTGAATTGGATTCACAATAAGCGCAGTGTAGTGGGGAGCAGAGGAACGGCCCCGTCCTTGCGGTGGGGAGTTGGGGGTTAGCTCCCGCAGTGGAGCGCCGAGGAATTGGGCGCACTGGGAGCGCTGTGGGCAAAGGGGCAATCGGGTCCACAGCGCCTCTGAAACGCACAAGTCAAAACCAAACTGCTGGCTTTGCACCCTTCTCGGTAAATGGCGCCACCAATCTGCTCCCACTCTCCCCTTCCCCCGGCGTCCTCTCCCGCAGCTAGCCTATCTCCCACACCTGAAAGCCATTTTCCGTGTCTGCAATCCATCTGGCCCTCAGGCGCCCCACGGCCTCCACCCTAGTCTCAGCTGCGCTCCCTTACTGACTAATGGAAGAGTTTGCTAGCTACTTTCGTGTTTCCATTCTTGCCCTTCCATAAACCATCATCTAAGCATCAGCAGTATGCTTATGGACAGGGAGGCCTGGCATGTTGCGATTCATGGGGTCGCGAGGGACTGAACTGAACTGAAGCATCAGCAGTAGTGACCTCTCAAACAATGTAAATTCTTTTACTCCCTCTGCTAAATCCTCTAAGGGATCTCTGCAGTGCTTACAATAAAACCCTAGACCTTTCCCGGGAACTTCACTATGGATCTTGTGCGTGACCTTCCTCAGGCTTTTGCTTCTGCTTCACTACCTACCACTTTCCTCCTTGTCCTTTACACTCCAGCCACACTGCACACCTCCTGTCCTCTGTCAGGAGCTCTGCACTCAACTGTTCCCTCCGGCCCAGACCGTGCTCTCCACTACTCTCCCCACTCCGCCTCCCCAGAGCTTTAAAAATGATTTCTGGCTGCGCTGGGTCTTCGTTGCTGCTCGCTCGCTTTCTCTGGTTGCAGTGAGCAGGGGCTCTAGCTGTGGTGCTCGGGCTTCTCATTGCAGTGACTTCTCTTGTTCTGGGTCACAGGCTCTAGGCATATGGGTGTAGCTGCCCCACGGCGGGTGGAATCCGGACCAGGAATGAAACCCATGTCCCCTGCATTGGCAGGTGGATTCTTAACTCCTGGACCACCA
The DNA here is from genome assembly GCF_042477335.2 of Ovis canadensis. Classification (NCBI taxonomy): domain Eukaryota; kingdom Metazoa; phylum Chordata; class Mammalia; order Artiodactyla; family Bovidae; genus Ovis; species Ovis canadensis. The sequence continues at coordinate 63,548,601 of NC_091261.1, read as the reverse complement.
GGGAAGTCTCCCCCTCCCCCTAGACCTTTATGTGGTTTGGATCCTTACTTTGTTCAGTTGCTCAGGTGTTCTTTATCAGGGAGGTCTCGCTAAACTACTGGCTTCCGGGTAGTAGACAGCCTGCCGGGTCACTGTATTCCATCACACTGCTTTAATTTCTTCTCAGCCCTCTGAGGTTTGTACTGGCTTCTTGGACTGTGAGAGCTGTGACCCTGCCGGTTTTGCCTGCTATGGCAGCCCTGGCAGCTATCAGTTCAGTCCCTCAGTCGTATCGGACTCTTTGCGACCCCATGGACTGCAGCACACCAGGCTTCCCTGTCCATCACCAGCTCCTGGAGCCTGCTTAAACTCATGTCCATAGAGTCGGTGATGCCATCCAACCATCGCATCCTCTGTCGTCCCCTTCTCTCCCTGCCTTCAATTTTTCCCAGCATCCGGGTCTTTTCCAATGAGTCAGTTCTTTGCATCAGGTGGCCAAAGTACTGGAGTTTCAGCTTCAGCATCAGTCCTTCCAATGAATATTCAGGACTGATTTCCTTTAGGATTGACTGGTTTGATCTCCTTGCAGTCCAAGGGACTCTCAAGAGTCTTCTCCCATACCACAGTTCAAAAGCACAGTTCTGGCAGCTCTAAAAGATGCTTTTGGGGGAGTGGCAGCAGAGACAACAGGGATGAGATTAATGCAGGTAGACTGGATCGAAGTGATGGCTAGCTGGTCCAGGACGTAGCAGGGGGGTGACGAGGAGGGAGACTGAGGCCTGGCCTTGCTACTGTGAGCTGTGGGTAGGTTGCTGTGCTAAGTTACCATTTCTCAGCCTTCTCTTTGGATCACCGGGAGACTTGCTAAGAGAAAACCGGAGCTCAGTAAGCAGCAGGAACTGGCGAGAGGTGGCTGCAGGGGAGCCTGATACAAGTCTGTGGCTTCCCCATTTGTTTCATGCTCTTCCTGTGCATTTTTTTGTGTTTTCCCTAAAGCCCTGTTTAAGTGACTCCCCAGGAAACCCAAGCCACGCAGGGCAGGTGTGGAGGGCGTGTTCTGTGGCCTCTGCCACCTGCTGCTGCCCTACAGTGGTTCCTCCCCACTCCCCAGTGGGCCAGACTCCCTAAGGACAGTGTCTGGGGCTGTCATGTCTGACACTGGGTCTTCCATCAACAGACCACTCTCGAGTTTCTGGAAATAAGCTGTGTCATTTTCATTGAAACTCATTAGGTACTTGAGTTTCTTGGGAAAGACTGAAAACACTTGTGGTGTCTCATATATCTAAAGTGGCTGTAAGTCTTTTTGGGGAAAAAGTTGAGCCAAGTTCTCTAATGACAGCAGAAGGGAAGCAAGCGCTGGCACGGCAGGTGCGCTTGGTCTGTTCCACGGGAGGGGGCTGCGGAAGGAGCCAGAGGACACACTGAAAAAAATAAAAGGACCTAGTTGCTGGAGGCTCAATGGTTGTGGTGCCAGGCTTAGTTGCTCTGAGGTGTGCGGAATCTTCCTGGATCAGGGATCGAACCCATATCTCCTACACCAGCAGGCGGATTCTTTACCTTTGAGCCACCAGGGAAGCAGAGATGCCAGAGACACAGGTTCGATCTCTGGGTGGGCAAGACCCCTTGGAGGAGGAAATGGCAAGCCACTCCAGTATTTTTGCCTGGAGAATCCCATGGACAGAGGAGCCTGGTGAGCTACAGTCCATGGGGTCACAGAGAATCGGACATGCCTGAGTAACTTAGCATGCACGCACGCACGATGGTGGGTTGCTCTTGGATGGAGGAGGTGGAGGCCGGGCCAGGACTGCGTCCGCTCACCAGCGCTCTCCTTGCAGGACCACCATGTTCCGCAGGGTGGGGTGGCTGGTCCCGTACAGCCTTGCAGTGTTGCTGCTCAGCTGCCTGTTCTTTCTGAAGAAAGAGGCCAAGCCAGCGGGGGGGCTCGTGGCCCGACAGCCCTTCTGGGCTCCCGCAGGGCTCCGGCGCAGCCCATGTCTACCCAACCACACGGTGGCTAACGCCTCCCTGTTCCTGCCCACCCGTCACCGCCTCTTCTTGACCTACCGCCACTGCCGCAACTTCTCCATCCTGCTGGAGCCTTCGGGCTGTGCCGAGGACACCTTTCTGCTCCTGGCCATCAAGTCGCAGCCCGGCCATGTGGAGCGGCGCGCGGCCATCCGCAGCACGTGGGGCCGGGCGGGAAGCTGGGCTAAGGGCCGGCAGCTGAAGCTGGTGTTCCTCCTGGGGTTGGCAGGGCCTGCTCCCCCGGCCCAGCTGCTGGCCTATGAGAGTCGCGAGTTTGATGACATCCTGCAGTGGGACTTTGCTGAGGACTTCTTCAACCTGACACTCAAAGAGCTGCACCTGCAGCGCTGGGTGGCTGCTGCCTGTCCCCAGGCCCATTTCGTACTAAAAGGAGATGATGACGTCTTTGTCCATGTCCCCAATGTGCTGGAGTTCCTGGATGGCTGGGACCCAGCCCAGGACCTCCTCGTGGGGGACGTCATCCGCCAGGCCCTGCCCAACAGGAACACCAAGGTCAAATATTTCATCCCACCCTTGATGTACAGGGCTCGCCACTACCCGCCCTATGCTGGGGGTGGGGGGTATGTCATGTCCAGAGCCACCGTGCAGCGCCTCCAGGCGACTGTGGAAGAGGCTGAACTCTTCCCCATTGATGACGTCTTTGTGGGGATGTGCCTTAGAAAGCTGGGGGTGAGCCCCATGCACCACGCTGGCTTCAAGACTTTCGGAATCCGGCGGCCCCTGGACCCTCTAGACCCCTGTCTGTACCGAGGGCTCCTTCTGGTCCACCGCCTCAGCCCCCTGGAGATGTGGACCATGTGGGCACTGGTAACAGACGAGGGGCTCAAGTGTGCAGCTGCCCCCTTGTCCCAGCTTCCTGGGGTGGGCTGAGCGAGTGGACTGTTTAATTTTTCAAACATGATGAGAAATCAAGAACCCTGCAACCTGGCCCTGGACAGGCTACAGGGAACGGTGACTTTGTTTTTGTAAACCCCTCCCAAACCTTGCTAACTTTGATTAAAATACTGAAATCTGGCTGACTTGTACCAGTATGTGTTAAATGGGCGAAGCATGGCAGATGCTGCTAAAACTCCATGAGATGCCAGGGCACTCCTAGTCAGGGGGGGCAGGGGGAGTGGCGGGCAAAGGAGGGCCACTGCACAGGACTCCAGAAGACACACAGAAACATTTTCTTTTTTAAATGCAAAAAAAAATTATCTTCCTTCAGATACAATAGAGAAACTCCAAGCAAAAAAGGAAATGAGAAGCATGTGTTGGAGTAAGTCCTGTTGTGAGCACCAGGTAAACACTCCATATTCAGTCCCTTAAGAACAATGGACTTTAGGCTCCTTTGCCTGAGATATCCTTACAGGGCACTGGGGCCAGGTCACAGAAGGCATTAGAAACACTCAACACAAAGAAATCTTATTAACAGGACAGTCTCCCCTTCCCCCCCAAACTCATGCTCCTATGGAGGGAGCAAATACTGAATCATATTAGAAAATGTAAATAAGATGGGAAAACTGAGGTTAAAGAGCTACTCAACTTGTGGACATGACAGAGAAGGCCCCCTCTCTCTGGCCAGGTTGGTGAAATGCTCTGGGTGGGAGGTAAAAAGATCCATGGGTGGGTAAGAGGGCAACCCTGCTGAGTGGGGTGAAATGTTAAATAGGGTGCAGTGCCCATGGGCTAAGAGCCAGGTCCAGTACAAGCCTGAGACGGTGGGGACAGGGGTGAGGCACTCACAGCTCCCAATGACCTCTGGCCTGATGGGCCCAGGCAGGCCCTGCCACTGCCTCTGTGCAGAGGAAGTGGTGCTAAGCCGGGGCCAGGTGGCGTCTGCCCTGCCTTCTGCAGGCTGAGCGGGCAGCAGTGTCAATCCTCACGCAGGTAGGCCTCCTGCTCCTCCGGCTCGGCCCTCTCATTCCCATCCTCCTGGGTTTTCTGTCGGAGTTCTTCTGTCTGTGCTTCTGCCAACTTGGTTTCCGCCTTCTGGGAAAGCTGGCGTATCTCCTGCACCTGCGATTTCACCAGCTGGATGTGACTCCTGGCCGTTATAGAGGCCTGGTCTGCGCCTGCCGGAAGATGGGCCATTTATGCTGAGTGGACATAAGGAAAGCCTGGGGGCTCTTGGTGGTTGTACCTGAGCCCTCCTCGCAGAGTAGAGAACCTTCTACCTCCATTTACAGGTCTGTTTTCCTCTCTATTGTCAAAACCCTGGCATTTTCCTCCAGCTATCAGCAGCTGTCATAATTATCAAATGCAATTCCCACAATCATCTTTATAGCTGCACAGCTCTTAGTATAGGCGTTTTAAGGTTTTAATTTTTTAAACTACATTCAAGTATACATTTCTGCTTGACAGTGAAGAGATCACTCACAAAATTGTCAAAGCTCTGTCTTGGAAGTTTAAAGAGCATCTTTCTCATCCTTTAAAATGTTACTGTAAAGTAACATTTCATCTACTAATTAATACTAGATGGGCTGCTGTTCAATTTATGAACCACTAAGGCCAATTTACTGTATTCACATGGAATACTCAGGAAAAAATTGACTCTAAATTGACATAATGGCACAAACGGTATTTACTGAACATATTTTGCAGTTTTATTTTTATTTTTTTGCAGTTTTATTTTTGAATGATATCATTTTATTGATACCTGTTGCTAGTGTATTTCATCATATGAAAGTGAAAGTCACTCAGTTGTGTCTGATTCTTTGTGACCCCATGGACTCATGGGATTCTCCAGGCCAAAAAACTAGAGTGGGTAGCCGTTCCCTCCTCCAGGGGATCGTCCCAACTCAGGGACAGAATCCGGGTCTCCCGCACTGCAGGTGGATTCCTTACCAGCTGAGCCAGCAGGGAAGCCCATATAGATGTGTGTATTTAATTCATCTGCAGAACACCCAGCAGCTCTTTTCTAGCTTATTGCATTAAAGAGAACCTTCAGTACAACGTTGAAAGGTAGTGGAGAACAGCAGGCACCCTTATTTCTGACATTGATGGAAATGTTTCTCCTATTTCACTACGATGTGCAGCTACTTTTATCATGTCAGGAAAACTGTAACTGTACTTAATTTAGATTTAAATCACAAATGGACACTACATTTTACTGAAGCTTCTTGGGACATACATTGATATTACAGAGGTGGCTTTTCTCCTTAAATCTACTGTAGATAACCTTAAGTAGTGAATTAAATATTGATAGGTATTAAATATTTTTTCACTATATGTACGTAAGATCTTTTGAATTTTTATTGAAGAATAGTTGATTTACAATGTCTTAATTACTGCTGCACAGCAATGTGATTCAGTAATACATATATTCTTTTTGCAAATATTCTTCTCCATTATGGTTTATCACAGGATACTGAATATAGCTCTCTGTGTAATACAGCACGACTTTGCTGTTTACCCATTCTATGTATAAAAGCTTACATCTGCTAGTCCCAGCCTCTCAGCAACCACCAGTCTGCTCTGTGTCCATGCTTGTTTCACAGATGGGTCATCTGTCGTGTTTCACGCTCCACAGGGAAGTGACACAGTGTGTGCGTTTCTCCTTCTTTCTTAGTATGATAATCTCTAGCTGCATCCAGGTTGCTGCAAATGGCATTCTTTCCTTCTTTATGGCCGAGTAGTATTCCGTTGTGTACATGTACCCTCATCTTCTTTCTCCATTCATCTGCTGATGGATATTTAGCTTGTTTCCATGTTTCGGCTATTGTAAATAGTGTTTCTATGAACATAGGGTTGCACGTATCTTTTTGAATTATAGTTTTGGCTGGGTACACACCCAGGAGTGGGGTTGCTCCACCATATGGTAGTTCTTTCTTTTCTGAGTAATCTCCATTGTTTTCTATAGCAGCTACACCAACTTACATTCCTACCAATAGTATACGAGGGTTCCCTTTTCTCCACACCCCCTCCAGCATTTGTTATTTGTAGACTTTTTAATGATGGCCATTCTGACTGGTGTGAGGTGGTACCTCATTATAGTTCTGATTTACATTTCTCTAATAATTAGTGATGTTGAGCATCTTTTCATGTGCCTACTGGCCATATGTATTCCTTTGGAGAAATATCTTACATGTTTTGCCCATTTTCTGATTGGGTTTTCTTTTGGTTGCTGTCGTTGCACTGTATGAGCTGTTTGTATATTTTGGAAATTAAGTCTTGTCGGTTCACACTGTTTGCAATTATTTGCTACCATTCTGTAGGCTGTCTTTTTTGTTTGCTTCCTTTGTTTCGTGAAAGCTTGTAAGTTAGACTATGTCCCCATTTATTTACTTTTATCTGTACTGCCTTGGGAGGCTGATCTAAGAAAACACCGGTATGATTTATGTCAGAGAATGTTTTGCCTATGTTCTCTTGATAGGTTCTTTCCCCAGTGTTGAACTGAAATTGTATTTTGAAGGTATGTGGCTACTTCTATCCACCCACAAGTGACACTGAGCTGCAGGTGTTTTATTCTAGTGCTGGTCTAGTCCAGCTTGGGTTTGGGCCTATGGTGGCTTTGATGGTAGTGGTTTAGTTAACTATGTTGTGACTGACTTTGCAACCCCATGGATTGTAGCCCACCAGGCTCCTCTGTCCACAGGATTTCTCAGGCAAGAATATTGATGCTCAGTATCACATAATTATTAGAGAAATGTAAATCGAAACTATAATGAGGTACCACCTCACACCAGTGGGTTGCCATTTCCTTCTCCAGGGGATCTTCCCAACCCAGGGATCAAACCCATGTCTCCTGCATTGGCAAGCGTATTCTTTATACCATGGAAGCCCATGGTGGCTTTAGACAGTTATAATAGTTGGGAGGCTTGTCGTCATTTTCTGGTACACTTTCTATAACACAGGATTTATGTTTCTTGAAGATTTGATAAAACTCTCTCACAAAACTGTGTGGACTTAGTGTCTAATTTGGGGGCACAGATTTTTTATGAATATTGTTTCAACTTTTGTGGCTGCTCCTCTTGCTTTGATTCTTCCTGGGCCAACTTAGGATTTACATAAATAGCATAATATTCTCTTGTGATTAGAAAAAATTCCCTAATAGCTCTTTCTGGGCTTCCCTGGTGGTCCAGTAGTAAAGAATCCACTTGCCAAAGCAGGGGACATAGGTTTGATCCTTGGTCGGGATGATTCCGCATGCTGAGGGGCAACTGGCCTGTGTGCTGCTGAGTGCTACGTACAGCCACTGAGCCTGTGCTCTAGAGCCTGCGCTCTGCAACAGGAGAAGCCACCATAGTGAGGTCTTGAGCGCCAAAGACTGCACCAAAGACCCAGTGCAGCCAAAAATAGATAAACTATAATAGCTCTTTCTGAGGTTACTTCTGCACTCTCAAAAGTTACACTTACCAAACCTTATTTTCCTTATTCTTTACAAGGAACTGGGTTTTTTGCCTTTTCGACTATTTCTTTTTAGTCTTCTTATACCTTTTATTCGGCACTGTCTGAATTTATTTGCTTTTCCTAACTTACTGGGCTGAAAGTTTATTTTCAATACATCTTGGTACAGGGGACATTACCTGTCATTTATGGTTGCTGTGCTCTGTATTTATGACATGCATCTTTAAATAAGGGGTCCATGTCTATTTAAGAGCTACTTTGTCTACAACATTCTAGGTCTCTGCTATTAATGAGACTTGTCATGATAGTTCTGAGTACTTTCAAATTTCCATTTTTCTTTATTGAGGTATAGCTGATTTACAACAGTATAGAAGTTTTAGGTGTACGATGTAACTATTCACAACTTTTAAAGGTTCTAAACCACTTAGTTATACACATTACCTACAGCTCTATTTCTCGTGCTGTGCATCTTTGTAGTTTAGTTCAGACACTTCCTCTTCGTTCCCCTCCCTCTCCCCACTGGTGACCACTAGCTTGTCCTCTATACCTCTGAGTCTGTTTTGTTTTATTCACTAGTTTTATTTTCTAGATCCCACACATAAGTGATACACAGTACCTGTCAGTGTCTGACATTTCACTAAGCCTAAACCCTGCAAGTACATCCATACTGTTGCAAATGGCAAAATTTCGTTCTTTTGTGGCAGAGTAGTATACACATACACCACATCTTTATCAATTCATCTGCTGATGGACACTTAGGTTGCTTCCCAAATCTTGGCTATTGTAAATAATGCTATGGACAGAGGAGTGCATACATCTTTTCAAATTCATAGTTTAGATTTCTTCAGATATATACCCAGGAGTAGAAAGTAATTAGGGCTTCCCAGGGTTAAGAATCCGCCTGCCAATGCAGGGGATGTTAAGAGAAATGGATTTGGTCCCTGGGCTGGGAAGATCCCCTAGAGGAGGAAATGGCAACCCATGCCAGTATTCTTGCCTGGAGAATCCTCAGGGACAGAGGAGCCTGGCAGGCTACAGTCCATAGGGCTGCACAGAGTTTGACACGACTGAAGCAACTTAACACACAGGCACACAGCACAGAAAGGACTTGCTGGATCATATAGCAGTGGTTTGTTTGTTTGTTTTGGCTGTGCTGCACACAGCAAAAAGAAAAGATTGTGGGATTTTAGTTCCCTCACCAGGGACTGAACCTGTGCCCTTGGCAGTGAAAGTGTGGAGTCCTAACCACTGGGCACCCACAGAATTCTCAGTTTTCAGTTTTATTATTTATTTTTACAATTCTTTTAAAAACACGTTTTGAGTAGTTGATTTACAATGGTGTGTTTCAGGTGTACAATAAAGTGAATCAGCTATACATGTACATCTATCTCCTCTTCTTTAGATTCTTTTCCCATATAGCTCACTACTGACTGCTGAGTCCCCTGTGCTATACAGGAGGCCCTTCTTTGTTACCTATTCTATATATAGTAGTATCTATGTGTCAGTCCTAAGCTTCCAATTTATTCCTACCCTCAACCTTTTCCTCTGGAAACCGTAAGTTCGTTTTCTATATTTGTGACTCTATTTCTGTTTTGTAAGTAAGTTACTTTGCCTTTTTTTGGTTCCATGTATAAGCGATACTGTACACTGCTTTCTCTGACTTCGCTAAGTATGACTCTCCAGGTCCATCCTGTTGTGGCAGCGCTACTTCATTCTTCATTATGGCTGAGCTATATTCCACTGTCTGTGCCACACCTTCCTCACTGCTGGAGCTGCTCCTATTGCGGCGCATGGGCTCTAGGGCATGGGGGCTCCACGGCCGCAGTTCCCAAGCTCTGGAGCACAGGCTGAGTTGCTCCTTGACATGTGGATCTTCCTAGACCAGAGCACAAACCTACGTGTCCTGAATTGGCGAGCAGATTCTCTGCCACTGAGCCAGCAGAGAAGCCCAGGATGCACCACATCTTCTTCATCCACTCGTTGACGGATAGTTTGGTTGCTTCCACGTCTTTACCTACTGTAAGTGGTGCTGTAGTCAATATTAGTGTGCCTGTATTTTTTTGATTTATGGTTTTCTCCGGATATATACCCAAGAGTGGGATTGCTAGATCATATGGTAGTCCTATTTTTAGTTTTTTAAGGAACTGCCATATTATTCTCCATAGTGGTTGTACCAATTTTTCATTCCCACCAACAGTGTAGGAGGGTTCCCTTTACCCTTTCAGCATTTATTGTTTGTAATTTTTTGATGATGGCCGGTGTGAAGTGACATCTCATTACAGTTTTGATTTGTATTTCTCTAATTAGTGAAGCTGAGCATCTTTTCATGTGCTATTGGCCATATGTATTTCTTCTTTGGAGAAATATCTACTTGACTATTCTGCCCATTTTTTGATTGAGTTTTTTTGTTGTTGCGTTTTATGAGCTGTTTGTGTATTTTGGAGATTAATCCTTTATGGGTTGCTTCATTTGCAAATATCTTCTCCCACACTGAGGGTTTTCTTTTTGTTTATGGGTTCCTTTGCTATTCAAAAGCTTCTATGTCTAATTAGGTCCCACTTGTTTTTATTTTCATTATTCTAGGAGGTGGATCAAAGAAGACATTGTTGCAATTTATGTCAGAGTGTGTGCTGTGTTTTCCTCTAAGAGTTTTATCATATCCAGCCTTACATTTAGGTCTTTAAATCCATTTTGATGTTATTTTTGAGTATGGTATTAGGGATTGTTCTAATTTCATTCATTTACTTGTAGATGTCCTTTTCCCAGCACCACTTCTTGAAGAGACTATCTTTTCTCCCCTGAATATTCTTGCCTCCTTTGTCATAGATTAGTTGATCATAGGTGTGTAGGTTTATTTTTGAGGAACCACAATACTGTTTACCACAGTTGGCTACACTGTTTTACATCATCACCAACAGTGTACTAGGGTTCCCTTTTTTCCACATTCTAATATTTCTTATTTATGATCCTTTTTGATAACAGCCATGCTGACAGGTGTGAGGTGATATTTCATCGTGGTTTTGATTTGCATTTCCCTGATGCTTAGCGACACTATCATTTCATGCACCTGTTGGCCATCTATGTCTCTGGAAAACTGTTCAGGTCTTCTGTCCATTTTTAAATCAGGTGTTTGTTTTTTTTTTTTATATTTGAGTTGTGCAAGTTAAATTTCCATTTTTATTTTTGGTGAGGAAGGGGATATCAAGTAATTTTCTGAGTCTTTGTCACTTGGCATAAAAATCAATTTTTGTACATGTTTATATACTATTTGTATTTGAAGAGGTTTTTTTGGGGGGGAGGGCAACATTCTGTATTCAGTATATCTATTTGGTTAGGCTTAAAAAAAAAATCATCCTGTTCCAACACCTAATCGCTTTTTTTTACATTTTGACCTGTGAGCCTGAGATATGTGTAAAGCTCAATTTCTCCTTGTAAATCTATCAGATTTTGCCTTATTAGGCACATTTCAAGAGTGATGTCTTGATAAACTTCTGTCCCTTTTAATGTTTTCTGTCTTGAATTCCTCTTCTAACACTGCTCTGTCACCTTTTTGCTCAGCTTTCTTTTTGATAGTATTTCAGTTTATCTTCTTAGAATACCCAGTCTTCCTATGTGTTATTTTAGATGTGCCTCTGTAAACAGTTTTAGCTGGAATTATTTTTTAATACGAAGTATCATTTAATAAGTAAATTTATTCTTTATGGTGATTACTGATTGTTGAATGTGTTCCTTTACTTTGCATTTTCTAATTAACAGGCTTTATTTCTTCAACCGTTAGCCTTAACTGAATTTATTAAGTTTTCTTTGTCCCTTCCCTCAACACTTCTTCTTGAAGTGTTAAACAATGTCTAATGTTAAGCCAATGTTTCCCTTCTCAAACAACGAAGCTTAGCATGCTTTCACTGCTTTCCCAAACTGATTTGATTACTTAAAAATTTAACATTCAGAGCTTCTGACAAGTTGTACTAAATTCTGTTCATTATTTTTGTATCTCAGGTGCTTCTAATTTTTTTTAAACACTTTCTAGAAAGTACATGCAACTGGTAAACCTTGAATCTTTGTAGAAGTCTTTCACTCTTATATTTTAAAGATATTTGAATGATGATTGATTTGTCACCTTGTATCTTAGGGTTGCAAATATCCTTCCTCTGGGGCTTATCTTATGGCTCAGAAGGTAAAGAATCTGCCTGCAATGCAAGAGACCAATGGGTTTGATCCCTGGATCGGGAAAATCCCCTGGAGAAGAATGGCTACCCACTCCAGCATTCTTGCCTGGAGAATTCCATGGACAGGAGCCTGGTGGGTTACAGTCCATGGGGTTGCAGAGTTGGACACAACTGAAAAATTAACATACACGCATATACTTCCTTTGTAAGTATTCTATTTTTTCTTCTAGTTTTTAGGATTTTTCTTTGTATATTTTACAATCTGAATATTTTTTTGCCATGTGAGGTACACTTATATTTTAAATTCTGTTCAGAACCTTTGTGAGCCCTTTCAGTCAGTTCTGGGAAAACGTCTTTTTCTTAGATAATGCTTGTAGTTTACCTTCCCTCTTTGTTCCTGCTAGATCTTAAGCTGGCCTAGTGAGTGGTGAAGGCTGCCTGGCGATGTTCTCAGCAAGGCTCCCTCTTCACTGTACCTGGGGATCCTGCCCCCATCTTTGGTGTGTCACGAATGCTATTTGACACTTCTGTTGTTTTGTTCTTCATTCCAGTCCTGTTTGCAGAATCCCTTGATTCCTTGGGCATTAGTTAACTAAGAATTCCTTCTGTATTTACTTAAAACATCTTTTACATCTTTAAGATTTCAGAAAACAAACATTTTAACAAACCAGTTTCTTAAGAATTTTTATGTTGACATAGTTTGGGACCATTCAGGTAACATGTTAAATGAGGATCTCCCTCAAAATACATTAGAAAATCATTCAACCTCAAGCCCACTGGATGGATAGTGATGGTTAAAAAACCCCTGGTGAATGGAGCACCATTCTATACTGGGAGGCACTAAGGTAGAGAGGATGATGCCCTGGCTACCAGGGACAAAGGCTTTAGGATTTGACCTAACTTGCTGAATCCGGTTTGGCTGCTTACTTACTGGGTACCACAGCATGCTTGGTGAATTATTTAACCCCCTCTATCTGCAAGTTTCTTCATCTGTAAAGTGGGAATGATAATAATAACTCCTAAAAGAACTGCAGGGATTAAAAGTATCTATAAAATGTTTACCACAAGCCTGAGCTACAGATAATATTCACAGATTATCTGGGTTACTAAAAAGTAAAATCCTTAACTATTTGGAAGTAATCAAAATTTCCAACTGACAGTTTTATTATTTTTCATCTTCTAGATACCATCTAGCTTCTACTGGTCTGGTCTACAGGGGCATTAATTTTTTCTTTGTGTAAATGAAAACAATATTAATATGCTGGAAACGGGAACATTTTCTCACAAAGTAAGACCCACAGTATCCCTCATTTTTCGGCTGGATGAAAACTCCAACAGCACCTCTACAGTGAAAACTTTAACCTACCCGTCTGATAAGCAGCTTCTGCTGCCATCTCTGAGAGACTAACTGCAGTCATCCAGGTGGTTTCCAGCTTCAGGTACTCTTGTTGTTTTGAAGTCATCTATAAATTAAACAAAAGCACTTCAGACAACATGACTCTTCATTAGTATTAAGCACATTTAAATGGACTTCTTCAGTTCAATAGCAGTTTGAGAGAACAGTTATTGGTAAAACACCTTCATCTAATAATTTAGATACCACAATGAGGCAGGAGCACTAACAGAAAAATCCAAGTAACTCTTTGCTTACCTCAACTCTGGCTCCTATGATCACCTGCCACACTTCATCTTCCTCCTGTGAATTCATTTTCCCAAGTAAACTTGTGTATTGCCGGTACAGAGAAATTAAGGTATAAACAGCCTACAAATACAGAAGAAATTAGTAAAATACGTGAGGTGTAGTAGGGTGAGACTTACATCTCAATGCTGCAAACTGGCTGTTCTCATTGAACCTCACCACTGTATGAAATAAAGGTGTTATCTTAGGACATCAACATCTCTTGTTAACTTCTGTGTTTTAAAATCTTGTTAGCAATTCAGACAAAGAGAAAATGCAGATGGAAAACTCAGAAGGCTGAGAATAAAGCTGTTGGAAAATGAAGGTAAAGAAACATATATATTACTTTAAATGATTCTGATATCCATATACTCTATTAGATCAGTGGCTTTCAAACTATCCTAACCCAGAAGCCCCTGGTGTTGCTGGTAACCCCAACTGAACCAGATCAGCGTGGTGTTCCCCCTGTCTTATATACTGAACTGCTATATTTAAGATTTTTCTTTTAAAAAGGGTTCCTGGACAGTGAGGCCAACCACAGCCTTTTCCCTGCGGTAACTGTCCTGTCTGCAGGGAACCTACATTAAATGAGGATCAGCAAAACTAATTTAAAAAGATATATGCAGCCCTATTTACAGTAGCCAACGTATGGAAGCAACCTAAATGTCCACTGACAGATCAATGGATAATAAGGATGTGGATATACAATGAGATATTACTCAGCCACAAAAAAGAATGGAATAATGCCATTTGCAGTAATATGGATGATCATACTAAGTGAAATAACCCCAAAAAAGAAAGACATATATCACATATATATGGAGTCTAAAAAAAAAAACGATACAAATTATTTACAAAAAGAAACAGACTCACAGATATGGAGAACAGACTTGTGCTTGCCAATGGGGAGAGGGTGGGTGGTTGAGGGATGGATTGGGAGCTTGGGATTAGCAGAAGCAAACCATTATATAGAGAATGGATAAACAACAGAGTCCTACTATATAGCACAGGGAACTAAATTCATATCACATGTGTGTATATATATATATACACACACATAAACTAAATCACTTTGCTATATAGCAGTAATTAACACTAAATCAACTATACTTCAATTAAACTAAAATGAATAAATAAAAAGTAATAAAGGCCCTATATGACAAACCTACAGCTAACATCATACTCGATGAAAAGCTGAAAGCATTTCCTCTGAGATCAGGAACAAGACAAGGATGTCCATTCTCATCACATTTACTCAACATAGTTTTGGACGTCCTAGTCACAGCTATCAGAGAAGAAAAAGAAGAGGAATCCAAATTGGAAAAGAAGTAAAACTGTCACTGTTTGTAGATGACATGATACTATACATAGAAAATCCTAAAGGTGCTACCAGAAAACTATCAGAGCTCATCCATAAATTTGGTAAAGTTGCAGGATACAAAATTAATACACAGATATCCCTCGCATTCCTATACACTAACAACAAAAGATCAGAAAGATTTAAGGAAACAATCTCATTTAGCACTGCAACAAAAAGAAATACCTGCCAATAAACCTAAGAAGGCAAAAGAGCTGTACTCAGAAAATATAAGACACTGACAAAAGAAATCAAAGATGACACAAACAGATAAGAGACATACACCATGTTCCTGGATTGGAAAAATCAGTATTGTGGAAATGACCACACTATCCAAAGTGACCTACAGATTCAATGCAATCCCCATCAAATTGCCAAGGGCATTTTCACAGAATCAGAACAAAAATTTTACATTTTATATGGAAACACAAAAAACCCCAAGTAGTGAAAGCAATCTTGAGAAACAAGAATGGGGCTGGAGGAACCAGGCTCCCTGACCTCAGACTGTACTACAGAGTTAGAATAATCAAAATAATATGGTACAGAAATATAGATAATGGAATAGGATTAGAAAGTTCAGAGATAAACCCACAAAACTATGACCACCTAATCTATGACAAAGAAGACAAGAATATACAATGGAACAAAGACAGTCTCTTTAATAACTGGTGCTGGGAAAACAGGACAGCTACATGCAAAAGAATGAGAACACTCCCTAACACCATACACAAAAAACTCAAAATGGATTAAAGACCTAAATGTAAAGCCAAATATTATAAATTGCTCAGAGGAAAATATAGGCAGGACAGTCTTTGACATACATCACAGCAAGATCTTTTTCGATCCACTGCCTAGAGTAATGAAAATAAATAGGATCTAATTAAAGCTTTTGCACAGCAAAGGAAACCATAAACAAAACTAAAAGACAACCCTCCGCATGGAGAAAATGTGCAAATGAAGCAACTGACAAGAGATTAATCTCCAAAGTATACAAATGGCTCATGCAGCTCGATATATTAAAAAAAACAACCAATCAAAAAATGGACAACAGACCTAAATAGACATTTCTCCCCAAAAGACATACAGATGGCCAAAAAGCACATGAAAAGATGCTCAACATTACTAATTAGAGAAATGCAAACTACAATGAGGTATCACCTCACATTGTCAGAATGGCCAGCATTTAAAAAATCTATAAACAAACTCTGGAGAGGGTGTGGAGAAAAGGGGATCCTCCTACACTGATGGTGGGAATGTAAACTGGTACAACCACTATGGAGACCAATATGGAGGTTCCTTAAAAAACTAAAAATAGAACTACCATATGACCCAACAATCCCACTCTTAGGCATATATCCAGAGAAAACCATAATTTAAAAGAAGGCATATACCTCAATGTTCACTGCAGCACTATTTACAACAGCCAGGACATGGAAGCAATCTAAATGTCCATCAACAGAGAAATAAATAAAAAAGATATGGTACATATACACAATAGAATATTATTCAGTCATAAAAAGGAATGAAATAGTACCATTTGCAGGGATATGGACGGATCTAGAGGGTGTCATAAAGAATGAAGTAAGTCAGAAGGAGAAAAAAAATTTGCCTAATATTGCTTATATGTGCAATCTAGAAAAATGGTACAGGTAAACTGATTCGCAAAGCAACTTTTTTTGGTCAAGGGCCAGAGAGTGGTCTGTTTGCAACTATTCATTCATGAAAGCTGTCATAGACAACACAAACACAAATGAACCTGGCCACGTTCCAGTCAAACTACAAACACAGGCAAGACTGGATTTGATCTGTGAGCCAGTTTGCTAACGATGGATGTAGACGATCAAGACTTAATGAGGAGACACTTACCTTAGTATATTCAGTGATTGCTTCAATCAATGCATATGTGGTCTGAGAGAGAAAGGTAGAGGTGCTATCTGTTACCAAAGACACAGCCCTCCTCATTAATGTATCGTTACTAAGAGAATGAGGCTCTGGTTTCTGAAAGACACAAACATTTTTATTTAACTTTTAACCTAAAACTCAAGCTCAGATCATAGTCAAGGGAAAAATGTAATTCCCACACTGCAACTACACTCTGCTGCTTCTGTGTTGACATTTTCTTTTAAAGCTTTGTGCTATTAAAGACAACATATGAAAATGATTCTACAGTATGCGTTCTACCTACTTTTTAAATTTGTCATTCTTTGTCATACTTTGAAAAGAAAAGCAAAGTATTCCTTTTCATAAAAGACTAATACTTATAATCACAAATTTCACAAAGTTATGATTCTTCATTACCAGTGCTAGACGCTTGGGATATAAAGATAAGAATCTTAAAGACTGGATGAGGATCTTAAAGATGGAGGAGGAGGAGCTGGAGCTAAGAGTGAAGTAGAAAATTAACATAATCAAGTACCATGGGTGCTATGGAAGAGGTCTGGAGGGGTGCACATAAGGGAGAAATCATATCTATGTTAAATGAGAATTGTTTAGAAAAGGTTTCACAGAGTTGATAAGGAGTTAAGCTAAGCGTAAGAAAGTAAATAGCTGGTGGAGAGGGCGAATCCCTCTTGATTGAGCTGTACAGTCTTGGTTAGGGGGAGCAGGAAGACTCTTTCCTCTGACCTCAGCTGTTTTATTTGAAAAAAAAACAAAAACCAGTATAACCAGCTCATGAGTTAAGGGGGCTGTGACCACCTTGATTAAATACTGGAAACTGTGATGACTCTCCCCTTTTTCTTCCACAGCGGAGGACTTACTGTATCAGAACTAACAAACCAATCCCTCTATCATCTGTTATCTCATTTTTGCTATTTAGAGCATAAACACATGGAGGGGGGCTGCGTTTGATTCCTGATCTGGAAATTAGATCTGACATGTGGCAACTAAGAATTCAAATGCCACCATAAAGATCAAAGATCTCATGTGCTGCAACTAAGACCTGGTGCAGCCAAAAAAAGACACATGAATAAATCATGAATTACATTTATCACACTTTTCATTCGATTAAATAAATAAGAATTTATTATGTACCTTGCATTGAGGAGCTAGAGAGCAAACAATGATATCGTCTCTGCTCATGAAAAGCTAATTTTTACTTATTCTGGTAAGTTAAGTCTTCATAATACCCTCCATTTATACCATGCTCAGTTGTGTCTGACTCTTTGCAACCCCATGGACTGT
This sequence comes from Ovis canadensis, assembly GCF_042477335.2. Taxonomy (NCBI): domain Eukaryota; kingdom Metazoa; phylum Chordata; class Mammalia; order Artiodactyla; family Bovidae; genus Ovis; species Ovis canadensis. The sequence continues at coordinate 63,530,864 of NC_091261.1, read as the reverse complement.
AGCCCACCAGACTTCTGTCCATGGGATTTCCTAGGCAAGAAGACTGGAGCGTGTTGCCATTTCCTCCTCCAGGGGAACTTCCCGACCCAGGGATCAAACCCCGGTTCTCCTGTGCCTCCCGTACTGCAGGCAATTCTTTACCTGCTGAGCCATCAGAAAAGCCTATTTACTTTTGGCTTCATCAAATGCTTTCCATTTTACAGTGCTTATTTACTTGTCCCTCACAACAGTCCAGGTATTATTATGTCTTCTTTTAAGATGAGAAAATGGAAGCTCAGAATAGTTATGTAACACTTTCCAAACCAAACCTCCTCACTCCAAAGTTTCCTTTGTATTCTGCTGACTCAGAGTCAAATGGATTATCACCAAATATCAAAATATACAACATAAGTGGTCAGAAAAGGGAGATCATTGCTGGCAAGTAACTAGGAAGGCTTTAAAAAGAGGTGGGGGAGTTCCCTTGTGGTCCAGTGGTTAAGAGTCAGCTGGCCAATGGAAGGGACTCAAGTTCAGTCTCTGGTTGGGGAAGATTCCACATGCCCGTGAGGCAACTTAAGCCCCTGCGTCACAACTACTGAGCCTGTGCTCCATGAGAAGCCACTGCAGGGAGAAGCCTACACACAACTAGAGAGGAGTTCCTGCTCACCGAAACTAGAGAAACCCTGAGCGCAGCAAGGAAGACCAGCACAGCCAAGATGAATACATACGTTAAAAAAAAACAACACGGGGGTGGGATTTGTATCTGAAGACAGGTAGGATTAGAATGGACAGGTATCCTGGGTTAGATGAAATAAGGAGGAGAATACGTATGATGCAACCAGGGGATATTCTGGAATCTAGCCTGGTTGCTGAACTGTGAGGAAGTTCTCTGGATTTTAGTTTTGTGACACAGAATGGAGAGCCACTGTAGGCTCTGAAGAATGGAAGTGGCAATGCTATTCCTGCAGGAGAGTGAGTTGCGGCTCCTGTCAACCAAAGGCTCCTGGCATCTGACCCAGAACTGAGTGGGGTAACTAGGGCTTATGAAAGATATACAAACTAGAAAGGACCAAAAAAAAAAAAAAAATCTTTTGGAGGAAGAAAGAAAAAGCTGTCCTAATTATGACTGAAAATGACTTGGTGTCCAAGTAAGCATTTTTAGGTTAAAGATTCATCAGTCTGCAGAGACGAGGGCAGAGTACGGCACAGAAAGGAAAGGGCTCATGAGAGAGCCTCAGAAGATGCTGAAAATACTTGTGAAAAGGGGAATTAATCTTGTTGTCATGATTAAACACACATTTAAGTATCAAGTACATTCTGCCAAAATGTTTGCTGGTTTCCTATTTAGTTCTTCCTGATAAAGTATATAACCAATGGTTTTAAAATAAGATATCACTTCCCCATCAGCTGTCTAGTTGATTGCTCCACCTAGACATCATTTCCAAAACCGAACTCTTAAATTTACTCCTCTCAAAACCCACTCCTCTCCATCCCAGTATCTGGCAACACCATTCTTTCAGTTGCTGAGGCCTTTCAAAACCACTGGAAATTAAGTTATATACTTCACATCTAACCCAACAGCAATACCTGCTGACCGTCAGCCCACTTCTCCCCACCTGATTCAGGCCCATGATCATCTCATGCCTGGACCTCAACTGGTCTTTTTAGTTCCACACAACAACCTTTAAAAACTTATGTCAGGGGTGGGAGGGAGGCTGAAGAAGGAAAGTATATACGTATACTTAGAGCTGATTCACACTGTTGTATGGGAGAATCCAACACAACAGTGTAAAGCAATTATCCTACAATTAAATATAAATTTAAAAAAATTTATGTCAGAACATAATAATCTTATGTTAAAACCTGTGGCTTCTTTATAATAAATTCCAATGCTTACAATGGCCCACAAAGTACAAACGTCGAGTACATTTTGACCTTCCGCTATCTGTGAGCTCATCTGTTTTTCTCTCATTCCACTTTTTCTTCCTCCTCCTCTCCAGAATGTGAGATTTACAAAAGCAGAAATCTTGATTTACTCTTAAGTCTCTTGTGTATGACACATAAAAGTTGCCCCATAAAGCTTTGTTGAAGGAAAAGATTATTGTTCTGTAATACATTTTCTTTCTTCCCTCTTTATACAATTTGACCAACTTGACAAACCAACTTCTACCAAATGAGACCATCAAAATGAGTATATTAACATATCTGCTCAGCTATGAAACAATGCTGATACAGCATACCATCACCTGGGGTTGGGGAGAGCGCTGGGGGAAAACCATTAGAGCTTGTCATCGCCTGTTTGAGACTTTAGAGGACACAGTACACAAAGACCAAAAACACGGAGTGACAGGATGGTACTTCACCTGGGCAATAGGAACTGCACACAGAGTGACCCCAAATCCCACAGCCACCGTTTTGTGCCATGGTCTTATCAATTCCGAGAAACAGCGCTTCTTAAAGTTAGCCACGACTGGAACACACTGTCTGTACCTAGAAACAGAGTTTAATAAGTTTAATAAGGCACAACCACCCATCTGTAAGAACCTCTTCAATTTACGTGGAGGGGCTGGAGACTCAAAGTGGGGCCAGGCCGGAACCCAAATGACGGCGCAGGGTGCCTTTTCACAGGACGGGACTCAGTGGGCAGCGGGGCGGACTGGAAAGGCCTGGACTTGCACACACAGGCAATCGCTACCTGGCCCGCACGGGAATTCCCCCGCGCGGGAATGAGGGCGGATGGTGGTGGAGTTTAAGAGGTACCAGGTGCAGACGTGTAAATAGTGGTCTCAAAGCTTTTTAAAAACCAAGGCCCAAATAAAAAAGCTTCTGCAGGCAGGATTTAGCGCTGGTCCTCCGACCTAGGCTGCAAGGGGTCTGATAGTCCCTGCGACTTTACGTGGAGCCCGCAGGCGCTGCGAGGGGAACCAGGCCGGCTTGGAAGCCGAACACTTCCGGAACTCCTCCGCCTTCAGGGAAAACTCCCTCCGGCAAGCCACCGCCAGCTCAGGCCTCTCCCCTTAATTCTCCCCTGTGACTTCAAGAGGCCAACCGAAGTCATTTCGCGGGCAGACCGAGACGCCCCCAAAAGACAGCCCGAAGTGGGGGAATGCTCTTTCGGCAGGTGAACAACGAAAAAAGCGTCACTGGGACGTGAAGTCCGGGCTTGTCCCGGGAGGCTTGGAGGCCTCAGACCGGAGTAGGGGCAGGGCGTCCTCAAACCTCCGGGAGGGGCGGGACGCGGTGACCCGCTCGGCCGAGAAGCGAAGCGCGAGCCCGCAACGCTGGGGCTGCAGTCTGGTTACGGGGCTCTCAGCGTTCCCACTCTCCGTCAGATCCTGACCTACACGACCCCAGCGGTACCTGGAAAGCGAGGATACGCTCCGAGAGAGCCAACTCCGTAGGGCCGCCATTCCGCGGCGGCAGGACGCCAGGCGCACACGCCGGAAGTGATGGCACTTCGGTAACAGGGGGCGGGGAACGGCCGCCACTTGAGAGAGTTTAGTCCCATGACCACGCCCCCGCCCGAGAGCGCAGTCGGGATTGGGCAGACGGGGGAAGGGGCGGGGCTGAAGATAACGGCAGAAACCGCGTTGCCACACACTTAACCGCCGGAGCTTCCGCGTGGGGCGGGGCGGGGCGGACCGGACTGGACTCTGGGCTGGAAGGAGGCGAGCGGAGTCGGCCGTCGTGAAGGGTGTTTGGACAGGGTCTCGGGTCCTCGCCCCTGGAGAGTTCTCTCGTTGGCTGGCCGTTCGGGTCCGTCAGGACAGAGGTCGGAGGCGGAGCAGCGCCCTGGAGGGCAGGTGGTTGGGGCCCGGTGCGGGACAGGAGGTGGGAGGGGCAGGGAGCCAGGCCGGCGGCGCTGTCACTTCAGCACCAGGAAGTAGGTGGTCCAACCGGCCAGCAGCAGCGCCCCGATGAGCACCGTGTAGCTGAGGAGCACGAAGGCTAGCAGCTCTCGCAGTAGCTGCAGCACGTGGATGGTGGACGAGGTCGGCATCGCCCTACACCGGAGGCCCGAGGACCTGCGGGGTGGGGGCATCCAGGAGAGCCTGAGCACGCCAAGAGGACGGTTCTCTGTCTAGACCAACCTCCGCTGGACACTAAGCAAGCGCAACCGAGTCTGGCACCGTTAGAGGCAGTGTGGACACGGGGCTAGCTAGGACCTCTAAAAAGTATAAACACACCTTCCTAAGGCTGCTAAGTCACGTCAGTCGTGTCTGACTCTGTGCGACCCCACAGACGGCAGCCCACCAAGCTCCCATTCCTGGGATTCTCCAGGCAAGAATATGGAGTGGGTTGCCATTTCCTTCTCCAGTGCATGAAAGTGAAAAGTGAAAGTGAAGTTGCTCAGTCGTGTCCGACTCTGCGACTCCATGGACTGCAGCCTACCAGGCTCCTCCGTCCATGGAATTTCTCAGGCACGAGTATTGGAGTGGGTTGCCACTGCCCTCTCCGAGGCGAAGGAAGCCCAAAGGGCTGATTTTCTCTGTAACAACCATGTGGACACTGTCTGCATTTACATTATATAGTTCTTTTAAACTGAACGTTCTCATTATTTGGCTCCAGATCTGGATCTGAGCTCAGAGGAGGGAAGCCTGGAGAGAAGAGTTCCCAGCTCCCGCTGCTGCACTGGTCTTCATTGCCAGCCCTCTCCTCCCATGCACCTCCTGCATTTTTAATGTTGTGAGTGTTGCTAATGGGCTGATGGAGTAAAGCTTGCTTTTTGCCATCATTCAAGCTGCAGCCCCAGCTGTCAGCACTACTTGGGAGAGGAAAAGTGATCCCTTTGAGTAGGGGGAAAGCAGCAGGCCCTCACTGCAGCCCTTCTGCAATTTCTCTGGCTCCAAGGCGTATCAATTTGCAAGAGTTTGAGGACCGCTGCTTTGTGGCCAGGCATGCTTGCCCTCCTGGCCAGCCAGGATCGCAGGAGTGCTAAGAGGTGGGTATCAGTTTGACCCTGGGCTTATCTCTTTGCCCATCGTGCTCTTGGCATCTGTTCCAGCCCTCTATCTTCCACCTCAGATGGAATCAGATGGTAACAACTACAAACCAATTCTTTACCTCCACTGCTGCCCTGGCCCAGCAACACCCCTCAGTGCCAGCCACCGACTTCCCCGTCTCCCCATTTCACTCACTCAGCAAAGTTTCCACGGATCCTCCACAACGGCAGCTCTGCGGTCCCTCTCCGGTGCTGTCTGAAGGTAGGCTTGTGCGCGCTCCAGCGATGTCGGCAGAGCTGAGGGACTTCCAGGCAGCAGCTGCACACATCAACTAGGTGTGGTCTAGAGACCAATCACAGTCTCCACGTGGTCCCTGAGCTCTCACGGAGCTGCGCACAGGCAAGTCCAGACCAGGCGGGGCGCTGGCAGGCTTGCCCACCCTCTGCCTGTGTCACGGTCACAGCCCACACAGCTCTGAGGTTGCCTGCAAAAGCTCCTGCCTTAGAGGCACTGAGCAAGCGGTACACAGGGGGGATTTCATGGCCCTCCTGCCTGGCTTTTCTAAACACTGTGGGTGGGATACAGTCCAGATTCTTTTCTAACAAACTTCCACAAACAGCAGTCCCATCCTTGAGTCTCAGACAAGAAGAACCACTGTACATACAGCATTCACTTTTGACTGCCCAACTAAAGCAAAAACTTTAGCTTTTTTGTCTTAAAACATGCAACTGCAAGCATCTGTGTGCGAACTAGCTCAGAAAACCAAGAGCTCTCAAGTGCTTGATTCTAATTCAGAGTTGCAGTTTAGAGACTCATTATATAGACACCCTTGCAATGTACCCACTTCCAATTTCAACTCTGCCAAATATAAGCTAAAAAGAACCAGTCAGGATTCCAGCCAATAAATAACAGACCCTTTCTCAGATGTAACAATGAAGGGACAAGAAAGCACGAACTTTATGCTGCTCCCCCCATTCCTGCTTTTTGTAGTAGTTTGTAGTTAAGACTATGTTTTGACCTTTAAAAAAACAGGCAGTGTGGACATCAACCCTTTTATCAACATCATCATCCAGAAGCCAAATGGCTCTCTAATTTGATCAGGATCTCTTATTATCAAATCATTGCCCCGCTGCAGCCGGGTTGCAAACAGGAGCGGAACATTATCAAGCTGCGTGCAGGAAGCCAGTGAGTAATTACTCCCCACAGAGACCTGGTCATCTGGAGGGCTGTGTCCTGCCGAGTCACAGGCAAGTATGGCTGAGATTTATATTCTAATCCCACACCAAAGTAACATGCAAAAGGCTACTAAAATAGACCTGATTCTGTTACCCTTTAACTCTCACATCCTTCATATGGATATCTTAAGGCAGTTTTGTGTTCCAGCCTTTGTAGACTCTAGTCACCACCCAATTTGGGGTATTTTATACCAACGGAGTGGCCTTCCCAGGTGGCTCAGCAGTACAGAATCTGCTTGCCACTGTAGGGGACGCGGGTTTGATCTCTGGGTCAGGAAGAACCCCTGGAGAAGGAAATGGCCACCCACTTCAGTATTTTTGCCTGGGAAAAGCCCATGGATAGAGGAGCTTAGTGGGTTACAGTCCATAGGGTCACAGAGTCAGACCTGACTTAGCAACTAAATAATGTTGCAATGGAGTAACTGAAGCTGAGACACATTATGTAGCTTGAAGTTCACATGCATCCATTTAGAAATAAGAGAGTCTGAGAAATTTTACAGTACTGTCTTTGATTGCTGGATGACAAAAAACATCCTCTATTTTCTACAGTATGTCATTGTTAAACCATAGAACTGAAATATATACAAGGTTCTCAAGTATAATTCATTCTGTTTATCTTTCATAGTCTATGCGGTATCTGTATTTCTCTGCCTTGCCATCTTTATCACAAGCCCTCTTACTGGCTGCTTTAGGCACTCAGTTTGTTTTGGTATTTTTTTTTTAAGAAGTACTTCTTTTTTTTGAGTTCAACTCTGGTGAATATAAACAGTACAACTAAAAACAAGAGACAGACTGCATGTCAGATTAATTATAATCCACCTGTCATGAGGACAGAGCTACAGTGGCTGAACACATGGAAATCTCCCTTCCCAGTTATATGTGCTGTTACCTGGATTTGGGGAGAATGGATACATGTATGGCTGAGTCCCTTTGCTGTCCACCTGAAACTATCACAACATTGGTAATCAGCTGTACTCCAATATACAAGAAAAACTTTTTAAAGTGCGCTGTTTTAAACCCCCTTTAACCATTAGTCTCTTGCCCCACAGTTAAACTACAGTTCAAATACTTATTTCTCTTTTGGCTACAAAAGTGTACAGAAGGACACAAAATAGCGCCTATGTAGGCTTCTTTATGTACGGAGACTTCTTTTTGTAGGACTGCTGGTGTTGCAGAACCGTCTACCCAACTAGACAAAAAGTCCAGACATGATGTAAACAATCCACCCTTCCCAAGAATAAATGTACCATTCACGTACCCGTTTTCTCAGTAAGGGCACACTTCTTTGGGACAAAGACTGCTTCAAGTATTAAGTGAACTTACACAAAGGCGTATAATATATAATTATCTCGCACTTTCTATTTACATACAAATGAAGCAGTTGAGGTTTTGAAGTCTTACGCTGAATGCATTTTTAGGAGCTGACCTAACTAGGCTCAGAGCAAGAGAGTAGAGAGTCATGAGTGAATGCAGACAGATGAGACACAACCGAGTGTCTGTTCACAGGACAAAACCCCAGCCAGAAGGACTTGACTGGGCTTGGATTGAATCCCAGGAGCCAAAAACACTGACGGACAAGGTGCGTTTTATTCTCTACAGCAGCTGAGACTGAGGGCCACTGGGGCTGGAAGGTATAAACTAATCTCCCTGGGCTAACAAGGGGTTGAGAAAGGATTCCTAAAACAGGAATTGCTTTCTTTAAGACCTTTCCAAATACTGAATGTTAAAGCCAAGTTAAATTCACAAGAAGCTAATCTTTTAAATATTCCCTCTTCTACCCCTCATTTTTACATTACAGAGATTTTTTTTTAATGCAGAATTTCTCCTTCACTCATAACATGGTGTGTGCTAACAATTTCACTAGAGACAAAAACCTGTACAGGTACTAATTAACAACAGAAATGACACCTCGGGGGACGTCTCTGGTGATCTGCTGGCTAAGACTCTGCGCTCTCAATGCAGGGGGCCTGGGTTTGATCCCTGGTCAGGGAACTAGATCGCACATGCTGCAGTGAAGAAGATCCCAAGTGCTGCAACTGAGACCCAGTGGAGCCAAATCTTTTTTTTTTTAAAGAGAAAAGAAATGACATCCGGGGAGGGACACTGACTTTGGACCCCAGCAAAGAGGGGGGGGGTCAACTAATTTTGCTGGAGACTTGGGCAAGGGCTGTAAAACCATTAATTTAGTCCCCTTCTTGGCCTTAACTCTTTCAGATGCTGGGACAGGGCAGGAGGGAGATTTCCAACTTCGCCAGCACCTTCCCTCCTCTGTTCCACAGCCTAGCAATCTCCCCTGGGAAAGGTAGCAGCTGGATGCCTGGATCACCAACAAGCTGTACCGGAGGGGGATGACATCACCAGACCAGGGAGCTGGGTGTTTCCTAGCAAAACAAACATCGGAGGCTGTGTAAGGAATGGCTGCAGACTGTTGGGGCAGCAGGTGTGGCACTTACCTGGGAGGGGGAGCTGCCACATGCTGAAGCAAAGCTGTCCTTGCTCACGGGGGGAACCAGCTGGATGGTGGGGCTCACGATGAGCAGGGAAGAAAACTGAAGGCATCTACCACTGAAGTTTCTTATGAGTTAATAACACGTGCACTAAGAACACATCTTCAAATACATTCTCAGAAAGCTGTCTTCCTCAATGTAAAAAGCCCTTGATAAGTTGGGGACTCACACCAATTGAGCTGATCAGTGAGAGCGTAAACTCTGTTCTGGGGCAAGAAGCTCTTCCAAACCTTTTGCTTTTTTAGAAGCAGAGGAATCAAAAACAGAAGGAGCCAAAACTTGCCCTGACGACCGGGTAACATAGAGACTGGTGACACTGGATGTAAGGTGCCATGTTCGACAGGAAAAAACTCAGGGATTTGAGATACCAGCCCCAGACCCCTAACACTTGGCCACTGCCCTAGGCATGATGCACCTCCAAGAAATTCAGCACTGTTTATTAGGGGTTGGACTTCCACTTTTATTTTCATTTTTACCTGGTTGGTCCCTGTGTTCTTAAGAACTGGCCCCATTTATGGCTAAATAGATTATCCATCCCCACCATCCTTCATATATTTCTAGAGGTCTCTAATGGCAATCCTGAGCTCAGAACATTAAAAACTGGGATTTCTTTTACACAGGCTGAGTCTCTTCCATTCTTCTTTAAAAAATTTAAGAACCCAAAAGAGAAACTGAAAGGAAAAAACAGCCTAATTTAAGAAGCTGACCCCAAAGTAAATTCTGCATTCCTGTTGTTATTTCTCCATGGAACTGCACTGCCGTTCCCGTAACTTCTTCAAAGGAGCCGTTTATTCTGTAGTTCACTGGTAAGTCTACTTGGAACACCCTAGAAAGGTTTTTCCATTAGTGACTCTATCCAGCTGGCCCCGTTGATTAGTTTAGTGGTGGCGATGACATATTCTGTACCTCCATCTTCCAGCTGGGAGAGAAATCGCAGGGCAGCAATTTCAGCAAAGGTTACACCCCCGAGGAAAAAGATCAGAGTGACTCGGTTTTCTCCTGGTTGACCTAAAATTTGAACATTTCAGAATGAAGAATCATTATTTTTAAAAATTACGTATTTATTTTTGGCTGTGCTGCATGTGGGATCGTAGTTTCCTGACCAGGGATCAAACCCTCGCCCCCAGCATTGGAATGCACAGAGTCTTAACCCCTGGACTGCCAGGGAAGAACTATTTATTATTGATGCTTCTTTTCCCACCTCTTAAAAAACTGCATCATTCCTAAGAAAAGTCATATGTCTTGGTCCAGACAGTTCACCTGAAACTCAGGAACCATGATTTTGATTTCAATGTTTTTTCTAACTTAGGAGATCCTCAACTCAGGTTGAAATCTGCTACTCCTAAGGGAGTAATGAGTTCCAGTGCTTACAATATAATTCACAACTAACAACAGCAATAATATTGGACTCTGACTCCTAAGTCCTTTACAAACGTATTTTACAAAGCAATTGTGTTAATACATGAAAACCACAGAAACAGTGCACGAGTATCTGTAGATACAGGCCTCGGACTTACGTTTCTTTTGCAGTCCTGTGGGCAACGGCTGCCGTTCCTCAAAGTGGGGCCCTGGGAGGATGCGCAGAACTTCCTCAATACTCCGCCAACCAGGCCGGGAAAGCAGCTGGGCCAGTCGCACACTGAGTGGGGCGTAACCACTGTATACGTATGATATGTCCGTGGGATTCTGTTAAATAATTGAAGAGAAAAAAAGCTTGTACAGCAAGAGACAGAGAAGTGGAGCCACCTAACTGCGGCTTTTGGGGTAATGCAAAATTATTTGATTTGGCTTTGAAGGTAGAAACACAAAGCCCCAAAATAGCTGGCTCCAATGCTGAAATATCTGGCAGCAATATTGAAATATCTTTCTCTAATATCAATAAATATTCTTCTCCAGTCTACTCACGCTTGGCTCTGTTCTTAGCAGCCAAGGGGTCACTTTCTTCTTTGTTGTAATTTATTTCTAATTGGAGGATGATTACTTTACAATATTGTGTTTCTGCCATACATCAACACGAATCAGCCATGTGTGCATGTGTGCAGTCGAGTCTGACTCTGCAACCCCATGGACTGGAGCCCACCAGGCTCCTCCGTCCATGGAATTTTCCAGGTAAAAATACTGGAGTGCATTGCCATTTCCTCCTCCCAGGGATCAAACCCAAGTCTGCTGCACCTGCAGGTGGGTTCTTTACCACTAGCACCACCTGGATAGGTATACATACATCCCCTCCCTCTTGAGCCTCCCTCCTACCCCATCCCACCCCTCTAGTTTGTCACAGAGCACTGGATTTGAGCTCCATGTGTCACACAGCAAATTCCCACTGCCTGTGTATTTAACATGGTAATGTACCTGTTTCCATACTGTTCCCTCCAAAGGTTCATTTTCTACTCAAACCTTCAAAAGCCACTCAAAGCACCTCTAGGTACTGAAGATGGAAAGCTGTTACTTGGTTTGCCAAAAAACTTCTTGGAAGGTAAAGTGAAACTCTCTAGCTGAGAAACAGAACCCTTGGACCCATCAATTCTACTTTCAGGCATTTATCCCACAGAGAGGATAAGACCAGAGGAGAAAAGGCCAAAGCATAAACATGCTAATGCAACACTGTATGAAGTAGTGAAAGACTGCAAATGACTTGAATTTCTAATAGATCAGGAAACAAGATATAACTGAAAAACCACTATGGAGCAATTAAAAAGAAGTTAAAAGAATGAAGGAGGGGGTACTTCTCTGGTGGTCCAGAGGTTAAGAGTCCACCTCCCAATGCAGCGGATGCAGGTTCGATTTCCTAGCTGGGGAACTAAGATCTCACACGATGCAGGGCAACTAAACCCACGCGTCATGGGAAAAGATGCCACGTGCAGCAACTAAGACCTAATGCAGTCAAATACATGTATAAAAGAATGAAGGAGGGGACTTCCCTGGTGATCCATGGATTAAGACTCTGTACTGCCACTGCAGGAAGCACAGGTTCCATCCCTTCTCGGGGAAGTAAGATCCTGAGTGCTAAGAGGGTAAGAGGTGGATGGGCGAGGTAGGTATAGGCTGGTCAGGGCAGTGAAGAGCCAAACTAATACATGACTTATATGGTACAACACAGGAATTACGGCTGTCATTCCAATCCCAAAGAAAGGTAATGCCAAAGAATGCTCAAACTACCACACAATTGCACTCATCTCACACGCTAGTAAAGTAATACTCAAAATTCTCCAAGCCAGGCTTCAGCAATACATGAACCGTGAACTTCCAGATGTTCAAGCTGGTTTTAGAAAAGGCAGAGAAACCAGAGATCAAATTGCCAACATCCGCTGGATCATGGAAAAAGCAAGAGAGTTCCAGAAAAACATCTATTTCTGCTTTATTGACTATGCCAAAGCCTCTGACTGTGTGGATCACAATAAACTGTGGAAAATTCTGAAAGAGATGGGAATACCAGACCACCTGACCTGCCTCTTGAGAAACCTGTATACAGGTCAGGAAGCAACAGTTAGAACTGGACATGGAACAACAGACTGGTTTCAAATAGGAAAAGGAGTACGTCAAGGCTGTGTATTGTCACCCTGCTTATTTAACTTCTATGCAGAGTACATCATGACAAACGCTGGGCTGGAGGAAGCACAACGTGGAATCAAGACTGCTGGGAGAAATATCAATAACTTCAATATGCATATGACTCCACCCTTATGGCAGAAAGTGAAGAAGAAGTAGAGAGCTTCTTGATGAAAGTGAAAGAGGAGAGTGAAAAAGTTGGCTTAAAGCTCAACATTCAGAAAACGAAGATCATGACATCTGGTCCCATCACTTCATGGGAAAACAGTGGAAACAGTGTCAGACTTTATTTTTGGGGGCTCCAAAATCACTGCAGATGGTGATTGCAGCTATGAAATTAAAAGACGTTTACTCCTTGGAAGGAAAGTTATGACCAGCATATTCAAAAGCAGAGACAACATTACTTTGCCAACAAAGGTCCACCTAGTCAAAGCTATGGTTTTTCCAGTAGTCATGTATGGATGTGAGAGTTGGACTGTGAAGAAAGCTGAGCCCTGAAGAATTGATGCTTTTGAACTGTGGTGTTGGAGAAGACTCTTGAGAGTCCCTTGGACAGCAAGGAGATCCAACCAGTCCATCCTAAAGGAGATCAGTCCTGGGTGTTCATTGGAGGGACTGATGTTGAAGCTGAAACTCCAATACTTTGGCCACCTGATGCGGAGAGCTGACTCATTTGAAAAGACTCTGATGCTGGGAAAGATTGAGGGCAGGAGGAGAGGGGGATGACAGAGGATGAGATGGTTGGATGGCATCACCGACACAATGGACATGGGTTTGGGTGGACTCTGGAAGTTGGTGATGGACAGGGAGGCCTGGAGTGCTGTGGTTCATGGGGTTGCAAAGAGCTGGACACGACTGAGCGACTAAACTGAATGAACTGATATTCCCACCGGGGAGAAACAATCCAATTTTAGTACTGAGAGAAGAGATTGTTTAATTGTTAGCTTTTGTGCCAAGAGGCAGCCTAATAAAGCCCCTTATGAAAAACCAAAAAACGAATATAAGAAAAATGAAATTTAGAAAGATGGGAATAAATAAAAAATATAAAGCAAAGTGCACCCTACTTTGAAGACCCAAGGTATAGAATATGCACCATTTATGTAAAAATGTTTGTCTAGGATTGCCTGGTGGTCCAGTGGCTAAGACTCTGTACTCCCAATGCAGAGGGCCCGGGTTCAATCTCTGTTCAGGGAACTAGATCCCATATGCCACAATTAAGACCCAGAGCGGCCAAATCAATAAATAAATATTTAAAAAAATGTTTGTCTATATATAGAATCTTTCTGGGAAGATGCGTAACAAACTGGTTATAGTGATCAATTCCGAGTGGAGACGGGTTGGCTGTGGGAGGAACCCTGCTTCTCAGCATCTGCTTTCCTTTTGTGGTGGATCCTTGCCTGACCCTCCCCACCTTCCACCTGGTGCTCTGTGCCCAGGAGGCAGCCCCGTGGGCTCCACACCAGTTGGAAAATGGAGAGAGGACAGGACTGTGTGGTCACGTTTTGTTGCCCCGAATCCCTCTGTGGAATGCTGCCCGAGGCTGGTTGAGTCCCTTGGCTTGTCACCCCACAGCTCTGCTCTCCTGGAACCCCTGCCCTCAGACCTCGGATGGGAGGGGGTGAGTGGTTCTCTACTGCACTGCCTGTCCCTGGTCCATCCCCTCTTTATAAAACTCCATCAAACTATTCAGTACAAGAGCACTGCTTTCTGCTAGGATCCACAGATTAAAAAAAGAAAAAATTAGAAAACTGTCTTTAGAAAGCAAAGCGGATGAATAGATCAAGTAGCGTACGTCATGGCAATACACCAGCAACGGGAATGCAAATGAGCTGAAGTGTGCATGCGGGCCTCTGACTCTGTGACGCCATGGACTGGAGCCCACCAGGCTCCTTTGGCCATGGCATTTTTCAGGCAAGAATACTGGAGTGAGTTGCCATTTCCTCCTCCAGGGGATCCTCCCAACCCAGGGATCGAACCCGAGTCTCCTATTATCTTCTGCATTGGCAGGCGGTCTCTTTACCACTGAGCCACCTGGGAAGCTCTCAGTGAGTCGAAGAGGAGCATCTTACTTGCTCATTTACATCATCCATCCAAAGGCGTAACGTTTTCCGGATAGTCGGGTAATTGTTTCTGCCCCCAATCTGCGGCTTCAGCAGACCAGCCTTCTCAAGGTTGTGCAAAGTCAGGATGTGCTCATAGCCGTAGGTCTGCAAGAGAAATCAAATCAGGAACACGGTTTCTGTGACTTTCAAAAAGGAGCACTTCTAACAAATCCACTGGTGAGCACTCTGGGGCATGTTACCAAAATCTAGGCGATGACTGTCCATGGGCGCAGGCAGGGCAGGACGGAAGCCTGTCCTAAAGCTGCTTGCCCATGACAACAAATCCAGCTCACTGGATCACTCAAAGGATTTAAACTTTTCACCTTAAAGTTCCGAGAATTTATGGGCCCAACTTAAGTGAGCAGCAAATAAATTACAGTATTCTGGACTTCCCTGGCAGTGCAGGGGTTAAGATCCCATGTTTCCACTGCTGGAGGTGGGGGTCTAATCCCTGGTCAGGCAACTGAGATCCCCCATAGCACGGCCCCCCAAAAAATTATAGTGTATCTTCATATGGAATATAATTAGCTGTTAAAAGCAGAATGAGGCAGACCTACACATCCTGATTAAGTACAAGTTTCTGGATTTATTCAGACCTCAGATGGGAGGGGGTGAGTGGTTCTCTACTGCACTGCCTGTCCCTGGTCCACCCCATCTTTATAAAACTCCATCAAACTATTCAGTACAAGAGCACTGCTTTCTGCTAGGATCCACACATTAAAAAAAGAAAAAATTAGAAAACTGTCAAAAAAATAGAACATAGTAAGGACAAAAAAATAGAATATAGTAAGTCCTCTAGATACAAAAAAGTTCTGTTCTGAGAGCACGTTTTTAAGTCCAGCAAAGTTAGCCTGAGTACCCAACTAACACAATTGGAAGGCAAGCTGCAGTTTCTCTTAAGCCTCACATTGATGGAACGCACATTCACATCTTTGAAAGTTTGTAACTTTTGAAGGTTTGTGTGTAGGGGACTTACTGTACTTCACATAATAGGATTTTATTTCTATTAAAAGAGATCTGATGAGTAATAAAAGGTGATGCTTATATGATACTTTCCATGTTTTAAGTGCTTTAAATATGTTAACTCAATCATTCTTACTATAACCTCACGAGGTAGACACTATTATCTCCATTTTACAGAGAACTTTAAATAACTTGCCCAAGGTCACACAGCTAATGAGTAACAGAGCTGGGACTCAGATCTAGTTGGTCTCGCCCCATGGTCTGTGTATGTAAACATTCTTTGTACACACACGCAAAGAAGGGGATCTGGAAGCACACAAACCAAACTGCTCACGTAAGTCCTCTCCAGGGAGGGGAATGGGGGGGAGGGGGAGGCGAGGGGGGGGGTCACAGTTTGTACCGTGTGTGTGTGTGTGTGTGTGTGTGTTAGATGCTCAGTTGTGTCCGACTCTTTGCAACTCCATGGACTGTAACCTGCCAGGCTCCTCTGTCCATGAAATTCTCCAGGCAATAATAATACTGCCATTCCCTTCTCCAGGGGATTTTCCAGACCCAGGGATTGAACTTGGGTCTCCTGCATTGCAGGCAGATTCTTTACTTTCTGAGCTACCTGGGAGGCCCTTGCACCATATACTTCTGCTTCATTTGAATGTTATGTGATGAGAATGCACATGTAATTTTTTAAAGGTGAAGCAAACAAAAAACCCAAACTAAGTGAGTATTTAGTTTTGACAATAACATACTTAACTGTAAATAGTAACAGCAAATACATACAGCCTGAAACATTTTTAAACAGAGAGGAGAATTTTAAAAACAATGGTGGGCTTTTCCTTATTATAAAGTAACAGGCCTGATTTAAGTAAGTCGGCTAAGGAATCATCAGAAAGTTCCCTTCCTCTGTGGAACTGTCTGGTTAAAGAGCAGGGGCACTAGTCCCCGTCTGTCTGGGGTTAGTCCTGGCTCCGGTACATACTATTCATAGGATTCTCTGGGCAAGAACACAACAACCGCAGATATGCAGATGATACCACTCTTACAGCAGAAAGTGAAGAGGAACTGAAGACTCTCTTGATGAGGGTGAAGGAGGAGAGTGGAAGAACTGGCTTAAAACTAAGTATTAAAAAAACTTAAGTTTTTTTAATGGCATCTGGTCCCGTTACTTCATGGCAAATAGGAGAAAATGGAAGCAGTGACAGACTTTACTTTCTTGGGCTCCAGAATCTCTGTGGACAGTGACTACAGCTGTGAAATCAAAAGATGCTTGTTCCTTGGAAGAAAAGCTATGACAAACCTAGACAGCGTATTTAGAGACATCACTTTGCCAACAAAGGTTCACAGTCAAAGCTATGGTTTTTCCAGTAACATGTACGGATGTGAGAGCTGGATCATAAAGGCAGAGCACCAAAGAATTGATGCTTTAGAACTGTGGTGCTGGGAAGACTCTTGAGCGTCCCTTGGCCTGCAAGTAGATCAAGCCACTCAATTTTAAACGAAATCAACCTGAATATTCATTGGAAGGACTGATGCTGAAGCTTAAGGTTCAATAGGAAGCTCTGGTCACCTGATGCAAAGAGCAAACTCATTGGAAAAGATCCTTATGCTGGGAAAGATTGAAGGCAAAAGGAGAAGGGGATGACAGAGGATGAGATAGTTAGATGGCATCACCAACTTAACAGACATGAATTTAAGCAAACTCTAGGAGATAGTGGAGGACAGAGGAGCCTGGAGTGCTGCAGTCCATGGCATCTCAAAGAGACACAACTTAGGGAATGAAAAATAACTGGCACACACTAGCTGGTGACCTTGGGCAAGTTACAGCACTACTCTGTTGCCTTAGTTTTCTCATCCATAAAATGGGGATAAGACTATCTCGCTCATCACCTTTGTAAGGATTAAACAAATGAATACACATAACACTCTTCTAACTAAGCCTGGCATGTAGTAAAAGCTCAATAAACATTAACTAATGTTATTGTTATGCAAACACAGCAGACAAATACCACGGACAATCCCTCCAGGTATTAAAACATTTAAAAGATAATGGAAACACTACACCCAAATATCAGCTTTGGGAAGTATTTTTTTAGAAAGACGCTTTCACCTCTGGCAAATTAGTCATTTAAAAATATACTGACCTGTAGAATTTCTCTTTTGTAATAATCCAGAACTTTCTGTTTGAGTCCACTATTGCACACAGACTGGAGGCAAACTAGCCTTAACACCTTGATCAAGGGATGTTTTTGGGCAATACAATCCTCAATGTAGCTGTTGACCTGAAAACAAAGTGTAAACGGGTACCAGAATCTGGTCTGGGGACTGACAGAACTGGATATTTACTATTATTTTTCAAAGTCAAATAAAGGAGATGAGTGGGAGAAGGGCTCATTCTTTTTGCACTCTCCCTCAGCTCCCTCCAGAGTAGCTCCTTCGGCCCCTGCTGCACACACCCCCGCCACCACGCAGACACACCAGCCAACAGGGAACACAGGCTGGCGAGGGCAGGCTCGAGGGACCCAGCAGCCTGTCTGGACTCATCTGTCTCCATGGATGGACAACCTCCAGAAGCTGTTGCATGTCCTGGGTGTGTGATCTTGGCTACCCCGACAGCAATTTATCAGAATAAAGTAACAAGAATCTTTCTAGAAGATGGGAATTTTCACAAATTGAATCATTTCAAATTTAGTAATAGAGGTGGATATACAAAGGAACTATCAGACCAATTTGCTGGGACCTCCCTGGTGGTCCAGTGACTAAGACTCAGCGATCCCAATGCAGGGGGCCTGGGAGCGATCCTTAGTCAGGGAACTGGATCCCACATGCCACAGCAAAAAGATCCCACATGCTGCAAATAAAGTAATTACTTAAAAAAAAAGACCAATTCACTTAGGAAGTAAATATATTCGTTTAGAGATCTTTGATTTTAGGGGCGGGGCCTCACCTCTCTGTGCATAGAAGAAAGTGCCTTCAATACAATAATCTTAAATACTTAAGATCTCTATTTTCACATTTTGCACCTGCTCTTCAAAATATTTAGATAAGGCATGGGAATCAACGCAATTGCTTTTATAGCTGTAATCTTAGCTTTGATAAGGTATCAATTATTTGTTAAAACAGTTTCATTTTCACATACTTTATCCGTGTCTATTCCAGACATAAACTCCTGCTCCACTGTCAATTTATCAAAGAAGTCTTCAGAAGCTAAAATGGAAATAGCAAATTTGTAAGTAAGAAATTCAATAAATGTTAATGCTTTTATACACAGAGCATGATTAGGAAACATGACATGCAAAAAAGAAAGCAAACAAAAAATTCAAACTGCCACCTGAAAAGAATCTAAGAAACATGGAAAACTACAACTCTGACCTCCTAAGTTACATCCAGGAATAGTCAACCACTGCACCCTTTCGCTCGGAGAAGGGAATGGCAACCCACTCCAGTACTCTTGCCTGAAAAATCCCATGGATGAAGGAGCCTGGTAGGCTGCAGTCCATGGGGTCGTTAAGAGTCAGGCACGACTGAGCCACTTTACTTTCACTTTTCACTTTCATGCACTGGAGAAGGAAATGGCAACCCACTCCTGTGTTCTTGCCTGGAGAATCCCAGGGACGGGGGAGCCTGGTGGGCTGCTGCCTATGGGGTCGCACAGAGTCGGACACGACTGAAGCAACTTAGCAGCAGCAGCAGTACCCTTTCGCCATTCTTAGGACTCTCATGAAATCTCAAGATCCTTAGGACTCTAATAAGATCTTAGGAATTTTTCTTCAGTATCAGTGAAAGCTAATTTGCCAAGAGCCTTTTACTTGCATCATCAGATCGAACCCAGTTTCACCTGATTTCCACGTCCATCAATATGAAAATAAAGGACTGATTTTCTAACACTTTTATGTAAGATTTAAAGTATACTTTATAAAACAGGGCATTGAACAATCTCTAACTCAGCTTTTATAGCCTGTGTTTTAACAAGTAAATTCGCCTTTGGTGTAACAGACATTTCCCAAGCTCTTTCAAAATAGTTAATACACGCTCTCTACCTAGGGAGTCTTCAAGGGAAAAACCAAAACTAAAACAGAAACTGGATTCTGCTCTAAGTAACCCTTAATGACAAGACGAAAACCAGACTGAAAAAATTAACTGCCTCATGTTAGGGGAAGAATTTTTTTCTCTTTTTGACATTCCAAATATTGTATCACATGATTACATTATCGTATTAATGAAAGAAAACTGAGTTAACCACAAAGGGAACATTTTTGACTATAAACATGGGAACATTTAATTAACAGAGGATAACATATGGTATTAAAACAGAGCTAACCCTCCCAAGGGAGCATGGCGGTGCCAGTGGCCGTGGTGTCAGTCATGGTGCGCGCCAGTCAGCCCCAGGTGAGCTCCATCACTTCCCAAGGATACTCACTAGTTACATCTTTGATCAGCTCTGCAATTGAGGTGTGATTTGCGAGGGAGCCTCGCGCTGCCTGCATGTGGGGCAGCTGTGAAACGAACTGCTTGATCTCCCCAACCGTCTTGGCGTTGTGCCTTTCCTGAAATGCATAAAAGAGCAGAAGCGGGAAGTGGGGAAAATATTTTAAGCGCTCTCTTCTTTGTATTGCTTAGAGGACATTCAATTTATACTAATGCAAAAGAAAGAATGGAATACAAATAAATCAGGCCAGACCCATCTTCAACATTACATAAAAAACAGAAAAGACAGGCTCAGTGTTCCTGTTCACTACATTAGTACTTTTTTAGGAAGCAAATGCCTAAGGTTTTTTCCTTCCCAGGCACCAGATAATACTGTGATTAGTATTTGTGGGGACAATATTGGTTATCCACAAACATTTCTGAGTAAAAAATTAAAATCAAGACATTATGTTAAGAGGGGAACATAAATAGCAAAAAGTTTCCTCTGTAACAGAAAAAAAATCCATTCTTACTGCTGAACCTCAATCTTGCATATTGTCCATGGATAAAAAGGACCTTACTTCATGATGAGAAATTTTTTTTTGTTTGCAAAGTTTAGTCATTGTAAAGCAGGTAACTCAGAAAATTGAAGAAAATCAATGAACGAATACTAATCCTAAGAAAAACCATAGCCTTGACTAGACAGACCTTTGTTGGCAAAGTAGTCTTTGCTTTTCAATATGCTGTCTAGGTGAAGAAAGCTGAGTGCCGAAGAATTGATGCTTTTGTTGGAGAAGACTCCTGAGAGTCCCTTGGACTGCAAAGAGATCCAACCAGTCCATTCTAAAGGAGATCAGCCCTGGGTGTTCTTTGGAAGGAATGATGCTAAAGCTGAAACTCTAGTACTTTGACCACCTCATGCGAAGAGTTGACTCATTGGAAAAGACTGATGCTGAGAGGGGTTGGGGGCAGGAGGAGAAGGGGACGACAGAGGATGAGATGGCTGGATGGCATCACTGACTCGATGGATGTGAGTGTGAGTGAACTCCGGGAGTTGGTGATGGACAGGGAGGCCTGGCGTGCTGCGGTTCATGGGGTCACAAAGAGTCGAACATGACTGAGCGACTAAACTTAACTGAACTGAATCCTAAGAAAGATGAACCTAGGGCCCTCCCAGGTGTGTCCAGTGTTTTAAGACTTCACCTTCCCATGCAGGGGGTGTGGGTTTGATCCCTGGTCGAATCACGCATGCCTCATGGCCAAAAAACCAGAACATAAACAACAGAGGCAAAAATTGTAATAAGTTCAATAAAGATTTTTTAAATGGTCCACATTAAAAAAAAAAAAACCACTAAAAAAAATAAAGATGAAACCTGGAACTACACACTCAGTGAAAAAAAATCATCTTCAAAGTTCTCCTAATATATGTTTCCAAAGACTAAACAGGCAGAGTTCAGCATCTTACTGAATTTCCGTTTCAAAAATGAGCTTAACCAAGAATAAACCAGTGGCTGGGCAAGAGAAGGCAGGAAGGTGATAATGAAGCCATCCATTTAAAAGCTCTGGGCTCCTGAGATTTCACTCTTATTATCACCTCCTGCATCTGCAGAGTTCCCTTGCCATTGGCATGTTGGCTAAACTGGGAACTGTTGGCCCAAATTGCAAGTTCTATGATGGAGGATCTTTTATTTAGAGTACAGCTGGCTCCCTCTTGAGATGGGAAATAATTAAAAAGAAGGTAAAACAAATATTTACAGTGAAAGCTTGTAAACTCAAAATACTACCCCTTTATCTCCCTAAAAGAGAAAAACACCTTTTCTCATGGGTCTGGGAAGAAGTTTAAAAAGAAAACCTTGGGGGGATTTCCCTGGTGGCCCAGAGGTTAGAACTCCTTGCTTCCAATGCAGAGGGCAGGGGTTCCAGCCCTGGTTGGGGAACTAAGATCCTGCATGCTACGAGGTGCAGAATGAATGAATGAATAAAGGTGCATATATTTAAAAAAAAAAAGAAAGAAAGAAAACCTTGGGTCCTCCAGTGGCTGAGCCCACGGTTTCTCAGGAGAGCTGTAGCCCCGCTCAGTGGCTGCACTTTGGCAGTCCTTGCTCGTTAGGAGGGGTGGGCAGTCTAGCCTGTGACGTACAGAAGCTGGGTAACAACCAAACCACCTTACCTCGAATGCTGCGGAGATCACCTTTGCTTTCTTGCTAAGCACGGAGCCCACAGCATTGAAGTTTTTATCTCTGATCTCAGCATACAGCTCCTCTGCAGAATTCAGCTGAAGCTTCTTTGCTTCTGTGGGAAGGTCCTTACCACCATCGCCCTGCTTTTTAGGGGCGAATTTCTCCGGAGGTAGTTTCACATAACCTGAACAACAGTGGAAGGGAACAAAGCCCTGCGTGTGTTTAATGGAAGAACCAGTTTAGCTCAGGCACTAAAGAGAATTTTCCAACTCAGAAGAGGGTGGAAGCTGGCTTTAGAAAAAATGGTGCATGGCACTGAGGCTCTGATTTTTCCACAATCACAGTACAGAATGCAGTCACTCTTCAATACTAATATCATGGTTCCACTTTTCTTTGGAGTCACCTATCTAAATCACTGCGGCAACGTTTAGTTAGTTCCTAAATTTATTCAGGGATGGGTTACGTTTTCACTTAAAAAAATTTTACAAGGATCTCTCCCATTATCTTACACTGTTTTTCAAACTGTAGGTCATGTCCCGTTAGTGGATCACGAAATCAAGTTGGTGGGTTGTAATCAGCATTATAAACAGACATACAAAACATTAAATACCATAGTGCATCACATGAAGTAGGGGGATGGGTTTTTTTTTTAATAAAATTTTGCCTCAGTTTCATACACACATATGTGTGTATGTAGTAGGTCATGATATAACACGTATTTTGTTGTTGTCCAAAATAGTTTGAAAGCTATCACCTGAAAGTCAATTTCACCTCACCTCCTGTTTTTATAAAGTTTTATTGGCACAAAGCCATGCCCATTTGCTTTCTCTCATCTGCAACTGCTTTCACATTACAATGAAGAACGGAGACTCCACAGAGGCACTGTATAACCTAAAATACCTACTATCTGGCTTTTATAGAAGCTGTCCACTCCAATCCAGGAGAAGCTCCCAAATTACTCAGCACAGCATCCAGTTCCTCCATTAAGTAGCCTTAACCCACTTCTCCCACCTGTGTTCCCTCCAAACCAACTTAGTCACATTTCCGGAAATAGCCCACATGCTTTTACGAGTTGCCTTAGCACATAAACTGGTTTAACTCTAAGAAGCCTGGCAGTATGAATCAAGGACCTTATAATATTAATACTTCTGACCCCTAAATCCTGCATCAGAGAATGCAGAGGAAGAAATATAGTATATGAAAAAAAATTATGTACACAGATGCCTTTATAACCATTAAAAAACAAACAACAAAACTGCCTAACATTAGGGGAAGGGTTGTACAAACCATGGTATAATATATATTATGGATTTTAGTTAAGCTATTAAAATTATACATATGCTGAGAAAATGCTCATCTTCAGTTCAGTTCAGTTCAGTCGCTCAGCCGTGTCCGACTCTTTGCGACCCCATGAATCGCAGCACGCCAGGCCTCCCTGTTCATCACCATCTCCCAATTGCACTCATCTCACATGCTAGTAAAGTAATGCTCAAAATTCTCCAAGCCAGGCTTCAGCAATACGTGAACCATGAACTCCCTGATGTTCAAGCTGGTTTTAGAAAAGGCAGATGAACCAGAGATCAAATTGCCAACATCCTCTGGATCATGCTCATCTTATACCAAATCAAAAAAGAGGTTCAGGGAATCCCTGTACCTAGTCCAGTGGTTAAATCAGCGCTTTCTCTGTGAAGACCTGGGTTCAATTCAGGTTCAATCAAAATCTGGTCAAGGAACTAAGATATCCCACAAGCCGCGTGGGCTCCCACAACGCCCCCCTCGCCCCCGCCAAAAAAATTTCAGAATAATTTGTACAAGCTGATTCTACTTTTTGTTAACTAAAAACAAACTCTGCATAGAAAAAATGACTATGAGGAAATACACCAACCAAAATATTAACATTGGTTGTCCCAAAGTTTGGGGGCAGGATTTCAGGGATCATGGGAGATGTGTGTTTTCCTTCTGTATTTTTTCAATTTTCCCTTAATCAATGTTTGACTTTTATGGAAAAAAAAAAAAAAAAAACCTTACTGCCAAGAAACTGAATTTACACATATTCCTTCTCTTCTTGGAGAATCCCTTCCTACCTCTCACCTATCTTACATAGCCTCCCCTCACTCCCCAGGCCACCTCCCTGCCCTAAACCCTGGCTCCTTCTAAAGGTATCTTAGGTGTTTTGCTCTCTGCAACCATGAGAGGAGGGGCTCCTCATTTCTTTGATTCCTACCTACTATCTAGCATAGAACTCCTCTGTCCATGAAATGGAGTTTTTAGAAGTATTCAAGATGCCATCTTTTGGTGACTTCCCTGGGTGGTCTTGTGGTTAGGAATCTGCCTTCCAATGCAGGGATCTTGGGTTTGATCCCTGGTCAGGGAACTGGGATCCCATATGGTGCAGGGCAAATAACCCCATGTACTACAACTACTGAGCCCCTGCACCACAAAAAAGACTCAACACAACCAAAAAAAAAAAAAAGAAAGCCAAATTTTGGAACAAATAATTTTAAAATAAGACTTTTTACAGCCTTATTAAAGACTCCGCTTTGTGGAAACCCCTCTTCACGGCTGTGTCTTCATCTTCTTCCGTGGCTACCCATCTATCCATCTGCTATCCATGCATTCTTCTGGTAGAATACACCTAACATAAAACTTACCATTTTAACCATTTTACAAAAGCATTTATTACAAACACAACTTTCTATAACCACAGCTGGTCTCTAGTTCCAGAACTTTTTTTATCCCAAAAGAAAACCCTGGGACTTCCCTGACAGGCCAATGGCTAAGACTCCATGCTTCCACTTCAGGGGCTGCGGGTTCAGTTCCTACTTGCTGAACTAAGATACCACATGCCTTGCGGTGCAACCAAAAAATTAAAAAACAAAAAACCCAAAGGAAATCCCGTACCCAACAGGAGTTGACTCCCCACGCTTTTCCTGAGCCCTGGCCACCACCAGCTGGCTTTCTGCCTCCATGCTTTCCTCCAGGGCTCTTCCTTGGCCCCCTGTGATATAACTCGGGATGCCAAAAGAGACTGGGGCTCATGTAAATGAGGGAAGGAGGCCTGGATGGGACAGCAGTGGTGGAGTCTGCGGTAGTCTGGAGAGAAGGGCCTGTCTAAAGAAGGGATCTGCACTGGGCACCAGCTGCCACACAGGAATGTGGTCATGGGGTTGCCAGAGCTTCATAGGTTTTTAAAGACATGGAATACATCAAGATCATTATTAGAGTCTTCTCCAATTTTAAACAGTGACAGAAACAGACACAAATCATGCAGTCAAAAGCAAATAAAACATACTTGTGATCTCTGACCCCAACTGCCTGTTAAGCCTAACTCTCGCAGGCCTTCAAGTCTATCATCAAGTGTCTCCAACCTCCTGTTCTCACCGTTCTCCCAGAATGTACCCCGCTGTGCCCTCTGCCTCAGCAAGCTTTTTGCCCCACGGCTCCCCGCAGGTATTATGCTGCCTGCCCCTCACCAGCAACGCCCCCCTAAATTCTACCCATCTTTCCAAACTCAGTACAAAAGCCACCTCATCCACAAGCTTTCCTGAATGACTGCCTACCTTGGAATCTATGTTCTCCAACTGCAGGGCCACCTGCATTTAGCCCTGGGCCTCTGCTCACAGGGGGCACACACTGTCCCGTGCAGTAAACACTCGCCAGCTTATGTGTGACCAACAAGGACAGTTCGCTCAGATGTCACTGAATCCCAGTGTCTGCAGGTCTAAAGTTAGCATTTTAATTTTTCTAAATACTGAGTTATTTAGAAAGGAAGCATCTTAAGAAAAAAAAAATGGTCTTTTGAGTTACTATTTTGGCATATTTTTTCTTCTCTGTCCACTATAATAAATACTGCTTAGAATACGGGTTTTTCTTTGAAAAAAAAAATTTAACTGGTCTTTTGGATATTCCTATCAGATTACCTATTGGTAAAAGGGAGGGTTACTTTACTCACTGTTCTGAATGCCATAAATTTCATCAATGAGTCCTTCATACGTAAGCTGAGTGGCGAGAGGCGATAATAAATCCACGTTCCGATCAAGCAACAAGAGATTATCAAACACGGGGAATATTGAATTCTGGCTTCCTGTAAACTCTCTCTTCATCCTGATCATCATATTGGCCACTTGCTGGAAACAAAACATGGGATCAGGTGGGACTTTCCTGGGCATAAGCAGATTTAAAAATCTGGCTAAGACTAAAAAAAAAAAAAATTGGCTAGAAATTCCCTAGTGATCCAGTAGTTAAGACTCTGCGCTTCCAATGCAAGGGGCCCAGGTTTGATCCCTGGTCAGGGAACTAATATCCCATGTGCCACATGGCACAGCCAAAAAAAAAAAAAATCAGCTAAAAATGGAAAGTATCAAAAAAGTAAAAATGGAGAAAAATGGTGGAAGAGTGAGATGGATAAGAAATAAACCGACAGAAAACCACTCCGTGTTGGATGCCCATTCCAACACTTAACACTTTTACCAGCTATTTCTCAACGAGGCATAAAATCAGAGTCCATTTCTATTATTCACAGAAGTTCTATTCTATAAGTCACCGTGAATGCTGAATCAGTGAATACTGAACCACTGCTCTGTAGGGCCACGAGGGTGAGGGCTCCTTGAGTCTCTGGTTACAACAGTTTCATCATCTGATCAATATATAACCTTGTTTTATGTGTGTTCTATTTAAAGACATTAAATATATGCTGTTGATTCTCCAACACTATCATTTACACCTAAATGAAGCTCATCTAATATGAGTTTTCTCCCTAAAGGCCCATCATAGCCTTCCTACATCCTGAAAACTGGATAGCACTTCTGCACCACCCCTGGGGGCCATTTTAACAGTGAAATCACCAACCGGAAAAAAAAAAGGCACAAAAATGCACACACACACAAAAAAGTGGCAATGAGTACTGCACTATAGTGGCAAAAATCACACTTGTTTATGGTATGAGTTGAAGGCAGAGGGTTGCTTGCTGTGATCTCAGCTGAGAACATGCACAACTTCAATTATTGGATGATACAAATTACTGCCTCCCTGAGCGTATCTGCAAAACACTGTGCCAATTTGGGAGCTATAAAGAAATGTTAGCAAGTATGTGAATTTTCAAATCAAAACAGATTCCCACTCCTCCCTCTCCCAGGGACCAGGGCGCCCTTGCTCCACCATCAGAAGCATCTCCCATTTCTTACCCGGGCGCACTCTCCTTTCCCAAAGATCTGGGGGATAGTCCCGTATAGAGCTTGCAGGGTCATCAGCCCCTTGGCTGCATGGTACAGGCTGGTCTGGTCACTTTCCAGATAGCACTCCTGTGGAGAGGAAGAGCCAGTTACCATCACGGTCACCTGGGTGCCTTGTGGTGCCTGCCTCTGTCTGGTGTTGGGACTTGGCAGCCACTGGGTAAGATGGTTTCCACTTCTCCACTTTGCCAGGAAGCTGCAGACTGGGGTCCAGTTTACAAAGCTGCTGTTTGGCAGCCCAGGCCAGAAGCCCAAGAGCTCTGCCACCAGGAGACAGCTACGGAAGCAATTCTCCCAGGGCAGAGCCTTCTGGAAGGTACTCCTCCTCGTTTACCAGCTCTTGAATGAGCTACTGATTAGAAAAGATTCTATGGGCTTCCCATATGGCTCCGTGGTAAAGAATGTGCCTGTCAAGCAGGATTGGGAAGATCCCCTGGAAGAGGAAATGGCAACCTACTCCAGTATTCTTGCCTGGAGAATCCCATGGACGAGGAGCCTGGCGGGCTACAGTCCAAGGGGTAACAAAGAGTTGGGTACGACTTATTGACTAGACCACTACTACCAAGAAAGACTGAGATGGGAACCAGTTTTTATTTCAATGTTTTATTTGCAATTGGAGAATAATTGCTTTACAATGTTGTGTTGGTTTCTGCCATACAACGACGTGAATCAGCCATAAGGATACGTATGCCCCCTCCCTCTTGAACCTCCCTCCCATTTCACCTCTCTCATTCCCAGTGGCGAGTGCAGAGGCTAGGAGGGCACTGTGGGAGGCCACATGGCGATACCACAAGTGCACGTATTCTCTGAGCCCCAGACTCCCAGGTGACCTCACAACGGAATACGTGGCAGTCTTTACAAACACGACACAGATTTTCACACACACTGACGGCAACTGAAGGCTGTAACATCTTGAGAAATGAAAAAGGGGCAGCTGAACAATCTTTAGAGTGATCCGATTTTCAGAAAATATATTTTACCTTATGAAGTATACAGGGTATATTTTGTAGAGTAGGCAAAATTATACTTTTGGCATAGAAAAAGGGACACAAAAATACACATCAAACCAGCTAGGGGGAGGTGGGAGGGAGGTTCAAGAGGGAGGGGACATACGTATCCTTCTGGCTGATTCACGTTGTTGTATGGCAGAAACCAACACAACATTGTAAAGCAATTATTCTCCAACTGAAAATAAAACATAGAAATAAGAAACATAATATACAAAAGTGACAACTCAAGAGGAGAAAATCTAAAAAGTCAATAAATTATGAAAATTATAATAAAAATGAAAAAACCACATTGTTAATTGGCTATATTCCAATACAAAATAAAAAGTTAAAAATAAAAAAACAGCTAGGAAGTGACAGGAGAGACTCCAGCAGTTCCTACACTGGTAGGAGCACAGGTTCCCGACCTCGGTTGTCTTGATCCAAACCTCAGCTGTGTCACTTCCCAGCTGGTGCCTTGGGGCAATTAGACAATCTCTCTATGCAATCTCAAAAACGACAGAACGATCTCTTCGTTTTCAAGGTAAACCATTCAATATCACGGTAATCCAAGCCTCTGCCCCAACCAGTAATGCTGAAGAAACTGAAGTTGAACGGTTTTATGAAGACCTATAAGACCTTTTAGAACTAACACCCAAAAAAGATGTCCTTTTCCTTATAGGGGACTGGAATGCAAAAGTAGGAAGTCAAGAAACACCTGGGGTAACAGGCAAATTTGGCCTTGGAATACGGGATGAAGCAGGGCAAAGGCTAATAAAGTTTTGCCAAGAGAACACACTGGTCATAGCGAACACCCTCTTCCAACAATACAAGAGAAGACTCTACACATGGACATCACCAGATGGCCAACACTGAAATCAGATTGATTATATTCTTTGCAGCCAAAGATGGAGCAGCTCTATATAGTCAGCAAAAACAAGGCCGAGAGCTGACTGGCCCAGATCATGAACTCCTTATTGCCAAATTCAGACTTAAATTGAAGAAAGTAGGGAAAACCACTAGACCATTCAGGTATGACCTAAATCAAATCCCTTATACAGTGGAAATGAGAAACAGATTTAAGGGCCTAGATCTGATAGAGAGAGTGCCTGATGATCTATGGAATGAGGTTCATGACATTGTACAGGAGACAGGGATCAAGACCACCCCCATGGGAAAGAAAGGCAAAAAAGCAAAATGGCTGTCTGAGGAGGCCTTACAAATAGCTGTGAAAAGAAGAGAAGCGAAAAGCAAAGGAGAAAAGGAAAGATATAAGCATCTGAATGCAGAGTTCCAAAGAATAGCAAGGAGAGAAAAGAAAGCCTTTCTCAGCAATCAGTGCAAAGAAATAGAGGAAAACAACAGAATGGGAAAGACTAGAGATCTCTTCAAGAAAATTCGAGATACCAAGGGAACATTTCATGCAAAGATGGGCTCGATAAAGGACAGAAATGGTATGGACCTAACAGAAGCAGAAGGTATTAAGAAGAGGTGGTGAGAATACACAGAAGAACTGTACAAAAAAGATCTTCACGACCCAGATAATCATGATGGTGTAATCACTTACCTAGAGCCAGACATCCTGGAATGTGAAGTCAAGTGGGCCTTAGAGATCATCACTACAAACAAAGCTGGTGGAGGTGATGGAATTCCAGTTGAGCTATTTCAAATCCTGAAAGATGATGCTGTGAAAGTGGTGCACTCAATCTGCCAGCAAATTTGGAAAACTCAGCAGTGGCCACAGAGCTGGGAAAGGTCAGTTTTCTTTCCAATGCCAAAGAAAGGCAATGCCAAAGAATGCTCAAACTACCACACAATTGTACTCATCTCACACGCTAGTAAAATAATGCTCAAAATTCTCCAAGCCAGGCTTTAGCAATATGTGAACCATGAACTTCCTGATGTTCAAGCTGGTTTTAGAAAAGGCAGAGAAACGAGAGATCAAATTGCCACCATGCGCTGGATTATCGAAAAGGCAAGAGAGTTCCAGAAAAACATCTATTTCTGCTTTATTGACTATGCCAAAGCCTTTGACTGTGTGGATCACAAGAAACTGTGGAAAATTCTGAAAGAGATGAGAATACCAGACCACCTGACCTGTCTCTTGAGAAACCTATATGCAGGTCAGGAAGCAACAGTTAGAACTGGACATGGACCAACAGACTGGTTCCAAATAGGAAAAGGAGTACGTCAAGGCTATATATTGTCACCCTGCTTATTTAACTTATATGCAGTGGTTAAATAAACAGGAAATCTCTCCTCTGGGCATGTTTTGTCATACTGGGACAAGTTTTCCTCAGCTGCTACCGAGTCGCATTAATTACACAGATGTGAATTATACCAGGGAACACCATTATAGGTACATGATTTAAAGTTAATACAGCAAAATGTTAATTCCAGAATCTAGGTGATGAGTATACAGGTATTCACTGTACCATTCTTTCAACTTTCAAGTATGTTTCATATAAAACATTAGGTCGGGGGCAGAGTCGGGGGCAGGTGGAGAAATCTGTACTACCATTGGAAGAGGTTTACTGTAAGCAAAACAACAGGGAAAGTGACTTTTAAAAAAAGAGCCAAGAAACTCTCTTGGTTATAAAATTCATCAGGGGTGCCAGAGAGTTCTTCCTCGGGTTAACTCTTTGAAGATGGTCATCACAGTAACAACATAATACAGAAGAAAAAGTTTCAAATAATTTTGGGCACGACACCAGTGCTTCTCAAAAGTTCTAGTCTCCAGACTAGCAGGATCACTGTCACATACACAAAATTCAAAGAAGGAAACACAGATAAACATGATTACATTAAGAAAACACACACAGGGTGGGGAGTAACTAGAAGTGGCAAAAGTAGGCATTCTGGAACACTGGTAGCAGTTTTGTTGTTTTTTTTTAAGCAGAGTGCCAGGTGTGTTCACTTTGTTAAAATCCATCAAACTTTACACTCATGATTTGTGCACTCATCTGAGTACAGAATATACTTAAAAACAAAGAAAGTACACATAGCAAAAACTATCATAAACTACGTCAAGAGCCAACTAGAGTAGCCCCTGCTTGCTGCAACTAGCCCCCTAGCGCACAACAAAGACCCACTGCAGCCAAAAATATGAATCAACCAATAAAATTTTTTTAAGTGCCATGTTTACTTAAATATAAGACGTGATACCATAAAACTCCTAGAAGAGAATACAGGCAAAACATTCTGACATAAATCATACCAATGTTTTCTTAGGTCAGTCTCCCAAGGCAATAGAAATAAAAGCAAAGATAAACAAATTGGACCTAATCAAATTTATAAGCTTTTGCAAAGCAAGGGAAACTATAAACAAAATGAAGACAACGTATGAACTGAGAGAAATTATTTTCAAACAAAGCGATGGACAAGGGCTTAATTTCCAAAACATACAAACAGCTCATACAACTTAATAACAAAAAAATTAACAACCCAATAAAAAAAAATAAGTATATGGTATAAATGGACATTTCTACAAAAAAGATATACAGATGGCCAGTAGGTACATGAAAAGATGCTCAATGTCACTAATTATTAGAAAAATGCAAATCGAAACTACAGTGGGGTACCACCTTACACCAGTGAGCATGGCCATCATTAAAAAGTCTACAAATAATAAATGCTGGAGGGGGTGTGGAGCAAAGGAAAAAGGGAACCCTCCCACGATACCGGTGGGAATATAAATTGGTGCAGCCACTATGGAAAACAGTATGAACATTCCTTAAAAAACGAGAATTGCCACGTGAAATAGCAATCCCACTCCCAGATATATATTTGGAAAAACAAAAACACTAATTTGAAAAGATACTGTATGTACCCCAACATTCATGAGAGTACTAATTACAACAGACAGGGAAGTGACCCAAGTGCTCATTAACAGATGAATGGATGATGAAGATATGGGGTGTGTGTGTGTGTGTGTGTGTGTGTGTATATATATATAAATGTATGTGTCTGTATACACACACACACAATGGAATATTGGGCTTCTCAGGGGGCACTAGTGGTAAAGAACCCACCTGCCAACACAGGAGACATGGGTTCAATCCCTGGGTTGGGAAGATCCCCTGGAGGAGGGCATGGCAGTCTGGAGAATCCCATGGACAGAGGAGCCTGGAAAGCTACAGTCCAAAGGGTCACAAAGAGTTGGATGTAACTGAAGCAACTCAGCAAGTGTACAGTGGAATATTACTCATCCATGAAAAAAAGAATGAAATCGTGCCATTTGTAGCAACGTGGATGGACCTAGAGACTATTATGCTTAGCGAAGGAAGACAGAAAAAGACAAGCACTGTGCGATACCACTCATATGTGAAATCTAAAAAGATAAGACCATGAATGTATACACAAAACAGAAGCAGACTTACAGGCATAGAAAACCAACCAGCGGTGGCAGAGCTCCCTCACCTGCCGGCCTGCATCTCCTACAAGTATCCCATATGAATAACTGCTTCTTGCCTATCCCTTTGCCTCTCACTGAATTCCTTCTGTGCTGAGACACAAAGAACCTGAGCCTCAGTAAGTCCAGACACCAGCTACTGACAGCCCCACCAGGTGGCAGAAGTTAACTGTATGCTGCTAGTAAGCATGCAGACTCCAGACCCGTTGGAATCAGAAGGTTGATGATGCTGACCTCCACTTACCTCACCAGTGACCAATCAGAAGAGCGTCCACAAGCTGATCACGCCCTCTTTGGGCCATTGCTAAAACTCCTCACTACTCCCTCCAGAAGCGGACACACAGTTTTGAGGTCATTCCTTTGCCTGGCAAAGCAATAAAGCTATCCTTTTCTACTTCACCGCCCCCCATCCAAAAAAAAGACCAGACCAGTGGGGCATGGAAGAGGGGAGGGACAAATTAGGGGTATGGGACTAACAGATACCAACTAGCACAAAAAAAAATAAGCTCCAAGGATATACTGTACAGCACATGAAACTATACCTAATACAATAACCCATAGTAGAATATAATCCGCAAAAATACTGAATCATTCTGCTGTACATATGAGATGAAAATGACCATCAAGCTCACAAATTCGGCAAAAATCACAGCCTGACATTAAAGCAGAAAATGCCAAACTTACTTTGAATGCACTCTCCGATTCCATGGATAGGAGATCTCCATCAAAAGGAATAAGATCTAGGCTATACTCCTCCCTATGAATAAAGGATCCCAAAACACCCAGATCCTTCAACCGCTGTTCGCACAGTAAGCTACGTCGTGGCACAAACAAAATGTGGAAATCTCTTGCTGGGCCACGTCTGTCTTCACTGCAAAAGAAGGGACATTTGTTAGCTTATGAGCTCCCTAGAGTCTTCAACTATTTCACTTACTCTATCTCCACTGCCATGCACACAGAAAGCACTAAATAAATGCTGGTGAGATAAACATATGACATTGACTTTCAGACCCAAACAGTTAGTCACTTTCTTGCTCTTTTTTTTTCCCCTGACAGGAAACCAGCATTGATTCACAGCCAATATGTGCATTTTCTAGCTTTCTCTTTAACTATTTTCAGGGGCATTAAAGCTCTGAGGTTTACTGAAATGGTATATGTGTCTTATTGAAAACAAACGGATCTTTAACCAAACCAATGCAGCCACAGAGACTCCTTTTAAAATGAAAGCTCACTATTGACTCTTCTTTCTCCTCTCCTTGACAGTGAACTTCTCAAAATAGCCCATATGGCTTTTAAGATTTTAGGGGCCACATCAATCGATTATATCAGAGTGCAGATGGAGCTGGGAGAACTTCCTCTCTAGACTGGATGCTATATTAAATTTTAATCAGTTCTTACTTTGCTTATGAAATTCAAGTACCTTGTAATCAGTATAACCATTAGAGGGAGGCTTTTTTGTTGTTGTTCATTTTTAAAACCAGGGTCCTTTCTACTGATACATATCCAGACTTTTAGCTGTCCTAAAAGAATGCAGTTTTATAATAACTGCCCTCTCAGACTGTTTGAACAATGTCACAAGTTTCCTATTTCCATTCTTGTATTTTTCCATGTTTGTCCTAGTTTTTCTAAAAGACCACTTTTTGGGACGTCTCTGGTGGTCCAGGGTCTAAGACTCTGCTCTCCCTATGCAGGGGGCTTGGGTTCGATCTCTGCTCAGGAATCTAGATCCCAACGAAGGGTTTGCATGGGTTTCCCTGACAGTCCAGTGGTTAAGGAACTGCTCGGCAATGCAGGAAACACTGGTTCAGTTCCTGATCTGGGAGATCCCAGGTGCCATGGAGCAACCAAGCCCGTGCACCACAGCTAGAGCCTGCGCTCTGGAGCCCATGAGCGGCAACACCTGCGGCCCACATGCTCTGAGTCCGTGCTCCCCAACAAGAGCAGCCACTGCAAAGAGAAGCCCGCACATCACAACTAGAGAGTAAACTCACTCTCTGAAACTAGAAAAAGCCCATGTGCAGCCAAAAGACCCCGCACAGCCAATAAATAAATACTTAAAAAAAAAAAAAAACAGAAAAAGAGTTTGCATGCTGCAACTGAAGACCCCACATGCCACAACGCAGATGGAAGGTCCCGAGTGCTGCAACTAAGACATAACATGGCAAGATATAAATAAACATTAAAAACAAACAAGAAGCAAAAAACCACTATCCAAGGCACTGGCAAGAGAAGGGGTTTACAATGAAAAGCTCAAGACATTAAAACCGTTAGAAGGATTAACTCCTACCGGCACAAACATAAGTTCTGAGATACCTGAGCACGTTTTCAGCAATGATATCCATCAATTCTAGCCTGGGTCTGACAAAAAAAATTATATTCTTGACATCGGCTGCTGGCAAACGACTTCCTTTAAGTGTAAACATTTTTTCCACTTCATGTTCCTAAGAAAACACACACACAAAAAGTTAACAAAATCTCTCAACTTTAAGTATCATTGTCAGATTCGGACATCAGAAACACTCGCAGTCAACGCACATCAATGCTTTGTTCTCAAAATTTAGATTTCCCACAGCCAGCTGCATTAACAGTAAGGTTTCAGGATGAAGTCACTGTGACAATCTTTGAGTGTAAATGACTCTTAACGCGATAAACTATCAAAGACACCAGGTAACAGTCATATAATGCTGGACTTCTGTGGTGGCTCAGCGGTAAAGAGTCCACCTCCCGATGCAGGAGATGCAGTGGAGAGAGATCCCCTTAAGAAGGAAATGGCAACCCATTCCAGTATTCTGGCCAGGGAAATCCCATGGACAGAGGAGCCTGGTAGGCTATAGTCTAAAGGGTCACAGAAAAGTCAGACATGACTTAGCGACTAAACAACAACAATGAGAGCAATTAGGATCAATACAGAATCATTAACCAAAGGATCACTGTATACAAAATGTTAGCCATACATTAGCATCTGTGTTATAAAGACCAAACCGCCCTGCAAGCCATTTACTCAGGAGGAAATGTAAAATCTTACTATTATTGCTGAGGTACAGAGTTACTAATACCTGAACAAACCTGAACAGTTCACTTACCTTCAACAGTGAATACTGTGCAATCAGGCCAAAGGGTCCAGTGAGATACTCATCCCAAACTATTGCCTACAGGAGGGAAGAGATGAACATTACAGTTAATATCAAGAATTTCAACAATATCAACGGAAAATGGCAGTCATACATAGTAGAACTACTGCCCTCAAAGTCTGAAACTGGCTGTGGTCACATTTATATTGTGTGGATCTTAAGGAAAAAAAAAAAAAAAAAACCCAGAGTCAGGGCAAGTAATGTTACTGGCAGTCATAGGAAACTTAAGATTTAATCACTGTCCTTCGAAGCCAAGTGGGCATTAGGAAGCATCACAAGGAACAAAACTAGTGGACGTGATGGAATTCCTGCTGAGCTATTTCAAATCCTAAAAGAGGATGCTGTTAAAGTGTTGCACTCAATATGCCAGCAAATATGGAAAACTCAGCAGTGGCCACAGAGCTGGGAAAGGTCAGTTTTCATTCCAATCCCAAAGAAAGGCAATGCGAAAGAATGTTAAAACTACTGCACGATTGTACTCATTTGACATGCTAGCAAAGTAATGCTCAAAATTCTCCAAGGGAGGCTTCAACAATATGTGAACCAAGAACTTCCAGGTGTTCAAGCTGGATTTAGAAAAGGCAGAGGAACCAGAGATCAAATTGCCAACTTCTGCTGGATCATAAAAAAAGTGAGAATTCCAGAAAAACATCTACTTCTGCTTTATTGACCATGCTAAAGCCTTTGTGTGAATCATAATAAACTGGAAAATTCTTAAAGAGATGGGACTACCAGACCACCTGACCTGCCTCCTGAGAAAGCTGTGTGCAGGTCAAGAAGCAACAGTTAGAACCAGACATAGAAGAATAAACTGGTTCAAAATTGGGAAAGGAGTACGTCAAGGTTGTATATTGTCACCCTGCTTATTTAACTTATATGCAGAGTACATCATGAGAAATGCCAGACTGGATGTAGCACAAGGTGGAATCAAGATTGCTGGGAGAAATATCAATAACCTCAGATACGCAGATGACACCACCCTTATGGCAGAAAGTAAAGAGGAACTAAAGGGCCTCTTGACGAAGGTGAAAGAGAATGAAAAAGCTGGCTTAAAACTCAACATTCAAAAGACAAAGATCATGGCATCTAGTTCCACCACTTCATGGATAATACATGGGGAAATAATGAAAACAGTGACAGACTTTATTTTCTTAGGCTCCAAAATCACTGCAGCCAAGAAATTAAAAGACACTTGCTCCTTGGAAGAACAGCTATGACCAAACCAGACAGCGTATTAAAAAGCAGGGACACTACTTTGTCGACAAAGGTCAGTCTAGTCAAAGCTATGGTTTTTCCAGTAGTCATGTATAGATGCAAGAGTTGGACTAGAAGGCTGATCACTGAAGAACTGAGGCTTTTGAACTGTGGTGCTGAAGAAGACTCTTAAGAGTCCCTTGGATTGCAAGGAGATCAAACCAGTCAGTCCTAGAGGAAATAAACCCTGAACATTCATCAGAAGGACTGATGCTGAAGCTGAAGCTCCAAGACTTTGGCCATCTGATGTGAAGAGCTGAAAAGACCCTGATGCTGGGAAAGATTGAAGGCAGGAGGAAAAGGGGACGACAGAAAATGAGATGGTTGAATGGCAACACTGACTCAATGGACATGAGTTTTAGCAAGCCCCAGCAGATGGTGAAGGACAGGGAAGCCTGGAGTGCTAAAGTCCATGGGGTTGCAAACAGTTGGATGTGACTGAGCGACTGAACAACTAGAGGAAACAAGGAACTGTAGTTTGTTGTGTATCTGTGTTACAGTATTATTATCAAACTGAACCATATGGAAACTGCCAAATCCAACAGTTCAACCTACTATTTTATAAGTAGCATGCAATTCAATTATAAAAACTAAAACCTCTGATATAGGTATTATAAAGTTTATTTTGACAAGAGAAAAATTTTAAAGGCTCAGAAAGTTTAAGTAACATGTCCAGGACTCCCTGGCGGCACAGTGGGTGGAAGTCCACTTGCCACGCACAAGACATGGGTTTGATCTCTGGTCTGGGAAGATTCTATATGCCTCAGAACAGCTAAGCCCATGTGCCACAACCACTGAGCTCAAGTAATGCAACTGCTGAAGTCTGCATGCTCAAGGGCCCTTGAACCACGACTAATGAGCCCCCATGCTGAAACTACTGAGGCTCACGTGCCTTAGAGCCAGCAAGCCACAACTACTGAGCCTGCATGCTGCAACTAATGAAGCCTGTGGACCGAGAGCCCGTGCTCCACAAGACAAGCCAGGGCGGTAAGAAGCCCGTACACCAAAACTAGAGAGTAGCCCCCAAACTCTGCAACTAGAGAAAGCTCCCAGGCAACAACGAAGACCCAATGCAAACAAAAATAAAAATAAATAGATTAATTAATTTTTAAAAAACATCCAAGGCCATATTAGGACCTTGAATATAAACAGCATAAAGAAGTCAAGTCTCCAGCTTGGGACTGAACAACCTCACAGAGCATTGCTCTGGGACCCTCTGAGCATTTCTACTGCTAAACTCCAGTGTCAGTTCTTTTTCTTTCTTTTTTAAATTGAAATTTTTATTGAGACATCTGTAGAATTATAAATATTCAGTTGAAAGACACAATACAGGGAGACTCCCCAATATGCTTTGTCCAGTTTCTCCCAATGCAAACATTTCGCAAAACTATAGTACAATAGATATTACAACCAGGGTATTGACACCGATACAATCCATGATCTCATTCAGATTTCAGAGTTATTTAATGAACTGGAACTGGGCGCCTAGGACTTAGCCTGCTTTTGTTTTCTCTCCATAGCTGTTAGCACTCACTCCACCTCTTGGGGTCCTATTTTTTCTAATACTGACTGCTGAATTTCCCCAATTTTCCTCTTCTCTTCAGAGTTATATTGCCAGTTACTTAGGAAGACTGATAAATCCTCAAGGGAGAGGAAGGAGGTGAAGTGAAGTGAGTGAAGTCGCTCAGTCGTGTCCGACTCTTTGCGACCCCGTGGACTGTAGCCCGCCAGGCTCCTCCGTCCATGGGATTCTCCAGGCAAGAATACTGGAGTGGGTTGCCATTTCTTTCTCCAGGGGATCTTCTCGACCCAGGGATCGAACCCAGGCCTCCCGCATTGCGGGCAGACGCTTTAACCTCTGAGCCACCAGGGAAGCCATACCGCTTAAAAGAAGTCCTATGAAGTTCCTGATCTACGGTTTCTGATTCCATTGTGAATTGGGTGCTAATAAACATCTAACAAGAAAATACTATTTAAGTAAGCTGACGTTAAAAATCTCAGATAGTTACAACTTCTCACAATTCAAGTGAGCAGCAGATTGCAAGGTGTTGGTAGTTCATGTTAATTCTTTTGAGGATATGATCTTTGTAATGAATGGACACTGGTGCAGCTACGTTCCTGGGCGGGGCCGCCTCCCCAGTTCCAATATCTCGGGTGGGAACTGGACAGGGGGTTACCGGATCCGCCTCTCTGGACAGGAGGGGCACCTGACACAAGCTGGTTCACGAAGGGCTGAGACACCACGGTGGCTTATTCTGCAGCCACGAAACAACAGCGATGCCACGCGTACTTTGCGATGGAAGCCCCACCAAAAGGCCCCTCTCCCCGACTTATCGTTCCCGCCGGCTCTCCTCCCTGGAAGCCCTAGGAGACATAGTACACTTCGAGCCCAGGCAGCTAGGGACCGGATGAGGCCAGGCCGGACGGCGGTGTCGCCGCGCACTGTCCCTCACCTTGCTTCCCGCGCACTTATCCAGGAACTCGCGCAGCTCGCGACGCACTGCCTCGCGCAGCACATTGAGGTTCACTCGCCCGTAGGACAGGTGTGCCGCCATCTTGCCCCACCGCCCCCTTTACCCCCTACTCCAACCAGATCTGCATTCCCCTATTTTCCAGTGGCCCACCGACGCTGTCACGTGACGATAGGTTCACGTGACCAGGGCCGCTGACAGCACGCCAAACCCGGAAAACCATAATGTAAGGCCATCTGCCGGTCTCCCTCCCGGTCCTAGTGCCCGCCTCTTTCGTCGACCGCGTGGGTTCCGAGGCATCCCAAGACCCCATCCAGACTTCAACACAGTCCGGGGCACCTGCGCCGGGTGCTGGTTGAGTTTAAGGACAGAGATTAGATCCTGCACGTCCAGTTTAAAAATTGAGGCTTTCTTCTTAGCAGCAAGTATACTCTCTGTAAAATGATAATGAAGCTATATTTGAATGGAAATCTTTTCAGTCAGTTCAGTCGCTCTGCTGCTGCTGCTGCTAAGTCGCTTCAGTCGTGTCCGACTCTGTGCGACCCCATAGAGGGCAGCCTACCAGGCTCCCCGGTCCCTGGGATTCTCCAGGCAAGAACACTGGAGTGGGTTGCCATTTCCTTCTCCAATGCATGAAAGTGAAAAGTGAAAGTGAAGTCGCTCAGTCGTGTCCAACTCTCTGCGACCCCATGGACTGCAGCATGCCAGGCCTCCCTGTCCATCACCAACTCCCGGAGTTTACTCAAACTCTTGTCCATTGAGTCGTTGAAGACATCCAACCATCTCATCCTCTGTCGTCCCCTTCTCTCGCCTTCAATCTTCCCCAGCATCAAGTTTCAAATGACTCAGTTCTTCGCATCAGGTGGCCAAAGTACTGGAGTTTCAGCTTCAGCATCAGTACTTCCAGTGAATATTCAGGACTGATCTCCTTTAGGATGGACTGGTTGGATCTCCTTGCTGTTCAAGGGACTCAAGAGTCTTCTCCAACACCACAGTTCAAAAGCATCAATTCTTAGGCGCTCAGGCTTTCTTTATAGTCCAACTCTCATATCCATGTATGACTACTGGAAAAACCATAGCTTTGACTAGACGGACTTTTGTTGGCAAAGTAATGTCTCTGCTTTTTAAATTGCTGTCTAGGTTGGTCATAACTTTTCTTCCAATTTTTAAATTATAGCAATCTTTAATAAATCTTTTAAACTATAGCAATCTAAAGGTCCTGCGCTTTGCTCTTTTGAGTTTGTAGGCTAAAATATACAAAATTGGCTGAGGGAAACTTGAGTGACTTTTCTGTTTAGCTCTTCCTAGTAGACATTTATACAACATGGTATTTCACGTAACTACTATCCAATGCAAAATCCAGGTAAAATTCGCATGTTACCTGGTGAGTTGTAAAGATGAAACAGGGTGTAATCTACATTGTGTAATCTATGTAAAAGGCTTAGCAGGGTGCTCATAATTTAATAATTACTCAATAAATAGCTTAGTAGAAAGGTATATGCTTTTCAATACTTTGAGTGTTTAACTGGCTATTTGGGATCTGGTGAAACAGGCTTATTGCCAAATCCAGACAAATTGAAGAAAGTAGGAAAAACCACTAGACCATTCAGGTATGACCTAAATCAAATCCCTTATGATTATACAGTGGAAGTGACAAATACATTCAAGGGATTAGATCTGACAGACAGAGTGCCTGAAGAACTATGGACAGAGGTTCATGACATTGTACAGGAGGCAGGGATCAAGACCATCCCCAAGAAAAGGAAATGCAAAAAGGCAAAATGGTTGTCTGAGGAGGCCTTACAAATAACTGTGAAAAGAAGAGAAGTGAAAGGCAGAGGAGAAAAGGAAAGATATACCCA
Organism: Ovis canadensis; assembly: GCF_042477335.2. Taxonomy (NCBI): domain Eukaryota; kingdom Metazoa; phylum Chordata; class Mammalia; order Artiodactyla; family Bovidae; genus Ovis; species Ovis canadensis. Next base: position 63,489,665 of record NC_091261.1, on the reverse strand, counting down.
TCTGATGGAGAAGCCAATGGCAACCCACTCCAGTACTTTTGCCTGGAAAATCCCATGGATGGAGGAGCCTGGTAGGCTGCAGGCCATGGGGTTGCGAAGTCAGGCATGACTGAGCGACTTCACTTTCACTTTTCACTTTCATGCATTGGAGAAGGAAATGGCAACCCACTCCAGTGTTCTTGCCTGGAGAATCCCAGGGACGGGGGAGCCTGGTGGGCTGCCGTCTATGGAGTCGCACAGAGTTGGACACAACTGAAGTGACTTAGCAGCAGCAGCATACCCATCTGAAAACAGAGTTCCAAAGAATAGCAAGGAGAGATAAAAAAAAGCCTTCCTCAGTCATCAGTGCACAGAAATAGAGGAAAACAATAGAATGGGAAAGACCAGAGTTCTCTTCAAGAAAATTAGATATACCAAGGGAACATTTCATACAAAGATGGGCACAATAAAGGACAGAAATGGTATGGATCTAACAAAAGCAGAATATATTAAGAAAAGGTGGCAAGAATTCACAGAACTATACGAAAAAGATCTTCATGACCCAGATGATCATAATGGTGTGATCACTCACCTAGAGCCAGACATTCTGAAATGAGAAGTCAAGTGGGCCTTAGGAAGCATTACTACGAACAAAGCTAGTGGAGGTGATGGAATTCCAGTTGAGCTATTTCAAATCTTAAAATATGATGCTGTGAAAGTGTTGCACTCAATATGCCAGCAAATTTGGAAAACTCAGCAGTGGCCACAGGACTGGAAAAGGTCAGTTTTCATTCCAATCCCAAAGAAAGGCAATGCCAAAGAATGCTCGAACTACCGCACAATTGCACGCATCTCATATACTACTAAAGTAATGCTCAAAACTCTCCAAGCCAGGCTTCAACAGTATGTGAACCGGGAACTTCCAGATGTTCAAGTGGGATTTAGAAAAGGCAGAGGAAATAGAGATCAAATTGCCAACATCCGTTGGATCATCGAAAAAGCAAGAGAGTTTCAAAAAAAACATCTGCTTTACTGACTACACCAAACCCTTTGACTGTGTGGATCACAACAAACTGTGGAAAATTCTGAAAGAGATGGGAATACCAGACCACCTGACCTGCCTCTTGAGAAATGTGTATGCAGGTCAGGAAGCAACAGTTAGAACTGGACATGGAACAACAGACTGGTTTCAAATTGGGAAAGGAGTACATCAAGGGTGTAAATTGTCACCCTGCTTATTTAACTTATATGCAGAGTACATCATGAGAAATGCTGGGCTGGATGAAGCACAAGCTGGAATCAAGATTGCCAGGAGAAATACCAATAACCTCAGATATGCAGATGACACCACCCTTATGGCAGAAAGTGAAGAAGAACTAAAGAGCTTCTTGATGAAAGTGAAAGAGGAGAGTGAAAAAGTTGGCTTAAAATTCAACATTCAGAAAACGAAGATCATGGCATCTTGTCCCATCACTTCATGGCAAATAGATGGGAAAACAGTGGAAACAGTGACAGACTGTATTTTTTTAGGCTCTAAAATCACTGCAGATGGTGACTGTAGCCATGAAATTAAAAGACGCTTACTCCTTGGAAGAAAAGTTATGAACAACCTAGACAACATATTAAAAAGCAGACACATTACCAACAAAGATCTGTCTAGTCAGAGCTATAGCTTTTCCAGTGGTCATGTATGGATGTGAGAGTTGGACTATAAAGAAAGCTGAGCCCTGAAGAATTGATGCTTTTAAACTGTGGTGTTGGAGAAGACCCTTGAGAGTACCTTGGACTGTAAGGAAATACCAGTCCACCCTAAAGGAAATCAGTCCTGAATATATTCATAGGAAGGACTGATGCTGAAGCTGAAACTCCAATATTTTGGCCACCCGATGTGAAGAACTGGCTCATTTGAAAAGACCCTCATGCTGGGAAAGATTGAAGGCGGGAGGAGAAGGGGAGGACAGAGGATGAGATGGTTGGATGGCATCAGTGACTCAATGGACATGAGTTTGAGTAAACTCTGGGAGTTGGTTATGGACAGGGAGGCCTGGTGTGCTGTAGTCCATGGGGTCACAGAGTCGGATACAGGTTAGCAACTGAACTGAATGAGGCTTGAAAAGTTTTGGTCTTGCCTGACTCCCTTCAATCCTCTATACACTGTTATGAAGAAAGGATGCACTAAGCAATTACCTTGGTGGTGCTAATGCTAAAGCATCCACTTGCTAAGGCTGGGGACTTAAGAGAGGAGGTTTCAATCCCTGGGTGGAGAAGATCCCCTGGAGAAGGGAATAGCAGCTACATACCCAGTCCATCCTAAAGGAAATCAGTCCTGAATATTCACTGGAAGGACTGGAAGGATGCTGAAGCTGAAACTCCCAATACTTTCTGGCCACCTGATCCAAAGAACTGACTCATTTGAAAAGACCTGATGCTGGGAATGATTGAAGCAGAAGGGGACGACAGAGGTTGAGGTGGTTGGATGGCATCACCGACTCGACGGAAATGAGTTTGAGTAAGCTTCGGGAGTTGGTGATGGACAGGGAAGCCTGGTATACTGCTGTCCATGGGGTCACAGAGTTGGACACGACTGAGCTGCAATATTCTTGCCTAGAGAATCCCATGGACAGAGGCACCTGGTAGGCTACATTCCAGGGGTCACAAAGCATCAACCACCACTGAGCGACTAACAGTTTCACTTTTTTTTCCCACATATGAATAAGCAGAGTGGAATTTGGAGGTAATATTCAGTTACACATATTTACATACTTCCACTCTCAACTTGACTCTATAAAAAATACTTGACTCTATCAAAAATTTTCAGACTCACCACGCATCATCAGGATCCAACCAGGGATGGAACCTGTGCCTCCTGAATTGAAAGCACTGGGCCTCAACCACTGGGCAACCAGTGAAGTCCCAAACATATTTAATTTTAAAATAATTTGTTTAGTGTTAGAAACTTTTCTTTTTAAAATGTATTTTTTATTGAGATATAATTGACATTTAACATTCATTTTAGGTGTACAACATGATTTGTTGTATATATATATATATGGAGAGAGAGAGAGAAATGATCTCAATAAGTGTAGATTAATAGTTTGAGTCTTTTCATCAGCTGTCAATGCTGAAGTCCAGGACTACTGTCAGGGTACTTTTTTGGTCATGTTCAACTGGTCCCTCTGCTTTGGAAATATCTACCTGCGGGGGAATCAGAGCTCATAAAACCAGACTGCTTGGTTCAGTCATCATTTTGGTAAATATCACAGCAGCTTTCAGAGTTTCTTTCCAAACTTCATTCTTTAATAGGTAGTTGATACTGCACAGTGCCACTTACATTTCTGTGAGGTAATATAGTGAGACAAAGCAATGGATAACCACCTTGGGTATTTATTTTATGCTGAGTGGGTCATAGAATGCTTTGCGATCATTTCTTAAAAGCAGTTTCTCAACACACTGCAGTAGAAATTGCTATTTGGACCTCTGGTGCTTGCTCATTTAAAGAAAAACCATTAGGACAAATAAACCTGAGAATAACACCAGTCTACTACACTGGCAAAAAAGAATAACCATTTATTAAAGTAGATACAGAACACTTGTTTGCTTGGATTTTAATACTGCTTTACATTTTGTGTTTGTGAAGCGGTTCCTATTATGATATGTTTGTTTATAATCCCAAATTTCAACTGATTACATATTTATTTTTCACTTGTCAAACACATAGTTGATAATCTGGAGGGGAAAATACATCAAAGGCATATGTACAATTATAGAAGTTTTTATTATACATGTCTCCTGGAAGATACATTTATTTATTACTTTTTACATATTCTAAAAGACATTCAAATGAAGATAAATAGATTCAAACTGGTTGCTAAACTCGTGGTTGAGGTCCTTCATTTTATTTTTTGTGATAAGAAAATCCAAAACTATTAATGTTGAATTTCTCATAGTACATTCATCTAAAAACACAGTAAAAAAAAAAAAGTTGTAAAGATTGTAGATTGGTTCATTTAGGTGTTTTAGAGTGGCTTATTATCTAATTAACCGACTGCTGGGGATATTTGTTGGAGAAGAAAAACAAAATCTGGAGAAAATTCTCCCAGTTATTTATTCCTGATAAAGAAAGAAAATGAAAACAGAGAACACACAGCTGCGAAGCCACGCGATGTTGATCCTGGCCTAGCGCGTCATGTCCTGATGAACATTTTAAGTGTTTCCTTTTTCATAAAGATAAAAATCTGAAAAGAAAGACATACTGTATAGGTTTTTTCCCCAAAATATAGATTTTACAAAAATATATACATATAATATATAGAAGCTGAAATTATGCAAAACTGATAAAACACCACAGTAAAGTGGGTGCAGCATCGAGATTATAATAAAACGTTCCCACAGCAGTTTGGGGGCTTCCCCCTCCCTTTACCTGTTTCATGATTTTATAATCACACCTAAAAGTATCATCAAGCCTGAAATAAAGGCACTACTGACATTGGGTAGTGCAAAGAACTCAGCTATTTCTTTGACTAAAAATAAAATAAATGAGTAGATGAAAATGCAAAGTGGCATACTTTTTTTTCAACTCATTCCAGTGTCAAAGCTTAACCCAAACATCTAAATATACAAATGCAGCCTGGAAATATTTTAGTGCAAATATGAAGAGGAACGGCATAATTTAAAGTTAACTTAAATAAGGTCCTGAAAGGGTAGGAGTCATTCTGTGAGGTCTCCCTCATAGGGACGATGAGTGTAATGGCATCTGGTGCAATGGAATACGTTTTAAAAATCAAGAAGACAAAAATCAGAGGTGAAACCCCCCCTTATTTATTATTTTAACTTATAAACTTATACGGGGAGACTAAAAGGGCGATTTTGTGGAAGATCAAAATATTTTCTTAGATTTGTTGATGGGGGTCAAAAATAACGTGAGTTCTGAAGTCTGCACGCATAATGCTGGTGGTCAGTTGCCTACACACTAGTGCATCTGAGAGAGCCCAGTTCTGGGTGGAAGGCTTCATCAGAAGGTCTCGTCGTCATTGCAGTTGGTAGCCCAGTGCCCAAACATCTCACAGATTTCACAGTAGGGGCGTTCCTCGCTCCGACTGCCGTGGTGTGTGGAGTGGGGCGGGTCCTCGGACATCTGGGCCTGGGTAGGACAATCCTCTGTGTCGTGGAGATCAAAGCAGTCACATATGTCACAGAAGAGGCGGGGTTTCTTCTTGGACTGTTTCTCCTGGTCATCGCTGCAAATGTTACCAATGTGTATGATCAGAAACTCATCTCCCTCAGAAGAAATTCAAGAGACAGTATCATTTGTAAGGAATAAAACACAAGCAAGGATTCTGGTGCAGTCTGCGGAGCCTCAAGTACAAGTACTACGGTCCGCATTTAAAATCTTCAGATCAAACCATTTCCACTCTCTTGCCAGATCTGTGGAAGTCAGTTTATGGCCAAATAATCACAAAGCAATTGTTTCTCCAATCCACTGGAGAACCTAACTTTTTAAAATAATATTGAAGTCAGTTGATTTATAATGTTTCATTAATTTTCTGCTGCATAGCAGAGACTCAGTTATATGTATATTTTCCTTTTGTTTTGGTTTTTATTGGATTATAGTTGATTTACAGTGTTGCAAAACCTGCTGTACAGCAAAGTGAACCAGCCATACACATACATATAGCCCTCTTTTTATAGATTCTTTTCCCATATAGTTCACCATGGAGTATTGAGTAGAGTTCCCTGTGCTATAACAGTAGATCATTATTAGTTATCTATTTTATATACAGTAGTGTGTATATGGCAATCCCAGTCTCCCAATTTATCCCTCCTCCCCTTACTCCCTGGTGACCATAAGTCAAGACTGTTTTCTACATCTGTGACTCTATTTCTGTTTTGCAAATAAGTTCATTTGTACCATTTTTCTTTTAATTTCACATAGAAGCCATATTTGTCCTTCTCTGTCTGGAGAACCTAACTTTAAAAACACACACGTATTTAGATGGAGCTAAGGTTCCACTCAGCATCGCTGAGCAAGAAATACCTGTCGTAATTGTTCAGGTCGTCCCCGTTCCCATTCAGGGCTGCTTCTGACATCATCTCCACCTTCATCTTGAGGTCCTGATTCTTCCTCTGAAGGTCTACTATTACTGAATTGAGGAAGTCAATCTAATTTGGGGGAAAAAATGTGTAAAATGCCTGAAATATGTACACTGGAGCATCAAGAAGTCAGCAATTATACTCAGGCTGTGGTTGCAGTGTGCTGAAGTCACAGGGGCCAGCAATGGCCGTGACTCAACCCTTTTTAAATATGTTTACACACACACACACACACACACAATTGTACAAAAAGCACAACCAGTTACTTGTTCAGCTAAACTGTAGAGCCAATCCAGGACTTTCACGTTCTGTAGATTTGAATAAGCTTATGTAAATTCTCCTCAGACCACAATTTAACATTCACTTATTAGTTATGGTGGGATGCTAAGTGGGTCTTCAGAGAAAAAGGAAGGGGCTGTTTTGGGGTTTTCCTGTTTTGGGCCACACCCCATGGCATGTGGGATCTTAGTTCCCCGACCAGGGATTGAACTCATGCCTCCTGCAGTGGAAGAGAGGAGTCTTAACCACTGGACTGACAGGGAAGTCCCAAAAGAAGGATTTTAAAGAGAAGACTTAAGCTTCCTTTCAACTGATGCAGGCACACACTGAGAGGGCAACGTTCAGGGGACTGGGGCCCAGACTCGGGGAAGTGGAGTAAGGAGATGCCTGACCACCAGGAGGAAATACTCCTGTCCAACGTTTTAAAGCAAGGGCACTTTAATTTAAAAACGGTTTCTCCTCTCCTCTACAAATAATGAAAAGGTCTCATTTCTCTAAATGTCCATCAGGAAAAAAAAAATCCTACTTTATAATTTAAAAAAATATTATGTGTGTCTGTGTGTACACTCATACATACATATTGGGTTGGCCAAAAAGTTCATTTGGGATTTTTCTGTAAGATGAAAGATCTGAACAAACTTTTTGGCCCATCTAGTATTTATTTTTCAAAGAAATATTTGGCCTTTTTCTCCCACTGGGGCAGTTACAAAACAAAGCTAGAAATCACTGGCTTTGTTATTCTCTGCAGAATATCCCTTCTGACATTGGAGGCAGACCCACTGACTCTTATCTCACTTCTCAAACTGTGTTTTGTAAGACTATATCCTGTTGGGAGCTACGTATCATATCAGGAAGGGGAAAAAAAGCCATAAAATGGGAAGTACAGTGGGAAGCCACACATATACACACACTCACATACATGCTCACAAATTAGGAAACATAAAACAAACCATTTGCTGATGGGAAGAAAAGTGTTGGCAGTGGCAGATGAAACAAACGGAAGCAGAAAGGAAGAGAGGGAGAGAAAACATTGTTAATTTTGTGCTCATTAGACATGTAAACTAAGCGCAGACAATGCTAGCCAGGGTTAAAGTCAGGCTGTTGGTTGAATTCTTACACGCCTTTCAAAGGAGATGTCGTAACAGACAAATCACCAACTCACTGAGTTTCTCTTTTATTTAAAAGTGAAAGATGGCTGTTGTATCTTTGAATTTTGAATGGGATAAATATGTCCAAAATATATAATTAAAACTGAAAATACATGTTTATTACTTCTGGGCTATCGGTTCAGATCAGTCACTCAGTCGTGTTCAACTCTCCATGGACTGCAGCACGCCAGGCCTCCCTGTCCATCACCAACTCCCGGAGTTTAATCAAACTCATGGCCATTGAGTTGGTGATGCCATCCATTTCCAAAAATAGAATAGTTTACCTCCATGTAATCCCACTTTTACAACTAAAGCTATTTTGATAATTTTGGCTTCAGGAAACAGTTTTCAAGAGCTGTCTTTTTAAGGTAAAGATGAGGAAGGAAACTTTAACAGAGTAATTCTACTTCTAGGAATTAATCCTAAAGAAATATTAGTATAGCTGTAATATGATAGATGTGCAAGACAGTACACTATAGCATTGTTTGTAATGCACCTAAAAGATCAGAAACGTCCCAAAAGTCATGTGAACCAATAAGGACTGATTAAATTATGGTGTGTGTGCGTGTGTGTATATCTCCATATAATGGAATACTATACATCTGTAAAAAATAAGAGATCAGTTTATATGCCATTTGTGTAACAAAGGAGGGGAAAGACTGTGTTAGTCTTGGTTTGTATATACATTAAGAAAAAAATCTCCAAAAAAATTTAAGACGACAGTAATAACCGTGATTATCTGTTTAGGGGGTTGGAAACTGAGCAGGAGAGGGATGGTGTTTGGAGGGAGAGTTTTTCTTTTTTTTAACAGTGTATATATTTTTAATACTGTTCAATGCTCAGACCATATGAATACATTACCTAGTCAAAAGATTAAATGATTAAAAAAAAACAACAACAACAAGTAAGCAAAGCAAAAGGAAGGCATATTACCTGACTCTCCTGGGCTCTTTCATCCTCTTCTGCCTGAGTATCAGTATTACCTTATTGTAAAAAAAAAAAGTGGAGGGGGGACATTTTTAAAAATTGCCATCCCATCTTGTTTTCTTGTTCTTACAACGCAAGGGCCAGTGGGAGCAGCTCATTCTGGTGTGGAACCCCCACAGGCGCCCGAGCACACGCCTGGAGTTCCGGTCCGCATCTGCCCCCCGAGGCACGGCGGCGCTCTCGCGGGCTGGCCCACCGTGGGTGGCCTATCGCGTCCGTCACGTTCTCCTCCCGGCAGTGCACTTTCAGAACCCGCGGTCGCTCCCGACATGGCAGCGGTCACCTACTGCCTTATATAAATTTCTGCCAATGCGGGAAGGTTCGGAAGTGCGGAGAGGCAGGCACGCGCCCTTTGAGTGGGTCTCCCTGGATGAAAGCGCGGGAGAGCCCAGGCCAGGGCGGCCCCTCGGGGGGCGGCGCAGCTGCCTCCTTCCAAGGGCAGCTCTACCCCGGGAAGAGCTCCTCCCTGGAGGCGGCGGTGGTCACATTACCTGAGGAGCTGCTGAGCTGCCTCTTGTTTTCTTTGAGTTGAAGCTCCAAGTTCTTTACCTTGAGCTCAAGCTTCACCTTATCAGACTCTAGAGACTGAACAACTGAATGCAAGGACTTGGCGGACGCGTTCTCTCCCCTGAGCGCCGTGACCTGAAATACATGGGCTGGCTTAGGCTCGGGGTCCGCGCACAGACAGGCCGCGGGAAGGCTCCCTCAGGAGGGTACCCTACCTCATTTCTCAGTTTTTCCAGCTCGGCATCCTTTTCTGTGAGTAAGGCACTAGTGATACTGATGGATTTCTGCAAGGAAGCTTTTTCTTCATCTGCGTCTTTTATTAACTTGGATTCTCTAAAAGACCAAAGAGTTCAAAAAAAATTCCAGAAATCAACTGGGAGGGTGGTCAGTGTACATGGATCGGAGAAAAACACTCAATTATCTTAATATAAGGGGAGAAAGTATCACAGGGAAGTTTTACAGGGACTTTAGGGCTATTATGCTGGTGAAATTTTACTTGAAGTTTTACTTACTGTGAGGGGAGAAAAAGTTTACCTATGCAGAGATATACCAGAATCTGCATATCATTGTATCCGTTTGAATTTAAAGAAACAAGTTAATAACTTCGGAAGATGAATTAAAAAAACAAGACTGTTGCACCCCGCAAAGAATTATTAAAAACAAAAAATCTAACCCCCCTCCCAGATGAATTCTGTTATTTCTTGATTACCAGGCAATAACAACAATTAAAATACACACATGCAAAGCGATTGTACAGACATCATGCAGAGCAATTTTATGCTGGAAGTATCGATTGGTTCTCACTAATTTCAGTAACTTTGAGCAAGTTCCCAGAGTGTGTTTTGGAGATCTTATGGGCCAAAACAGTAGCAGAGATTATGACCACTATTCAAACTGAAGGATCATTACTTTTCGTCCATAAAGACTCTGAAGACGACTTTCACTTGCTCATAGAAATGAAAGGTAAATTACAAAAAAACCTAGGACAGAAATGTGAAGATGGATTTCCAGCTGCAGAATGGAAGCTGGGGGGACACCTGGAGGGAGCAGGTCAGTGCATGGGGAGTCTGTTCTCAGGCCGACTCAGCGTCTGGTTATCAGCACAGGGAGGGGCGCCAGGCTTTCCAGGAGAGGAAGATGTTTCTTGGAGTCAGGGGAGTGGGAAAAGAAAGGGAGAGATGAAAGGAAGACAGGGAAGGAGGGACACAACAGAGACGACTCCAAAGGGCAGGAGGCTACTGTGTGTTTATAAATGTGTGTGCTTTTATTTACATTTTTGTGGTGAAAATTCAAAAGTGCCAGTGTCACGAAAGCCGAGGAAAGACTGAGGAGGTGTCACAGATTGGAGGAGACTAAGGAGATGTGACAACTGAAGGTGATGGGGTCTCCTAGATTGGACCCTGGGAGAGGAAAAAGGGCATAGAGTGGAAAAACTGGAGAAATCTCAACAACGTCTAGAGTTTGGCTAAGGGGTCTGGACCAATGTTACTCTCTCGGTTTGGATCAAAGGACCAGGGGTGCTAAGATGGACATGTGAGGGGAAGATGAGAGAAGGGGATGTAGGACTCTCTGTACTATATTTGCGGCTCCTGGAAACCTCAAATTTTGAAATAAGTTAAAAAAAAATTACATGCAGTGTGAAACAAGAGGAAAAAAGACCTTGTATCACAAAAATATTTGGGGAAAAACATTACTGGTGGAAAATTTCCTAGCTAGCCCTTGGGTCTTACAACCTAAGGCACTGCCTTCACGTGGATAATCATCATTGAGAGTTCACGGTGCAAAGAGAAAAATCGCTCCTGGTTCTGTTGGGAGGAGCTGGGTGAACATGGAGCACGTAGTGGTTTGGTCTGTCTTAGAACCGACTGGAGGGATCAGAAACTGAGGCCCAGGTTAGAAATGGCAGAATGTATGTCTGGTTAGTGAGACCCAAGATATCCGGCACACGAATTACAGAATTCTCATGGTTTATGGTAAATTGAAGTTCTACACAAAGATGGAAAATATAAGTGTTGTATTTATCTCAGTGTGTGGCTTACAATTATACCCCAGAATAAGTAGTAAGAAAAGAATCTGAGACTTACAGAAAATGTCTTGAATTCAACACCCACGTGTTATATGAACACCTGGTGATGTTAAATTACTAATTGCATGACACCTCACTAGGAAAGAGGATCGTGCTTATGTAAAACAAAAAACAAAAGAACCCCAAAGATTTAAATGAAAGGAATGTATAGGCATCTTTTTCTATCTGGAAATAAACATCTATTTTTATCTGAAGACTCAATAAATCTTCTGCTCCTTATGTTTCTATTAAAGGATATTTGGAAGTTCATTCTATTATAAAATCTATTTCAGTTCCTTGCTATATACAGCACATTAGGTAAAGTGTAATAAGGCCATTAAAAGTAAGAGCTTGTATTTCCATGATTTGGCCATTTTTACTTTCTGCTTCTTTGTAAAATAATAAAGGAATTATTTCAAAGCAAACAATTGAGATTCGCTTATAAATTCAATTCAAATTTGAACAATGTGATTTTAAATATTTTTACTAAGAAATACCAGGGTTGGGGGATTAGCAGATTTAGATTCTTCTAAATCTTTGTGTTAGGGAGGATAAGGACGCCATCAGCTGGCAGAAGAAAAAGGCACAGGTGTCTTTTTCTGCTTATCCCCATATACATATGGCCTCTAAGTGAGGCTGCCTTCTAAGAAGATAGCAAACAGTTATTTCTTGGACAAAAGTCATCAAAAGGTGGGTGGTTAAGAAAGGGATCTGACTTGTGATTTGTATACCAAATTCTGAAGGGACAAATAGACCTTGGCAGCTCCTCTTGGTGACAGGTCTTCAATGTCAGCATCTTAGGCAATTCCTGAGCCCAAATCCCACTGTGCAAACCAAGATGGTCTAAACTAAACTAGTTCTGCCAACATTACTGACACTTGAGTCACACATCACATCGACAAGAGGGCCTGTGTTACTTTAAAGACACTCTGGCTCGAGTGACTTGGCCTTACTAAAAATATCAAGGAGGGAAGATAAACATAACATGAAAGAAGGGCTTCAGGGGCCAGAAATCTTTCCCCCAAGAGAATGTATAACCCAGATTCTTTCCTTACTACTTACATAAGAAATAAAGTCCGGTAATGAAGGAAATACCTTAAAGTATTACGGGGCAGGCTTTAAAAACGCAAGATAACAAGAACCAAATATTAGGAACACGAAGAGAACTGCAAATACAGCAAGGAGAACTAAATTTGCACTGAAGTTCTGTGCTGTATATAGAGATATAAAAAAGATATGTGCGTGTGTGCGTGTGTGTGTGTGTGTGTGTGTGTGTGTGTATTGCTGAGGATATTTTTCAAAACAAAAGCAAGACACAGAGGGACAAAGGCAGCCAAAAAATATATACGACAACTTGGTTTACTAAAAAATATATGAAATTTATTTATTATAACGTGGATAGACTTTCTTTAGTCTTACCATTAAAGACACACAGATAGAGCAAAGGAAGCAAGTGTAGGAAAGGGAAAAGAGAGGGGGTGAGATGAGCATTGATAAGCAGCGCAAGCTCGAGACAGTCAGACACTTAGCAACCCACAGTGAGCTGAGTGAGCTGGAGGGGCAGTGACCTCTTCAGAACAGGCAGGCGGGCCGCCCACCAGTCTTCCTTCCTGATGGGAATCTTGTGGGGGTCGCCTGCAGAATTAATCCCGACTCTACAGTCTGCATCTAAGGTTTTGGCTCTGGGCTTCCTTCTCTGACATCAAAGAGCCTACAGAAGGGAGGGAAGCCAAACTGGTTCCCGACTCTGCCATAGGCTTTCTGGCCAGAGGAACATGCTTCTCTCCTTCTGTCAGTTAGAGCAAGTCGAGGTTAGCTCTGCTTCATCTACTGGATGCCTTGGAAACTGCTTTGAAAGAGGTCTGCCTAACTCAGAGTCTGGTTTTCCAAAGAAATGATTACATTTTCAGGCTAAGAGAAAAAATTTTACTGCATGTTGCCTGCGATTCAATGTTAGATAGCAAAAAAACCAGAGCAAATACAAGAAGGGGATACTAATGTCTTAATGATAAATATTTCGTTTCACCCCATGTCAGGAGTAAGTACTGCACTTCAAAATAATGAACAATATAGTCTGAATGAAGCAATTATATTCTTTCTTATCTATGTATGTTGACTAAGATCTCAGTTCTTGCTTGAACAACCACATTTCAAATATCTTTTGTGATTTTTAAGTACTTTCCAGATTTTTTTTTTCAGGTTTTTTTTTTTAAAATGTGGACCATATTTAGTCTTTATTGAGCTTTCTACAATATTGTTGTTGTTTTTTTTTAATGTTTTGGTTTTTTGACCACAGGCATATGAGTGGGATCTTAGCTCTCCAACCAGGGACAGAACCCCCACCCTCTATACTAGAAGATGAAGACCTAACCACAGGACTGCCAGAGAAGTCACTCCAGACTTTTAAATTATGGAAGTATCCAGTTTTTTTTAGTACTCTATGCTACATGTACTTATCTGTTACCTACGTAGATCTACATACAAATCCTTTATAAAGCTGGCTTTCAGAATGCATTCATGGTCCCCCCAAATTAGCTAAAATATATTTGCATCCAGACTTCTCAAATAGACCTAATTTTTCCAAAAGGGTTAATTAACAATTTGAACCCCTCCCCCACCAAAGTTGTAAATATAAGAAACCACGTTTAAAATTTTTTCACTCCCAGAAAAATTAACTTTATCTGCATTTTTCAATTAAAAGAATAATTTTCAAGAGAGATTCTCTTAAACATACCCAGGACCTAACACGGGAGCAGAAAAATAAAGAGAAAAGTCACATGTCTAATCACACTTGGAGAGGCATGTAATTTAGTCAAAGTCACAAGGAAAGGACTAACAAAGCCTCTCATCTTTCTTTTTTAAAAATATTGAAAAGTAAAAATAAATAAACGTTAAATGTACAGTGAGCAAAGACCCTGTGTAAAAAGATCTGAAGTCCTGGTCTTGTGCCTGCATCTGAGTTCTTAGTCAAGTTGCCCAAGTTTGGGTGTTTGGATTTCATCATTTTTAAATGCAAGCCCCAATATACATTTCAGTGGTTTGTTTGGAGATATGAGAAATCTGTGAATTACAAGTGCTACATAAATGCAAAGGGATTAACTACATCAGTACTCACATCTGCTGATTTTTATACATTCCCTTACCAGAATGCTTCAGGAGTAAGAGCTATTATGTTTTCACATACCCTTGATAACTGCATATACGGGGTTCTTTTTAAAGAAACAAAGCCTTTTTCATGTAAAGTTAAATATCCCAAGGCCCCCATGGGCAGAGCTGTGCTTGTACCCAGGTCGCAGGTAAGTCGTAGCAGGCCAGTCACCACAGCTCAGGAGGGGCACTTGGTGGACACCTGGCTGGACCAGGGGTATGGCGGTTGTGAAACGCATATGCAGTCTGATGGGAAACTTTAAAGAAGAAAGAGTTTAAGGATGTCTTTAAAAAGAAAAGGAGGAAGGCGCCCCTGGACTGAGGCCTCATTTCCTTCAGAATGTAGCTTATGGAACCCGAATATCTTTGTGGGCTAAATAAGGCCTTAGATTCTGCAGCAACTGCCGTGCAGGCAGGAGGAGCACTGTCAGCGTAAACGCCTGTGTCGGTGGTCAGTAAGGGAAACTTCCTCTGCCCTGACAGTCGAGAACAAGGCACTCTGCAAGCCTGTGAAGGAATTTTTCGTCCCTATTTTATTTTCTTATGTTTTTTAAATTGAGGTATACAGGAATTCTTTTCAAAAAACTTATTTACTTATTTTTGGCCGTGCTGCACAAGTGCCACGTGGAATTCAAACTCGTGCCCCCTGCAGTGGAAGCGAGGAGTCTGTTCAGGGAAGCCTCAGGAATTCTTGATTGTACTATTTCTAAAGGTTTATTTTTCTTTTCACATTTAATAAGACAGAAAAGCACGTCACTGTTGTGATGTACTCTACAGCAAACCACTGTACAGCAACCCACAGGCTGTGGGTCTTAGCAACAGTGCACGCTAAACCTGCTTGGCATGCAGAGTAAAGCAGAGAGTTTCTCTAGACACAAACTGCACGTTTTAAAAGAGCAGACAGAGACCATCAGAAAGCATAAGCATCAGGCTTCTAAATGATTATTCCTGGGGGCCCATTTATCCTTACTCAAAAGTCCTGGAAACTTCCATTTGAATAGCATTTGATTATCATCAAAGAATAACAAGTAACAAACCTCTTTTTCAGAAAATAAATAGAAATGTTTAAAATGGTGCTTCCTATTATTGTGAAAAAATTAAACTTTTTATATAACTGAAATCAGTATTTATATGCAGATCAATTACTCTAGGTAAAATGGCAGTATTTTTAGTTACTGAAACTAGGAGGTACAGCAGTATGTAATATGAGACCATCTGACTTTAGGATACTTCTGAATAAATGCAACTGAACATGACTTAAAAATCAAAAATCTTCTGTTAGTAATAATTCATACTGAAACTTTGCAAATTTGTCAATTATGAGTACCAAACTATCACAATGCAATTTTCTGAGTATAAGAAGGTGGTATGTTTTCTACAAGTCACTTCACAACAGCATGTTCCAACATTTTCCTTATTAAACACGTACACACACACAAAAAAAATAATATACACAAAAAGAAAAGCCTACCTCTTTTTCATTTCTAACAACTGATTATTGAGCACCGATCTCTCTTCTTCCAGCTGGAAAAAAAATACACACAGGAAAAAAAAAGTTCAGTTCATAACAAGCCCTCAGAGAGGCTGATTTCTCATCCTGCAGGTCACATTCCCACGCTCCAGTGAAGCTAAAGCAACTGGCTTTCCTGAGAGGCAGTGAGACAAGACCAAGTGCACATCTCCATGTGGATGGCATTCGAAGGGTGGAGTCTCAGCCACTGGGCCACCAGGGAAGTCCCACAGTTACTAATTTACAAATCACTTATGATCTCAATGACTCCTCTTCCTTGGGGACCTGAGAGTTGGAGTATTAACCAACACTGTGTACATGCCCTATCTAAAACATCCAAAAATGTTTCCTTTACTTGCTAGATGTATGAGGGGAAGCTTCACTGTTAGCATTCTGGTTCCTTTCCTGAAATAACAGAAGGCAAATGTCACTAGCTTGGGCAGGGCTAAGAACCGGTAATTTATTCTACAAGGGCCTCATCTTAGGTCTATTATATTCCACTCATTTCTTTCTCACCTATAAAATAAAGTTACAAAAGAATTCCCAGTGGTCCATTAGTTCTAACATTCTGTTCTTCTATGAAGGATGAAAAAACCAAAAGATTCAGCTAGTCAACCTTGTGATGGAGACACACCTCTACTCCCAAACTACACCAGAGTTTAGCCAAATACAGTCACACTGTTAACAACACAAAAAGGTGAACAGACTCTTACAGGTAAAAAAATTATTTCTTTTTTGGCTGTATTGGGTCTTGTGGCCATGGGCTTACTTGCCCCACAGCATGTGGAATCTTCCCAGATCAGGGATTAAACCCAGGTCCCCTGCATTGCAGGGCAGATTCTTTACCACTGAGTCACCGGGGAAGTCCATTTTTTTGTTTGTTTGTTTTTTAATCAAAGGATAACAGCAAAGATTCTGTAATGGTTTCCATTTATTTAAGAATTTATGGATTCTAGGATTTAAGATTCCAGGTTCCTGGAATTTAAGCTGCTACTCACAGTAAGTAGTTGTGGTCTCATTTCTGATTACGTGTCAGTTATGTATGTGCTTTGCTATAAAGGTCTTTATACTCTAAAAATTCTTAAATAGAAACATATATGTTTTGAACATGAGTCTATCAAGAAATCTACAGAGGTTAACATACAGATTTTTTTTCCCACTATAGACGTTCCTTTCCTAGTCCATTAAGATAAATCCTTCTGGTGCATGAGTAATTCACTTCACGGAAATACTTAGAAATTTTTAAAGAGTAAAAGGAACCAAAAAGAGTGGGAGGCAAACGTTAAAAAATGAAATGAGAGGGAGAACAACATCTGGAGAGTGGGATATGGCGATGAGAGGGGCTCTCATTCCCTCTGCGTCCTTCTATGTGGTTTGTATTTATTTTTTAAACAAGGAAGACTGTTTTATAGTTATAAAAACTGAAACAAAGGAAAAAAACTTAACAAGACTGCAAAATGACTACAAGGCAGATACAAATACATAAGTGACATGGCAAGTAATTCACAGCAGAGAAAATACAAGTAATCAATAAACACTTGGAAAATCATTCAACACTGCAAAGAACAGCATGCAGAGATTCTCCCCGTTTCTTGGAAGATGAAGTTCTTGTGCCTGAATTTCCATGGAACAGAAATTTAGGGTACTTATTGTACTGACTCTTTTATTTATTTTTTGGCTGTGCTGGGTCATCGTTGCCATGTGGGCTTTCTCTAGTTGTGGCAGGCTGGCTGGCATTACTAACTCAATGGCCATGAATTTGAGCAAACTCCAGGAGATAGTGAAGGGCAGTGCTGGAGAGGACTCTTGAGAGTCCCCTGGACAGCAAGGAGACTAAACCAGTCAATCCTAAAGAAAATCACAATGATTCCTACCAAAACTCTTTGTTGCGATATGTGGGTTTCTCACCGCAGTGGCTTCCCTAGGTTCAGAGGACGGGCTCTTGGGCTCAGTAGTTGTGTACAGGCTTAGCTGCTCCTCAGCATGTGAGATCATCCCAGACCAGGGATCGAACCCCTGTTTCCTGCACTGGAGCAGGGGATTCTTACCCACTGGACCACCAGGGAAGTCCTGTACCAATTCTTCATCGGAAATAGTTTTTTTTTTTTTTTTTCCTTTTGGTCCAGGATCGAATCCAGGATAACAAGTTTCATTTAGTAGTCATATTTCTTTAGTCTAGCTGGTTCTTCATTCTTTCCTTGTCTTTTGTGACTTTTTTTTTTTTTTTGGCTGCACCACTCAGCTTGCAGGATTTTAGTTCCCCAACCAGTGGCGGCTGGGAGAAGCCACCTCACACCCGAGGCCAGGGGCAGTGACCCTAAGGAACCACCCCGAGCCCGAGGCCAGGGGCGGCAGCTGGAAGGAGCTACCCACGCGCCCGAGGCCAGGGCCCGCAGCCGGGAGAAGCAACCCAAGGAGCGGTGGCTGCGCAGGCGCAGGAGGGCCTAGAGGAGCTATCCCAGGTTGAAGGTCAGGAACAGTGGCGGTAAGGAGATACCCCTCATCCAAGGTAAGGAGCAGCGGCTGTGCTTTGCTGGAGCAGCCGTGAAGAGAAACCCCCACGTCCAAGGTAAGAGAAACTCAAGTGAGATGGTAGGTGTTGCAAGAGGGCATCAGAGGGCAGACACACTGAAACCATACTCACAGAAAACTAGTCAATCTAATCACACTAGGACCACAGCCTTGTCTAACTCAGTGAAACCAAGCCATGCCCATGGGGCAACCCAAGACGGGCGGGTCATGGTGGAGAGGTCTGACAGAACGTGGTCCACTGGAGAAGGGAATGGCAAGCCACTTCAGTATTCTTGCCTTGAGAACCCCATGAACAGTATGAAAAGGCAATATGATAGGACACCAAAAGAGAACAGGGAGGCCTGGCATGCTGCAATTCATGGGGTCGCAAAGAGTCGGACACAACTGAGCGACTGAACTGAACTGAACTGAACCAGGGACTGAACCGGGTTGACAACACAAATGAACTTCTTGGCCAACCCAAAAGAGAGGCAAAACTATAGCACCATAGAAGAGAGAAATGGTGTTTAGGAATTGGGAAGTGACTGACTATAAAAAGAGTATGAGAACTTCTTGGGGAGAAGAAAATCTTGATTGTAAGGGTATATCATATGACTGTATATATATGTCAAAACTCACCGAACCACATATCTATGAAAGGTGAATTTTATGTATATTTTACCTTAATAAATATAACTTTGCGGGGAGGGAGGCAAACCTAGACAGTACATTAAAAATCAGAGACATCACTTTGCCAACAAAGGTCCATATAGTCAAAGCTATGGTTTTTCCAGCAGTCATGTATGGATGTGAGAATTGGACCACAAAGAAGGCTGAGACTGAAGAATTGATGCTTTCGAATTGTGGTGCTGGAGAAGACTCTTGAGAGTCCCTTGGACTGCAAGGAGATCAAATCAGTCAATCCTAAAGGAAATCAACCCTGAATATTCATCAGTGGGAATGATGCTGAAGCTCCAATACTTTGGCCACCTGATGCGAAGAGCCGACTCATTGGAAAAGACCCTGATGCTGGGAAAGATTGAGGGCAGGAGGAGAAGGGGGCATCAGAGGATGAGATGATTGGATGGCATCACTGACTCAATGGCCATGAATTTGAGCAAACTCCAGGAGATAAAGGACAGGGAAGCCTGGTGTGCCATGGGGTCACAAAGAGTAGGACACGACTTAGCAACTGAACAACAACAGGCAAATTTGAGTAATATATACAATATAGGTTTTGTAAAAAACAAAAACAATTATTATATATAGAGAGACTGTTACACAAACGAAGAGCACTATGGAAAGAAACACTCAACCATTTATAATGTTGCCTCAATGAAATAACAATAGGAGGAATGGTAACTTTGAAATGGTATGTATTTGTATTGTTTCATGTTACAAACATTTATCAGTTAAGTTCAGTAGCTCAGTCCTGTCTGACTCTGTGGCCCCATGGACTGTAGCACTCCAGGCCTCCCTGTCTATCACCAATTCCTGGAGCTTGCTCAAACTCATGTCCGATTATTTCTAATTGTAAAATAACATTACAATTTAAAAGAAATGAATAATTTTATTTTTTAGAGGTATTAAGTTGCTCACAGATAAAATGATAGTATGTCTAGGATTTACTTCAAATTAATCCATGAAAGAGTAGATGGTCAATGAGAGTAAAATTGAAACAAGAGTGACCAACAGGGACTTTCCTGGTGGTCCATTGGTTAAGACTTCACCTTCCAATGTAGGGGGCAGCAGTTCTATCTCTGGTTAGGGAATTAAGATCCCACATGCCTCGAGACCAAAACACCAAAACATAAAACAGACGCCAGTATTGTAATGAAGATTCAATAAGATTTTTAAAATTTCTTTAAATTTAAAAATCATAAAAAAAACCTTTACCAAAAAATGAATGATCAAGAGCTGACTGTCTTTGGAGTTGGATATCCAGGAATATCGCTGAACTTGTTTGTAATAAAAGGTTAAATAAAAGGTAGGGTTATTTTACAGAAAACTATTAAGAATACAATGTTGCAGGGAAAATATATATTTTCCTGATACAAATGATCATGATTGGAGGGAACACTGGACCAGAAAACCTCAAAGAGCTCATCTGTCCACAAAACTGTTCTATAATGTGATAAACATGGTGGGTAATTTGTTTTAAAGAAACATACTAGCTTGTGTGACATGAAGGATGTACTGAAGTTCAGAATAAAGACACACACTTCTGCTTCTGCAGGTCCAGTCAAACTACTTTATAATTTGTCTTATATGTAATTATTCTTTTCTTTTGAATTTCATTTCAAAATGTGTATTTTCTGATTAGTATTATGAGCTCTAAAACAAGGGATCAATATCTGAAATTCTCCCAAATAATAAATTTTCAGGATTCAAAAAACAAACAAAAAAAACCAAAAAGCTACTTGAATAAAAATTTTCCTGGAGGGACTTCCCTGGTAGTCCAGTGGCTAAAACTCCGGGATCCCAATACAGGGGCCAAGGTTCAATCCATAGTCAGGGAACTTGATCCCACATGCCACAACTAAGAGTTTGCTTTCCTTAACTAAAGATTCTGCATTCTGCAACTAAGACCCAGTGTAGCCAAATAAATAAACAAATATTTTTTAAAAACCTTCAGGGAGGAGAAGCAATGTTCTGTTTTGTTACTGGCAGGCACACAGTAGGCATTCCCAGGTGGCGCAGTTGCTAAAGAATCCATCTCCCAATCCAGGAGAGGTGGGTTAGGTCCCTGGATTGGGAACATTCCCCAGAGAAGCAAAGGGCAACCTACACCAGTACTCCTGACTGAGGAAGTCCATGGACAGAGGAGCCCGGCGGGCTGCAGTCCATGGGGTCACAAAAGTCGGACACGACGGAGCACACACGCATGGGCACACGGCAGGCACTCGAGAACTACGTGGCACGTGAACAACTGTGTCAGATAGTCGGTGAGCTGGCGCTGTCCTCGAGTGTCAGTAGCACTGGCACCGAGGAGCCCGGGTCCTCCCAGAGGGAGCTCTCTGCTCAGCTAGTCCAAGGAAGCCGGGGCTCAGCGGCTGCGATTGTCACTGACTTCCCCAGGGAAGTGGTTCACGCGTGGGCGACTCCAGCCTCTTCTCTAAGCTAGTGTTCTGAGGCCTAAAATAGCGGCTCCACCTTGACAGCACAAGACAAGGCCCCAGCCCCAGAGTCTGAAGACTTCTAGTCTGGCCTCCCACACAGACAGACTCCTGCTCTCAGAAGTGGAGAAGGTAATGGTGGGGGGAAGGAAGAGGAGGATTTGGCAATTTCTGTCGAACAGCCCTTTCAGAGAAGAAACAATTAATATTAGCTGTCTTGCCACACACACACACACACACACACACACACACACACACACACACACACTTCTCTTTGTATACAGAACAAGAAGGACAGAAAGGAGAGAAAAAAGCAAATTTAGGAGAAAAAAGCAAATTTAACTTCATAGGAATTTAACAGAAGAAATAAAAAAGCAAAGTAAATATAAAAAATGATTGAGGGCAGAAAAATGTCCTTTTTTAAAAAAAAATCTTTTGGCTGCAACATATGGCATGTGGGGATCCTAGTTCCCAGACCAGGGACTGAACCCCACCCTCTGCACTGGGAGCTTGGAGTCTTTTAACCGCTGGACCACCGTGGAAGTCCTAGGAAAATGTTCTTTACCACAAAGACATATTCTTTTCCAAGAACTCCCACTAGGTTTATACTATACATTTATTTTGTAAAACTTTAAAGTAGAATATATATATTTTTAAAAGCCTAAGATGTTAATATCATTTTCTTACATATAAGCAAATTTTACTTTTAAATAATATCAAACATCATCCTGATGTAAAAGATGAGGAAGTTTGCATACTTCCACTTGCTTTCAACTCTGTCACCTCAAATTTTGTTAGTCATATGCTCTGTATGTTTTTCTTATTTTTCCTTTGTCTTTGATCTTTTTTTCTTTTTGACTTGCAAATATTTTGAAGTTACCTCCACTAAATGATCAGAACTGATACCACCAATAATGGAATAAAGCAATAATGGGTATCACTTATGCTATTTTTCTGCTAAAAATGAGTGATCCAAATAGCATCATGAGGAAACACTTGAGAAAACCGAAATGAAAGATTTTATATGTACAGGCCTGTTTTGGTGTTGTTTTTTTTTTTAGTCATAAAAGACAAAGGCAGAGAACCATTCCAGATAAAGACGACTGAAGAGACCTGAGTCAACTGGATCCTGAATTAGGAAAAGAAAAAACACACAAAAACTATAAAGGACACCACCACCAACTGCCTAAGCAGGAATAGGGCCTGTACATTAGATAATAGTGTTCCATTTCTTGAATTTGACAATCGCACTGTGGTTAGGTAAAAACAATTCCTTAGCCTATATGAGTATTCTGTTTTATTTTCACAACTTTCCACAAAGCATGAAATGATTTCCAAATAAAAAGTTGAAATCACAACTCTATTCCTCATCTGTAGTTCCCTAAACTGTCAGTTTAGCTGTCTATTTACCTGGACTTAGTACTCACCTCCAGTCCCTTTGCCCAGCTTTCCTCGATCTAGTAAGTCTTTGTTTTTTTTTCCTTTTCCCTTTAATGTTTTGGCTGCATGACATGTGGGATCTGAGGTCCCCAACCAGGGATTGAACCTGCATCCCCTGCACTGGAAAGTAGGTTAACCAGTGGACCACCTGGGAAGTCCCAAGTTTTGCTTGGCTAAATTTTATCAGCAAGTAGCTACTTTCCAGAAGGACTCACAGATGCTGCAGCTTCCAAGTTCTTTCATGTTTGGAAACATCTGTCTTTTTACCTGAATAATAACTATCTGTATATGATGCTCGTGATCATATTTTCTGTCCATCAGAACTTGGGAAACAATGTGCTACGTTGTTTTTCCTTTTTTCTGGCATTGAATGCAGCTGCAGTCGGCTGTTTTTTCTCCCTTTTTAAGGAATCTGCTTTTTCTGCCTGGGGACCTGAAGAATCCTCTGTATACTTTCAGAAACATCTGTTAGGTCCCTGTCTATTTCTGACATATTTAGCAGTTCTGATACTGTATGGCTTTGGTCCTCAGTTTGTCTCCTTAACTCTTCCTTATCTCCACTCAGCTTGTATTATTTCATCCTTGTCTCTTTAAACAGTTGTTTTATTTACATCACTAAAGTTTTTTTTTTTTAATATTTATTTATTTGGCTACACCAGATCTTAGTTGAAGCGTGCAGGGTCTTTAGTTGTGGCATGCGAACACTTAGTTGTTTCATGTGGGAATCTAGTTCTCTGATGAGGGATCAAACCCTGGCCCCCTGCATTGGGAGTGCCCAGTCTTAGCCACTGGACCATCAGGGAAGTCCCTACATCATTTAAATTTTTATATAACACAGAGCAATATTTTACTCTGGGTAATGCTTTCTCATGGCCTGAATTCCTCATCACCCTTTGGATTCCTAGGTTCCTTTTTTTACTTTTTTCCTCTTTTGGTACAGTATGTTTCCAGTTGCTCATCCTACCATGGGCAGCTCTACTTAGACCTTCTATTTGCTCACATGTAATGTCAATGTCCTTTATGTCCTTCCTACTTTATCTGAGCCCTTTCATCTTCATGTTCAAGCTACAACTGAAAATTGGGTGCTGTGGTCTATACTTTCTGTAGTCAGAGGCAAGGATGGGGAGAGTGCAATTCAGTTGATGCATAAAGTCTGCTATAGGTCTCTCTCTGAGCTTTCTCCTCCAGATCCTGCATCTCACCCATTGTGCTGGGATAGAGGTAACTCTATTACCTGGCAGGTATTACAAGTTGGAAGGACTGATGCTGAAGCTGAAGCTCCAATACTCTGTCCACCTGATGTGAAGAGCCAACTCATTGGAAAAGACCCTGATGCTGGGAAAGAGTGAGGGCAGGAGGAGAAGAGGGCAATAGAGGATGAGATGGTTGGGTGGCATCATTGACTCAATGGACATGAGTTTGAGCAAGCTCTGGGAGAGGACAGGGAAGCCTGGCGGGCTACAGTCCAGGGGGTTGCAGAGTCAGGCACAGCTAAGCGACTGAGCAGCATCATAAGTTGGGTCTTTCAACATCTGCTCTCATCTCCTCTGTGTTTCTGCCCCTTTCTGCAGGAATCCAGACTCATCTCTGCAACTGGTGACACTATTACAGAGATCTGGAGGGTCCTCTCCAAATGAAGAGATAAGAGGGCCGTGAAGAGGAGCCCTCTGCTAGTCCTTCCCCCTGCTTCCTTCCAGAAAGTTCTGCAATGTCTGCATGTTTAAGTCATTGGAAAAAAAAAAAAAAGACTCACTGAGAGTGAGAGGATGAAAACTACAAGCTTAAGGACAGCAGCAGAGCCAAGAGGGAAGGTCGGCTTCCCTGAGGAAGTTCTAGAGTGGCTGGACCCACTGGGACTACCTACCTGTGCATTTACCATCATTTGAAGGGGGAAAAAAAACCACCACCCATTCCCATCCAACCCTCATTTACTTAAGCCATTCTGTTGGCTGGACTTGCTGTGGAAAATGACAACTAGCACTTTCTTCCAGGTCTGGTAGAATCCTGAGTGGTAGCAGAGGGCTCCTTAGCCTCAAAGATCTTTCCTTGGCTGCCTAGTCACTCCCTTCAGTCTCGTTTTCTCCAAACTGGGGCTAAGGGGAGTTAGAGTGAAATCCTGGGAATTTTGCTATCTGTTTTCCTTTCTCTTACCACTATGAACACTGTCAATTTCAGTGTTTACAACAGGAAGCTGGTTGGCTTTGCTGGACTTTCCTGGAGCTCTTGTTATTTATTTATTCTTTATTATTAAAAAAAATTATTTGTTTACTTATGGCTGAGCTGGGTCTTTGTTGCTGCAAGTGGGCTTTCTCTGGTTGTGAAGCATGGGCTCTAGGCACTCGCGGGCTTAGTCAGCCTGTCGCATGTGGGATCTTCCCAGACCAGGGATCAAACCCGTGTCCTTGTATTGGCAAGTGGCTTCTTAACCAGGGAAGCCCCTGGAGCCCCTTTTAATAGTTGAAAAAGTGTATGTCTTTCATTAGGTATTGAGGGAGAGAGAGTCTATGATCAACCTTCACTCACCCCCTACTTGCCCATGAGCACCCCCACTTCAGCCCAGATTAAAATTTGATGGCTGATGATCACTACTTTTCGAAAACGAAACAGGACAAGCTAAAAATAGTGCTTCCTTTCTAAACATTCAGGTCTGGGAATGCAGGCTTATGTAAAAGGCAGGTAATTATTCATGGATCAATTGAGACGATAGCCCCTAGTCTTTTGTTTACTGTATCTGTCATATCCTCTGGGAGGAAGAGCTGTTGATGAAACACCATGACTGAGTCATCTAATACCTGTGCCGTTTCCATAAGCCAACTGTGACCTCATTTTGCGAATAACCAGGGGGAAAAAAATCAGCACTGTTCCCATAGTGACAGTTCAGTGTCTCTGCAGCCCTCTTGGGGGAAGAAAACACGTGCAGTTTGGGAATGATAAATCAGACATTCCAAAACTGACTCCCTAAGGTGACTGCCTCTATAGAACTCACATCACTTGGATTATTTTTAGTATTTTCTCTATGAAAATAAATAATGCACTGCATGGTTTCCTTAATCCTGAAACCACATGATCCAGCCTGAATCCACTGTACAAATCTACCATCCACACGGGGCGCATGGCCCGCTTATGTTGTGGCTGGATTTTGGCAACCATGAGCTCTCTGCAACAAAGTCAGGAGACTGGAAGTGAGTGGACTCGTGTGAGAGAAGTGGAAGGGGCAAGTCTCACAGTCTCTGCATCGTATTCTGCAAAACAGGACCAAAGGGCCTGGCTGAAAATGAGGAACTTATTTCCTCACCCGTTCACTCCTTCATTCACTCAACCTGCATGTCTTGCTCTAGGAGTCCTACTGTCTCAGCGCTGGGTGGGGAGAGAGCCTGAGTTCCAAGTGTCACACACAGAGAGCCAAGAAAGAGACCATGACCCAAACCAGGGAAGGCAGCGGCCACCTGGAGAGCAGAGATGACGACCAGCAGCGAGGCCAAGTGCACCGAGTGGGGGACGAGGAAGAGGACCTGGAAAAGCAGACACACAAATAGCAAGTGATGCGGTGTGGTGGGAGAGGCAAGAGAAACATGAGCAAACGGTGTGGAGGAAGCTGGAGGTGGAGAGTCAGAGCGTCCACAGAGGGTGGAAGGAGCCATCCGAGTGTGCAGACACCACAGAGCAGCCATCCTTCACGCCAGAGTGCACTGGGAACGGCTGGAAGCAGACTGGAGGGGGCGGGGAAAAGGGGGGGAGGTGAGAAACAGGGAGAAAACAGACTATTCAGAGTCTGGAAGTTAAGATGAGGAGAAGACAGGGCTGCGAGTGTCAACAGGGTGGCTAGGCTGAGCCCTGCTTTTAGGAAGACCCAAAGGGGCGACGAGAGGTAGCAGCTCCTGTCACGGGGAGGCTTCAGGAGGGAGGCGAGGCAGTCCGAACAGAGGAGGAGCCTAAGACACCCGAAGCAGACAAACAAAATGCGGTCTATCCCTTCGGTAAAATACAGCTCGGCCATGAAAAGAAATGAAGTCCCGACACAGGCTACAGCATGGATGTGCCTCAATACACTATGCTCAAGGAAAGAAGCCAGATGCAAATGGATACATACTGTCTATTGCCACTTATGTGAAATGCCCAGAATAAGCAAATATGCAGGGATTAAAAATGGATTCGTGGTTGGCAGGGCTGGGAGGATGGAGGAATGGGGAGTGGCTGCTTACGTGGAGTTTTCTTTGTTGCGGGGGGCGGTGATGATGTTCTAGATAGAAGTGATGGTCACACAGCACTGTAAATGAGCTAAGTGCGACTGAGTTGCACACTGTAAACTGAAAACAGTACATTTATGCAGTGTGTATCTGAACACGTGCACACACCCAAAACCCGAAGCAGCATGAAACCAGTCGGCCATCAGGCAGGAAATAGGTTGAGAGCAAACCGTCCACAGCAATTATAATGACAATCCTCAAAACCGTCCGTCATAAGAAAGGGTAAATTACGTTATCTAGTCGGTTGAGTCATATGAAATTGCAAAACAACAGCAATTCCATATGTCCAATCTAACATAGCCTCTTTGAAAAGAGGAGGCACTCTGTGACATTTTGTAAGGATTTCTGTTACAGGTGATGCCAGCTAACGCCAACACTTCCGCCTCTCACAACCCTAACTGATCTTGGTTATCACTCCCCTCCCCTCTTAAAATAAAAACCCTGCTTGGGAAAGGGGACTTAAGAGACCCATTTTTCACTGGAAGGGACAATGTCTGATGGAGCAGACCACAAAGAATACGAACATGTGGGTTCTGCTTCTGGCTTGGTCAGCTGGGTTCTCGAGGGCTACGAGCCAGAGCAGGTGAGCCTGCTAACTATTCCAACACTTCTTCCAGGGGGAACACAGCGCCCACGTGTCAATCAAGGCAGATGTGGGTTCTAATGAAGCACAGAGTGGATCATCTCTCTACCTTCCATCAGCCAGTCCTGCTCTCTGTTAGCCCTCATTACTTCAGAGCTTCCTATATCAGCTTTTAAAACGATAAAAGGAGAGGACATTCTACAAAACCACTGTCACAGGGACACAGGGATTCCTTTATTGCAACAAATCATCTCACTTCCAAATAACACACAGGAAATGAAATAGTTCTCTTCATGAAGGGCTTCTTGAGGAAATCAAAACCCTTGGCCAATATTCCCAGTGAGAGCCTTAAGATAACAGAACAGATTCTGGGATCCCTTGGGTTTTCTAAGCAAAATAAGTATTTGAGGCAGAAAAAAAAAGTAATGGTAGGATTGAAAGTGCATTTTTATAGTACTATTTGACCCCACCTACTCCATTCCTAGTTCAGAGGGTTTTTCTTTTTTTCTTTTAATCTTAACAGTTAATGATGAAGTACAAAGAAATAAGTTTTATTCTCAGCAAAGGATAGTAGCAGGCCAATGGACTTACGAGTTAGTCAGACATGAGTTCTGATCTTGGCTCCTCCGCTGCCTGGCAGTGTCCTTGGTAAACTGCTTCATGTTTGAGCCTCAGCTTCCTTCCTATAATGTAACCTCACTATTGCAGGTATGATGATTCTATGAAACAACGGCAGAGCAATCTGCTCAGTGACTGAAACACGGTCAGCGAATTGTGGCGCCGCTGAGCAAAGGGAACAGGAAGGAACTCAGGTCCAGGTCAGTGTTTATCTGTCCCACATTCAGTCTTTACTGCCTTCACTTTAGCATGAAATGCTGGAGAGTCTTACAGCACAATTAAAATTCTTCTTCTTTTTTTTAATCTATTTGGCTGTGCTAGGTCTCAGTTGCAGCATGCAGGATCTAGTTCCCTGACCAGGGATCGAACCCAGGCCCCCTGCATTGGGAGCATGGAATCTTAACCACTGACCACCAGGGAAGTCCCCACCGCCTCAGTTCTTTTTCTGAATAGGGTTTCTGCCCAACTCTGTAGTATATTTCTGAACAAAGCTGATGGATAGTTTGGCTCAACCATAGCAAGCAACAAAGTGGAAATTCGTGATTTTATGCAAGTAAGTGGCTTGTGTAGACTGCTGGAGTCTAGATTTCTGGACTCTTGGAGATTATGTAGTAAGAGTAATAAGAGCCGATGAATGAATCAATCTTCATTAGCCTAAGGTTGGTTCTAAGTTACTTTCAATGGGGAGATTCTCCCCAGTGTTTTGAGACGTACGCACGTCAAGTGAAGTGTTACCTGCAGTCTTCCTCAGTGCTCAGCAAGTACAGTCTCGCGTGTCACAGCCTGTCATGGTTTGGTTCCCAGCCGCCTGCTTCTCTCTCCAGAGTAAGACCCAAAGGACAAAACCACCCCCTAATATTTTTTTTTTTTCCACCCTCTGTTTAAACGGAAGTCACTGCCCCGGCTGCTTCTTGCAGGTGCTGTTTCCTACCACTCTTCAAAGTCTCCGAGTTTCAAATTTTTAGACACAAAACCTTTTCAAAAGGAAGGTAAATTTGAATCCCAAGGCAAAAGAGGAAGAGCTGGCAGATGGAGAGAAGCCCAGAAAACCTCTGCCTGAGGAACCGTGAGGAGTCACTCCTAAGTCTTGCCGGCTCTGAGTGACACACAAGAGATGTAACAATGGTCCAGTCAAGGTCACAACATAAGATGAGAAGCTGGCCTCTGTGTGTTCCTCCCACTGGTGGGATCCACGCTCTCCACCAAAGATGTTCTGTGAGATGAGATAAAAGGAGACAGACAGACTCAGCACTTGGCTGAGATCCTTCCCTTGCGAGTCCTTACAGACACGCTGATGTCAGAGGTGCCCAGTGTTTCACACACTGGTTTGAGCCAGGAAGAAAAGAACCTCGTCCGGTCCAAGGGCTTCTGTTTTTCATGAACCCTACTCTCTCACATACTGACCAAAGCAGAGTGCAGTGACCCCGTTTAAGTCAACCCACTCTGATTCTTTCCCTGACCCAAGTCAGAATCTGACACACGTCTCTGACACTACCGGCTGAATGAGGTTGAGCACGTGACTCCCTTCTGGTGCTTCCGTTTCCTCTTTAACACATGGGAGTGATGACAGTGCCGGCTCATGGGAACGACTGTGAAGATAGGGAGGTCAGCTGTCAGGTATTTGTGCCTGTCTCACAGTAAGGTAAGAGCCACTGAGGGTGAGTTATAGTCACCAAGAGCGTCACTTGTCATCCTGGAGTCTGGGGAGGTGGGCCATTTCTCCCACGAAGGAGTGTCCTTGTGGAGAGCTCTAATGAAGACTTACAAGTCTGAAACCAACTCTCCAAAGAGTGCTTTCACCACAAACGATGCCATGTCAATGGACAGTCAGTACAAATTACTCCAGAATACTCTATCCAAATGAGAATTAATGTTTGCAAAGTATGCTTGGGGAAAAAAAAATTTCCCCTTGACATGCAAAGCAAAGAATAATGACCACACGGTAAAATTCTCTTTAAAATGTCTTTTTTTTTTTTTTTAGTTTCTGCTCTGAGGCCAGATGTGGCTAACAGTCTAGCATTTTGATTTAAGAATTAAAAAAAAGAATAGGGCATTCTTTAAAATCAGTTTTGCTTCACTGTTTAATGAACTTATCAGAAACCTTTATAATTTAAATAGGGAAACAAGTGGGTTGTGGTTAGCTTCTAGTTCATTCCAGGTATAACACACATTTCATAAACCAATGCATCAGTGCACAGGTATACACAGTTCCCTTAGGAGCTGTTTAAACATTGTTTTTTACTTAAAAGAAAAGCAGAGTTCTATTTAAAAACAGCTTCCAACCTTCACACCAAATCTGTATTCTTGGAACCTTCTTCTTAAAATCAATTTTGATGGAAGAAAAAAAAAAAATCTTAGAGAAAAAAACAAAACTGAAACCAAAGCAGGAGGCAAAACATACTGTCCCTTTCCATTTAAATGCATTACCATAAGATCATCTGATAAAAAGTCTTATTTTCTCCTTGCTTGCAAGTTCCTGGTGTTTGTTTTTTTTTTTTTAAAGGACCTGTCAGCTCACTCCTACCCAAGTGCTACAGCAGCATGCTAGAAAATGAGGGGACATAAAACACAGGTGACTTGAGATCCCACTGGAATGACCCAACCACATCAAGCACAGTCTCCGAGGAGCCTCCGAGAGCCCTGCCCACGGCAGCAGCAGATGCTGGCCTGGCAGGGCCGGGGGTGCCCACCCCAACGGACGCCCACTGACCTTTTGGTGACTGGTGACTTCGTCCCTGCTCCTCCCCAGCTCCTCGTTAAGTTTCACGTTCTCTTCTTGCAGCGCTGAGAGCTGCTGGGACTTCTGAGCTGCTGCCTGCTTTAGGGTTTCTCTGCAAGGACAGCGAGTGTGGGGTTACCATAGAAACAAGACAGGCAAGGAAACTGTGGGAGAGGACCAACTCCACAGCACTGGGGAAAATATATCTGGGTCACGTGCCTGCTAGGATCTGTAATAACAGGAGGCAGGATTGTCTACCTGCAGGAGGGGCCAAACGGCTTTAACCTCTCAGGGGGAGGACTGCTGCCTGCAATTATTATATTTTTTCTCCTCAAACCTAATCAACACTACATCTACTCTCTTACCACCCACACTTACCCCACTTCTAAATACTTCCCACACAAAAAAGCAATGTTACTCTCTAAAATAAATGACAGATGAAATGGCCGGTATTCCTTTTTGTTTCCATTAGAAAATTAAATTCACTACATTGATAGTGATTTCCATCGTTGCCACAGTATTCTGCTCTAACTGTACAAATCTGTAATCTTTTTTTTTTTTTTTTAGGAAGAAATGTAGAGCTGATAATTCCATTTGCTAGCATTTGTCAGAATCAAGTGTTGCCGTAAATCTGGGTATATTTTCAGGACGACTAAAGGTGAAACGCCCAAAGGAAATGTAGTTTTCTAATTACAAAACAAGTGTTTAATTTTGATTGTATTCTTTCTATACTGTTGACTTGTAATTAAAAGAAGCAAATAAAAATACAACTTGCTGACCATACATATCATGAATATCAGCATATAAAATGTGAACAGGGTAAACATATGAATTAAACCTCTTCCCATTATTAAACTTGACTAAAAATATACATCCCAAATTATCCTTTACATGTGGATATTCAAAATAGTTTATTGGATTGTTGGATTTTAGTTTTAAACCACAGAAGGTGGTTTTGATGCAATTATGAATTTTAAGTCTGGGCTGGCCACACTCCATTTAGTGAGCTATCATACGTGGCTGAATTCTGAATCAAGTCATCTGGGTATGATTCCATCTGCTGATGCATGAACACGTCTATTTTTAACCTCAGTTGTCTAATGGGTGGCAGTACTTGGTACCTGCAGTTTTCTTGATTTTTAATTCTCCATGTACCTATAACATACCTATAGGGCTGACTTTGTGAAGATATAGGGCAATATGTCGACACGAAAATTCTCTTAACACATTAAATTTGTCATTTGACAGAGATGTTTATTTAGCAAGTGAAGAAAAACTAAGAAGGAATTTTAGACTCAAAAGCTGGGAGGCTTGATTTCAATTATGGATCAACACACACACACACACACACACACACACTATAAGTAAAGTTTATCTTCTGGCTAAAGTCTATCAATTCTTGATAAATTCGAGGATTTTACTTATGATGAAATCATCATAAGCCAAACCTTTTATTCCCAAGTGGTCAAAACCTTCATTAGGAGCCATTTGGTCTCAGCATTTGTGTGGCCTGTCAGTGGTAAGTTCTCGATCCTGTTCTTTCTCTTTTACAGATTTTCATCCTTAAAAAAATTTTAAAACCTTGGTTTCCATTAAGAGCTCCCAGTAAGGGAAATTAAAACAAGGAGTCAGGAAATATCAAGATGCCCTAAGATTTATACAAATGATATATATTCAATGTTTTAAAATCTACAGTATGATCTCATGTATATTTTCTCATTTCATCCTCAGAGCCCAAGGAGGCTCATGTTATTATTTATATTTTAAAGATTTCAAAATTGCAGCTCAGGGAAGTGAAAAGATTTGCCCCAAGTAAGTTGTAGAATCAAGAGAACTAGAGGTAGAACTGGGAGACAGACCTCAGTTGTGATCTGAATATAGAAACACCTTTCACCTTTTCTTTAGACCAGAGGAGATATGTATATTTCATAGATGGAGGAGGCTCCAACAGCCCAACTCCTGGACATACTTTAAGGAATAATTTTGAAAATACCTACAAATATATTTTTCACAATTTTATAAGTTGCTTTTCCCCCCCATATATATAACAATATCTTGCAAAACAAAAGATGACTCACTGTTTTAAAACTGAGATGCAAAATAAACCCTGCTGATATTGACTTGCAAACATTCTACTGAGGAATCTATCATAAATTTAATAATTACCATGCTAAACATATTCTACTTTTTAAAAATATTTACTTGGTTATACCAGGTCTTAGTTGTGGCATGTGGGATTTAGTTTCTTGACTAGGAATCGAACCTGGGCCCCATGCATTGAGGGCCTAGTCTTAGCCACTGGACCACCAGGAAAGTCCTAGTATATTCTAGTTTTACTACTGAGCCAGGTGAGTAATTAAAGGCAAAATTAGATTGCTTATATCGTTTTCCCTCAGAGTCAAAAATTACACACCAGAGATACACAATTTTGTTCTCTTTCCAACTAAAAACAGGACCTGGCTAGCCAAAATCAAGAGTTTTCCTAAAACCAGTTTAGGAAATGGCATAGAGGAAAAGGAACGTTTAGTTGCAAGGGCTAGCTGAGTTTCCAGGGCCAAGGGCAAGATCCTTAGGGCTGGTTCCCATTAGAACTCGTGGGTTTGCAGAGGTGTCCCTTTTCCTCCAGGAACTCCAGTCCCAGCAGGTAATGAGAAATACCTGAAAAGCTCCAGCGGCATGAAGGTCCCAGGTATGTGGTCACAAAACACAAAAAGCTGCTCCTTCTCTAGCTCAGAGCACAGTGAAATGACTGCGGGTCTCTTTTTGAGCAGCACTGTTCTCATGACACAGTACATTTATATCAGCTGGTCCCTGAAATGTGGCCAAGTCTCAGGCAGGGAACAATGAGTCACTGGGGGTGTGTTTGCAGGGGGGCGCTTTCAACCCACTCCTCACACCTCCCTCCCAAGGCTTCTCACTAACGTCACCGCTGTGTCTCCCACTGCCCCTGTGTCCCGCTCTGAGGCCTGGCACAAGGCAAGGTTCTCCGTAGCCCTGGCGAGCCAGGAAAAACGGCAGCCCCTCCTCAAGTGAACTACTCCCCTTGGGAAAGGGAGATGCAGGGACCCAGCCCTGGGAGGAAGGCAGGCCTATGGGAGGTGGGCGGCAGTACGGCTCATGGGTTTTTGCTCCCGTGAGCCTACAGGCGCGAGCTCAGCTTCTGTTATTCAACGGGGTCTTTCAAAAAGGGGCAAACAGAGTAAGCCGCTCTCTTGGAAGGAGTGAGATCACCCCATGCTGACTAGGGGTGGAGACAGAACAGAAAGACTTGAGTGAGGACGGGGACACATGAACCCTACACCAGTGTGGCGACCCTTACAGGAGGCTCCTGCATGGTGCTGCAGGACAGGGGGATTTTATCTGACTCCCCGGGGCTCTCTGATACGTCCGCTCTGGCCCTGCCCCTCCATTACCTAGTGCGGCCCAGGGAGCTCAGAGGTGGGATTATGGCAGAGGGAGGTTGGTGAGGGAATCTTCTCCTGATGCTCAGATCCTCCCTCACCAGATGCCTGTGTGACACAAATGAGCTGAAGTCAATGTAGTGCTCCAGACCCTCAGGCCGGCAGAGCTACTGTGTCACGGGGTGGGGGCAGATCCTAAACTGTAGCTGAACCTCCCCTCTCTCAACAGCTTTAAATTTTTTTCCCCATCATAGAAAAAGCAATGGCGGCTTCCATTTATGCTGTTTAGCCTTGGCACACTAGGATAGTCAAGCCTCTCCCAGTGGCCACCACAACTCTACACATATACATAGGTGTAAATGGAACTGTTGGGAGCTGTTTAAATACCGTCTAGAGAAATATCACTAAAACTAAGGCTGGACGAAAGGATCCATTGTCAGCGTTGTGAGCTGTCCATCTCAGGTAAGTAGCCCAGAGAAGAACTCTTCTAGGAGGATTTTAGGAACTCACAGAAGAACTAGAGATAATATACTAATTTAACCCAAGCTTGATCAACAAGTAGTATTGAGGATGGCAACTTGGAAAGAGGAGTTTGGAACTGATGCTTTTGTCTCTGTTTGAATCTCATCTATTTGTTTGATCAGAACTGGAAATAAATAATACAAGCCCTTGAAGGGCAGAGTCCACATACAATTCATTTTTGGATCCTTCCTAGCTCAACTGTACCTAGCAGAAGGGGCTTACTCAAACGTTCACCAGATTAACTGGCTTTAAATGTTCGGTTCACACAGTTGATACAGAGTAGTTCTCAGAACAGATAAGCAAAATGAAATCTACTCTGTAACTATTACGTACAGCGCCAGATAAATAACCATCTGCAGCGGTTATAAGAACCAAACTTGAAAGGCAGTATTGACAAAGGAAACATGGGCAGCCTGTCTGCCTAAAATACAGGGAGCAGACTGATGAGTAAACTTGGATCAGAAAGAGGCTTTCAAAGTTCTGCTCATTTAATGTCCATGACAGAAGATTAGATTACTCTTAAAATCAAGACTATTTGATGCTCTTCAAAGTGTATGCTTTCCCCCACCCCCTATTGAAAGAATTTTAAGGGATTAATTAATAGAGGGTCTGATGTTTCCTAATGTTGAGATTGCTACCACATAAGCATACTATTTTTCTTAAATGTTATTATTGGGGTATAGTTGCTCTATAATGTTGTATTAGTTTCTGCTGTACAACAACATGAATCATATATACATGATTTATACATATATGCCTTCCTTTTGAGCTTCCCTCCCACCCCCATCCCACTCCTCTAGGCCATCACAGAGCACCAAGCTGAGCTCCTTGTACTATACAGCAGCTTCACACTAGCTATCTGTTTTACACTTGGAAGTGTATACAAGTCAGTCCCAATCTCCCAGTTTGTCCCACCTTCCCCTTCCGTGTCCATGTGTCTGTTCTATTCCTGCCCTTGCAAATAGGTTCATCTACCATTTTTCTAGATTCCACATACATATAAACATACTACCTGAAAAAGTTCTACTTCCCCTTGTATTTGCAAAAGGTTTTATCAAGTCACATTTGAATTCCAAGTGTTGTAACTCACCAGCCAGCACATATTTCATTTTGACCCTGTAGCTGAGCTATAGTCCCAACTTCACAGTGGTTATAGGGGTGAATTCTCAAGGGCTGCAATGGCATTTAGCAGGGGCAGGATGGAGACTATTACTTTGACTTTTTATACACTTGTCAAGTACTTGAAAAAAGTAACTAGCACTGTTTCTACTTTTGCAATTTTAAATAAGTTCCATAATTTCTTTCATAATGGGTAAACTTACATTTCTTTCTTGAATTCTTCTATTTTTTGGTTCTCTACCGTCAGAAGCTCTTTTGATTTGTTCAGCTCTTCCACGTTTTTCAAGTTGTTTTCTTTAAGTGTATCCAACTTAAAGACCAAGAGAAAAAAACTTAATGAAATTATTTCATTTTTCAATCACATAAGTGGATAGGCAAATCATTCATGAAAATGTGCATTAGACAGGTGAAATTAAAATCCTTTGCAAAAAAACAAATTAAAAAAAAGATCACCTGGGTAAAGAGATAACAAATGATCAAGTCTATTATAAACTGCAGCCTTCCCCATAGGTTAAGTCAGACATTCCCTGTACACCTGGCCAAAAGGTCAAACTAAATTGCAACATAAAGCAAAAGGTCTTTTTCATTTTTATACAATTCCTAAAATTTATCATTGAGCTTGCTATTCATGTACGATGCATCTTAAAACATGCATTAGAAAATAAAAACATTAGAAATAAATTGCAAAGGCATGACATCAAGGACTAATTCTTTGTAATGAAAACACATTCCTTTCTTCCCGCAAGACTAGTAATTTAGGATATGATATTTTTCAATGTCAGTGCCAAATTTCAATTTATATAATCCTCATTATAAAAACTCCTGGGATATTTGTAGATGGGAAAGATTTAATTATTCACCTGAACTTCAGTCTGAAAAGGGAAAGACCACATAGCGAGACTGAAAAGCACTCACTCACTTTCAGTCCCATCACCTGCCCACGTGGGATGTGGCCAGCCTACGGCCTGGCCTCTGGTGGGAAAAGCAGACACATTATTGGAATTAGTGGGGACATGACCAACCTCAGGCTCTGGCAGGTGGCTGGAGTTCTAGGTACGCAGCCCCCAAGGACGGGGAGCTTGTCATGGGTGACCCATCACACATGTGTGCTCCTGGTGCCATGCTGGCTTTCTAGGACTCGTACAGTTATCTCCTCCAGCCAGAGGTCATTTTGTCCTACCATATGCTACCTGTCAGGAGCCCTGGAAGTCAGGAGCCCTGGAAAGTGTCCTGCAAATTTTAACACCACCATCTTCCTTTTAATGCTCCCTAACATTCCAGATTCATGGAATGTTCAGTGAGACCAGAAAATGATTCATCCAGTCAGTATTCTGGCTGTAACGAGACACCAAGGGGTAAGTTATAGAAACAGGGGATTCGCTCTGAATCTACCTTCAAAGCTTAGGGACATTCCTTAAAATCTTATTTACTTTAGCTTTCAATCGATTACCATCTATAATTTTTAATGCTTTTATGTTTTCAGCTTAAGTCTTGTTCTCTTAGGACTGTCAACTCAATCATAAATGTACTCTTTTCCACATCAAGCTTTATTTCCCGTCTAATTATTTCAAAATGTTTATGCCTTTATGGATTTCAATCCTTGCTCTGCTATCACGAGGAGACCTGATCTTTACGACAGCTATTCAGTGTGCCTGTCTGGATCTTCCCTGGCTTTAACTTCTTAACATCTCACCTGTCACTTTAAAAAGCATCTGAAGTTCTATAGAACTTCACATAACTATTTCGGCGAAGCAATCTGCTTTGGATTTACGTAACAGCTTTCCAAAGAAAGAAAGGGCTGGTATGGGGTGTGGGGAGGGGGGGCGGGCAGGCATCAAAAGAGAGGTGCAAGGATAAGAAATGCTACTTTTGGACAGAATCAAAATTACCCTGACGCCACAAATCTGTCTGAGACCCAGAAGTGACTGATTCAAAATGAGATATAAGGGAGGCAGTACTGAAATAGGCCAAGAAAAAGGCCGATGTCAAACTCAGGGCTGAGGGATGGAGTCCAGTGGCTCAAAGTTGGGAGGCACTTGGGAGAAAAAAAAAATACACATGATTTAAGACAAAAAACACAAAAGCTAGAGAATGCCACTGGTACCTCCTCTCAGCAGTTGTGTCAGTAAACAACTATCGCAGAAACCCACACTACCAGGGCTTTCCCCTCCTTTTTTAAAGGTTGATCTTACTAAATTGGTAATGAAGTAATACACTTTATTTCATAGGATCACCATCCTGGTGTACATGCGACTCCACTAACATAGATCAAACCTGTGTAAGGCCACACTTCAAAAAAAATAAGTAAATAAACCATCCTGAGTTAGTCATCAAGAATTCCATGAAGTCGATAGGCTGTCCTTTGTACAAAAAGCCATTTAAATCTGATTACTTCATTCTGCAGTTTTTCATTTGTTTGCTTGGAATCTTCCAAGGAGGCCAGTGTCTCGGTTTTCTCTTTGGTCATCTGTTCCATTATCTGCATGGCATCTTCAGCGGTTTGAGCAGCCTAAGTGTGAGAAAGCAGTGTGAGAAACAAGGGCACCCCTTACCAACCTGGGAGGGGGTGACTAACGCTCAGGCCACAAGGCTCAGGATCTGTGTGGTGAAGGGAATCACACGGAGACGATGAGCCGGTAACCAACCCCATGCCAAGACAGACAGATCAAGACGAACAAGCAGAACAAAGTTATAGACACTTTCTGTGCCATTTTTCAACAAGCCAAACTGAAATATGCAATTTACGTATTTTCAGATCCCTATAAACCTACGCCTTCTAAGTTCTGAGTTCCACTGACAATGGTGCTCATCACTCTGACTTATGTTTGAGAGAAATGTTCACTGATAAGAAAGGCTTACATCCTTCTGTGGTCAAATGTTTTCTCTTAATCATATTTACTGTTAGAAGTTTAAAATACTCTTCTTGCTATCTCGAATTTGGGGCTTTTGAAATCACTTGGAATTTCGGTTGGGAACTTTTCAAACAAAAAGGGTAATTATTTGGGCGGTTACAGTATTTAAGGCTCAAGTGTTTCATGAGAAGCATTGAATGACCAAGTCTATGAGAAGCTGTAGGCAATGAATACAAGCATGGCTGTGAATAAAAAAGATAATATACACATGGAAACCAATCCTTAGTTGATACAGTATTGAATATAAAATCACAGAAGTGAATTAAAATCTTTTAAGGCATTAAAATCCAGCTGCTGAGAATTCTGCCTTTATACCTTCCCAGTAACTGGAGGGAAGATTTATGAAACAATTAAAGCCACATAGAAGATACTAAGTTTTAACATGTGACCATTTTACCATTGTTCTTAAGCCTTTAAGAACTATGGTTGCCTTTCTCAGAAAAATTCTCCCTAAATTAAAAAACATCTATCCTTTTTATTCACAGTTTGCAATCTTTTCTAATGGAGAGAGATGATAGCAATTAGACATTTGGTAAACACTTGCCCTTTCAGGTGGTAACAAACAGCTTGAGATACCTGACCAAGTGATTAAATGGGGTGCGTTTCCTTCTTTGGAAATGAAGGCACGTTCCCTCAGCCACTACAGGGTTAGTGAACAGGGTTAAGGCCAGGGGCCCAATCCCTGAACCTCCCACTTTACCGTAAAGGACTGCAGAGTCTCGAGCTCTCTGATTTTTAGAGTGAGCTTGCTCTTGTCTTTCCTCAAAATACGGTTTTCGTTTTGAGACTCCAGGAGGTTGGCTGAGATGTGGCTGTTGGTTTTGGCCAGCTGGCTGATCTCTTTCTGGAGGAGGAAGTAGCTTTCGGCCAGCTTCTCCTTCTCCTTCAGGAGCTCGTCCTTTTCCAGCATCATCTCTCTTTTCTCGGCCAGAAGGTTTCTGTTGTCCTGCATCGCTTTGGCCTGCTCAGCCAGGGTCACCTCGTGGTTCAGCTGCAGGTCGTCCAGCATCTTGGTGAGGTAGCCATGCAGTTCCTGCAGTTCCAACTTGGACTTGGACAAGGCAGCAAAGTCACTCTTCAGAGTCTCTATGTTGGCGGCCAGCCGCGCCGTCTCTGCACTCAGGAGTTCCTTCTCCTTGATGATGTCAGCCACTTTCTGCTCCGAGTTGGTCTTGTCTTGGACGAGCGTGTAGTTTTCAGACTGGAGCTCCTGGGTACAGGTTCTCAGCTTCTCCACCTCCTGTTCCAGGAGCGCCACCCTCCCATGGAGTTTGTTGCTCTCGTACAAGGAGGCCTCTTTGTTCTGCGTCCTGGCTTCTTTCTCCAGCACGAGGGACTGTTGCATTGTGTGGACCTTCTCATTTAACTTCTGACATTCTTCTTGCAGATTCAACCCGTCCCTTAACAAGATGTTCTTTTCAGAACAGCAGGCCTTGAGTTCAGCACTTAAACTCTCCTTGGCTTGCAATACGTCAGTGTGTTCTTTTTCTAGCATCTTTTTGGCGTTTTGGGCCTCTTTTAGCATCAGAGAGAGATCGCACTTGGTGGCCGTGAGCTCTTGGTTTTCCTTTTCCCTCTCTTGAAGCTCTTTCTTCAGAGCATCGAGATTGCTGAGCAGTTTCATCTTCTCGTGCACAACGATTCTTCTATTGGCTGACTCTTGATCATATTTCTTTTTAAGGTCTTCCATGGCCTTCATGGACTTCTCTCTTTCTACCAGTAAATCCCCATTCCGCATCTCCAGTACCGATTTTTCTTTCAAGAGGTTATCCTGCTGCTTTTTGAGCTTGGTGATTTTCTGACAAACCAGCTCCTTCTCAGAAGTGAGGTACGTGATCTTCTCATTCAGGTTCATCTCGATGTGGGTGGACTCTTCCGAATATTTGCTGAGTTTTTCGGTGATGAGCCTATTTTCATTTAGCAGTTCTTCTTTCTCAGCCAAGAGCCTTCTCTCGGATGAGGTTAAGGTCTCTTTTTCATGCAGAAGCTGGATGCACTCGGAGTCTGTGATCTCCCGGCTGGTCTTAATTTCTTCCAGCAGGTTTGTGAGGCTCGTGTTCGTGGCCTGCAATTGCAGAATCTCCAGCTCAGCCTTCCTCAGGCCCTTGCTGGCCTCCTCCAGCTGTGCGCGGAGCTCGCCGGCTTCCGTGCTGAGCAGATGTTTGACCTGGAGGGCAGTCTCCAGACTGGCGTTCAGCTTTTCCTGATCCTGAAGCAGCATGTCCTTCTCGAACTGCAGGTCTTTGCTGCCCTGAAGAAGATGATCTCTTTCGACCTTCAGGGCTATACACATGTTGTCAAGACCTGACTGTTTCTCCAAAGTTGACTTTTTCTCTATTGTGAGATCCTCAATCTCCTGCACCAAGCTCTTCTGATCTTTGACCAGCTCCTCATAGGAGCTCTGAAGCTTCTGAATAATTTCATCTTTATCTTGAGCCAACGCGAGGTTTTCAGTGACCAGCTTCTTGATATGATTCTCCAGGCGATCTTTTTCTTCCCGATACTTCTGAGACTCGGCCATTAGAATATCTTTGCTGAACTGCAGTTCCTCTGTGAGTGCCTGCAAGCTTGCTTCGGAAGCCTGCAAAGACTCGTTTTCCATATTTATCTTCAAGAGTTCCTCCTGTGCGATATTGATCTCTTTCAGTAATTTCTCTCTCTCCACAGCCAAAGCTGCTCTATCGAGTTGTTCCTGCTGATAAAGCTTTTCAGCGTCTTGCTTTTCTTCCCAGACTTTCTCCTTTTCTAAATTAAGAGTTTCATTTACTGACCAGAGCTTCTGTTGGTCCTCCTGAAGTAAAGTTATTTTGGCCTCCAACTCTACAAGTTTGGATAGAAGTGAACCTTTTTCTAACTTTAAAGCATTCCCCTCCTGGGCAAGAAGCTGCTTCTCTGATTTCAGACCCCTCAGCTCTTCTGACATTAGTTCAATTTCTCTTTTGGCTGATGTTAGTAAGTAAGTTAGCGACTACAGAGACAAAAGATGGAAAGAATGGAAACAAAATGAAATCAAGCAGACAAATGCAAGCCCAAGTAACTTAACATAACCTAAGTCATAGAAGTTAAAAAAAAGTTTACGGTAAATGTCATAGAAACTATCTGGATAACAGGGGAAAGAAACTGGATGAATGGAGTTCATAAAAGGATAATGCAAAGCAACTGTAGCTTTGCAAAACCTAGATAACTCTATTGGTTCATCTTTGAAACAACCTCTGAAGTACTCCTGACAGTTAACTAGAAGATACAAACAGTAGTTTGACATCAAGGCATGGGATTCTTTTCCTGCCATTCCGAATTATCCAGTAATTTCTATTGTAGGAGGGATTCATAGAAGAATTTTTAAAAACATAATCCAAAGAACTACAAAAAGTGAGTATATTTTAACTAAAAAAGGGAAAAGGGAGGAGGTGTTATAAACTGTTGCCTTTCAAACTAACTTACAGACCCTTACTTACTGAAGAACCTGGCCTGAGACTGATTTAGTCCCAGTGATACATGTAACTGACAAAAAATGCAGACTGATTTGCTAGGCTTTGATGACCAAAATAAATGGGTTTTAAAAACATGTATTGGTTTATAAAATAAATTGACCATAGTGTCTCTACCAGCGCTGCCCAGAACTTTCTGCCATGATGTAAAAGGATTTGATCTGCACTGTCCATTGTGGTAGCCACTAGCCACACATGTGGCGCGTGTGACTGAGAAGGGGAACTTATAACTTGGGCTAGTGTAAATTCAAATGGCCACATGTGCCCAGTGCCTACTGTACTGGTTTGCTGGCTACTAAACTAGGGAACACGGGAGCATCGTGGGCTCCATGAACTTCCTGAGATTTCACCCGAAACTGAGTGTGTATATCAATTCTCCTGGGAAAACATCTGAAGGTTTCATCAGCTCTCAAAAGTGTCTGCTGAGCCCTTGCTGCTGACAAACACTGAGGTGTGAATATTCAGACTACTTTGGAAGGGAAAGAATTCTGGCATTTTAACCAAATGATCCTTATGAAAACAACAGCAAACAAAATTAATGGGGCTTTACACAAACCTCTAGAATGCTGTGGTTTGGTCAGACTACAGTATTTTAAGGGAACATTAGAGAACTGCTGTCTACCAAGATAAAGGGAGCCTCAAAGTCCAAAATTCTGGAAATTATATCCAGTGTTAAATGTTTCATAAAACTGGAGATATTTCACAGGGAAAAGAGAAAGCCTTGATGGGCAGCAGTAGCTTCCCTGGTAGCTCAGCTGGTAAAGAATCTGCCTGCAATGCAGGAGACCTGGGTTCGATCTCTGGGTTGGGAAGATCCGCTGGAGAAGGGAAAGGCTACCCACTCCAGTATTCTGGCCTGGAGAATTCCATGGACTGTATAGTCCACGGGGTTGGAAAGAATGGGACATGAATGAGCATCTTTCACTTTCACACATGACGTATATTATGATGTGCTCCATTTAATTTAAAAGGGATTTGTTTTGTTGTTGTTCAGTCACTGAGTCATGTCTGACTCTTGGTGACCCCATGAACTGTAGCACACCAGGCTTCCCTGTCCTTCACTATCACCTGGAGCTTGCTCAAACTCTTGTCCATTGAGTTGGTGATGCCATCCAATCATCTCATCCTCTGTCATCCCCTTCTCCTTCTGCCCCCAGTCATTCCCAGTATCAGGGATCTGTTTTAAGTCCTACATATATTCTTCTGTATTTTATTCTACTCAACTCCCACATGTATATAAACATTTCTCTGACACATTAAAAACAATTAAAGACAATAATTTCCTTTTCTTTGAGCAATTTAAATAGCAGTAAGAGGGTCAGAAAACATTGGGACACTGACAGGATCCTGACACCATAAAATAACATGCAATGTACCGAGTTCTACTCTACTCAGTAGTAGGATGTTTTCTCACAGCCCTTCAGTCCAACCTCCTTGTTAATAAGCTTTTAGTACCTTTCTGGGCACATATGAAAGCCGTCTCCAGAGGTCTCCCTTCTTACTTTTTCCTCTGTTCTTCCGACCGGGCTCCATTCCCTGCCCACCTGCCTCATGCGTGGCCTCTGTCTCTTGCTTTTCTGCACGATGTCTCTCCTAACCCTGGTGCAAGGTGGCAGCAAGACGGCCAAGACTAGGGGGACATGCTTTTCTGCGACAGTCTATTACAAGCAGATGGACAGGGCTCAGGCAACAGAAGGCTCTTTGAAGCAGCATAGGGGGTGATGGCTATACAGTGCTTTCAGGGTGGAAAGACCTGTAGCCACCACCACCTGAGAAGGGAGAGCAGTTGGTACAAAACACTTGAAGCCACAGGAGACGTCATTCACCTTCCTGCCATGCGCTCTGAAGGCCACTGAACCCATTCCATGCGTTGCTGCGTTCTAAGCACCCTTACAACCTTGACGCGGGACGCAAAGCTCACTATACTGGGGCACACAGTCCTCCCCACCACATACTCTGGCTCTGTCGGCTTGCTTCCCCAGCTCCTCCAGCTTCTGCAGCAGCTCGCGGTTCTCCTCCTGCGCGGCCTTCAGCCGCTCCTCTGTGTCCCGTAGCAGCTTGTGGAGGTTCTGTAGGACTTCTTCGTGCTTGGCTCTGCTCTCGGAACTGGCTTCCTCGTACCTGGCTTTCAGATCTTGACACTTGTTCTGGCTCACTTCCATCTTCTTTTCCTGCAGACACCCCACGTCAGGAGGAAGTCACCTGGCCACAGCTGTCCTGCCAGCCACCCTCTCTGCCCCTGCTGGCCACCAGTCCCCCTGACTCTCTCTCCTTACCAGGTCTGACAGTTTCCTCAGCAGTTCTTTCTTTTCTTCCTCATGCTTTTTAGCTGCTTCTTTCTGACTCTGTTCGGCTTTGAGAGTTACTTCCCTGATACTTTTCTGCAGAAGGCTTGCATTTTCATCAGCCTT
The DNA here is from genome assembly GCF_042477335.2 of Ovis canadensis. Taxonomy (NCBI): domain Eukaryota; kingdom Metazoa; phylum Chordata; class Mammalia; order Artiodactyla; family Bovidae; genus Ovis; species Ovis canadensis. The sequence continues at coordinate 63,444,866 of NC_091261.1, read as the reverse complement.
GGTTAGTTTCAGCTGTAATTCTTCTACATTTCTAGAAGGAATTTCAAAACGAAGCGTCAGATTTTTCCAAAGAGTACTTTAAATCCTAGAGTTATACTTTAAAAAATAATATTGATAATAATTGGCTTAATGATGATAAATGTTATGAGCAATAACATCTCGAATTAGGAAAAAAGAAAACTTGACTTGTCCTGAAGAATACTTTTTAACGACTGTGATGGTTATAAATACTTTAGAGTAACAACTACACTTAGTGTGAACATTTATTATTTTATGTCCGCCTCAGACGGTAACGAATCCGCCTCTAATGGAAGAGACCTGGGTTCTATCCCTGAGTCGGGAAGATCCCCTGGAGGAGGGCATGGCAACCCACTCCAGTATTCTTGTCTAGAGAATCCCATGGACAGAGGAGCCTGGTAGGCTACAGTCCACAGAGTCGCAAAGAGTCAGACATGACTGAGCACAGCACAGCATGTAGATCAATACAGAGAGATGAGCGAAAAAGAAACGTATTAAGTACTTAGAGGTTTCCAAATTTTAGCAGACTAAAATATTCAAGACTCATTTGGGTGCCACTTCAGAATGCAGATATGAAAATAACAATAAATAATTTGAAGTTCTAGCTTAAAGATAACCTTGTGGTCCAATGAAGATGTATGAGGGCCATCAGCCTAGAGAGCAGGCTGTCTCATAAATCAGAGGAGGGAAACTTGGATGGAAACACTGGATAAAACACTGATGGAAACGAAACTTCTCCAAGGCTCTGCGCCACAACCACCTGGCAGCTGTGACCGCCCCATGGCAAGTCTGGCCAGAGCCAGCCAACCAAGGCCCAGATGCCCATCACCCACCAGCGCTGAACCATGTGGGAGTGCTCGGCCGAACGCTTCTGCTGTTATTTTTTGGCCACACCTCACGCCATGTGGGATCTTAGGTCTCAGACCAGGGATCAAGCCTGTGCCCCCTGCAATGGAGGGGCATTAATGGGACAGTCTTAACCACTGGACCACCAGGGGAGCCCCCACATGGCTGGATGTAAACGTAACTGCCAAGTGTTAATACTTTCAGAATCAGAAGTCTAATGGTGCTGACATGTCTTCTAAAAAACGTGCCTTATAAAATAAACATTTGATTTTTATACAGCAGCCATTAACACAAATCAAAGCAACAAGAGCCTCAGAATAAAGACAAGAACAGAGAGCTAGATGAAAGAAGCTTTAGCGCTGAGGAAGTACGGTGTAGTGATCAAGGGCAGCAAGGGCGCTGGGACCAGAACTTGCCTAGACTTGAAACCTCAGGCAAGTTGCCTAACCTCATTATGCCTTGATTTCTTTTTCTTTAATATGGGAACAACAATATACTCACCTCGTGGGATTATCAGAAAAATATACAAAGTGGTCAGCATACCGTGTGGCATGTGGTCAGCCCTTCATAATCGTTATCTATCGTTACACTGCAATTGGTTAAAAATATTTTTAACTGCCTGTAAAAGATGTTACTGTCTGGGACTTCCCTGGTGGTCAGTGGCTAAGACTCCATGTTCTCAATGCAGGGGGTCTGGGTTCGATCCCTGGTCAGGGAACTAGATCCCACAAGCTACAATTAAGAGTTCACATGCCACAATTAAGACCCAGCACAGCCGAATTAATAAATTAAAAAAAAAATTTTTTTAAAGACACTATTGCCATTGGTAAACTACTACCTTCCCCTTAGAAAGTTAAATAATTGATTCAAGGATACACTGAGACAATAAAGGACAAGAGACAGGCAACTTTTAAAACATAACTATCCTGAAGAGTTTGGCTCTCCTCCCATCTAGACCTTCCTTGAGAGCCTAACCCAAACCTGGCGCTCTTATTAATACTCATACATACCTTTCTTTCAGACGTAGTTCGTCGTTCATTTTTGTCAGCTGAGAAGAATTGTCTCCAGACATTTTCATTATTGCTGCAATGTCATTTTCCAGTTTTTCCTTCGCCTTTATCAGCTGCTCTTCCCTTTCATCTCTCTCTCTAAATTTTGCCTCCATATCTGAATATATATATATATGTATAGAAAAAAAATTGAGCTGTTGTGTTATAATCAACAACAATGTATTAACTACATCCTGTATGCCAAAACTTGCTCTGGGAATATCTGTACATAACAATCTCTGTTCTCATGAAAATGATATTCTAGCAAAGAAGAGAGACAATTAACAAGAAAGAGAATAAATCATATGTTAGAGAGTAGTAAGTGTTAAGAGGGGGAAAAGAATACAAGCAGAGACAGGAGCCCGGAAGGAAGCTGGGGAGTGTGAAATCTTAGAAAGGGCCTCTCTGAGATAGTGACGTATAAGTAAAACCCTAGGGGAAATGAGGGACGAGGGATGCAGGCAGAAGAAAAACAGGTGCAAAGTCCCTGAGGCAGGAACATGCTTCACAGTCGAGCATCACCAAGGAGGCAGATACAGCTGCAGTGGAAGCAACCTGGGGAAGAACAGCATGGGATGAAATCAGAAAGGTAACAGGACCTGATGGGAGTTAAGGACCACAGCCTTTACTCTGAGCGAGATGGGTGCCACTGGGCCACCTTGAGCAGAGATGTGACATGATCTGACTTAAAGTTGAAAGCATCTCTTTGGCTGCTGTGCTAAGACAAGACTGAAGGGAGCAAGTGCAGAAGTGGGCAGCCCAGGTGGCCAGCTGCTACTACAGCTTGGACTAAAGATGCTGGCTGGCTGGGATGAAGGGCAGCACTGGGCGTGGTGAGGTGTGGTGGATTCTGACTTGTTTGAAAGCAAGGCAAAAAAAAAAAAAAAAAAAGAAAGAAAGCAAGGCAGAGGGGATTTGCTGAGGTTTACAGACCTCCAACAAGATTTCATCACAAGAGAACACAATGGGCAAAGACTTTATGCTTGAACAGTAGATACGTGTAACCACACACTAAAACGATCTCAAATCCTAGGAAGCCTACTATATTTAACGTTTATAATAACCAGAGACGTGTTCTTACCTGTTAAATTTTCTCTCAACTTCTCCAGTTCGGAAGACAGTGCGTTAAACTGTTCCTCTTTTTGGTGTAATTTATTTACAGTTTCTATTTGGGATTAAGTTAAAAGTTTAATACATCTCAGAGTTAATAAGCCACCTAAAGCTTGACTGTCTTATAACCAAATTAAATCAAAAGTTTGAGATTTGGGGTCATGGGAATACTTAAGAATCCCATTAGAAATCAAACCACTATATAATGAACCTAAAGCAAGCAAGCAAGCAAGCAATTTTCTGTCTCCCCAAATCGGAAGATTAGGTAGGCACTGAACATCCATTCTCCAGGGATCTCTTGCCTCCTTCCACTTAAAACTCAATAGAGCTACCAATGACTGAAGCTTAAGTAAGATGATACTTTACCCAAGTACATCTACATTTTAACACGGGTCAAGCTTTAGGTCAAAAAGAAGAAAGAATTAATGGGAGTCAACCTGACCACCCAGAGTTCATTACTAGAAATATCGTGGACACAATCCATTCAAACATCTATGTTGGGGGACAGTGTTGAATACATCTGCATATAGTTTGGTATGAGCTTCCCCGGTGGTGCTAGTCATAAAGAATCTACCTGCCAAAGGGATGCAGTTAATGAAAGTTCAACCCCTGAGTCAGGAAGATCCCCTGGAGTAGGAAATGGTACCCATAGGTTTGTGTAAATGGAACCATGGAGTATATACTATTTTGTAACCTGCTGTTCTTACTCAATGTGTCTTGGGTATATTTGACAGGGGTGAGTCTTTTAATACAACTGGGAAACTGGACTGTATATTTCTAGAAGGCAGGATAGATTTTGGGTGAAATGATTAGGCTGCAGAGGTGACAGCAGTTTGGGAAGGTAAGCTGTGTCTGGATGGTAATGTTGGCTCTTTCCAGTACTGAGAACATGTTGGGACTTCAGGATGGTGAGGAAAGGAGGCTGAAGGCATGGACTGAAGGCTGACACAGCTCAGTTGATTTGGTGATAGTGTAAGAGAAGTGATGATGCCTATTTTTTTTAATCTGCACATATTTTAATATGTTAGACATATTTGCATCTAACAGTAGGTAGGTAGAAGGCGATAAACTGAAAATAAACCCATATACATTTCACACTGCTTACAAAAAAATAAAACGAATCAATTGGAGTTTGAGGCTTTAAAAAGCCAAGGGAATGTAGTGTTACTATGCACTGCAGGAACTTTATTTGAGCTGAAGACTGCCTCCCACTTGAGGACGTGACCTCCTCTAAAGTACTCTTATGTCAGTGAGACGTACCTTGCATACTTCTCTGAAAAGAGACTGCCTCCTCTGAAGCATCAGCAAACTTTTCTTTCTAAAGAAAAACAATCGGACATTCAGAATAGACAGATCTCAAATTATAAAAAGTTCCAATAACTGTAACACTATTTTTTGTTGCTAGTTTTGTTTCATTAATGCTAACTTATGCTTAAAACATGTAGGTGTCAACTACTACCATATGCGTACCATGCATGTGTGCACACGAGTGAATGCGGTTTGTGCCTGTGTGCCTGCCTGGGCATGCACATATGTCTGTATATGTGTATGGATATGCACACTTATGTCAGTATATGCATGTGTGGGTATGTACATGTGGTGCCACGCATATACTTTTTCTGCATGTTGCTACCCTCCAGTAGCAGAACTTCTCCATAAATCTGCCTGAGACAGCAAACAGGGTTCAGAAGTTTTTTTTTAATATTTCTTTTTTTTTGGAAGTTTAGTTGATTTATAACGCTATGTTAGTTTCAGGTGTACAGCCAAGTTATTCTGTTATACACACACAACGATCTATTCTTTTTCAAACTCTTTTATAGGTTATTACAAAACACTGAGTATAGCTTCTTGTGCTATACTAGGTCCTTGTTGGTTATCTGTTTTTTATATAGTCATGTGTATACGACAGTGACAAGCTCCTAACTTATCCCTTTCTCCCACCTTTCCACTTTGGTAACCATAAGTTTGTTTTCTACATCTGTGGATCTGAGTCCTGACATGTTTTACATCTAAGAATAATTAGAACCTAGTATCTGGAAACTAGATCTGTGTCAACTCCTTTACATTAAAAAGTCCATTGCTCACTCATTATCTTTTCTAAACATGACAGGAGGGCAGGATAAAACCACTCTTCTGATTTTCCTGAGATGAATTCTGAGCTAGACACACCAAGTGAATTTTTAAATGAATATTTGATTTAAAAAATGGGCTCACAAACCACAAGCCCATCAAAGCCCACAGGTTGTCCACCTGCGTTATTCCCAAGGCCAAACTTCAGGAGGCATGTTTTCTCTTCAGAGGACGCAGAGGAACACTCTAACTTGAAAAACAAAACAGTAAGGCATCCTGAAAGTTTGGGGAGGAGGGCAGAGAAATGGCGTGACACCCAAAATGCATTTTCTTAAAGGACACTGTATTAAAAAATGATAATCTCCAGGCCAACTTTTCTCAAAATGTACCTGAAGTACTGTGCATCAAAACTGTGGGGGTTCGTCAGAACTCTCTACAATGATACTGTGTTGGTCAGTTGGCAGCCATGGGCCATGTGTAGTTACCAAGCACTTAAAATGTGACTAGCGCAATGGAGGAACTGAATTTTCTGTATTTTTAAAAATATTTATTTATTTGGCTGTACCAGGTCTTAGTCACAGCATGCAAACTCTTAGCTGGAGCACGTGGGATCTAGTTCCTTGACCAGGGATCAAACCTGGGCCCTCTGCATTAGGAATGTGGAGTCTTAGCCACTGGACCACCAGGAAAGTCTCAAATTTTGTATTTTATTCAATTTTAATTAATTCAAATTTATAGAGCCAAGTGGGTGGTAGCTATCATAATGAATAGTGCAGTTAACTATGTATTAACATTTTAAAAAGTAGAAATATGTAATATTGGCATTTAAATCAAAGAAATATCAAAACACTTTTATCCATCACTGGTATTAGCACAGAGGTATAAAAAGGAGAAAGTAAGAAGGCACATGGAAGAACTCCCATTCCAGTATTCTTTACTGGAGCATCCCATGGACAGAGGAGCCTGGTGGGCTACAGTCCATGGGCTCACAGAGTCGGACACGGCCGAGCACACACAGACATCACTGCCTTGCTAATGGAGGGCGCCTGTGGCCCAGGGAGCTTGCTGGCTTTGCTGTCTCAGGGCAGGGAGGACAAGGCACAGGGCCAGAGCTACACGAAAAACCTAACATAACTTGGAAGGCCCCATGTTTAGTGAAACTAAGTGGTCGGCAACATGTCAAAACGTCAATGCGTTACCAGAGGCAAAGGACAGATTAAAAAAAAGCAGTACTTACCTTTATTGCTAGTTTGGGTTTGATCCAATTCCCCTGATTATCAGCCAATCAATACTTTGCAAGAGAAAGGAAATAGGTGCCATACTTCTTCTTTATAGAAATTTTTTCATGGTTTTTTTTTTTTTTTTAAACAGGAACAATTCAAATTGGCCAGAAACCCTGAGATTCAGATTCCTGACAGGTACTTACCAAAGTCTGCAGTTCTTTTTCCAAAGCCTCTTTCACTTGACTGACTTCACTCAAGTTTTCCTGAAGGTTATTAAGCATTAGCTCTTTTCCCTGCAGCTCTTTGGTGATGCTACTAGCCTACCAGACAGAGTTACATGGTACAGAAACCAATGGACCAAAGGAAACAAAAAGGAATGAGAAAGAAAACATAAGACAAATATGAAAAAAATGTACAAGAAAACAAACACAACCAAACAAAACTGAAAGGAATAAAGGCATGGGTAAAAAGTCAGTTCAGTGTTGCTGCTTTTAGTTCTAAGAAGCCAATGACTTGTCACACAATCAGTTCTAGATGAGACTGTCCATGGCTATTTTTAAATAATCAAAATACAGTATTTTTCTATACCTAAGTTTGGACTATCAGCACGACCTAAAACAGAAAATATAGATGCTTACTGTATATATATTTTTTCTTTTTCGTGGTGCACGGGCCTAGCAGCCCCAGAACATTTCAGATTTGAGCACCCCAAATCAGGGATCGAACCCATGCCTCCTGTATTGGCAGGTAGATTCTTAACCACTGGACCACCCGGGAAGTCCCAGCAGCTTACTTTCTAAATGAGACAGTGGAGCAGTTTCATTTTCTGGATTTTTAAAGACCGTAAGATAGGAATGGTAGTAGACTCATGTGACTGTATTCCATTTTCTGTATTTTGTACATGTTTGAAGTTTTTCAACATGTAAAATAAAACTTTAAACATGTACTAGACAATAGCCATCAGAAAAATTGGCTTTCACTGAATCTTCATGTAAAAAAGTAGACCAACCATTAGCTACATATTCTTAATTAATTTAATTTTTGTGTTTGGATTGGTAGTTCGGAACCAAATGAGGAGACTGGAGAAAAATTTTCTGGGCTTGTCATCCTCAGCTAAGGTTACTTAGCAATCTTTGCCATTCGTCTGTCCTCACCTCTCCTCATTTAACCATCACAACCCTTCCTTCTTTGCCAACAGAGCAGCTTTTCCCACAAAGAGCTCACAACATTCAGCATCAGCACCCGTGCCTCAACTAGTGGCAGGAGGACTGGGAAAGAGGATTCCTTCCTCGAACAATAGTTAAAAATGATTATGACATTTAACAAGGCTAGTTAGTAAGAAATGTAGCTGGCAAAGGTTTCTTATCATTTCCTATGCCTTGGTGAAAAGCACACTTGTCCAAGAGTTTCCTCCAAAGAGCAAGGACTAGACCATGCTCTCATTGTGACATAGGAAAAAACCCCAATGAGACATAAGTAGCAGTGCGGAGGGATCCGGGCTCTTAACCTTCATTTTGCTGTGAATGTTATTGATCACAGCAGGTTAATTTACAAGAGTCAAGTGCACTTAGAGTTCACATTCTGTTTTACCTGTGACTCTTGTTACTTAGTCACTAAGTCATGTCTGACTCTTCTGCGACCCCAAGGACTGTAGCCCACCAGGCTCCTCTGTCCACGGGATTTTCCAGGCAAGAATAAGGGAGTGGGTTGCCATTTCTTTCCACAGGGGATCTTCCTGACCCAGGGATCAAACCCACGTCTCCTGTGTTGGGAGGCACATGCTTTACCACTGAGCCACCTGGAAAGCCTATATATGACTCGACAGACAGGCAATGGGAAAGGATGTGATTACCTTTTAAGCTTCTTATACATTCAATTCATTTACCTCAACACCATCATTTTGGGGAGTTCTCTATTTTCAAAAGAGTTTATAGACTGGAATCAAGCTGAAACAAGAGATCACAGCAAGTCCAGAGACAAAATATCAGATTGGTCAAAAAGTTAGTTCAAGTTTTTCCATAAGATGTTAATGGAAAGACAAGAATGAACTGTTTGGCCAACCCAATAATAAAGTATTCTGATATGAGGAAACCAGAATCTATCCACACCCTTGAGTCATTATTTTCTCTAATCTCCTCAGATGAAACCATACTCAAGATGCTCAGAAGATACTCCACTCATATGGGAAATTAGGTCAGCACCAGTTTTAACTAAGTCAGGAGTCTGGAGAATGAATGACCTCAACTGAAAAATAAGGTACAACGCAAGATAAGAAATGGAGGAGAAAAAAAAGATGGAGGATGTCGCTACAAACCTTGCCGCTTTCAGCATCCTTTTCAATCTCTAAGTTTTTAATCTGTTTCTCAGCTGCCTCAAGCTGCTGTCTGAGGTTCTCGATTTCCAATTTACCTTCGGAGCTGGCCTTCTTAAGCGCATCAAGATCCGAGAGCTTTTCTCCGGCAGCCTTGAGCTGTGATGTAAAATGACCGATAACCTTGGTTTGCTCGCTGCACCTGGTTTGCAGCACCTCTAGCTCCTTTACCTTTAGCTCGGCTTCCTGCAGTTTGTTTAAGGCGTCCTCCATTTCCACCAGGTGCTGGTCTTCCGCTTCGTCCAGCTTCGACTGGATGGCTTCCAGACTGTTCTCCTTCTCTTTAACGACTTGCATCAGCTTAGCCCTTAGGGCCTCGAGCTCTTTCGCGTGAGCAGACCTTTCTGAGTCTTGCTTGTTCTGCAGATTTTCTATTTCCTGCTGGTAGTCCAGTCTCATTTTCTCTATCTGCGTTTTTAACTCGGCGAATTCGGCTGTCTCGGTGCCGACCCCCTTGCTGAAGGACACCTTCAGCTCCTCCATGGCCTGCTGGTGGGACGCAATGGCTGTCTCCAGCTTAGACTTCCACAGGGCGATCACGTCTGAATTCTCTTTGTTGGCGTGGTCGAGCTTGCTTTTCAGGGATTCATTCTCTTTGGAAAGCTTCTCTGCGGCGGCCTGCAGAGCCTTTAACTCCTTCTGGTGCGTTTCTTCCCGGGCTCCAAAATGCTCTTTCAGAGAAGTGACTTCTTTCTGGTGGTCACTATGGGTGGCTTCTAACTTCTCCTGCAAAGCGCTGATCTCTTGCAAGAGAGACAGTGACATGTCCACATCCCCCGCTGGCTTATTGGACTCCAGCCGCCTCCGCAGCTCAGCGACCTCCTGCACTCGCAATGCAAGGTCTTTCTCGAGTTCCATAATGCGGGACTTCTCTGACACCGTGGCCACCTAGTTAGCAGCAGTCAAGGAGAAAGAAGAGGCCATTCAAATGACGAATCACTGATGATTTTCTCTAAGCTTGGAGATCTTTAGGGACTACCCCATCTCAGGCAGCAGTCAAGCCACCAAGAATGTCTATGTGTCAATCCAGGCCTGACTGTGGCTTAAGCCTGGTTCTGGACACTCCAATTCAAAATATAGCCCAATTACAGTCTTTGGCAAACTTTTCACCATTTTGAGATGCTAAAGGAAAATAAAACTGAGTTTTATTGAGCTTAACTCACCCCCTAAATAGCTCTTTCCCCTCTAAAGAACCTTAAATCAGGAAGAGCACCCATTAACTATAGTTAGTTAATATAAACAGTACCTTTCAAAAGTTCTTATATATCTGCCTTCTGGAAGAAGAATCTTTATTTTGCCTACTCTACCCAAGGGGTATAAACGCTTATCTATCTGTTGGCAGTGACTTTACAGAAGTGTGCTGTCCAGTACAGCAGCCATGAGCCACATATGGCTACTCAGCACTTAAAATGAGGCTGTGAGAGTCACATATACATCAAATAATGATGACTTGGGGAAAAATAGAACATATCTTGTTAACAATTTCTTATGCTGAGTATATGATGAAATTATAATAGTTTGGATATATGGGTTTAAATAAAATGTTATTAATTTCACCTGTTCCTTTTAACCTATGCATGTAAATGTGGGTACCAAAAAATTTTAAATTATAAAACATCTGTGGCTCATGTCATAATTCTATCGGGTAGCACCGGCATAAAAATACCTAGCAAATATTTCAGTAAATACCATGACAACTGGAGGAAAAATGGGTTGACCAAAGAACAAATTGACTAGACTTATTTTTAAGAAAGGACAAGGAAACAATGGTTACTTCCCTGCAATGATACGTAGGAATCTTACACAGAGGCCTTCCCCCTTTTAGAGTTTGTAACCGCTCACCGTCTTGCGCACATGGGTCGCTGCCCTAACCCAGTGGTTCCCCGACCTTAGTGTGCGCACGAGCAGGCCCACACACGCTGATTCTACCTGAGCTTGGGGACAGAACCTGGGAATCTACTGATATTTAAGCTTGGACCCCAGGATGAGGAAAACCATTTTCCTAACCTTCATCCTTTTATTCTTGGGAAGGTCCCAAGATTATTCTTTCCCTCTGTCGTCTGATAGGCAGTCAGTTCGGTGCACAAAAAAATGTGGGAAATGGTAGCTTCAGGTATAAAAATTTACTGGGCTAACCTGGGAAATAGAAGGGGACCTTGAATGATTTCAAGACATCAGTGAGTCCCAAATTTCACAGATCAAATGTTCTGCAGGGTGAAGGCTGGTTCCCTCACTGCCTTTAACAAGACAGGAGGCAATGGATGTATGTTTCCTTCAGCCCCGTGGCCCACCAACAGGCTGTGAGGTGGATAAAGACTAAAGGGTTGACCATGAACAAGAAAATAAAGCACTTGGGACTCCCAAGGCTGCATGATCAAGTCACTGAACATTTCAGAGCAGGGTCTAATTGTGTTTTAAGACTGTAGGTATTTGAAAGATGGTAGTTCATTGACTTAGCTTTTTCTGGGGTGGAGGTTGGGAGGTGAGGACTCGGAGAGCGTGCTACCGCAAAATAAGGTACATTATTAAACTCCATTGCTACGAGGTCTATAATACAAATAAATTGAACCCAACGGGGCACTAATTCTTAATCAGTCACAACAAAACAGTCAAACTAAGGAAATGCCAAGTAAAAAATGAGGGAAAATAATAGTTTGATTATGGAGCATTTTCACAGCACTTCTATTTTTCATTTCCCCAAATCTGCCCTCGGGTGAAACTATCTACGTGTCTGCCTTTTCCACCATAAAAGCCAGGTTACTGTTTTTTATTCTTGCTAATGTCTCTACAGCACCAAGCACACTGTTTATAAACTGGGCTTACTGGCTTAGAGGAATTTTACAGCACTTCCCAAAAAGGAATGTGGGTGATGGGAAATTTGTATGGGTCAGTAGTTAGTTCCATACTTGGCAGACCAAGAGTGAGGATCAACAGGACTGTTACAGAAAGGTAATAGTTTGAATCTGAAATACTTGAATAAATTGTGCTGTGAATGGATGCTTTCTTATCCACTGAAAATTTAAAAAAAAAAATTGTTTGCTGACAAAGCTGTATAGGAGAGCACTTCAGAAGTTAAAAAAAAAAATCCTTACTTCAGTAGCCAGCCACACCACAGGAGCCCAGTCTTCCTATCAGTCCCTTGTATTTCCCAGATCAAGTCTGACTCTCAGGTAACAAGTACATGGCGCCAAATTACCAGGATTTTTTCCTTACCAAATACACAGAAGACATCTTTAGTTTTGAGGCCAACTGAGAACATTTTCTTTCTTCTTAAAAAATAAAAAACTCACGACTTAGAGAAGAAAAATGACTTGATTTTCTAGATTTTTTTAGATTAATGATTTCTTGAGAAGAGAATTTTTTACAAACACTAATAATTCAAAAGAAAAAAAATCAGGACACCAAATTTGATTAGAGACAGAATAATTTTTGAAATTTTAAAATTAAGGATCTTGGTGATTTAGCTACTGACAGTCAAATTCAGGATTTAAAAGGTATATATACATACATGTTTTCTTATATGTGTCTCAGATTAGTTCTTAAATCTTTTAGCATAAAACGACTTCTGTAATAGACTGACTCCATCCTGTAGTGGTTAAGAGCACAGACTTTGGGGTCAAATGGCCCAAATGCAATGCTGGCCCAACTATCTCAATTAGCTGTGTGAGCTGGGACATACTAGTTAACCTCTCAGTGCCTCAGTGTCATCATCTGTAAAATGGGGACAACGCTACTACCTCCCTCATGGGAGTGTGGTGAGATTAAGTTAACATCTGTAAAGTGCTGGGAATAGTGTATATATAAATAAATTTCACTTGTTTCATTTTTCAAGTGAACACATGACTAAACCACTGCCTCCTAGGGCCAAACACTGTGAGCTGGGGGTTGGCAGAAGTCATTCTGTTCCCAGCACACTTCTCCCTCCTGACCACTGAGAATTTAACCTACTGGGCAACAGAAATACAAAGAGACCAGGTGCCAAGGGAAAAAAAAATTGGGGTGAAAATCTTTAACTCTCATTAAAAGGAGCCAATGTTTTCCATTCTCTTCACCCAAGAGGTCAGGGAAGAAGGCAGAAAAAGAGAGCTAAAGTAAAACAATAACAAAAAAACTACTTAGAAAACCCACTAGGAATATGAGAACAAGAGGACAATTGACTGCTGGTGGCAAACAGGAGAAAGGTTATTTCCTGGTATTAATACAAAGACCCTCAGATGCAGCTGTGGATGTCCATGCAGTCTGTAGAGCTGCAGAGCTTAGATGATGAGTTTGGCCGAATTAACCAAAGGAATGAATCTCCACCTTGGACAAAGTGTTCGACGTAAAGCACCTGGGCCCACCCCTCAGCCTACACCCATGAGGACCCGGGCGGTACCAGGACCAGCAGACTCAAGTCGAACCGCTGGGTCACGGCTGTAGGCCAACTGCGGGGCCCGTCACCCGCGGTGTCCATCGTTCACAACCATGGATCGGCTTCGTTAAATAGTGAAAACCATTACCCTAGTGTCTTCTAACTCCCTCTGGAGTTTGTCAGCTTTGGTCTTTTCAAAGAGCAGGCTCTGTTCAAGCTCCTTAATGCGGGCATGCTCCAGTTTGGTCTGCGTCTGTTAGTAAAAAGGAAGAGGAAGAAACACAACAGTGCCACCGTGACATGCCAGCACAGGAGGAGAAGGGCGCGGCATGCAGGCTGAGCCACCAGTACCTTCCGCCAAAGGGTGGACACAAAGGGTGATGGAGAGGGGATGAGGGCGGACTGAGATGAAGAGGTTGGGGGGGCTGACAATGAATACTATGGACGAGAGGATGAGGTGGGCAGGGGACATGAGCTAGTCTACTGAGAAAGAAAAAATGGAACACACGTGAGGCAAGATGAAAAGTGTCAGACGCATGCAGCCAAATATACGTTATATTGATAAGTGAAGTTTATCAGCACAAATTAGAATAGTTAATATTCCTCTAATCTATCACTTTCCCTCCTCCCCGCAACAGCTACTTGACATTAATGTGTATGTAACTGACTCAGTGACTTAAAAAAGTAGACTGGCCCTCAAACTGAACATCCATCACTCAAATATGGACAAGATTAATGTCATAAGTCTACATCTGGTTGGTAAGTTCCTAGCGCAGATCTCTGTACTTCTGCATACAATTTGATGTGAGCAAGGGTCAAGTATTAAACCTAACAAAGGAAGTCTAGGAACTGGAGCTAAGGAAACCACATCAGTGGTGCTGGCTGAGATGAATGAGAAGGATCTGGGATTCTTAGCAACATTCTCATACATGCCAGGTGAGGAGCCACGGAAGTGGGCTTTCCAAAGAGTGTCACCAGGAAAAAAAGAGGACAGGGATTCGATTTAAAAGAGAAAATTCAGTGACAGTTACGCTTGACAGCCTCCATCCCTGGAGCTCAAAGCAGGAGAAAAGTTTAGCTGGAACTGTGAAGGGGCTCATACTCTTAATCCTAAAACAATCACTTCTCCTCAGCTCAGAGGTAAGAAATATGGTGACTCAACAGAAAGGCAAGAGTTTCAGCTCCATGCGAAAAGAGCCAGTAAGATCCTCACATGTTTTAAAACCTCAGATTTTGATGAAACCTGATGGAGAACCAGAGGGCCATCTCTTTCAAACAGTCTTAAGTGTGGCAGAATCTTAATCAACTTGAAATCATCTAGATCAGTCTGAATGGACCTCTTTCCCCACTCACTTCTCCAACCAAAGAGGTTAGCCACATAATCAACTGATAAAACCTGTCAACAGAGCTGCCCCCAGCAGTTTCTGGTTATTCTGTGGTCTTAGCTAGTTGGATCGCTCTGTCTGGACAATATAAGGAAAAAGACAACAAACCCTAAAGTGATAGAAAGCAGGGCAAAGCTTAAGCAGAAAGTAGAATCTTTTATGTTATAAATATCTTTACTCACTCCAGTGGTACTCTAGGGATTTCAGTGTATTCAAGGGGTCAGTTTGCTTGTGAACCAGGTATAAAAAACCATCACAGAATATTTTAAAAGTAAACAAAAAAATTTCTGTAAAAATTCTTCACTTGCTTCAGCTCTTCACCCTCAACGAAATAATGAAATAAAAATAAAAAACTTAATTGTTTGGAGAGTCCCCTTCATCTCTATGTGCCTTGTGTGTGTATGCTCAGTTGCTGAGTCATGTTCCAATGTTTGCGACCCTATGGATGTGTAGCCCACCAGGCTCCTCTGTCCATGGGATTTCCCAGGCAAGAATACTGGAGTGGGTTGCCATCGCCTCCTCCAGGGGATCTCCCTAACTCAGGGATCGAACCCGCATCTCCTGCATTGGCAGGTGGATTCTTTCCCACTGTGCCACCTGGGAAGCCCCAGATGTGCCTTAGATAGACGTTCTTCAATTTACCTGCTTTCACAAAAAAAGAATCTCATCCAGATCTATGTTTTAATAATTGGGGTCACAGTAGCAAGAAGAGAAATGCAAAGTTAACAGGAAGAAGCAAAGGCAACAGTACCTTTCTTTCTTGACACAGAGCTCAGTGTTCTCTGGGTAAAGATCACTTCCCATCAGGGAAGCCTCAAGAACACCAGAGTGGGTAAACATTCCCTTCTCCAGGGGATCGTCCCGACCCAGGGATTGAACCCAGGTCTCCCGCATTGCAGGCAGATTCTTTACTGTCTGAGCCACCAGGGAAGCCCAAAAAGTCGCTACTGCTTCCAGATAAAATGCAGATACCCACTGAACGTGATATCCTCCCCGTTCTGAGATCCTCTGGGTGTCTCCTGACTGGCGAGAGAGTGCCCACAGATGATCTGGGCTCTGCACTGCACTTGGCCAGCCATCAGCAAAAGGAACCAGCAAGCTGCTTCCCTGTCCTTCCCTGTACGTCACAGAAATGCTCGGCTGGATAGGACCACCCTACTTTTAGGATTATTACTTTCTTAGATGAGGACAGAGTGTCTCAAGAGGAGCGTCCTGAGGCCATGGAGGGTGGGGGAGTTGAGAGGGAAAGCCAAGGCTCTGCTGGAAGCGCACAGGAGAGGCAGCAGGGAGGCCTCATGCAGACTGACTCTGGATGCAGCAGAAGGAGCCTACTTTCGGAGCAGAGAAGAGACCCAGATCACTGAAGTAGCTGCACAAAAAGGAACCCTTCAGAATGGAGGCTTAAAAAAAAAAATTCAGTCTTGAGTTGTCTATTTTAGCTGCTGGGAAGAAAAATCCTTTGTTTTAATCTCATTCTTTTGTGGTGGTAAATCAGAAGAGGAAGAAGCTCTCAGGTTTTTTTCAATTGGCATCTTGGCCAGCAGGGTGTGCCGTGAAGCCATGCTTTTAAGTGCTCCGGTAAGATTGCTTCTGAGCCACTCTGGTAAGATCTCAATTGGGTGTTTGATACTAAACAGAGGTAGGAAGAAAAAAAAAATCTCCATATCTTGTGGCACTGCTACTAGGGAAAAAAATCTCACTTCAAGAATAATAAATTAAGAGGGATGGGATATATGTACACTTATAGCTGACTCACCTTGTTGGATAGCAGAAACCAGCACAACATTGTGAAGCAATTATCCTCCAATTAAACGTTTAATTTAAGAATAATAAATTTAAAATACACAATGTCTTCACTGAAGAATGCTTGCCTCCAGCTTCACCAACTAGGGGAAACACTGACCCAACAAACTGGAAGTCTGAATTTCTTATCAGCTGCACTGGCAGCCATGGGCCACCAGCGGGCGCTCACACAAAAGGCAATCAGTCTGGGTCTCGGTGTTCCTTTATTCTAATGGGAATAAATGAAACCTGGGGAAATTTTACCCCAGAATTTCTGTAACAATACAACTTCATCTAATATGTTTTATGTTTCACTCAGCTATCATATACTTTGGAAGAATTCTATTAAAACTAGAAGGCCTTATGAATTAAACGAAGTAGGTTGGGCCCCCAGACATAATTCTTGTCTTTTTGCCAAAATTCTTTACAGAACAAACATGTGCCTGTGTGTTAGACAAATGGGTTTAGAGAACTTAGTCATTACATACAATTTCTTCAGGATTCAAAGGTAACTGCTTTGAAAGCCACATGCACAGAAATATTAAGAACAATGTCTCAAGGTCAGATTATGCAGTTAGTATTTGAGTGTATCAATAAGCATTTTAATCTGTAATCAATCTGTGTTAACAAGGGAAGTATCCATACAGTTAAGTGCCCTCTTACATTCTCAGGATCTTCAGAAATCTGGCTCTTTTGCTATCAGCAAAAAAATAAAAAATTAACAACAAAAGAGACATTCAACTAGAGTTTCAATATGTGTTAGGGTTTCAGCATAACTTTGATTAATTACAAGTTTACCGGACACACTAGCCTATCTAGTGCTGATGTCAATATTTTAACTCGCTCCTCCTCAAAACATTGTAGGCTGTATTTGACATGAATTAGATGATGATATGAAACTTCTAGTGAGATTTTGGGGTGTTTTTAAAATGGATGAGAACAACACAGAAGTCAACTAAAGGAGTGTGACTCTATATGAAATGAGTGAGGAAGACAGCTATCAAAATTACTCATAATCCATTACATTCTGGGCCTTATAAAAGCAGACCTCAGAAAATGTTTCCCTTACTCTTTGTTGACTGTAAAGATACATTTATTTTAGAAGAAATCAGCCTTATTTGGAAGGGCTTTGAAATTTAAGCATGGTGTGGGCATACAGTAGACTCTAAGATTGCAATGGTAGCAAAAATGTGTATTCTGAAAACTGCACAGACAAGAAACTTCTATTAAAATACTACAGGTTAAAGTACCAAAAACCTGCTAAGTTTGAAAGATTCTTCATTTGCGTGTGTCATACATCTAGCAGTGGTTTGAAAAGCATCAGAGCCATTTAATTGTGGGGTCTTATTAAAAAACTCCTATGAATCACTGTTGCTGTTTAGTCACTAAGTCATGTCTGACTCTTCGAGACCCCACGGACTGCAGGCCACCAGGCTCCTCTGTCCATGGGGTTTCCCAGGCAAGGATACTGGAGTGGGTTCCCATGTCCTTCTCCAGGGGATCTTCCCGACCCAGGGATCAAACCCGTGTCTCCTGCATTGGCAGGTGTGTTCTTTACTGCTGGGCCTCCTGGGAAGTCCTGAATAACTGTTAAGAGATGAGAAAACTTGATGCTAAAGGAAAATCTCTGAATTAAAGTATGCCATGAAATAAAAATTGCTCTTTTTCTGGTAATAATTACTAATACTTTAAAAAATAAGTTACCATAGCATATATCTATTTTCTATAGGGTTATAAAGGATTTATCCTGCTAAATTGAAAAGGAAAGCTGAGACTGTTCTGAACTATCATGATGAAATAAAAAATGCTCTTTAAAATGCCATTCTGATCAAGGGAAGAATAAGTAGAGTCTCATTTAGGACACACTGCCAGACTTATGACTTGATTGACTCCAACGCAAGGTTTTGAATTTGGAAGCATGAGAAAAGGGCAGTGAAAATTTTACCCAGCTACCAGAGTTGAGATGCACAGTATCAGGCCGGAGGGCAGGCAGCCCCTCAGCCACAGCCCACAGCCCAGAGGCGGGGATTCCTGCCACCCCCTCTGCTGCCTGTTCTGGCCACAGTGGTTTTATCCAAATTTCAGAATACCGCACCCCGAGAAGCTTTAGATGGCTGGTGGGGTTTTACCTCAAGATCGCCCTTAGTAATCGATTCTTCTTCAACCCGGAACTGAAGGTCCTCAACCTTCCTGTGGAATAAAATCAAAACAAAATACTTAAGAAAGTAACTAGGGAACACCTCTGCCTTATTCCCCAGATTATATATATAAAATCAATGTCCTGATGAATTTAGCAGATGACGATGGAAAGAAATGCCTTAGAGATGTAGAAAATGAAGAAATGCATTTTAAAGCCTCTGGTTTATAAATCCACAAAGTGGAGAAGCTCTTCTCCACTTAGGAAACGCCAAAGTTTTAACCAGGTATGGATCCCAGAAAGGGAAGGGTTGAGAAAATCAACTGGTTCGCCAGGTTACAACCACCAGAAATGGATCTAATCGAGACAAGATCAATCTGGAGGGAAAAGGTCTGATCACCATAGAGATAGGTATGAGAAGGGAAGTCTATAATTTCTGCTTTCCAGTAACAGAACGTAGGGGGGAAAGTAGCACAGAAAACAAATCTGTCTTTACACCACCCACATCAGATATTCCAGGGTGAGGTCAGCAGGCTCCCCATGCAGAGAGTCCCAGGACAACATGAGTACCTATTCCAAGACTGGGAATAATTTGGGAGAGAGGCCATCAAGGATTCTATTTCTTGCTTCTAAAAATGCAAGGTTTTTCCCCCACCCACATCATAAAAATCTCTGATAAGGGCTGTGGGTTTTGATCAATGCCATCACAAAGTCAATGAAATATGATATGAGGAAGATTTATAAGACCTGGGTAACACTCAAACTATGAATCTTTACAAAATTGGGTATACGAGAAGGAAGAAAGGAGGACAAAGTCCATTATCATGCTAAGTCGCTTCAGTCACGTCCAACTCTTTGCAACCCTACGGATTGTGAAAAAAGGACAAAGGCCATAAGCTACATGCAAAAAAATAATAATTCACTAGCATTTCTAACAAAGTTTAGAATAAAAAAAATTCTACTCAGTTGAATCAGAAACATAATCGTAGGTTGATGCCCTCAAGCTTACTGAAGAGCTGGGGGAACATTTCTACTGTCCAGAAGTCAGCTCAGCAAGAGCTGGTTTAAAAACCCAAGCAAGTGGTACAGGGGCCTTGGCCTTCAGAAGGGCCTGGAAGGGTCTGTCAGTGTGTCTTGTTCACTTGTAGCCTTTTTTATGAATGAGATTCAAGGAGAACTTTCTATTGTAGTGCTTCTTTCCCCAGTGGCTAGTCATCTCCTCAGAGATCCACTGAATGTATGACCCCCCCCCATCTTGTACCTCCCACAACAGCCAATGCTTGTGACCTTCCTGAGCACTTGGTCATCCTAGAGACCCCTGAGTTACATCACTGTGATCAGAAATGACAGCAAATGGCATTAAGTGCAACTGAGGACAAACGTCCCATAACCCAGAGACAGTCAACCGATTTTACGCAGACACCTTTCCCGGAGAGCTTGTTTGCTCATGGCCTCAAAAGACCTTCTATGAGAAGCAAGCTTGCTTTCTCTGTCTCACACAGTTGAGCACTGGATTTTATCCTGCCCTGGATAGTTCTCTAACTGAGAGTTCTGTTTTCCTATAAAGGCAGTGAGTTTCTCGAGGTCAAGACCCTTCTGTCACTACCCCGCTCCCTAACACACATAATTTCATCAGATACTTGGACAATGTTTCATAAATACCAGGTAACTGGGCCCAGAAAAAAAAAATCCCCTCTTGAGGAATGGCTCAGGTGGGCCCCGGGGTTGAATGGACTGGCTCGGGCCATCCCCTAGAGGATGTCTGGTGCACAGTCAGTGCTCAATACACAGCCACTCAGTTCATCAGGGCACATCTGTCTGGTTCCAAACTTCTCAAGAAAGCCAAGTCAAAGCAAACCCTCCTCACACAGTAGGGGGAATCCCATCTCCACTGAACACACAGTCAGTCATGTGGTTCCAAGGGTTTGACCCCAGCAAGGCTGTGGATGGGAAAGCTCTCCCTAAGGTGCTTTAAAAAGGAGAGCCGGTTTTGGGATCACCTTTTCTCCTCTTCAAGTTGGTTGAGAAGTTCCACCTTCTCCCTGTCGGCAGCTTCCACCATCGTTCGCAGCTGGTCCATCTTGGCCTCCAATTCCAGGACGTGCTGGGAAAGGCAAGGGTGTCAGTGAGTGGCCTCCTCCTGACCCAGATGCTGGCCCAGACGTGCCTCCCAAAGAGCTACTGCTAAGTGGTACAACTGTGGGTTGGCATTAGTCAAAAACCTTGTCACGTTAAAGTGCTTTCTATGATCTCTTATAACAGGTTATTCTTGGCAGCACTTCTGGGAGCCGGATGATGAAAAACCACACCATTAAAGCAAAAGGGGGTAATGCTAAAACAACTCTCATCTCTTTTTAAAAGATTTTTTAAGGTGGACCATTTTTAAAGTCTTTACTGAATTTGTTAAAATACTGGTTTTATTGGTTTTATGCTTTGGTGTTTCTTGGTTGTGCTTTTTTTTTCTTTGGTCACAAGTAGGATCTTAGCTCCCCAACAAAGGATTGAACCTGTACCCCCGGCATTGGAAGGCGAGGTCTTAACCATAGGGCCACCAGGGAAGTCTCCCCTCTCATCTCTTTTGAAGCTGAAACTCATACAAAGCATAATCTACAAAACCGGAGTTGCAACCACTACTAAGGTCCTGGTGTTTAAGCTCATCTGACAACAGACAGGCCGAGAGGCCTGGATGCAAAGGCCAAAGAGCGCAGCAGGCTCAAGAAGAGCAGAACCTCACCTTTACGACGGTGCAAACTGGGACCCAGGGCACAGCTTTCAGACAAGCCCAGCAAAGATAGCTGTGCTCATTCCAGCACGCCAGGGATCAGCTCCCCGGCTCCGAGCACCAGCTATGCTGCCCAGCCTCCGCCCTCAATCTAGACACCGTCACCGACTCCGCAGCAAGATCAGCCTAGAACCCGTCACCATCTCCACCACAAGGTCGGGGCCAGACTTCACCTGGTCGTGTCCATCCCGGGCCAGGGCGAGCTCCTGCTCTATCTCCCCCACATGGCTCGTGGCCTTGGCCACCTCCGCCCTCTCTAGATCCCGTTCGGCCAGCAGCTGCTCAATGTGCTGCTGCTTCTCCTTCAGGGCCTCCTGGAGGGCGGTGGTGCCGGAGATCTTCCTGGCGTAACGGGAGGAAGTTTCAGTCAACTGCAAAGGAAAGTTAAAGACGTGAAGGGCGGCGATGCTATGAGGGATGTAGGGAGGGGGCAGTACATGCAGGGCGGGCGTCTCCTCGGCAAAGTAAAAGCGTTGCCCCTGGCTCGCAGGCTTGCCCAGGCTTAGGAAAGGTTTTCCATCGTGGAGACAAGACGGCGCATGCCTCGGGCCTGTCAATGTCACAAAGAGCCCACCGATGTAAAGAGGCCACAGAAAAACCAGGAAGATATTTGTGGCTCAAAATCAAAGGTGCCCTGAGCTGGGCTGAGGGGGCCGGGTAGAAAAATCCCGCAGGACCCAGGTCACAAGCTTCTCAAGACTCCATTTCCACCTGGACTTCATGAACAGTTATCTTCTCATGAAAACAGTTTGGCCAATCTTCTGATCCTTAGACTTTAGAATGAGACTTTTTTCAACTTCTTGAGCTTCTACACACCTTTAAGTGACCATGATGTCACCCAAGGAATCACAGACCTTCCTTCAACTGATTACATAGTTTACACAGTCGGAACTTTGTCAGATTTGCTTCACCTTTCTTCTAGAACGAAAGGCAGAGGTGATTTCACCCAGGGATCCAGCTGTGAGGACCTGGTTTCCAATCCCCAGAAAACATTTACAAGGATACGATGAAAAGGAAACTTGTGTTGTGCCTTCCAAGCATGTGTGAATGGGTGAGTGTGCAAGTACACACGTAAGAGAAAGGAAGAAAAATGGCACGGGGTGGGGTGGGCGGAGAAAAGGGGGAAAGGAGAAGTTCGTGGAGAAAGAAAAGTAGGGGGAGGAAGGAGAGAGAGAAAGAGTGGATGAGATGGGGAGGGGGGAGGAGAACAGGAGTTGAGGGAGAGACAGCAGCAGGGGGAGGCGTGGAGAAAACCTGTTTCTGCTCTCATCTCTGCTGTTTCACATAGCAGACACCTCTCAAGGTGCCTAACTGTCATGTGAAAACACAGAGGACAGAACCTTCTGGTAAAGAGTTCAGAGGTCATTTGGACAAGCTGAATAACACTCTTGCAGGCTGGACTCTGGGGGCCTGGGAGGGGCTCCAGACAAAGCTGCAAACCTTTGGCCAGCGTTTGTCTGAGGCCATTTACCGAGCGATCGCTGGCTTGAGGAGAATGCCACTGTTTCTACTGAGAGCAATTTCTTGAATTACTTAAACATATGAGGGGGAGGGGGACTTCCTGTTCTCTCTTTTAACCACCTGACCTTGACTTTCCAGTTTCACTATGTGGTTATACTTTCTCGTACTAATATTTCCTCCCTTAAAAAAAGAAAAAAGAGATTTATTTATTTGGCCGTGTCAGGTCTACATTGCGGCATGCAGGATCTTCATTTGTTTCAGCACGTGGAATCTTTAGTGTGGCATTTCAACCCTCAGTTGTGGCATATGGGATCTAGTTCCCCAACCAGGGATCGAACCCCGGGCCCCTTGCATTGGGAGCGTGGAGTCTTAGCCAACATTTCTTCCTGAATACACTAAATCTGAGCTTCTCAAACCCTGCAGGGAGACACACCCCAGGGTGCTGCAGCTAACTCCCAGGTTAACAGTGACGCCTGTTGGACATGATGCAAACTACTAGCTTGGAGGGAATTCAGCTTCAACCTTGGATTGTATTTATAATGACACTACATTCCTTTCAGTCACATCTCTCCAAAGCTGGGTTTTGGCCACTGCCAGGACAAAAAGCCCAGATCAATGTAGCAAAGAAAATGAGGGAGGCAGTGTTCACTACGAGTCCAAGGTTTGATAGGATGTGCAATGCCCATGAGGAGCAACCTAAC
This sequence comes from Ovis canadensis, assembly GCF_042477335.2. NCBI lineage: Eukaryota > Metazoa > Chordata > Mammalia > Artiodactyla > Bovidae > Ovis > Ovis canadensis. The sequence continues at coordinate 63,421,580 of NC_091261.1, read as the reverse complement.
AGTAACTCACTGTGGTTATTTAAGAATGAATTACAAATACTATTTTTGCTTTCATCTAATGAGAATCTTTTTTTTTTTTTTTGAACAGTAACTAAACCATGAGGACATAAATATGAAGTTGTTTGGACTGAAATACTTAATAAACAGAACTGTTAGCTATTTTTTTTTGGCCTATGGGCACTGTGAGAAAATAACAGAGACTCTAAAGGTTCTGTGGAACTGTGATAAATACTGTCAGAAGATCATTTTCATTCAAGAATCTTTCAGCTTTTTTTACATATGTACAATGGATCATATTGTTGAGCTGTATTTTTAGGAAATCATGCATTTGATTATTCTGTTTTTCACATATTCATTTATGGTGATTTCTGGTTTAGAAACTGTAACCACTCGATATAAAGAGATAAAAATAAGCTGCTTTAAAAGGCAATGAGACTCATTTCTCTTTTGCTAGTTTTCTTCAAAGAGGAATCAGAACTGGTCTAAAAACTAAGAGGAGAGGTTGGGGGGACAGGAAGGGCTTGGGGAATTGCCAAAGAAATGGACACAATTGTAACACAATAAAAATGTCTCAAAAAAAAAAAAAGAACACTCAAGAAAGAATTTCGAATCCAGAATAGACATGTCCACAGAATTGCTCCTGGATTAGTCCTGAAAATGTAAACTCATGTCCTGAAACATAAACTCGATGTCCACATTAGAGCTGGCCGACTGACTCTGAACAAGGCTTCATCCAAATAGAGGATTTTCTTCACCTTCATTTCACTCAGACATTCTAAGAGTTCTTGTCAAGCTTTTCTTATCAAGTTCACTTGTAATTTTCACATTGAAGATGCAGGCTTTTATATGCAGAATAACATAGTCCAAGCAGGTACCTGTATCACCTGAACGTAAGGGGAAGAAGTTCAATGGCTGCAGAGGAGGGTAGCCCCTGCTATAAAGAAAGACGCCCCCGAAGGTCCCGTCCCTGCCCAGTGTCAACGGAAAGAAGGCCAAGCAAGATCAGGGGCCAGCAGCCTTACTCCCCAGTCGCGCCACTTCACATTCTAATTCCTGTCTGCAGTTCATTGTCATGAACCAGAGACCCAGAATCCAGTCTGGAGTGTAATCGCACGCAATCATGTCAAATTTGAATAGTATCTGCCTCACTTCAAGCGAATAAACTGAAGGGCAAGGAGTGGGGGTGGGGAAGCAAAGCCAAAAAGTCATTGCTTTGGCCCTAAGAAAGCATGACATTAACAAACAGAACAAGATGCTGCCTATTTTGATTCTGATGATTTTATCTTACTGATCAAAGCAGGAAAGGGGGAGAAAAGGAGAGAGAGTGGGAAGGGGAGATGGAGAGAGGAGACAACACAAAACAGGGCCTTTCAGGCATCTTTTCCAGTTGTCTAAGTTCTTCTCTGCATCCTCGGGCCTGAGGCAGGAACACTCCACACCCACTGATCTGCTTTCAGTGGGTGAGACTGCATGAACACAACATGAAAATTCTAAGAACATGCCTTTTCTCAAAATACTTTTAGTTCCTAGTCTGACAACAAAGAGAAAGAGACCCAGGTAGTTGGGGAAAGGGATCCCTCCAATTTTCCTGTCTTCCTGATGCAAAAATAATATCAGAATGATCAACCATCCCATATGTTAGACTAGGGAGTCGTTACTATCGATTCACCAAGCACTGTGGTATCTCCCAGTCTTAGGAGTCTGAAAGGAGCTGTTAAAAATTCTTTTGGGTTCTCTTTTGCTGCGAAATGTATAAGGATGTTCACAAGCTACAGTGAACAAACATTTCATACAAGGGTGAGAGGAGGCGTAACCTTTCCTAAAGCGAAGCAGGCGTGCTGATGGCAGTGGGGGGCATCTGACGTGCCTGGGATGCAGAGATGCACAGACGGGAAGGGAGGCTCACCAGTCCTGTCCGGCTGGGCTTGCTGCTCACGGAGGAGGCCACGGAGCTCATGGAGCTGAGAGAGGAGGCGGACGGGCTGCGCTTCATGCTGGCAGGCGTGGTCGCCATCACGCGCCTCACCGCGGCAGCCTTGGCTTTGGCTGGCGTGGTGGAGGGGAAGCCGATCTTGGTGACTTTGTGGACCGGAGCAAACAGGCCATACTTGGGTTGACACTGAAAATACCTTGAGGGGACAACAATTAAGGACAGGAACAAAAAGCGGCTTAATGACAAGAAAGAAAAACTTATAACCAAAAGGTTCTCCTGACTCTTAACTTGTGACCGGCTTGCTGTGAATTCTACCAACCGGCTGGGGCGGTACACCCAGCCTGCAGCGTTCACTGGGTATGCAGGCTGATAAATAACTTCAGTAATGTCCTCAAAGACACACGAGGAAACAACAGTGTGATACGCAGAGATGGAATCACTTGTCTGTTGCTAAGATTCTATGTAAAAAGGAAGTCATTTCTACTATCTGATAAACACACAACAGAAGAGTTCAGCAACACAGTGATCCCACTTAATAAAACCTTGCTAAACAAAAGGAAAAAGAAATCGAACAAGCACCTAGCTGGCCGATTCACTCAAGTAAAGGGGGAGAAGTATCATCTGGTTAGTCAGTTATCAGACTGACACTTGGAGTCACATGTTATGACTAGCGCATTTTTAACATCTTAATATCAAGAATATGAACACTATAGCTTCATAATCATCACAGCACTAAGAGATTTTCGAAAGTCTCAAGGCATTATTACTGTATTTGGTGCATAGCGTCTATATACTTATAATCATCAGCTGTAATAAACGCATCCCTCCGGATATTGACAATGGGGGGAGGCCTGTGCACGAGGTGGGGCAGGAGGTCGAGAAGGGCTAGCTGCATCTCCCTCTCAGTTCTGTGAACTGAAAACTGCTCTAAAACAAAAATAAAATCTTAAAAATAAATAGATACATAAACCCAATGTTTGCTCAGAATCTACTCAGATGCAATGCATATATCACTAAACGAGAGTCAGGGGACTTCCCCGGTGGACCAACGGTTAAGACTCTGCCTTCCAATAGAGGGAGTGTGGATCTGATCCCTGGTCGAGGAACTAAGATCCCACGTGCCACAGATCCCATGTGCTGCAGGGTGTGGCCAAAAATTTAAAAAATAAGTAAGTAGTTTTCTTAAAAAGCTCACACACACACAAAAAAATTTTTTTTAATAGAACAAGGGGAAAAAAAAAAAGACAGACCATCTAAGAGAGAACAACTAATCCTAGCAGAAGGGAAAATCAGTAGGTGAGCCTTAGGAAATACAAGTGCAGCTCTTCAAAACGCTCATGTCTATTTTATTACCCACACTGGGTGGGGCTGGCTTGAGTATCTTTATATGCAGGAGGAAGACGAAATTCCAACAGCAGATGCACCTTGTTCCAGCAACAGCCCCGTCGTTCTTCCCGAGAGGCTCATCCAACTCCACGCCACACCACTCCCCCTTGGCGAAGTCTGTCTCCCCAAGAAACCGGACTACACCCGCCTTCGTGCCACCAACCTGGAAGCAGAGAATAGTGAAAGGAAGAGGTGAACAGCTTAATCCTTTGCAGTTAGAGCCAATACTGTGTTCCATCATTTCTGTGGGCAGCTCTTCTCTTAACCTCCTCTCCAACTGTTTAAAGAGTTCTCTTCAAAGGTCAGCAAAGGTCACCTGGGTTCTGTTGCTAGAGTGATCTGATACCTAGCATAGTCCAATAATGAATTCTTTAGAAAAAGGGAATAATTACTATTATTACTATTACTTCATGCCAATAGTAATAATTACTGTTACTCCAGAGGGAGTTTGCTGCTTCAAAATAAATATCTGCTAAAAAAAAAACAAAAACCCATACGTTACTAAAAGAAAAACAAAATTTGTGTATAATCCACTGCAACAATGGCTGTGTTCATTTTCTCAAACTTCCTTTATATCATTACCCATGTAAAGCAATAACATATACATATTAAGGACAAATATTCATACATCCACACATATGAAATATTAATTCTTCAAAATATTTAAAATATTGATATTTTCTACTGTGAGGCTCTTCATTGCTTCACAACTATTAAAATGACAGTTCTTCACATTTTATTTCACATGAACTGGCCAAAGCTTTGAATCTTTTTAAATGTCTCTTTGTCCCAGCTGCTGGCGATATAACATGCAAACATTATTTCCAAAATTATCCCATTACCATTTACTAATCCTTCCTTTGCCATTATTTTTGTTTTGGATACTCATTTTTATCATATTCTCTCTCATGTGCACAGAAAGAGAACAGATCTGAGTCTTTTTAGAGTTTCAGAAATTCAGTATCTGTGCTACTGCTACTTCGCAACCTGTATCATATTTGCTAGTGCTGGTTTTCCTTACTACTCTTCTTCAGAATATTGATCTTTCTTACTTTTAACTAAGCTTTTTTTTTTTCTTTTTAAATTTTTTGGCTGAGCCTCGTGGCTTGCAGGATCCTAATTCCCCCAACTAGGGATGGAACCTGGACACCTTTTTCTCAATTAAAAAAAAAAAATTCCCCAATTATAAAGGTGGTAAGTCACTGCAGACCACTGAGAACATCACAAACAAAAAATACATGTTATTTGTGTATTCTCAACCCCCAGGGACAGTTTCTGTTGACATTTTGACATTTCACTTTCCCTGCTATATTATGGTAGCTGTTTAGCATCCATAATACAGATGTATCACAATACAGACTTCACTCAAGTCTGTATTTTTGTTTGGGATGTTCCCTTTTTTCTTATTGACTAAAAAAGTAACTCTTTATAATAAATTAATTCTTGAATAGACAATGTATTCTCACGGTTCAAAAGCTTTCAGATGTTAAGTATACATCAGGACTTCCCTGGAGCTTCAGTGGTTAAGACTGCCTTCCAATGCAGGGGGGGCAGGTTTAATCCCTGGTCAGGGAACTACGGTCCCACATGTTCAGGGCGCAGCCAAAAATAATTTTTTAGAAAGCATGTATCTAGAGAAGAGCCTCTCTTCCTAGACTTCTGTCCCTAGCTGCCCCCTCTCCCCACCACAGGTAACCTCTGCTATTGAAGTACAGTACTTCTCCATGCCAGCATTTCTGCCAGCATTTCTTCATGATCTAAAAGCAAATGTTACTTCGCACTTTTACTCCTCCCTTTCATTTTTACACTAAGGCCAGTGTACCACATGCGCTGTCCCGCACCTTGCTTTATTCCACATCAAGACACAGAGAACGTCCTGCTTGTGTTTACAGTCGTGTGTTGTTCCACTGCATGGATTCACTCCAGTTTATTAAATCAGCCCTTACTGGGAGACATTTAGGTTATGTAGGTTTATTTATTCAATAAATTTAAAAGTCATTTTGCTTAATTAAAAAAGAGTCCAGTGGGACTGTGTTAAATGTAGATTACCTTGGGAAGATAACTTATTTAATCAACCTTCACAAGGAACCGGCTTTTCAGTGTTTCCTTTTTGTTTTTAATGTTCTCTATTTTATTTAATTCATTCTTTATCTCACTACTTCCTTTTTCTCGCTTCTTTGGGGTTTATTACTCTCCCCTTCCTAATGTCTTAAGATCAATACTAATTTGCTTTTTTAAAAAAAATTAATTTTCTTTGGCTGTACTCCATGACTTGTGGGATCTCAGTTCGCCGATCAGGGGGAAATCAAACCCAGACCCTTGGCAGTGAAAGCGCAGTGTCCTAACCACTGGACCACCAGAAAATTCCCTAATTTGCTTTTTAATACCAAAGCTATTTGTTTCCAGTTTTTCTCCAAACACAGCTTCCTGAGAGTTTGGGATGACACGCGTTTTTTTTTCCTTTGTTGAGGATGAAAAATATTAAAGCCTCAAAGCTACTGTGTATATTTTTTCTCTGAAAAAGAATCTCTTTGTGAGTCTGATTTGAGGACCCAAAGCAGGTGTGGTTGAAGATAGGCAGGCAGGGAGTGTGAAGGGTGACAGCGCGCAGGTGGCAGCCCAGAAATGCCCTGGGGCCGCGACAGGCGCCCCGAGAAGACAGAGCTGGAGGCCGGAGAAGACTCCCCGCAGGAGCCGCTGTGTCCGGCGCTGCCACCCACGGCGCGCGCAGCAGAGCGGAGGAGCACTCGGCGCCTGCTGAAGAAACAAAGGCAGACTTCTCCGAAGGCAACTTCACAGCAAACACCACTTCCCCGCATAAACCAATGAAAGGAAAAAGGTATGCGGTGGCTTGAGGTTGAATCTGATGGCTCAGAAGCGAGCAGAGGAAGAGCTATGCTAACACAGGTTAAGTAAGCATGGGCTCGGAGCGGGATAGATTCACATGCCTGCTCCGTAGGCCTTTCCTGGTGGCTCAGAGGTTAAAGCATCTGCCCGCAATGCAGGAGACCTGGGTTCGGTCCCTGGGTCAAGAAGGTCCCCTGGAGAAGGAAATGGCAACCCACTCCAGTATTCTTGCCTGGAGAATCCCATGGACGGAGGAACTTGGTCACAAAGAGTCGGACACGACTGAGCGACTTCACTTTCTGTCTATAGATGAGCCAAGTCGCTTAATTTCTAAATCTTAAGTTTCCTCATACGTGAAATGGGAAAAATTATAGGGCTGTTGTGAGGATTAAATAAAATAACCCATATAACATTGCTTCGTGCAATGTCTGACAGATAGGGTAGGAGTCTGACATATATCAGCAGCCAGTGTGTCCATGCTAAAGAGAGTACTAGTTCCAGATCCGGCAAACCGGACTTTCTAACACACTTCTTGGTAACCACAGAATGCATGAACAGCAGCCTGCATAGGACTGGCGTGTTTCACCCATCCTCTTATTCCACACCTTCCTAAGCAGCAGACTGACCAACATCACATGAGCAGAACACAGCACATTAGTGAAAGATGAGGCAATCTCTCCAGATAATCTGCTGGATTCTTTGGGGGTGAGTCTAAGTTCCTGTCATGACTACTGTTTTTCCGAGAGGCGTCGGACGGGCTGTGGGCTTGTTAAACAAACCAGCAAACTCTCCAGACAAACCACGGCTTCACTCAGTTCAGAAGCTTTACAGCAAGTTACCACAAACAACAGATCAGCAACGTTTCCTCTAAACGCAGGTAACAGACTATATGTCTACCCTAAATGCCACAAAGTTTGTTTCAAACGGATGATTACTGGCTCCTAGAATGGACAGTGTTCGTATCCTTTTCCCTCTCCCCTAACCTGGAATTCTTGACTCATATGACAGATGAAATGCTTTCCTTTCCCCTATAAAAGATCCTCAGTGATTATTCAAAATATCCTCAATAGAGACAGAAAGTCACATGAAGTCCTAAATCACTCACTCTTCTACTTAATCATTTTACAATTTCTTTTCTAAGCATCTAAATATGATTTTATAAAGCTATGTTTTATTTCTCATGTGTTGAAGAGAACTCAGAGTATTACAGTATGTGCATTTCCATTAAGTATAAGCCATGATTTTCAAATCTATGTTTCAGGGGTAGATAACAAGATTATTAAAAAAAAAATTTTTAGAACACTGAAACTAAAAAATAGGCAAACACAAATAGCTACCATTCATTCTCTTTACTTTTGGAATATATATATGTGTGTGTCAGGAGTCATATATATTGCATGTACACACATATATGACTCCTAACACTGTGGTCAACCTAAGTCAAAATTAGAGGTCATCACTGAAGACCTCTAATTAATTCAAACTATACCTCTTAACTCAAACTAGAAACTTGGCTAAAGGAAAACCTACCTGTGCTCATGCTTTAGCAAATGTCAGATTTTAAAATTCTCATTCATTCATTCAACATATATCTTGCATGCCTGGGCCCTTGGATACAAAATAAACCAAAAGAAGTGTTGACCCTGACAGAGAGAAACGCAAACAATTCCAGCAAAAAGTGACAGGCACTTGAAGTTTCTAAAAAATGCTGTGGGACCAGAGACAGACAACCTCCTTGTAAACTCTTACGAAAAATGAGAACTCTGATAAATTCTGCAAGGCTAATGAACGGGTCCAATAACAGGAAATGGGAAACCTTTAATCCTCTCCCAACCCTCCCATCTATTCACCATCAAGTCCCAAACAAGCCATTTAACCTCACTGTGCCTCAGTTTATAAAGCTATAAAAGGTCCAATGAGTGGCAACGAAGGACTGTTCCACAGGGCTCCCTGAGCAACAGAATTCTGTGAGGTGGCTGCTTAGCTGCCATGTGGTTAAGTTAAGCAGCTTAATTTAAAAACGTAAACATGGCTAACTGGTATTTACCAATACAAATTTAGCCCTGACTTAACACTTAATCACCTGTGAGATGACCTGTCAGTAGTTTACGTCACCTCAACTAGAGAACAATCCAGCTTTGGGCAGCTCTACTGTGACAAACTCCTATAAGAAAGGTAAGGTCCCCCTGGCCCAGTTTTCATCCTCGGGTCCTAACTGCATCTCCCATCATACCTTACAGTGTTACTCCTGCCCTTTAAGGGTGCCATGTGACAACAGTGTTTAAAACACTCTTTTTTTCTTTTCTGTTTTTTGGCCACATGTGAGATCTTAGTTCCCCGACCAGGGATCAAACCCACACCCCTTGCAGTGGGAGTATGGAGCCCTGACCACTGGACCGCCAGGCAAGTCCCAGCCCTCTGATTCTTTTGACAACGTTTTATGAGTACCTACTGCATGCCAGGCATTGTTCTAAGTCCTGAGCAGAAAGCAGTGAATGAGAGAGTTTCCAGACTTTCACAAAGCCTAGATTCTGGTCTGGGGAACTGGCCAATGAACAAATAAATAAATGAGGTCATTTTCAGTACATAGAGGGCTGTGAAAAGCACAGAGCTGGGTGAGGTGATAGTGCTGTGAAGGGTCGTTAGTTGGGGTGACAGGGAAAGGTTCCTTAAGGAGGTGACATCTGAGTCAAGGCTCAAGGACTTTGAGACACTGCTCATGCAAAGACCTGGGGGCAGAACATTCCAAGCAGAAGAAAGGGCAAATCCTAAGGTGAGAATGAATCTGGGCGCTGAAGTGACAGCAAGGAGGCCAGTGTAGCTGGAGTGGAGTGAAAACGGAGCCGAGCAGAGAGAGCTGAGCTTGGAAGTGTGGGCAGGGTCCACAGCACCAGACTCTGTGGGTCCCTGGAAGGAACGGAGATGTTTATTTTAATGCAGTGGGACATCCACTAGGGAAAACGGGGCTGGTTTTGGTCTCTGCCAAGTCTACAGCACCTAGAACACTGCCTGGCAACCACACAGCAGACATTCAGTGTATTCACTGGATGAACTGCAGGGTGTTAAACACAGCTGTTCAGCCATCTTATTTTCTCTAGGCCAAATAAACAGACCCATTCTTTCACTATTCCCTTTTCATCATTTTGAGTCTCCCTATCTACAAAATAACGACGGTAAGTAAGTTCTCTTAAAAAACTAAAAGAGCAGATGACGGACATTCTCTTATGCTTTAGAACAAACAGGTAAACAAAAGGTGACATAATGAGGGAGACACCACTTAGAAGCTATGCTTGACTTGCACTTCTATCTCTTGAAACTAATCTTTCCTTCTGAAAAACATATTAACTCCTTCAGGATTCAGGGCCCCCAAAATATCAAGAAACAGGAAAAAAAAAAGTGCAGGGGGAGAAGATTAACTTGTTACCACAGAGAGTGAGCAACAGAACTGCTTTTCAATATAAGATTATAAGCACCAAAAATGTGACATTTTAAACCATAAGCAAGAATTCATTTAAGGGTATAGACAAATCTATTTGCGGGGCAGAAATAGATACACAAACAGAGAAAACAGACTTGTAGACACAGAGGGGTAAGGGGAGGCAAGCGTGAACTGGGAGATTAGGACTGACGTGTACACACTAACACGCGTCGTAAAAGAGACTGCTAGTGGGAAGCTGCTGTATAGCACGGGGGGCTCAGCCTGGCGCTGTGATGACCTAGAGGGGAGGGACAGCGCATGGGAGGGAGGCTCAAGAGGGAGAGGATATATGTATACACATGGCTGAGTCACGCTGTTATACAGCAGGAACTAACATTACACTGGAAAGCAATGATACTCCAATAAAATCTTTTAATTAATTAAAACTAAATAACTAGGTGAGGAGATAAATAAGATGTGGTATAAACTGATAAAATGGAGTATCATCAGTCATGAAAAGCAATGGACTACATGATGAACCGCACTCTGCTGAGTAAAAGAAACCAGCCATTACAAAACTACGTAAGATTTGGGGGCGTTTATAGGAAATATAGGCTCCTCTGGTAGCTCAGCTGGTTAAGAATCCACTTACAATCCCAGAGACCCTGGTTGGATATGGGAAGATCCACTGGAGAAGGGATAGGTTACCCACTCCAGTATTCTTGGGCTTCCCTGGTGGCTTAGCTGGTAAACAACCTGCCTGCAACGTGGGAGACCTGGGTTCAATCCCTGGGTTGGGAAGATCCCATGGAGAAGGGAACAGCTACCCACTTCAGTATTTTTGGCCTGGAGAATTCCATGGACTGTATAGAGCCAAAGAATTGATGCTTCTGAACTGTGGTGTTGAAGAAGACCCTTGAGAGTCCCTTGGACTGCAAGGAGATCAAACCAGTTGATCCTAAAAGAAATCAATCCTGAATATTCATTAGAAGGACTGATGCTGAAGCTCCAATACTTTGGTCACCTGATGCCAAGAGGTGACTCATTAGAAAAGACCCTAATGCTGGGAAAGATAGAAGGCAGAAGGAAAAGGGGATTACAGGGGAGGAGATGGTTGGATGGTATCACTGACTCAATGGACACTGAGTTTGCACAAGCTCCAGGAGATGGTGAAGGACAGGGAAGCCCGGCATGCTGCAGTCCGTGGGGGTCGCAAAGAGTCAGACACAACTGACTGAACACCAAAAATAGGAAATATCTGTGAAAGGCAAATGTGCAGAGACAGAAAATGGATCACTGCCTGGGGCTGGAGGTGCCGGTGGAGAATGACTTGCAGACTGGCAGGAGGAACTTTCCAGGGGATGCAAATATTCTAAAACTGGATTATAGTGACTGCATAACTGTGTACATTTATTAAAAATCATTGAATGTTTGGATGCATAAATTGCACCTTCATACAGCTGCTTAAGGAACAAAACAGATACAAGTTAAATAAAAGGGAGGATTAGCTTAAAATTAAGATGGAGGTGATGGATACATGTTAGAGCAGCAGAGAATGGGAGGGACTCCCCAAGGGGCTGACAATGCAGAAAACTGGAACACCATCTGGGTGTCCCACAGCATTTATTTATTTACTTTTCAAAACAAAAGACAGGGATTTCCCTGATGGTCCAGTAACTAGGACTCCACATTCCCAATCCAGGGGGCCCAGCTTTGATCCCTGGCCAGGGAACTAGATGCTACATGCCACAATTAAGACTTGGTACACTGGTGCAGCTAAATGAATAAATGCTTTTTTAAACAAAAATAAAATCTATTTGTAACTGTTTAAACATTTAATAGGAACCAAAAAAAAAAAAAAAGAACCTGAGACTAATAAAAGTGCAGAATATTTAATTGCAAGAGTCACACTCTTATAGAACACTGAGATCAAAAAAGTTTAGCAAAGACTCTAGTCCTGGGAGCAGACTCATCTTACTCATGACCATTTTTGAGATGGACTCCTTGACCAACTGTCCCAACTCTCATTTGCCCATGGGCTCAGCACATAACTAAAATTAAAAACATACAGATCATGGTGCTCCACTCTTGTGCAGGGGAATTTGGGAAACTCGGAGCCAAACCCTCTTTTGCTACCAGCAGAGGGAGAACCCAGGGCTTCCCTGGTGGCTCAGATGGTAAAGAATTTGCCTGCAATGCAGCAGACCTGGGTTTGATCCCTGAGTCGGGAAGATCCCCAGGAGAAGGAAACCGCAGCCCACTCCAACATTCTTGCCTGGAAAAGTTTCATGGACAGAGGAGCCTGGTGAGCTACAGTTCATGGGGTCGCAGAGAGTTGGACACACGGATCAACTAAACACACAAGCATCAAAAAACCTCCAGTGCAACAAAACTGCAGCTGGGACAAATTCAAAGTTGGTATAGAAGTGAACTGTAATTATATTAGTCACTCAGTTGTGTCTGATTGTTTGTGACCCCATGGACTGTAGCCTACCAGGCTCCTCTGTCCATGGGATTCTCCAGGCAAGAATACTGGAGTGGGTTGCCATGCCCTCCTCCAGGAGATCTTACAGATCCAGGGATCGAATCTGGACCTCTTGCATTGCAGGCAGATTCTTTACCATCTGAACCATCAGAGAAGCCCCCAAGAAGTGAGTACATGCCAAACAAACAAGTTACAGATTGAGCCTTGGTAAGCACTGATGTGCTGAAATGATGCTCTGAATTCTGAAACATCAACTGCTAAAACTCATGACTTTTATAACTGGAAGAAGGAACCACTAACGTTGAAACTAACAGATCCAGAAGGAACTCCTTGAAGGTACAGGTATAAAGGGCTGCCGCAAGTATGAGGGGACCCGTGGATTCACAGGATGCTACTCGTGGATGCTACCGGACTGGGAAGCAGAAGCCCTGAATTCTAAATCTAAAACCCGCCTTCAACGCACTGTATGTCCTTGTCTGTAGGACAATATAATCACAAAAACTGCCTATTTCAAAATTACGCAATCAGTCATCAACTCTACATAACAGGTTCTAGAGTAAAAACACCTAAACTTGAATTGCAGAAACATCACTCTTAAGGTTGTACAAACTTGGGCAAGTGACTATACTTCTTAAAGCCTATTTTCTCATCAGTTCTATGGTGCTACTCCATTCACTGCCGATACAGAGTTCCCTGGTGGTCCAGTGGTTAGAACTTCTCCTGCTGAGGCTCTAGGTTTGATCCCTGGTCAGGGAACTAAGATCCCACAGGTTGTGCAGCCCAGCCAAAAATAAAAATTTTTAATTAAAAAAAAATAAAGGATCCACTGCTAAAACATTAAATGAAATGCACGGGATACTCCAAAGACTAACAGCCATGTTTCTTTTCCTTTTTTTTTTAAAGCAGTTGAACAGATATAAAGGATATTGAAAGAGCACAGGGTCAAAGGCTTCAGACAAACGTTATACCTTGAACTTAACAAAAGTGTTGAAAAAGTAAAACAGCAAACTTTGAAATTTTCAGTGAGAAAAAGAGCTACCATTTATTGAGTGTTGACTGCTAAGAATTATATATGCATGACCTAATGATGAGATGTGTGGACAGCATCTCTGACTCAATGGACATGAATTTGGGCAAACGATGGGAGATAATCTGGGACTGGGAGGCCTGGCGTGCTGCAGTCCATGGGGTCACAAAGAGTCAGACATGATTTAGCAACTGAGCAACACCAACAACGTCTACTTTAACCCTCACAACAATGCTAGAGGTTAGTACTATTATTCAACCTTGTTTTCACAGACAAGAAAACTAAGAAGTTGAATAACTTGCTCAGGCCATAACGACAGAGTTAGACTCAACTTATGTTTTTAGCACTGCTATACTGTCTTTTATGTAAAACAAACAAAAAAAGAATAAACCAATCATTGTGTCAAATTCGGGGATTCACGAATGTACAGCATATAGACCTTATACACTGTGTTTCCTGCCTTTTTAGCACAACAGAACCTAGTGTACATTTCCTTCCTTTTCCTAGACCTAAATCTGATAGTTTAAAAGGCACAGAAGTTCTGAAATAACATCCTGTGATGTCTGAGTTTTCCAAGACACTCAAGAAGACAGGATCTCATTTTTATCCACATACTATTCCAAAAGCAAATATTAAAAACTAGAGAGAAAAAAAAAAAAAACCCTTTGTTAAAAAACATCTCAGTCCACCTCTCAGCTTATTCTGTCAGATAAAGCTATCTTAATATTTACAAGCTAAAAATTCAATATTCTTTTAGCTAAACTGGAAGACAAAACTAGGTTGATCACTGCAAACCTATGCTTACACTATATACAAACTACATTGCCAGTTTCTAATCTGCTGCATATTCATACAAACAGAACCAGAAAACCTGATTAATTTCTCTAGAAATGAGTGAACAGAACAGATTCTGAGCCCACATGTGTGTATTTCACCCCCTCGCCAGTGATTCTCTCTCAAGTCAACACGACGGCCCCGGAAGGTGTCTGCACTCACCAATACTCGGTCTCCGATTTTGAGTTCTCTCTCTCCTTTCTTGATCGAGCCGGCCTCTGAAAGGTTGGAGATAGATTCACTGGCGGTTTTCGTAAGGTTGCTGATCTGAGACGTAGCTGAAGGTTCCTTTGCAGTTGGTTGGGACAATTTGTGGGGAATATTTGAGGGGGTGGCTGGGGACGAGGACGCCATGCTGACTGCCAAAGTGGACAGAGGCGAAGTCGCCCTGGAAGCGTGAGTTGTCTGCGGGCCATCAGCTTCATCCTCTGCCTGCACCTTCCTCGTCAACTTTGAAGGTCGGGTAAATATCCCCTTTAGAGGCTCACACTGGAAGTACCGAACTCCTGCTACTGAGCCATCGTTCTTGCCTATGGGCTCATCCAAAACGATCCCGGCCCACTGGCCTGGTGCAAACTGGGTTTCTCCCAGGAACTGGATAAATCCAGGCTTATTCCCATTCACCCAAACTCGCTCCCCAACTCGAAAGTCATCCACAAACTCCTCTTGTGTCTCAGAGGACAGAGTGCTTGATGCTTTTTCACTGGATATTGTTTTTTCTATTGGAGCGGCAACTGCAAACAGAAGAAAGGATCAGAAAAGATTCAGTTTCATATTTAAGCAGACAACTCCTAAGTTAACGAAAATAAACTAGAGAAGAAGAGTCAAAAGCAACAGAAGTACTCTTCAAGAGATACTTATACTTCAAGAGATACTCTGATTATATTTCTTTTTTTTTTAGCAAGGAGGTAAAAAGTATTAATACTTGATCCATCACTACTGTTTTCAGTGCTATCAAAACTCAGTGAGCTGATAAGACTTAATCTTTATTTGAAATTTAGATTCGAAGAAGTCAAAAACAAGGGGGAAAAATGCAGTCCTTTTCCCAGAATTTATAACATAGGTCTGATTCCATTGTTTCCCCATATCCTGCACAACATGGGTCCTGAACTCAGACCCATTGAAATGGACTCTATTCCCCCATTTGAGAGGTCACCTAAAAATGACAGGACTAGGCCAATAGTCACAACAGAGATTCTCAATTAACTTGACACAGGAGAAGATTTAGTGCTGGAGTCCCCACCATCACTGTTTCAAGAGTATTCTTTTGCTAGCAGAGGTGGAAGTCCCAGCAAGGAAGAAAAGAGAGCCAGACTCCCTGTGAAAGCAAGATGACTTAGCAAACTCTACCCAATGGTAAAGACAGAGTTAAAATTTTGCCAGAAATGTGGTATTTCCACTAGAAATACATTCATGCATCCACCCAGCAACCATTGATTAAATATTTAGTGTGAACTGGCAAACAGAGCCTGAATTCTTAATGTCTGCCATTTACCGGGCATATCCTGATCTTAGGATGTTACATGACCCGAGTTTTTTTCAATCTGTAAAGAGGGAAAGTAGTGATACCTATCTTGATGGGTTTTTTCCCCCAAAATGAGAATTAAATGAAATAATGTATTCATCCATGTTATACATCTTTTTTGAGTTCCAGCCACTCCAGAACTAGTCCCAGGCACTGTTCTTCACTGGGAGACAAAGCAAGACAGTATAGTCTGTGCCTTTGTAGAGCTCAGAGTCTAGAGGTAGAGAAGCAGACAGTTAAGAGACACACCAAGCCACTTCAGGTGGTCTAAGTGCTGTGGAGGAGATAATGCCTTTGGGTAGAACAGTCAGGGAAGGCCTCCTGGAGGAGGTGACATCTAGCCTGAGGTCTGATCAGCAGGAGTGAACCACACAAAGCCTGGGAAGCAGAGTGGCCTGGCTGGCTGAGAGTGGGTGCTGAGCATCTGAGCATCTCTTTACCCTACACAGAAAGGGAGACTGGAGTTTCTGTTTGTGGAGAGTTTTTATTGCTGTTTTTTTAGAAGACAGTGGGTGCTCTCAGATAGAACAGATAATAATCTGCCAAAGACAGGGGCTAGTTTATTTATTTATTTATTTAAGAGTTAGTGCTAGCTTTGTACATCAACGTGTCCATGGAGCCTGGTATGCTACAGTCCATGGGGTCGCAAAGCGTCGGACATAACTGAGCGACTTCACTTTGACTTTCACTTGGTACATCAACCATCATTCTTCAGAGTGCGGCAAGCATGAATTTCTGAAAAACCATCTTCATAAAAGTGTCTTGAATTCCTTGGCAATGACTTCCTCTCAAGCATATAAATTTTAGCCTTAATAAGTTACTTTAATCTCACGTGTGCCAAGGAAGGCTGGGGAAACCAAGTTGAATTACATATGATCTGTGGACTCAAGGACTCTATATGCTAAAAGGTCTGCACAAAAAGTATTAAAAGTGAAAAAGACAATTCTAACAGGGGTTAAGTATAACAGTGGATGGCTTCATAGAAGGTTTGGCATTTGAAGCGGTCTTAAAAGAGGAAAGATTTGGGGGAGAAGAAGGGGATGCCAAAATTAGAACTGATTTCCACAAGGCTAAATAGCCCTGAAATAAGTCCATTTTTTCACAATCCTTTGCCTTATTAGTAAAGCTTTCTTTTTATGGCCTCTCTGAAAAGAACCAGGTTTTATCCTGATACATACAATGTAAAGAACTTACCATCTCTAATCAGTCAATACTTACTAAGCTCCCGTTACATGCCAGGAAATTTTCTAGGTGTGTAGATGGAATACAGCAGTGGGGAAAAAAAAAACAAACCACAAAGATTCCTTTCCTCAAGGAAGCCCAATGAATGTCTTTATGAAAGAACTTGAAGAAACAATGTTGGACTTAATAGATTATGGTGGGCACCTGTCTAGAATGGCTGAAAACCTAAGATTTTAGATTTAATAGTACATAAATCACATAAAAAGATGACAGAAGCAAGCATCACATATCCTGTCCTCTTGCCTCTCTGATCATTATGGGATGTAAGTGGAAACGGTAGAGGATGAGAAGAACAGCTGAGGAACAGGTTGCTAAAGATAATCAAAGGCACGGGTTCATCTATAAACTGGCACAGGCTTCCCTCATGAGCCAGACTTGAGCCACCGTAGTACCTGCTCCCTGATGACAATGGCCAACTTCGGGTCAATGACCGTCATCATATCTTTTAAGTCTGACTAGTCTTCGCTTTCTCTACATATCCCTAAACCCCGAGGAGAAAGGTCCTGATGGGTTCAGGAAGATACATCGGGAGGAAAACTGAAGAAACACTTTAACACGGTCAGGATCAAATACTGAAGTTAACTTGACAATTATTTTAGCACCGGTGTACCAGGGGTCCCTAACCTCTGGGCCACAAACGAGCGCCCCCTGTCAGATCACCGGCAGCATTAGATTAGGAATAAAGGGCACAATAAACGTAATGCACTTGAATCATCCCCAAACCCACCCCCTCCGCAAGTGTGTGGAAAAACTGTCTTCCATGAAATCAGTTCCTGGTGCCAAAAAGTGTAAGACTGCTGCCTTATACTGAAGAAATGAAATTAAGATAGACTCTTCATTGAGTAAGACTTCTAGATAGAAAATCTGGGACTTCCCTGGTGGTCCAGTGGTTAAGACTCCCCTGCTCCCAGTGCAGGGGGCCAGGGTTCAGTTCCTGGTCAGGGAACTAGATCCCACATGCCACAGCTAAGACCCAGTACAACTAAACAAATAAACATTAAAAAAAAAGACTTCTAGATATAAAACTCTATGTCTTTTAGTTGAAACTTTTTCAAGTATTTTCAAGAATATGAAGTTCTATAAGACTGTCTTCTTACATTTTTCAAATCTTGATTTTTCAAATCAAGACTTTCAAATAGAAGTCTTCATACAGGATTAAAATTTCCTTGCTGTTAAAGAGAAACATAAAGCATTACCAGCAGCAGGTGTCTTCAAGGCTGTGCTTCCAGGCTTCAGAATCTTGGTGGGGGCCTTAAGCCCGCTTGGTTTTAGCATACTCATTGTCTTCTGTGTGTCAGAGCTGTTTCTCCTTTGCTTGTTGCCACTATCTTTCCCCAGTCATGGATACAACTGTGGGTGATTCTATAGTGAAGTCAGTCTCTGGGTTAAATCTGCAAAGAGATAAACAGAAAAAGAGTTTAGAATCAAGAGAAAAGAAAATAGAAACAATTATGGAAAGCAGCTTTCACAACCTAAACTCTTCCTTATGTCTCCACAATGAACGTAAGAACCTAGAAAACTCCAGATATCAAAAAGATTGAAGATGCTGGAACCTCCTGGTGGTCCAGTGGCTGCGACTCCACGCTCTCAATGCAGGGGTTGGCGTGGGTTCAATCCTTGGTCAGGGAACTAGATCCCACATGTTGAAACTACGAGTTCACAATCTACAACTAAAGATCCCTAAGCAAACAAAAATAAATATTTTTTTAAAGTCTTTTAGAAAAATGAAGATGCTGTTGAAATAGGTTTACAAGTAATTTACTATCCTAAAGACAGGAAGCTAAGGCTGGCAATATGCTCACTTTTCTTTATAGTATCTAACAATATCATTTCAGTACACTGCCCCAAAACCACATAACCCATAAAGAGGTTCAGAAAAATGCCCACCAAACTGAACAGAGTTAGCTTTCAGTTTTCACTTCATTCATTTCTATGTTGCTTAAGACTTATGAGCACAAGCCTATATTAACTATATATATAGATTAATCCACAGAAATATATAATAACTCAATATAAAACCATATATATGTTAAATGAGAGAGAGGGTTCAACGGCAAACTCTGTAAGAAGAAAGCCGTACCTAGAAAGTACTAAAGGAAAATTATCTTTATTCTGTTTACAGAAACACAATCATCTGTTTAGTCAAGACCAAGTATGAATCTACAACTTCTGGGGTCACGCAAAACTGTAATTTGCTCTTTAAGAGAGAAGGAGGACCTCTGGATTTTGGAATAGGGAAAAATATTTCTAGACATAATACCTAAGAAAACAGAATTCAGAGAGAAAAATGCTATTTACTGACATTCAAATGTTTGCATTCTGTGCTTTTTTATTTTTATTTTTCCTGCTAGTCGAGTTTGGGTGACGAGGCACAGACCTCAATCTCTCTTTTACAAGCAATGCGGAGCATCAGTAAACAACACGGCCAGGGCTGACAGAGGTGCTGCTGTGGCCCCTTGGTCCCTGTGGTGGGTTGAATGGCAGCCTCCCCAAAAGACATATCCATCTGGGAATTCCCTGGTGATCCAGTGGGACAAGCCTATATTAACTATAGGCTAATATTAACTATATTAGCCTGTATTAATGGTGGGATGCCATGCTCTCACTGCCGAGGGCCTGGGTTTGATTCCTGGTTGGGGAACTAAGATCCCACAAGCCATGAGGCAAAAAAAAAAAAAAAAGACAAGGAAAATCTGTTGATCAAAAGAGATATCCATCAGGAATCTGTGAACAGACCTTGAGGTGAGCACCTCCTGGACGATCTGCATGCCCTAACCTGAGGATCAGTGTCCTAATTAGAGGAGAAGAGCACAGAGGAGACAGCCAGGTGAAGACGGAGGCAGGGATTACAGCCGTGTATCTACAAGCCAAAGGTGGCCAGGAGCCACCGAAAGCTAAGAGAAAAGCCTGAGATGGATTCCCTGAGATGGATTCTCCCTCAGAGCTGCAGAAGGAACCTACCCTGGCGATACCATGGTTTCAGACATTTGGCCTCCAGAGCTGTGACGGAACAGATTTAAGCCACCAGGTTGGCGGTCGCTTGCTATGGCAGACCCAGGAAACTAATACAGCCATGTACGTTTTTCTAGTCAAAGCTAATCAGACTGAATGGAAATCAAACCAAGACAGCAGCTTCATCAGGCTCACTCTGCAGATTTCCCATGGTTCTCAAGAGGGTTCAAAATGTCACAAAAGTGGCTTTTTTTTAAGTCAAAGGTAAACTGTGTGGTTTGGGAGAAGACTGTGATTAACAGATACAGAACTTCTGTGAATCTGAAGACTGGTTGCCTATTCTGACTATTAATACAAAATTCCCGGGTTCCTTGCTATCACCACCATCACCATCGCTGCCAGGACCGTGGCAGTGGGCTGGGAGTCTCTGCACCAGGTCGGGTGGTTCTGACTCAGATTTGAAACCATGTGCTTTATTGCTAGATCCTCACCACCCACAGTCTGTCAGATGCAAGCAGAGGTACCTGCTCCTGCTACTGCCTTAGACAGATGGAAGGGTTTGGCTGAGACTCCTCTAGACCAGGGGTCCCCAACCCACTAGGACACAGACTGATTCCTCTGAGGAACCAGGCTGCACAGGAGGTGAGCAGCGGCTGAGCAAGTGAAGCTTCATCTGTATTAACAGCTGCTCCCCATTGCTCATATTACCACCTGAGCCTAGGAAAACAAGCTCAGGGCTCCCACTGATTCTGCATTATGGTGAGCTGTCTAATTATTCAATTATATATCACAATGTCATAATAATAGAGTGCACAAAAAATGTAATGCACTCGAATCATCTGGAAACTATCTCCCACCCCAACCTGGTCCCTGGAAAAATTCTTCCATGAAACTGGTCCCTGGTGCCAAAAAGGTTGTTTGCATGTGCAAAAATGTTTGAGGAGGATGAGGATAAGCTAAGTGCAGAGAGTACCAAGGGGTCTGTGTCTTGCCAACGCTTCACCCTGGTCCAACATCATAAAGTGATGACGATCAGGTAGGGAAGGACAGAACAGATGGAGGAGGCACAAAGGTCCTGGAAAAGCTATTATAGTGTTAAGAAGAGAGGATGAAGTACTCCTTAAAATATTTCACTCAGGCGCAACAGTGAATTCTTGAGCTCACATCAAGCGCTCCTCCCTAAAGAGAAATTCTGAAAACCACCACAGTAAGTGACTAGGTCAGCCTCAGCCAGTTGCAAACCTTGCAGCTCAACACTCTAAGCTCAGAAAACGCTAAAAGCCCCCTAAAAGCCTTGGCCCAAGAAAGAGGCGTCAGGAACCTAAGAATGGTCATAAACTCGGGGTCTGTAAGTCTTCTGTTGTCTGATCTTTGTGCCTCTGGCTCTCAGTCCATGTGAGCCACTTGAATCCCAAAGCAGGGGAACTGTGACCAAGATTTAAGGAAGGAGAAAAATCTATGTCTCAATAAGAGAATTAGGAGGAACATCACCAATGTTGGCTTTTAAATCTTCCAATTTAAGTTTCTTTCTCATGCATTATTAATGAATGCCATGTCAGGCTTGCTTTTGGGGAAAAAAAAAAAATCAATTCACTGAGAAAGAAAAGATCAAAGTTCTTGGTCATGGTACCCACAAAATGTAATGACCCAGAAACAACTGCTCTGCATAGTGTTTCAAGGTCAGTCAATGTCATATTGAAATGAATCAATTCCAAAACACATGCAAAAAGAAAAGAGATGTACTTGCCTCACTAATACATTGAGAATATTTGAAATTCTGATGCTTATATTTGGATCTAAGGACCCCCTCCACCCTCCCAACAGGTGAAGACCACAACACCAGAATATTATCATTTAGAAATAAATGTTATCCGTATTATCGCAGCTGAGCCTTATGAAACTGTGACGTGTGTGTATGTGTGCCCAGTCGTGTTCCACTCTTTTGGACCCCATGGACGGCAGGCCCACGAGGCTCCTCTGTACATGGGATTTTCCAGGCATGAGTACTGGAGCAGGTTGCCCTTTTCTCACTCCAGGGGATCTTCCCGAACCAGCGATGAAACCCTTGTCTCCTGTATTGCCTGCATTGGCAGGAGGATCCCTTATTGCTGAGGCACCCAGGAAGCCCAATTATTTTCTTTTTTTTTTTTAATTTACTTATTTTGGCTGCGCTGGGTCTTAGTTGCAGCTCGAGGGATCTTTGTTGCAGCACGTGGGATCTAGTTCCCCAACCAGGAACTATGGTTTCTCAGACTTGGTATCCCGCGGCTATTTCCTTAAAAATGAATCATGTGAGCCTGTCACTTCAAGGAAAACAACTATTTGTTGACAAATAAAATTCAAGTTATTCACACATCCTCTGTGAACCTGAGAGTGTCTCAATACCACAGGTTTTTCTCATGAGAGCGACAATACTAACAAATAAATTATATTGTATAAATGAAGTATGACAATATTTGAAAGATCTCATAATTCAGTGAGTCAATTTTTTTCCAACCAACAATGTATAATGTTACAAAATCACATTCATTCAAAGCACAAATTAGACCAGTGGATTTTTATGTAATGATAGAAGTTCATTCATACAGTTTGAGATTTCACCTTTAAGAAACTACAACCTACCAAGTTTTTGGAGAAGTATTAAAAGAAAAAAATCCATACATATCTGAAAATGCTCTGCCTTTCCTATAAATCTGGGTAAGGCCAATTTTCTTCATGGACTTCAACCAAAACAACGTATCACTACAGTTCAAATGCAGGAGGTGTCTTTTACTAAGCTTGTCTTCTGTTAAAGCCAGTCATTTAGAGACTGGCAAGAACGTGAAACAATGTCATCTTGTCATTCATTCTTTTTTTACTTTAGAAAATAGTTATTCTTCATTAAAGACATATAACATGTTAGTGGGCTTATTATTATTATTTCTAATGAATTAATAAATATTTTAAAATATTTTCAGTTTTAATTTCTAAGATGGTAAATATCAAAGGATAAAACCAATATAAATGAAAACTCTTTGGAGACCTCAATTATTTTAAGGATGTACAGGGGTCCTGAGGAAAAACATTTGAGAACTGCCACTGTAAGCATTTTTGCTTTACATTTTGAGCCACAGAGGGCTTCCCAGTTCCTAAGGGCTTCCAGAAGCATGTGCTTCTCCTTCAGATCATTTTTAGATCTGGAAGTCAAGTTAGCAAGTACAGGGTTTACTACTGTATTACCTACATTGTTACAGCACTGTGCTAGGGGCTGAGTGATGGAAGAAGCCTGAACCTACAATCTATACAAGACCAGATGTAGGTTCGGAAAGCAACGTGAACACAATGATCCATTTACACTGGGGTATCTGTATACATAAGACGGACATTTCTCTAAGGCAGATATCAGATGGAACGGAGCTATCAGCACTTTTCAAAATGTGCAGCAGCAGCAGCATCTCCTGGGAACTTGCTAGAAATGCAAATTATTTGGGATCTTCCACAAACCTACTGAAACGAAATCTAGGGGTGGGGCCGGCTATCTGCATTCCAAGCCCTTCAGACAGTTCTGAGGCTAACGTTTGAGAAACACTGCTGAACAACTGATAAGATCAGAGGTTCATTTTCTCAGTTACACACACATGAATCACCCACGTGACTAATTCGGCAACTACCCCTACATAAGTGTTGGTGTCACTCTATGCTTTTGTTTCAGCTTTTTCACTCAGTCTTGAAAGCCCTTTCCAAGCCTGGTCGTTTTGTGGTTCAGTTGCTAGGTGGTGTCCAACTCTTTGCAACAACCCCTTGGACTGTAGTCCACTAGGCTCCTCTGTCCATGGGATTTCCCAGGCAAGAACACTGGAGAGGGCTGCCACTTCTTTCTCCATTTCCAACCCTACTTATTTTTATCTGCTGAAACCCTACTCAAGGGCCAGTTAGGGATGCAGCTGCCCCACAAAACCTTTCACCAATGAAAATGTGTTCATCCTTCAATTTCCCATAGAACTAAGTCTGTATCTCTTTCCTATCACCTGGCACGCCGAGCTGGGTCTATATGGCCATAAATTCTGTGTGTGTATGAGTATGTGCTCAGTCGTTCAGTCATTAGACTCTGAGACCCCATGGACTACAGCCCTCCAGACTCTGTCCATGGAATTTTCTAGGCAAGAATACTGGAGCAGGTTGCCATTTCCTACTCCAAGGGATCTTTCCAACCAGGCAACAAACTTGTATCCCCAGCGTTTCCTTCATTGGCAGGCGGATTCTTTACCACTGAGCCACCTATGAAGCACCCTAGAGATTCTACCAGATTAAACACGCCCTGGGGGGATGAAACTGTATTTTAGTCATCTTTATATCCCTACTTGTACTTTATAAACAAAGCTGACTATATAAAAATGAGAAAAATAGTCTCAATTGTTTAAATGAGTTAACAAACCAGTTGGGACGTACCCAATATTTTAAAAAGTTATTTTTGGTTCTTGCTACAGGTGACAGAACAACATATAACACAGGCCTAAGCTCAAGAATTTATGATGCAGTTGGAGAGAAAAGGCCCACAAATATATAATAATTAAAAATAAAATGCCACTCATGAGAAATACCAAACTATGGGATGTGATGGTCCTGAAGGTGTCTTAGAAGATGCAGAGGTAGAGTGGACTGAGGCAGAAAGAAAAGATTTCAGGGGCAAGGCAGAATTTGAGGGGGTGGGGGTCAGCAACAGTGTTGGACAGGTGTTGGCGGTCAGGATTTTTTTTTTTTAAGGCACAGAGAAAAAATTTCAGAAAAGAAACAAGGGAGGAGGAAAGGTATGGAGCATATGAATAAGATGCTCAGTATGGCAAACGTTAGAAGATTCTTGTAAGAAATCAAATTGGAGAGTTAAATAGGAAAGAGACTTGAAAGAGTTTAAGAGGGAATTCCTTGGTGATCCAGTGCGTAGGACTCAGAGATTTCACTCCTGTGGCCTGGGTTCAGTCCCTGGTTGGGGAACTAAGATCCCACAAGCCATGCAGTGTGGTGGGGCAGTGTGGGGGAATTCTCTTTTTTTAATCTACTGGTCCAAAGATTAAAGATCTTTGGGAAAGACTAGAGATCTCTTCAAGAAAATTAGAGATACCAAGGGAACATTTCATGCAAAGATGGACTTGATAAAGGACAGAAATGGTAGGGACCTAACAGAAGCAGAAGATATTAAGAAGAGGAGGCAAGAATACATAGAAGAACTGTACAAAAAAGAGCTTCACGACCCAGATAATCATGAAGGTGTGATCACTCATCTAGAGTCAGACATCCTGGAATGTGAAATCAAGTGGGCCTTAGAAAGCATCACTACGAACAAAGCTAGTGGAGGTGATGGAATTCCAGTTGAGCTATTTCAAATCCTGGAAGATGATGCTGTGAAAGTGCTGCACTCAATATGCCAGCAAATTGGGAAAACTCAGCAGTGGCCACAAGACTGGAAAAGGTCAGTTTTCATTCCAATCCCAAAGAAAGGCAATGCCAAAAATGCTCAAACTACCACACAACTGCACTCATCTCACATGCTAGTAAAGTAATGCTCAAAATTCTCCAAGCCAGGCTTCAGCAATACGTGAACCATGAACTTCCTGATGTTCAAGCTGGTTTTAGAAAAGGCAAAGGAACCAGAGATCAAATTGCCAACATCCTCTGGATCATGGAAAAAGCAAGAGAGTTCCAGAAAAACATCTATTTCTGCTTTATTGACTATGCCAAAGCCTTTGACTGTGTGGATCACAAGAAACTGTGGACAATTCTGAAAGAGATGGGAATACCAGACCACCTGACCTGCCTCTTGAGAAACCTGTATACAGGTCAGGCAGCAACAGTTAGAACTGGACATGGAACAGACTGGTTCCAAATAGGAAAAGGAGTACATCAAGGCTGCATATTGTCACCCTGCTTATTTAACTTACATGCAGAGTGCATCATGAGAAATGCTGGGCTGGATGAAGCACAAGCTGGAATCAAGATTGCAGGGAGAAATATCAATAACCTCAGATATGCAGATGACACCACCCTTATGGCAGAAAGTGAAGAGGAACTAAAGAGCTTCTTGATGAAAGTGAAAGAGGAGAGTGAAAAGGCTGGCTTAAAGCTCAACATTCAGAAAACAAAGATCATGGCATCTGGTCCCATCACTTCATGGGAAATAGATGGGGAAACAGTGGAAACAGTGTCAGACTTTATTTTGGGGGGCTCCAAAATCACTGCAGATGGCGATTGCGGCCATGAAATTAAAAGACGCTTACTCTTTGGAAGGAAAGTTATGACCAACCTAGATAGTATATTGAAAAGCAGAGACATTACTTTGCCAACAAAGGTCCGTCTAGTCAAGGCTATGTTTTTTCCAGTGGTCATGTACGGATGTGAGAGTTGGACTGTGAAGAAAGCTGAGCACCGAAGAGTTTATGCTTTTGAACTGTGGTGTTGGAGAAGACTCTTGAGAGTCCCTTGGACTGCAAGGAGATCCAACTAGTCCATCCTAAAGGAGATCAGTCCTTTAGGATGATCATTGGAAGGATTGATGTTCATTGGAAGGATTGATGCTGAAGCTGAAACTCCAATACTTTGGCCACCTCATGCGAAGAATTGACTCACTGGAAAAGACCCTAATGCTGGGAGGCATTCAGGGCAGGAGGAGAAGGAGATGACAGAGGATGAGATGGCTGGATGGCATCACCGACTAGATGGACATGAGTTTGAGTGAACTACGGGAGTTGGTGATGGACAGGTAGGCCTGGCGTGCTGTGATTCATAGGGTCGCAAAGAGTCGGACACAACTGAGCAACTGAACTGAACTGAACTGACTGAACTGG
The DNA here is from genome assembly GCF_042477335.2 of Ovis canadensis. NCBI lineage: Eukaryota > Metazoa > Chordata > Mammalia > Artiodactyla > Bovidae > Ovis > Ovis canadensis. The sequence goes on along the minus strand of NC_091261.1, from coordinate 63,395,113 downwards.
TCCAAAATGAAAAGATATCTACAGTTTCCCTTCAGGCTTTATATTTATTTCATTTGTTCCTCTCATTATCTTAACCTAACCACCATTACCAAGCAAAGATTTTAACTGACAGTTGGCAACCTCTGTTCTGGGGACATGTCGAATTTCATTCATTCCAGCCACGGGTGCTGGTTAACTGATAGGGGCTTGCTGCTGAGACAGGTCCTAACCAGCAGGAAAGAACCATGAGCATCAAAAGACAATGATTAAACTGCAAACACAAAGAAAGCTTCTCATCTAAAACCCTTTGGATAATACCTTAGCCAAGATAAACCTGGGAGAGGCTATAAAGATTAGATACCACTGAATACAAATGACAAATTCCACACTTTACTACTCTTCACACTGCAGGAGGGGAGGGGGATCAGATATTTCACAAGCTACTGTGGCTTGATAACTTTTGGTTTCTCACCATAAGCTGCTCACCCTAGTTTATAAGTCTAGCAGGAAGCTAAATATTCTAGGTTTGCACTCTCCAATATAGTAGCCACTAGCCACCTGCACTGTTTAAATTCTTTTAAAAGGAAATCAAGTTAAAAATTCAGTTCCTCAGTCACGCCAGCCACATTTCAAGTGCTCAACAGCCCAGAGCCATATAAGTTCTATTGTATGCATTGTTGTAGAACCACCTCCATCCAGGGACCATCTATGTGCCAAGTAGTGTCCTTCAAAGTAACCACCTGAGGAAACAGTAAATTAATTTGAATAATACTGCTTTGGTCAAAAATATTTTTAACTCTTAATTTAGAAATAACTTCAGAGACAGTTTTTAAGTTACACCTTAGTAGTGACCCAAAGCAATAGTGACCAACCATCTCAATGGCTCAATACTCTTCATTGGATTTGGCTCTTAAAAATACTACTAGCTGTTTCCAAAACTTTAATCCAAAAACCTCAAAAATACAATGATGTGCAATTACTGAACATAGCAAAAATGTATCCAAGGCACATGGGCCAATTCCAAGAGTTCCAAAAAGGGTTTATGAATGGCTTATCACTATAGTTAGTGAACAACGCCTCCCTAGATGAAACAACTGAAGTTCTGGTGTATTTTTTTCATTTGTTTTTTAAGTCTGTCACATTATTTTATTATCCCACTTTCCAAACTATAATATTGCAACACATACCACACACCAACCCCCAGAACCTTTTATTTATACCACCGACTGATGCCATAGTTCTAATATTTTTTCAAGCCAAAAACCATTTGTAAAATGTTTGTCTCTAGAACTTAGCAGCTCACTTCTGAACAGTTAACAATAGCTACTATTTTGCTTGTATGCTTCTCAAATGCCACAGAAGAGAGATCTACTTCCGAGAACCAACTATGCAGCGGGGAGAAGGGCTCCAGGACACAGGCGGCTCAGCTACACAGTCCCTTGCGCCTCCCTCCTCACTGAAAGGTTGACATTTCCACGTAAAAACAGGAATCATTGTCAAACAGCAACACCAGAAGAACAGTTTTGTTTTGTTTCTGTGTAACCTACAGGTTTATTTTAAGAAGACAAAAAAGCCAGGCCTGAAATATGCAAAAATTTTGAACTAGGTTAATAACCTGTGTTTGTGATTAACTCCAAGATCTGATCTAGAAAACAAATATAAAAGGACAAGATATTTATTTCAGGGAAGCAAATAACCTTACAAGACCTAGCCTCTTTGGTATTTCTAAAAAAGAAGTGTAGTATTGTATTTCTTGAGAATGTCAGCTTTACCTAAAGGTGGGATTTCAGAAAGAAGGGCTATTCTTCCACCCAACAAAAAAGAAATGTCTTCTACCCTCTATGAAGTCAAGGATTGCTATCCATTTGTCTAGTGTGTTAGATACTGGATCAGCAACTGGGGAAGTTTCACGAGATGAAAACAACGCCAGGACATAGAAAGTATCTCAAATACCAGCTATTACTATTTCTAAGAATCCAAGCACCCCACTTTCCTCTCAAATAGAACCTCTCTCACTGCACATTACTGGACAGGAAATTACATACAAATCAGTCTCCCATTCTAAACAAGCAAGTTTTCAGAGGTTAAAGATACAGTTCAAGACTATAGCCTTCTCCAATCAAAGAAAGAATTGCTGTAGTTCTTCCTTTTAGTAAGCAATTTAATAAGCAATCACCTATCACCCACCTCATAAAGGTAAGAATATTGAAAACATCCAGAGAAAAAAAATTTTTTTACTACAGTAAGGACAGTGGGTTAGTTATCAGGACCTTGAAAGGGAAATGAAAAAAAAAAAAAAAAAAGACCCAGTGATGAAGCCCAAGTTTAAAGGTGACTCTACTGCCATCTAATAGTTTATACAAGACACACAGAGCTGGTACTGCTCCAACCGCCCCAGGAAACTGCCACAGTGCCATTTCAAGATGCCTCTGGGGGCTTCCCTAGTGGTTCAATGGTAGAGAATCCACCTGTTAAGCCAGGGGACATGGGTTCAATCCCTGGTTTGGGAAGATTCCACATGTAGTGGGATAGCTGGGTCCATGCACCACAACTGCTGAGTCCACACGCCCCAGCTACCGAAGCCCATGTCCCTAAGGTCCGTGTTCTGCAACAAGAGAAGCCACTGCAATGAGAAGCCCGCACACCAAAACGAGAGAGTAGCCCCTGCTGTCTGCAACTGGAGAAGGCCTGCACACAGCAACGAAGACCCAGCACAGCCATAAGTAAATAAAAATAAATCTTTTTTAAAAAGACCCTCTGAGATCAACCCCCTGCACCCATTTGCAAACACCCACTACCATTCAGACTCCATCCCAGTTAACACTTCCATGAAAGAGGTCATGCAAAGCAAACAAAAATTCAAAAGTTAAAGATTCAGTTCTGCGTTAGAATACATGCTGAAAGCACAGAAATGTTTTCAACAGGGAACACTGACCTAAAGCAGTTAAACAGGAGTTCCATAGTGTACCCATAGACAAAACTGACTTTAAACTGGTGATTTCGGGGATCTATAACCTACATGTACAGGACGACTCATTTCTAAAAAGTTGTCCTGGGACTTCCCTAGTGGTCCAGTGGTTGAGACTCTGTGTTCCCAATGGAGATGGCCAGGGTTCGATCCCTGATTAGGGAACTAGATCCCACGTGCCACAACTAAGGTTCAGCAGTCAAATAATTAAAAAATAAAAAGTTGTGTTAAAGACATCCCAGTCCAAGAGACTCATCTGGCACATTTGGAAGGGAAAACACCAAGTGAAGCTGAAAAAGGGCTCCTAGTCTCAAAGAATAAGTGTTTTGAGACTGTAGGTCGTACGTGTTTAGGAAAATAGGGCCATGTGACTGTGACAGAGGGGAAAAATAGAGAATACAGAGAACAATGCTTTAAAAAGAGGTCTAATCCAGAAACTGAAATGTTGAGTCTCTCGGATACTGACAAAATTCTGTTGGCCCCGTGATCTTTCAATTCAAACTCATGGAACCAAACTTAGAGAAAAGATCCAATATCTACTTAAATAAAAAATAGCTGGGGGAGGGGCTTCCTTGGAGGTCCAGTGGTTAAGACTCTGAGCTCCCACTGTAGGGGGCACAGGTTCAATTCCCGGGATGCAACCAAAAAAAAAAGACAATTTTAAAAAAATAGGAGGGGTTAATTTATCAAGTGCTTAACACCCAACACACAGGAACACAGGTTCCTGAAGTTTTTGTCTGTTTAAAGAAAGACAATTCTTTAGAAAATTCTATTATGTATTAACCCTCAGAGACTAGATTTCTGGGTATCTGTGTGGACCAACACCTTTTCTTCCAACTCAAACTAAAACATGTTCAAAGAGCAAAGCAATACATTCAAAACCAAATGATGACAACTTCTCAGTTGTGATACATCAGAATTCAGGCCTCCAGGTCATAAATAATTTATACCACGAACAAACAAGTCTAATCATTTCAAACTATTACTTGGCTGGTGCTATAGATATATTTCCACAGAACAAAAAATTGTTATGTTTATTTGCAGGGAATGGGAAAACAGATAGCAAATTTCACAGCAAACAGAGCCACTGGTGAACCACATACCCATCCACACAGTTAAACTATTTCTGCTCTTCTATTGCGTTTTGTTTTCAAATGTCCTGCCAGAAGTGCTTTTAAAACAGTGATCTTCTTACCATTATACATTCTTTTTCAACAAAATAGAGGGCCCAATGTCAACGTCTTTACTTTCTAATCTACTGAAGTTGCAGAAAAGTCAACACAAATCCAGCAAAAAGAGACAAACCGATACCTCATGGTGTCTGTAGAATCGGGCCAGGCCTCAGCTCATATCCTGGCAGGAGCTGGGCAAATATTTTGAGCAATCCTGGCTGTGAGGTCATGATGCTGACATCACAAACAGGAACTCTGACGCTGGTCGGCCTCTAGGATGCCACCTCACCACGTTAAAAGAAAACCAGGAAGTTCTGTAGCCCTGAATTTGGAGCTGATAATTCAAAAAATGTACCTTCTCCCAAGAAATTATCGTCCTGGGTAAAATCAAGCAGCTCGTTCTCCACTACAGACCAGCACAGGCAATGCAGGTGAGCAGCGAACAGCATATCCTCCTAAGTTAAGGATTTAGCTCACTACCATGCATATATTTTTAAATACTTCAAGTTTGCAAGTTGTTATTTTGGTTCCGTTTCAAACACTTTCTCTTATTATTCTTTCCTGGGAAATTAAGCTATGTTTAAGAATTCTGAAAACCGAGGAGGAAGTAAATCATGAACTTAAAATGTCATCTTGGTCTCGCCACTCCACTACATCACTAACTTCACCAAGTCCAATATTTATTTACTAAGAAGATGGAGGGTTCTGATGTGTAAGCCAGAGGTTGATTTCACCAGGACTGCTGGTGGTACAGTGAATAAGAATCCACTTGTCAGTGCAGGGGGTATGGGTTTGATCCCTGGTCCAGGAAGATTCCACATGTCAAGGAGCAACTAAGCCCACATGCCACAGCAACCGAGCCAGTGCACCAGAGCCTGTGCTCCACAACAAGAGAAGCCACCACAGTAAGAAGCCTAGGCACCACAAGGAAGTACGGCTCACGCCCGCCTCAACGAGAGACAGCTTGTGAGCAGCAATGAAGACCCAGCTCAGCCCAAAATTTCTCAATAAATAAAATTATTTTTAAAGATAATTTCCCCACGGAGAAGGCAATGGTACCCCCCTCCAGTACTCTTGCCTGGAAAATCCCATGGACGGAGGAGCCTGATGGGCTGCAGTCCATGGGGTCACAAAGAGTCGGACACAACTGAGCGACTTCCCTTTCACTTTTCACTTTCATGCATTGGAGAAGGAAATGGCAACCCACTCCAGTGTTCTTGCCTGGAGAATCCCAGGGACAGGGGGAGCCTGGTAGGAGGCCGACTATGGGGTCGCACGGAGACAGACACGACTGAAGTGACTTAGCAGCAGCAGTGTGAGAAAGAAATCATCCGAGAGCAAATCCCATCTCCACTTTAAAATAACATTTCTTAGAAGCAGGTACATTTCATTTGTGGGCTCGAGGGCATTTGCATTTATGCATTAATGATGGTTCAGTGTTTGAAATAATAAAATAAAAAATTGTCTCCCCCCCCCCCAAAAAAAAATAATTTCCCCAGGGGATTTTCCTGACCCAGGAATTGAACCCGGGTCTCCCACATTGCAGGCAGATTCTTTACCATCTGAGCCACCAGGGAAGCCCTTAATATACACAAGATTTAAAAAAAAAAAAAAAAAGGAAAAGAAAATGCCAGAAATACAAAGCCTCACCACAGTTCTGCACAGAGTCCCTTTGCTAAGAAAAGCCAAAACTGCCAGATTGTTGTCATTGTTGTGGTTCCCTGCCACCCCAGGAGTTCTGGAATTTGCAACCCAGAACAAAGAAAGAACTAGTGACATTTTATTGTTATTTCTAAGTGGTTAAACATTCTTAAATTGAAGGGAAATGTAACAAAGGATTAATAATCATTATCTCCAGGTGATGGGATTACTGGTAGTTTTAATACCTTCTTTGTATTTTCTTGGGTTTCTCAAATTTTATGTAATGAACAAATATAATTATTTATACCTCCTTTGGATTTTCTTGGATTTCTCAAATTTTATTTAATGAACAGATATAATTACCTAAGCAGGAAAATATATATATATTTTTGGGTTTTTTTGGCCAAGACACACAGCAGGTGGGATCTTAGTTCCTCAAACAGAGATTGAACCCTCTGCACTGGAAGTGTGGAGTCTTTTTTTTTTTTTTGGAAGTGTGGAGTCTTAACCACTGGACCACCAGGGAAGTCCCAGGAAAAAGATTTTTAATGACTTTTTTTGAGTCACAGTAAAATGGGCTGCTTCCTAAGGCCCAGTTCCTAAGGCCCTCCTTGGAAGAAAAGTTATAACCACCCTAGACAGCATATTAAAAAGCATACACTACTTTGCCAACAAAGGTCCGTCTAGCCAAAGCTCTGGATTTTCCAGGAGCCATGTATGGATGTGACAGCTGGACTATAAAGAGAGCTGAGCACCGAAGAACTGATGCTTTTGAACTATGGTGTTGGAGAAGACTCTTGAGAGTCCCTTGGACTGCAAGGAGATTCAACCAGTCCATCCTAAAGGAGATCAGTCCTGGGTATTCATTGGTAGATCTGATGCTGAAGCTGAAACTCCAGTACTTTGGCCACCTGATTCGAAGAGCTGACTCATTGGGAAAGACCCTGATGCTGGGAAAGATTGAAGGCAGGAGGAGAAGGAGATGACAGAAGATGAAATGGTTGGATGGCATCAACGCCTCGACAGACATGAGTTTGAATAAACTCCAGGAGTTGGTGATGGACACGGAAGCCTGGCGTGCTACAGTCCAAGGGGTTGCAAAGAGTTGGACACGACTGAGCAACTGAACTGAACTGAAAATGGGTTGTAGTCAGGGAGTAAGGGAGCAGACTCTAGTGTGCTGTGTGCGCAGGAAAAAGAAACCAGCACAAGAGGCCAGTGTAAGCAATAAGAAGTGGGCACCCAGGCAGACAGGCTAGGTGTTTACCAAGCCTACTTCTTTCTCTTCCTGGAGTCACAGACCACATTTCCCAGCTCCCTCTGCAGCTCAATGTGACCGTGTAGCTGAGGCCCAGCCAATGGGAGGAGAACAGGGCCTGCAACATGTATACTTTCAGGCCTTCCCCATAAAATCTTCCCACTCTTGGCCCTTCCAGTGGCTTGATGGAGATGAGCAGAGCGACTTCAAAAGCATCGAGGGAGGACACTGAAGAAACCTGAATCCCTGCATCACTTTTCTTCATTCCCCGCCATGAAATACCTACCCCCGACTCTTCTATAACTGAAAATAAACTTCCATCCATTTAAGTCATTAAAATTCGTGGAGTATGTTACAGCAGCTAGCTTTTCTTACCAAGTGACAAAGAGATCAAAACTCTGCTGAGACCTTGGAAAACATCTCAGCTAAGTAAACTCAAAATAAATTTGAGGATAAGCTCCTGAGACAGAAATGCTTCACACTATAAAAAGCATGATTATATGAAAGACAAGTAAAAGTACTATTTTTTTTAAAAGCAAAAAGACATTTTACTGGCAAGAGCAGAAATATGTTTAAAGAACACAAGTGTGATTGTATGTAAGATAAGACTGATGGTGAGTTGATAAATGTTCAAGAGTTAGGTGGTGATGGGACTACTTCTCTACATATGTGAATGAAACTGTCCACAATAAAAACTTTTTATTATAGAAGATAGTTTAGTAAAATCCAAACTCCACCTTCTTCCTCACCCCTCATAACCTAAAGAAAAAAGCTTAAGCACTTTACAGAAGCGAGAAGTTCCTCAAAACAAGCAGTCCCCTACAACAAGTGTGGTGTAAATTATAAGTCCAAGTGAAAAGGAATAATCATCTTCATAATTCTTATCTGATTTCCTAAGGTCTTGTTTCCTCTTTTGCTGTTGCTTTTTGGGTTTTGTTTTTGTTTAGTGTTATTATCTTTTCAATGTGAAAAAAAAAGTGGCTCTAAAAAAAGAAAAGTATGAGAAGAGGGTTAGATTGGGAAATGAGACAGCTGGATTCTGTCCCAGCTGGATGACCTTCAGCTAGCACTTAACCCCTTCCTGGAACTCAGCATCCTAAGGATAACTCATTAAATAAGATCAGTTTCTAAGTCTGTCCTTTTGTAGTTCTACTGTTTTGGATTCAAATACAAACTCCCTAAGTGAAAGGGCAAGGATTCAAAAGTGAAAGGAAAGCTACCGTGACTTCAACTTTGCCAGAGTTCAGAGTGCCCTGACGTTGGGGAAGAAAGAACCACACCTGATAAGATCAGCCTCCAAAAAGCACTGCCTCTGAGGCAAATCAGATCTGCACTTCCCTTCAGCCCCTTCACAGCCCATCAGCAAAACAGAAATACTCCATTTACGAAATCTGGAAATTCTACTGGGAGGCCAAGGAAGAGTTGAAGAGTTTGCAATGAATTTAACCTGCCAGGAGAGGGAGTTTAACGCTGAGCCTCCAAAAACAAGGCACCCACAACAGCAGAGTGGGCACCTGGGCACTTGGATTTCTGCTCAGTCCTGCTGGGTGCTGGGGAAGAGACGGGGAGCATCAGGCAGGTTAAATGTCTTAGCTGCAGGCGGCTGCACGCTGAGATTTCTGAGTGCCTGTCTAATTCTAAAATGTTGAAAGTCTGTACACTTAGAAGGGAAGGGGAGAAGAAGTTCTGAGAATAAGGCAAAGTCTAGTCGAGAGGAAAGATGTTTCTGAAGCTGATTTTCAAGTCAAGCTAGAGACAAAAACTCACAGGGCTGTGTTCTAATATCCTGTTCCGGAGACTGGGAGCTTCATTCACAGCCTCATCCCATCCCCTGAAGTCACGGTTATGTAAGTGTCTGCTGCCGGCTGTGTCACTTGCTGTCCCCCACCCCCACCATGGGAGACGCTGTGTAACCTGAGCTCCCCTGCTTCACCCACTGAAAACACTTACACAACACTCTGGTCACTTTCCAAACTGACTCGTATTTATACCAAGGAAAGGCAAGTTACTCAATTTTTTCCATCTTTCAGTTTCATTCACACTGATACATCTGTACATACATTAAAACACAATTAGAGCTGAAGTTCATTTATACATTTTCTTCAATTCCTGAGTAAAACAAGGAAAGTCAAGTGTTTTCAACTTCACAGAAGGATATCAAAATCCAATCAGTAAGCTGATGGGCTTGCCTGGGCCAAGTGAAACAGTTCTCATCTCCCAGCTGAAATGAGGTGAAAGTCCTCATATGGCAAATGCAGAGTCATGCCTGTTTATGCACCCAAGGCCCATACCCCCCTGCTCTGCACAGCACATCCCCTCATGCCAGGACTTCCGGGGGACACAGGAAATGACTAGAAGAATAAAAGCAGACGCATCATCTCCTCTTGAGGTCTCTTCCGCCTGTGAGCCCTGCCCTCTCTCCTCGACTGGACTGCCCGAGCCACCGTGCAGTCTTCCATAACTGAATGATGAATCAGTTCGGTTTGTACACTGCGCGATGACTAAGTTTCTCCTGGTCAGGGATGAAACTGGTCTCTGCATCCAAAGAGCCTAAAAAAGTACTTGATGCACAGTAAGAGTTTTAAAAAGTCCTGAACTGACTCAATGAAACAAGAACCCCTAAAACGATGCAATACTGGGATTTTCCAACCTGAAGCAACCTGTATCTCACCTTCTAAGCATTTGATGAAGACAACAACATTAGAGGGTTTCCCAACCCTGGGATCTCCTTCAAAGAGTAGGCCAGTGAGGCTTTGGGCAAATGATTCAATTACCACCTCCAGTGAAAGCTGTGTAAGAGCTAGAAGTCTCGAATTAGATTTCCTTTGTGGACACAGAGATACTTGCTCTTTGCAACAGAAATTAAGTGTGAGGTAAATGCATAATTTTGAACTTTCTAATCATTGTATTTAAAAATTTTAAATACCAGGTGAAATTAAAAATCTATTTTTGTTAACCAAATATATGCAAAATATGACTTCAAATGTAATCAATATAAAACTGCTAACCAGTTATTTTACATTCTTTTTATATTAGGCCAAAATCCAATTGTGTTATTTTTTAAATTTTATTATTGGAGGACAATTGCTTTACACTGTGAATGAGCTATATGTACACACATATCCCCTCCCTTTTGAGCCTCCCTCCCCCTCCCATCCCACCCTTCTAGGTCATCACAGAGCCCCAAACTGAGCTCCCTCTGCCAGACAGCAGCTTCCCATTAGCTGCCTACTTTACACATGGTAGTGTATATATATGTCAATGCCACTTTTCCAATTTGTCCCACCCTCCCCTTCCCCCCGTGTCCACAAGTTCATTCTTATGTCTATGCCTCTATTCCTGCCCTGCAAACAGGTTCATCTGTACCATTTTTCTAGATTCCATATGTATGCGATAATATACAGTATTTGTTTTTTTTCTTTCTGACTTATTATGAAGACTCTAGGTCCATCCACATCTCTACAAATGACACGCGGTTTTTTTTTTCCTTTTCACAGCTGAGCAATATTCCACAGTCCAATTATGTATTTTATACTCAGATCTCAACTTGCACTTGCCAACAGCCATACATGGCTTACGGCCACTGTACTGGGCAGTGCGGCTCTTGAACTATGTGTAAGGCAGACCCTAAGGATGCTCTCCCCTTGACATAGATAATGAACTTGCCAATCAGATATCCGAGTGTCCCTGGGTATGCAACATTCATCTTTCCCACCACATTACAGGCTTCCCTGGGAGATCACACAGTAAAGAGCCTGCCTGCAATATAGGAGACCTGGCTTCGATCCCTGGGTCCAGAAGATCCCCTGGAGAAGGGACTGGCAACCCACTCCAGTATTCTTGCCTGGAGAATCCCATGGATACAGGAGCCTGGCTACCGCCCACACAGTCGCAAAGAGTTAGACGCCACTGAGCAACTAACACAACAATCACATTACAACTCACGTGGGAAAGGAAAAATGGATAAGCTCTTGAATGGAAAGCTGTGAATAATTTAGTTGCTCTTAAGATAAAGATGAAAAAAAGTAACATTTCCAGTAAGAGGACCTTTGAAATATCTATTTGACAGCAATTCAGGATGCAAGAAGAAGCCCTGCTCATAGCACAAGGTACTGCCCAGTTAAACTGACGGCTCAACACCGTTTGAAAACACACCCACGCAAAACTCAAAGCAAAGAACAGAGACTGAGTTGCAGATGAAAATTTAATAAGTGTGTCTCAGGATACAAGAAGGGAACCTGAGAGGGAGTGCCTGGCAGATTTAAGGGCGACAGAGCAGGAGGCAGTGTTTCAAGTATAAAGAGGCGAGTGAACGCATCTTTCTTCTGAGGCGGCTCCACGCTCAGCTGCTTGTGGCATTCTGACTGCAGGAAGCCAACACAGATTCGGGGAAGTGTGGAGTGAGAACGTGCGGAAAGACAGGACCAGAGCCTGGAGGGGAAAACTAATGGGAGAGAAGGAGGGACGAAGGATGAGACCTCACTGTCACTTATTCATTTCCTACTCACCTGTGTTTCTTCCCCCGTGAACTTTAGTAAGTTGGCTTTGATTCAGAGATAGTCTAGTGGTTAAAATGTAAGACTGAGAGGAAAAAGCACTGTCCCAAGAATCAACACTGGGGAAACGTGTCGGTCTACTGAATGAAGACACAGAACATGTCTTGTGGGATGAAGAGAGGCGCACCTCCTCTGGGACAGAGTATCTGGCAGGTGTTCAATGTGCTGGAACAGTGATGAGTGACATGGAGCCACCTGCGGTCATCCTAAGGTTCAGGCCTCCTGGAAGCTTGCCCCTGAACATAGAGAAAATGTGTGTGATGTCACCAGACACAGTTTAGGGCACAGTTTAGAGCCACTGCTTCACATCACTGCAATACCAAGTGAGATAACTAGAATAAAGAGTGAGCAGGGAACTGGAGGCATCTGGTTTAGCAGCAGCTAAGTGGTTGGCTTAGAGGGTAAAGCAAGAGGTAAGTCTGCAAAGGCTGGGTGATGACAGAGGCGGAGATCCAGATGGCCCCTCTGTTTTTTATTCCACCACCTCCAGCAGAGCATTCCAACCGTAGGGACTAGTGGGGAAGATCAGCCAGGGGAAAAGTCACACAACCCTCCCCAAAATAAACATACACAAGAGGTGAAAGATTGCCACTTTCCCTTGTTGAATGAGAGAAAACGAGAGAATCCACCTTCCAGACAGCTGACTGTCCTGCCGTGCAATATGCCTAAAGGTGGGGGCAGGGGGCCGGGGAGGCAGCATCTGCCTATCTGGAAACACCCTAGAGAATTCCATGAAGGGACTTCCACGGTGGTCCAGTGGTTAAGATTCTGTGCTCCCAACGCAGGGGGCCCAGGTTTGATTTCTGGTCAAGGAACTAGATCCCACATGCCACAACTAAGAGTTTGCAGGCCACAGCTAAAGATCCTGCCTGCCACAACAACGATCAAAGATCCCAAATGCTGTAACTAAGACTCAGCATGGCCAGATTAATACTAAACAAAATAAATGTTAAAAAAAAAAAAAAAAAGAGAATACCATGAAATACTGAGACACAGGACAGAGCCTGAAACATCTTAAGACATCCACAGCAGCAGGAGACTAAGACTTAAACTAAGAAGCCCTATACAAGGCAAAGATTGAAACTGAGAAAACTACTATTCAGTATTTAATTTCTCATATAAATTAGAAAAAGCAGCATCTCAGTCTAGCCTGAAGATTACAAGCACTCTTCAAAGATCACCTGGCTAAAGACACAGAACCTTCTAAGGACTGAAAGTTGCCTGATGCCTTTCTCACAGTTCATCCAAGTTCTTTTGGTACTGCTTTTGATAAGTTTATGGTTAATCCACAAGCTGAAGATGGAGCTGGTAATAATTTATATTCATGGAGTGCTAAATTTATACTTTTCAGAAATCATTATAAAGCATGACACAAAACAATAATGCAAGTTAAAGGGAGAGAAAAGAAGACATGGGAGACAGGACTGAAGTTTAAATGTAAAAAATACCAACTTAACTGTAATGCCGCTTTTCAGTACTCCCACATCTACCAACTTAACCAGCCTGTTTTTATAGGGTTGACTTATACTAACTCCCAGGAGACGTGTATCTGAGTAAGTGCACTAGCAGCTATTCCTCAAACACATGGTCCTCACAGGACTTCCCTGGCAATCCACGCTCCCACTGCAGGGGCATGGGTTCGATCCCTGGTCAGGGGACTAAGATCACACATGGGGCAGGGAGGGGGTTTGTCAAAGAAAAACCAGACAAACCATGATCCTCACTGTCTTCACTTGCTGACTTCAGATCACTGTGCCTTTTACACGGTAGATTATCTAACAAATATTTATCCAGTATTAAAGACATGTCTTTTTTAAAAAATTCCACTGTCAAAAGAATTATTCATAAACACCAGTATTTCCTCAAAGATTTCCAACCCCTGAGTAACCCTTGCTACCCAGAGTGACGACAGCTACAGGACCACCCAGATGTCAAAGAACTCTCGATGGGTTACTGTGGGGTGGAAATCCTTGAGGAAATACTGGTGTTTATGAAGAGTCCAGGAGGCATAATTCTGGGTCTTCTTTAGCCTTTTGCCACCTTATTGTACTGGACGACCACAAAGATTCATTTTCACCGAACCTCATCTAGGTAAGTATTTATATATATATTTCATACACAATATATAACTTTTTAAACAGGCCAGACTCCAACAGCCTTAAAATTAATACAAAGATTAAAAAAACAAACCACATCTCTAGCCAAGGATAAAGTACAGCAGATGAAAATAGTGTAGTCACTGTTTGCCTAAAAGGATCAATGTGAAAAACCCATTTCGACACTCAAGGGCAGACACAAGCAGGGAAGGATCAGAAAATTAATTGGCCTCTTAATTCAAATGGTGCTACAAGGAAGTTGTACTTTCAATTTCTAACTGGTAGAGCCCTTATCGAGCAATTTATAAAGTCAGTCTACCAATCTTAAGTGTTGGTCTGAGAATATCACACAATAGGATGCTGAAGATAAACAGAAAGTTTTACATCTTTCCATCAAAGTCAGAAGTAGAATGTTAAATGATTCAACACTCAGTTAAGGATGCTTGCCAAATAAAGTCAGAATAGGATGTCAATAGAAAGACATAAACCCCTTGAAAAATTATTCTGTGTTCGAAAATTACACGTTTTTAAATTTTGAAGCATATATGACATAGCACCAAATACAAGTTGTACCCAGAGTTTCAAAGTCTACAGCTGTTTTTGAAAGGAGGGGGAGGATGCCAAAACCCAAGCAAAGCAAAGAAAGCTGGAGCATTCGATGACTTTTCTAAGACGGAACGCTGAGCCATGATGCGTCGGCCTGCAATTATGAGTGTCTCTGCACAGTTCAGTTTGGACAAAGATTTATTTTCTGTTCCTGTTACTTAGATAAGCAGAAAATAAGTAGTCTCCCAGAGTTCCTCCATTTGCAAAGGACTTTTTTTTTTCAAAGAGCTGAATAATTTGAGCTATTCTGCTCATTTATACAAGTTTTCACAAAATTCCTACTATTCTGTAACTCTAATACCAACAGCTTAGAGACAGATCTTAAATAAGGAACTGAAATGACTAGGCCTGGTTAGTATCTCCCAGAAGAACTTACTTAATAGGTCGGCAGCAGTCAATTATACTAATGTGTAAAAAGGAGCAAGGGTGCTTAATATAGCATCATAAAATTTTAGAATTAGAAGAGACCTGCAATCTAGTTCAACTTCCTCATTTTACCAAGGAGGAAACTAATTCTAAAAAGTGAAACCACTTGTCAAGGTCACAGTTACTTAACGGTCCAGGACTTAAAGCCCAGTCTTCAGTTTAAAGACTCCTGACCTTCATCTATGCAGATAAATAAAAGTTTTCTGGTCTGTTACAAACAGCAGTGAGATGAGTGAGTCAATCTCAAGGCAGGTTAAAACTCATTTCCTTTTCCAGCCTTCACAGAGGAATCAAAATCGGCATACTTTTCACTTGCCCTTCAACAATCACACGTGGCCCATTCCAAATGCAAAAGCTCACCAACTGTTTGTTCTGAACAGGAAAAGGGCACACAGACAACAGAAGAATCAATGACTTCCTCACTGTTTTGTTTTTTTTTTCCTCTTTATAAAAACCTTCTTGCTTTTACTTTGCATATGAGCAATTTTAATAGTTGCAGGCTGGGAATTCCCAAGCGGTTCAGTGGTTACGACTCAATGCTTTCACTGATGGGGGCCCGGCTTCAATCCCTGGCCAGGGAACGAAGATCCCGCAAGCCAAAGGAAAAAAGAAAATAGTTGTAGGTCTTTAGAGGGAATGGAAAAAATAACCAAATTTCAGTTTGCACAATCCTGAAGGATACTCGGCTATTTCAAATTTATTCAGATGTCCCTAAGACAGTTTTCCCATACAACCACCCCTGAGGTTGTCAATGGAAACTAGGAATTGGTTTCATTTGGATCTTAATAACCCAACTTCATTGTTGGTTATTTTTTACCTTTGTAGGTAATCTTCCACACAGACACACGGCAAGTTTCTATCAGATCTTACAAAGAAACTCCTTTGAGTTAAACAGTGGGAAATCAAACTGACAAACATACAAAAGGGCCTGAGGTTTGGCAAGGCACAAGTTCTGACATGAGAAGCCCGAGTTCCTACTCCATGCGAAATACTTAGCTCCTCATAAATTAAAGTTCATCAGTGCAAGCTGTTGTCTAAAAATGTGCCCTTAGACAGTGGCAAGGGACTCTGACTCAAAGTAGTTTTCTATACATGGCAGGAAATAAGGTTTTCATTTCCCAGACTAGTAGAAGTGGGTTTTCCCCCATTCAACTTACATGAGAGAAGAAAACTGAGGTGCTAAACCCCGACTTCCTTTAGGAATGGGCATGCAGGAAGACAGAAGGGATCAAAGAGGAGAGAAGAGTTCAGATACTGTTTTACAGATATTAATTCATTTAATTGTCATGATGACTATTTGAAATTCCTTTTATCCCCAGTTCAGAGATGAGAAAACTAAGTTCTAGAGGTTATCAGTTTGAACCAGATCTTCCAGAAAGCATTAACATAAAGTGAATAAAGTAGCAAAGTAATAACAGAGCTGGGATTGGCTGCTGGAGAAGACTCTTGAGAGTCCCTAGGACTGCAAGGAGATCAAACCAGTCAATCCTAAGGGAAATCAACCCTGAATATTCATTGGAAGGACTGACGCTGAAGCTGAAACTCCAATACTTTGGCCACCTGATGCGAAGAATTGACTTATTGGAAAAGACCCTGATGCTGGGAAAGACTGAAGGCAGGAAAAGGGGACGGCAGAGGATGAGATGGTTAGATGGCATCACTACTCCATGGACATGAGTCTGAGCAAGCTCTGCTGCTGCTAAGTCGCTTCAGTTGTGTCCGACTCTGTGCGACCCCATAGACGGCCTCCTACCAGGCTCCCCCGTCCCTGGGATTCTCCAGGCAAGAACACTGGAGTGGGTTGCCATTTCCTTCTCCAATGCATGAATGGGAAATGAAGTTGCTCAGTCGTGTCTGACTCTTAGCGACCCCATGGACTGCAGCCTACCAGGCTCCTCCGTCCATGGGATTCATCAGGCAAAAGTACTGGAGTAGGGTGCCATTGCCTTCTCGGAAGCAAGCTCTAGGAGTTGGTAATGGACAGGGAAGCCTGGAGTGCTGCAGTCCACGGAGACACAAAGAGTCAGACATGACTGAGTGACTGAACAACAAAAAATACCCAGAAGTTTTCCTATTTATCACCTACAACCAGGTAGTTTTGAGCAATCATCATAAGAAAGACTTGCAAAAAAACCTTAAATGATTACAAAAATGCTGCTGTGTTGTGCTCAGTCATGTCTGCCTCATTTCTACCCCATGGACCTACAGACCAATAAAAGGGGCTCCTGCTCAGAGCAGGGAAGCCTCTCCTTGATGCAAGCCCTAACGTCTTAGTTTTATTTCCTATTACCTGCCCTCAAAGTACAGAGCAGTAGACTGTCTATCTGCTCTGATCTCAGCAGGCTACCCTTTATGCCTTTGCTCAATCCAATCCAGCCTAGAATGTCTTCTCTAACCCATCGCTGCCTAGAGACCCTCCATCTCCATCAACGCCAACACAAGAGCTACTTCCCACTGTGTTGTTACCATTCAGTCGCTCAGTAGTGTCCAGCTCTTTGCAGCCCCACGGACTGCAGCACGCCAGGCCTCCCTGTCCTTCACTATCTCCCAGAGTTTGCTCAAACTCATGTCCATTGAGTCAAAGAAGCCATCCAACCATCTCAACCTGTCGCCCACTTCTCCTCCTGCCCTCAATATTTCCCAGCATCAGGGTCTTTTCCAATGAGTCAGTTCTTCACACCAGGTGGTCAAATTATTGGAGCTTCAGCATCAGTCCTTCCAGGCAATATTCAGAGTTGATTTCCTTAAGGACTGACTGGTTGGAAGCTTCCTTAATCCTCTCTCACACACAGAGAGAAAAATCCCATGGACAGAGGAGCCTGGCAGGCTACAGCCCATGGAGTCACAAAAGATTTGGACATGATTTAGGGACCAAACAACAAGCCGTGTGAAACGGACTGTCTTCCAGGGCCCTGGCACGCCTCCGCTTTAGCCCCTAACTGGCCCACTGTTAGCTGCCTCACCTGGTGAGACAGCTGCTTATATTCAGCACAGAGTTCTCACAGCTCTCAAGAGATTTTTGATAAATCAGTATTTCTGGGGTTTTCTCCTACCCCACAGGACACTGTTGATTGGTCACATTCATCTGAAAAGCTTTACTATAATAAATCTAGCCATTTGCAAAACATGCCAGGTGACTCACAGTCAATCAGTGATACAGGACTGGTCTTTTCTGTCTTCCTGGGCCTCTTTGGTATTTGACAGCACCAGTGACTCCCTCAGCACTACTGTCATCACTAAATCCCCACATTAAGACGGCAAACCCATCAGGTGAACAGGGCAGGTGTTACCCCCACTTTACAGAATGAGAGACTAGAAGTCAAGCAACTAGTCCAACTTCACAAGATTCACAAGGAGCTGGGGCTGAAGCAAATTCAGGACCGCAAACATTTTTTTTTTCCTTAAATCTTTATTCCCAAGGTTCAAACTTCACTGGAGAAAGCAAATGCTTTATACCAATATAAAAGCATGCATATAGCTAAGTAATTCGGCACTATGAGGCTTGTGGGATTTTAGTTCTCCAAGCAGGGCCAGAACCCTCATCCCCTGCATTGGAAGGTGGATTCTTAACCATTGGACCACCAGGGATGTTCCTCAAACTTAAAATAGTCCTGATTCCCCTCATGTTGGTGCGCTGAGAATATTTCCTGTGAAAATGTTACACTTTTAATTACGTCAAAACAGAAACACAGGGCTTCCCTGGTGGTCCAGTGGTAAAGAATCCGCCTATCAATGCAGGAGACACGGGTTCAATCCCTGATCCAGGAAGATCCCACATGCTCAGGAGCAATTAAGCCCCTGTGTCACAACTAATGAGCGTGTGCTCTAGAGCCCGGGGAGCTGTAACCGCTGAGCCCACGCAGCCTAGAGCCTGTGCTCCACAAGAGAAGCCACCAAAACGAGACGCCTGCGCACCACCACTAGAGCATAGCCCGCACAGCAACAAAGACCCAGCACAGCCAAAACTAAATATATAAAAATATTGAAATATATATATATAAATACAGATCCAGCCATAAGACATTTTTTAAGTATAAAGAAAAAGATTAGAAGAATATACTCCAAAACACTGCAACAATTTTCTCTGGGCAGTAGGATTATGGATAATTTGCTTTTTTCTCTGTCTTTTAATATGTGTGTTTATATCTTATGCATTGAAACCACATATTAAAGGATGACTAGTGTATGTTATTAAAATGCAAAGGTCCTGGTAAAACTGGGATGCAAGGCGAAAATAAACCCAAGAACCTCAAAAAAGTAATCACTTCACTAGAAAACATTCTTTTTAAAATCTAAATTTGACTGATTCTAGAATCTCAGTGTTGAAACTCAAGCAAGCCACATATGCCTTACAACAGAAATTAGCAATATACTTTTTTCCAGTCACCCATGTGTGAAAAAACACTTAGTGATAAAAAGTTTTCTTTCACTTAAGCTGTAAAAAAAATAAAATAAAATTACCCTGCCTATAAAGTTTATTTTTCTATAGTCTGGAAAAGTAGAGTCTATGTATCTTCCTTCCTGCCTTAAGTTACTAGAATGTAATGTTTCCAATAAGAAATCATTCTATGGACGAAACCAGATAAAGAAAGAAGGCAGGTGATCAAAAGATTTGATTGAAATATTTTAAAGAAAATTTTCCTAATATCTCATCTTTCCTGAGAAGACAGGGAAAAAAAGTATGCCAAATATTTCAGTGTTCTACTTGACTAGGGGGCTGTAGAATCAGGGAGCGGGAAAAATCTATTAAAGTTGGCTTCCATTTTACATCAAACCCAAATTTTGGATGATCTGCACGTCCTGAACATCTGGATCTTCAGGCCTTTAACTTCAGAAAAGATACAGTAAAACAAGCACTTGGCAATTTTAAGTGTAAAAAATGGGCAGAGTTGAAACTGGGATCTAATCCAAGCTATACTTAGACATAAGTAAGCAAAAGAGAATACAAATACCAAACTACTTAATTCAAGTCAGAAGTATATTAGACCTTATGCTTATATAAAACATTAGGGCAGCGAAATGCCTGTCTGTAGTCTCATTAGGATTCCTAAGAAGAGGCAGATGAGAGTATACTTCCCTAGGGAAAGAGATATAGGAAAGGGTTCCCAACAGGGATTCTGTAATAGGACTACTATTTTGCGAAGACTTCTTTTAAGATTGCGTTGCTGAACCACCATAAGACAGACAATCAAAAAAACAGACCCACCCATTGAGTTAGTGCTAGTGGAATCTGTCTTTCTGTAAGTGCCAGATGGAGATCTGAAAAAAAAAAAGCTCTTTACTAAACGTGGCCAAGATTCCTTGGTACTTGGTGCCAGGGCCAGGATATTAACCCAGATGTCCTAGCCAAATTCAAGGTTGGTTAATTACAGTCTGCCAACCCACCGGAAAAAAAAAAAAAAAAGGCTCTTCTGTTCCCGATTTGAAATCTGAAGAGGTCACTCTTGAAATTCTTGTATAGTACCATCAGTCAATATGTTTTCCCTTAAAAGTGCATTGTAACTCAAGTGCTGATTTAAAGCATATGGATTCCTTGAGTTCCATTTACATGGGAAACATACATTATGTATATTAAAATACATATATAAGATGCTATATTAGTTTAGAACCTCCCTAAACAGTCATCTAAAAAATTCATATTGAGACTAATACCGTCACTGCCTTCCAATTAAGATTGAAGACACGTAAAGGCTTATATCAAACACAAATTTTGAATCATGAATCTTTTAAGACTAAAAAGGAAGGCTTTCCTGCCAGGAGCATAATTCCAGGAAAACGCAATATATGCGAATGTCAGTTACAAGGGCTCCCAGGGCTGAGCAAAAATCCTGCATACAAACAGACAAGTATATTCTTAACAGCAAGTCTGAACATCAAGCACTGGTCTGGCCTTTCTGCCAGCCACTTACTTAACGTTTCATTGCCAATATAGTCTGTGCATTGCTTAAAATAATATAAACTAAGGTTCAATTTCTAGCTCTCTATTCACTGGCTGTGTGGCCTTTGAGGCAAGTTAGTGAAATTCTTTAAGCTTTACTTCCCCCAGATCTTCAACTTTTTCTTCAACAAAATCGCTAGTATCACGGCACAAAATTCTTTATCTTTCACTATTTTAAAATATTTTAGGGACTTCCCGAGTGGTCCAGTGGCTAAGACTCCAAAGCTTCCAATGCAGAGCAGGGACCTGGTTCAATCCCTGGTCAGTGAACTAGAGCCCACATTCCGTAACAAAGACCTAGCACAGACAAATATGTACATAAACAAAGAGAAATTTTAAAAATAAATTAACATTTTAATACATATGTATTTAATACATATTTAAGGACTACAACCTTAAATTATCTACAGCCTTAAATTATCTAGCCCCTCCCAAGCTCCTGCCTCGGGACCCTTGCAACTGATTCCTCTGGTATGATCTTCCCTCGGGGATCAACATTCCCTCACTTCATCTAGATCTCTATTTAAAAGCCATTTTCTCAGCAAGGTCTCCTCTCATCATCCTATTTAGAATTTCTGTTACCCTACCTCTTATCTCCAAAACTTGTAGTATTTAGTCTAAATATGTATCACTTTCCAACATACAATAAATTGTATTAACACGGTTACTGTCTGCCTCCCCTACCTGAAGGGAGTTCCAACAACAAGGCTTTCCGTTTCGTTTTATTTACCGCTGTTATCACCAGCACCCAGAACAGCAACCGGCACACAGCAGGTGCTCAATAAATACCTGCTGAGTGAATTCCAAATGAGACCTCAGTACAGCCCACCTACAGGTGCACCAAGCCCCATAAACTCCCTCTGAGGAGACTAGCACACACTACAAAAAAATACTGAAAAAGAGAACTTACTGGTTTGCAGTGATTACAACAGTGTCCACTCTTTATATTAGAGAAAAACAATCGACTTCCCACCTCATTTATACAAGGAAGAGGAGAAAGAAGCTGATAATTCAGATAAAGTGGAAAATTATACGAGGTGAAAGGCTCATTTTAGTTAACATTGCATAAAGTTTTCTTTTAATGTTAACAAATAGTAAGCATCTTCCTATGACTTTACTACACTACCTTCAGTTTTGTTTTGTTTCGTCTTTTTCTATAAAACCAGTCCTGGGACTTCCCCAGTGGTCCAGTGGCTAAAATTCTGTGCTTCCAATGGAGGGGACCCAGGTTCTATGCCTGGTCAGGGAACCAGATCCCACGTGCTGCAACTAAGACCTGGTACAGCCAAATAAATAAATATTAAAAAATAAAAAACCTGAAACTTATGCACCTCATACTTTCAATTAACTGAATAATAAATATTGACTGAACACACGGGACTCTGCAGAATTCTGTAGAGGGTACTATAAAGTGAAAGTCAAGGTCCTTGAAATATACATATAGATATGTATCATATACATATGTATACATACACACAAATAGCTTGAGATAGATACACACAAACTCTGGGAAGAACAGAAATGCATCTGTAATAAATAATGAAGAACAGGCAGCCAATATATGACAAACTCAAAAGTGCCTACCTTTTTGTGGAGCACAGGAGGACCAAACCACCTCTTACATATCATGATTTGGGTTTGGAATCCCAAAAGAGACAGAACTTAAAAGCAAGAGTCAAACATTACTTGCTTAAGTTCATATGTATTCACAGACCACAAGGGATGGGACAGACTCAATGTTTCACAATAGGTTAAAAAAAATTTTTTAAGGTAAATGAGAAAAGCACTAAATTCCAAACTTAAACTTATAAAGAACAGAAACCAGATCTGCCTACCTCTCGCTCACTGAAGCACAAGTGCTTAAGCAATTGTTGGGGGAAAAAAAAAGAGGGATGGGCGATCTTTATCTTTAGACAGCATACCTTCACAGGGTCCACCCAGTTTGTTGTTCACCCTTTTGTACTAGGCCTAGTGAGAAGCCTAAGCTGTACCTTACGACTTTCTCTGAACCTCAGAAACTCAGGACCAGCCCTTGGCCAAGTAATCACCCACTGTCTTTGCTTTAAGGAGGGCAGACCTGCTCCTTGCAGGAGAGTCACTATACCAATTACCAAGCACCAGGAGTCAGAATACCAGAGCTTAAATCCTGACAGTACCACTTATCAGCTATGTGACCCAGAGCAAGGTTCCTGACCTTTCCATGCCTCTTCTGTAAAATGGGATAATAGCACTGAATAGCACCATCATTGGGCTAGGTTAATTGAGACAAAACACATAAAAGCCCTGCTCAGAGCTTGACCACAGGAAGCCCTCAATAAATGTTATTATTTCCAGAGAAAAATGCCCCAAAGCTGAGGAGCAACATATACCTGAGGATTCTTGCAAAAGGTTATTATTACACCCCAAATCCTAACAGACCTGGTCTCTGGACTTGTACATACTATAGGTAACAGTAGTAATCAAAGGGGAAAAAAAAAAAACCACCGACCAGAACCACAACCATAAAAACAGCAGCACTAACACTAGTCCTGAGCTCTTACTGGCCAGGAACTGTCCTAACCTGAAACAGGAAGAAGGCAAGACTGCTGAATCCAACAACAACCAAAAAAAGCAGCATATATTTTCCTCCACCCTCCTTTTTAAACACGTTAATTGGCGCCCAGGTTTTGCTAAAAACAGGTAACTAAAGGATTACAGACTTAACGTGTAATTTCTTCATACCAAAGAGGTGGGGCTGGGAAGGGAGGAAGGGGTGGTGCTCGGTCCCTGCCAGATGGAAAAGCCACATGAAGTGGAGCAACAGCGGAGTTCAGGGTTTCTCCGCGGATCAAAAACCACAATTTCTGAAGCACAGGACCTCCAAAGGAGGGGAATCAGGAGGCTCTGCTTTGAAAATAACCTCTGAACAAGTGTCATCCGTCTCCGGAGCCAATCCCCTGACGAGGCAGAAGGTTCGGGTTACGGGGCAGCGGTGTTATTTCGGAAATCCCTGTCAATCTTGTCATCCACCTTCTCCAAGATTCACGGTCCCGTTCGTGAGGGTGGGGTGGGGGACAAAAGCCACGGCCGGCCGGGCCCCAGGCCAGCGAGGCCAGCCCGCCGGCCGGCGCCCGCCTCGGAGGCCACGGCCAGGGTGCCCTCCATGCCGGCTCGCGGGCACCGCTGCCAAGGGCCCGAGGAAGGCTCAGGTGACCGCCGGGGCAACAGGTCCCGCTGGGCCTCGGCCCCCCGGGGGTCCGGCCCGCCGCCCCAGGACAGAGGGGAGCGAAGAGGGGCGCCGGGGAGGGAGCGGCGCCTGGGGCGGCGCAGGGGCAAGGAGTCCAAGCTCCATCTTGAGGCGGGCGGAGGAAGGGAAGGCCGGGCTCGGCGCTCACGGGGCCGGCCACTTTCCGGCTCCGGGGAGCGCACCCCCAGGGACCCCTGGCCTCCAGGGCCATCTCTCCGGGGCCCCCCGCGGCCCCACGGCGATGGCCCGGTGCGCGGGACTCGGTCCTCCCTCTTGGATGCCGGGCCCGGTACCCCCGGCGCCGAGCCGGGCGGGCAGGGGCCGGTCGGGCAGAGAGAGAAGGGAAAGGTGAGGAGAGGGTGGGGAAGGGGAGAGGGCCCGCGCCGCGCCCCACTCACCGCCGCCTCGGTCGCCGCCAGTCGCCACCACCTGCCCCACTGCAGCAGCAGCAGCCGCGCGGCCGCCGCCTCCCGCCTCCCGGCTCGTCGGCTCCGGGCGGGGGAGAGCGTGACGCGCCGCCGCGGGGCCGGGAGGGCGCGCGCCGCCTGCAGAAGACGCCGCGGCGGCTCCTCCCAGCGCGCTCCGCCGCCGCGCCCACCGCGGCCAGCCCCGCGCCCCGAACCTCGCGGCCGGCACCCCGCAACCCGCGCCGGGCCCAAACTACCCTCCCACACACACACCGCCTCCTCTTTGTCTGCACCCGCCGCGGCTGGAGGCGAACCCCCAGACTCCCGGCGCGCCCGCCGTCCCGCCCTCAGATCCCAAAGAGGACCGGGACGCGGAGAAAGGTACCGGGGAAACCCATGAGGCCTGGACTAAGGGGCTTCTCATCATCTCGCTTCACTCCCCAGTTTCTGAAAGTGTGCCCAGAATTTGCAAGTCACACCCGATAGATCCATTCAGCCTGATCACACAGCCGGTTGGTTTAGAGCTGATTTTTTTTTTTCCTCCTAGACCCCCAGGGTGAGAAACCGTTTGAAACAAGCTACGAGGAGCGGCCAACAGCTGGCTAAGTTTCAGGAGCACCCTCTTCTGCCCTCCTTGCCCTCCAGGGAAGACTCGGGATGAGGAATCCCTTCGGGAAACGCTGAAAGGCGCTGCCTACAGCAGGTGAAGCTTGGGAAGGACAATCTCTGCTCTCCCTTTCCCTCCAGGGAAAGACAGAAGCCCGACACTTGCTCTATTACTTTGAGAAAAGCCTTTTATTCGCCCCAGCCGCTTGCACTGAAGCTCTGGTTAAGGTCCTGGTCCTCCCCCCCCCCCCCCCCCACCCCCCGGGGATCTCCTTTAAAAGCTTTTGAAAGGAACTGGAGGAAAGGCATCAGCAGCCTGCTCCGGGCTGGTGCAGCAGAGGGCGGCCAGCATTTCGCTCCCATGGACCATGGCAACCCCAGAAGCTTGGCAGCTCCTGGGAGAGGAATTTGCAGTTGTCAGTGGAAGCCCAGGATTTTGCAGCGACTCAGTGGTGGATAGGGGGCCGGAGGTTTCCTCCTCCTCTCTGTTAGAAGGGAGTAATCAGAAGGGTGACCCCTTTGCTGACCCTTATTCAAAGCACCGGTGCTGCCTGGACCAACAGGCGTGCACAGAGCAGGGGAAGGAAACTACATTGAAAATGCATGGAGTTCTGAGCAGATAAAAAAATTCATCTGCGGGCCCCTCCCCTCCAGTCACCTTTAAAGACAAAAATTCTGTCTCTTAATTCAACATCGCATTAGTTTGCAAGTCTTGAAGCCAAAGTGTGGTAGCACCCCAACAGTATGTAGTGGCTTCCCTGGTGGCTCAGATGGTAAAGAATCTGCCTGCAATGCAGGAGACCTGGGTTTGATCCCTGGGTTGGAAAGATCCCCTGGAGAAGATAATGGCAACCCACTCCAGTGCTGTTGCCTGGAAAATTCCATAGACAAAGGAGCCTGGTGGGCTACAGTCCATGGAGTCGCAAAGAATCACAACTGAATGACTAACACACACACACACATTCCTAATCTGGAAGGCACACCTTCCTCTCATCTGAACATTTTTCAGCTCTAATACACAACCTATGTAATCATAGATGCTATAGGAAGAGGCACACAGACCACCGTTAATTGTGGGGTACAAATATAAACATTTTGAGGGACTTCCTTGGCCATCCAGTGGTTAAAACTGCACTCCCTTTTTAGGGGGTGCAGGTTCAAACCCTGGTCGGGAAACTAGATCCCGCATGGCACAGTGAAAGCAAAAAACAATACATGTTTTTCTCTTTTTTTCCTCTATTCATTCTCCTGAGCCTATCTTTATTTCTAAATGCCTTTATTTTCTTCATTCTGGACTGTTTTTTAAATTTTTTTGCATTAATTTTTGTTTTTAAAGTATTACATCAAAATAGTAACTGTCTTGACTACTGAGTTTTTGGTGCACCCTTAAATTTTGTGGCCAAGGCCTAGTCCCAGCCCTGCAACCTAGGCATTGACTGTGTTCAATCTCATGATTTGGCTGGTGTTAGGATAAAAGAAGTTTCTCAATTCTGTTTCATAAAAAGCATTCACATTCCACTGTCAGAGATTTCAGAGCTTAGCCACTGAGTTTTCTTTAATATATGTCTGCTGTAAAATTATTACAACTCAACTGACTCTTGTCAATTGTTTGGAAGATGGAGGGAAATGGCAGAAGTTAAAAGCCAGTAGGAGCTCCCAGATCTTCATTTTACCAAGTGGGGAAATCATTAAATACTCTTTTGGGGTAAAAAAAAAAAAAAAAAGGTTAACTCATAACATTAGGGACAGTAAAGAATCCACCTCCTATGCCGGAGACCTGTGTTCGATTCCTGGGTTGGGAAGATACCCTAGAGGAGGGCATGGCAACCCACTCCAGTATTCCTGCCTGGAGACTCCCCATGGACAGAGGAGCCTGGCCGGCTACTGTCCATGGGGTCCGAAAGAGTCGGACATGACTGAGTGAGTAAGCACAAATCATAAAATTATCCCATAAGAATAACCGCAAATAGTGGTAGACCTGTGTGGAGGGAAAGACGTAGTAGCACTTTAGTCATAACACAAAGTCAATAGATAATGTCTTTAGATGCTAAATAAATAGCAATATAAGTATACTTTTACATACATGGAAGTTACTGCCTGAAGAACTGAAGACAAAAAATTAATGGTATCTGTGGAATAGGGTTGGGGGCGATTCACAGAACAATGTTACCTTTCATTAAAAATTCTGATGTCCTTTATTTTTTTAAATGTGCATGCTATACTTTCAGTTCAGTTCAGTTCAGTCCCTCAGTCATGTCCGACTCTTTGCGACCCCATGAACCACAGCATGCCAGGCCTCCCTGTCCATCACCAACTCCCAGAGTTCACCCAAACCCATGTCCATTGAGTCGGTAATACCATCCAACCATCTCATCCTCTGTCATCCCCTTCTCCTCCTGCCCTCAATCTTTCCCAGCATCAGGGTCTTTTCAAATGAGTCAGCTCTTCGCATCAGCTGGCCAAAGTATTAGAGTTTCAGATTCAACATCAGACCTACCAATGAATACCCAGGAATGATCTCCTTTAGGATGGACTGGTTGGATCTCCCTGCAGTCCAAGGGACTCTCAAGAGTCTTCTCCAACACCACAGTTCAAAAGCATCAATTCTTTGGCGCTCAGCTTTCTTTATAGTCCAACTGTCACATCCATACATGACCACTGGAAAAACCATAGCCTTGACTAGACGGACCTTTGTTGACAAAGTAATGTCTCTGCTTTTGAATATGCTATCTAGGTTGGTCATAACTTTCCTTCCAAGGAGTAAGCGTTTTTTAATTTCATGGCTGCAATCACCATCTGCAGTGATTTTGGAACCCCAAAAAATAAAGTCTGACACTGCTTCCACTGTTTCCCCATCTACTACTCATGAGGTGATGGGACCAGATGCCATGATCTTCGTTTTCTGAATGTTGAGCTTTAAGCCAACTTTTTCACTCTCTTTCATTTTCATCAAGAGGCTGTTTAGTTCTTCACTTTCTGCCATAAGAGTGGTTTCATCTGCATATCTGAGGTTATTGATATTTCTCCTGGAAATCTTGATTCCAGCTCAAAAAAAGACAGAACGATCTCTGTTCATTTCCAAGGCAAACCATTCAATATCATGGTAATCCAAGTCTATGCCCCGACTAGTAACGCTGAGGAAGCTGAAGTTGAACAGTTCTATGAAGACCTACAAGACCTAGAACTAACACCCAAAAAAGATGTCCTTTTCATTATAGGGGACTGGAATACAAAAGTAGGAAGTCAAGAAACACCTGGAGTAACAGGCAAATTTGGCCTTGGAATACAGAATGAAGCAGGGCAAAGGCTAATAGAGTTCTGCCAAGAGAATGTACTGGTCATAGCAAACACTCTCTTCCAACAACACAAGAGAAGACTCTACACATGGACATGACCAGATGGTCAACACCGAAATCAGATTGATTATATTCTCTACAGCCAAAGATGGAGAAGCTCTATACAGTCGGCAAAAACAAGATGGGGAGCTGACTGTGGCTCAGATCATGAACTCCTTATTGCCAAATTCAAACTGAAAGTGAAGAAAGTAGAGAAAACCCCTAGACCATTCAGGTATGACCTAAATCAAATCCCTTATGACTGTACACTGGAAGTGAGAAATAGGTTTAAGGGACTAGATCTGATAGAGTGCCTGATGAACTATGGACGGAGGTTTGTGAATTGTACAGGAGACAGGAATCAAGACCATCCCCAAGAAAAAGAAATGCAAAAAAGCAAAATGGCTGTCTGAGGAGGCCTTACAAATAGCTGTGAAAAGAAGGGAAGCAAAAAGCAAAGGAGAAAAGAAAAGGTATACCCATTTGAATGCAGAGTTCCGAAGAATAGCAAGGAGAGATAAGAAAGCCTTCCTCAGCGATCAATGCAAAGAAATAGAGGAAACCAATAGAATGGGGGAAACTAGAGATCTCTTCAAGAAAACTAGAGATACCAAGGGAACATTTCATGCAAAGATGGGCTCAAAAAAGGACAGAAATGGTAGGGACCTAACAGAAGCAGAAGATATTAAGAAGAGGAGGCAAGAATACACAGAACTGTACAAAAAAGAGCTTCACGACCCAGATAATCATGAAGGTGTGATTACTCACACTTACCTAGAGCCAGACATCCTGGAATGTGAAGTCAGGTGGGCCTTAGAAAGCATCACTACAAACAAAGCTAGTGGAGGTGATGGAATTCCAGTTGAGCTATTTCAAACCCTAAAAGATGATGCTGTGAAAGTGCTGCACTCATTATGCCAGCAAATTTAGAAAACTCAGCAGTGGCCACAAGACTGGAAAAGGTCAGTTTTCATTCCAATCCCAAAGAAAGGCAATGCCAAAGAATGCTCAAGCTACCGCACGATTGCACTCATCTCACACACTAGTAAAGTAATGCTCAAAATTCTCCAAGCCAGGCTTCAGCAATACGTGAACTGTGAACTTCCAGATGTTCAAGCTGGTTTTAGAAAAGGCAAAGGAGCCAGAGATCAAATTGCCAACATCCGCTGGATCATCGAAAAAGCAAGAGAATTCCAGAAAAACATCTATTTCTGCTTTATTGACTATGCCAAAGCCTTTGACTGTGTGGATCACAAGAAACTGTGGACAATTCTGAAAGAGATGGGAATACCAGACCACCTGACCTGCCTCTTGAGAAACCTATATGCAGGTCAGGAAGCAACAGTTAGAACTGGGCATGGAACAACAAACTGGTTCCAAATAGGAAAAGGAGTACGCCAAGGCTGTATATTGTCACCCTGCTTATTTAACTTATTATATGCAGAGTACATCATGAGAAATGCTGGGCTGGATGAAGCACAAGCTGGAATCAAGATTGCTGGGAGCAAGCAATATCAATAACCTCAGATATGCATTACTTTAATTTCTTTTTTTTTTTAAGTATTTAAGGTCCTCAAACAAATGAATTTAAGAGTTAAGGTCCTCAAACAAATGAATAGAGAATATTCTCTGCAAAGTGATGCGTGTCAATAGTTTCTTTCTATACAGCTCTTTAGATTCACTCTTTCTCTGACAGCTTTCTGCTGTAGAGCAGGTTTATTTGTTTATTACCTGTGCTTCTCCACCCCTCCTAGCATGTAACTTTCAAAAAAGCAAAGATTGTTGGTTCATTGCTCTTAGCTGCATCCCCAGAATATACTTGATTCATAGTAGTTTGGTTTCTTAAAGGATTTAGTGTAAGACTTCAGGTGCTACGTAACTAGGGACATTTTTCCAGTATTTTGTCTTTATTTTTTTTAAGAACAATAGGTGTTTGTTATTTAAATTAAAACAAGCAAAATGAAGAAAACAAAGCAGTTATAATCCCATACATCCAGAGAAAATTACTGTAAACAATGGTTCTAAATTCATTCATTACTGTCTATTTTAAATATTTCACTAAGGCACAAATAGTCCTTATCACCATTCAGAAACAATGCTCAATATAAAATAGTGGTTGAAGAGTAGTTTGTAAATTTCTGATAGATGGGAGGATTTATATAGCTTTTAAAATGGAAAATGAAACAAAAGCTGTCAAAACAAGAATACTCTTTTAATTAAAAGTAAGTTTTTTTCCTTTTTCTTTTAAGTTCCTGAACTGTAACAGATATCAATTAAAAATGTAAATTCTTCAGTTATAAATAAGTCATGAGGATATAACATGCAATACGGTGACTACAGTTAGTAATACTATACTGCATATTTAAATGTTGCTAAGAGAGTAAATCTTGAAAGTCTTCATCACAAGGTAAAAAAGGTTTTTTTTGCAGCTGTGTCTGGCGACAGATGTTAACTAGCCTTATTATGGTGATCATTTCATAATATATACAAATATTGAATCATTTTTATACTTGAAATTAATATTATATGTCACTTATACATCAATAAAAATTTATGTGTAATTCCTAAGAGATAGTCCATAATTAAAACAATATTTATAAAGAAGACACAGGAATTCATTTTCACTATGCTATTTTTAAAATCACATCTATTTTTATTAGCATTGTTTCAAAAACCAGAGTCAAATTAATTTCATTCACTCATCCATCAAATATTTACTGACCTCCTACTGTGTCCAGGCACTGTTCCAGGTATGAGGGGAGCACAGCAGTGTAGATTAAGTCCCTACCCTTCAACCTTGACTTTTACTGCTCTGTGCTTTGCTAAATCAAGGTGGGATAATCACTGTTCCATGAATTTCACTGGTTTTATGTTCAGAGTGGATATAATGCACTAGACCATACTCCCTGTCAGTTTCACTCAGTTGCTAAAAATGGAAAGATTTATAATGTCATATACAAAAAAAATGTTTAACCTTGGTGTTTAAAGAAATATTAATATTTCCTTGCAAAAGTATTATGTGCTAAGTAGCTTCAGTCGTGTTCAACTCTTTGCAACTCTATGGACTGTAGCCCTCCAGGCTCCTCTGTCCGTGGGACTGTCCAGGCAAAAATACTGGAGTGGGTTGCCATTCCCTTCTCCAGGGGATCTTCCTGACCCAAGGATCAAGCCTGCGGATCTTACCTCTCCTGCATTGGCAGGTGGGCTCTTTATCACTAGCGCCACCTGGGAAATGCCAAGGTGAAAGTCACTCACTTATGTCCTACTCTTTGCGACCCCATTGACTGTGGCCCACCAGGCTCCTCTGTCCATGGAATTCTCCAGGCAAGAATATTTAAGTGGGTAGCCATTCCCTTCTCCAGGGGATCTTCTTGACCTAAGGATTGATCCTGAGTCTTCTGAATTGCAGGCGGATTCTTTACCATCTGAACCACCACGATTGCAGGTGAATTCTTTACCATCTGAGCCACCATGGAAGCCCAAGGTGCCGGTTCATTTAATCAAAAAGTAACTAATCAAGGGACTTCCTTGACTGTCCAGTGGTCAAGACGTCCCCTTTCAAGGCAGCCAAGTTCAATCCTTGGTTGGGGAGCTAAGATGCCACATGCCTTGTAGTCAGAAAACCAAAACATAAAAGAGAAGTAATATTGTAACAAATTCAATAAAAACTTTAAAAATAGTTCATGTCCAGAAAAAGAGAAAAAAGGCTTAAAAAAGACTAATCCAGAGAAAGGCAGTGTCTTAAACCTCAAAGAAAAGAAACAAAAAAATAAATCCCACAACACAACGAAGCATTTGGACTATTTTGGACTGAAAATTAATTTTATCACTGAAACCAATTAAGACTGTCCGCCATATCTACTTTATACAAACAATGCTGATGGTGGTGGTTTTTTGGAATTTTTTGTAAAGAAAAACAACGAAAGAATGACAAGCTGCTAAATTTAAATTCAGAGACCACTTCTCAAGGAGAACCATCTGTGACTACAAAAGCCGTATTGTACCCATTCAGTTAACAAAGAACAATATCAGTAGGGCACCACACATCATGATATAAACTGTATTTAGGGCCTTCTAAATAGACTACTGCTTTGAGAGCATGTACTTTCACGATGAGGGGGTTGAACAAGATGACTTATAAAGTTCCTATCACAAACATTTTAAAAATTCTGTGACTTCTATCCAGTGAAGCAAAACATTTGTGAAATCAGTAGTTGATACAGCAGTTTTAATCTAATGCAACAAATATTTGTTGAGTACATGAAAAGTTGATTCCATCTGCAGCCAAAAAAAAAAAATCAAGCAGACTCAGACAAATACATGTACACACAGGTTCACAGAAACACTATTAACAATAGCCAAAAGGTGGAAGCAAGTCCAATGTCCATCAGCAGATGAAAGGATAAACAAATTGTGATACATATGTACAATGCAGTATTACTCAGTCAAAAAAAATAAGTACTGATACTTGCTACATGAAAGATGGAAGGCAAAAGGAGACTAGGGCAGCTGAGGATGACATGGTTGGATAGCATCACCAACTCAATGGACATGATCTCGGATAAACTCTGGGAGATAGTGAGAGATAGGGAAGCCAGGTGTGTGCAAAGCTGGACATGGCTTAGCAACTGAACAACATGCTAGAAGCTGGATGAACATGGAAAACATTATGCTGAGAGAAAGAAGCCAGACACAAGAGGTCACATATTGTCTGACTCCATTCATATGATATATGCAGAAAGGATATTTATACAAGATAGCCAGAAATATCTAAAGCCATAGAGACAGAAAATAGATTAGTGGGGATTAATGGGGGAGAGGCAAGTTGGAATCAACTGTTTAATGGGTTTATGTCTTCTTTTGGGGTGAAAAAAAAAGTCTGGAACTAGATAGAAGCAGTTGTGGCATACTAAATGCTACTGAATTTTATACTTTAAAATGATTAATTTGGGCGACTTCCCTGGTGGTCCACGGGCTGAGACTCTGAGCTCCTAATGCAGAGGGTCTGGGTTCAATCCCTACTCAGGGAACTAGATCTCACATGCTGAAACTAAGACCCAGTGCAGCCAAATACATAAATATTTTTAATGATTAATTTTATCTTATGTGAATAGCATCTCAATAAAAATACACACATAAATAAATGAAAGTAACAAAGATTAAAAAAAAAAAACACAAGTAGAGAATATATGAAAGCCAGGTAGGTGGGAGATTTTAGAAAGATTTTTTAATTGGAAGAATTAAAGTCCTTCCCAACTCTAATATTCTATTATTTTAAAAATTGAGCCTCTTTCTTAGCGTTCAATCTCAACTGTGTTAGATCGAAAAAGTCCAACTGTACAAAAGAGACCAAAATTAAACTTGAACTAAAAATTAAGGAAATAAGTACCAGGAATTGTCAGCCACTGCCAGTGCTTGTGTTCCAAAAAAATGACTAAATCTTGTTTAGATACCTTGTAAAAGGAAAGGCTCAAACCAAACAGCCAGATTTGGGCTTCCCTGGTGGTCCAGTGGTTGGGAATCTGCCTGCCAATGCAGGGGACACGGGTTTGATCCCTGGTCAGGGAAGATTCCACATCCCTCGGAGCAACCAAGCCTGTGTGCCAGAAGTAGCAGGCCTGTGCTCTAGAGTCCGTGATGCCCAACAAGAGGAGCCACTCTAACTACAGAAAGCCCTCTCACAGCAACGAAGACCCAGTACAGCTAAAATTAAGTAAATGAATAAATAGGCAGATTTAGTATGCTCCTCATTCTTCCATCCCAGAAATACTAGTTTTTAATTGATTTCAAACAAAAAATACTAGATTAACTAGTTTATTTAACTCATGGATACTAAATTAACTGATTTCTTGCCTCACCATCTGTGTGGGTATATGTGTCTTTCTGAGTATTATTTTTATCACATGTGAAGAGATCAGGAAGAAAGAGAATATGGTATCAAAGAAATAGAGAATGCTGTACTTCCATGCTTGGGAAAAGATCAGGAGAGCAGGTGAGGAAGACAGATCCTCAGGCTGAGACCTGGGGCAGGGAGGTGGGGGGTGGCCTCCAGACCAAGGCTGTTTGTGTCTACTCCACACTTGAGAGTCTGGAAGAAAACCCTTAGGCAAGGTGGTAGCTCTATGCCAACGTTGTTAAGACGATGGGCAGCAAGGTCAGGCATAGCCAAGATACAGTTTACACTGCTGGGCCTCCCTTAGGCATGAATGGCTGGTTGGGAGCTTTCTGTGCCTGTTCTAGGACCCACTGTGACAGAGACTCAGAGGTGCCAGTTATGCCAGGAACAGGAGGGGACTGCTGAGTCAGCAGGAGAAGGCTCTGAGTCCTGACCGAGCCAAGAAAGAGCATATGTTAGGAACAGACTTCAGGCACAACACTCGGACAGAGAACTAGGACTGCGTCCCTCAAAGAGCTCAGCTGTGGCTGACATCACTGATTGCCCGGCCGGAGATCCTCTCCCCTCCTGTGACTTGACAAACCCCACTCATATCTGACATGGCAACGTGCCCAGCAATTAATGTTCAGTCACACTTTTCCTAGCAAATTAGGCTAGAGGTGCTTCTGGGAAAGCTTTTGCTTGTCCGATAGATGGAGACAGACACAGATGTGCTATCTGGAGCCGAAGCAGCTATATTGCCATCCTGAGGTAGTGAACATGGACAAAAGCCAGCAGGCTGAAGTGTCGGAGCAGAAAGATCGAAAGGACAGAATTCCTCTCCTAGAAAGAGAACTGTTTATCTGGGGCAAATATTTGAGAAGAACAAAAATAGAGCTGCTTAGAACGAGACAATAAATATTTGAGGGCTAACGGACTTGTTTGAAAAGGAACTTTATGAAGAAAACAGAAGTGGCTGGTGGGGATTTTTACTGTTACTATATGTTGTGTGTAACTGTGTTTTACTCATATTTTTTAAGAAAATATATATTTTTATGAATTTGAATTGGCTTTTAAGGCAAAGCCCTGTAGTCCTGAATCCGGCTGCAGTGTAGACATGGGCTGAGGGGAAACCAAAACTTAGTTATAGAAGCTTTTCCTTAGTGAAGAGTCCTCAGATGACACTTGCATGTTCTGTAATGTATATAGTCCGTATATAAATAATTGTATGTAATCCATATGAGTAATGTGTGTAATCCGTGTGAGTAATGTACATAATCCATATAAGTAATGTATGTTCCATATATGAATACAAGCACAAGTAGAATTTTCACATACAAGTCATCTCATTGTTCTGGACTTTGCCAGATAAGGTAGTTTAGCATATTTTTATGTAACTTGCTGCATACCTAGATTGATCTCAGGTTGAACACTAATGCCAAGCATATAAATTATGCATTTTTAAAAGATTTATTTATTTTTTAATTGAAGGATAATTGCTTTATAGAGTTTTATTGTTTTCTATCAAACCTCAACACGAATCAGCCAAAAGTTATTCACTTTTAAAATAATTTTTTTCTTTTTATACAATTTTAAAGGTTGCTTTCCATTCAAAGTTATTACAAAATATTGACTATATTCCCTGTAAGCCTGTTACATTCAATAGTTTGTACCTCCCACGCCCCCACCCCTAGATTGCCCAATACCCCACAAAGTACCCACTTCATAATCACTCAGAATCTACCCCCAGTTCCCCCAAATTGGAATGTCATTCGGATCCTAGGCAGCAAGAAGTAATAAACATCCACTTCCCCTTCTAGGACTTCAGTGTTCCAGTTCAAACCTATCGTAAGAGCAACTGTTGTATTTGAATAATCATCTCACCAGTCAAAATGGTTAGAGTATTTCATCAACCTTCCCAAAATGTTAAGAATGATAATTGCATGGTGGTGACTCTCATGACTTTCCAATTCCAAAGAAAGGCAATGCAAAAGAATGCTCAAACTACCTCACAATTGCACTCATCTCACATGCTAGTAAAGTAATGCTCAAAATTCTCCAAGCCAGGCTTCAGCAATACGTGAACCATGAACTCCCTGATGTTCAAGCTGGTTTTAGAAAAGGCAGAGGAACCAGAGATCAAATTGCCAACATCCGCTGGATCATGGAAAAACCAACAGAGTTCCAGAAAAACATCTATTTCTGCTTTATTGACTATGCCAAAGCCTTTAACTGTGTGGATCACAAGAAACTGTGGAAAATTCTGAAAGAGATGGGAATACCAGACCACCTGACCTGCCTCTTGAGAAATCTGTATGCAGGTCAGGAAGCAACAGTTAGAACTGGACATGGAACAACAGACTGGTTCCAAATAGGAAAAGGAGTACGTCAAGGCTGTATAGTGTCACCCTGCTTATTTAACTTATATGCAGAGTGCATCATGAGAAATGCTGGGCTGGAAGAAACACAAGCTGGAATCAAGATTGCCAGGAGAAATATCAATAACCTCAGATATGCAGATGACACCACCCTTATGGCAGAAAGTGAAGAGGAGCTAAAAAGCCTCTTGATGAAAATGAAAGAGGAGAGTGAAAAAGTTGGCTTAAAGCTCAACATTCAGAAAACAAAGATCATGGCATCTGGTCCCATCACTTCGTGGGAAATAGATGGGGAAACAGTGGAAACAGTGTCAGACTTTATTTTTTGGGGCTCCAAAATCACTGCAGATGGTGATTGCTGCCATGAAATTAAAAGACGCTTACTCCTTGGAAGAAAAGTTATGACCAACCTAGATAGTATATTCAAAAGCAGAGACATTACTTTGCTGACTAAGGTCCGTCTAGTCAAGGCTATGGTTTTTCCTATGGTCATGTATGGGTGTGAGAGTTGGACTGTGAAGAAGGCTAAGTGCCAAAGAATTGATGCTTTTGAACTGTGGTGTTAGAGAAGACTCTTGAGAGTCCCTTGGACTGCAAGGAGATCCAACCAATCCATTCTGAAGGAGATCAACCCTGGGATTTCTTTGGAAGGAATGATGCTGAAGCTCCAGTACTTTGGCCACCTCATGCAAAGAGTTGACTCATTGGAAAAGACTCTGATGCTGGGAGGGATTGGGGGCAGGAGGAGAAAGGGACGACAGAGGATGAGATGGCTGGATGGCATCACGGACTCGATGGACATGAGTCTGAGTGAACTCCGGGAGATGGTGATGGACAGGGAGGCCTGGTGTGCTGCGATTCATGGGGTCGCAAAGAGTTGGACACGACTGAGCAACTGAACTGAACTGAACTGACTCTCATGTTGTTATCCTCCAGAAAAGATTCCATAATTCAACAAGCTTATTAAAAACCTCTTTTCATTTCTTAAATTATTATTGCGTGCTAAATTGCTTCAGTCCTGTCCAACTCTTTGTGACCCCATAGACTGTATAATTTGCTAGGCTCCTCTGTCCATGGGATTTCCCAGGCAAGAACACTGGAGCGGGTTGCCATTTCCTTCTCCAGGGGATCTTCGCAACCCAGGGACCAAACCTGTGTCTCTTATGTCTTCTGTAATGACAGATGGGTTCTTTACCATGAGCAGCATCTGGGAAGCTTGGGCTAAATTATCATTACTCTCTCAAAAACCATAAGCTGATGTTACAGCTTATCACCTCACATCCATTTCCCCCGAATGTCCACCAAGTCTAAGCCTTATAGAATCTTTTTGGCATCTGAAGTTAGTTTCCTATGTGTTGTACCACAGTGCGTTTTCACTTTGTAACTATGTGAAAACCATAAAAGCAAAAATTAGCGTCTTTGGTGAGAAAGTTAATTTTAGTTTAGAATGTTCCTTTTGTCATTATGGAGCAAGGCTTCAGGCTGCTAATGTTAATTCTCCTTCCTGTGTTTATTTCAGGGAACTTAAGTGCGAAAGAAAATCAGTTTGTTTTTTTTCCCATTATATAATCTGTATACAATGCTTCTGGTCTGGCAGTAAAATTACAAACATTAGCAGCAGTAACAACAACAAAACACATGCAAGTGCTTGCGCACATACACACAAACACACACACACAGGCTTTAAACCTAAATGCACAGAGTCATAAGGCCAATTTTATCTAAGTGAATTTATTCACATATGATATCTCCTTCAGAAAACAGAGCCAAAGAAAGAAAGAAAGAAAGAAAACAGAGCAAATGAAGATGATGTTCAAGTTGTACTGCTCAAGAGGAAAAGGTACAATCTCTTCCCAACAGACACCTTTTACTTTCCAGCTATTCATGTCTGTTAAAAGCTGCATTAGAGGGACTCTCTGGCAGTCCTGTGATTAAGACATTACCTACCAATGCAGGGGGTGTGGGCTCAGTCCCTAGATGGGGAACTAAGATCCCACATTCCTCCAGACCAAAAAATCCAAAACATAAAACAGAAATGATATTGTAACAAATTCAATAAAGACTTTAAAAATGGTCCACATCAAAAAAAAAAAATCTTAAAAAGAAAAACTGCATTAGAACACTACCTCCCAAGAAAACCAGCCAGTTATAGTTTCCATGTCTTCCAGCTATAAATACAACCAGCATAAGAACAAACAATAATGCCCTGCTTTAGATCTCTGCCTCTGAATAGCACAGGCTAATTACTTGCTATAATACTGTGTCCTTGTGAGAACAGGAGGTATAGTATTATTATCCCCATTTCACAGATTAAAGAACTGAGACCATGTAAGTTAAAAGCTCAAGGCTACTGGAGTAACTGAAGGCTGAAATTCAAAGAGTTCATAGGCCTTCCTCTAAAATTGATGACTATGCTTTTTAGCAGACTCTTGGCAACTGTCAGGTTGAGCCAGGTGAAATTTCTGGCAATCTTTTCCTGTGTTAGTAGCTTAGTCGTATCTGACTCTTTGCAACCCCATGACCTGCCAGACTCTGTCCATGGAATTCTCCAGGCAAGAATACTGGAATGGGTTGCCATTCCTTCTCCAAATCTTTCCCTGTAGCCAGTCAATATATCTTCCTGTGTGGATTACTGCTTTATATGTTACCATTATTCCATTGGATTGTCTTTAATTTTTTAATTTGATTACAGAGGTTCTTTATATATTCTGGATATATATGTTTGTATATAGGTATATATATATTCTTTCCCCAATCTGTGGTCTATTTTTTTTCAGTTTTTGAAAATGCTGCTTTTCTTTTTTTTAATATTTATTTATTTATATTAGTTACAGCATGAGGGTTCTTATTAAGTTGATAAAAAAGTAATTGCGGTTTCAGACCATAACTTTTAAATCATTATAACTAGGCTCAAACACATTTTTATTAATCAAAATAGGAACCATTACAATCAATATATTTTTGCCAACAAGAAATAAGTTTGTTTATTTCTGTGGCATAAAAATCCGTGCTTCAGGATTCAATAAACTCTTGGAAAGCTGCTTTCCAAGACCAAATGTCTGCATCCTGCTGGTTGTGGAAGTTATTTTTCCTGCTAAAAGTTGTCAAGATGCTTGAAGAAGTGGTAGTCTGTCGGCGAGAGGTCCGCCAAGTATGGCAGATGAGGCAAAAGTTGTAGCACAATTTGTTCAACTTTTGAAGTGCTGGTTGCAGTTCAACGTTGTTGTGGAGAAAAATTGGGCTATTCTGTTGACCAATGCTGGCTGCAGGCATTGCAGTTTTTGGTGCATCTCATTGATTTGCTGAGCATACTTCTCAGATGTAATGGTTTTGCTGGGATTCAGAATACTGTAGTGGATCAGACAGGCAGGAGACCACCAAGCAGTGATTGTGACCTTTTTTTGGTGCAAGTTTGGCTTTGGGAAGTGCTTTGGAGCTTCTTCTCGGTCCAGCCACTGAGTTGGTCATTGCTGGTTTTCATATAAAACCCACTTTTCACCACACATCACAATTCAATCAAGAAATGGTTCGTTGTTGCATAGAATAAGAGAAGATGACACTTCAAAGTGCTGATTTTTTTGATTTGTGGTCAGCTCATGAGGCACCCACTTATCAAGCCTTTTCACCTTTCCAATTTGCTTCAAATGCCACATGACCCTACATAGAATGGTCAATACTGAGTTATTTTTTTTTCTCATGTAGTTGTAAGAGGATCAGCTTTGAAGATTGCTCTCAACTGGTTGTTGTCAACTTCCAATGGCCAGCCACTACCCTCCTCATCTTCAAAGCTCTCGTCTCCTTTGCAAAACTTCTTGAACCACCACTACACTGTTCATTCATTAGCAGTTCCTGGGCCAAATGTGTCGTTGATGTTGCAAGTTGTCTCCACTGCTTTATGACCCATTTTGAACTCAAAAAAATTGCTCAAATTTGCTTTTTGTTCAACATCATTCATATAGTCTAAAATAAATATAAACAGTAAGTAATAAGTCATTAGCAAAAAATATAGTGAGAAATGCACATTAAAATGATATATAACATAACCACATTTATTTAAGTATGTATTCCAATATCAAACATCAAAGTTCAACAGTGCAAAACCGCAATTACTTTTGCACCAACCTAACCGTTGGAGCGTGTGAAATCTAGTTTCCTGATCAGGGATAGAACCCGGGACCCCTACTTTGGGAGCATGGAGTCTTAGCCACGGGACCACCTAGGGAAGTCCCTGAAAATGCTGCTTTTCAATGAACAAATGTTTTTAAAACTCTTGTTCACAAAGTATTCTACTATGCTCATGCTTAGTCACTCACTTGTGTCCTACTCTTTGTGACCCCATGAACTGTAGCCTGTCATCTCCAGGGAATCTTTCCGACCCAGGGATCAAACCTGGGTATCCTGCATTGCAGGCAGATTCTCTATTGTCTGAGCCAGGAAGCTATATTTTCTTATAAAAAAAAAAAATTTAAGGGCTTCCCTGATGGTTCAGTGGTAAAGAATCTGCTTGCCAATGCAGGAGACATGGGTTGGATCCCTGACCCAGGTGAACCACATACCTTGGAGCAACGAAGCCTGTGTGCCACAGCTGCTGAGCCTTCGCTCTGGAGCCTGGGAGCCACAAACACTAAGGCCATGTGCCACAATTACCGAGCCCCCGGGAGCCTGTGCTCTGCAGCGAGAGGCCACTGCAATGAGAAGCCCTCGCACCAGAACTAGAGAGTAGCCCCCACGCACTGCAACTAGAGAAAAAAATTTGCACAGCAACTAAGACCCCGTGCAGCCAAAAATAAATAAATGAATTTAAGTTTTGCTTTTCACACTAAGACTTTATTCTCCTGGGATAGATTTTTGGGTATGATGTGAGGCAGCAAATCAAAATTGTTTAATCTTATTAACAATATAAAATCATATACATATAACTTAGTTAATGTTTATGGGTACTATATAAAAGTTAACATACATTACATAATACATGT
This sequence comes from Ovis canadensis, assembly GCF_042477335.2. Classification (NCBI taxonomy): domain Eukaryota; kingdom Metazoa; phylum Chordata; class Mammalia; order Artiodactyla; family Bovidae; genus Ovis; species Ovis canadensis. The sequence continues at coordinate 63,353,670 of NC_091261.1, read as the reverse complement.
TATATATATTAACTTATATATAAATATATATTAACATGCATATATAGTCACACATACTATTTAGCTAACGCATATATTTGGGAGATGACTCTCTTTCCATGTCAGAAGATGCAGAATTCCTCATTTTTTTCAATTATTACAGGATCATGAGGGTGCTATGATTTAATGAGACTCCTATCAATAGATGTTTAGGTTATTTTTAGTATTTGCTACTACATTCGCTGCTTCATTAAACAATCTTGTACATTGTGTATTTTGTATTATGGACATATATTTGTAGGATTAATTCTTAGATTATAACTATTTAATCTAAAGTATATACATTTAAATTTCATTTTTAGGTTGCCCTCCAAAAAAGAATGAATCAATTTACAGCTCCACCAGCAATGTCTGAGAATGTCTGTGCCCCCATACTTGAACCTTTTCTGAATGCAAAATCAATATTACTCCATCAAAGACAGGCCATCAAAACTACCTGGAAATCACTGTGCATAGCTTCCTGTCAGATAAAGCTATTTGAGTCCCTGGTGAAATTCCCAAAGCTAAAAGAAGATAAGGGGGCTTAAATCTGCAGTGGCCAGTCAGATGCAGAGGTTCCTATTCTGTTCAAAATTCTTACATTGTAACAGCGATGATTTCAGCACCTAGTCTAACTCAGCCTAGCTCAAACAATAAATCTGTTTGCAAAACAGGAATTGTGGAGCAGGGTTGAATTTCAGGTCTGGTTGATGTAGCAACTCAACTTTTTCAAGAACCCACAAACTTTTATTTTTCCCTGCCTTTGGCAGAGTCTCTTCCTAAGGCTGGTGGTAAGATGGTTACCAGAGCAATGGATAATACACATTTCCTTATTCATGTTTACATGTGGCTTTCTAAGCACGCACACACACACACACACACACACATATCCTCTGGCTTGCCTCTGCTTGCCTCTAACATACATCTGTCCATTCTAGACATACCACAATCAGGGTAAATTGAGTATTGCATTCACCATATGTCCTACACTGCTTCGGTTTTCAAAGGCTATGCTGGAGACTATTAGATGCCTGCCTCCGCCAACTGGGGGGAAAAAAAAAACTTCCTTTTTTCTGCACCTGAATTTTCCAGCACGTGGATATACAGAATGAAGGCTGTTTCTAAATGTGGCCCTGAGACTAAGTCTGGCCAAGCTGAAGTAACATGTGCAACATCTGGGAAGTGTCCTTAAAGGTAGAAGGCAAACCCGTCCCTTTCTTTTTTCCTTCCTGCTGACTGGAATACAGATGTGATGGATGGAGCTGGCATTGTTATGTTGACACCAAGGAGGAAAACCACTTGTTGTAACTAACAGAGCACCAAGAAAAGAGGGTCCTGTGTCCCTGATAATGGAGGTACAGAAGCATGCTAATTAGCTAATTGGGCATTATGAATCTCATGAGATCACCCTAAGAAAGTACTAGGAACTGAATGGCTTAAACAACTGTCATTGTCTCACATTGCTAGAGGAGGAAGTCAGCGAGGTTACTTCCTTCTGGGCACTCCAAGGGAAAACCTGTCCCATGCCTCTCTCCTGCTTCTGGTATTTGCTGGCATTACTTGGCTTGTAGGTGCATCATTCCAGTCTCTACCTCCATCTCCACCTAGAAGATGTGTCTCTTTGTGTCCAAATTTTCCTCTTTAAGGACATCAGTCAGATTGTATGAAACGCTCACCCTCCTCCAGAATGACCTCATCTTAACTAAATATAACTGCAACAACCCTATTTCCAGATAAGGTCACCTTCTGAGCTCCTGGATCACATTCAACTAGGTAATGCCAGTGGTAACATCTTCAAATAGAAGCTAAACTGACTAATTCTGGTACTAGCTGTCTTCCTCAGGAACATAGCCTAGCACCTCTAAGCTGATATCTAAGAACCAAGTCTAATCATCAAAGTCATTAATTTCAATAAGCATCCCTTTCACTGTATTATAGCTTCAAGAAATATAATCTTTTCTCGAAGTTACTCTTGGATTTCTCACCTCTATTTGACTAAAGTCTAATGCATTTTGATTAAACGGCAGCATTCTCGGCCACTCTGAACTTTCAGTCATACTTCATGGTCATCTTCTGATGTTTATCGTGTCCTGCCACATCGAGTAGTTAATCATTGCTTTCTCTTTTCTCCCAGGACTAGAGGCCTTATTCCCCTCTGCATAAAGATGTCTCAGAAGGGACTACCCTGGCGGTCCAGAGGTTAAGACTTTGCCTTCCAGTGCAGGGGATGTGGGTCTGATCCCTGGTCGGGGAGCTTACATCCCACATGCCTCACAGCCAAAACATAAAACAGAAGCAATATTGTAACAAATTCAATAAAGATTGTTTAAAAGGTTCACATCAACAAAATATTTTAAAAAAAGGAAAAAAGACGTCTCAGAAAAGTATAATGCATAGGGTAGGTGCCACGCAAATATTTATGCCATATACTATCTTTTTCATTTCAACAGGATTGAATTTGTGTCAACTTGAAATTTTATCAATATAATGTCTCATGTCAATCATGTGACACAAAATATATGAGTTTAAACTTGGATGTGATATTTTGGGCCAATCCTAAGACAAACAATTCCTTGAGTAATCTATTTTTGCTAGCCAAATGGATAAGGGTAGAGTGTTTTCAAAATTCAGTGTACTAAAATTAGTGTGGCTTGTTAGCATTACCATTTGACATTGTTATCCCAGGGGTTTCTGATTTTAAACACTATCTTATTCCACTTAATTTTTTTCCTATTCTGGAAGTTACTTGTTTTTAATCTCAATTTCCAAAACAGGTGAGTTTCAAAACCATTTTAAAGCATATTATCATTCATACTTTCTAGACAGAACAGATTGCGCTAAGTGTTAATGTGATACATGAGAATTTTCAGTTAAAGAACTGAAGTGACTTACAATACTTTGCTTGAAATATATATGGTAGTAGATTTTCAAAAATAGCCACGTTTTATGGATCATCTTCTCAAGATGTGGAATTTTTTTACCTTTTAAAAATATTTTGGCCACATGGCATATGGAATCTTAGTTCCTAGATCAGGGATTGAACCCACAACCCCCTACAGTGGAAGTGCAGAGTCTTAACCACTGGACTGCCACGGAAGTCCCAAGAGGTGGGTTTTTTTTTTTTCCCATCCTTTGAATCTGAGCTGGTCTTTTCAACTTGCAGTAGAATTTGGTAAAAGTGACATTGTATGAACATCACATTGTAGGCTCAAGAGACCTTGCAGCATCTGCTTCTGCCTTCCTGGAATGCTTCTGCTATAAGTAAATGAACTCATTCCAGACAACTGAATGGAAAGAGGGGTCTAGCTGACAACAAACCCCAAGTGCCCAGCAATGGAAGTAAAGTATCTCGGGCCTTCTGTCTCCAGTCAAGCTACCAACTGAATGCAGCACCTGAATGAACTTCATTGAGATGAGCAGAACCACCCACTCAACCTACAGAATCATGAGCAATAATGAAATGCGAATGTTTTAAGTCGCTCAGTTTTGAGATCATGTTACACAGCAATAGGTCGCTTCAGTCGTGTCCGACTCTGTGCAACCCCATAGACGGCAGCCTGCCAGGCTCCCCGTCCCCAGGGTTCTCCAGGCAAGAACACTGGAGTGGGTTGCCATTTCCTTCTCCAAGGTAACTGATACACAGTCTTTAATATGACATTACTAAATTATTAGCCAAGTCTCAGTTTTACATATCAACAAAAGTCAGAGTTAGATGTAAAATGCCCAGAAAGCAGATGCTGGAGATAAAATTGGCAAAAGTTAAAGAATGTGTTATTATTTATTAATTCATTTATTTATTTTTGGCTGCACTGCGTGGCTGTGGGATCTTAGTTTCCCAATCAGGGATTGAACCTGGGCCGCCACAGTGAAAGCACTAAGTCCTAACCATGGGACTGCCAGAGAATGCCTGAAAGTTAAGAATTTAAATTCAACTAAATTGGATAATAATTACATAACATTTATAAATAAATTTTATTTTGGGGGGCTCCAAAATCACTGCAGGTGGTGACTGCAGCCATGAAATTAAAAGATGCTTTCTCCTTGGAAGAAAAGTTATGAACAATCTAGAGTGAGTGAAGTTGCTCAAGTCGTGTCCGACTCTTTGCGACCCCATGGACTGACTGTAGCCTACCAGGCTCCTCTCTCCATGGGATTCTGTAGGCAAGAGTACTGGAGTGGGTTGCCATTTCCTTTTCCAGGGGATCTTCCCGACCCAGGGATTGAACCCAGGTCTCCCACATTCCAGGCAGACACTTTAACCTCTGAGCCACCAGGGAAGCCCTACAATCTAGACAGCATATTAAAAAGCAGAAACATGACTTTGCCAACAAAAGTCTGTCTAGTCAAAGCTATGGTTTTTCCAGTAGCTATGTATGGATGTGAGAGTTGGACTATAAAGAAAGCTGAGCGCCGAAGAACTGATGCTTTTGAACTGTGGTGCTGGAGAAGACTCTTGAGAATTCCTTGGACTGCAAGGAGATCCAACCAGTCAGTCCTAAAGGAAGTCAGTCCTGAATACTCACTGGAAGGACTGATGCTGAAGCTGAAAAACCAATACTTTGGCCACCTGATTTGAAGAACTGACTCATTGGAAAAGACCCTGATGCTGGGAAAGATTGAAGGCGGGAGGAGAAGGGGATGACAGAGGATGAAATGGTTGGATGGCATCACCAACTCAATGGACATGAGCTTGAGTAAACTCCAGGAGTTGGTGATGGACAGGTGTGCTACAGTCCATGGGGTTGCAAAGAGTTGGGCATGACTGAGCGACTGAACTGAACTGAACTGACTGTGCCCTTTGGCACATGTATATAAGATCATAGAATGGAATATATCATTGCCCTTAAGGTTTATAATGAGATAACTTTCTCCATAATTGTTCAATAATAATGAATAACTTCCTTAATAACTCAGAAAAATGAAAGATGAAAGTTTTTTAAAAATAACTGTTCAAGGACGCAAGTTCTTAGACAATTGGATTACTATCCACAGACTCATTTATCTTCATTGTATTTTAAAAATCAATATAACATAAAGAGAAAGTTATACACCAATATTTTTAATAAATATAGATATAAAATTCTCAACAAAACAGTAGCAAATTGAATCCATCAGTATATAAAAAGGATTATACATTATGTTCAAGTGAGATTTATCCCAACAATGTAAAGTTGGCTTAACATCTGAAAATCAGTTAATGGGATACACTGTATCAATAGTGAAAGCCACTCAGTCGTGTATGACTCTTTGTGGCCCCATGAACTATACAGTCCATGGAATTCTCTAGGCCAGAACACTGGAGTGGGTAGCCTTTCCCTTCTCCAGGGGATCTTCCCAACCCAGGGAGTGAACCCAGGTCTCCCGCACTGCAGGCAGATTCTTTACCAGCTGAGCCACAAGGGAAGCCCTGTATCAACAGAATGAAAGACAAAAACCACTGGATAGGGGCTTGCATGATGCTCAGTGGTGAAAAATCCTCCTGCCAACGCAGGAGACACAGATTCAATCCTTGGTCTGGGAAGATCCCACATGCCTCAGAGCAAATGAGCCCACGCACCATGACTACTGAGCCTGGGCTCCAGAGCCCAGGAGCTGAAACCACTGAAGTCCACACGCCCTAGGGCCTGTGCTCCATCCACAATGAGAAGCTGGCGCACCGCAACTAGAGAATAGCCCCCGCTCGCAGCAACCAGAGAAAGGGCCACACAGCAACGAAGACCTCGCACAGCCCCAAAATTAAATAGTACATACAATTTTAAAAAAGGAAGGTTTTAGAAAAAACAACACATGATAATCTCCATGCAGATAAGGTATTTGACAAACTTCGATACTGCTTCACGAGCAAAGGCTAAATGAACTAGGAAATCAACATGACCTATCCCATTGTAACTGAGGACTGTTCAATAGATCATGTTCTGTGCCTCCAGTTTTTCACTTTTGTGAAATACACTTGGCTACAACTTCTCCTTGAGAGCACAATATGATCTACCTACCTATGATTTGCCTACACACCCAACATTCATCCGAGAGTGAATCGTTCACACAAAGCATGTTAAACATGAGGGCAATTTTGCTCAGAATGAAGAATGAGCTTAGAAAATTGCTTTGGTTCCTCAGAAATGAAATGCAGTTCATGGTGAAGGAAGCCTAAGTGAGGACAAAACCCAGAAATACATTAAGATGGGAGGGATCTTAGAGATCTTACCTTGTGCGTGAATACACTTCTCTGCCAAGATGCCAGCCCGTCTTTGAAAGGTAATAAACAAGTATGATATTCCAACTTCCAAATCTAGTCACTTAACCAACAAGGATTTATTGAGCATTTACTAATGCGCCAGGCACTGTTCTAGGTGCTTGGGACATATCACTGGACAAAAAGATTTCTGAGTCTGTGGAACTTAAATTCTAGTAGGGGACAAAAGTCAATAAACAATAACCCAACTAATTTGATAATATGTTAGAGAGTGAAAAATCCTTACAGAGAAGAGGAAATCAATATTGGAAGTAATTGGGTGTGTGCATGTGTGTGGAGGTTTATTTTTCAAAAATATTTATTTGGCTGTGCTGCGTCTTAGTTGTGGCATGTGGGAATCTTCATTGCAGCATGCAGAATCTTTCAGTTATGGCATATGAATTCTTAGTTGCAGTATGTGGGATCTAGTTCCCTGACCAGGGATCAAACCTGAGCCCCTTGCATTGAGATTGCAGTGTCTTAGCCACTGGACTGCCAGGGCAGTTCCAGGTGTGTGGACTTTTAAATTGGTGGTCGGGCTGGTCTCAGTGAGATGAAATTTAAGCAGAGTTGAAGGAGCTGAGGGACTTAGCCAACTGGATTTCAGGGAAAAAGCAGTCATGGAAGAGACAGTCAGAACAAAAGCCCTAAGGCAGGCCCTAGACGCCCTTCCTCTCTGATTGCTCTAATGTGAGGTTCTTAACTGTGAGTCACCACAACTGCAGGATAGAATTCAGGGAAACTGTTTCCTTCAATTATGAAGGTTGGCAACCCTTTCTGCTCCTACCAACGCCTGCTGACTGTCCTAATCTTTGATTCTCTAAATTATGAAACCACATTATGTCATGAAAATACATTGTTTCACCCACTCTAACACAGTAGAGCCTCAGGATTCCTCTGTATATTCTCATATAAAAGCATTAAAGCAGGATAAATAACAAGGTCCTATGGTATAGCACAGGTTTCCCAAGTGGCTCAGCTGTTAAGAATCCGCCTGCCGATGCAGGAGACTCGGGTTCGATTCCTGGGTCAGGAAGATCCCCTGGAGAAGGAAATGACAACCCACTCCAGTGTTCTTGCCTCGGGAATCCCACAGACAAAGGAACCTGCTGGGCTACAAGTCCAAGGGGTCACAAAGAGTCAGACACAACTTAGCAACTAAACAACAATAATACTGTATAGCACAGGGAACTATATACAATGTCCTGTGGTAAACCATAATGGAAAACGTGAAAAAGAATTATATATGTACAACTGAGTCACTTCGTTGTATAACAGCAATTAAATACAACACTGTTAATCAACTATGCTTCATTAATATTTAAAAAAAATCAACAAAGACAACCAAATGGAGATGTTGCTTATTAAATAACTGAAAAAAATATTCTAGAATTCAAGAGGATTTTAGCAGCTAGTCATGTAGATTTGAAAATCATTTGTACCTAGATGGTATTGAAAGCCATGGGGTTGAATGAGATCACAGAGGTTTGCAACAAGCAACTGTGCTAACCCTTTCTTTTGTTCACTGGATGTTATTGCCTGTTGTTAATTAAATTCCCAATGTTAAAAAATATCAACAGAAAATTCAAAAGTGCACAACCAAAGCAAAAAACAAAACCCCCCAAAAAAACAACCCCAAATTTCCACCACCACCAATACCAAACATTAAAGTAAACTGGAGCAATACAAGAAGCAGAACTGTAACTGGTCTAGAGTCAAAGATCAGGACAGGCATGGAAAGCACGAGGTAGGAACAGAAGGACACTTGTTAGAAGGCCGTGAGAAATTTGCCCCAGGTCTAATCCCACAACCTGTCCTAATTCTGTTTCATTTGTCATTCTTGCTTATGACTCATGAACTAGCTGCTGGCATGATGTCACCCCTCTGGAGGAGCAATCTCAGCTGTCTACTGTGACAGAACGCTGAGTCAGGGTTAGACCCTTGCTTTTTCAGTAATTCTTCATATTACAAAAATCCCAAATGTGGCCAGATTGTTGAATTTTATTTTATTTAAAAAAATGCACTTCCAGGAAATTCCCTGGTGGTCCAGCGGTTAAGAGCTCATCTTGAAATGCAGGGGACACGGGTTTGACCCCTGGCTGGGGGGACATAAGATCCCATGTGCTTCAGGGCAGCAAAGCCTGTGCACCATACTAGAGAGAAACCTGAGCACTGCAACTAAGACCCAATGCTGGAATAAATAAATAAATAAAAATATTTTTTAAAAAATGCACTCCTGATAAACAGAATCTCCCCTTTACCATAGATATAATAAAATAATTAGGTTCATAACATTTTTTTCTTTCCCCCAGCCTGATCTGTTTCTCTGGTTGGTTGGGTTTTAAGATATTTTGAGTTTTTTTTTAAAATTTAATCCTATGTAAAAATAATGCAATAAAATGAAAGACAATGTCATTGTCTTTTCAGCTTATTCCAAAAGAAAATCCAAAAGAGAGGGATATAGTAGGGTAGAGTAGACCAAATCTAGACAGCAATTAGTCAAATCTACATGAAAATAAACCTGGAGAATTGCATAGAGGGTAGTCTTACTAATCACACAATTTAAATAGTAGGGATGGCCTTCCCTGGTGGTCCAGTGGTTAAGAATCCACCCGCCAATGCGGGGGACTAGGATTCCCACTTGTCTCAGGCAACTAAGCCTGTGCACTGCCACCACTGAAGCCCGTGCAGCCCAGAGCGCATGCTCCTCAACAAGGAAAGCCATCACTGGAAGTCCACGCACCGCAGCTGGACATGGAGCCCCCGCTTGCCACGACTAGAGAAGGTCTGTGCTCAGCAATGAAGACCCAGCACAGCCAAAAATAAATAGGTATTTAACAAATAAATACACAAATCCCATGGGTGGAGGAGCCTGGTAGGCTGCAGTCCATGGGGGGCTAAGAGTCGGACACGACTGAGCGACTTCCCTTTCCCTTTTCACTTTCATGCACTGGAGAAGGAAATGGCAACCCACTCCAGTGTTCTTGCCTGGAGAATCCCAGGGACGGGGGAGCCTGAGGGGCTGCGGTCTATGGGATCCCACAGAGTCGGACACGACTGAAGCGACTTAGCAGCAGCAGCAGCGGAAGGGAAGTAATTTTTCAATAACAGCTTCAGTCAATAGCTACATTATTGGAATATCAGTTGGTGAATATCCTGTAAGAATGTGAAACTTCTGTACTTCAAAGGACACAATAAACAAGTTAAAATATACATGACAAATTAAGAACATAATTTTGCAGTACACCTGAAAACAGAGTTTTTTAATGAAAGGATTATATATCATTAAGTAAACTAGTACAAGAATGAGCAAAGGATACAAAGACATTGCATAGAAGAATAAAAATAGCCCATAAACCTAAGATATTGAATTAGACTTATAATCTAGAAATGATACATTGCATGCACATATTTCCACAAATATTCAGATTTCATTGTATTATTATTGTAAACAATATTTAATAAAACATGGTACACTATTGTACAGCCATTAATAATAAACATTCAGATTTCAAATACCGACAAGGAAAGTATAGTATAACCTCGCTTTTGTTAAAAACCGCTTATACATACAACACATTAATAAAAAAATTCTTCAGTTCAGTTTAGTTGCATGTATTTGCTCAGGAAGACAATATACCAAACTATGAACAAAATTTTCTCTGAAAGTTGTGGTTATAAAGGATGTTTATTGTATTCTATATCTCAATTTATAAAGCAAACGTGTATTATAAGCCACAACAAAATCAAGAATTTCCATTTGGGGAAAGAAAAAAAAGTTTGGGGTTTAGAAAATTATTTGGTGAGAAAATATATTTCTGTACCTTATGAAGAAAAAAAGGATGTGGGCTTTCTCTATGGGTTATTTTCCTTCAAATTTATGGCTTTGTTATTCTTTCTGCTTATAACTTTAAAAGTAACCATTTTAAACCAAGAGAAATCAAGCATCATATGTATTCTTTAAATGGTTATGAAAGAGTGTAACTTAATTGCAAATAAAAATGTCTTAGAAGTTCGATCCAACTCATAGGCATTGAACATCAGCTAACAGAAGGGTATGGGAGGTGAATTTTACATTTTTTGTGGATGACAGAGACAGGCCTAGCCATAGAGTGATGAAATACAATTTATATTTTAAGGTATAACAAAAAATAGTTAATATAAAAATTTCTCTGCTGGTTTGGGTCTCCTCTCTTCCCTCTAATGTGTACTCTGCATCCACACTGCGTTAACCAGATATTCACAGCAAAAATAACTGCTTAACCATAAAGGCCAGTTTTCCCTTCTGACACCAAACCTAACTCCTTAGAAGACAATTTACTTACTGATGACCTTATTAATGTCACAAGCTATATTATTCGTAGTCTGCCTATTTTACAATTTGCATTCTGCCTATTTTTTTCTTGCATTACCAAATGTGTGACTGAGCCTCTGATAAAAATAATGACTAGGTGACTTAATCAATGTATAGTTCCATAAGATCCATGATTGTATAGCTCTAGATATGGGAAGAAGCAATAAGAAGGAACAATTTCCTGGACAATAACAGACCAGTAAGAGAAATTAACAGGGGCCTAATTCAGCAATGGCACATTGACAGGCCTATCAACAAAATCCCCATCTGACCTCGGAATGATTATTCCTAGGGTCATGACAAATTGATCACAAAATGCCTCCCAAAACCTTAGTCAAAATTAAGATCAAAAGGGAGGGGATTGTAAAGAATGTTGCCCCCATCCAGTTCTACAGGAATCAAGTCATGAGCCACTGTAGTCACTGTCCTTCAACACACCCTGAAAGGAATTCAGGGCAAAGACCAGGATGAGGATTTTGTGCTCTGGGAAAACTGGTAGAACTGGCTCTTGGATAGATATTTTCAGGAGAAAACTTTATGAACCCAGTTTCTTGCAGTTTCCCATACTTAGAAAAGGACTCAAACCATTAACTGAGGTGTCTATTCCTTTTGAATAGCAGTCAGTTTCAAAGATATGCGCACATACCCCTTTGCCAAAATCACATATTCCCTGACCATCACCCTTACCTCTTTGGAATAGTTCGGAGATTTCTGCAAGACTGTCTCACAGGCTATAATCCTCTGGTTGGCTTGGATAAAATATTCCATTTCTTTCTTAGACTGACTATGGATCACCTTTACGAGGGAGGTATTTTAGCTTAATCTTATTTTATAGCCTCACTCCATTTCTCCCATCTCCCTCCCACAAAAGTTGTTTCTTTAGGAGACAAATTTAAAAAGATATCTTCTTTAAGACAGCTGTCACTTTTCCCCCCTCTACTCCAACATTTCAATATAAACATTCTAGCTAGAATGCTGGTGATTTTCAAAACATGCTTATTCAGAGATCTCCATGTTATTAATAGAAAGAGCTCTGTAATTAGGAACTCTTTAGAAATGCTTTAACAAAATAATTTAACCCTAAACATTTAAAAGTGAATTTGTACAAGTCCAACAAATACATTGAAAAAAAATTTTTTTCCTAGAGGCTAAAGAAAAACACAAGTTCTTAGGAACTGAGTCCTACCTTATAAATTCACAATTGTTACAACACCCTTGTTGGTTTTATGTGCTAATGATAGTCTACCAACTATGAGGCAGAAGGGCAAAATGATTCCAGCAGAGAAACTAAAGAACAGAACCAACCAGGAGGAAGCTTCTTGTTGGCACAAAGTAAACTATACTTTTGCCCATGTAAGGACATGCAAACTTCTGAAAAAAGAAATCAGTCCTTTGGTATTTTAGAAAGGAAAGTGCCTTCTTACCTGCTCAAGGAGCTGACAAACAGCTAGCTGGCCTTGTTTTGGTGGCCTGTGTGACAATTCACATTCCTTTTCACTGAAAGGCAAAGATTAGATACGGGTCCCCACCCTGGCTCCAAGTCCATCCTGAAGTACAAGTGTTTGGTTATGACCTCACCTCCCCACACCTGGAGACTTGTCACAACATGGCCAAGTCCAAACAATAACTCGCTCCTCCACCCAACACTCTTCCTAATACTCCAATACATGGGACAGAATACATTTGAAAAATGGGGCACCTTCTTAAGGCAACTACTTCCTGCTTTTCTGAGTTCCCTTCCATAAAATGTCTCCTCTCAAATTATTCTGAATTCTGCTTTAGGATTCTCTTCCTCAAATACCAGTTGGGTGAGGTCAAGTCACACTGCAAAATCTTCAGCAGATCCTTAGTCTTAATAAAATTCCAACCCATAGTAAAGCAATCAAGAGTCCTTAGCATCAATGAAGTCTTTTTTCTACCCCTACCATCCTACATTTCTTGAGTGTTCCTGCCTGGTTTTCCTCATGCCATTTCTTGTATATTCCAACGCTCATTCTGTCTACGGAAATCTGTAGTTCTACCTACCTTTTCTAAGGATTAGCTTAAAGGTTCTTTGTTCCAAAAGTTTTCAAATGCCCTCTAAATGAATATTGAAACTCCTGGCTCTGTGAATTTAAAGGCAGTCTTCCCTAGCTGCCTCTCCCACCACCCCAGAATAGCTGAGGTACCTTGCCCACGTCATATGGCCATGTGATAAATCTCCTAAGAGGAAACCATCCATTTTCTCCTACTAGTATCCAAGCTCTTCTTAAAACAGATTCTATTTTACAGTTTTCCTCTATTAATGCCCCAAAGCACACAGAACAACTCAACACAAGTGTGTCTTTAATACGTAACTGAATAAATCGAGAAATAGCAATCAGTTGAGAATCTAGTGCTTTTCTGGAGCTTTTGACAGAGAGGCAGTACAATGGATATGGATAGTGGGGGTCTGAGTGATCAAGATTAGCTTCACCACATTACTTCCCTGCTGTGTCTCAAGCATTTCCTCTAAAAATGAAGCTAAGGATCCCTACTTAATATGGTGATTGTGGCAATCGGATAGTAATGCACAAAGAACCTCAACACGAACTGTCTGTGGGACATGCTATAGAGATAACAGTTAGCTATCTCTGGTCATAGGAGACCGCAATGCAATGTTTAAGGGGGTAGTTAAACAACTGTGTGTATGATTTAGGGAATGGTCAAGTCTTCAGTTGGACTGGCCTCTCAACAACCATTTCTTTTTTTTTTTTGGCTGTGCCTTGTGGCATGTGAGATCTTAGTTCCCCAACCAGGGTTCGAATGTGTGTTCCCTGAAGTGGAAGCTAACCCCTGGACCACCAGGGAAGTCCCAACAACCACTTCTTGAATGCTGACAAGTCCCCTTGACTTCTCCATGCTGCTGAAGTTTCCTCAGGTTATATACATAATGTGAAGAAGACATTTACCTAACAGAAATGTTGAGTATGATAATGTATGTAAAAACACTATGTAAAACTATGGTAAAAGATCAGTTTTATTATGGACTTTGACTCAGACAAAAAAGCCAAAAGGATTAAACATTTTATTCAATTTCTAGCATGTTCTATTAGGGCCTTGAAAATAATTTTTCCCTTTTCATATAATTTCCCTTCTCTTTACTGTTTATAGAACACTAAATTTGGATACTCAAAAGTTGCCAAAATGAAAACTAAACCTGGAAGGGTTATATTTTGCACCCTCTGCTGGCCTCTGAGGAGAATAACATTACCTAAGACTAATTCAAGATCATCTATATGTTTATTTTCATGGATCTGACTGTAAAGATGTCATGGCATTCCACATAAAGACAAAAACATAGTTTCAGCTCTATATTATGTATCGGACAATTAAACACAATTTGTGTATGCCTACTTTTTGTTTGTAACAATTATCATAGGATTCAAATCTAGAAAATTGTTTTTGTACAAAGGCTAGCTGCCCACCATTTATTTTTTCGAAATAATTACTTTAAAAGATTCTGCTGTTTCTATTGATATATTTAAGGCTGAAATCCACTGAAAATACCCAAACTTGTAACGTCTTAATTTCCTTTGCTACCACTAATGTTTGCAACCACATAATTTACTACCAAACTTACAAGGTTGTATATACTAACTGTGAATCATTTTTTTATATTCAAAGTCTTAGATTATATATATGAAAACTAATTTATTAAACCTTTGTACACAAAGATGAACATACCTGTATAGCAAGCTTATATGAAGAATGAAGTTACAAAAAAGTAAAAGTGTTATTAAAACGGATGCATGTAAATCATTTACAAAAATACCCCAAATGGTATAAAGCTGCTCATCCCTGATTTTTCTCATTTGGTTGTTAAGAGTTGAAATATGAATTTTAAATGGTTAAATTTTTTCTTTTTAAAAAGTGATATATTAAACTTACGTACAGGATAATTAGCAAAATGTAGAAAGGGAAAACGATGTACAAAAGACAGATTAAAAACCATCACTCCTGACAGACATTCACAATCCAAAAATAGTATAAACCTTAACAAACTATCTCTAAACCGGCTCCTCCCAAGTTTTACCTCCCCCCAAGTTTTTATCAGTGAGAATAAAATATAGTAAACCTGCAAGCTCAGTCTTTCTGTTCTTAAAAAGAGGCCTGACCTTAGACCACAATTAAGCCTTGGATAGATTTTTTTTCTTTCACGTGGGAGGGACAAATAGGAAAACAATTTTACCTGTCCATTTAGTCCTAATTACCAGAACACAGTTATAATTAAATAGCACTGGGTGCTATGTCAAGCAGTCATTCAGAAGTCTTCTTGTTCTTTTGCTGGTTTCGAGGTGAATTCTTTAACAAGTTTCTTATCCTGAGGTACATTCCAGTAGATTCCGCCATGTTCTCGAATTCAAACGGTGTTATTCCGGTTGCAAACTTGCTCATGTCGGGGATAGCACTGTGGGCCTTCGTGGCTGCTGCAGGACTGCAGTCCGCATGAAGGAGCTGCTGGCTGCTCCCTCCATTCCTTACCTCACTGTTTGACTCGACCCTGCCGTGGTCAAGAGCACCTTTAGGGTCTACCTGAGTGGACTCTTCCTTTTCCTTCTGGCCAAGCAAAGCAGTCTCAGAACCTGGGCTCGAGGCTTGCTCCTCTTCCGATTTCTTTGCAGCAGTGCCTGGTACCTCGGCCTCCCCTGGCACCTGCCTTTGGGATGTTTTTCCCTCTGGGACAGGGAGGTCAGGTTCGTTTGGACAAGGTGAAGAGGCCACCGAATTCCCGGTTAAAGGTGTGTCTACAGGAATATCCGAATCACTGTTGACGCTCTCGGCCTGCTCCAGGGCCGCCCATATCTGCCTCTGCTGTTCTTCTAGTTCCTCCAGAGTCAGCGCGTCCTCGTCCATAGTCACGGATGCCGTTCTCGTCCGAGGTGAGTCACTGGGAGTCAGCGGCGGGGTGCCCTTGGGGAGTGGAGGAGTGAAGATGGGCGGAGGGGTGCCCCGGGGGAGCGGGGGAGGCGTGCCAGGGGGCAGCGGGGGCTGAAACCGAAAAGCTTCGCTGTTTGGGGACCCATGCGGGACCTCGGCATCTGAAATGAGGATGTTGAGATACTGAGTTGTCATACAGCACTTGATTTTACTAGCATCTATTATTTGAACTCAGGTGAATCCAGAGGTTTGATTGCAAAATAACAGGCTCAAGAGAGGAAAACTGGATCCTCAGATACCCGCTGTGTAAGGTGTACTCAGTGGTGTCCGACTCTTTGCAACCCTATGGACTGTAGCCCACCAGGCTCTTCTGTCCATGGAATTCTCCAGCCAAGAATACTGGAGTGGGACGCCATTTCCTTCACCAAGGGATCTTCTCGACCCAGGAATCAAACCTGCATCTCCTGCATTGGCAGGCAGATTCTTTACCACTGAGCCCCCTGGGAAGCATACCATCATCATTGTTTAATGGCCTCAGTCCGTCTGAAAAGAACATCTACAGTGGGAGAAGTCAGGATCTCTGGTGCCAGGAACTCTAACCGAGGGTAACACAGTAGGAAATCTGGCTGGAAATGAGGCTGCCTAGACCCTTGAGTGGGCAGATGTGGAAGAAGCAGCGGAGGAGACAACTGGGAAACTCCCTGGCTTATTTCCCAGTTCTGTACCCCAGTCTAGATTGTTCAACTGAACTGTCGGTTCATGTGGTCAACTGGTCACTGGTCATCACTATTTGGGTGTCTCACAGACACAAGGGATCTGACCTGTATAAAACAAGCAATCTTTTCCTGGAACTCAGACTCTTCCCCCGTTTGTTAACTCGTTCACTGGCACCACCAGTAGTATCTGGTTTAAGTCTCCAAAACTGAAACCTAGTCACCAGAGTCCTCCTCCTTTCCTTCCGCCCACACCCGGTCCTTAGCTCTCTGGGGTCCACCCTCTCCCACAGCCTGTCACAGCTGCTACATTATTTTGGGACCATTACTGTTGGTCAGGAATATCAGAGTTGTTCCTGCCTCTCGACTCGTCTTCCTTATACTCATCTTCAAACAATTAGTCTTTCTAAAACACAAATCTGGTCCTACTAACCTTTCCATCTCATTAGAAACCCTTTAGTGCCTTGCCATGATCTAGAAGTTCAATCTCCTCTGTACCAGATGAGGCTCTCACAACCAAACACTTGCCTATTTTGACTACGTCATTTCTTATAGCCCAGTCTGTACTCCAACTATCACACTGTTGGTGGACAAACATGCCATGATGCTTCATGCTTCTGTATTTGCATTTCTGACTTTCTCAAATGCCCTAACCCTACTCATCTCACCCTGGTCACATCCCTCAGGACCATCACAACCCTGCTTGACCACAGGTTCCATGGTCAACCCAGAGGATTCAGACAGTAAAAGACTAGGGGAGTACAGAGGGCAAGGCCTTTGTTCCCTTCCCTTGGCTTTCTGAAAGGATGGACTTTCCTCACAGTCTCTTTCCTGGGGGGAGACGGGATTTCGTGAATTTATACACTTGGGAAGAATAGCTGAGAAAGCCTGACTCAGTCCCGCCCTTCCTCCTCTTGGGAATGAGCTGCCAAAGGGGAATATTTTCCACTGTGTGTCTCAAAGCACTGCCCATCTGGGGGCCAGTCCAGATCCAGGGCCGCTGGGACTGGGTGCGAAGATTTGTCTAAAGAGCCCGGTTGGCGGGCCCATCCGGCTCTCACACCAAGCTATAAGCCTTCCAATTCGGCTCTGACCAGCAACAGTGGGGGTGCTCTGATACTCAAGGATAAAAGGGAAGATTTACTCTTGAGTTACTGCTCATTAAGACCTTCCTCTTTCTTAGGGAACTCAGCAGCATACAAACTCGTCCTACTTTCTCAATGAAAGCAGAACCACGGGGTGGGACCTACCCGAGTCCAGTTCCATGTCGGCGGGTGAGGCTGCTGCGCTGTCTTCCTTCTTCTGCTTCTTTGGACTACTGGGGCTGGACTGAGACGAAGACCTTTTGCTGCTAGGCTTCATGCTTGGCTAACGGAGAACCAAACCAAACACAAGTGAGTTGGGGGAGACCAAGCATTACACTCCATCCCTCCATTTAAACATGATACAGAGGACCAATCCAGGTAACTGATGAATGTAGTTACCTTTTTCCTTTGGATTCATCAGAAAACATAGAGCGCTTTATATACAAACAAAAAAAGGCAACAAGATGCCCATGAGTTACAAAACCCCATGGATGAAAGCTATACATTTTTCTAAACCACACTCTGAAAATCTATTTACCGCTTGGAAGTTAGAAGTTAGGTAATTGGCAAACACGTCCTTCTGCTGACACGCCTGCATTGGTATTGACCCAAATATCCTCCATTCCTATCAATGAAAAGAGAAGGGAAAAAGAAGTGTGTATTTGGAAAATGTCATGCTCTGAAGTCTGCTTACAGTAGGTGAAGTGGTGATATCAAATTACATTCCTGCTTCATATGTGACTTTTCCTTTTTGCAGGGGGTGGGGGGTAAAAATAACAGTGTGCTGAAAGGGGAAAAAAAACCCCAACTCTGCCCGTATAACAGGCAGGACAGGATACTAAAAGAATACTTGACAAAACCACTTGGGCAAAAAAGGCTCTGCCTACTACTGAGAAGTTACAGGCAGTGACGACAGCCTCTCAGCAGCGTGGCTGGTCCCCACGCCCCTCCTGACACTAACCAGTACTGTCCATAGGCTGTTCCTTGCCCCTTTCTCCTAACTTGCTCACTCATGCTGTTTTCTACCTTCTGTCTTTTCAAACTGAGTAGTAATCACTCCTTTCTCTCTTATTGCCAGTAACACATTCAACAGCGGCTCCCAACAGGAATCAATTTGGGCTCCTGTGAAACCAACAGACTCTAGGGACTAAGTTAAGTCTAAGGAGAGGGGGTGCTCAGGAATGTGTACTTCTAATGCGTACCCCAAGGGGATTCTGATGTAGGCTGGGACTTGGACCCAATTTGCAGAGGCACTGATAGTTTGTACACCCCATTTAGCCAGCCCTTTACTAACTACACACATCTTCAGATCTGTTCACCAGACTCTTAAGTTCAGACCTTTGGCTGCTTCTCTACTGCGCAGTCCCCAAGAATAGCTAGAATGATTTTTTTTTTAAAGTCATTTACTTATTTGGCTGCACTGGGTCTTAGTTGCAGCATGTGGGATCTAGTTCCCTGAGCAGGGACTGAACCCAGGCCTCCTGCGTTGGGAGCTCAGAGTCTTTGCCACTGGACCATGAAGGAAGTCCCTAGAATGCCTTTTTATTAAAATGTCACCACCACCATCACCACTACTACAGTTAGTTGTTGAATCCTGAAACATAAGATAAAAGTTGGAAAAGATTAAGTATAGCAAACCTTTCTTGTATTGGAGAAATTTTACTTTGTGGGGGGAAAAGAAGGAAAAGTAGGAAAAAGTTATAGTACATGTAGATTGATTACAGGTAGAAAAATACTTCCCAAGCAATTCTGTAAAACTTACAATACTGCTTCAAACCACCCCATGTTGTTAAAAAAGAAATAATAATCTTTTAATTTTAGGATAGCGTCAGATTTACAGAATCTAATCATTCTATTTTAGTTCCTTAGGGCATAAAGTCAGAAAAAACTGGGTTTTCTTTTTGACGTATTCAAGATTTCATTTAACATTCTAGTCAACACAAAGGAAATTAAAAAGTTAAACTCCTAAGTAACACATTTTGTTGTCGTCGTTCAGTTGGTAAGTCATGTCCAACTCTTGACCCCATGGACTGTAGCACGCCAGGCTCCTCTGTCTCCACTATCTCCCAGAGTTTGCTCAAATTCATGTCACATTTACTATTTTTTTCTGGCCACACTGCATGGCTTATGGGAGCTTAGTTTCCCAACCCAGGATTGAGCTTCCACCCTCATCACTGAAAGTAGAGAGTCCTAACCACTGCACAGCAAAGGAATTCTCAACCTTTACTTCTTTATGAGACAGTAATTGCTATATAAGGTAACATTTTGACAGTTTACACAAATAATTTTATATCCCCAAAGAATATAAAACCAATATACTTACATCTGGAATTCCTCTGGGAGTAGATATATTAAAACCTGGATAGTTTACCAGTTTCGAGAGATCATAAGTGACGCTTTTATTTTGCTGTACTTCTCCAGCTTCTGTCTCTCCATCAGCACCATCTATTATGGGTCATCAAAAAGGTTAATATTGCTAAGTGCCCATATAAATCCCTCTCTGGACCAAAAGCAGACCTGGAAAGTGCTTGTATTTATGGCCACAAAATTATTCTGAGAATGGCTTTCATTATTTGTCTGAACCATTAGATTAGAATTCTTAAACAACACGGACATACCATTTTGATAAAAATATAAATATTGAAAAACTTGGAAAGTTTAGTTCTTCCATGAATTCCTTAAAAGTCTATTTTGCACTGATTTTATGATTTGCCTAATGCTCTATTCCAGTTCTTTTATTTAAGAGACATTTATATAATGGTTACTATATATGAAAAATGTTTTCTTCTCAGATGGTACTTTAAACAGTTTGTAAGTTTATAAGTATTCACTCACTTATTCTTCACAACAACCCTAAGAGGTACTTACTACTAATACCACTTTACAGATGACAGCAATCCTTGAAGGATGGTTGAGAACTACTTCATTCTTTTTGAAAAGTACTAAGTAAAGCGAACATTTATGTTGCTAATCCCATGTCTATATACCTAAGGCAACCAAATGGTTGATGAGAAGTTTTTCTTTATAGAAGTTTTCAGGATAATAAGCCAAGAAGTAATGAAAGAATGAGAATACAACCACTGTGCCATCCCCAATAATTAGATATTGGCAATGCTCACCAATGACTGGTTTTACCACCACTTCACAGGAAACAGGGACAGAGAGAAACATACTAAAAGGAAACCATGGGGATGATCAGCAAAATCTCAAAAAACCCAAAAGGACAAAATTCAGAGCTTTGTTAAAAACAAGAAAGGGAACTTACAGATTAAAAGACATTTAAGAGACTCTCAATTATCTACAATCATGTGTCCAAAGAATCCCTAGGTGAACAAATAAATTTAAGGAGACCAGTGGGGGGACTCCTCTGGTAGTCAGTGGCTAAGACTGCATTTTCAATGCAGGGGACCCAGGTTCCATTCTTGGTCAGGGAACTAGATCCCACATGCCACAAGAAGATCAAAGATCCTGTGTGCTGCAACTAGG
The DNA here is from genome assembly GCF_042477335.2 of Ovis canadensis. NCBI lineage: Eukaryota > Metazoa > Chordata > Mammalia > Artiodactyla > Bovidae > Ovis > Ovis canadensis. The sequence continues at coordinate 63,332,883 of NC_091261.1, read as the reverse complement.
ACTAGGTGCAGCCAGATAAATTTTGTTTTTTTTAGAGAGAACAGCAGACTTGCAAGCACCTACAGAAAGTGGCATGAGTAATGATAATTTGAATGTCAGCATGACTTGGGGATATAAAATATTAAAAGGACTGTGCTAAATATACTTTTTGGTACTACGTGAGAAGGGGGGCTTGGTAAATGTTTTGTTTTTATTTTAATGACCTAAGTAATATCTAGAAACACTTTCTTTTCTAATTTAGAGCATTAGAGATAATACTAAAATCTTAAGAGCAATCCTGTTTTCCCTCTCAGGGATAACCACTGTTGAGTTTGCTGTATATTGGTTAAGACTTTTAAAAACTTATTTACTATCTACCAGATGTCAGGCACTGTGCTACACGATAAACAAACATGTATGAACTGTGACAGGGCATGAAGAAAACACACAGGGTGCAGTGACAGAGACTGGCAGGACACGCAGGTGAACATGGGAGACCGACGTTCAAACCAGGTGGTCAGGGAAGGCCTCTGTGAGTCTAAACCCTAAAATCTAGATGGTTCTTTTCAAAAATATCTTTTACAAACATAACTCCTCATAGAAAATATACAGCATGGTTTCATCCATGTGGGATTTTTGTTTTTTAAGATCAACGGTACTGGTAGCAGCAGTGTTAGCACTGTCGTGTCTGACTCTTTGCGAACCCACAGACTGTAGCCTGCCAGGTTGCTCTGTCCCTGGGATTCTCCAGGCAAGAATATTAGAGTGGGTTGCCATTCCTTTCTCTAGGGGATCTTTCCAAGACAGGAATCAAAGTCGGGTCTCTCTCACTGAAGGTAGATTTTTTACCATCTGAGCCACCAGGAAGATCAACAGTATCATAATAAGTAAGCTATCCAGAAATTTATCTTTTAAACTCAGTATTGCATAAGAATCTTGCCATGGGAGCTCCATGGATTTACTCCATTTATTAAGTTCTACAAGGATTCTACCCCTTAGATCTACCACGGTTTACTTAGACATTCTCCCTTACGGCCTTAATGTTGTCTTAAAATATATATATATATATTCTTAAAAGTAATTTATTTTGGCTGCGCCGGGTCTTAGTTGTGGCATGTGGGATCTAGCTCCCCAACCAGGGCTTGAACCGGAGTCCCCTGCATTGGGAGCAGAGTCTTAGCCACTGGACCACCAGGGAAGATCCCTTAATGTTGTTTTTTATTTTTCACTACCATATTCAATGCTAAAAAGTATTTTCATATATAGACATTTCCTGGGGCACATGTGTGAATATTTTTCTAGATACCTAAGAGAAGTTTTAGATTATATTAATAAGAAGGTTTATTTATTCTAACTTTTATAGATCTCCTGGAAGAGACAGGTCACATTTCTGTTACTATTACTGAGAAAGGCAAGAGTTTATGAGGTCTAGCTGGAGAGCTACTACCTTGCTAGGTAGTCACTGAGCAAGTCCAGATAATTACTTGATAACTCTAAGTGAAGTTTTAGTTCCTTCCTTATAAAACAAAGGAAAATCATGATGTTTTTTAGTCAACTCAGTACACATTAAACAAGACAGCCATTCCCATTCTATTTTATTGTTATTCTTTAATTTAAAAAAACAGAAAGACACAGAACCCTTAAGTTGACTTATCTAACTGAACATACTATACCTTTCCCATCATAGAGCGCAAGCCCTGAGTTCTCCAGTTCGGCCTCTTTGAGCCACCCTGGTGGGTATCCTAGCTGGCGCATTCGATATATAAAAGGTGGAAGACTCTTGTCCGTCACACCCAGTGCGTCCTGGAGTTCCTCACTGAGTAAAAATAGAAGAGGAGGAAAAAAAATACTGTATTCTTGCTTGGATGAAGATACATACTGTTCTAGTATTTTAAACACATCCACGTCCTTACAGCACAGACTTGTGGACACGGCGGGGGTGGGGAAGAGGTTGGGGCAAACGGAGACAGCAGCATGGAGACATACACATCACCATATGCAAAACAGACAGACAACGGGAATCTGCTGCATGACTCACGGAACTCAAACCGGGGCTCTGTAACAACCTAGAGGGTGGAATGGGGTGGGAGGTTCAGGAGGGAGGGGACACATGCATACTTGGGGCTGGTTCATGTTGATGTATGGCAGGAAACACCACAATATTGTAAAGCAATTATCCTTCAATTAAAAAAAAAAAAACAAACCCACATCCATGTCTCATATTACACAGCATGTGGCACAGCAGTGCCATCAATCACAATACAGTTAAGTCCCCTACATACGAACCTTCAAGGTGCGAACTTTCAAAGACGTGACTGCCTCTTATGCTAGCTGTTGTAGTGTTAACTACTGTCCTTTTCAAGGAACTGTACTACAAGATTAAAATTATTTTTTGTGTTAGTTTTTTTATGTATTATTTGTGTGAAAAATATTAGAAACCTATTAAGCTATATACGCCCAACTGTGTTAGCTGGATACCTAGGCTAACTTTGTTGGACTAATGAACAAACTGGACTTACGAACATGCTTCTGGAAAAGAACTCCTTTATATGTAGGGGACTTACTGTAGATATCTTTTGGATTAATCGATGTACCTTTTATATAGAGACTTGCGGGAGAACACTTATTTTCTGATTATTACCCTGAAGATACACAGAACTTGTTCCAAAAGGTGGGGACATAGAAATGACATTCTAAGGTAAAATGACACAGGTACCTAATAACTCCTGGCTTAAATCTTCCAAATCTCTCTTCTACTTCTTCTGCATGGTATCGCTGCTGAAAATTCTGATTGTTTGTCTCACCACAGGCATCCATATACTCTTTTCTCTTTTCACTTATTCGAGCAGCATTTCGAGGCTAAATCGTAATGTGTTTAGAAAGAATGGTATCAAACAGTGTAGAAATATTTCAGAAATTAAATAAACATAAGCACTTTTCCTAGGTCAAGCACACAGATTATTTCAGTTTTACTGCATAAGGAGCAAGTATAAAAGAGACTGGATAGTTTAGAAAAATAAGCAAGGAAGAGAGGCAGTCCTTCAATTTCTTATTACCTTGGTACTATCACAAAGTTTTTAAAATAAATTGTCTAAACATGAATTCTCATCATGTTTTATTCATCTTAAATAGAGAGCACTGTAATAAATTATTATTTTTTAAAATAATGTCTTAAAACTTATGGACAAATTTGGAAAGATTTAAAAATTAAGGACTACAGGAAAGTAAGACAGGAAGTTTCTTTATATCGCACAATGCTATAGATGCATTGAAAATATTAGAAAGCTCTGGTTCAAAGATTTTTTTTTATATGAGAAAAATTTACCATTGGGCAATCTTTCATTTGATGCTCTTCAGAACCACAATTGAAACAGTGAGGCTTTGGCCTATTTGGTCAAAAAACAAAGATTTTCACAATGTAAATAGAAATATCAAAGCAAATCAATAAAATTCTGTGTGACAGCAACGTGTATCAGAACAAGAAAGCACGCAGATCACCAATTACTAACATCTGCAGAAATGACCTCACTTTCACCTCCTGTCCTAATGAGTTACGCAAATATTACTTTTGATCAAGTCTTTTAACCAAGAGCCCTTATGTTCCCGACTGATCTGTTACCTCTGAATTTTGTCAGTGGCTGATAACAGAAGGATTTGAGGCAAACAGATTATCATATTTTCTTTTAGGAAACTTGGAAAGGGGTAGATGGTTATAAGACAGCAATCAAAGACAGCAGTAATTAATCCTTTCCACCCACCCAGGCACATCAGGCCTGAACCAATGAGCTGCAATATGAGTGACTTAGAGATTTACTCTATGTCTATGTACTGAAATTCTGGTTTAATCTGCTTATTTATAGTAAGCCAGTAATATTAACTTTTCAAGCTATAAGAGTTTATGGTTTTGGTTAAAAAAGAAGAAGAAAACAAAAGCAACTCCCCACACAAACCTTTTTGCCTTTACTTGTATTTCTTGCCCTTCTAGAGAAACAATGTGGCTGAAGACTTGCTGGTACCTTTAGTGAGTTTTATTAAGGAATAGTTATCATAGTCTGCACAATTTGGTTTTTTTTAAAGGTGAACTTAATGGCAAGATGCATAAAGATCTTCATTCACTATGTAGGATACTTGGGTATTTCCCATCCTTCCGTAAGCTGAGGGTTTTCATTTAGTAGCGGTTGCCCCAATTTATCAAGGCAAAAATTAGTAAAATACAGGACACTTCCTACAACCTGCAGAAAACAAGTCAAAAAATATTGCTATTTAAGCAGAAAAAAAAAAAAGATGACATTAGATACTGTAAGACTATGATTAATTGTTTTTACCAACTTATTTCTGGATGATGAAATTACTAGAAATAATAATCAACTCCCTAGTGAAGGAGTCACATCCTGATGTGTCAGTAAAATCTCCATCACTGAATTCCCTCACGTTGCCTAGATCATGGAGTTTTTCCTGTTGGATTGCTACTGTCAGGGGCACTCCCTCCAGACTTAAAGAGCAAAAATTGTCAACAATTCTTCTATTTCCCATTTCTTTGCTTCCTTTTGTAGCAAGATCCTCAGAAAGCTGTCTTTATTTCTATATTCATTGTTTCCATTTCCTTGTCTCCCAATAGGAGAAAAATTCCATACAAATTTGGAAAAATTTCATACAGAAAAGTTGAAACACCATGAGCCCTCATCTGGATTCAACGATGGTTAACTGACATTTCTGTGTGCACATCGCTCTCTCCACACAAAAACATACTTTTTACTGAGCCATTTTTAAAAAGTAAGCTGCCACCACTCTCACCTTGGTCTAAGCTATTATTTGCTCCTGCTGGAGACTAACAACTTCCTACCTGAGTTCCAGCTTCCACATATAACCAGCTACCGCATTGCACCATTCACAACATGGCACCCCTAATACTTCAGTATGAGCCTCCTAAGAATAAGAACATTCTCCTACAAATCATGGTACCACCGTCACACTTGAGAAAACTAGTAACACTTTATATCATCTGTATCCTGTCTGTGCTGGGAGGATGAAGAGCCCACAGATTTTACTGAGAAGATTTATAAGACATGGACACAACTCTGCATATGTGATAAAGGCTAATATCTCCAAAGGTATTACGCAAGATCACCCTATAGAGTGCCAAGTGGAAAGACCAGGACCAGTGAGTACAAGAAGCACATTTCAGCTCAACCTTTAGAGAGTGCAAATTTCTATCAGAGATGTGAGAAATGAAGAAGTATGTCTCTCTTTTTCTTTTTTAAGGGAATTCCACGTTACTGAGAAGAGTCAAAAAAAAAAAAAAAAAAAAGACCAGGATGCTAGCTATCAGGGCACTTTAAAGAAAGATCCCTGACCTTGAACTGGATAACTTCATCTCCCTTCTAAACAATAAGGTTCTTGGATTTAAGGTGGCACCTGCCTAGGATCTTGCACACTTATTAGTCTAAACTGTGGTATGTCAATGGCACACAATACTCCATGAACATGAAAACTGGTCTTTCTTTAATGGAATCCAGGATTCCATCATCTTCTTTAAAAACTTCTTTAAAAGTTGCAAAATCACACATGACACTGCACTGACACTTCTGAATTTTGCATAGGCATCAAAAGGCCTACATACAGGCTCATCTCTGTTAAAAATCTTCTGTTTTTCACTCACTATATGAGTCTTTCAAATATTTAACATTCCCAAGTTGCCACTTGTTATACTAGTTATCCCTCTTGGATTCACCCATCTATAAGTTCCACAAGCATGCTTTCTATATTTTCATCCAAGTTCTTGAAAATGATGAGTGGGGAGAGGATGATGAACGGGTGGAATAAAGAGAATTTTTAGGGCAGTGAAACTGCGCTATATGAAGCAGTAGATACACATGGTAGATGCGTAATGGTAGATGCGTGTGACTGTATAAATCCATAGACCGTACAGCGCCAGAAGTGAACCCTAGCATAGACCATGGACTCTGGGTGATAATGATGTGTCACTGCAGAGTCATCAATTGTAACAAATGTACCATCTGGTGGGAGATGTTGACAGAGGGGGAGGTTATAAGTGTGTGGGGGCAGGGGATGTGTGGCAAATCTCTGTGTGTTTCACTCAATTTCTCTGTGAACTTGAGAAAAATATAAAATCTATTTAAAAAAGAAAAGAAAAGAGAATGAACAGATAGGATAGTCAGGAGAAAAAGTCCTCTGAGGTGTATCCATTGTACCCCTAGGTCACAATGAAATAGTTCTTAAAAAGCAAACTATAATATTTAGAAGGCTGAAGTCGACACTGTTGTTTAGAACAAATTTAATGAAAGAATGTGTGATCATTAGATGACACGTGACTACATCAGTTTACCATTTAAAGGCTCCCAATGGACAGAGGATAGGAAATATATCTGCAGAATTCAAAACTAAAGCGTCCAAACTTACACTAAAAGCTTCCTTATTATTAACGGCACTGGATTCTTCTACTTTATGGTCCTCTTCTAGCATAACACTGGATGGCTAACACAAAGAAAAATACAAGTTACAAAAGCTAAACAATTTTTAACAACTTTAAATTTCATAATTGAATGTGAACAAATTCACTTTATTTTCTAATACATACCATTAAGATATATATAAGTTTGAATTCATTGCTGTGATAATTAGGGGGAGTGAGAAGTTAAGCTAGGTAGGAAAGTTTATGAAAGCTATTTTCAAAGTGAGGAAGTTAAAAAAGATATAAAAGATAGTATCTTCTGAAGCATTAGCTTACACAATGACTTTTATGTTAATAAATATTAATTATGGAACTTTCAACATTTAAACTGACAAGACAGGCTTTATCTTCAAATCAGATAATCAAAAATTTAAATATATAAACTTGACATTGCTGGTCGATACTGATACTCAAGGCACAAAATTCTGAAGTGTTTCTTGAATCAAAAATTAAATAACATTCAGTACGGTTTTTATTGGTAAATGTATCCTGTTCCTTGAATCTTTAAAAAAAATTGTATATAATAGATGAAAACTAAAGGTGACAAAAATTTAGTAAATTAGAATACTCCATTCTCCAACCTCTGAGGATAAACAGCTAAAGATCCTTATTTGAGAGCCTCTACTTACCTTAACTTTTAATTAAAAAAAAAAAAAAGCCCAGAAATCATAATCCTGATATTCTTGAGATAAATTTATGCCCTAATATTCACACAGTGGAATCTCTCAGATTTCTTTGGGCATGCTACTGATTTTTAAAACAACTAGAGGGGGGGAAAAGGATGACATATGAACTTCTTCATTTTAGGAAAAAAAAAAACCACAAGAAAATCCATTTTTTATAGTCCCCACAAAAAGAGATGTTTTTCCCTGGCCTAAAATTAATTTTCTGCCCCAAACCATGTGTCCAAGTTAGGGAATGGTGCACAGGGAAAGGCTTTGAGTGTAGCCAGGTATGAATATTATCCCTAAGAAAAGCAATCACAATCCAAAAGAAAAAAGCCCCATGGCTGCATTGGTCAGATTGTGGAGAAGGAAGCCAGGTTGCAGGATGGAAAGTGAACAGACAATCTCAACAACCATTTTGGTTTTGATTCAAGAGGATCCCCAGAGTCGCCTAATAATTGGCAGTAAAACGCAAAACCTACTAATCTTAAAGTCTCTTAAGTTTGAAATACCTGGGGCAAAAGATTAAAGGAAGTCTTTTCCACATCATTTTTCTGCTGTTCCTCAAATCTTTTTACTAAATTTGATACAAATTCCTCTATTTCTTGATGATATTGCCTGCATAAGAGGACAAAATGGTCAGAACCCAGACAGAGTAAAACACTGACTTGACTGAAGTCATGCATTTTTAGAAGATGGCATGTGTTATTTTGTTTTTCAGAGTTTATATCAAATCACTGACTCTATGTAACAGTCTAATCTATTCTTTAGGGAAAAAAAAAACAAAACCCATTTTTGCCAAGTTAACAAAATGATGATGATTATCTAACACAGTGCCTGGCATATAACAGCTGGCAGATACTTACACAAAGACTACATGGATTTATAAATTTTACAAACAATTTGTAAATATATAACACATGAAAATGGTTCAAAATTCAAAAGAAGAAAAAGAGTTAGTTACATGACAAAAAGCCCCCTTCCTACCCTGTCTCACAGCCACTTATTTCTGCAACACACACACAATCAATGCATTCAGCTCTTCCACAGCCTCTTCCTACAGACTCTTTCTGCACACACAAGACAACACCTATGTAAATATGACACTGCAGGAAAAAAAAAAAAGACCAAAATGCAACGCAAGAAAAATGACCGAGGTCTATGTTCTCCAGCTCTCCAGGTCAAGAACCGTGTTCATCAAATACTCCTCGGTACTCAGTTCAGAAGTGGCCAAAAGAGCCAAATTCCTCTTCGTGGACTTGATGATTTGTCAGGTCTCTTTAGCCCTGACATCTAAGATTTCTGCAGGCACAACCCCAGGGGAGTGGTGCAGACATTAAGACTGTCAGGAGGGACTTCCCTGGGGGTCCAGTGATTGAGACTCAGCGCTCCCAATGCAGGGGGTGCACGTTCGATCCCTGTTTGGGGAACTGAGATCCTACATGCTGTGCAGCGTGGCCAAAAAAAATTTTTTTAATTAAAAAAAGAAAAAAGGTCTGCCAGGAGCTTGAGTTAGAAGCTGACTCTAATGGTGACAGTAGCCCTGAAGTCCCACGTGCCCAGCACCATGCCACCAGCTGTACCACTCCACAGAGCCTCAGGTTCCACTTCTGTGAGATAAAGTAGCCAATGGATCTGCCATGCAGGTTAACACCTCAATATGCTCCCTTTACCGTGCACAGCGTCTAAGATAACAACATGTGATGCGGGAGGGGGCAAGCAACTATCTGAAATGTCCATGACCATGCTTCAAGCAACGCATGGGCCAAGGCCTCAAACCATTTCAGAACATTCTAGCAAGCATCGTAGGAAAGCACTGAGTCATCCTAGACCCAAGAATACTGAAAACTAGCAAAGATCTAGTTCTGCTATTCAAAAAAAAAAAAAAAAAAATCACGTGGTAAGTTTTGACCATAGTCAACAGGGAAAACTCAGCTCCCTGATTTTGGTAGCGAAATGGTGGTAGCAGTGCCTTTTATTAGTGGCTGTCTATTGGGCTACTGGGGCTTCCCTGGTGACTAAGTGGTAAAGAATCCACCCGCTAAAAAAAAAAAAAAAAAAGAATCCACCCGCTAAAAAAAAAAAAGAATCCACCCGCTAATGCAGGAGCTGCAGGTTCAATCCCTGGGTAGGGAAGAGCCCCTGGAGAAGGAAATAGCAACCCACTCCAGTATTCTTGCCTGGAAGAAATCCCATGGACTGAGGAACGTAGTGGGCTACAGTCGATGGGGTTGCAAAGAGTCAAACACCGTTTAGTAACTAAACAACAACAACACTGGGCTCTTACAGGTGCTCATTTAGTTACCTAAAAGGTAGTTACTATTAGTGTCCTGTTTTCCAGTAAGGAAACTGATATGCAGAGAGGGTCAGTGACCTCTCCAGGTTCACATATGTAGAAAGCAGAGGTAGTCAGATTCAAATTCAGGTTTATATGACTGCAAAGTCCTGGCTCTTACCATGATTCCATAAATTTTAAGTAAAAGAATACAGATGGTATAAATACAGATGACAACAGCATATTTATATAAACATTGTATCATAAACACATTAGCTCATAATATTTAGGAAAGAAAAAACTACTTACTTTGAAATAACATTGTTCATAAATAGAATCTGTAATAAAGGTCCATCTAACTTAGTATTGTTCACCAATATTCCACTAGAACAGAAGTTAAAACATATTCTTAGAAGACATTAAAGTAAAACTTGCATATGTATATATAAACACTGAACCTTTATCATTTCTAAGTACCAAAGATCATATAATATTTTACAAATAAGATCAAGAACCACCGGGAACTCCGGTTTTCACCAATTTTACATACTTGAACAATTTTATAAAGATTATCTTTTACTTTACATATATATTTTAAATATTCCATAAAAAATTAAAAGCTGCAGTTCAGTTTTCAACCAAAAAGTTTCTTTACCTAATGGCTGTTTGTTTATAAATTGAGGAGAAGGAGGAACTGAGTAAACCAGCAGGTTACAAAGAATATAATTCTGAAAGAATCAGAATAAATTTGGCTTGGAAATATATAGGAAATGGAAACACTTTATAAATAAATGGGTAGACTCTTTTTGGAGGGCAGAGCACACTGCACTATATATCTCGGATCCAAAATTTTAAAGTAAAGATGTAAAATTACACTGTTTCTGGATGTGACTTTCAAAAACTGGAAAAAATAGAACTAGACTGCAGCCTTGAAATCTGCTATATATTCCTTCGGTAACCTGCAAGCAGCTGTATCTGATTTCTCCACCCCTTCCTCAAATCCTTGTACCTGTACAGCATGTGAAATCAATCAATCTGTATGTGGAACTGCTCACATCAAGTAGAGAAATAAAATTAAAATATGAAGACATTCAGAAACTTGTTTCAATTTGCACAAACTTCAGTTTTAAAAAAAAGATACATTGTGGGCTTCCCTGGTGGCTCAGTGGTGAAGAATTCGCCTGCTAACGCAGGAGGCACGGGTTCGATCCCTGGTCCAGGAAGATCCTACATGCCATAGAGTAACTAATCCCACCCACCACAACTATTGAGCCTGTGCTCTACAGCCCAGGAACTGCAACTTCTGAGCCCTTGTGCCACAACTACTGAAAGCCAAGCGCCCTGGAACCCGTGCTCCACAAGGGAAGCCACCGCAACGAGAAGCCCGCACACCACAACTAGAGTAGCCCACACAGCAACAAAGACCCAGCACAGCCAAAAATAAATAAATAAATAAAACTATCCAACAAAACAAAACACCCTGTTTTTAAAAACCACATGCAATTGTGTGGCTCTTGATTGGAGTTCAGTTTGAGCAATCAGGGATAAAGACATTCAGTTGGGGAAATCTGAATATGGTTGAGAATGTTATTAAGGAAATCATGTATTAAGTGTGATCATGGTGTTGTGGTAATACATGAAAGTTTTTAGAGAAAAGAATACATGCTGAAATATTTGGGGTAAAATATGTATATGGAATTAGAAGAAGGTGATATGTCAAAATATTGTTAAATCTAAGTGATAAAAAGGAGTATTAATTATACTATTGTTTCCACTTTCTGTACATTAAAAATTTTCATCATATAAAGAAGAAACAACAACAAAAACCAACTCACAATGTTTACTGGCTAAAAGAAAGAGACACTTTAATATGCAAGTTCCAAAAATAAGGGTTAAATCAAGACAAATGGGGTACAAATTTTATCTAAATTTTTTTCTTCCTTGGTTTTCTACAGAAAGTTCTGTCAGTCTCACAATGTGGAAAACCCTAATTCTAAATAAATGAATAAATATATGATTACTCCTTTTTCAGGATACTAATGCTTCCTTCTTATAAATTGGCAAAGCCTATAATGCTGCAATCGTTTGAACTCAGGTGATTGTAACCCACTTATAAAATAAATATTTAATGTTCAAATGATCGACTCTATTACAAAGTATGCGCCTGTCTAAATAAAAAATCTCTACATGTATAAAAATTATGATTTTTTTTTTAGGAATCCTACTCACATTCAATACATTTACTACCTAACCAGAAACAACCGTAGATCCACAGAGTGTCCTCACATAGATAGGAAGGAAGGTAGGGCATAGAGAAATTATTCTTTAGACATATTCTGAAATATGTTTAAATTCTAAAATTTTAGTCACCAATGTAGCAGGTTATTTCAGCTGGTACCAGGGACAAAAAAATTCCACGTGAAACTGCATCATGGCACCCCGAAGTCTGAAAGCCTTAACATACCACTCTGTGTAATAAATCTGTTTTAACAAATATTTTAGATTTAGTGACTACTAAATAAATGCACACTGAGAAATATTGGGGCCTTCCTGATGGCTCCATGGTAAAGAACCCACCTACCAATGAAGGAGACACGGTTCGCTCCCTCATTCGGGAAGATCCCACTTGTTGTGGAGCAACTAAGCCTGTGCGATTCAACTACTGAACCTGTACCCTAGAGTCCAGGAACCATAACTACTGAGCCCAACTGCCACAGCTACTGAAGCCTGAGCCCTAGAGGCTGTGCTCGGCAAGAGAAGCCACAGCAAGGAGAAGCCTGCACACTGCAATTGGAGAGTGTCCCTGCTCGCTGCAACTAGGGAGAAGGCAATGGCACCCCACTCCGGTACTCTTGCCTGGAAAATCCCATGGGCTGAGGAGCCTGGTGGGCTGCAGTCCATGGGGTCGCTAACAGTTGGAAAAGACTGAGCGACTTCACTTTTGCTTTTCACTTGCATGCATTGGAAAAGGAAATGGCAACCTACTCCAGTATTCTTGCCTGGAGAATCCCAGGGACGGGGGAGCCTGGTGGGCTGCCGTCTATGGGGTCGCACAGAGTCGGACACGACTGAAGTGACTTGGCGGCAGCAGCAGCAGCTGCAACTAGAGCAAAGCTTGTGCAGCAATGAAGATCCAGCATAGCCAACAAATAAATAAAATTACATAAAAAAGGAAATATCAACATGTAATTATCTATTAAAATTAGGTGCCTGAAAGCAAATTTACTCACTGTACCTTTTTCAAAAGCAACTCCTTTCTCTTCTTCTAAAATTTACCTCGCATTGTTTCTATTTACAGACACATTTTAATTGTGTAAATAAATCTTCAGCTATATCAATACTGTAATTTGAATTGTAACTTCCCAGAAATGTTCACTGAATAGAAACAACGTGAATAGGTTGATAACTTGCCTGAAGATAACTGGTTTTGAAGATTAAGTAAAAAATTTCTGGTGTTTCACACGTATTTTCACCCAGTCAGTTTCAAAGTTTAATGCAGTTATGAGAATTCAAATTTTACCCTCACAAATTAAAGGATCATTACTGTGCTTTCTTCAGAGTACATGGAACAAATAGAAGTGATACAAAAGTCCCAAATACTTTTTAAAAAAACAAACAAAAAACCTGTGATTAAATATTAATATCAGGACAAAATAAAAAGTACATTATAGTGCAAATTCAAGATCTCATACCTTGGTCGAGTCAAAATATTCAATTTTCTTTTAAGTTCTTGATGTTATTACTTGTTAAGGAGTATCGCCCTCATTAAACAGAAATAAGATCATAAAATTCAACTACTAACCTCACTTTTGATGTCAATGTTATAAACATACGTTACAAAAGTTAAAAGATAAATGTTTTGAGGACGACACATTTACTGACCTTTTCTGTTGCAGGACTCGTACCTGGATCTAAAAAACTAAAATACATACCCTTCCAACATGGTATTTCTAAGACAGGGTCATGTAATTCAAAAGAGACTAACAGACTGAAACCAAAAATGCTATTCGGACAACGGTGTACCGTCAGAAGTTAAACAGCCACTTAAGAAAACGTTCCAGGTCAAAAGCATCATGATAACTCAATAAGGTAAATGCAGCATAACAAACTGTTAAGAAATGAAAAATCTAGGATGGGATCTATGAATGTTCACCGCCAAATCCTTTCAACTTTTCTATCTTTAGAAATTTTCCACAATAAAATGTCCAGGAAAAAGGCATTATGAAAAAAATGGCTTCGAAAACCTTACACTAGAAAACAGTTCCTGAACCAAAATTGTAAGCTAAGTAAAAATAAACAAAAAATTTTAAAATAAGTTAACCCCCACCCGCAAACACCCAGTAAGAATATATTAACACATTTTACTAGAAAGCCTGTGGACACGTAACTATCAAACGGAAACGTAATGCACATTCCACACGGAAGCTGATTCAAAGTGGAAGAACTTTCAAATGAATCCCCAATGGTCATCAGGCAATGAACCATTTCTCTGTGCATGCCTCGGCTCCTTAGGAACCCCAACTCCGCAGAATAGGACCACTAACTTTGGCCCCGCCTTAAAGACACATCTGCGCCCAGGTCAAAGTAGCCGGTATCGCCTAATACACCACACAGCGTGTCTGCATCAACTTTACACTGGTTCCGAAAAAGGAGACCGGATAATGACTCAAAAGACGGGAAGAGACGTGGTGAACAGTCTATAACTGAACAGTTCAAACAGTCCGGAATAGCGCTAAAATCCCGCCCCAGACTCGCGGACGGGAGAAGCGAATGAGGTCGAGGAGACGAATCCCACAAGGAGAGAGGTCTGCGCCGAGGCCTCGAGGACAGCTTACGCAACCTGAACCCTAGATTCTCAGGCTGAATTCTGGCCCTTGTGGAATTTCCGCCTGAGCCCTCCCGGCACGGGCCCCACCACAAGCCCCGGTGACAGGGCCCAGCGAACGGGAAGGATATTCTCGGCGCGGAGCTGCTCGATGGTTTCCTCGCACTGCCGAAGCCGTTCCCGCAGCTCCGCGTCGCCAGTCCCATTCTCGTCCTCCTCGTCGCCATTGTCGTCCTTGAAGCGGGTATGAACGGGCTTCGGAGTCGACTCCTCGGGGTGGTCAAACGCCTCGAACAGCTCTAAGTCGCCAAAATCCACCTCCGCCGCCATTTTGGGTTGTGGGAAAGATACGAGAAGAGGCGGAGCTGGCCACCAGGCCGGAGGCGAAGGTTTTGTTGGGCGGAACCGCTCTCTACTGCCCCCAACGCGCTAAGCCACCCAAGCAGCGTTTCCTCCAAACGTAGGCCGCCGAAGTTGCACAAGGGGCGGGCCAGTCCTGTGAGACTACAACTCCCAGAATGCAGTGGCGTCTCCTTTACCCACTTCTGAAATTGCTTGGGACCATGGCATTCTGGGATATGTGGTTTCTAGGAGACTGTTAACTCATTGTTTGCATTGCATACTGGGATCGGTTGGTTTTAACGTGAAAAAAGCCGAACCAGATCAGAAAGTGTTACAAAGCGAGTTGTCCCCGTTTTGCCTCAAAAGCAGAAAAAAAAAAAAAAGAGCACGATGAATGGATTGTCACAGATTCTGGTGTTCGTCCCAAACAGCAATAAGGAACTCCAGTTTTGCCACAGACTACCTTTTTTGTTCTTGGAGAAGGTACTTCAGTTGATTGGACTTGTTTCACTTTTTCATAAAAAGCTAGCTTGATTTTAAATTATTTTAGATTTGTCCCTAGAAGCTTTTGGTGGTATCTCTCCTTCAATCAGCCCACTCCAGTACTCTTGCCGAGAAAATCCCATGGACGGAGGAGCCTGGTAGGCTGCAGGCCATGGGGTCGCTAAGAGTCAGACACAACTGAGCGGCTTCACTTTCGCTTTTCACTTTCATGCATTGGAGAAGGAAATGGCAACCCACTCCAGTGTTCTTGCCTGGAGAATTCCAGGGACAGGGGAGCCTGGTGGGCTGTCGTCTATGGGGTCGCACAGACACGACAGAAGCGACTTCGCAGCATCACTCTTTCATTCAACATTTATTTACCGAGTTCTGTGTGCCAGGCACTGTTCTAGGGGCTGAGGATGCAAGAGTGAGCGAAATAGAGATGGCCCTGCTTTCACAGGGGGTGCAGTCTAGCAAAAGAAACAAAAGAAAAGTGAAAGTCGCCAAGTAGTTTCCACCTTTGGGACCCTATGGACTGTAGCCTGCCAGGCTCCTTTGTCCATGGAATTCTCCCGGCCAGAATACTGAAGTGGGTAGCATTCCCTTCTCCAAGGGATCTCCCAACCCATGGATTGAACACAGGTCTCTCGCATTGTGAGCCAAGTCTTTACCAGCTGAGTCACAAGGGAAGCCCAAGAAGACTGGAGTGGGTAGCCTATCCCTTCTCCAGGGGATTTTCTGGACCCAGGAATGGAACTGGGGGTCTCCTGCATTGCAGGCAGATTCTTTACCCGCTGAGCTACCAGCTGAACTTGGGAAGCCCAAGTTCAGTTCAGTTGCTCAGTCGTGTCTGACTCTTTTTGACCCCATCGACTGCAGCACACCAGGCCTCCCTGTCCATCATTAACTTCCAGAGTTTACTCAAACTCATGTCCATTGAGTCGGTCATGCCATCCAACCATCTCATCCTCTGTCATCCCCTTCTCCTCCTGCCTTCAATCTTTCCCAGCATCAGGGTCTTTTCCAGTGAGTCAGCTCTTCCCATCAGGTGGCCAAAGTATTGGAGTTTCAGCTTCAACATCAGTCCTTCCAATGATTATTCAGGACTGATTTCCTTTAGGATGGGCTGGTTGGACTCCTTGTTGTCCAAGGGACTCTCAAGAGTCTAGACAACACCACAGTTCAAAAGCATCAATTCTTCAGGGCTCAGCTTTCTTTATGGTCCAACTCTCACATCTATACATAACTACTGAAAAAACCCATAGCCTTGACTAGACAGACCTTTGTTGACAAAGTAATGTCTCTGCTTTTCAATATGCTGTCTAGGTTGGTCATAACTTTTCTTGCAAGGAATAGGCGTCTTTTAATTTCATGGCTGCAGTCACCATTTGCAGTGATTTTAGAGCCCCCAAAATAAAGTCTGTCACTGTTTCCACATCTATTTGCCATGAAGTGATGGGACCAGATGCCATGATCTTAGTTTTCTGAATGTTGAGTTTTAAGCCAACTTTTTCACTCTCTTCTTTCAATCTCAAGAGGCTGTTTAGTTCTTCTTCACTTCCTGCCATAAAGGTGGTATCATCTGCATATCTGAGGTTATTGATATTTCTCCTGGCAATCTTGATTCCAGCTTGTGCTTCATCCAGCCCGGCATTTTGCATGATGTACTCTGCATATAAGTTAAATAAGCAGGGTGACAATATACAGCCTTGACATACTCGTTTCCCCGTTTGGAACAAGTCTGTTCCATGTCCAGTTCAAACTGTTGCTTCCTGACCTGCATACAGATTTCTCAAGAGGCAGATCAGGTAGTCTGGTATCCCCATCTTTTTAAGGATTTTCCAGTTTGTGGTGATCCACACAGTTAAAGGGTTTGGCATAGTCTATAAAGCAGAAATAGATGTTTTTCTGGAACTTTCTTGTTTTTTCAGTGATCCAGCAGTTGTTGGCAATTTGATCTCTGGTTCCTCTGGTTCCTTTTGGGAAGCCCAAAAGAAACAAAAAATACACATATATGTTCCTGATCTTGGGTCAAAATGGATGTTGATGGGAATTCATCGTATTAAGAAATAAATATGCATAATAAAAACACAGGAAATTATTGAAATGTAATAAATTTGAGATTTCTGTAGGAGTCTAAATTGAGGAATTGAGGTTTGAACTGAATTATGAAATGTTAAGAGGGCAAAGTTGGTTGTGAGCATGGGGGATGGTATTAAGAGTCTTAGGGTGGGACTTCCCTGGTAGTACAGTGGAAAAGAATCTGCCTGCCAGTGTAGGGGACAGGTTTGATCCCTGGTCTAGAAAGATTTCATACACCTCAGAGCAACTGAGCCTGTGAACCACAACTACTAAGTTGGCTCTGGAGCCCTTAAGCCACAACTACTGAAGCCTGCTCACCCTAGAGCTCGTCTCTGCAATGAGAAGCCACCACATGAGAAACCAGTG
Source organism: Ovis canadensis (assembly GCF_042477335.2). Classification (NCBI taxonomy): domain Eukaryota; kingdom Metazoa; phylum Chordata; class Mammalia; order Artiodactyla; family Bovidae; genus Ovis; species Ovis canadensis. Next base: position 63,315,394 of record NC_091261.1, on the reverse strand, counting down.
CACCACAATGAAGAGTAGCCCCCACTCTCTGCAACTAGAGAGCTTGCATAGCAATGAAGGCAGAGTACAACCAAAAACAGATAAACAGAAGTGGAGGCTTAGGCAGAGTGGAGCAAAATGTGGCTGGAACATTAGGCAATTACTCACAGACCACACTAGGGATATTCTTTCCACTCCTATAATTGGGAAGTCATTTCAACATTTTAAACAAGTGATGTATCCATGACCCACAAATTTTCAATGTGATAAGATGATTGTGATTCCATGATTGGAAAAGGATTGGCATGGAGCAATAACATTCTGATTGTAGTAGAGATTGCCATTTCATAATAAAATCAACAAATGTTAGCTTGGATTAGGGTAGTGTCAACAGTAACATAGAGCTGATATTCAAATAGAGGATATTTAAGCGGCTTCCCTGGTGGCTCAGTGGTTAAGAATCTGCCTGCAATGCAGGAAACCGGGTTCGATCCCTGGGTCGGGAAGATCCCCTGGAAGAGGGCATGGCAACCCATTCTAGTACTCTTGCCTAAAGAATCACATGGACAGAGGAGCCTGGCAGGCTGCAGTCCTTAGGGTTACACAGACTGGAATGACTAAGCAGCAGCAGCAGCAGAGGATATTCATAAGATAAAGTAACAGGTAACTGAAGGGTTGTATATGGGGAATGAGAGAAAAGAGTGAATTATTTGCCCAGGTTGACTTAAGAAACCGGCTGAATGATTGCTTGAAATTGAGAAAAACTGATGTTGACTATGTTTGGGAGTAAAGAGCAAGTTCCATTTTCACTATGTGGTAACTTGAGGCAATTTTATCCTTAGAGATAAGTAACTATTAATAAACTAGTAGAAAAAATTCTTGAAGCACTGGTGTATTAGTATATTGAAGGTAGAATTTTAGGCCCCAGTGGAGGCATGCATTAGTCAGGTATTTGAGACTAAACTCCAGAAAGAGGTCTGAACTAAAGATTAGCATTTGACTGGTTCAAATTTTTATGGAAAGCCAATACAAGGATGATAGGAGAATGAGTCTGCATAATGTAGAATGGGAAGTCTGGGCCTGAGTCCTAGAGGGCTGGGATTGAGAAGGATGAGACAACTGCAGAAATTGATGAATGGCCAATGGGAGAACTTGGAGAGGGCTCCAGAGAAATTAAGTACTTATTCTTAAAATCATCTTTTGGCCTATGAAATGTAACTTGGAATGATAAATAACACAATTTGTTTCTACCTCCTTCTACCAACCTACCACTTAAAATGGAATTTACATTAAAAAAACAAACAAACTGGGAGTTTTATTTCAAATTTAAATCACAGTCATCACCCAAATTGGAACCCTCATCTTTAAATTTACTTACCCACCAAGCCAACTGCATTTACATAGTTTATTAGACCTTGCCTCAAATAGTGTGGTCTTATTTTCCTGCCTGCCTAGCTACCATGTCTTTACAGAACCTACTGGACCATTTATGTTCCTGTTGCATACAAAAGTAAACCCTACATCCATCAGAAAGTACCAGGCTTTGAAAAAGAAAGCATAGTAGTAGCCAGGAAAAAGGGGAAACAAAGTTTAACCACATAAAAACTATGGAGTGTATCTTCCTATGAAGTCATTTCCAACTGACCAAGCAGTTAACTATCCCTTGCCTCCAGGACTCCAGTAATTGTTTCCTAAAGTTTAATCATGCAAATTACAATAACCTATATGCCTCCCTCTAAATTTATTGTCCAGGACAGTTGCCCTGGGCTGTATGTGGCTATTATAGTCCAAGTCACTCAGTCCTGTCCTACTCTTTGTGACCCAATGGACTATTGCCCACCAGGCTCCTGTCTATGGGATTTTCCGGGCAAGAATACTGGAGTGGGTTGCCATTTCCTCCTCCAGGGGATCTTCCCGATCTAAGGATCAAACCCAGGTCTCCCGCATTACGGGCAGGCTCTTTACCATTTGAGGTATAAGGGAAGCCCAGGACAGGTTTTTCACCACAGGACCACCAGGGAAGCCCCTACTCTTTAAATGTAGCTAGTCCCAACTGGGTTAAAATACAAAATATCCACTGGATTTCAAAAATAAACATGAAAATAACAAATGAAACCTCAACTAAAAGTATGTATTACTATTCAATTATTTAGACATTATACTAAATGAATCAAAATCAGCTCCCTGTTTAAAACTGGCTACAAAAATTCTTAGAATGGACTGTTATTCATAATGTATGGCCAGCACCTAAAATACCACAGAAAAATACAGGCAGTTTAATGTGTGCTCTCCATAAACCCACATTGCATTACAAGCCCACAGACTTTAACAAAACTGATTTCACAAGGTGCAGCTCAATAGCAAATGTGAATTTGGGATGACTTCCAAAATGAAAAACCATGGTGTTACCTTCCCCAGAAACTTAACTTTGTCACTTTCTTAAGGCCTCTCTCCCTAGAATTACTGTGCTCTGGGAAAACTAAACATTTATCAGAATGCATTAAGTAGTCTTCCCTTGTTCTACTGTGCTGCCACATTGCGGAAATGTTTTTCAAAGGGCTTTTCCAGGGAAAGCTAAAAATTATGAATTTAATAGAAGTAAATGAAGTACAAGTTCTGTAGTCCCCTCCTTCTGCAAATCTATGCCCTAAAATTTATTCAATTTAGTGACAAAGTGGTTTTCTCTTTTAGTACTTAAGTCTACGCTAGAGAATTCTAAATGGATAATGAGGAAAGGGCATACAAAGAACTTGTTATAAGGCACTTTATTAAAATAAAAGTGCTTACATCCCTTTAATGTATTAATCTATTTCCTGAATAACATATGGAATATTTAACAAATACTGTACACCAATTCTGTCCCTTGTAATAGTAGGAAAACAGTATTATTTTAGTAAGTTTTTTCACTGCTCCCAACTTCCTTTTTACATTTTTGCTCACCATGGTATTGCCTATAGCATAGTTGTTCTTAAAAAAAGAAAAAAGGAATTTCCAGCCAGTGTCTTCTAACAGAAATTGCAAAACGCCATAGAAACCATAAAACAAATTCAAATAAGAATTCCAGGTAACTTAAATTAACACCAGTCTTGAGAAAACCAATTTTATTATCATTACCACCCAGCCTATCTGTGCTGGATTATGTACCAAATGGCCAGATCTTCTAAAGAACATCTACATAACATTTCTTTCATGTTTCAAGAGATGAAAATAACTGTACAAGGTTAAGTACAAAAGGTACACAAGACAGCGGACACCAAAAATTCATGTATGAGATATTTATCCCACCTGCAGCTTTTATATATTTGAAAAGTAGAATTCATGAACTAAAAAATATTGTCCTTCTATAGTCCTGTCAAGTTTAATGGAAGTGGGTTTAACCTGATTACAACACTAACACCAGTATCACTGATCTGATATTTACAAAAAAATCGTATTTTTCAATAAATTAAAGTCAATGCAACGCCCATGCAAGCTAGAATGCCAGCTGTTCGGTGATCAAGGACCTGGCATCAGAACCAGTCTGTAAGAGTCCCCAATATAGTGTGGTCTTCAAACCGTGTCCATTCCTCGCATCGATGAGGTGAACCCCAAACCCATTCCTCTCTGTGTGTGGGTTTGTGATCTTGCCATTTCATACTGAGCATCTAGATTTCTAAACACTTCTTCCTGCTGTTTCAGTGTCTTGTAACTTTCTTCATCAACAGAGCTACATCCAGCTTCATCTTCACTCTAAGCAACAGATACAAAAATATACTATTAAGATGAATTCACCTAGACTAGAAAGTACTTCTCTCACTTAAAAGTCCTGGTAGATCATATTTTTGCAGTATATACTTGATCTCACTTAGCTTTAATTCGTCGTTCAAGGCAATGTTCATTCTTGGTACTGGGATAGAAGATGTTAACAAAAATCAACTTCATTCAGTGGGAATGAGAAAGAACATGTAGAACATGAAAAACTATGTGAATAAATGTCTGGAAGAAAAGTAAGTAGAAAATGGGGATCGAGTTTCATCTTTTCAATGAAAAACCAACTCCCTTACTAATGACCAATATTTGAACGTTTGTGGACATTATCAGGTTACTGTACAAAGCCTAATACTGTACTTGTATATCTAATACAATATTCAGCAAAAAACCACAACCTTCTACATCTCCTTTAATGGTCCACTGACTGGGAAGCTGCCTTCCAACAGTGGACGCAGGTTCCATTCCTTGTCAGGAAACTAAGATACCACATGCCATGGGGCAATTAAGTCCATAAAAAAGACCCTGCATGCTACAACTAAGACATAATGCAGCCAAAAATTATATTAAAAAAAAATCTTTCTTGAAAAAAATAAAGAAGGTCTGATGACAGTTAAACCTTAACACTCTATCAACAAATATTTAATCAAATTTAACACTCTCTATTGTCAGCTAGTGATAATTTACTGGTCTAGAGTGTTTTCATTTATTTTCTATTCTCAAAATTAACCTAGAGAATATAAATGAAAATGCACTAGATCTATAGCAAAGGGAACTATGCTTAATGTTATGTGGCAGCCTAATGGAAAGGGAAGGGGAGAATGAATACACGTGTATGTATGGCTGAGTTCCTTTGATGCTCATCTGAAACTATCACAACAGTCCTAATCAACTGTACTTCAATATAAAGCTAAAAAAAAAGCATTATGAAGTATCCAGAGATGGCATATCACTAAAACAATATTTGAGAACCAATGTTACCCTAAAGATATAAATTAACATGAGTTTTAATACAAAGTGTCTAACTCACCTTAATACCCATTAATTTCCTAAATTTGACATTTTGGTCCTTGTTTCCAAAATTCAATTTCTCCCATATTTCAGCAGACTGGGATTTGTCCTGTTAAGAAACAATAAACTTTTAGGATATGTAAAATTTAAATATCTTTTATTAGGATACTAAAATTTTCCGTAATTCAGCCTAAGTAAAAAACCATTTATGACATTCTATCAATGGAGTTGGTAACTGTCTTATGTAAGACATATAAACTAAGGAACTCTTTCCCTTTAATAAATGTATGGGCATACTGGTTTTCTCTGAAAGTCTCACTTAGATCATGCATTTTCCCCCCAGTATTAATAACGGTAACAAGAAAGAGAAACCCAAACCAAATTATTCCAATCCAAATCCAAATGAATTTTTCTAACTTAGAAATCAACAATAAAACAGGGGAATAAGAAAACTTACTCCTTCTTTCTTGCCTTGCCATAGCATTTTCCTTTTTTTCTCTTGTTCAGCAAATTTCATTGGATTCACAGCTGCTGGGTTGTAATAGCTAGGTACAGCTATTCCGGTCTCTGCCAAAGCTTTCGCCTGCAAGGCTGCCATCTGAGCTGCCATAGCTATCTGAGGAGTTACTTGTGTTCCTGACGCCAAGAGGGCAGCAACATTGAGAACAGAACCTCCAGTAGCAGCAGCTGCTGATGAGGAAGCAAGTATGGATTTTAATGAAAACAAGCATCTTAATTTATAGTAACATTTATATGCAAGAGCTACTAAGGTGCAAAAAGGCAGAATATTTTCACCAAATATAAAAAAATGACTTGAGTGTTAAGCTTATAAAGCAATAATATTCTAGCAAACAATGTATTCATCAATAGACATTTCTGTATGTAACTCTTTGTATGAACTAAAACTTCATTTTCTTCTCTGAGGATAAAGAGAATTCTGTAAACGTGAAACAGGGGTACGATTTCAATGGAAATGAACTATGGTGACTGTACCTAGACTTTTAATAACTTTCATTTGTATGATTCTTGATAGGTCACAATATGATTTCACTATATCTCATTTGAAACTCATAAGAAACATTTAAAACTATTAAACAGGTTGTTGTTGTTTAGTTGTTAAATTGCGTCTGACCCTTTGCGACCCCATGGACTATAGCCTGCCAAACTCCTCTGTTCATGGGGTTTTCCAGGCAAGAAGACTGGAGTGGGTTGCCATTTCCTTCTCCAGGGGATCTCCTCGATCCAGGGATCAAACCCACATTTCCTGCACTAGCAGGCGGATTCTTATCACTAAGCCACCTGGGAAACCCAAATAGGTTATTACACTCACTTAACAGATATCTGGCCCAAGTCTTATAAAGTATCAGGTCTGGTACTTTTACCTTCCAGATTACATTTTATACAAGCTCTCTTTGATCACCTCTAAAACATCGACAGGCAGTGCATTTGTGTCACATATAAAAACTTGGAATCCTTAAGCAGTGATGGCTAACATGCTACATGAACAACAGTAGTCACTATTCACTTGTCAAAATTATCTACACTGACCAAATCAGAAATTCAGCACAAAAAAAGTTTTATGAGGTAGAAAATTACACTAAAAATAACATATTCAGGACTTCCTGGTATTACAGAGAATAGAAACCTGCCTGCCAATGCAGGGGAAACGGGTTCAATTTCTGGTCTAAGGAGATTCCACATGCCATGGAGCAACTAAAGCTCGTGTACCACAGCCAGTGAGCCTGTGTGCTGCCCCTAATAAAGACTGTGGACCTGGGGCATGTACTCTGTAACACGAGAAGCCACCACAATGGGAAGTCTGAGCACCGCAACTAGAGAAAGCCTGTGCACAGCAACAAAAACCCAGAGCAACCAAAAATGGTATTAAAAAAAAAACAAAACACATTTACAAGTCAGTAATGATTTTTTAAATGCCATACATCCATAAAAAAGAAGAAAGAGTTACCTGCAGCTATTTCCTGTTGTTTTTGTTTTTCAACCATTTCCTTTTCTCTCTGTTCTTGTAATTTCTTTGCCCTTTCCAACCTGTCAAAGACAATTTAATAAGAAATAACAACATAAAGCCAACATTTATCTCTATATACACATGTGTAGGCACAAAACACTATATAGAATTTTAAATAAATTTAGTATTTTCCCCAAACTGACATCTGCATATGAGAAAAAAAGCAATCATTCTTAAGATGGTATCACAGTCACAATCCAATGGTATTTCAATACTGGTTTTAAACATTTTTAAACTCACTGAATAGCCAACAATTCTAATTGCTTTTATATACGGTTCCCGGAGAATGGTTAAAATGGTTAAGAGATAAAAATTATTCAGTCTTCATCAGTGCTGGTTACAGGAAAAGGATAAAATTTAACCTTGCAAATTTGAAATACTGAAAAAATATATCTGAGTAAATTTTAGGGTATGTTCAATAATTTACAGAATTACCTAAAAGCTTCTTAAGTGAGGCTGATTGGGGTAAGGCCAATCAAAACATGCAGATGATATTTATATTTAAACAGACATTATTGGTCTCTAAATTAATGGAAATTAAAAAGGCAAAAATAAAATTTCTAAAAGGGCAAGGCAAACCCTACCTATAATCTAATAAAACAGGGAAAAAACTATTAGAAAATTATTTTTAGGAGATGAAGAAATTAGTAAAGGAATTGGAAACATGAAACACAAACTCATCCCCAAGCAAAATAAAAACAAATTCTGGTTCACACTAAATTCACTAATGAATACAAAATGTGCTGTCAAGTCAGCGCTGCTATATTACAAATCTTAAGTAATGTTATCTTCATAATAAGTTCCTGAAAGAGAAACCCCTTTTCTTCTCTGAAGACTCCTTGATTTACCAATCATAAGTTAAACACTGCCCCCTCCCTCCTTTTAATATGGTATAAAGAGGCAAGGATTGGATAAAAGTTTTTTGCGGGAGGGGAGCAGTGGGCACGGTGGGTAAAATACAGTGGTAGAAAACTGGCATTCCCTTTAACAATTGCTGAAATTTACATAAAAGGAATACAGCAATCTTGCACACATAAAAGAAAGGCATGTAGTAAAGCCTTGAACTTGTCCTTGGAAACAAAAGTTTCTGATTAGAATTAATGTTAAAATGTAGATTTATAAATACTTAAAAATATTTCAAACGCAGTTTTAAAATTCTGTTATTTAAAAACAAAAAAGGAACAAAAAAAGGTCTATATACTGTAGTTTAACAACAAACGACCACCCTTCAAATTTCAAGGTAGCCAAAGAATAATTTGGTATTCTGAAATTAGAGCGTTTCATGTATTGTCATCTGAAAATCACTCAGGAGACTAAGTCAGTTTTAGAGGCTAGTCACAGACTCAACTTTAATAAAATCAAAAAATAAAACACAAAAAAATTCATGATCAAAGTTAATGGACTATTCTTCATAAATCAGTTCAGATATTGTGGAAAATTATTTCCTAACTCCGTTGATTTTAGTTTCAGGAAGAAAGTGATTGACAACTTTTTGTTTGCATATTTTAAATGGCCATTGCAGGTTTGAAATCAACACCATTCACGAAGGTGAATGGAATGAGGAAGGGGTGAGCTCACACCTTTGCTGCTGCTGTTCAGCTGGAGTTTCTGCCAGGCTGGGTTCGCAGGGCAGCAGCCCATCAGGTTACATTGAGATAACTGTATTTTTGTAATGAAAAAAAAAAATACAAACTCAATTTCATAGAGAAAAAAAAATCAAAATCAAAAGATTTTAGTTTTCAGAATATGGGAAAACCTGCAAACAAGGGCTTGTATTTTACTTTACTTCTTGCCTCTATCAGGTAGTTCAGTCAATGGTTTTGCAGATTTAGTTAGATAGCCCTGTTGTTGTGTAGTCCCACAGTCAACCATCTTTGAAACATTAGAAAATTTAAAAATACAGTGATCTTTCTATGATATTAGCAGTAAAAATTTTAAGATCAAATAAAGTGGTTTATTATTTGCCACCTTCAAAATAAGAAAATTATTGACAGAATTCTACTTATTGTTTCAGAGACTGTTTTCTTAGGAACAAAGAAAGTAATGACAAAGCAGTTTTAGAGACAAAATGAACAGAGTTCTTAGATCAGATTTAGGATTTTTAAAAATGTTTCCAATTGCAAACTGAAAATATTTATGTCTAGAATGGAGAAAAATGAATAAATTAATCATGGAAGAGAAAAAGAGCAACTGCTGCAAAGTACCTTTTCCAGAATTAACAAACCACTTACATAGCTCTGTATCACAAAGGTGCCACAAGTAGTCATGGCTACATTTAGTTGTTTGAATTCTTCTCTGACTGAAAGCATTCATTTGCCCTACACAATTGAGTATCCATTTCAAGATGAAAAGGAGAAAAAATGCATCAAACAAAAATATACACACCTCCGAGCTAAAGCTTCTTGTGCATCCATTGCTGTGTTTCTGCCTCTAAAGGGAGGTGGACTAGGAGTTCGGCTCAAACTTCTGCTAAATCTTCTTGGTTTTTCAATTCTCTTCTTCCTATCTCTTTAATAAGTCATATTTTACATGTCAGTATGGCCAAGTAATACTTTACTGAGTCAAAATCATGGTTACATAGTTCAAACTGTGTAAGACTAGTTTTCCATAAATTCACTATAAGCACTCCTTTTTCAGATGACATTTACGTTGTTTCCAATTTCTTGCTATTATGCCCAATGTTGCAAAAGTTAAGAGACATGTACGTTAGTAATTTTACACTTGTGTAGGTCAATACATGTGCTTCCCTGGTGGCTCTGCAGTCAATAATCGGCCTGCCAATGTAGGAGACACAGGTTTGAGCCCTGGGTCAGGAAGATCCCCTGGAGAAGGAAACGGCAACCCACTCCAGTATTCTTGCTTGCAAAATCCCATGGACACATCTTGGCAGGCTATAGTCCATGAGGCAGCAAAACAGAGGGACATGACTTAGCCACTAAACAATAAGGTCAGTATGTAGAATAAATTTCTAGTAGTGGAATCAATAGGTTAACTGATTAATAAGTGTAAATGCACTTATACCCATATTTCAGCCTTTTATAGGGTGTTTGACTTAAGGAGCAATAAATTAGCAAAGAAGCTTCCCCACTAACTTTATACCAGTACCTGTGAATATAGATATACTATACTATTAGTCCATGGGATCGCAAAGAGTCGAATACAACTGAGTGGCCTAACTGAACACTATTAATAACTGCTTTGTAGAGAATAAACCTATTCTTTGAGTACTTATAATGAAATTATCTCCATTGAACTTCCAGTTTCAACAAATTAAAGCCTCCTTCCAATCAAGGCAAGTTTGAACTAATAAGTTCATCTTCTGAATATCTGAGAAAATAAACCAGTATGGTGGATTGAGCCCATGTACTGACTTGGCTTTCAGATACATCTGGGACCAGGTCCTAGCTTCACCATTTAAGAACAGTATGATACTGAACTTCTTGGGCAAGTTACTTAACCTCATTAAGGCTGACCTATCAGACCCTGTTCCTATCTGAGTTTATTCAAGATGATGAGTACCTACCGACTTCTACTCCTTGTCCTACTTCTGCTTCTACTCCTGTGCCTGTGTCTTGATCTTGAGCGGGAACGAGATCGGATCCGACGTTTTCTTTCCCTGCTTCTGGATCGTGATTTCTTCCTCTCTCTGCTTCTGGATCTTGACTTCTTCCTATCCCTACTCCTGGATCTTGACTTCTTCCGCTCTCTGCTTCTACTACGATGACGCCTGAAATTAAAGCACACAAATTTTCAGTTATTTAAGAGTTCTGTGTTCAATTGTAAACATTATAAATTACCTGCAGCATATGCAGCCAATACTCTTGTGTTGTATAACTGAAGTTTTAATGAAAGGAGTTACACAAAAAATAGAGCTTTGTTCTTATTTGATGATGCTTCCTAGAGAATAACATGATAATATAAAAAATGCAATGTTTCCTACCCCAATTTAAGATTTAGTTTAATAGTTAGCAGCAAACAAATCCTACACCAGCAATGTAAGAGGACTGTTATATGGGCAAACTATATATAGTTTTCAGCAATATTTTTTTTCCCACTGTAAAAGACAGATAAATCAAAAAGTTAAAAATTCCAAATTTTCTAACCAAGATTTTGTTGTGTTGCTGTTAATGTAAACCTTTTATGTAATTTAGAAGTTCTGTAGAAGGCATTAATTTAGGAAAAACTACTTACCTTTCACGAGACCTAGACCTTGAGTGACTTCTGCCTCTTGATGATTTTCTTTCTTTGCGTTTGTGTCTATCCTCACCATTTTCAGATGAATTTAGCCGCTCTCTTCCTTTATCAGAAGAATGTTCTTTGTCATTATGTTCCTCAGACTTGTGTCTCTTAGATGACTTATCTTTGGATTCGTGTCTTCTTGCCTGTTTTAAGAAGAAGTTGGTTCTTTCAGGAAAATAGTGCAACAAAGAGAGTTAGTATGGGTATCAGAAGCAAAAATGTTGTGATGCAACATTAGTAACCTTAGGAGTGTGTGGCAAATTTAAAAAAAAGATCTAGTTTCACATCACCCAAATGTTGCAAATATATACTACTAATTTTACTTTTTCCTTATACACCCCCAAATGCAGTTTTTACCCCCAAATATTTTCAATATCACAATCAAAACAATGACTTTCAACGTTAAAATAATATAAACCATTATTTCAGAAAAACAGAAATCCCTCATTTCTTTTATCTAAAAGGGAAGTACACATGTATCAAAATTTTTTCAAATTTCCAACAAACCTTTTGGAGAAATAGACCATATATATATATAAACACAACAACTTCTAAATCCAGAGTACATAATAAGTTAACAATAATGAAGATAAGGACACAGAAATGCAGCAGAAAATGCATTTCCAATTAGGTAGTTAAGTAAAATTAATCTAAGTATTAATATTTTCTGCAATTTCAAATTACTTTACGCAGAGTTAAGTGTCCTTTTTATATAGCTATACTGCCACATCCTTTCTTAAAGACGGCTCTTGATTTTTCTCCCAATGTCTACACTGTGAAGCAATCACTTTTCATCTTGCAATATCCCAACAGGCTTGGAGTTCTATTACATTTCATGTACCTAGGGTAGAAAATGGCAACCATATCTTTTAATTTTTATGAAATCAAACTAGGTATAACACAATTAATCCCTATACCATTATATAATACACACTTCCCCCATATTCTGAAGAATTATAAAAACTGAGGCTTTTTCTTTCACAACATATGCATTCAGAGACTGAGCTAAATCAATTGTATGATCAAGTCTCTACCCTACACTCACTGAATTACAAAGTGCTAAATGTTAGATTCCCCCACACTAGGATTTGTTAGATCCATCCTATAGCTAAAGCTTACAATCCTGGACATTTCAGAATCACAATTTTAAAGCTAGAAGGAAACTCAGATCCTCTAATTCCCCTTACTTTATATACGACTAAGACCTGAAGTCACAAAGCTACCTATTAGGAGAGTTGAAACCAGACCCCATATTTGATGCCCAGACTACGAGGGGACAGTTAGCTCATAGGTTCCAAACTAGACCTTAGCATATTTCCAAAATTAACTTTTCTTAAAAACAAAAAACTCAGTCAAACATTCTGGAACATGCATGATGATACATCTGAAAAGGGTCATAGTATGTAATTCATTATTTTGCAGAAAAATAAGAGACCTGGAGACACAGCTAAAGTTTAGTTTCAATGCCAGTTCTCTGTATGAGCTTATAAAACACTATTTTTTTGATTTTGCCATATGGCGGCAAAGTGGAAAAGCTTTAAGTGGTTAAGCTTGCAAAAGTTTTAGAGTTTATTTTAAACCAGTTTTCCAAACATAACATTACTATTATTTTTAAAAAGAAAAAAAACCATTTAAAACCCTTAACTGATTTAAGATATACTTAAGGGAAATAGGAGTTTGAATGACTAATAGTTACCTTATCATGAAGTAGGCTTATTATTTTGCTATCTGAGTCTGCAGCGTCTTCAGTTCAGTCTCTTCGCGCATTAGCACGCTGAGTATGATTTATTATAGAAATGTTATCATGTGAGCTAAACAAAATAGTCATTTTCACAAAAACTCTCCTAAATTAAAAATGTAACAGAGCTTCCATTAGGGGAAGAGGTGAAGTCCCTGCCCACATTTATTTACGGAGTCCCTTGCCCAGCCCCCATGAGACTCTCCTCCCTTTTGGCTTCTACTCCTGCTCTTCCTTTGTTGGTTCGCTCCTGTCTTCTCAGGTGGGCAAGTTATCTCTTCTGCAACACAGCTGCTGTTCTCATCCTCAAGTTTGGCTGTCACTGCCACCTTTCCAGCTGTCCCTCACTGACGCTTTTATTTCAAAATTCAGTATTACTATTAGGCAACTAGTTTACTAGTGAAAAGGACTCTTGTTACCTTCCACAAAGAAAGAGTAGCCCATAGATATCGAGAGTACTGCTACTTAAGAATGATTGCTATTTAAAAATCCTGAGCAGTCGTAAGGCATAAGGAGACTTGGGACTTCAGATTAATGGAAGCTCTGTGCAACAGGCCTAAAAAACCAATTATATTCTTCATATGAAATTTTTATGGTGAATACTTTCACAACATAACATATTAATAGTTTCTGAATGAACTTTTCAAATAAACAACTATCTTCTTGAAAAAAAAAATGATGAATCCAAATCATGCTTATTTTATAACTCAATTAAACCTTTTAAATTTTAAGTTTTGGTACTTACCTTGACAATATCATATATTCACACAAACAATTCTACCAAATACTTTACAAGTATTTTAAAGTGCCTATTCACTACAAAGTGTTAATTACCTCTTTGCTTCTGCTCCGGCTCCTGTGTTTTCTTCCTTCATTATCTGTAAACACACAAAAATTCACTATAAACAAACATATAAAGACATCTCAAACATAAATTCCAAAACTCACACAAAGAACATTTCTGTCCACTTGCCTAACTAAAGAATTTATTAAATATTTAATAGTCAAGTAAAGCCTCTAAGGCCTATTTTTTATGGCAGGGGCGGGATTATTTTATGCCATATATTTGAAACAAATCAAGCAATCTGAGTAAACCAGAATATAATCAAGTAAGTAAGCAAAAGAAGTTCCACAAAAAGTCCACGTTCTATGACACATGACCGAACAGAAACTTTTAGGTGGCCACAGATTCTTAGTATTTTACAAAACATTCTGTCCAGTCCATCTTGTTTCCTATTACACAGCAAACTTATAAAGAAGTCAAAAGGATGTTACAGTTCAGAAAAGTTCCTTTAAAAAGTAGTTGTGATGATATTGCACAGTTTCCAATATATAGATAAAAGTCACACTTAAACCATTTTGTAGATGATTATCTGTGGGTACAAAAGATAAATAACTAGGCCCCAGGTCTTAAAACTTTTATTAAACTCATTTCTATTTTACTTCTCATTTAAGTACCTCATTAAGTATTGATTCATTAGCAATACAGCATGCTTTCTATGCCACATCAGTCTAGTTTTTAAAAAAAGAAGTTAAAGAGCATTTCAAAACACAACTCTTGCTTTCAGAAATAATCTAACATTAAGTTAAAAAGAAAATCAAGGTTAGAAATGTTCTTGTAACTTGGGTCAAAGATGTTAAATTCAAAATATACCACTGCCCAGACTGCATCTTTCAAAATAGTTTTGCCTGTGTTAAAAGGACAAAATTTAAACCTCTACGGCTAATATTACTGTGACACAAGTTTAATCATACAGTTTGAAAAATTATGAAACTTCTGTATGTATTAGGACATTTGTAGTCCTCATAATTGAAAAATTCTCCACCAAATTACCAATGCACTTTTTCACTATTCATTTCTCAATTCGAAGAACACATATTAACTGTATCAGTAAACTAATCTTTTACATGTCCACGTGGATTATAAAAATGCTGGTAGTGATATTATTTCTAGCGATTCTTACCTGACTTTCGTTTTCTTTCTCTTGACCTTGATCGTGATCTTGAATAATGATGTTTTGAGGCTCTAGGAGAAACAGATACATCGGACTGCTCTTTTTTCTTATCTGTATCTGGGGATGTTTTTTCTGGGGCTAGTCCATCTCGTTCTGTGTCACTAGCCTGCAAGTTCAAAGAAAAATCTTTGTAAATTCTTAATTGCTTTTAAACTGTTTTCAATTTCTTAAGAGAGAGAAGGAAAGGCACTTATCCTTAGGTTTTACACAATTAAAAAAAGAAAATCAAGTAATCAGAACAGCTGATTTCCAACTGGCTAAATATGCTTTGTACTTGGTAAGTAAGTCTGAGTAAACTGAAACGACTAACCCAATACCAAACAGATGTATGTAACAGGATGGATTTTTAAAAATCATTGTTTTACATCTTTCAAAACACCGAGGAAGAGGAAAATAAGTGTACAAGTGTTTCCAATAAATACTTAAGCGGAGAAGAGAGTCCATTTTAGATCTCTGAATTCATTTAGTTGCCTTTACTACATGAAAGTGAAAGTGAAGTTGCTCAGTCATGTCCGACTCTTTGTGACCCCATGGACTGTAGCCCACCAGGCTCCTCCATCCACGGGATTTTCCAGGCAAGAATACTGGAGTGGGTTGCCATTTCCTTCTCCAGGAGATGACCCAGGGACTGAACCCCGGGTCTCCCGCATTGTAGGCAGACGCTTTACCATCTGATCCACGAGGGAAGTTCAAGTTACTACACGGGCATAACTTACAAAGGCATTTTAAATGAGCTGTGAAAGGTTAAAAAGTGTGAGGACTGTGACATCTTAAAAAGCAGAATGCTTCTAGAATATTATACAAGAAAAAAACCCCAGATAATTAACTTACCTATCTGAGAACCCAATCTTAAGTCTGCCTCTCCTCAGATATGGAAAAATTGTTTCTGCTTTAAAGCATTTTATAAGTTACACAATATAAACCTTAAAAATGGAAAGGAACAGTCAAGTGTACACTCACTCTGAGAGACCTGATTTACCGGAGAGAGTAGGGTCCTTCATTTAACTATCAGCTCTTTGTTTCCCAGTTTACAAAAGGGAACTATTTTTTTTAAAGGAAACTTTCTGTGCCTTGATTATGACAGAGTACTCAGCACAGAAATCAACCAATAAATGAAGAAACTAATTCCAGTTATTAGTTTTCCATTAAAAAATGCATTTCTGTAAGAAATTGATTTAAGTAAGTCATGGGAGAAACTAGAACCTTAATGTTCTCGAGTCAGATTCTGATAAAAGGCACGGAAAACAGCTTCAGTATATGTGGAAGGTGGTGACCCATCTGACCAAAGAGGGAATATGAAAGAGTCAATACGTTAATATGCCTGAGGAGCTAATTACTTAGGGCATGAATTGGCAAAGTATGGCCCCTAAAAATGACTTTTACATTTTTAAAAGGGTTGTTAAAACAAGCAAGCAAGAAATGTGACAAGAGACAGTATGCTGTATGTGGTCCACAATGCCTAAAACATTTACCAACCTGCTCTTTACAGAAACAAATTTGGACTGGATAAATGGTAAATTACTATACATTTTCAGCAGAAGGAATAATCACATGATAATGAACTTCTTCTCTTAGGAAAATTAGTCCAGAAAACAAACGCCAAGCAAACTAAATGGACCGTAATTTATCAAGTGAAGTTTGAGAGGCTGCATTATTTCACTGACTTTTTTCTGAGGGTCAAAAATGCACCCAACTCACTCAATGCTGGACACTTCAGGAATAAACTAATAAATTTAAAGGGAGGGATTTACAGACTGGGTTAGGATAAAAGACATTATGTGTTAAGCATCTAACAATATTACCAAAAAACAAGTGGAAGCACATAACTACTGGGGAGGCTCATTCGAGCATACTTGCTTCTTTATGTGTGGGTCGTATCTGGAGTCAGAAAACTTTTGTGCAGAAAGGCTCTCATCCCTTAGAATCAGACTCAACTTTCATTCCACAGATGGGATTCAGCAATATGAGCTGACTCACCACATAAGGTACTCTATCTGCTGTCTACTATTAATATATGATACTCTTATCACACAACAAAAAAGGATTCTGATTTTCACACTAACACTGATTATTTTCTTTTATTCTTGTCCTCATCACTATTCTTAAGGATTGTTTCTAACAGATTTATGATGTGTTGGTCAAGTTACACTGAATATAAAGTAAAGCAACAGCAAAAACTTCAAGCACTGTTATCTCTTCTCTCAGTGCATGCCACTTTTCTGTCCAACTGAAACAGCATACCTGAAACCACTGGCACATCTCATTCACTTCTACAAACATCATGACTAGTTAAAAATCTCTCCATGGAAATGCCAGCATCTAGCCCAGATCTTAAGTTTTCAGTCAATAGTTTATTTAACTACATGCTTAACATTAAGGAAGTCCAGCAATAGGGAAGCCAAATGTCCTTGACCTAAAGGAAGGCACTTTGTAATACGGGGTAATAACACATTAAACAGCCATTTTCATCTGTAAAATATATACTACAAGACGCCAACAAAAACCAACGTATCACTAAACAGATGAGTGGCCACTTAGACCACTCTAAGCTTTTATGTCCTTTAGGATATTTTACAGTAGTTAAGATCTCAATTTAGTAAGTACCTGTATGTAAATCTTAAATACTAATTGTAAAAATGCCCTTCACTCTAGCATTTGCTCTATTAGAAAAACATCATGGTTTCTTAAAATGACGCTCAAGACACAATAAACTAATGTGTTCGCAGTGCAAAGAGAAGTACATTGGACTAATACTAGGCTACATCTCCAGGGGATGGTGTCTTTCTATCAAACAAGGCACAGAAGAAACAAATGTTTTTTAAGTATCTGAGCTCAGGTAAAACAATATTCTTCCAAGTCACTATTTAAACAAAAGAAAACACTAAATCGATTATTTGCACAAATACCAAATAGCATGCCGACTGTTTGAAACTGGTTCTAAACCAGTTACCAAAAAAACCCAGTTCTAAATCAAATCGATTAGGAAAGGGGTGACAGGGAGGGGCAGATTAACGATTTCTAATGCCAGATAGAGTACTCCAATGATTAGGCTGAGTAAACTACCAGTTTTTCTATATATGATCCTATTTATTTTCAAAAGCGAGAAAACAACTTTTTAATCAGTGGAAAAGGATGCAAAATGTTTGCAATTTTCTTTTAACCGGGTAAAGTAAAACGAAATATTCCCACAATAATGCGATCCATCTGGATTGGGTATCATATCCAAAGTAGGCTTATTTTACACAAGAGGTAATTGAAAAATTCTAATTTTCATTTAAAATTAAACGGGCCAATGAAGGACTCAAATTTAAAATAACAACGGCAATGATAGGGCTTGTTTCTCAAAGACTTCAAAACGGAGCATCATCAGTCCGAATTCGTAGTTTCAAAGTCTTCTCCTAATTAAATCGAATTTCTACTCCCTTCCAGAAACTCGTTCCCCAGATGCTTACTAAGGAATAAACTAAGGTTTACGCAGACGCAACACTAATTGAAATTTTGCGATTAGAATTGTCTCATTGAGCGTGGGCAAAATGATCGCTCCTAGACTGCTCTCTTTTCGCCTTCTGTCCCTTACAGGCACCGCCTTTCTGACCCAATACTTTTCAGAGACGACCCCTGATCCCTTTTCTCTTTTCCCCAGCCCTCTCCCACTGCGAACATAAATGCCCAAGCTTTAACGAAATTCAATAAACCCACTAACTAGTGAGTAAGCTAAACTGCAGTCAGTCCTGTGAGCCAAAAGAACAAAATACTGGGAAAGAGGCAGGAAAGTTCTGGAAAAAAAAAAAGACACTCCCTGCTGCTCCCCACCCCCAACAACAGCGCCTTATTTCCCCCTCCCTACAGCAGCCAGCCATGATGGCGGGCGCAGAAGAAGGCCAAGGCGCCATTTTGTCCACACATAAGCGCGGACAACAGCCCTGGAAGCCGCTCATCCCTTCTTTGGAGAGTAACAGGAAACTATCCACGATTTTAAACTCAAATTTGGCACCCACCGCCATAGTCCAGAGTCTTGGCCGCAACGGCGGCGCCTCCACTTGCCACTTTTCACAGTACTGGCCGCTTCGACGCTTCGCCACAGACTGAATCGCTCGCGCAAGAGACCCGGATGGCACAAAGGGGAAAAGGCACGGCGCACAGCACAGCTTGCTGGGAGGAAAAGGGGTGGGGATAAGAGTTTCTGTAGCAACGAGGTTAGACGGTGATTGGTTGTTCTTTTGAAGGAGCGGGTAAGGCGGGGAGAGGGCGGGGCCAAGGACGTACCACAGAAGGCTCTGCGTGGTTTCAGAACTGGTGGAATTTAGGGTGGGGCGACTTCCTATTTCTCTTCTAGAGCAATCTTGGCCTCCCCTGGTCGCCGTAGAAGGGGTTGGGCTTGGTTTTCTCCCGCCAATTTAAACCTGTGGCAAAGACCCTTAAGACTTTAGGAGCGGTTGTGGGAGCGTGGATGCGGGTGAGGTAATTTTGAGTGTTTAATTTCTTCAATTGCAGGTGAGGAGGGGGAGCCACGCTACTATAGGAGCTGGGGGGTGGGGTGGTTTTAGGTCGAAATAGAAACCTCAGCTCAGTTTGGGGTGTTTTCCTCTTAGGACGCCTATGGGAGATGGGTTGGAGTTATTTCTTGCTGGCCCTTGTCTAACTTAAAGCACTTAAGCAAGGAGGCCTATTTGAAACTTTCATTTCGTTTAATTCGTTTATGTGTTCACTCAGCACCCAGTATAATCTCAAACTTAATCACATCACAGGCCTACTTAGTATTTCCACCCTAGCACTGAGGATGAAAGCCAATCTTGTAATCAGGGATTCATTGGTTCCACCTGTTGGTTTAGCCCCCGAAATATCCCATTCTTCATATGGCCCTTCAGCAGCTCCAAACTCATTCCACCCTTTGCATCTTTGATATTCGGCCTGTATCTTTGTGTCCCCAGAGCCTTACATAGTTGCCTTGTCTTGTTATTCAGATCTCAGCTCAGTTGTCATCTCTTTCCCTGCCCAGATTTTTTTACACGCCACCCCCCATTCACCTGAGCATTGTTTGTAGTTGTGCGTTTACTTATTTTTTTTTTAATAGGGAAGCAGTATAACAGTAACTGGCATGAATTTGAATCTTGTCTAGCGACATCGTTAACTCATTTTAGGTGTCCATGGCCCTTTATTTAGTCCCTGATTCATGCTTCTCAGCTGTAAAATGGATTGTTGTGCAGATTAAATGAGTAATACATTCAAACTGTCTTGCCTACTCAGTACCCCATTTATTTTTGTCTGTCTTTCCTATGGGATTTGAATTTCATAATGACAAAGACCTTTTCTGTCTTCTTCACAGATGTATTCCCAGCTCCCAAAACAGTGCCTGACACATAGTAGACATTCAGTAAACGTTTGTCAAACGAGTGTGACATACCTGGGAGGCTGATAATATTTCTCTGTTCTTACAGATGGTGGGACTCTGAAACTCATAGAAGTGTTTACTTCAGCCTGTCTTAATCTCCTCCCAATTCCTGCCCAAACACAGCCACTAAAATTATTGTCTATTCTAATGTGCCTTGTTTTCGTGCCCTTGCTTACACTCCTAGTAAGAGCTCTTCCAATATTTAAGAAGCTCCTGTAACCTTAAATACTAGCTCAAATGTTACCTTCTTCCACCAATACAGTAGTGGATTAGCTGCACTTAAAAGTGAGTGCTTGCCATGAAACCAAGCATTGTTTTGTGACCGTTTGAAACTGGCAGTGACCTTTCTGGCTATGTACAACTGTATTCCTATTTTATAGAAGAGAATTGAGGAACAGAAAGGTTAAATTACTTGCTTGACCACAACAGATTAATGTAAAAGAGCCCCAAGTCAAAAATCATTTCTTTCCTATACTGTTACCGTCAAAGATTTAAAATCTCTGAGCAGTTTTCAAAACAACTGTAACTTTTTGGTTATTTTCCCCTCCAGTCTTGATCCAAGCATTGCTTTTCATTTTCGTATTCTATGCCCTGGAGACCCAGTGAAATGAGTTATTTAAGTCCTTGCTGATGAAATAGTTAAGTGACTCCTAAGGTTACCAACACACTCTGGTCCAGTCAGAAGCCTAATCCGTTTTTTTCCACCTCTCCTTAACATTTTCATTTATGGTGTAACAATCTTGGAAATGTGAGTGGACATGGTTTTTTAAGTTCGTCTGGAACCATAACCAACCTAAGGTATACCAGACGATATGCATTCAAAAACTTCACTGTTTTTTGCTATTCTGGTTAAAGATTTTTTTCAAATGAAAGCTTGTTATAATTTCACCTAGGTATACAAAATACTAGAAACTCTAGGACACATTGGTAAGATCGAAATTGCTTGTGTCCCTAAACTAGTATGTTCTTCTCTAGTTATAATCGTAGTTCTAGTTCCATTTATCTTATTGATCCAAAGTGTCTAGTGACAGAAATAACACAGAGAAGTCTCTGTTTATTGGTGTGTATGTGTATATATGTATACATATATATGTGTTTTTAATAAAGCCTTTTTATTTCCCAAGGAGCTGGAGTCTATGCAACAATGTAATTTGGTCTGATTTTACAGTTGTCATAGGGAAGGCAGTGGTTCCTGATCAGGAAAACAATCTCAGAAACATGTGGACTGATATTGAGCTGCTAACAAATGATGATACAGGAAGTGGGTACCTAAGTGTTGGTTTAGGAAAAGAACACGGAACTGCTTTATATCAAGTAGATTTACTAGCAAAGATCTCCTCTGAAAAGGTAATGGTTATGTAACTGTTTTCATTCACAAAATTTTTACTGTGTTTAGTAAGACTGGTAGCCACATGGTAGTTGTTTTATAAATGAGTATAGTCCTTTCACAGGGATTCAACGTTTAGTGTCAGGTTACTGGAAATTTCCATCTGAATTCCCTATGCATCATTTTAAGGTCAATACTCCAAACCTAAACTTTTCATAGTTCCTCTTGGCATTTTAGAAACACAGATGTATGCAAAAATGATACAAAGAATATCTACCACCAGCTTAGGAAGTAAAACATTACCTAGAATTGAAGCAAGCCCCTGGGCTCCCTCCCTGATCCCAAGCTCTTCTCATACTCCTACCACTGAGGTTGAGATTGTCCTATCCTTTCCATGAATTTCTGTCTGTATTTTAACTTTGTTCTTTTAATAACTACTCCACCATTCTCGTACCAGGCTTGAAACCTTATTCTCTGCCATCTATGGAAAGTATTGCTATTTGATTTTCCTTCTCAGTAATTTGCTTTTGATAAAATTTTGGTGATCATGGCAAACAAATGTTTCTTTTAGAGAGAGTACAAATGATCTTCTGTCACAGTATTATAGCCCAGGATTCCTCTACTTCTCATAGTACGTTAATGTAATGTTTTAATTAGCTGATTAAGGAAAAAAGTTTTAAAAGAAGGAAAGACCAGATAAGATTTGTAGTTTTTAGAGCTAGAAAGGGAGGGCCTGAGTCTCTGGGAACGTTGTTCATCAAAGGTCTCAAAATGTAGGCTTTTGACTTTTGCTTCAGATGAGCGTTAAAGACGCTAGCAGATAGAGATTTTCAAAAAATCATTCTTTACGCAACTTGTGTCCTGTTGTCAGCCTGTACTGCTTTATGGCATTTGTAAATCATGGAATTTTACCAGCAGCCTTAAAAGATGGAAGTGGCCCAGGCCCCTCTTGATCTCTGAGGGCTACTGTTGAAAAAGAATAGTATGTATGGAGCTTTGAATTCAGTTAAGAACTGAAATTTCATCAGTTGTTAGCTTGGGGCATTACTTGTAGCAAATACTGTGTTTGCAACCCATGCTTGCATTTGGTAACTCTTTTTAGGATTTTTCCTTAGACAGGACACAGCAATAAAAAATACCTAGCTGTGCAAGTCAGTGTGTGCCAAATACCAAATGAATGGTACAGACAATACATATAGTAGGAGTTCAGAGAATGGAGAGCTCACTGTGGGTTGGGACAATCTAAGGAGCATTTCATAAACTAGCACCTGACTTGGGCCTTTAGAAGAAGGGGAAATGAAAGCACAACTTAACCAAAATATGTGGAATGCAGCAAAATCAGTGCTTAGAGGGAAACTGCATGCATATATTCGGAGAAGGCAATGACACCCCACTCCAGTACTCCTGCCTGGAAAATCCCATGGACGAAGCCTGGAAGGCTGCAGTCCATGGGGTGGCTGAGGGTCGGACAGACTGAGCGACTTCACTTTCACTTTTCACTTTCACGCATTGGAGAAGGAAATGGCAACCCACTCCAGTGTTCTTGCCTGGAGAATCCCAGGGACGGGGGAGCCTGGTGGGCTGCCATCTATGGGGTCGCACAGAGTCGGACACGACTGAAGTGACTTAGCAGCAGCAGCAGCAGCATGCATATATTAGAAAAGAAGAAAATTCTAAAGTCAATAATCTTAAGTTTCCAGTTAGGAAACTAGAAAAAGAAAATGGACTTTCCTTGTGGTCCAGTGGTTAAGACTTTACGCTCCCAATGCAACAGGCACAGGTTTGATCCCTGGTTGAGGAATTAAAATCCCGTTGCACAGTGTGGCCAAAAAAAAAGTCTCAAGGTTAAGAGCAATCCAGGCAGAGAAAACAGCCTGAGTTAGATCCCTGGGAGGTGTAGCAGTTTCTTCTTTGGTGTAACTTTTCACTGTTTGAAGAGAAGAGTGTAAGAAGAATCAGAATGTAGTTTTCAGGAATTACACCTGCAGAAGGTGGCCACTGAAACAGATGTAATATGAGCCAATTTATCAAGCATATGCTATAGACTAGGTTCCCTTCTAAGCCCTGTGCTCTTGTTCAGTGGCTCAGTCATCTCCGACACTGCAACCCCATGGACTGCAGCACGCTAGGCTTCCCTGTCCTTCACTATCTCCCCGAGTTTGCTCAAACTTGTATCCGTTGAGTCAATGATGTCATCCAACCATTTCATCCTCTGTCACCTGCTTCTCCTCTCCTTGATCTTTCCCAGCATCAGGATCTAAGCCCTTTATATGAATTAATTCATGACTCTCCAAACCAGCCAGTGTTGTAGGCATTATTATTGTTTCTGGTTTACTAGAGAGTTAGTTGAGGCATTTGCTTGAGATGACTCAGCTAGTGAGTGACAGCATTCTCAACCACTGAGCTGTCCAACTGCTTCAAGGTACATATGTGTGGGAACCTTTAATCATCAGAAGCTGCAAACTGGAGACTCATATTTGCTTGCAGTGTTTTTTAAAATGTTGACTGAGCTGCCAATATTTAAAATGTAGAATATTTCACATAAAGATGCAGATTGTCTTGGTAAATTGGAAGCTGTGGCCATGCCAGGGTCACCTTTCCATGGGGCTTTCATTTTGCTGACTCTAGTTTCTGTAGGGCCTTGTGTCCTTCATTTCACAGTACACCACAGCCCCCCTCCCTGTTGTAGCCCGGACACTGAGACTTTATGCCAGTATTGGTTCATTCACTTGTGTTAACACCTGCTGGTTTCTCCAAGCATAAGGTCGACCCTTAGGAAACAAAGGCTTGTACTTGGGAATCCTTTGCCCTGTGCTACGGCAAACAGAGGAGCCTGGCGTGCTGCAGCCCACAGGGTTGCAAAGACTTGGACATGACTTTGAGACTGAGCAACAACAGCAGAAGCAACCCTGGACTATATCCCTGTTTCGGGTTCTGATGGGATTCAAGATGTATCATAGAAAGAAAAGCTTGGGACTTCCCTGATGGTCCAGTGGCTAAGACTCCACGTTCCCAATGCAGGGTTCAATCCCTGGTCAGGGAACTAAATCCTATATGCTGCAACTCAGAGTTCGCATGCCACAACTAAAGACCCTGCATGCCACAAAAAGATCCAGGATCCTGTGTCCCACAACTAAGACACGATGCAGCCAAATAAATAAACATTAAAAAAAAAAAAAAAGAAATGCTTGACTACGAAGTTATATGGGCTCAAGAAAAGAGGCCTGTCAAGTGAAGTTTTAAACTTGGGTGCTTAGGATTATGATGACATTATTAATAACTATTGTTAAACATGTATAAAAATGCTTTATTTTAGTCCTACCTTTCCCTCCTCCAGGCCTCATTAAATCCAAAAATACAAGCATGCAGCTTAAGTGATGGGTTTATTATTATAGCAGACCAATCGGTGATACTGTTGGACAGTATTTGTAGATCTCTTCAGTTACATCTTACATTTGGTAAGTCTAACGTAATGCAGTAAACAAATTAGAAGTCAACTATATCTTGCTACTAATTTCTATAGCATTGCCTTTTCTTTACTCCATTATTTATAAGACTTGAAATTAAACTGATTTTAAGAAATGAATCTTGAGTAAGAGATGGAAAGGACACTGAGATGATCCTTTCTGTCAATAAGTCTAGGGAAAAGCATACTAGGAGAGCAACAGTTGATTTGCGTGGTTTTTGTATTAGTAGAAAACTGGGCTTCCTTGGTGGCTCAGCGGTAAAGAATCCGCCTGTAATGCAGGAGACACAGGTTTGATCCCTGGGTCAGGAAGATCCCCTGGAGAAGGGCATGGTAACCCATTCCAGTATTGCCTGGAGAATCCCATGGACAGAGGAGCCTGGTGCGCCACAGTCCATGAGGTCGCAGAGTCAGACACCACTGAAGTGACTTAGGACACATGCATGTTCAAGTTCCTGGATCTTGTGTATAATTTCAATACCATCAAGAGATATTTGAATACTTCTAGCACTATAAATGTTTAAAAAGTGCTTATGAATGAATTCCTATTGGATTAAAGAGCTTTAAGTATGTATATGCAAATATGGACTTAAGAGTAAACTAAGGGACAAACAAGTCAGAGGTTTTGTTGAAAAATAGGTGAAAATATTGTGAAACTTTTTCTGAAATTTTGAGAGAAATTGAAGTGTTTGTGTGAGAACAGCTGAAAAGTAATGACTTATTTTAAAACAAACTTAGCTGAAAAGGAATTAGAAGGTATGCACGTGAAAACAAAATCTTGATTTCAACATGTAGGAGGAAAACCCATATTTTGTGTAATCTTAGCATATCTACCCTGATGGGGCCACAAGATGCAGTTTCACCAATGGAAAGTGAGATTCTGTCTACATATAGTACTCTGTGTACAGATATTGCTAGTGAATAATTTTAGTTATAAACAATTTACATTCTACTGCCTTTTGTCTTAGTCTTCCCCTTGCAGTCTTCACATCCCCCTGGCCTTCTTCCTGTTGTGCAGACAATAACTTAGTCACCTCCTTCAAATTTTTGTTCAGATCTGACAAAGGGAGCTGTCCTGAGCACTCCAATTAATACCACATGGCTCTTCCGAGCTCTGTTTCCCTCCTCTGTATCACTTTGTTTGTGTCATATAATTAGATTGTTATGCTGACTGTTTATCATCTATTTCTGCCTTAGCATTTGAGTTCCATGAAGATGGGACTCTTGGTAATATTCTCAGATGTATACAGAAGGCCTTGAACAATGCTTAGCCTATCAGTGCTCAGCAAATATTTATTGACTAAGAGTCAGTAGCATTCCTTTTGGCATTAATCACTACTTTCCTGAAATATTTAAAAGAAGCTTCTTAAATAGTTGACTTTTAATAACAAAATTTGTAATTCTTTGTATTGAAAATAAACATTTTTGGAGGAAGCTTGGCATAACTTTGATTTGAAATTTTCAGATACTGAAGTGGACGTAGTTGGCCTGTGTCAAGAAGGAAAGTTTCTTTTGGTTGGGGAGAGAAGTGGCAACCTACATCTTATTCATGTAACATCAAAGCTAACATTACTCACCAATGTAAGACCTTGTTACCTTGTTATGTTTTTCATATCTATTATCTAAATTCTAAACTATCTCTTAGCTAAAAACTCTAGCAAAGTATTGCTTGATTTGTGTTTTAAATTAAAAGAATAATACTTCTTAACGTTGAATTTAAGAATCATAGCTTAGAAACTGAAAAAATGCACCACCTAAAAGTTAAGAATTATGTTTTATTGGGTGGACTTTCTGAGAACCTCAAGTCCAGGGGGCAGTCTTTCAAGATAGCTCTGAGGGACTGCTCTGAAAAAGTAAGGGAGGAGCTAGGATATATAGGAGTTTTGCAAGACAGACCATATAGTCGGAAGGTCAAAAGAGCACTGTTAACTAAAGAAAATCAGGTATCTCAGGTTAATGAATTTAGTGTTTTCTGTGTATGGGAAGATGCAAGAGTGGGCTCACTGAAATCATTCCTTGATTTATGCACCTTTACCACCCAGGGCCAGTATCAGGTGCTTCCCCATCCAGAGTCCCCTAGGTGTACACTTGGAGTAGCTGCCGTGGCTGAGGGCTGGCCAGTGGGCAGCCTGTTCGTCTTCATCCTGAGTTCCCTCCTGGCTGTATGTGGCCGCAGCATCCTTTGCTGATATGGCAGGCGACATTTTTTAATCCACAAAACATGACATAAGTGCAAAACTGAAAAATTGCAGTTTGAAGACTGTATACTTGTCCATAATAGTTTTCCATTTCAAGACTAAAATGTTTGGGATATAGGTAGAATTATTGCTAATGATAATTGATAACCCTCAAGTTTAAAGAAAATAATCTTTGATTGTATTTTTCTGGGTTTAATCTTATTATTTGATATTAATTTGTAATTAGGCATTTGTTCAGAAAGCTAACGATGAAAATCAGTGTACTTACCGGAATCTTGTTATTGAGAAAGATAGTTCAAGTGAGGGTAAGTTTTTAAATTTCTTTTTAAATATCTTCTTAATAATGTTCAGTTAAAAAATCAGATTTGTATTTAATACATTAGATAAATTAATTTGCTCTAGGTGGCTCAGTTGGTAAAGAATCCGCCTGCAATGCAGGAAACCTGGGTTTAATCCCTGGGTTGGAAAGATCCCCTGGAGGAGGAAATCAACCCACTCCAGTATTCTTGCCTGGAGAATCCCCGTGGACAGAGGAGCCTGGCAGGCTATAGTCCATGGGGTCACAAAGAGTGGGACATGATTGAGTGACTAACACTTACACAAAGTTAAACTTTTGGGGTGCAATTAATATTGTTTTAAAAAATAAGTTTATTTTAGATCTTTTCAGAGGCTTAAATGTTAACTCTTCTTAAATAATATATCCTAAACTTTTTTTATAGTTTTAAGAGTTCTGTAGATAATTAAGGATATATAATGTTCTTTTAAAATGTTCTTATGGATTTTAGTATATTTATTATACTTGCTTTTAACAGATATTAACTGGACTTTATTTTGATGTAGCTGAGATTATTTTTTCCTGGCAAATGAAGTTTGGTTTATAAAAGTTTCTAAGAAGTAATTTTGTTTTTACAGATAATTTACCAGCTCTTTATAAATAACTTTTATCTGTGTTGCTACTATGTTATTTGGTTATTAGACTTTAAACGAGCAAATGGACATATTTTTAAGCTAGATCCAGACTCTGGTTTAAATTTTATATTGATGTGCCTTTTAAAGAAGCTGGCTTTATTTTATTTTAATAGATACCTATTATATGCTGCTTCTTACAAACAATGGACTTTTTTATATTACGAACCTGCAGCTTGTAAAAATTCAACAAGGTAAGTAATGTATTATTTTATTACTGATTTGCAGTGAAATTTTTTTTTTTTTGAGCAAAGGGCTCTTTCTTAATCAATAATTTTATTAATTTTTTGTTTTCACTGGGTCTTCATTGGTGAGCAGGTGCTTTCTCTATTTACAGAGATCAGGAATTCTGCTCTCCCATTGGGATGTGCAGGCTTTTCATTGTTGTGGCTTCTCTTCCGTTGGAACACGGGCTCTAAGGGAGCATGGGCTTCAGTAGTTGCAGTTCCTGAGCTGTAGAGCACAGGCTCTGTAGTTGTGGTGCATAGGCTTAGTTGCTTCTCAGCATGTGGGATCTTCCCAAACCAGGAATTGAACCTGTGTCTCCTGCATTGGCAAGCATAGTCTTTACCGCTGAGTCACCAGGGAAGCCCCACGGCAATATTTCGTACGAGTTTTCCAAGTGATTTTAATATAGTCTCTGAGAATATTTTAGTGTAACTCTATTCTTTGATACTGGGTATACTTTGAGTATTTATAATATACTTATTCTCCAAGTTAGGGCTGCAACAGAATCTGAAGAAATATTTATTTATAGCCTTCGAGGGCTTTACTACTTAGTCGGAGAGACGAGCGATATGCTAGCATAGTAATAAATGCTTTTTGCTGGAATGAATGAACCTGTAAACTGAAATGATTACGTTAACAATTAATAATACAGAGCAGTAATCTAGAGTGTGTTAGTGAATTGTGTGGATCCTATATCCCTCTGAGCTGACAGAGATTGAGGAATTGATTCCAGGCATGTATTCAACAATTGTTTTTTTAAAGATCTACTATGTGCTAAGAAGGCTTCTCAGGTGGCACTAGAGATAAGGAACCCGCCTGCCAATGCAGGAGACATAGGAGATAAGAGTTCGATCCCTGGGTTGGGAAGATCCCCTGGAGGAGGGCATGAAAACCCACTCCAGTATGTTTGCCTGGAGAATCCCATGAACACAGGAGCCTGGTGGGCTACAGTCCATAGTGTCACAAAGGTCACAGAGAGTTGGACCCAACTGAAGCGACTGTGCATGCGTGCATACCTGTGCTAAGAGTGTGCCAGATCCTGGGGATATGAGGAGATTTAAGATACACGGTTCTCTAAAGTTTGAGGAAGGAGCCAGACAAGTGACACAGCTCTTCCAGAAGGGAGTGCAAAGTGAAGAAGACACCACAGGTAGCACTTCAGAGCTTGCCTAGGAGAGTTGGGACAGGGAGAAGACTGTGAGTAGGAAGAACCTCGGTGAGCGAACGTGTGGAGAGGCACTATAAGGATGGAAGACCCGCTGGCGGGTGCCCTGAGTACAACGTGCCATCGCAGTTTATTTCTTTGGTCAAGGGCAAAACTGAAAAGCCACCAGCACTTTATTAACTTCTGACCAGTTGTTCTTCTCACTAGATTGTATATAATTCATCCTGACACAAAAGGGGAGACTCATATGTATTTTATTTCATAGTATAAATTTAGCCTACTTTCTCTTTTTTCATGCAGCGATTGAAAAGGCAGACTTCAGTACAGCTAAGACGGTAAGAAGACAAAACCACACTGTCTTCTTAAAACTTAAATGCCAGTTTAAAAAAGTGTTTCTGCATAATTGTCTGATGGTTGATTTGGGGGAATTAGCATGATGAAACATTTTAATGACATTCCCATTAAAAGATACATTTGTAACTATTGACTTAACTGATTTTTATCAATCTTTCCAAGGAGTTTGGAATATGGAGCATATATATAACATTCTTATTTTTTTTAAATCTTGCAGTTACAAGGACAAATCAAGTCCAGCTTTACTTCTACTGAGAATTATCATACTCTCGGTTGTCTCAATCTTGTGGCTGGTGATTTAGCAAGCGAAATCCCTGTGATAATTGGGGTAATTCTTTTTTTTTTTTATAAAATGTCAAATTTCTTTTTCTGAAATGTTTCTTCATTAAAACATAGTTTTGGCAAAATTTTGAATTTGTAGTGTATAGCAGAGACAGGGAAATTAGAAAATTTCATGAAATTAACTCATTAAGTTAACTAAGTTTCTACATTGGAAAAACTATTGCATCTTTATTTTCACTAATCTCTACCTGACATTTAGCATGTCTTTCAGTTAGGGCTTCCCAGGTGGCTCAGATGGTAAAGAATCTGCCTGTAATACAGGAGACCTGGATTCGATCCTTGGGTCCAGAAGATCTGCTCAAGAAGGGGATGACTTCTAGTATTCTTGCCTGGAGAATTCCATGGAGAAGAGCCTGATGGGCTGTATAGTCCATGGGGTTGCAAAGAGATGAGCGACTAACACTTTGACTTTTCATGTCAGCTATGAGTGCAACAGCAGCGAACAAAACACCTAATATCATATTCACGGAGTAGGCAAAACTTCTATATTGTATTATATTATTACAGCATTTACAACATTTTTGCTTGCCAAATTTATATATTAAGCAGGCATTTTTCCCCATCTAGTGAGTGTATCCTGTTCAGTATTTCATTGGGCTTCAAATATTTTGAAATGAATATTTATGAATTTTTTTCAAATAGTAGTTATTTTAATGACAGTACTTCATCAAGCACTGTATTTATCTCATAATTCTAGAGGAAGTCTTAAAGCTTATCTGGTGTCTCTAAGTTGCCTAAAAGTGCCTGCTCCTTATTAAATGTTCATGTGGTAGGAGTTCACTCTTGTTTCCATTCTGTTCTCTTGAAAACTAAGAGAGGAACAGGATAACAGCTAGCTGAACTTGAATATATATAAATATATTTTGAAATTAGTCACATGTACAACTTTGATGTTTCTACTTGGAAGAGAGCTTGGGTCTAAAACCAAGTTTGTAATTGACATACTGTTTTCACTTCTGTAGGGAACTGGCAATTGTGCATTATCAAAATGGGAGCCAGATTCTTCAAGGAAAGGGATGACAGTTAAGAGTGTTATTGATTCAGAGATTATCAAAGGTAAAAATAAGTTAATGAAACTACTTTTGGTAATTGAAAGTGAGTTGTTATTTTCATGTCAATATGCTAAGTCTAGCATGTGGACGGGCCATTTTAGCAAATAACGCTTGCACACAAGCCAGCTTATTAGTCTATGATTGTCTGCATATTTGACTTCTTGGAGTGTTACAGTTGTTACTCTTCGTTCTGGGAGGTTTTTTGTTTTAGTAGTCATCCAGAAAAGTAGAGGGGAGGGAATAAATGGGAATGGAAACTTCTTGTTTACGTGTACTTCTGCCTTTTCATAAGTATGTTAGTTTACTGTCTTAAATATAGCAATACGTAACCCAGAAACGTAGTCCTTACACACCTTGCTTTCTCTTTTGTAGGTGCAAAGAAGTTCCAGCTAATAGACAACCTACTTTTTGTTCTTGATACCAATGTATGTTTCTGATACTTCGCCTTAAGTATTTTCACTTGGTATTATATTTAACAGTGGAAATGTTGTTAAACTTAACCAAGACAACTACTTTAGCTGGGGTGAATTACTGTCTTGTGTAATGTACTTTATTTTAGTTACATATCAAAAGATAGATTCCCAAATGTAAATTTTTAGTCATTAAAAGGATGTATCAATGAAATGTCTCTTGCAGAACGTGTTGAGCTTATGGGATATTTACACCCTAACTCCCATATGGAACTGGCCTGTGCTTCATGTAGAAGAGTTTCTTCTCACCACAGAAGCAGAGTCACCTTCATCAGTCACCTGGTACATTATGACACTTACATTGATTTCCCTTCTGTTAGAACCAGGTTTCTTGCCTGGTTCTGATCAGATCTTTGCTAACCCGTGGTCTGTACAATCCATGGAATTATCCAGACCAGAATACAGGAGTGGGTAGCCTTCCCTTCTCCAAGGACTCTTCCCAACTCAGGGATTGAACCTAGGTCTCCCGCATTGCAGGCGGATTCTTTACCAGCTGAGCCACCAGGGAAGCCCCATTATGTGTTACATTCCAAATAACTGTGAACAGACTGACAGGGTAAAGACTATTTCATTGTTAGCCATTAAGAACAAATAGGTTAGGCAAAAACCTCCAAGTGAAAGTGTTAGAAAGAGTGTCAGTCTAGGCCATAAACACTGAGAAGTCAAATTCATTATCTTCTGTGTGAATAAATTTTTGTACAAGGATATCACTTTGACTTAGCTTATGCCTAGCAACTGGCTTATGTGATTCACTTAAACCTTTTCTCTTTCAGGCAAGGGATTACAAATCTCAAATTAGTGGCTCTGACAACTACTACTAATAAGAAGGTTTGGGAGAATTTTTTTCATATTTGTCCGTATTAAGTGTTAGAAATAGCATTAATACAAAACTAGTTGTTAAGTAGTGCTCGAAATACATTAGCTCTTAGTTCACACAGGTACTTGACAGATCAGAAATAACCCTGCAGAGCTCTTTTTTCTCATCTAAAAAAAAATAGTATAAATCTCTGTTCCATACTTTAATTGGAGCATTTCCACAAGAAAATGCTTATTATAGTGATACTTCATACTTCTGACACTAAGGAATTACATTTGCCTTAGTTACATTTGCCTTACATTTACATTTGTCTTCCAGATTACATTTGCCTTAGGTTCAAATTGTAAAATGGACTCCAGGTAGTGGATTTAGAAGATGGGATAGGATGTAATTTTATATGTAACCTTTAAATAATACAGTAACAGATTTACTTATTTTTTCATTTAACTTTGTATCAAATATTTTCATCTATGTCCTGGATTGTGAAGTGCTGTCTTGTGCTTAAAGGTTTATATTGACCCAAGACATTCATTGCTGTCCTATTTTTCTTAGATGAAAAACCTCGTGGTCTGTTCATTACCTGCAATGGAAATACTGTATTCTTTGGAAGTATCTAGTATTTCTTCTCTGGTGCAAACAGGAATTAGCACGGTAAGGTGACATGTATTTTGAACTACTTTATAGCAACAACAACAAAAACAATTAAGAATAACTGAGTCAAAAATGAGTGGAACCTAGTGGAATACCTGGATAGATCTCAGGTTTATAACCATATTTATTATTAGCAGAGGTCCTGAGATACATTTATTTGTAGGGGGTCAGTTTTCATTTAAAAAGACAAGAAAATTAATTGACTAAGACGTCAGTCAATTGCATATTCAGTTTTTTTGTCTGTTCACAGGGAATATAAATGATCATTAATTTGGTAGAGGTTATCACTTTTTACTTATTTTTTAACTGTTATCCTAAAAAAAATTTTTTTACTATGTTTGATCTCTTTTTTTATACACACGCCCTGTGTTTTTTCCAAACCATTTGGAAATTGCTTACAGACATCATAACCTCTCATCTCTAATTTCAGCAGGTATCTCCTAAAGAGTCAAGCCATTCTTCTAAAACATAGTCATCACACTCACAACATTTAACATTAATGCAATATTATTGTGAAATACGCCATCCAAATTCAAATTTTACCAATAGTGCCAATCACTTGAGAACTTTTTTTTTTTTTCCTAACCTAGGATTCAGTCAAGCATCACAAATTGAATTTTGTTGTTGTGGTCACATGGTGGTTTACTTTAATCTCTAAAACTTTCCTAGTCTTATTTTGGTCTATTCCGACACATTTTCTTGAGTACCAGTAGAATGGTTGAATGTTCCTCCATTTGGATCTGTCAGCCTCGTCATGATTAGATTTGTGCTGAGCTTTCTGGCCAGGATCCTGCATAGGTGATATTGTGTCCTGACTGGATCACGTTAAGGGACTCAAGTTTACTTGTCTTGTTATTGGTGCTGTTAAATTTGATCACTTGGTTAAAGCATATCTGCCAGATTTCTTCCTTGTAAAGGTATATGTTCCCCCTGATAATTAGTAAGTAATTTCTGTTGTACTATTTTGAGACTATGGGAATATTCTTTTCCTCAACAGTTTTTCCCAGTAATTTTAGAATCCATTGATGGATAATTTCTGCCTAAACCAGTTGTTACTGTAGTAACTATAAAGTGAATTGATTCCATTTCTCAATTTTAAACGTTTTTGTTATTGTAGGATACCATATACCTTCTGGAAGGAATTTGCAAAAATGATCCAAGGTACGTCATATTTTGTTTATCAGATACATCATTAAATAACACCACAGTTAAATTTTATTTACTAACATTAAATGACAATTGTCAATATTAACATGTTTTTTTCAGTCTGTCTGAAGACTCGGTCTCCATTTTAGCACTCAGATGTCTTACAGAAGCTTTACCGGAAAATAGGTAACTTCTCCTTTTCTTCTAAGCCTTACCTTAATGAAAGACTTGAATTCCCTGATTAATAAAAATTTTACTGAAATTTCTTTTCAATTTTTCAGATTGAGTCGGTTACTTCACAAACACAGATTTGCTGAAGCTGAGAGCTTTGCCATTCAGTTTGGACTAGATGTTGAGGTAATTATTCATGTATTCATTCATGCATTAAAAGCATTTCTTCATGTACTAGAGGCTAAGGAGACAAACAGGTAAAACATGATTGAAATTTAGTGTGATCAGACCTGTAATTAAGATATGACCAAAATAGAGGAAGGGATTCAAAGGAGAAATTGAACTTTTAAGTAGGGTGGGAAGACTTCCTGGAGGAGGTAATTTTATGTCATATCTTGAAGATATTCCTGATAGTCCTGGGAGAGGAAGGGAATTCTAAGTATTAGGACACATGAAGAAAGTAAGGGATGGGACTTTCCTGGCAAACCAGTGGTTGAGGCTTCACCAACCAAAACGGATGGGATTGCAGGTTTGATTCCTGGTCAGGGAGCTAGGATCCCTCATGCCTGGAGGCTGGAACACCAAAGCATGGAGCAGAAACAACATTGTAACAAATCCAGCGAAAACTTAAAAAGGAAAAATTCATCCCTTATTAAAAAGAAATTCACACATATTAAAAAGAAAGAAAGTGAGAGAGTCTTATGGTTTCCAGAAACTCCTAGTAATTAGTCAGGACTAGCATATAGGTTCAATGTGCATAGAAAAAAAAAGGAGATGATGGAGAAGATCAGAGTCTGGAAGGCTTTGTGTGTACTGCAGAGGATTTAGGTTTTGTTCTGCAGGTGATAGGGTGCTACTAAGAATTTCGGTGTATAAAGAGGGGAAATTGATAATGGGATTGAACCCATATCTCAGTTGGAAGACTGAGCCAGTGCAATGAGGTAGAGACGTACAGGACGGAAGGCCAAGAGAGGTGTGTAGAAGGTAGAAGCCGTGGGGCTCAGTGATCAAACGGGGTGATAATGTTGGGAAGGGACTTGCAGGACTGCTCAGCACACTAGTTGGAATGTGATGATATGACTTAAAATGAAGAGTGTTGTGGAAGAGTTAGAGATAACATATAAAGGGTTCTGCCTATGAACATTGCATGTGTGACTTCCCTAGTGGCTCAGTGGTAAAGAATCTGACTGCCAATGCAGGAGATATGGGTTCAATCCCTGGTCTGGGAAGGTCCCACATGCCAGCGAGCACCTAAGCCCGTGTGCCGCAACTGTGGAGCCTGTGCTCTGGAAACGGGGACCTGCAACTACTGAAGCCTTGTGTGCCCTAAGGTCCATACTCGCCAACAAGAGAAGCCACTACAGTGAAAGGGCCATGCAGAGGGTAGCCCCTCTCACCGCAACTAGAGAAAAGCCCTCACAGCAGCCAAGACCTAGCACAGCCAATAAATAAAATTATATGTTAGAAAAAACATTGCATGTAAGGGATCTTATAAAATGAGGCTCTCTGATAGGAACCTGGAGAGTGATCTGAGCTGAATCTAGAGGTGGATAACATGGGAATGGCTCTGACCTCTCAAGGAGAATGTGGAGAGTCAGAAGAGATCTGAGTATGAGATACAGGGCACCACCACATGGAACATAGAGGAAGAAGGGCAATGAACACATTTGGGAAGAAACCCACACAAATGTGCAATTGGAGAAGCCAAGGAAGAAGAAACTTTGAAGTTTAGGGAGGAGAATCCCTGGCGGTCCAGTGGTTAGGGCTGCTTGCGTTCACTGCTGAGGGCCTAGGTTCAATCCTTGGTGGGGGAACTATGGTCCCATAAGCCAGGAGACGTGGCCAAAAGACAAAAAGTTGAGTGGAGAGTGATCGGCAGTTGCAAATATTACCGATAAAATCAAGCATAAAAACTGAAAGTTGTTGAATTTGGTGATGAGGAATTCATTGATATCCCCTGAAAAGTCATGGTAAGTAATGAAGGAGGAAGCCTAGTGGTAGTGAAGAACTAATTTTTCCTTTGTGGGTGGTGAGTATCCACCTGTTTGTTGTTTAAAAAAATGTATCATTTTGGGGACTTCCCACTGATCCAGTGGCTAAGACTAGTAATCCCAATGCAGGGGGCCCAGGTTTGATTGTGGTTAGGGAACCAGATCCCCACATGCTGCAACTGAGAGCTTGCATGCTGTAGCTAAAGATCCTATGTGCCACAAAGACCTGGAGTAATCAAATTTTTTAAAAAAGGAATGGAAAAATGTAGCATTTTATATTATATAACAACCTAAATGGGAAAAGAACTTGAAAAAGAGTAGATGCAGTGCATATGTATAACTGAATCATTTTTCTGTATACCTGAAATCATCACATTTGTTAATCAGCTGTACTCCAATAATTAAATTAAAAGTTTTAAAATATAGCTTTTTAAAACACACAAAAGAATTCCATTTATTGTTTAAAAGTGTATATGAAGAAAGAAGTAAGTAAGTTAATGGGATAACAAGCACCAAAATTAAGATAACAGATACTTGTAGTTCAGGGAAGGAGGATGACGTGTTTGGAAGAAGAGAATGAGATCTTAACCTATGTTAGTAATTGCTGTGGCCAGCACAGCAGGTAGGGAATCGAAAGTGGTCAACGCACAGTTTGGGAAAAGGGAACTAGAGACAGAATTAAGTCTTAAAGATGGGACCAGGGGACTCAAGACCTCTTGGGTCAAGAGCCCTGTTCCTTGGAGCCACATCACTTTTATTTAGTGTCTTGGCAAGCAGAAAGTATCTTGTGTTACGATGAAGTCCGCCTCCTGTGTCCCTGGTCACGTCACCCATTTTATTGATTACTTTAAACTGTCTGTTATTTTCTTGTACAAGGGCTATCACCTAGCTGGAGGTCATAGACCTGCATATGCCTTGGAAAAACATCTTAGTGTGTGCACAAGCAGTGTTCTGAACTTGCGCTGACCCGGCACTCCAAGGTCCACAGAATGTTTTTCCTTAGCTTAGCAGAATGTGACAACCCCAACTGATCAACCCGATGTACTTTTATTTGGGTTATGCTGTATTGCTATATTTTGCTTTTATTCTTTTCCCATGGCTATTTTCTCATGGCTTAGCCAGAGCAACAGGTGGCTATTAACTCTGCAAGTAATGTGCTTTATTTTTTTTAATTTGAGTGATAAATATACAGGTATTTGTTGTGTTTTTATCTTTGTAAACATCTGAGAGTTTCTAATTTTTAAAAAGGTAAATAGAGCAAAAAATCAAAACCAGTGAAAGGTGTTTTCAGGTACTGGAGTCACAGAACTAGAGAAACTACTCTTTCATATTTTTTTTTAAATTTTATTTTTCTCTTTTAATAAAAAAAATGGGTGTACATGTGTTCATATGTGCATCATGTGTACATATCATTTTTAGTTTTTGGAACCAGAAAGCCCATGTTAAAATTGGTATTTTGTTTATAAGAAAGGAACCTGAAGTACTTCCCTGGCAGTCCAGTGATTAAGACTCCATGCTTTCAAAGGAGGAGTCTCTTGTTTGATCCCTGGTCGGGAAACAGATGCCACATGCCCAAAAGATAATTAAATAAAATTAACAGAAAAAAGAAACCTGAAATTTTGGCTTTGTCTATATTCAAGTTGTTTCTAGCTGCTAAAGAACCTTTGATGGAAAACTAGACATGAAACATCATTGTGTGGTCATCTTCTAAAAACCAGCTCCATTTATTAAAAAAATTTTTTAAATTAATTTGGCTGCTCTGGATCATAGTCGCAGCACACAGGGTCTTCAGTCTGTAGTTGCAGTATGTGGGATCTTTGGTTGGGGTGTGTGAAGTCTTAGTTGTAGCGTGTGGGATCTAGATCTCTGACCAGAATCAAACCTCAGCCCTTTCATTGTCAGCATCGAATCTTAGCCACTAGATCACCAGGGAAGTCCCTCCATTAACTTGAACAGCATAATTTCAGATCCTCTCTTGAGTTTCAGGTTTTTTGGAGGGGGTTTGGAAATTTTTATTTTGTTGACTTATTTATTTTTGGGTGTGCTGGGTCTTCATTGCAGCATGCTGGCTTTCTCTAGTTGCAGCACATGGGGGCTTCTTGTAGAGCACAAGGCTCTAGAGTGTGCAGGCTCAGTAGCTGTGGCTCACGGGCTTCTCTAGTTGTGCCATGCAGGCTTAGTTGCCTCATGGCATAGGGATCTTAGTTCCCTGACTAGGCACTGAACTTGAGTCCCCTGCATTGGAAGGTAAATTCTTAACCACCAGAGCACTTGGAAAGTCCCAAGTTTAAGTTTTCTCAGCCTTACAATAGGGATCTTAGTATTAACCCGTAGGATTATGATGAGGTTCAAATGCTTACTTACGTTTTTATGAGAATTAACTGAGATAATTCACATAAAGCTCTTAGTACACTACTGGTCACGTCTAGTGAGGACTCAGTAGAAATGATTTACATAACTTTGCAATCTGGATTACCTTTCAATTATCTAAGTGTTACCTTTTTTAATGCTTTTTTTAAAAGATATTTATATTTATTTATTTATTTATTTATTTATTTGGCTACACCAGGTCTTAGTTTTGGCATTCGGGATCTTTAGTTGCAGTATGTGAAATCTAGTTCCCTGACCAGGGATTGAACCCAGGCCCCTGCATTAGGAGCACGGAGTCTTACCCACTGGACCACCAGGAAAGTCCCAATGCTTATTCTTGAACTGCATGAATATTCACTTTTTTCTTTTTTTAGCATACAGCATAAGGTTTCATCAACAAGTGTTATTTTGCTTCACGTTTCTTGATGTAGCATGTTTATATTACAGCTTGTTTACAAAGTAAAATCAAATGATATATTGGAGAAACTAGCTTTGAGTTCTCTGGACACCAGTGAGCAGACTGAATGGCAAAAACTTGTAAATGAAGCTAAGGAAAATCTACATAAAATCCAGGTATGTTTTCGCTGTTGAATACTAGAATATTCAGATTGATGGACTGATCTGCATTGTGTTGCCTTACCATGCCTGGCATTTATGCAACAGGATGATGAGTTTGTGATGAATTACTGCTTGGAGGCTCAGTGGATAACCTATGAAACCACCCAGGAAATGCTAAATTATGCCAAAACCAGGGTAAGTTTTTCTAATGTTTGTTCATGCTAATTTGTCTTATGCAAAAGAAATAACTTCCAGAAAGCTGAATTGTTTTTCTGTCAGTGATCTTTTTAAAGTGCATTTTTAATACATATATATTTTTTGCTGTTCCAAATGATGCCATTTTTTGCTATAGATGGTTCTCACTGATCTTTGAATGAATACTATTGCTAGTTATATTCCTTAAAATCAAGGTGTAATAGATGGGCAAAATGTGAGCTGTTTTCATGAAATGCATTGTTTTTAAGATATATAATTTCTTTATTCATCTCAGAGTTCAGTGCAATTTAATTTTTAAAAATGATTTTTTACTTTAATTCACAGAATGGAGAGCCTGATATAGCCAATATTCTAACTATGTTTCTTATTCATCTTAGCTTTTGAAGAAAGAAGATAAAACTGTTCTTGTCTATTCTGATGGCTTAAAAGAGGTAATTGCATTAGATTTATAGGTTAATTTGGGGATGAATGTACTAATAGAATATGCTTTTGACTTCAAGATAGGTCTGTACTTTTTCAAGAGCAAGTTACTTTAATACATTTTTCCTTATTGCAAAATGGGAATAATAATAGTACTTAAGGGTTATTTTGAAATAAAATGAAATATTTCCTCTTAAGTACTTTTACATAGTGATTGCTACCTCAAATAATTATAAATTATGATGATAGTTATGATGGTGTCAAAAAATATATGTGTGTGTACATGTACATACAGATCTTCGTAGACTTATGATGGAGTTATGTCCTGACCAACCCATCATTAAGCTGAAAATATCATAAGTCAAAAATACATTTAAGAAACTTTCCTGGCAGTCCAGTGGTTAAGACTCCATGTTCCCAATGCAGGGGGCACAGCTTCCATCCCTGCTCGGGGAACTAAGATCCTGCATGCAGATAAAAACAGTGCATATAATGCATCCAACCAACTGAACATCATAGTTCGGCCTCGCCTACGTTAAATGAGCTCAGAGACTTACATTAGCTAAAGTTGGGCAAAATCATCTAACACAAGGCCTACCTTGTAATAAAGTGTCAAATAGCTCGTGTAATTTATTGAATACTGTACTGAAAGTGAAAACACAAAATGGTTGAAAGGGTATCAGTTGTTTGGGATTTTGTGGCTGAAGGGGAGCTACACCTTCTTAATTCTTCCCAGCATTACAAGAAAGTATTGTCTTGTATATTGTCATTAACACAGGAAGAGATCAAAATTTGAAGTGTGGTTTCTATTGAATGCATATTGATTTTCCACCATCATAAAGTCAAAAAATCTTAAGTTGAACCATTGCATGTCAGGGACCATCTATATAATTTTTAACTCTTATCTCAAAGTAAATGTTTAGTACAATCCAGCTAGGTTTTACCAGAAGGTCATATTTATAAATCAGTGGGAAAACTAATTGATTTTGAAAGACACTTTCCCTGCTAAGCTTTAGGCACTTCCTATATCATCCATTGGGACTGAAACATTTGGAAGGCAGATTTAAAGGCACAGTTCCTCCTCTTTGCAGTTTTATTGCAATGACTGATTGGAAATGTTTCCATCAGTCCAAGTTTTATGTTTTGTGCTAAATAAAGGCAGTCATATTTACGGGTATTGACTTGTAATGCAGGATAAAAGGAAAATATGTGCAAGACTTCTAAAACAGAATGCCTAATTTTGGGTGTTTTTTATTTTAATGTTACTGCACACAATATTCAGACTGTCGGATTTCTTTTTAGGTACTAAGGGCTCATGCAAAATTGACTACTTTTTATGGAGCATTTGGACCAGACAAATTCAGGTGTGTACATTCCCATTTTTAAGTTTGGACTGTCATAAAAGATACAGCAATGCTTTGAATGAATTTGTGTTTCTAGGGAGTGAATGATAGAAAACGTTATCTTCCCTGCTAAACTTAAGGCACTTCCTACCTCATCCAGGTAAGGCAGACCACCTTACCTGCCTCCTGAGAAATCTGTATGCAGGTCAAGAAGCAATAGTTAGAACCAGACATGGAACAACAGACTGGTTTCAAATTGGAAAAGGAGTCCTCAAGGCAGTATATTGTTACCCTACTTATTTAACTTATGTGCAGAGTACATCATGTGAAATGCTGGGCTGGATGAAGCACAAGCTGGAATCAAGATTGCTGGGAGAAACATCAATAACCTCAGATATGCAGATGACACCACTCTTATGGCAGAAAGTGAAGAAGAACTAAAGAGCCTCTTGATGAAAGTGAAAGGAGAGTGAAAAAATTGGCCTAAAACTCAACATTCAGAAAACTAAGATCATGGCATCCAGTCCCATCACTTCATGGCAAATAGATGGGGAAACAATGGTAACAGTGAGAGACTATTTTTTTGGGGCTCCAAAATCACTGTAGCCATGAAATTAAAAGATGCTTGCTCCTTGAAAGAAAAGCTATGACCAACCTAGACAGCATATTAAAAAGCAGAGACATTACTTTTCTGACAAAGGTCCGTCCAATCAAAGCTAAGGCTTTTCCAGTAGTCATGTATGGATGTGACAGTTGGACTATAAAGAAAGCTGAGCACCGAAGAATTGATGCTTTTGAACTGTGGTGTTGGAGAAGATGCTTGAGAGTCCCTTGGCCTGCAGGAAGATCAAACCAGTCAGTCCTAAAGGAAATCAGTCCTGAGTATTCACTGGAAAGACTGATGGTAAAGCTGAAACTCCAGTACTTTGGCCACCTGATAGGAAGAACTGATTCGTTGGAAAAGACCCTGATGCTGGGAAAGACTGAAGGCAGGAG
Organism: Ovis canadensis; assembly: GCF_042477335.2. NCBI lineage: Eukaryota > Metazoa > Chordata > Mammalia > Artiodactyla > Bovidae > Ovis > Ovis canadensis. The sequence continues at coordinate 63,273,000 of NC_091261.1, read as the reverse complement.
GAGAAGGAGATGACAGAAGATGAGACAGTTGGATGGCGTCACCGACTTGATGGACATGAGTTTGAGCAAGCTCTGGGAGTTGGTGATGGACAGGGAAGCTTGGCATGCTACAGTCCATGAGGTCACAGAGTTAGACATGACTGAGCGACTGAACTGACAGCATCCATTGGGTTTGAAACATTTGGAAGGCAGATTTAAAGGCACATACCTTTGGCCATAGCAATTCACTTCTGGAAATTAATTCTATTAGATATACTAAGGTGCGCCAAGAAAGCATTTATAAATATGCAGTATAGCTACTTCAAACATAAGTTTATTTATCATGATAAACTAACAACGAAGGAAGCTTTATTTTTTTCCTTGTGGCTCTTCAGTTACCCCAATACTATCATTAAACATTCTACCTTTTCAGTGCTGACTGAAAATGTTACCTTAATTACATATTAAAATTCTCATGTGTATTTAAGTTTCTGAAATATAATTGTGTTCACTTGATCTCATCTCTGTTCATTCACCAGTATCCAATAGTTTTAATTAAGGTAGCTTTAAAATGTCCTATTAACTGATAGACTAGTCCTACTATGCTTATTTTTCAGAATTTGGGGGATTACTCTTTTCTGTATGAAAGAGTCAGAATCAGCTTATTCAGTTTTTTAAAAATCTTATTTTTGTTGGATTTTTTTATTATTTTTTTTAAATGGGAATGTGCTGAACCTAAGATCAGTGTGGGGAGAACCACTATCTACAATATCAAATCTCATATTTAACGACAGTATGTGTCTTCCTTGGAGGAGGAAATGGCAACCCATTCCAGTATTCTTGCCTGGGCAATCCCATGGACAGAGGAGCCTGGTGGGCTGCAGTCCATGGGATCACAGAGTCGGACACGACTTAGCAACTGAGCCCACACACACGTGTCTTCCTACTCATCCTGTTCTTTTCTTATATTCCTGAGTGATAGCTACTCAGTTATCTTCATGTAGATTTTGTATACTTTATGTGAATTTTGTTCTTTCTTCCTATGATTACAAATGGAACTTTATCATATTCTCGAAAGAATATAGAAGCTATTGATTTTTTTTTGATTTTTTAAAAATTACTTTTAAATCAGTTACCTTATTGAACTCCTTTTTTTTTTGCTTAGAGTAATATTTCAGTTAATCTTGCTTTTTCCAAGTATATTATTATATATGCAAATAATGATAATTTTGCTTCATTTTTTCCTCATTTCTTGCCCAATTTCATTGACTGATACTTGTAGAACATTATTAAATAATGGTGGTAAATAGACATCCTTCTGTTATTCCTGATGTTAGTGAAAATGCTTATTTTGTCTTATTTAATCATGACCCAGGCTTGTAGAGTATTGTCTTTTTGTCATTTTAAGGAAGTGTTCATCTTGTATTTCTGAGCTTTAATTAAGACTGGGTAGTCACTACAGCATTATTGATTATAGCAAAAGACTGGAAATAACCCTAAGATTCACCTGTGGGGGGTTTAGTTAGATTATAGTAAATCCATGCCGTGGAATCATAAGTAGTCCTTAAAAAGAATAATAACTATATTTACTCGTTTGGTACAAGTGCCAAGATAATATAAAATGAATTTTTTCAAGTATAAACAGTATATATTAAAAATTCATGGAAATCATTCATTTAAAATTTAAAATGGTTGCTTGAATATGTAGTGATTATTTCAGAAAGGGTCTATAAGAAGAGCTGTGCCTTCTGGGGGAGGGAAATACAGGAATTCCATAGGTCTGGATAAGAAGGAGACTAACTATAATCTTTCGTATTTTTTTTTAGTTAATATGTATAATGATATCCACTTGTATAACCTTACTATATATTTTTAAACTATTAGCTTCTTTCCTGTTTTTGACTTTGCAGTGGTAGTTCTTGGATTGAATTTCTGAATAATGAAGATGACCTTAAGGATATTTTTTTACAGCTGAGAGAAGGAAACCTTGTTTGTGCACAGTACCTCTGGCTGAGACATCGGGTAATTTCTTTTGCATTTTTTTCTGAGTGGCTTTATAGTTCCCTAGAGATGTTATTGAATCAGTATTGGAAACAAATGAGGTGGCAGGAGTGACTGGGCAATGGGGCGTTTTCAGACTGTTTTGATAAAAGAGAAAACTGTCCTCTGATGATATTAACTCAGAGGAAATATGATGATAAAATAGGAATTTACATTGTCCCATCATTCAGAGTCTAGTTGGCTCCTAAACTTAGCTCAAGAGGTAACATTCTATTAAACAGCTTATTGACACAGTTTATTCACACCTTCTTTGTGAATGGTGGAGAGCATAGTCCTGTTGCAGCTCAGATAGTGGTAAAGCGTTGCTTATTAGAGTTGCTGCTCTAAATCACCTGAGTAGTGATATAGGATATTAAGTCTGAAGAGCAGGATCTGGGTGTGAAGCTGTTAAAGACACATGCTTGTTAGGGTTTATACTGTCACCTTCAGTTAAGTTTTCCTTAGAATGGCATCTCTGCCAGTTCCTCTGCCTCAATTTATTAGCTTGTATTTGCTGCCGTGAGGTTTCATGGAATTTGGCTACCAACTCGAATCATTTGCTTTAAGGGTCAGTATTAAATCAGAAAAATATTTCTTGAAATAATTTCCTAATAAGTCTTTCCCTCTTGGGAGGCTCTCAGTTTAAATTTGTCAGATAAATCTTAGTTTCTCACTCTATGATTTAGGCAAACTTTGAAAGCAGATTTGATGTGAAAATGCTTGAGAACTTGCTCAACTCAATTTCTACACCAGTCTCTCTGCAAAAGCTTTGTCCATGGCTTAAAAACGATGTGATCCCATTTGTGAGAAAGACTGTACCTGAAGGACAGGTAAGTTGTTGTCAGTGTTTCTACTCTGGATGATTCAATTTTATTTTTTACTTTATATTGTTAAAGATTAAGTCATGCTAACACCAGGTAGTTCATTTTAGTATCTCTTTTGAAAGATTATTATGGAAGTTCTAAATGATTTCAGTGATTATCTATTTGTACTTTATATGATGTATCTATTTCAGAAAATTCTTGCGAAATGGTTGGAGCAAGCAGCCAGGAACCTTGAATTAACTGATAAGGTAATACCAGTATACTTAGTAGTAAAGAGACATTTCAAGTACTCCCCATTTTACTTTAAAAATAAAAACATTATTTTTAATGGTTTCTAATATTTTTTTAAAGGCAAACTGGCCAGAAAATGGGCTTCAACTGGCAGAGGTATTTTTTACAGCAGAAAATGAATTGGGATTGGCATCCTCTTGGAGTTGGAGTTCCTTGGTATGATACAAAAAAGAAATTTTTAGTAATAAAATATTTGATTCTTTACCGTCTTAGCCTCCAAGAGAGCCCAATTAAAAAGTATTTAATTTATATTAAAAAGTTTGTCTCTGTAGTTAGACATATCTGCCTCTTACATTTTCTTTCTTTGTGTTCTTTTGTTGTGTACATTTACAATCCACAAAAAGGAAAATTAGCTTTTTTTCTTCCTAATGTTTCTGTCACAACTTCAACCTGTCCTAATGCACTGTTTTTTTCTTTACTGAACCAAAGGGAAACAATATATAAACATACTCCTAAGTAGCCTAGTTGGGATTTTATGTATTAGTAGCATTTCATAGTCCTTTAAAAGGCAAAACTTAATAATGCATTAGGATTAGTTTTTAAAAGCTATATCAGGTTTATTTTTATTTAAACTAGTAAACTACTTCTAGTTTTGATTGCCTTTCTTAGACATTCCAACAGTCATAATGGCTTAAGAATCAAAGAATTTTTTAAATGATCAAATTGAAAAAAGGTTGGAACTTTCTGACTGACCAAAAAAATAGTGACGCTAGAAGGAGAACTGAGAGCAGGAATATTGATGTCACGTATAGTGTTAGTTTGAGATTAATGAACTGAATTCATTATTTGGTTTCTAAATTTCTTAAGTTTATTGATTTTTCCCTTCATATTTCTGGAAACTAGAAAGCATTCATTGTATTAAAAAAAAAAGTGCATTCTTGTATTTTAAAAAATGTTCGTTGTGGGGGGGTACCATAATTTAGTTTATAAACGAATATTGAGACACCTCAATATATAATCTCAACTCTGAGGTATCAAGTACTTAAGGACCAGAAGGTGTGACTTTTTGGAACATACGTACATTATGAAATTACACTTATTCCTTAATCCTCCTGCTTTCTGATACAGCAGTTTCTTGTTATTATTTATATTTACTGATGATTATATACTATTAAGAATAAAATAAGAATTTTTTCTGTAGGTTGCAAGCAGTATATTGATATTATATAATCTTTATATGTTATAATGTATAAAGTATATTGATCATTATATATGTTTTTCCACAAGAGAGCTTTTCCTCTTTCTCTTCCCTAATTGCCTTTTATCAAGTGAAAATTCTGTGTCTTGTATATAGCTCTAGGAAATGTCATAGCTTTATATCTGGTTTTCATCTGTAGCTTTATATCTATGTGGTTGGAACATTGAGGACCATCTAAATGATGTTTGTGTACCTAAGTATATTTGGGGTTCTGAAAAAATATTACACTGTATTAATAGTTTTTTCTATTTTTTTAAGAAAGAAAAATTTCAGATTTCTATTGGATTCTGATCTGTTAATTTGTACTAGTTAATTTTAGTTAGACTTATACAAAATTTAAAGGCATAAGTTACTAGTTTCCTCTTATTTGTCTTTCCCTCACACATTTATTTCATATCTGTAACAACTTCAACACTTTGGTTTTATAAGGATAATCAAAACACGGAGGAAGTATGTCAGTTAAGGACTTTGGTAAATAACCTTCGAGAGTTAATCACACTGCATAGGAAATACAACTGCAAATTAGCCCTCTCTGATTTTGAGAAGGTAAGTAAAAGTCTAGATTTATCAGAATTATTTTACCACAGTCAACATGACTAGAGTTTGCATTTATGCCATCTTTATGTTGACATCCAGGAGGATACAACCACCATTGTATTCCGAATGTTTGATAAAGTGCTGGCCCCCGAGCTTATTCCTTCCATCTTCCAGAAGTTTATAAGAGTTTACATGCATGAACATGACTTACAGGAGGAGGAACTGCTCCTTTTGTACATAGAGGTAACTTCTCTTTTTCCTGGATCCGTGCAGTATGTCGTTGTATTAAATGTTTAACTCTTTGAGGAATGTGGATACTTAACATTAGGATTTGTGCAGCGTATTGTTGTTAAGAATGTGAGTTAACTCTGCTACTAATTGACTGGTAACCGTGACACAATGGGATAATATTAGGGCTTTCTGCAAATGGCTGTTGTGAAATAATAGAAGTATGAACAAAGTTTTCTGTGCCATGTAAAACTGAAGACCAAGGTTTTGGCAATTTTGCACTGTTGACCATTGTTCATCATTCATAACTAAGTAGAAGTTTTTGGTTTTTTACATATCCATACAAGCTGTTTCTCTGTATTTATTTATGTGTGTGGGGATTGGTTTTGTTTCTTTGTTTTCTAGTGAGTTTTAAATTTAAACAAAATGTTTGTCTCATTTTAGGATTTACTGAAGAGATGTAGCTCAAAGTTCACCTCACTCTTTGATACAGCCTGGGAAGCAAAAGCCATGGCAGTTATAGGGTGTTTATCTGACACAGATGTAAGTAAATAGTCATCATGTATGTTTTTCTTCTGAGCATTGCATCCTTTCTTAAAAGTTTTTTTTTCTGGCCACAAAAGCAGCAGATACTTTTTGCTGTTCACCTGGAACTGCCGCAACATTGTTAGTTGGCTATATTTCCCAGTACAGAATAAAAGTTTAAAGTTTGAAAAAAATAAATATCAAAAAGCAAAACCAAGAAAAAGCAATACATATTTGTTAGGAAGAATTTGTATAATATTAAAAAAAGAATAAAAAGAAAATAAAATCACAATCACCCATGATTCTTTTTTCTCATGAAAATAAAAAGTGGAAAGTCTTCTCATTCCCACCTGCAGAAATACTGCGTGGATATTTGAATGCATGGATTTCCAGCATTTCTATGGTCTTACAAACATACAGTTTTTAATATATTTATCACATACCTTTATTTTGACTTCACACTGTTTTTAGTCATTATTGTAAAATGTGAATAAAATCATAGAAAAGCCATTTTTAGACAGAGACTATAGAAAATAATGACTTAAGATGTGTGACTAATGGAAGAAATACATGGTTTTGCTGTCAGAAGATGAAATATTCTCGAGTTTCCTTACAGCAGATACAGGGCACCTGCTGTAGATTGAGCAGCATTGTTAATTTGCATGAAACGTAAATCCAAGGGCTAGTCACTGTTGGTGTGTGTGTCTTGGTAGCTCATATTTGATGCTGTGCTCAAGATAATGTATGCCGCCGTGGTCCCCTGGAGTGCAGCTGTGGAGCAGCTGGTGAAACAGCACCTAGAGATGGACCATCCCAAGTAAGATTACAGTCTCCTGATATACTTTTTCGGTGTTGGATAAACTGTTTTGAGTTGAAATTAACATTTTTTTCTGTCCTTTACTGTGTCTCTTAGTATTTCATAACAAAGATAGTCCATGTTAATATCAATAAATTTACTTGTAGGGTCAAGCTATTACAGGAAAGTTACAAACTAATGGAGATGAAAAAACTTTTACGAGGCTATGGAATAAGGGAGGTGAATCTCTTAAACAAAGAAATAATGGTAAGTCCAATAATTGAAGACTCTTTTAACACTTTTGTTCCACTTCTAGAACACCATGGGAAATGTGACCGGGTTTTACATTCTTAAAGATTCATATACCTAGGTTCTTCACTACTTTCCTTTTGTTAGATAGGATGTTAACAGAGTGTTTGATTAGTTATTAAAACAGTAAAGACAACAGATAATTAAGGAGCTAAAGAAGCAGATTACATCATAATTTGTGTACTGTAAATATATATAATTTTTACTTATCAATTAAATCTCAATAAAGCTAAGGGGAACCAAAAAAAGTGAAAGGATTGTCATTAAATTCAGAATACAAATTGTGTTTTAATTCTTCATACAGTTTAGTTTTTGCTACATTCTTTTAATTACATAAACATGATTTCTGGGTTCTCTGTGAGATTTCATAACAAAGAAATATGAATTCTCTCTATTTCAGAGGGTGGTTAGATACATTCTCAAACAAGACGTCCCATCTTCTTTAGAAGATGCTTTGAAGGTGGCCGAAGCATATATGTTGCCTAAAGATGAAATCTACAGTCTAAGGATTATTGACCTGATTGATAGAGAACAGGTGTGAAAGGTTTATATTATTCTTACTTTTATCCATATGTGGTTTCTTTGTTTTGAGTTTTTTAAAGATTTAACTATCAAATTATACAAAAAGACAAGCATTAAAGCAAAGTTATACTAACATTAGGCGTTAGATTGGCCTCTATCTATAGTTTTTTTTCTTTTAAAGTATTTTGTGAGTACCTAAAGAGCTTGCATGGGAGAAGGCAATGGCACCCCACTCCGGTACTCTTGCCTGGAAAGTCCCATGGACGGAGGAGCCTGGTGGGCTGCAGGCCATGGGGTTGCGAAGAGTCGGACATGACTGAGCAACTTCACTTTCACTTTTCACTTTCATGCTTTGGAGAAGGAAATGGCAGCCCACTCCAGTGTTCTTGCCTGGAGAATCCCAGGGACGGGGGAGCCTAGTGGGCTGCCGTCTATGGTGTTGCACAGAGTCAGACACGACTGAAGCGGCACAACAGCAGCAGCAGCAGAGCTTTCATTGTCTTTGGTAGTTAACAAAGCTTAGCTCATGTTTTATGTATGCTATAAGACCCTTTGTTTCCAGAATAGGATGTGGGTTTATTTTTGTATTTTTAAGTGTCTTTATATAATTCTAAAACTGTTAGGCATACCTGAGAATTACAAAGGGTAGTATTTTAATTTTTTTGTTTTCTGTCATATGAAACAATTTTCAGATGTTTAAACCATGGAATCATAATCTGTTTTTTAAAATGATATCATTTCATCTTTAAATAATAAAGTTAAGAGGTAAATCCAAATCATTGCTTCCCAGTACCAGCTGTTTTTTCTTCCTTTCAAACTCTGATTGTAGGGTGAAGACTGTGTCCTTCTGTTGAGGTCTTTGCCTCTTGCTGAAGCTAAGAAAACTGCAGAAAGAGTAATCATATGGGCACGACTGGCTTTACAGGAAGAACCAGATACTTCTAATGAGGTGAGATTTTTACTCAATAAAATGAAGATAAATCCAGTTTTTATGGCTATTTATCAATAGGATAGAAGACAGACTCACAGGTAAGAGTATTTGTCCTTCTCAGTGCTACAGTGGCCTAATATGAAAATCCCCGTTTACTGTGTCAAAAAGTTATCATATAGAAATAAAAAGCAAATATGACTGCCTTGGAGCAGGGCCTCTGTGCCCACACTGAGTAATCTAGGATCTGCAGATCAGAAGGAATAATTAAAGCACCTGTTGGACATAGTTTTCCCTGATGCCTTAAAGTGTAAACAATGTTTTACATTGCATGGGGCATAATCATTACTCTCAAGTAATGTCAGCCACAGAAACAATGTATATCTAATCTGAGAACAGAACCTTGAAATTTAGAAGCAGTTATCAGAAAGCCAATTTAGGATAGACAGATAAGGGACCAAAAACCTAATTTATCCAGGGGAGGTGAGTTTTTAGAACCTTTGCAGATACTTACTTGCCAGTCTTTCTCAGTGATTCACTTCAATCTTTTCCTTTTTTTCCCATTGCAGGCCCCCCCCCCCGCTTTTTTTTTTTTTTTGGAGGTGGGGGCTGCTCCTGGTCTTAGTTGCTGCATTTGGGATTTAGTTCCCTAACCAGGGGTCAAACCCAAGCCCCCTGCATTGGGAGCATAGACCACCAGAGAAGTCTCCACTTCAGTCATTTTTTTACCTTTAGGGAAATGATTTTTTTAAACACCTAAAATTTATTATCCTCTTATTGTTTCCTAAGCATTAAAGTACTTCAAATGGATTACCATTTCTTCCTTATAGTAAAGCAGTAAACATTGCTGTGAAGGAGGCCCTGTTGTTAGCTCCTTACTGATTGAGTTTAGAAACTAAAATTTTAAAATTAGTGGCTTTCCCAAGAGTATTTGGAAAGTGGCAGCGCCTCATTTAAAACTCTGTGTTCTCAACCACCAGCTTCAACTACAACCCATGATCAAAATGTTTGAGTACTTCATATGAACCCGACCCTTACTAAGCCTTTTACATACATCATTTCTTTAAATTAAAGCTTTTCCCAAGTTGGTTTTCTTATCTTAAAAAAAAAACTTTTTTTTTTTCTTTTTTGGTCTTGAGGATAATGATTATTTCTTAGACTTCTGATTTCTATACTAAACAAGTTCAGTTTTTTTAACTTTTCCAGAGAGCTTTATCCAGATGGTTTTCTCAAATAATAAGTATAAGCTTATTAAAAGAAACAAAATCCAAATGCTTATTAATTACAGTGTAACTGAAAGGTGATGTGGGAGATTTGCATATTCTGTAGTTTCCCTAAATCATACATCCAAGAGTCCGTTTGGTATTTCTCGTATTGGGGTCACACAGAGTCGGACACGACTGAAGCGACTTAGCAGCAGCTTATATAGTATTCATTTGTCATCCTTTCCTTGAGTGCCCAACTCCCTATAACACAGACCTTACAACTGTTCAGCCATTTCTATTATTTATTCTGATTCTGTGCTTTTTATGTATTTGTTTATATATGCACTACCTATATAATGGCAGATAGAAGAAATAGACTTCATTTGCATTTCTCTTTTTAGGACAAGGCCTGGAGACTGTCTGTAGCAAAGACATCAGTGGACATTCTTAAAATACTTTGCAACAGTCAGAAAGGTAGTTTCCATTTCTCTTCCCTTACTTTGGTTTAGTTCTAAAATTGATCCTTTTCAGGAGCAGCTATCAGTGACATCTGCCATACTGGTGCACAGGCTCTGATTGTATCTTTTTGTTTGCTTGGCTCTGACTGTATGTTTTCATTCGTTTGTTTGTAATATTTATTTATTTGACTGCACCAGCTCTTTTTGCAGCATGTGGGATCTAGTTTCCTGACTAGGGACTGAACCCGGGCTCCCTGCATTGGGAGTGTGGAATCTTAGCCGCTGGACCACCGATGAAATCTTCTGATTGTCTTGTTTGATCCCACACATTTTTCTTCAGGAAAAGCCTTCCTTGCCTTATTCTTTTGATTAGCAGTGTAAGAGCAGAATCATCTAAGAGTAGCTCATCATTTGTATATACTTCAGTGACTGTTTAATACCAGGCTAGATTTCTCTGGTGCCTTACACTGTTTACTCACATTGCTCATTTACCATTTGATTATGACTGAGGAAAAAACCATTTAACCTTGAACTTAAAACAGTTAGCAAGGGACTTCCCCAGCAATCCAGTGATTAAGAGTCCACCTTCCATGGAGAGGGGGCTCGAGTTTGATCCCCAGTCAGGGAACTAAGGTCCCATATGCCCTGAGGTGTGGCCAAAATGTTTGAAAAAATAAATGTACTATTTCCAATAAGAAAAGTTAGAACAGACGAATAATTACCAAAGTAACTCTCTTGGGGGAAAAAAATCTAGAATTTATTTCAGAAAAATTGCCATTTCTCATGTAACCAAAAAACTTCTCTTTTCTACTTTCAAAGAGAATACTTAGGTTTCTTCTTTTTTAATTGGAGGATAGTCACTTTACAGTGTTGTATGGTTTCTGCCATACATCACCATGAATCAGCCATAGGCTTACTTCTGTCCCCTCCCTCTTGAATCTCCCTCCCTAGATTTCTTTTTGTGCTTACTTAAATTGTCTTCTATCAGAATCTGAAAAGAACTACTGAAGATTTGAGAAAACCAAAGTGAATTAAAATTTTAGCTTTTAAAAATTCTGATACTATCAGAATTTGGATGTCTTCGATAACTTTTAAAAATTGAATTACAGACAATCTACAGAAGGATGAATGGGAAGAAACCTTGAAACAGTTTAAAACTGTTGCTAGCTTACAGGTAAGTTAAGCCATGTTGGACATTATTACCTGGCTAATCAGTGCATTTGACATAAATGATCAGTTCCTCCTTAAGATTTTCTGCACCAGCCTTCAGGAACTTTAGATATACTGGTTTTCCTTTTCTCTTTTTTAAACAAGTAATTTTATTTATTCATTTACTTTTGGCTATGCTGAGTCTTCCTTGCTGTGCAGGGTTTTTCTCTACTTTCCAGTTGCAGTGCTCAGGCTTCTCATTGTGGTGGCTTCTCTTGTTAGCGGCGCATAAGCTTCAGTAATTGTGGTGCAGAGGTTCAATAGTTGTGGTTCCCGGACTGTAAATCATAGGCTCGATAGTTGTGGTGCCCAGGATTAGTTGCTCTACCACTTCAATCCCGAACCAGGGATTGAACCTGTGTCTCCTGCATTGGGCAGGTAGATTCTTTACCACTGTCTCTTTTTTTTTGGAAGCAGCTTTAATACAATATAATTCACACACCATACATCTCATCCATTTGAAGTGTATGTATAATTTGCTAACCCTTTCGATGTACTGCATTACTGTTTAAATCATGGTAAGGTACATACAATGTAAAATTGGCCATTTTAACCATTTTTCAATATACAATTCAGTGGTGATGACTCCATTCACAATGTTGTACAACCATCATCGGTGTCTGCTTTTTATCACCTCAAGCAGAAACTTTGCATCGTTCAGCAATATAACTCCCCATTCCTCTCTTCCTGCAGCGCCCGGTAACCTCTAATCAACTCTTTATCTCTATGAATTTGCCTCTTCTAGAAATTTCATAAAAGTGGAATCATGCAATATTTGTCCTTTGGTGTCTGACATTTTTTGCTTAGTATAATGTTTTCAAGGTTCATTCATGTTGTAGGATGTATAGAACTTCCTTCCTTCCTCTGAATAATATTCCACTGTACAGCTCTACCACATTTTTGTTTATTTCTTGATGGCCCCTCAGTTTGTTTTCACATTGGGGCTGTTGTCAATAATGCTGCATTGCCCGTGGATGTACAAATATCCATTAAGTTCCTGCTTTCAGTGCCTTTGGGTATATACCCGGGAGAGGAATTGCCGAGTCATATGGCAATTCTGTGTTGTTTTAACTTTTTAAGAAATGTTCTCTCTTTTTTGAACTAGTCAGTTGTTCATGTAAGATTCTAACTGTTGATTCTTGACCCAAATACCCGCATATAAGCGAAGGGGAACTAAAGAGTCTCTTGATGAAGGTGAAAGAGGAGAGTGAAAAAGCTGGCTTAGAATTCAGCATTAAAAAACTAAGGTCATGGCATCTGGTCCCATCACTTCATGGCAGATAGAAGGGGAAAAAGCAGAAGCAGTGACAGATTTTCTTTACTTGGGCTCCAAAATCACTGCGGATGCTGACTGCGGCCATGGAATTAGAAGACAGTTGCTCCTTGGAAACCTAGGCAGAGTATTAAAAAGCAGAGACATCACTTTTCTGACAAAGCTCTGTATGGTCAAAGCTATGGTTTTTCCAGTAGTAGTGTGGAGATGTGAGAGCTGGACCACAAAGAAGGCTGAGTGACAAAGAATTGATGCTTTCATATTGTGATGCTAGAGAAGACTCTTGATAGTCCCTTGGGCTGCAAGGAGATCAGACCAGTCAATCCTAAAGAAAATTAACCCTGAATATTCAATGGAAGGACTGATACTGAAGCTGAAGCTCCGTTACTTTGGCCACCTGATACAAAGAGTTGACTCATTGGAAAAGACCCTGATGCTGGGAAAAATTGAAGGCAAAAGGAGAATAGAGCAGAGGATGAAATAACATCACTGACTTAATGGACATGAATTTGAGTAAACTCCAGGAGACAGTGGAGGACAAAGAGGCCTGGCGTGGTGCAGTCCATGGCGTTGCAAAGAGTTGGACACAACTTAGTGACTAAATAACAACTCTTTTTAAACTATATTCTATCAATCGTTTATGCCTTTTTTAAAAAACCATTTTGATTTAAGGTATCTGTATAGATTATTTAATTCCAATGACCCTGAATGATGGCTAATAGTAGCCATCACTTACTTAGTTCTTAGCATGTACTATACATGATTCTAGGGGCTTCTCATGTGCTATCTAATTGTCAGAGTAGCTCCCCACAGAGGTTACTATTACCATTCTCCTTTATAGAGGAGGAACTTGAGAAACCATAGTGTTTCAAAATATTGTGAAAGACAGCAAATTTTATGTAGAAACCGGTCCAAAAGATGACTATCTACTTCATAATGTCTTTTTTTCTATATAGTTTCATTCTAGGCAGTTTGCTTTTTCTTGAAAATTAATTTCTGTTCACTTTGAACGGATTAACTGTCTTCAGATGTGAAATTTGAAATTAACTTTATTTTGGCTCCAGGTCTTTCCTAATGTGAAAAGACTTTGTAAATAGAAGGGCTATCAGGGCTCGCCGATAAGTAGGAAATGGAGTACATACAAGGATCTCTTTGTGAAAACTTGAAGTAAATGGCAAATGTAACTCTCAACTGTTTTATCTCGAAGTATTAAAAGAAGAAATAATTTATCTCAATTTATTGTACCACGGTTTCTCAAAGAATAGCCTATGGAATCCCAGGGGTCTCTGAGACCCTCTCAGGGAGTCCATCAGATTAAACCTATATTTATAGGAAAAATAAGAAGTGATTTGTTCTTTCCATCCATATTCTCTCATGAGAGTAGCGGGGTTTTCAGAAGCTTCATGCTGTGATAACATTGTCACTCCAAAGGCTGATAGAATGTGCATTTTTATATGCTCATGTATTTTAAATTTTTGTTTAATTTCTAATACAGTAGACATTGATATCTCATTAAAATTTGGGGGAGGGCCCTATTTTGCTTTTTGGTTGTGCTGGGTCTTCATTGCTGTGCAGACTTTTCTCTAGTTTCAGAGAGGAGGGGCTACGCTCTAGTTGTGATGCTCAGGCTTCTCGTGGTGGCTTCTATCGTTGGGCTCTTGGGCGCACAGACATCAGTAGTTGCAGCTCCTGGGCCTAGTTGCTCCTCGGCCTGTGGGATCTTCCTGAACCAGGGATCAAACCTGTCTCCTGCACTGGCAGGCAAATTCTTGTCCACTGAGCCACCTGGAAAGCACCCCTCAATAGTTTTTAAGAGTATAAAGAGGTGCTGCACCCCTAAAGTTTGAGACCTTCCATTTTAAACAATAGATGTCTTCATGTAAAGCACCCAGGCCAGGACTCAGCATGAGTTAACTTCTCCAAATTCTTGTTACATTTGAAAATTGCAGATCTTTTAAAGCAACAGTTTTGATCTAAGCAAAGCTGTGTTTAGTTATGCTACTATTTGTGGAGCATTCCTTGTGCCAGGTGTAGTGGGGAGAGGCCAAGGATGCTGCTAAACAACCTCTTGTACCCAGACAGCCTCTGCAGGAAACAGTTATCTGGCAGGTAGAGAAACGCTGCTCTAAAGTGTGGTGTCAAAAAAGTCCCCCTCACTTCCTCTTGGTGCCCTTCCTCAGGCTTCAGGAGGACTTTTTTTATTGGGTTGGAAAAGTAAATCCTAGTTCTGGAGTTAGAAGCCAACCAGGAGTTATTACAGAAAACAGCACAGCTGGCTTCTTCAAGCTGCCAGGGTGGAATTGCACAAACCTAGTACTTAACCCCTTTCTCCTTCTGTTCAGGGTTAGGTTTAGAATTACTGAGAATTGCAGTAGGTTTAGAATTACAACAGAATTACTGAGCCAAATACACTCAGCAGTGTTGAAGTTAGGAAAACCCTGGGTGAAAGTGATATTTTCCCCAGTCCCAACCTTTATATAAGTTACTTTTGAAATATAGAGACTTAAATTCTTAATTTACAAGGGAGAAAAGAGAGATTCATGACACACCAGTGATGTTCAGCCATGGATGAACTGAACAGACATGGGGCTTTGTCTCGCTTGCCTTACTGCAGGAGAACTTTGAGGTCTTTCTTTCATTTGAAGATTACAGCAAGAGTTCTCTGGTAGCAGAGCTCCGGGAGCAGCACATTAAAGCTCACCAAATTGCACAGGCTAAACACAAACCCTATAGGCCAGCAGAGCCCCGGGCTGCTGAGGAACAGAGGCTGAGCGCTGAGTCCAAGCTGCACCGACAGGCGCTGACCCTGCAGGTGTCCAGGCAAGAGCTGGAAGCCGAGCTGACCTTGAGGGCCTTGAGCGATGGGAACGTAGAAGCTGCCTTGAGAAAATGCAGGTGAGTTCTTAGTCCTCAGATCACACAGCTCATCAGAAAGGAACACCGACTTCATTTATTTCTTTGATGATAAGGATAGGGTTGGTGGTAAGTCAGAAAGAGAAATACAAATACCGTATATTAACACATACATGTGGAATCCGAAAAAATTGGTATAGGTGCTCTTATTTACAAAGCAAAACTAGAGATACAAGCATAGAGAACAAGCATACGGACACCACGGGGAATGGGGGAGGGGGATGAGTTGGGAGATTGAGATGACACATAGATACTACTGATGCTATGTATGACATAGATAGCTAATGGGAACCTACTGTATAGCACAGGGAACTCTGCTTTGTGGTGACCTAAACGGGAAATCTGGGGAAGGCAATGGCACTCCACCCCAGTACTCTTGCCTAGAAAATCCAATGGACAGAGGAGCCTGGTGGGCTGCAGTCCATGGGGTCGCACAGAGTCGGACACGACTGAAGTGACTTAGCAGCAGCAGCAGCAAACAGGAAATCCAAAAAAAGAGAAAAGAGTATATGTATGTATCTATACTCATATATATACAAGAGTATATGCATGTATATATAAAGAGGATATATGTATACATATAGTTGATTCACTTTGCTGCACAACAGAAACTAATACGACATTGTGAAGCAACTATAATTTAATCAACAATTTTTTTTAAAGCTATAAGCCTAATTTTCAAGAAGCAATAAAAAATGTAAAAAGATAGGTAGGGCTGGTGACCCTTTCACTTCCGCAGAAATGACTCTTGGTTTCTCACCCTGAGAGCCTGTCTTGGTCGCCTGAGTCAGAAAGAGGGAGTGTAGAAGTCTAGTAACTGACCCTCAAGTATCTGAGTGGTTCAGATAACTGAACCATTGAGTGTAGGTCATCCTGCACTACAACACTACCCCAAGCGAGTTTTCACTGTAGACTGTGAAAACATTTAAAGACATTGTACATGCTGGTAGTGATTATACATTAGTCCAAGTAAGGCAAACACATCTGCTTCCCATGTGAGTGTTCTAACTTCTGATACTGGCTTTCTTCTAAAGGGACTTGTTTAAATATCACTGCAATACCGACACTGGGCAGTTCCTGTTCCTGACGTGTCAGAAGCTGTGTCACATGTTGGCCAGTGGTGTTCCAATGACAGTACCTGTGGGTCTAAATCTTCCCTCCGAGATACACGAGCTTGCATGCCAGGCTGCCACCATCTGCAGTCCAGGTGACAAGATTTATAATCTACATAGTTTTATGTTCTCTGCTTCATTCCATTTTTGTGTAGCTAATGCTCTCCTCTTACAACTGGCCATGTGAAGGTATGGAGAGATCGTTACCCCCTTTCACAAAGGGGCACTTATAATTGAATCTCTGTGGGGATTACTATTTTTAAATATTCCCAAAGTTAGCAATGTCATTAAAAAAAAATATTTATTTATCTATTTGGCTATGCCAGGTCTTAGTTGTAACAAGCGGGGTCTTTAGTTGCAGCGGGTGAGAGCTAGTTCTCTGATCAGGGATCGAACCCAGGCCCCCTGAATTGGGAGTGTAGAGGCTTAGCCTCTGGACCACCAGAGAAGTCCCAGCAATGTCATTTCTGATTGTTGACAATACTCATTTTCAGGGGATGGTGAAATTCCTTTCCTCCCCATATCTGATCTTACTTTCCAGTCAAGCTTAAGAAAAATATTGACCTGTATTATTTAGGGTAGTCAAAGCTATGTGAAAACCTTTCTGTCTACTTTGTGGCCTGTCTTAGGATTTTGAATGATAATTATTAGAAAGATTTGTTGTTGTTGTTATTCTAAACACATAAAATAATAGTTTAATGATTTTTCTCCACTTTCAGATTTTTTACTGGATGCCTTAGAACTCTGTAAATATACTTTGATGGCAGTGGAGCTTTCCAGACAGTGCCAAATGGATGATTGTGGAATTCTCACGAAAGTAAATTGCTCTGAATTTCTTTCCCTTAAACAAAACCCCAGCCCAATCCATTATACACCACTTTTAAATTATTTGCATAGTTTATAAAAATACTGAATCAACCTCTTATATTTTCTTACTGTACACCAGAGAACTACTTAAGGACGTGAGACCACTTCTCTTTTCTAGTCACATTTATTGGCTTTAATTTGCTGCACTCTTTTGAAACAGTGGGCCTCAAACAAGGCATCTCTGGACATTGTCCAGAGTAACTATTTATTTTATTTTATTTTATTTTATTTTTTGGCCTCACAGTTTGTGGGATCATCCCTGACCACGAGTGGTACCCGGACCCCCACAGTGAACATACCAAATCCTGACCACGGGACTGCCAGGAAATGCCCTGAGCAATAATTTAACTTAAAGCAGCATTATTTTAAGCCCTCGATCAGAAGAAACAGACTTTATAGTCTGGCTAAAATTACACTGGGCTCTAACAGGTCTGATTCTGGATTCTACTCAGTGAAGAGGGTATCTGTGTCCCACAGTGTCCTTATCTATGTGTTTTCGGTATACTTTGATATTTAGACTTCTTTCGGAACTCATAAAGATCCATATGAGGAGTGGTCTTACTGTGACTTCTTCAGTGAAGATGGAATAGTTCTTGAGTCACAGATGGTGCTCCCTGTCATCTATGAATTGATTTCGTCACTTGTACCTCTGACTGGTAATTCTCATCTGTAATATTTTTTTCCTGTGTATTTCTGGGTTTGGAACTGGAACTACACACAGTAACATGGATGAATCAATTGTAGGCATGAGTGTGTGCGTGCTAAGTTGCTTCAGTCATATCCAACTCTATGTGACCCTGTGGACAATAGCCTGCCAGGCTCCTCTGTCCATGGGATTCTCCAGGCAAGAATGTTGGAGTGGGTTGCTGTGCTCTTCTCCATATTACAGGCATAATGCTGAACAAATGAAGCAAGGAATAAAAGAATACATATTGTATGATTTCATTTACATAAAGAACAAGCTATAAGGAGGCCATGCTGTTGGAAATGAGGATAGTGGTTACTCTTGGGGGGTTGACCAGAAGGAGACAAGGGGGCAGTTTTTGGGAGCTCTTAGTGTTCTGTTTCTTGGTCTGGATGTACACTTTTCTGTGTATTTTTCTGTATGTATACTTGGGGTTTTTTATTTTTTAAGTAGCAGATTGCTTTAGAATGTTATTTGATAAGAGCACAATATTAAAGTATCCCTGGGACTATGTGTTCTATGAAAGAGTTATTATTGAATTTATTCTGTTTTGTAGAAAGCAAGAGATATCCCTTGGATTCTATGAGTTTACCATACTGCTTCGCCAGTGAAGGTATTTGGCTTCAAACATGTATAACCACTGTTTCAATTTTGTAAATATGCCAGTACAGAAAGTTCTTTAAATCCTGAGTATGAACCTGATACAATGTCCTAGTTTCTTAGTTACTACTGTTACATTGTTACTCTTCCAAACAGTCAGGAGAGTGGGTCATTTGGCTTATCTAGTGTTAACTTTTGTGAATCTGTTCTACACTTTGGTCTTCCAAGTAGAGAAATGGTTTTCTTCAGCTCATGACTTAAGGCATCTCAGAATAAGCAAGTTAAAATCAAAGTACCTCCATACCCATGTACTTAACTATTTCCCGGTTTCAATCAGACCTCTTGTTAACTCTCATTTACTAACTTTGAGAACCAATTCTATGACTATTATGTGCATTGAAGAAGTAGACCGTCCCTGAAGACAGTTTCCAAATATGGTCTTTGTTTTAAAAAAAAAAAATCTAAAGATTAAAATACTTTTATTCAAGTAAAATTCTTTTTTATCATTTCACAGGAGACAGCCTGATGTTACCTGTTATCAATTCCATCTCTGCCTTGCTTCAGAACCTTCAGGAATCTAGTCAGTGGGAACTGGCCCTAAAATTTGTGATTGGTTCTTTTGGTACCTGCCTTCAGCACTCTGTGTCAAGCTTCATGAATGCCAGTTTGAGCGAAAAGGTATTATTTCGAGAACAAATACTTTCAGTTTGCAAGAATATAGATACAAAAGCACTGTTAAACAATGGAATTGGGGCCCACGTTTTCCCATTTGGCGTTGTAGTGAGGAAATGGATTATTTGCCAGGTTTAGGAAACATCTGTTGAACATCTACAAAAATGTATACTTGCATTTTATCGGAAATTGTCCATCTGCTCTTTGTTTTTACTGTGGCCGAAACTATTGTAATTATTACCTGACAACATTATGAAAAGACTCTAGAAGACAAGGTATCTATCGATAACTTGCTTATGAAGCTGGTCTCAGAAGGAATTGCATTCATTTCTACTACTCTAATTGATATTTACTAAATGCCAGTTTTTCTTTTTTTAAAAAAAACAGCTTTATTGAAGTACAGCTTTCAAAATTTAAATGCACGTATTTTAAGTATGTCGACCAATGTATTTTCACCTTGTCGCCAACATATAATCAAGGTACAGAGTATTTTAAAAGGTTCTATTTTTGTCCTTTCCCAGTTAATTCCCCTTCACGTCCCAGCTTTCTGTCATTATAGATTAAATGACAGTGCTGTTTGCATAGGATGGTGAATTTTCAAAGTTCCTTAATATTTAAGGAAAGTTTTCAAAGCGCTCATAGAAATGGACCTGAGGATTCTTTCCTTTTTTTTTTTTATTAAGTTGTTTGAAGAGGCCCCATTAGTTAAATCCAGGCACCTTGTTATGGAATTGAAAGAGAAAGCTGTTACGTTTATCAGGGGAAATGCCACCACACTCTTGTACAAAGTGAGTATTTGTTTGTGCTAAGTTCCTCTCCCGCCCCACTGCCCCAACCCTGACTGCTTCTGAAGGTGTGCTCTGTCACATAGAACTTGCTAGAGTTGCTTTCCTTAAATTTGTAATAGTGATAAAAGACATGAAATCTAAGCAGCAAGTCGGAACTATTTTACTATAAATAACTTTTTGTGCGATGCTTGTTCTTTCTTAGTCTAAAATGAAATTTAGTGGCAAATCAGCCATTAGAGACCGAGTTCTGTTTTAATTGTGAGGAACTTGCTTCTCCAGGTGCTTTATCCCTACAGGTATTTAATTGTCGCCTGGTGGATCTCGACTTGGCACTGGGGTACTGCACTCTCTTACCGCAAAAAGAAGTCTTTGAGAATCTCTGGAAGCTCACAGATAAAGCATGGCAGAATTATGACAAAATATTGGTATGACCTAAGGAGGCACACCTTTGGTTCCTGAAGAATTGAAGATTTAGCAAAAGAAATAAAACTGGCCTTGCCACCAGATTTTCAAGATTTAGCAGAAGCATCATCAAGCTAACTCACATGGTTTTTATTAGCTTTTCCTTAACTAGTGACACACCAGAGATTGCATATGAAGATCCTAAGCATTGCTTAACCCAGGGAATTGTATTTTTTTATTTCCTAAATCTGTATGCAGCCACAGAACCTCACTGCCTATACTTATTCTAGTGTATTTGAAACCTTAGATTCACGGGCCAGTTCTTTTTCATAGGACAAGTTTAATGGATGCGAAACTTGTCTTTAATGTTTGTTTTAAAATTTGCCCTTTGTGGGGATTTTACTTGTAGTATAGCTCAAATTGGGCCTTTTCTTATGAAAGAAATCCAGACTAAATTTATGGCATCACACTAAAAGCCAAGTTACCAAAGTAATTATTACCTAAGTGTAAGTAATGATGGTTTACAAAGCAACATGTAACATTCCAACTGTTACCATAAAGAAAGACTGAAGATTATGATTTTTATCGTTGAGTTTTGCATAAAAAGTATCAAAACATTGTCTATTTGCAACTGAATTTTAATTCTATTTTAACTTTTTAGGCAATATCTCTGGTGGGCTCTCAGTTGGCCAGTCTCTGTCAGGAAATAGAAATGAAGTTTAAGTTCTGTGAACTCAGTACTGATGCCCGGTGGGGTATTCGTCTTAGTAAACTTGGTGTGAGTATTCTTCAAGTGCTGTGAGGTTTCATCCATTCTGATAATTACCCAGTTGAAAAATGTAAAACAAAGGACTCACTGTCCTTTCCTTTTGGAGAGGTTGCTTAAGCTCATGCTCAGTGACTTAAGTTGTGTCCAAATCTTTCACAACCCCATGGACTGTAGCCCACCAGACTCCTCTCCTCTGTCCATGGGATTTTCCCAGCAAGATTACTGGAGTGGGTTGCTGTGCCCTCCTCCAGGGATCTTCCCCACCCAGGGATTGAGCCCATGTCTCCTGCTTTGCAGTCAGATTCTTTACCACTGAGCCACAAGGAAAGCCCTTTGGAGGGGTTATATGTAAATATAAACTATGGCACATAAGTTTTAGGTAAATGAAGTACCCACATTTTCAATCTCAAAGAAATAAGGACCTTTTGCCTCATTTTCATTTTGCTCTATTTTTAAGTAAATTAGAAGCTTGATATTTCATCTACTAAGCCTCCTCATTAGGAATGTATCTAGTATTAATTGACATTTAAAGCTATTCCAGGGCAGCCCTTTAACATCATACTTTATTGTGTGTTAGTAAGTTAAAGATAATATATGTAAGTGTAAATACAGGTGTACTAAGCTTCAGCAACTCCTTCCAGGAGAAGTAAGTGGCCCTTGTTTTTCAATTTGCAAAAACAAAATCCTGTCGTCTTTACTGTGAATATAAAGCATTTTATTTTATTTGCAAATAGTTGGCTTATCAGGAGTGGAACCACTGTAGAATATATTTTGAATATGTATTTTGAAGCCTCATTCCTATTCCAGAATGGGACTGTTTGTTGCTAACTGCCATACTTTAGTGATGAAGCGCCAGGGGTTAGTATGACTGAGATTTTGGACCTGAAATTTCAGAGTGATGCTCAACTTGAGTAATGTAAAAGTTGAAGGAGCTATAGAAAAATGTTTCTCTGTAAAATTGGACAGTGAAAGGGCACAACACGATGGTACCGTTATTCTGATACATTTCAATTTAGCAGGTTTTTTCTTTTGCTCTTATTATTTCTAGATTTCTTTCCAGCCAGTTTTCAGGCAACATTTTCTCACCAAGAAAGACCTCATCAAAGCTCTCGTGAAGAATATAGATATGGACACAAGCATCATTCTGGAATATTGCAGGTTATTCTTTAAACCTCAATGGTATTTTTGCTATTAGCGTTACAAACTGGTAATCCTAATGAGAGAACACAGTGATTAACAATAATTATTACACATGACCCATGACCTCTGATGTTTTCTTTTACTCAGCCCCACACTGAGTAAATCCAAACCAGATTAAATTCTCTTATATCACCTTTTAAATTCACTGTTTAGTGTTTTCCCAGCTTGCCTCATGATAAGCATCACCTAGGGCCCTTAGTTAAAAATACTGATTCCTGGGTCCCTCTGTTGGTTCTGATTCAGTGGATCTGAGGCCAAGGACTCTGGTCTTAATAGGTGTTCCAGAATCCAGACCATTTACATGGTCAGAGAAGCTTGGGATGTTCTTCCAAGCAAGTAAACTTCTGTATCAGATCAACTTAGGGGCTCAAAGCAGTCTTAAATTAAAATTGGTGGAAAGTATGATTTAGGGAGAATTTTTTTAAAAAAATAACTTAAAAAATCTAAGAATAAATGTTATAGATACAGCTTAGTGTAATAAGAACAGTCAAACAATTTGTAATTTACATTTGAGTTTTATCTGTCTGATAAATTTAGGTATTAAATCTGCTGACCCATTATTAGTTTCAAAGTGGTTTTCCACACATCTCATTTCACTTTTATTGTATATTATCACCAGTTTACGTATGAGTGAACATACCCCTCTCAGGTGCCCTGCGCGAGGTCAGATAATAAGTGATCATTTCTAAAATACCACGGATGGCGTAACCCTCACCCAGTTTGTGACAGATGAGTGGAATCTTGAGTTCTTGATAGTGAGACTGCTGAGTGCCCTTCCTCACCAGACAGGGATCTAGTTCTTTGTCCTTGCGGGTGGTGGGGAGTATTGTCCCTGGCTGTCACCATCCTGGACTTGCAAGTCAGGATGCTACTCATAGCTCTAAGTAGCTCTGATTTACCTATACTCCAGTGTAACAAAACTGCCATTCTTCAGTTTGGACTGCTGCAAAGCCAGAATGAGGTACACACACACCCTCTTCTTTTTTAATTGAAACTGGGAGATTTTTGCCTGTTGTTTTCTGGTATTGACCTCCTTTGTGAAATTTAAAGAGCTCTAATTCTGTCAGGCTCATTTCACCATCTTTATGCTCACATGGCATCGGTGATTTTTCTTTGGTTGACAGTGACTCTTTTGCCTCAGGCAGTCCCACTGAATAAATTTAGATGACCTTTAGAATTTCAGGGAATGACTTTAAAATTGTCGTGTGTAAACCTGAGTTTTCTGCGAGAAGCTCTGTCTACAAAGGCACGCATTCTGGGAGATTCATGTATAACTGAATGCTCATTTCAGCACGTTTCAGCTGGATGCTGATGCGGCCCTTCAGCTGTTCATTGAAACACTCCTCCACAACACGAATGCCAGCCAGAGCCAGGAAGATGTGAGCGCAGGATCCGCAAAGCAGCCCCGCTCCAAACTCCTGGCCAAAGCCCTCGAGATGGTTCCTTTACTGACAAGCACAAAGGATTTGGTCATCAGTCTTAGTGGAATACTGCATAAGGTAGATGAATGGTGAAATGAATGCATCAGGTCATTTCAAACAGCCCTCCTACCCTTAACTAATTAGGTATATATGGTAACAAATTGGAAAAGTAAGTCCTATGTTTTTCTGTAAAGTATTTTCAGAAAATTTTAGATTTCTGTTTTCTTATTATAATTTAATATAGTACTTTTCCTGTTTTCCCCCTACCCAAATAAAAATAGCCCTTTTTTTCCAGACTTTTAAAAATAGCACACATTCTTTGAAAAAGATCAAACTACAAAGAAGGGTATAAATCAAAAAGTAAGTTTCCCCATAATCCCATTCCTATAAATAAAAAGTTAATAGTTTGGTAGATATCTTAGATCTTAGACTAAATATACTATCTTTTTACTCTTTTTTTCATTTAACATATTTTACATGTCAATAAATAGACATCGCTCCCATTTTTGGTAGTTATGTATTTATTATTCCATTATGTGGATGAAATATCCTGTGTTTAACCAGGCTTTTATGAATGGACTTTTATATTGCTTGCAAATTTTAATTACTCTAAGTTGTTACAAGGAATATCTTCATACACACATTTGTGCTCTTGTCTGATTTTTCTTGTTTTTAGGGAATCTTCTAAGAATTGGAACTTTGAGGTCAAGGGGTAGTTTGATGGGGGAATGAAGGTGGATGGATGGGGAAATAAAATTATATGACTGCAAGAAATACTTCAGTTAAAGTTTTGTCTGTCATTCAGCCAAAAATAATATAGACCAGCTCAAAATTTATAGGTACTATAGAAATCATCTTCTCACTTTGTTCAGTGTTATTATTCATGTGAATTTAGTTGCCATTTAAATTTTTTTATTTAAGTAATGGTATGTGGGCAGAAACGGAACAAAGGAAATATTTCCTTTCTCTTTATATGCATATATAGATACCACCCAGCTAGTTTTTGTAGCTTGTATGTGATTATAGCTGTAATGAAGTTCTTTGAAAAGGTTTTACTGGGAGGCCCACACTTTTAATTATGTCATTTCCAAAAAAAGGTCAGTTTTATCCTGTTCTAATTTTCTCATCATAAAAGACAGAAATAGAATTTTAATTTAAAAACCTTATAAAATAGTAAAATTTTTATATGTTTATTTTTCTAGGCTTTTAGTCCCTTAAGAACATTTTTCTTTATTCAACCAACTTTGCCTCACACAGGTTTTTTAAAAAAGAGCTTTCAAGATGTTTTAAAAGCACACGTGTTTATTCTAAGAGTTGATTTTAGAGATGAGAAAATGTTAGTTCATTTTTTAAAAGAATAATTTAATACGGTAATGCACTGAGGTGTTATATTTGTAATCTGTGCCGATGAACATAACTGGCAACATCAACTAGCCTGGCAACATCTTTAGTTTTGATGTATTTTTGTTTTTATGCAGTTGGATCCCTATGACTATGAGATGATTGAAGTTGTCTTGAAAGTCATAGAAAGAGCTGATGAGAAGATAACCAACATTAATATTAATCAGGTAAAACAAATATATCATAGATTTTAAATTTATGTTTTAAATTTAGATCATTTTTTAAAAATTACTGTTATTTGGTGTCTTTCTGAACTGTTCTCTGAGCTCCTTTGAAACTGTACATTTTTTTTTTTACTCTATTTCCTTTTCTTTAAAGGGATACAGAGTAAAAAGAGTTTTTTATTCTCCATGCTTTATCTTATTTTATTTTTTGGCCACGCCTTGTGGCATATAGGATCTTAGTTCCCCAACCAGGAATTGACTCTGCACCCCTTGCATTGGAAGTATAGAGTCTAGTACAAAGTCTTAACCACCAGAGAAGTCCCCTCTCCATGTTCTATCTTAATCCAATTTTTACTCTACAGGGGCAATTTAAAACTCGCCAAAAGTACAAAGCCATTAAAAGACTGATATAGAAGAATTAAGGCAAAAATATTTGTCATCTGGCAAAAAAATCCCAAAGCATGTAAGACCCAGAATCAGATTTAGCTTTCTATATTAGATAGGTCCTGGACTTAATTCTATTTGAGTACTTGCAGTAACTTACTGGGCTTCTTCCCTGGTGACTCAGATGGTAAAGAATCTGCCTGCAGTGCAGGAGACCCAGGTTCAGTCCCTGAGTTGGGAAAATTTGCTCGAGAAGGGAATGGCCTCCCACTCCAGTATTCTTGCCTGGAGAGTCCCGTGGACAGAGGAGCCCGAGAGCTACAGTTCATGGGGGCTCGAAGAGTGGAACACGACTGAGCAACTAACACTTTTTTTAGTTAACTTCCTATTCTTTTACATATTTTGGTCATAGGAACTTATATATTTTCTCAAATTAGCTTTTAAAAATCAAAAGAAAATGGGTTGATTTAAAAAATAGTACAAGCCCCAAGGATTTCCCAGGCGTTCCAGTGGTTAGGATGCAGCACTTTCACTGCCGGGGTTCAGTTCCTGGTTGGGGAGCTAAGAACCTGCAAGCCTTTAGGTACAGTTAAAAAAAAAAAGTTATACGAGCCCCCAAAATATAAGAGATAAACTTAAAAGAAGATGCATGTGTGCACAGTCGCTCAGTCGTATCCAACTTTTTGTGACCCCGTGTAGTGTAACCCACCAGGCTCCTCTGTCCGGGGGATTTTTCAGGCAAGAATACTAGAGGGGTTTACCATTTCCTTCTCCAGCAGATTTTCCTGGCCCAGGGATCAAACCCATGTCCCCTGCATTATCAGGCATATTCCTTATCACTGAGCCACCTGGGAAGCTATGGAAGCCCTGAGAGAGGACATAGAGGATTGATTTTAGACCTACTGCCTATGTACTTAGAATGAAATCGAGTATTTCTAAGATACATCTAAAACTATTTGAAGAGACTATAGAGAACTTCGAACTGTGGAGTTAAGACATCCCACCAGCAACAGCATTGTGGTGGTTTAATTTCCAGTGGAAATTAGTGTAATTTCTTTAATAATCACAAAAGTTATGGTTTAGAAGAATAGTATAATCGTTTAAAAGGTAAAACTACTAAAGGTTTTGATCATCTTTATCAGGAGAGACTGTCCCAGGAATGGAATCCTGTGATGGTATAGAATTAAACATAAAACTCTTAACAATTAGTTTAATCTCACAGGAAAAAACCTTTTTATTTTAATACAGGCACTAAGTCTTCTGAAACACTTGAAGTCATATAGAAGAATTTCTCCCCCAGTGGACCTAGAACATCAGTATATGTTGGAGCACGTCATAACTTTGCCATCAGCTGCCCAAACTAGACTGCCTTTTCACCTAATATTCTTTGGCACAGCACAGAGCTTCTGGAAAATTCTCTGTATGTTCATTAACCTCTTTTGAATTGTTCTGAATAGTCAAAACCTTTTCCATAGGTAAATCATACTATCTTTGTTTCCTTTCCAGCTACAGAACTCAGTGAAGAATCCTTTCCAACCTTGCTCTTAGTTTCCAAATTAATGAAGGTAATGGGTTAAAACTGTGAAAGTGGTATCTTTGTTCTGTAATTCTTTCAGCCCCTCTGCAGAAAAATTTATGTAAAGCCTGTAAAAGTGAGCATATAAGTCAGTCATAAAGCTTTTCCCTTCTTTGAAGTTCTCTTTGGACACTCTGTATGTGTCTACAGCCAAACACGTATTTGAAAAAAAGCTGAAGCCCAAGCTCCTGCAGTTAACACAGGGCAAATCCTCGACACTGATTAACAAGGAGATAGCCAAGATCACTCAAACCATCGAATGCTACCTGTTGTCCATAGTTAACCCAGAGTGGGCCGTAGCCATCGCCATCAGTCTTGCCCAGGATGTCCCAGAAGGTATGGATTCTTCCTTTAACTGAGCTTCAAATGGTTGGCTGTGTTGTTTTTGTAACTTGTAAAAAAAAATGATGCTTCTTTCATTTCCTTCTCTTTCTTTTAAGGAGAAGAAGTATGATAGCTTAGAAATGTATGGGCTGTCCAGTGGTTAAGATTCCATGCTTCCAGTGCAGTGGGAGGAGTTTGGTCCCTGGTCAGGGAGTTAAGATCCCACATGTTGCATGGCATGGCTAAAAAAATTTTTTTAATATAAGTAAAGAAATATATTTGCCCCCCTGTCCTCACTTGTAGCACTGTCATATGTTAGAGAGGCACCAGTGAGGGGACTTCCCTGGTGGTCCAGTGGCTAGGACTGTGCTCCCAGTGGCAGGCGGTCTGGGTTCAGTCCCTCGTCAAGGAATTAAGAGCCCACATGCTGCAACTCGAGTATTTTTGAGATAACATCTAAAACTATTTGAAGAGAGTATAGAGAACTAAGAGTTCAAACGCCACAACTAAAGATCCTGCCTGCCACAGCTAAGACTTAGAGCAGCTAAATAAATACATTAAAAAAAAAGAGGCACCAGTGAACTAAGCAAGATGCTATGTTGCTTGCTTGGGGCTTAGTGCCAGAGGCACTGCCCAACTTGAGTATAAACTCATACCCTCTCATTTCCAATCATACGTACTTTCTATAATGAAACCTTAGACACTGTCGCGTGGTCAAACAGGTACACAAACACTTATTGCCATGTTTTCAGTTGTAACAAAAGTCGAAAATAAGTAATTTTTCTAAATGCTCATTTGTCAAAAACTGGTTAAAAAAAAGAGTATTCATAGAATAGAGTACTATGTAGCTGATATCTGAGATATATATTAAGTGAGAACAGCAGATTATGTTCCATATATGATCTTATCCCATTTGGGATAAAACGCTTGTACACACATGTGCACACTTGCACAGAGAACTTCCAGAGGAATGTAGAGGTCTAGGGAATGGAAATAGAAGCTGAAGAGATGGCCCTCTGTGGACTGCTTCCTACTTTGTCTCCTTCTGTCCTGCTTAAATTGTTTTTTTTTTACAATCAGTATGCCTTTCTGTTGTTTTAAAACTGGCTAATTTGACTAAAATACATAGTCTTGAAAGGATTATTATTTTCTTTTAAGTCTTTTCTTTATCTCTTTAGGTTCCTTCAAGATGTCCAGTTTGAAATTCTGCCTGTATTTAGCTGAGAGGTGGCTCCAGAATATTCCATCTCAGGTGAGTCTGAACTGTAAGATGGAAGGCCCTTCTTTCCTTCTTTCTTAAATTGAAGTATAGCTGATTTACAATATTAGTTTCAGGTGTACAACATACTGATTCAAAATTTTCATGGGTTACACTCTGTTTATAGTTATCATAAAATATTGGGTTATATTCCCTGTGCTCTACAGTATATTCTTGCAGCCTATTTACTTTATTCATAGTTCATGCCCCCCTCCCAGCTTTCCTCTCCCTACTGGTAAGCACTAGTTTGTTTTCTCTATCTGTGAGTCTATTTCTGTTTTGCATATATACTCATGTGTATTTTTTAGATTCCACAGATAAGTGATGACATCATACAATATTTGTCTTTCTCTGTCTGTTAAGCATAGTACCCTACAGGTCTGTCCATGTTGTTGCAAATGGCAAAACTTCATTCTTTCTTATGGCTGAATATATTCCTTTATATATATATATATATATATATATATATATGTATGTATGTGTATATATGTGTGTGTGTGTATATATATATATGTATACACCTCCAGTACACTTGCCTGGAAAATACACACACATCACACAGAATATCTTCTATAGCTATTTTTCTCTCAGTGGACACTTAGGTTGCTTCTGTATCTTTGCTATTATAAATAATACTGTTATGAGCATTAGGGTGCAGGTTCTGCTTTTTTTTTTTAAGGTTCACATTTCTATTTCTTTTTTAAAACTTATTTTTAATTGGATGGTACTTGCTTTACAACATGGTGTTGGTTTCTGCTGTACCACAGCGAGAATCAGCCACAAGTATACATATATTCTCTCCTTCTTGAACCTCCCTCCCCTGCCCTCATCTCACCTCTCTGGATTGTCAGAGTCCACTTTCTTTTTAAGTTAAGTTGTGCTCTCTAGCATCCCTTGTCAGCCCACCCTGGTGATAGATATTTTCAAGGGTTGGGGACCTAAACTGGAGAAAGAAGATGAGGCTTGGTGTAGATACTAAGGTTGTGTAACTAAGGCAGGAAGGGACCTTGATTGATAAAGATGGATTCTTAGTCTCACTGAAGATTTAGAAAACAAGTTTCTGTTTGCTTGGAATTTTTTAAAAGGATGAGACACGTGAAAAAGCTGAAGCTCTGTTGAAGAAGCTTCATGTTCAGTACCGGCGATCAGGCACGGAAGCTGTGCTCATAGCCCACAAGCTAAACACTGCAGAGTATTTAAGAGTGATCGGAAAACCAGTACATCTCATTGTCAGTCTGTACGAACATCCCAGCATAAATCAAAGAATTCAGAATTCATCTGGGAAAGATTATCCTGGTGAGGGCAAAACTCTTTTTGTATCTTTCCATCCAAGGAGTATTATCCTTTTGATTCCCTGGTATCTTGCATTGAAAACTTGGGGTCTTTTTTAATTCTTTATCTTGAATATCTTAGATATTCACACAGCTGCTAAAGAAATAGCTGAAGTCAATGAAATTAATTTGGAAAAAGTCTGGGACATGTTGTTGGAAAAATGGCTGTGCCCGTCTGCCAAACCTGGTGAAGTAAGTGCTTGCTTTGATGGTGTCTGTTGTTGAGTATGAGCCAGTGGCGTCTTCTCAAAGAAGAGGGTAATTATTTGTCTCGCCATGATATGACTTCTCATTAGAAGTACAGAATCTTAGAAGGAACATTTGAGCATTTTAATACCTTCTGTTATCTGATGAATTTTAATGAAGTTGTTTACTTTTTCTTTTCCTTTAAATATTATTTTGCAGCTAGTCTATCTTTTCTTTTTTCACTTGCCAGTATTTTTTTAATTGAAGTATAGTTGATACATTCTTCCTTTTAATTGATGATTTCAGATGAACTGTTATATAATAGAAGTGGCCTATGCTTAGAATTTAGGATCATATGATTATTTTTTATTTCAAAATAATTTTAAAGGTACAGAAAAGTTGCAAGAATAGTACAAAAGAATAGCTGTGTATCCTCCACCCAGATCTGTCAGTTTTTAAACATTATGCCACATCTGCTTCTTCATTCTCCCTATAATGTGTTTACCCATAACATTTTTTCTGAACCCTCTGAGAGTAAATTCCATGTGTCATGCCCCTTAACCCTTAATAATTAGGGGTATAATTCAAAGAGCAAAGATTTTTCTCTTATTGAACCACAGTATAATTATAAAAATCAGACACAATTTTGATACAGTATTGATAAAATACATATATGTATATGTTTGTATACTTGAATTTATGGTCCATGTTATAGTTTAACCAGTTGTGCCAATGATGTTCTTTACAGTAATTTTCTTCTCTGAGACCAGAATCTAATCCTGGATTATGTGTTGTATCTGTCACGTCTGTAATTTCTTTCACTCTAGAACAGTTCCATAACTTTTCTGTCTTTCATGACACTGACATTTTTGAACAGTTCGGGCTTGTTATTTTGTCAGTGGCCCCTCCCCTTGGGCTTTTCTGTGTCCTCATGATAAGACTGGAGTTTTGCATTTTGGGCAGTATGTTACCTGGGTGATAAGGTGTCCTTCCCAGGGTATGAGGTTTAGAGGCACATGATGCCTCTTTGCCCAAATAGAGGGTGTGAATTTAGATAATTTGGTTACACTGTTGTCTATTTCTCTCAGACACAGTTACTGTATTTCCTTTTGTAATTACTAAGGGAGGTGTTTTGAGACAGTGTAATATCCTTCTCTTCCAATTCCTCCCCAAACCACCCATAGCCCTGACTTAGTCTCTGTTGATGATTTTTTACTTAACTCTTTTATCTGTGCTGAGACTTTGTCTTTTTTGGAGGGTGCAGACTCTTTGGTTTGCAAAATGTCTCATTCTGGATTTATATTTCTGATGTTTCTCATGATTAGATTCAAGTTATGGATTTTTAGCAACAATATTCTATGGGTGATACATTTTCTTCAGTGTATCACGTAAGGAGACACATAATATCAGTTTTTTAGAAATAATATTAACATATAAATTCGTGATGGGATTCAGCAATCCAAATGCAAAATTTTCTGCACCGTTTCTTCTGAGTTTTCAGGGAGAACCTAATTAAGGAGATTCTGTAATTCTTCTGATCACCTAGGCAGGTATCCTTGGAAAAAAATTTATTTGTAAACAAATAGTATAACTGATGTGACATTAGCTTTAAGTGTTTACCAAGAGCAAGGACCATGTATCAGTGGAAACAGAAGAGTTAGAAGCATATCCAGGCCACGTAGAATCTACGGTAGACACTCAAACTCCCATGTTTTAACATAGGCATAAATCTGCAACACTAAACTGAAATCCCTGTGAGACTAGAAACTGTATTTATACACCTAATGCACCTTAATGCATTTCTGTGTAAGTCCCCTTAAATATATACTGAATGAATGGACAACTCATACAGTTCACAGTCCTTTCCTTTTAAAAGTTACCCAGTGAATGTAAACCCCAGGAGGACAAGAATATTTGTTGTGTTCACTCAGGGAGCCCATGTGCCCAGAATTATGCCTTGTGCATGGTAAGCACTCAGTATGTATTTGTTGACCGAATGAATTTGAGTAAACCCATTTTTAAAGCAAGAATCTTCTCATAAAGTGATGAATTACACTAATTTCTTATCTGTAAATGTAATTGTTTTAAAAATCTTTTTTTCCCCCTTTGTTGTCATCAAACATGGAGGTGCTGGGAGTTGAACCCCAGGCCTTGCACACGCTAAGCGTGTACTCGGCCACTGCACCACACCCCCTCCTGTAAATATAATTTTGCATGTTGGACTTTTTCATTTAATAGACTTTCATAAGCTTATGTAGTCAACCAATTTTCTTCTGTTTTTAACTTGTTTATCCACTTTTTCAAAGACACCATCAGAATTGTTTGAACTTCAAGAAGATGAAACGCTACGAAGGTATTCTTCCTTTACTTATTTGTCTACACCCTGTTCCCCAATAGGAATCTTACCAATGATTTTAAAACCAATGGTTTTAAAAAAGGCTTTCTTAGTATAACTCAGATCAGAACCTCTGAGAAGAATCAGTTCATTGACACATGACTATGAGTGTGTTTAAATATCTCCAGTCAAATAAATAAGAAACAACCAAGATCCAGAGTTTCTGAATCCTCTGTGAGTTCGTACATTTAGCAGAGAATGTACCATGAGCAAAGGAAAACTCTTATGTAGCCAGGACTCCGACCCCAGACTTGTACATGTTCTCTGTCCCTGTCGAGCTAGGCTGGTTCAGATATGGGCCACCAGGATTCCTTTTTCACTTCTAACCTAAGACTGAGACCCAGAAAGGCACACTGGTGTCACGTACTGTAAGTCTGATTGGTGATGGCTTGCTCTCTTGAGCAGACTCTTATCGTTGCTCCAATCAGAAAACATGGTAATCCATTAATGATGCTTGGCTTAGGCATGGGAGAGGGAGTGGTGGCATGCATGCCAGCTTCTTGCCATTTTGGTGTAGGCCAGAAGTGTCAATAGGTCGGGTTACTCATGAAGCTCTACACCCTACATCAGCCCTAGAGATCCGATAGTGAGAGAGGATATAGGAAGATAAATCCCAGAAAAGAATTTCTCCTGATCTGGGCAGAACTGGTCTAATACCCCTTCCAGGCTCTCCTTTCTCTGGGCACTCCCTCATCCTTTGTTAGTCCTTCAAGAGCAAGAACACATTTGTCTGAGCAAGAGGAAGCTCCTGGAGCATCTGACCGAAGCAGCCAGCATGGAAAGGCTTAGGGGGAATAGTTCATAGAGAAAACTCCCAAGATGGAGATCCCAGAGAGTAATTCATGGCAATTTCATAACTTCCTGTCTTTTCCCACTGGAATCTCTATCCCTTCTTCCTCCAATTTGCCTGATCCATCTTTCCCTTCTCTTGGGGGCCTGGGGGAAGGCAGGCAGTCTTCCCTGAGTCCCAAGGTTAAAATGTGCCACTAACAAGGTCCTATGAGTTAAAACACAAGTTTCCATGTATAGTGATGTTCAGTGTACTTTGCAGCTATGGTTTGTATTAATTTCTTAACCAGAGAGATTTAAACTATCAGAGGTTGCTTAGCCATTTTCTAGGTGAGAAGAGTGAGGCCTATCTTTTGTGTCTTTATTATCTTCTTTAGCTGTGAAGGAACCCAAGAACAGATTAAGCATCCTTTAAAGGGGAAAGTAAACAGTGGCCTTGACCCATAGCCCTTCAGGCCTTTGTTTGGGCTGTCTGATGCCGTTTTTTTATGGATAATAAAGCAAATCTCTTGTTTTGCTAATCAGTCACTAAATTAAAATCTAAATATAATAAATATTTTTTCAGAGTCCTGTATCTCCTTCTGTCTCGTCCAATCGATTATAGTTCAAGAATGCTGTTCATCTTTGCAACATCAGCCACAACCGTAAGCTCTAAAAACTTGGTTAAAACTCATCTTTGTATCTCATATCTCAGCTTAACATTTTTCCCCGTGTATTACTATTGACAGATGACTAACAATGCTTTCTCTGTACTTACTCGAACTACTCTGTCTTACTTTGTAGATGAGGTTTGTAGTATCTGCTGAGTTCCATTTAGTGCTGGCTGCAGCAACATCCTATTTTGCAAACTGAGTGGTACAACTGTTGGCTGTTCCCACGGGTTATCCACATTCACTGTCCTAACACCCTGGTCCAGTGTTAGTCACTCAGTAGTGTCCGATTCTTTGCAGTTACATGGACTGTCACCTACCAGGTTCCTCTGTCCATGAGATTTCCCAGGGAAGAATACTGGAGTGGGTTGCCATTTCCGTCTCCAGGGGATCTTCCCGACCCAGGGATTGAACCCGGGTCTCCCTCACTGCAGGCAGCCTCTACTGTCTGAGCCACCAGGGAAGCCCCCAGTCACATTCCTAATACCAGGGACTCCCAACCAGCAGGCCTGAGAGAAGTCTCAACCCTGGTCTCCAAGCCCTGCCTGACCTGTCGCACCCCCTCCCCGCTAAACTCTTAACTAGTCAGAACTTCCCCTCATCCGTAAAAACACGTGACTGACCTTCAGGCTTGTCTGTATAGGAATGCTCTCTGGGGAACTTTCCCGGCAGCCCAGAGGTTAGGGCTCTGCGCTCTCAGTACCGAAGGTTTGCTCTCTGGTCAGGGAGCTGAGATCCCACAAGCTACAGGGCGTGGTCAAAAAAAAAAAAAAGGTATTCTCTGAGGCAGTTGGAGCTGAGGGAAAGGAAAGATGTAGGTCAAAGGATGGAAGGAAGAAAGGGAAAGGCTAAGATGCTGATCGTTTGTCCTTGATGACAAGCTGTGGGAAGGAAATCCCTCTTTCTCTTGGCATCTTAGTTTATCTGATAGTTATCCTGGCAAGTAAGTAAAAATGATGTTCCTTGAAAAGTACCAGCTTCAGCTCCCAGCTCAGCCATACAAGTGCTTTTCCCTGAGAAAGTCATCGCACTGCCTTGTGTTTATGTGGACTTCCTATTGTGTCACGTAGACATTAATGAATACATTTTGATTAATTAATAACGTGTATGCAGACATGAACTCAGTTATATATTCAGGAGTTGAGGTTTAATAAAATGAACTTTTACTGCTTCATCAAGAACCCTCTTAAGTGGACATCTCTCTTGTTTTCAGTGCTGAAAATGTGAAGAATGCGGCGGCTGTCACAGCCGTTCCTACCGTTTACCCACCAGTGCTTTTGCAGCATGAGTGCACATACTGGGTTGGTCAAAAGTTTGTTCGAGTTTTCGATGTTAAATAACATCTTATGGGAAAAACCTAACCTGAACTTTTTGGCCAACCGGTATTAACAAAGTGTAAATGGTAGAGTCCATCATGGTATTATTATGAAAGTGGTTCTCACCCTGTTCTTTCTGAAAGACTGTGAGGAACCCTTCAGCCCCCAGGCAGGGTCCCATGGAACACAATTTGAGAACCACTGAACCCGCTCCCCCAAGGGCAAACATAGACTTTAATCTTTCTCTTTTTTTTTTCCCCCCTAATTTGGCCATGCACATGGCTTGAGGGATCTTAGTTCCCCCACAAGGGATTGAACTTGAGCCCTGGGCAGTGAAAGTGCAGAGCCCTAACCACTAGACTGCCAGAGAATTCCTGGCTTTAATCTTTTGAAAACCAATATGGCTCATGTCACCTAGGCTGAAGCTCAGTTACCCAACTAGAAGCCACGGGTGCAGCTCTAAAACCTCTTTGGTCTTACAGATGCTCAGCATGCACCAGCTCACTTTTGCCCACAGAACTCGAGCCCTGCAGTGTCTCCTCTATCTGGCTGACAAGGAAACGATAGAATCTCTCTTCAAAAAATCCATCGAAGAAGTAAAGTAAGTGGAATTTTTAAAATTGTGTTAATAGAAAACGGGTCACTCTTTGCAACCATAGGTTTTAAGCCTCTTAGTTCAGAATATTGCATTAGAGGGGGCTATGTCAACAAGATGCTCTTGTCTTGAGAGTCCTTATTCTGGCAGAGAGGAGATAGGCCCTGAAGAACATCTTGTCTCTCTCGAATCTTTGAGACTTTCAGAAACTGAGTGTTTTCTTCATTTTCCTCCAGTTGATTTCTTTCTAATATTTCTTGACTATATCTTAGAAGCCTCAAACAGACATGTAATAGACCAGTCCAATATTTCTAAGTGTTGGCTTTTATTTTAAACATAAATGTGGCTAGTGAGGAGATTCCCATTTCCTGCCTCTGTTTTCCAGATCTTACTTGAAATGTATAACTTTTCTGGCATCATTTGAGGTGCTGAATATCCCTATCACGTATGAATTATTTTGCAACAGCCCTAAAGAAGGAATGATTAAGGGTCTTTGGAAAAACCACAGCCACGAACCCATGGTATGTACACCGAGATACCTGCGGTGGCGGCCTCTATCCTCTCAGATGCTGCCTGCCCACCCCTCAGATCCCTGAAAGACGGATCCAAAGAAACCCTTGGTTCCTGAACAGGTTTGCTGCTCTGAGAGCTTTTCTGTTTTCCTCTCCTGGCAGGTGACATAGCAACTTGGAAGTCACCTTACCTCTCACCCAAAAGCCTAAGGCCTAAAGCCATCCCTTCCTACCAGTGCGGGGTGGTGGGGGGAACACTTCTTTAATCCCCCCAAGCCTATCTGTCCTCATCTAGACAGACTGTCCTTGTGCAGGAAGTTTTATTCCTCTTCCTTCTAGTTACCAGTGGGAGTTCAGTCTCTGAGGCAGCTGGAACCCAGGACAGGAAGGATATGGGGCCAACAGGCAAACTGTTCTGGGACGCAAGAAACAAAGGGGGGAGGAGGAGGAGCCTGAGATGCTGTTTGTGAGTCCGTAACATCGAGAAAGAAAAATGATTTTTTTTTTCTTTCCCTAGACAGATGAGGGTCTTCATTGAAATTAGGCAATAGACACAGGTTGGCTGTAAGCATATTTTGTCTTCAGCTATCCTACCTTTTCCAAAGATGGTTGAATTTACTGGGGTCTTGAAACAGTATGATTTTTTTTCCCCCTGCTTCAGGCAGTAAAGTTGGTGACTGAGCTTTGTTTAGAATACAAAATCTATGACCTGAAGCTTTGGAATGGACTCTTGCAAAAGCTTCTTGGCTTCAATATGGTAAGTAAAACTCAGTGCCCTAGACTGCGGTATATTTTAAAGATTTTGCACAGCACCTCCTAAACATTTTGCACTGATACTTGTTACTGAACAGATGTATGCAGAAAATGTTCACTCTCATTTGGTTCATGCCCAACTTAAAGAATATGGCATGAGGCCAGAGAAAGTGTAGCCTCAAAACTGACATAAATTTCATTAGAAACAAACAGAAGATTCCCTGACATCTTTTGATGTTTGTGGATTTATAGGTGACCTTCTCTGGCGACCCTCAGAGAAGATACATTTTCCTGATATTCTTTGTGAAAGTTTCAGACTCCTAGATTGGACTTTGGAATTTTTTATTTGGGTAATCTTCAGAACTTTTCTGTTTTATTTTTTCAGATTCCTTATCTAAGGAAGGTTTTAACAGCCATTTCTAGCATCTATCCTCTGTGGCAGGTATGTAGTTTTCTAAAATAAATTTTATAGAATTTAATCTTTAGACCCACTGACCTCGTGACTCACAGGTACCCTGGATGAAGTAGTCAGTTCCTCAGTGAAGCTGCAGGGTTCTGTTCCTTTAAAATGGTGCCTGGACCAGGAATACTCAGCTCAAACTTTGCCTTCCCCAAGACATCACTTCCCCCAGTCCTCTAGGCCTCATGAATCACATCTCCATTTATGCCCTTAAAACACATGGGCGCAACTATAACACTGGTCATGATATAATTTATTTATTTTAAAAACGTTTATTAACTTATTTATTTGGCTGCATCAGGTCTTCGTTGCAGCATTTGGGCTCAATAGTTGTGGCATTTGGGCTTAGTTACCCAGCAGCATGTTGGATCTTAGTTCCCTGATCAGAGATAGAACCCCTGTTCCTTGCATTGCAAAGCAGATTCTTAACCACCAGACACCAGGAAAGTCCGGTATAAATTATTTTAATCACACATGTGACTGCCCATCTTGGACTTTGAAGATTCCTAAAGTCAGAAACCCTGTCTGATCCATCTTTTCTGAATTTCACGTGTTGTTACATACACAATCACTATACATATATGTGATACATATAATATATAATATGTGAGTGCTGAGTCACTTCAGTCATGTCTGACTCTTTGTGACCCTACGGACCATAGCCCACCAAAAAAATATATTTTACTTTTAGTTTAATAACTTAGAACATATGCTAAGTAAAACATGAAAATTTTCCTTTACTACTTCCCTTCATAACCTCCCCAGGAGTGACTACTGTTCTTTGTTCTCTTCTAGAGTTTTCCTATTATCATATAAGCAGGTGTATGTATACATGCATGTGTATATTGTGTGTGTGTGTGTATGTATTCATTTTTGTACATATAAATTAAGTCACATTATAGTTGAAGTGTTTTTTTCCATGTAACGATGATATCTTGAAGATTGTTTCCTATTAACACGTACAGATCTCCTTTTTTATTGAGATATAATTCACACGTAAAATTTACCCTTTTAAAGTATACAATTAAGTGGCTTTTAGTATATTCACAGACTCACAGATAGAGAATACAAAGAAGTGATTACCCAGAGAGAAACGGGGAGTGGCAAATTAAGGATATAGGACTAAGAGAGAGAACTGCTGTGTATAAAACAGATAAGCAGGACTTCCTTGGTGATCTAGTGGCTAAGGCTGCACTTCCAATGCAAGGGGCCTCGGTTCAATCCCTGGTCAGGGAACTAAATGCCACAACTAAGAGTTCACATGCACAGTGAAGATCAAAGATCTTTCATGCCGCATCTAAGACCCAGTACAGCCAAAATAATAAAAATAGATAAACAGCATGGACATATTACATAGCATACAAATTATAACCATTATCTTATAATAATCTTTAGTGGAGGATAATCTGTAAAAATACTGAGTCACGATGTTGCATACTTAAAACTAATATTATCAATCAACTATATTTCAGTTTTTAAAAATATAAATGAGAGTATTTTGTAGAGCAAAAAACAATAATAATAAATAAGCCAGGATTATGTGTTAATATCCTAAAATATATAGTATGAGGAATATTCTAGAATCTTGATGATCTAGAACAGGGAGCTAGCAACTTAAGATTTTGGTCTTAAGGTCAAGAATATAAGCTCTAAATGTATATGGTTCTGTGACTGCAAAACAGTTCATAAGATCCCAGACATGAGTTCTATAATACACGTGTTTCCACAGGTTCCCTACTTCAGCAGAGCTTGGCAATGTGTGGTTCAGATCCCACTACTTTCAGGTATTTTTCTGTCCCCTGAAATGTTGACAGTAGCATTTTATAGTTTTGTGTATAGACACATTATTGGGTTTGTTTTGGTTTCTTTGTGTGTGTGTGTTTTAGTGTGGACCATTTTTAAAGTCTTTCTTGAATTTGTTACAATATTGCTTCTGTTTTTTATGTTTTGGGTTTTTGGCCACAAGGCCTGCGGGGATCTTAGCTCCCCAACCAGGGTTCAAACCTGTGTCACCTGCGTTAGAAGGCAAAGTCTTAACCGGTGGACCACCAGGGAAGTTCCTAAACACATTATTGTTGCTTTTTATTTTCAGCCTCTTGTCCTTTAAGCCCCAGTCAGCTGTCAGATTGTTGTGAGAGTCTCATTGCTGTTCTAGAGTAAGTAAAATATTTTTCCTACCCCCAAATCAAATTTGTTGCTTATAAAATTCCTTTCTAATAAACATACCTTATGAGTAATGCCTTTTTCCTAGGAAGTTAAGCACACCACGTGATTGAAGATAAAATATCTCTATTATTTTTACAGTGTCTACTTTATGTGCAGTGCAGCTAATGAACTTATATTCAGTACGCATTCTCTAAAATTTGTACCTAGGTTTTTTTTTTTTGTTTTTTTTAAATTTGTACCTAGTTTTAATGTAAATGTAGAGTACCTTTTGTGACTACTGTAAATCATATAGTTACGTCATAGATTTTTAGTCTTCTAAGTATTTGTTGCTCGACATGTATAGACTTGAATCTGACAGGTTATTAACTAATTAACATGCTCTCTTGAAGATGTCCAGTTTCAGATGACCTCGACATGATCAGAGTGGCCAGACAGTATGTCCAGTTAGAGCTTCCAGCTTTTGCATTAGCGTGTCTAATGCTCATGCCCCACTCAGAAAAAAGGCGCCAGGAAATAAAGGTATCTGACAAATTACTAATCTGGGGCTGCCAAGGAGGTGGAAGGTCTCACATTGCATGTCCCCTGCCAAAGATTGCAGTTTCTTTTCATCAAACCTGTAAAGCATGAGTAGGATAGGTTTGTGTTGGGGTCTAGTGGGACGTATGACTGAAAGATAGATGAAGGCTCATCTTGGAAAGCCTTAAGAGGAGTTTGGACCTTATTCTCTATCAGTGGAAAACAGTGAATTTTCCTGCAAGTGCAAAGTGAAATGCTCAGGCGGTATTTAGAAGGAAGTGATCCACTTGGGCTTGGTCAGAAGAGAGAGGGAGCAAGAAGTAAAACTCCTAGGAAGCCCTTGCATTTGGATAGAAATTCATCTCACCTGATGCACGTACAACAGCCTCGTGACTAGGCCAGGGAAGCTTGAGGAGGTGAGTGCCCATAGGAGGGTGGTGGCAACAAAAACAGACCAGAGGAAGATGGCTTGCGTGCAGCTTGACTTGGTGATTAGTCGTGGAAAATAGAAAAGTCAGGTTGTGTGTGGGTGTCTAACAAAGGCACATGAGCATTCTGAGGACAGAACTTTTAAAAATAGCTCCCGTCCCCTTTATACTATAGAATAAATAGAACAAAGCATTTTGAACTGTTTTATAATGATTTCCCCATGGGTAGATAAGCCAGTTCATAAAGATCTATATAAATGAACATACATATTTTTTATTTGTCACTTGCTCTATTTGTTTCATTTTTTTTTTCAAAGCCATCTGTGCCTATCCTTGACTTTCTTCTCTTTTGACTAGTCTTAAACTCATTTGTTGATGCTTTTCAGAGTTTTAGTATTTAAATAGATTCCTTCTAGCACTTAGGATGACAAAATGTTTATTAAACAGCTCTTTGCTGTTGAAATAGTTATTTGTAAAATGCTTTCTCCTTACTTCAGTAATTTTGATGTTGTTGATGGAGGCGGTCTTTTTTCTGTACTAGATACGCTTTAAGATATTTCAAATGTAAATACGAAAACCTTCCAGGTTTGACAGAAATTAGTAGTGATTATACTTTTCTATTAATTATATTTTGATTTTTTTTTTTCTCCAGAATTTTCTGGGCTCGTGTGACCCTCAGATCATTTTACAGCAATTAGAGGAGCATATGAATACTGGCCAGTTGGTAGGGTTTTCACATCAAGTAAGTGGCAGTTTCCTCTCCCTTTTGTTATGAAAAATTTGTTATTGGGAGGTAATCAATTTTCCCCAAACCAAGATTAAGCTGAAAAGTCACCATCTCCATCTGTTTGTTAATGTATACAATTACGTCGCTTTCATTAAAGCCTCAGTAAATTTTTAAGTCAGAGACCCTGGGTGTCCTGTTTACTTCTGTGCACAGTGGAAAATCTGTAGCCTTCAATGCTTGTCACTGTGAATAGATTTTCCTCAAAAAAAGAATCCCGAAGTGCTTAACAACAATAACTTTTAATTTATTCACTGTATGCTGAAATAGGCCAAAGCAGTCCCCCCCATCCCCCAGCCCTCTCCCTCAAAAGGAAGGCTTAGTCACAGTGCAGTGATAATTAAACATCTAATTGTCAGAAATGCTTTGGTATTGAAGGAGACAACTGGCATTTAACACATTTTGAATATAATGATACCTGTTATTTTATAGATTAGAAGTCTGGTGCTGAAAAATATCATAGATAAGAAGGAGTTTGGGATTTTGGCAAAGACAAAATACTTTCCAGTGTTGAAATCACACATGATGAATACCAACAACATCACTGAACTTGTAAACTATTTGGCAGATGAATTAAGGTAAGTTGATAAAATTTTTTTTTAAACAACTTAATGTAAAAAAAAAAAAAACCTTAATGTAGAATATCCTAAAATTTATCTTTACTTTGGAGGAAGATATCAAATAATTATAAAGCTATTTGTTTGTAATTAAAGGCTCTGAATATTAAACCGTAGCATCACTACATTATGCATACCATACTGCTAACACATACTCAGAAGTAGCTGTTTTGTAACCCAGTCTCTTGGAACATGAACTTGGAATCAGACAATTAATCAAGCTGCCTGAAATCCCAAAATAGGTATCTCACAGTCCTACTCTAAAACCCAACATTACAACTTTACTCCTTAGACACTTGACTAGAGGCAATGACAACATCATTTTTGCTAAGCTTATCTAATTTTCCAGTACCCACAAGCTTAGAAATAGTATCCCTTGGGATGGTGTTGGGAGCAGATTTGGAAATTAAAAAGAAGGGCAAAATGAGTTGACACTGAAGAAAGAGAAAGCTCAGTCAGGACTGAAATGTTTCCGGATCCATCCCTACATTTGTTTGGTCTAACTGTGCGGATCCCTGGGAACTGCCTCTTTCTCAGTACCATGCCATGGATTTCTTTTTCTTTTCTTTTTTAAATTTTTATTTCTTATTTGGTTGCACCAGGTCTTAGTTGCAGCATACAGGATCTTTAGCTATGGCATGTGGGATCAGCATGTGGGATCTTAGTTCCCTTTCCAGGGATCAAACCCTGGTCCCCTGCATTGGCAGCATGGAGTCTAAGCCACTGGATCACCAGGCAAGTCCGATACCATGGACTTCTTTCTGCTTGTTTACCACCTGTGATCCAGCCATAATTAGAGGTTGTCATTTATGAACAAGTAATATTTTTTGAGGTAACGTTGATATATATATACTAAGCTGCACGTGCTTTAGGTGTGTCATTTGATAAATCTTGATGTGCACCTGTGAAGCCATTGCCATAGTCGAGATGGCAGACCTGCATATCACCCCCACATTTTCCTCATGCCCTTCTTCTCTTTGGTTTCATAGTTTAGATGACGCATCAGTCTTTATAACTGAATATTACAAGCATTGTGGGAAGCCCATACCACCAGGCACCACTCCCTGTGAAACTCTGAAGGTAAATCTGGCCCGAGTTACTGGGTTTTAACCTGACACCATTTCTATTTCTAGGGTCTTGATATTGAGCCAGCCTGTTCTGAAGATAGATGTATTTTTATGTGCAACTGCCTGTATTTTCACAGTTCACTTTTTGTGTGACAGAGTCCCAGACTCGGAATCAAAGGCCTTGGTTCTACTCATTTGTGCCAGGAAGCAGCCATTTGGCCTCAGGCCAGTTGCTGTACCTGAGTGGCCTGTGGTTTTCAGATCTGGCCCTCCCAGCCTTTCAGGTGCTCTCAAGAATCACGACTCCTTGTGGAGTCTTGTTTTTAATACAGGAGCAGGTGACAAACCAAGTTTTATTGTATTTACTTATTTGGCTGCACCTCGAAGCTTGTGGGATCTTAGTTCCCCACCAAGGGACTGAACCCCGGGCCCACGGCAGTGCAAGTACAGAGTCCTAACCACTGGATCACCAAACTAAATTTCAAAGCACATTGATTAATGTTGTGCTGGAGTTTCCATCACTTTTATTTCTTTTTCTTTAATTAGCTAAGACATATATGTCCAGTATAGAAAAACAAAAATCTGCCGGAGAAAACAATAATAATAACAAAAAAACTGAACACTTGAAATCTCAGTAACCAGAGATAAGATCACTGTTAACATGTTCATGTGCATT
This sequence comes from Ovis canadensis, assembly GCF_042477335.2. Lineage (NCBI taxonomy): Eukaryota > Metazoa > Chordata > Mammalia > Artiodactyla > Bovidae > Ovis > Ovis canadensis. The sequence continues at coordinate 63,228,901 of NC_091261.1, read as the reverse complement.
CTCCCAAATGCTTTTGTGTATAAAAACCGCACATAAATCATTTTTAGTCTTGTTCTGAACTTAAGTATAAGGTAAAATTTTTCATTTTGATCTTGTTTTGGTAGTTTTAGTAAACATAATTAGGTTATTGTGGTTTTTTCTTCCATTGGTCCAGATCAAGCATATTAAAATATTTAGCCTACATTTTGTTAACATCCATTAGTAACTTCCTTTGTTCATTTCCAGTCTATTGTGATCAATGGCGTAAGATTACTTTTTTCAAAAAGGGAGAGTATTGATTCAGGAGGCAAGTTTGTGGCCCTTAGAATGTATCTGTTTTTCTCTGATCATAGTTGTCTAAAATGCAAAATAACCTCATACATAGATTTTTAGCAATATAGTTAAGCCTTTTCTGTAGTTTGTCAAACAATTTTCTGTTTAAAACACTGACACTCATAAAAATGCTTGTGTTTCTTCCCATTTAGATGTTTAATGGATCCTAATAGATCAAAGTTTTTTCAAGAAGAACAAGAAGTTTGGAATCTGTTAATAACTGACACTATTTATTACAGTTTTTAAATTGTGCAATCTGTGTGCAATAGCTATTGTCAAATATTCCCCAAGAAGTAATAACTAAGATGCTTAATAACAGCAGAACTGCCTGATAAACAACTCATGTCCCAAATTAATAAATCTTTTCCTTGCCAGTTACGTGCATAACTTGTAGAGACTCTGTTTTTTTGTACTCTATATGAAGAAAAGTATTTTGTTCTCCCAATAAGTAAAGCAACTGCTTACATCCTTCTCTTCCACCAATGTAAATAAGAATATCAGTCTCTTTTTTTTTTTAAGTCTTTATTGAATTTGTCACAATATCGTTTCTGTTTTATGTTTTGGTTTCTTGGCCACAAGGCGTGTGGGATCTTAGCTCCCCGACCAGGGATCAAACCTATGTCACCTGCATTCGAAGCTGAAGTCTTAACCACTGGACCGTCAGAGAAGTCCCAGAATATCAGTCTTTTTAACTGATAGTCATTCGAGTAAATATGTCTATAATCTTTGCTGCCGTGTGTATCCATCAGTGGCCAGCCAGATGTACAGAAACCACTCTAGATAGTTGAAGCGGAGAAGGATTGAGTGTCAGGAACTGATTACAGAGGTGTCAAGAGGACTGAAAGGCAAAAGGGAGATGAAGAAGGGGCACTGGAGAAGCCGAAGGGAAGGGGCTATTAGGCCTAACATCAGAACCTGCCTTTGGGGACTTCCCTGGCAGTCCAGTGGTGAAGACTCAGTGCTTCCCATGCAGGGGGCTCGGCTTCCATCCTTGGTCTGGGAACTAAGATTCTGCAGCAGCACATAAAGTGGGAAAAAAAAGAGAAGAAGCTGCTTTGGCTCTGAGCCGGGGATGCTGCTGTTCCAGAGACTGAGCCTCCTCCCCCTGGCACTGCTGCCCCTGCAGCCCTTGGTTATCCTCCGCTAGTGCTGCACTGCCAAGCCCCCCCTCCAGTAGGAAAAAAAAACAGCAGCATTTTGCTTTCAGCAACCTTCTAATTCCCGTGCCTGTGCCAAGAAATGACAGAGCTAAACAGAAGCCATCTGGCAAGGAGCCTGAGAGATGAAGGCTGCAGGCTGTAAGCCCCTGGCAGGACAGGAAGGAAGCTGGCTGGAAGGGCTGCGTGAAGCTGCAAACCTTCCACCCAGCACACAGAAATGTTAATCACACTTCTTTTGGTTCTACTTGTGAATAAACTGGAGCTGATAATACTAGAATTCATTTGCCTTTGTTTGGCTTGTTGAGAAAAATGTTTCTGTATAGGAAAGTCAACGTAATACGATTAAAAACATGGGTTTTGGATAAATAACAAGTCTGGGTTTGACCTCCCTGGTTCCATCACCTACTGTGATTTCCAAAGGTCTTCAGGAAACCTTATTCCTACCAGAAACAGATGTCTCCTTTACTGCATCCTCCCAAAAGGTGGGCAGTTTTTCTTTTTAAAACTTTTTGCTAATTTGATCAGTGAAAATAGTGTCTCGGTATTTACGTTTGTATTTCTTTAGCATCTATGTGATTAATCCTTAAGAAAACTAATTATAAGGCTGAGCTCACAAGTAGAGCCTGTGATTGTTATTCTTGGGCATAAATGTGCAAGGAACAAAAGGGTCATGTGGTGGCACTAGAACGTAACAAATGGAAATGACCATTCCGCTTCATCAGCAGTCGCCAACCTTTTTGGAACCAGGGACTGGTTTTGTGGAAGATAGTTTTTCCACAAATGGGGGTTGGGGAGTGGGTGTGGTTTCGGGATGATTCAAGCACATTACATTTATTGTGCGCTTCATTATTATGACATTGTGATGTATAATGAAGTAATTACATAGCTTACTATAATGCAGAATCAGTGGGAGCCCTGAGCTTGTTTTCTTGCGCTCAAGCAGTAATGCGAGCAATAGGGAGTGGCAGTAAATATAGATGAAGCTCCACTTGCTCGCCCGCTGCTCACCTCCTGCTGTGTGGCCTAGTTCTTAACAGGGCACCTGCCGGTACTGGTCCACGGCCCAGGGGGTTGGGGACGCCTGCACTTCCTGGGCTCAAGCTGGGCTAAAAAGGATTTCTTTCTCCATCTTAACACTGGTTTCATTGTTCAGAGTAAAGTTCTGGATGTTAACTAGATTTATTGTGGTGATCACTTCATCAAATATACAAATAATGAGTTATGTACACCTGAAACTATTATTACATGTCAGTTATCCGTCAATACAATAAAATAATTTTAGATTAGAAATCATATCAAGTTGGTGGAAGATGAATAGACATGCACACAAGTTCTGATAGGGAGCAGGTTAGCTTTTTTATTTTTTAAGCTTATTTTATTTTTCGGCTGTGGTGGGTCTTCGTTGCTGCATTCAGGCTTTCTCTAGTTGAGGCGAGCAGGGTCTACTCTTCGTTGCAGTGTTTAGGCTTCTCATTGCAGCCGCTTCTCTTGTTGAGGAGCACAGGCTCTAGGCACACAGGCTTAGTAGTTGTCATGCAAGGGGTTAGTTACTCCTCAGCATGTGGAATCTTCCAAGACCAGGGATCAAACCCCCGTGGCCCTTGCATCATCAGGCAGTTTCTTAACCACTATATCACCAGGTAAGCCCACAGGTTAGCTTTTAATATGCCCATGAAGTGGTTTTTTGCTATTGGGCTGGAAGAAGCACAAGCTGGAATCAAGATTGCCGGGAGAAATATCAATAACCTCAGATATGCAGATGACACCACCCTTATGGCAGAAAGGGAAGAGGAACTAAAAAGCCTCTTGATGAAAGTGAAAGAGGAGAGTGAAAAAGTTGGCTTAAAGCTCAACATTCAGAAAATTAAGATCATGGCATCTGGTCCCATCACTTCATGGCAAATAGATGGGGAAACAGTGGAAACAGTGTCAGACTTTATTTTGGGGGGGCTCCAAAATCACTGCAAATGGTGACTGCAGCCATGAAATTAAAAGATGCTTACTCCTTGGAAGAAAAGTTATGACCAACCTAGATAGCATATTCAAAAGCAGAGACATTACTTTGCCAACAAAGGTCCGTCTAGTCAAGGCTCTGGTTTTTCCTGTGGTCATGTGTGGATGTGAGAGTTGGACTGTGAAGAAAGCTGAGCACTGAAGAACTGATGCTTTTGAACTGTGGTGTTGGAGAAGACTTTTGAGAGTCCCTTGGACTGCAAGGAGATCCAGCCAGTCCATTCTGAAGGAGATCAGCCCTGGGTGTTCTTTGGAAGGAAAGATGCTAAAGCTGAAACTCCAGTACTTTGGCCACCTCATGCGAAGAGTTGACTCATTGGAAAAGACTCTGATGCTGGGAGGGATTGGGGGCAGAAGGAAAAGGGGACGACAGAGGATGAGATACCTGGATGGCATCACCGACTTGATGGACATGAGTTTGAGTGAACTCCGGGAGATGGTGATGGACAGGGAAGCATGGCATGCTGCGGTTCATGGGGTTGCAAAGGGTCGGACATGACTGAGTGACTGAACTGAAATATATTTGAATTTAAGTTCAAATACATAATTAGGATCTTTTTTATTATTATATCTATTGTATTTTTATTAGCCATGACCATTATTTTTATTTTCCACTCATCTCCATACAGCCATTCTCCATCCCCTTCTCTAAGCATATTCTAAAAACTCAGGCTCAGTGGTTGTGGCTCATGGGCCTGAGAGTTCATGGGCTCAGTAGTTGTAGTACACAGGCTTAATTGCTCCGAGGCATGGAATTCTCCCAGACCAAGGATCGAACCCATGTCCCCCATACTGGCAGGCACATATATCCACTGCACCACCAGGCATGTCAGTAGACAAAGATCTTGATGAAACTTTAAAATTTTTATATTCTGGGACTTCCTGGTGGTCCAGTAATTAAGACTCCATGCTTCCACTGCAGGGGTGCTGGTTTGGTCCCTAGTCGGGGACTTAAGATCCCCACATGCCCATGTAGCACTGCCCCAAAAATTATATTTTAAGACAAGAAACATTGAAACGAAACTTTATCTGCTTGTGTTGGCCTCCTCCCTCCCCTCCAGCATGCACTGTGCATCATTATGCATCAACCAGACCTACCCTGTGGCAGAAATACCCGCTCAGCCATAAAACCCAATTTTTCTTCTGGCACTAGCCATGTAACTAGAAGATACCATTCCTTTCTCAGTCCTATAAAGTGTCATGATGACCCACCACTCACATCGTATGTGCAGATATCTTCAGTGAGTGCTATGTAAAATGCCAATATGTTGGTTTCCTTATAATGATTGGTTCAGTACAGACTGGTCAGACCTAATGGAATTTTTTAACTTAAATGCTTATGACCTTATTGATGTTACTAGCTATATTATATGTATTCTGCCTAATTCACAAGATTATTGTTTCTTGCATGGCCAAATGTGTGATTGGTCCTCAGATAAAATGAATGATGACTAGGTGACTTTGAGATGATGGATAATATTGTTCTACAAGATCAACGATTGTAATAGTGTAGCTCTAGATATGGAAAGAAGCAACAGAAAGAACCATTTTCTAGACCATAGCAGACCAGTAAGAGGTAGTGCAGAGGCCTTTGGTTATAGTTAATAGGGCCTAGTCCAGTAACGTCTGCGTGTGTGTGCTCAGTCATGTCTGTCTGTGACCCCATGGACTGTAGGCCCCCAGCTTGTGTGTGTGAGTGTGTGTGTATATGCACGCTCAGTCATGTCTGACTGACTGTGACCACATGGACTGTAGCCCATCAGGCTCCTCTGTCCATGGAATTCTCCAGTCAAGAATATCAGAGTGGGTTGTCATTTCCTTCTCCAAGTCCAGTAGTAACACAGCACCCTGCCCCCTACAAAAAGGAAAAAAGGCCCATCAATGAAATCCACACCTGACCTGGAAATGAACATTCCTAGCATTGTGGGACAAATTGGTCACAAAATACCTTCCAAACCTTGATTGCAATTAAGACTGAAAGAAAGGAGTTATAAAATAAAGAATGGTGCCCACCATCCAGTTCTACAAAAATCAAGTCATTAACTGCTATAGTCACTGACCTACAATACACCCCGAAAGGAATTCAGGGCCAAGATCAAGCTGATCTTTGTGCTCTGGGAAAACTGGCAGAACTGGCCCTCAGATTGTTAGATATTTTCAGGAGAGAATTTTGTAAACCCAGTTTCTCATCTTCCTATACTTGGAAAGGCACTAAACTTGCTATGGTGTCTGTTCCTGGTAACTAACCGCAACCTTCTACCAGTATGTCTGATAGATTTCATGTTCCCCTTCACTGAAATCACATATATACTAACCTCCCCCTTACCTCTTTGGAATCGCCCTCAGAGCTATCTGAGTCACTGTCTCCCAACCTATAATCCTTAGATTAGTTGGAGTAAAAATTTTCATTTCTTTCTTATACTATTGATTTTTTTCATCAAATACTCTCTAGGAAGATTTTCTATATTAAAAAAAAAAAAAAAAAAGGTTATTTAAGACTTCCCTGGCAGTTCAATGGTTAAGACTGTTTCCACTGTAGGAGGTGTGGGTCTGATCCCTGGTCAGGAAATTAAGATCCTCCAGGCTGCTTGATGCAGCCAAAAATTTTAAAAAAGTAAACAGTTCTCAGTAGATCTACCAGGAAAAGTCACCCCTCTTTGGAGGGTCACATTCTTTTCCTTAATTTGGCTGCACCAGGTCTTCGTTATGGCATGCAGGATCTTTAGTTGTAGCATGCGAACTCAGCCATGTAGTTCCCTGACGAGCGGTGGAACCCAGGCCCCCTGCCTTGGGAGCACAGAGTCCTAGCCACTGCACCACCAGGGAAGTCCAGGGTCACATTTTTTAAAGCACAGTGTTTAAAAACTGGGTCTCGGTTGCAGCCCAGTATTTCCTGCCCATATACACCATGACTTACATGTGGATCCAGTCCACCTACCTTTCTAGCCTCAGTGTTCCCACTCTTCCCCTTTCTCTGGCCAGCCTCTCCCCTTCCCCAGTCACTTACTAGGCCATAACCATATTTACTTCCTTCCCAAAACTATTAAAAGTTAACCTTTGTCGCCTTCTCTATTGATCATCTCACGATTCATTAATTTGTCCCCAAACCTTAGAACTGTGCCTCATGTAGGAGACTTTTAATAGGTCTGTATGAGATAAGTAAATTCTGGCTACCCATTTTTCAGGGTAAAATTCCTTCCTTGAATGTTTCATGGTCACATGCACACATGAAGGCACCTCATTACACATAACAAAAAGAGAAATTTAGCAACAACTAAATAAGTAAAGACTATATTTAATTTCCGTGACTCATGCACAGTCTTTCATCATCTCTAGCTTTGCATGAAGTGGCTCATTGCCAATCCTTTGACTAGTCGGAGTCAAGAATCTAATTAGTGGGGCACTCAGCTTGCCCTTCTTAAGGATGGAAAAGCTGGTCTGACAAGATGGAAGATATTCAGTCTTTGTACTGTTTCTTCTGGGGCCCAGAGATTTGGAATCTACTTGCTGTGCTTATGTAAGCACATTGGCTGCCTCCCCTGGGTAGTTTTTGACCGAGCTTTAAGTAAGAGAATAAGACCAAAGAGTTTGGGTGAACACGTCCGTCCAGATGGGAGTAGCCAAGTAAGCACACAGATGTGCTTAAGACAGACAACAGGTTCTTTTTAGTTGAATGCTGGTGCCCTAGATATAATAGGCTAGTGGTCCCCCAACTTTTCTATGGCATGCCCTTCAGTTAAAACGTTTGAATATGTACCCCCAATGTATATTCCTTTAGTAGAGGTTTTGAAAAGAGGAAATATGAACACATTCAATATCTTCTAATAACCTATCATGGGGAAAAACCTAAAGCTATATACCTGAAACTAACACAATATTGTAAGTCAACTATAGTTAAATTTTTAAAAAGACAAAGAGGGACTTCCCTGGTGGTCCAGTGGCTAAGACTCCTCACTCCCAATGCAGGGGGCCTAGGTTTGATTCCTGGTCAGGGAACTAGATCCTGTGTGTCACAACTAAGGCCCAACACAGCCAAAAATAAATAAATATTTTTTAAGAGAAAAATAAAAAATTGAGATTAATACTTTCTCCCTATATCCAATGGATTGTCCTGCGCACTTCATATTGGAAGCCTCTGGCATAGACAACTTTACTTTGCAGTACTCTTAATATTGAGGTGTAATTTACATACGATAAAGCACACAAATCAAAGTTGGGTTACTGTTTCCCTATGTCTACAGCTGTACAACGATAATCCTTATCAAAATATAGAACATTCTAACATACCAGAACACCACCTGGTGCCCCCTCCTAGATAGAGCATATTTCCCCCATTAATAACCATTGTTCTCTCCTCTACCATCATAGATTATTAGTTTCACCTGGTTTTGAATCTTCTCTAAGTGGACTGTTACAGCATCTACTCTAGAGTCTGACTTCATTCCTCAACATTTTAAGAGTCAAGTATATTATTTTTTATAGCAATAGCAGTAGTTCATTCTTTTCCATCCTTGTGAGTATCCTATTGTATTAATGTACCTTTATTTATCTATTATCTCTCGCTCTCTTTTTTTTTTTTTTTTTTGGCCAGACAGCATGTGGGATCTTAGTTCTCCAACCAGGGATCAAACCCAGTCCCCCTGCATTGGAAGCTTGAAATCTTAGCCACTGGACTGCCAGGGACATCCCTACCCATTCTACTTGCTTTTTTCTTGTTTGTGCTGGGTCTTCATAGCTGTGCGTGGGCTTTCTCTGGTTGTGGTGAGCAGGGGCTACTCTTCACTGAAGTGCACGGGCTTCTCATTTCATGGCTTCTAAGGAAACGGCAACCCACTCCAGTATTCTTGCCTGGAGAATCCCATGGACAGAGGACCTGGCAGGCTATAGTCCATGGGATTGCAAGAGTCAGACATGACTTAGCAACTAAACCTTGTTGTAAAACACAGGCTCTAGGCTCACAGGCTTCAGTAGTTGCAAGATGTAGGCTCAAGGGTGCGTAGGCTTCAATAGTTGCAGCATGCAGGCCCAGTAGTTGCAGCTCTTAGACCCCAGAGCACAGGCTCAGTAGTTGTGGCACACGGGCTTAGTTGCTCCATGGCATGTGGGATCTTCCCGGACCAGGGATCAAACCAGTGTCCCTGAACTGGCAGGTGGATTGTTATCCAGTGTACCACTAGGGAAGTTCCCCATTCTACTCCTGACAGATATCTGGGTTATTACCAGTTTTTGACAATGATGAATGAAGCTGCTCTGAGCACTCCTGTACATGTCTTTGATGGACAGAAGCCCTCATTGACAGTTTCCCTAATGGCTAGAGAGTAACCCCCACTTGCCACAACTAGAGAAAAGCCCATGCAGCAATGAAGACCCAGCACAGCCAGAAAATAAATAACATTAAAAAAAAGAAGAAGAAGAACACTCACTGACTGTGGGTGTGTTTCCGGGAGTGGAAGTGCTTTAGTAAACATTGCCAAACAGTCTTGCCAAAGTAGTTATACCATCTACACTCCCTCCAGCCATGTGTGAGAGATTACCCCACATCCGTGACAAGACTTTGAATCATCAGTCCTTTTAATTTTATTATTTTTATGTATTTTTAAAATTTGTATTGGAGTTTAGTTGATTTACATTGTTGAGTTAGTTTCAGGTGTACAGCAAAGTGTTTCAGTTATACATATATGCATATTCATTTTTTCAGATTCTTTTCTCATATACAGTATCAAAGATATTGAATAGAGTTCCCTGAGTTTTACAGTAAGTCCTTGTTGGTTATCTATCTTATATATGGTAATGTGTATAGGTTAATCTCAAGCTCCTGATTTATCCCTTTCCTCCCCATTTCCCCTTTGGTAACCATGTTTGGATTTGATATCTGCTAAGAAACACAAGCTGGAATCAAGATTGCCAGGAGAAATATCAATGACCTCAGATATGCAGATGACACCATCCTTATCGCAGAAAGTGAAGAGGAAATAAAAAGCCTCTTGATGAAAGTGAAAGAGGAGAGTGAAAAAGTTGGCTTAAAGCTCAACATTCAGAAAATTAAGATCATGGCATCTGGTCCCATCACTTCATGGGAAATAGATGTGGAAACAGTGTCAGACTTTATTTTTGGGGGGCTCCAAAATCACTGCAGATGGTGACTGCAGCCATGAAATTAAAAGATGCTTACTCCTTGGAAGAAAAGTTATGACCAACCTAGATAGCATATTCAAAAGCAGAGACATTACTTTGCTGACTAAGGTCTGTCTAGTCAAGGCTATGGTTTTTCCTGTGGTCATGTATGGATGTGAGAGTTGTACTGTGAAGAAGGCTGAGTGCCGAAGACTTGATGCTTTTGAAGTGTGGTGTTGAAGAAGACTCTTGAGAGTCCCTTGGACTGCAAGGAGATCCAACCAATCCATTCTGAAGGAGATCAACCCTGGGATTTCTTTGGAAGGAATGATGCTAAAGCTGAAACTCCAGTACTTTGGCCACCTCATGCGAAGAGTTGACTCATTGGAAAAGACTCTGATGCTGGGAGGGATTGGGGGCAGGAGGAGAAGGGGATGACAGAGGATGAGACGGTTGGATGGCATCACTGACTCAATGGACGTGAGTCTGAGTGAACTCTGGGAGTTGGTGATGGACAGGGAGGCCTGGCGTGCTGTGATTCATGGGGTCGCAAAGAGTCAGACACGACTGAGCGACTGAACTGAACTAAAGTCTGTCCCTATTTTGTAAATAAGCTCATTTGTATCATTTTTTTAAAATTAGATTCTGCATATGGTATCATATATTTTTATTTCTCTGTCTGACTTACTTCACTCAGTATGATAATCTCTAAGTCATCCAGTTTGCTACAAATGGCATTATTTTGTTCTTTTTTATGGCTGAGTAGTATTCCATTGTGTATCTGTACTACATCTTCTTTCTCCATTCATTTGTTGATTGGCATTTAGGTTGCTTCTGTGTCTTGGCTATTGTAAATAGTGCTGCAATGAACACTGTGGAGCATGTATATCAGTCCTTTTAATTTTAGCCATCCTGGTGGGAGACTTTGCAATACTCTTGATGAAGTGGGAGAAAATGCCAGGACAAACATCTTGTCTTCCAGTCTGGTTTATCTCCTCTTGCTTTTCCACTTGAGATTTATGGATGAGTTAAATCCACAGTGTATCTGTACATCTCAGAGTCCAGTGGCCATCATTCAATATGATCTCAACTGGGAAGCATGACAAGATTCTAAATCTGAACTCACAACAGCTAAGTCTTACCATAAACTTTAGAAAAGATTAAAGAGCTACTCAGTGGCTACTCTTTCTGGCACTCTTTAAATATCCTAAAGCAACCAGAAAACAAGGGTTTGTGCTTTTCGAACAACCAAGGCTTAGTGTTTTTTAGAGGGAATAAAGACATTCCTAGAGCAATTTCTCATTTTGAACTCTCCTTCTGACATCCATAGGACCAAAGAATACAACCTCTAAACTGACTTTCTCTTGGTAAGTAGTCCTACAGCTTGAGAAAAAAAGGCTTTTTTGAGATATGGTTCACATACCGTACAATTCACCTATTTAAAGTATACAATCCAACACTTTTGACTACATCACAAATGTATACAACTATCACTACAGTCTTCCTTGGTGGCTCAGATGATAAAGAATCTGCCTGCAATGTGGGAGACCTGGCTTCAACCCCTGGGTTGGGAAGACTCCCTGGAAGACGACATGACAACCAACTCTAGTATTCTTGCCTGGAGAATCCCCATGAACAGAGGAGCCTGGTGGGCTACAGTCCATGGGGTTGCAGAGTTGGACACGACTGAGCAACTAAGCACACATATCACCAGTCAATTGTTGAACATTTTCATCACCTCTAAAAGAAACCCCATACCCTTTAGCTATCATCTCCCTATCCCCCTTCCCAATCCACACCTCCCAAGCAACTGCTAATCTACTCTCTATGGGTTTGCCTCTTCTGGACATTTGAATATGTAAATAGAATCATGATATGTGGCTTTTGCAATCACAAAGTTCATCCATGTTGTAGCAGATGTATTTATTCCTTTTTTATGGTGGAATAATATTCCATTGCATAGATAGATTATGCATGCCTGCTAAGTCACTTCAGTTGTGTCTGACTCTTTGCAACCCTATGGACAGTAGCCTGCCAGGCTCCTCTGTCCATGGGATTCTCTAGGCAAGAATACTGGTGTGGGTTGCCATGCCCTCCTCCAGGGGATCTTCCTGACCTAGGGATCAAACCTGCCTCTCTTATATCTCCTGCATTGGCAGGCAGATTCTTTACCAGTAGTGCCACCCAGGAAGCCCTGTAGATAGACCACACTTAGTTTATCCATTGATGGAAATTTGGGTTGTTTCCACCTTTTGGCTATTATAAAGAAAGAAAGAAAGTCAAGTCGCTCAGTCGTGTCTGACTGTTTGCAACCCATGGACTGTAGCCCACCAAGCCTCTCTGTCCATGGGATTCTCTAGGCAAGAATACTGGAGTGGGTTGCCATTTCTTTAACTATTGCTATACTCTGTAGCTTTTTAGTCACCTTAATACTTTTAGGGGCTTTTGTTGTTGTTATTTTCAATATGTACACATATTGACTTACTCATCCTTAAGACATCAGTTAAGACTCTGTGATCAAGAAAAAATCAAAATATGCATAGAAACGAATGAAAATGAAAACACAACAACCCAAAACCTCTGGGATTCAGTAAAAGCAGTGCTAAGGGGAAGGTTCATAGCAATACAAGCTTACCTCAAGAAACAATAGAGAAATCAAATAAATACCCTAACTTTACACCTAAAGCAACTAGAAAAAGAAGAAATGAAGAATCCTAGGGTTAGTAGAAGGAAAGAAATCATAAAAATTAGGGCAGAAATAAATGAAAAAGAAACAAAGGAGACTATGGCAAATATCAATAAAACTAAAAGCTGGTTCTTTGAGAAGATAAATAAAATAGACAAACCGTTAGCCAAACTCATCAAGAAAAAAAGGGAGAAGAATCAAATCAACAAAATTAGGAATGAAAATGGAGAAATCACAACAGATAATACAGAAATACAAAGGATCATAAGAGACTACTATCAGCAACTATATGCCAATAAAATGGACAACTTGGAAGAAATGGATGAATTCTTAGAAAAGTATAACCTTCCAAAACTGAACCAGGAAGAAATAGAAAATCTTAACAGACCCATCACAAACATGGAAATTGAAACTGTAATAAAAAATCTTCCAACAAACAAAACCCCAGGACCAGACAGCTTCACAGGTTAATTCTACCAAAAATTTAGAGAAGAGCTAACACCTATCCTACTCAAACTCTTCCAGAAAATTGCAGAGGAAGATAAGCTACCAAACTCATTCTATGAGGCCACCATCACCCTAATACCAAAACCAGACAAAGATGCCACAGAAAAAGAAATCAGGCCAATATCACTGATGAACATAGATGCAAAAATCCTTAACAAAATTCTAGCAAACAGAATCCAACGACATATTAAAAAGATCATACATCATGACCAAGTGGCTTTGTCCCAGGGATGCCAAGATTCTTAAGTGTTTGCAAATCAATTAATGTGGTGTGATACACCACATTAACAAATTGAAAATTTAAAAACATATGATTATCTCAATAGATGCAGAGAAAGCCTTTGACAAAATTGAACATCCATTTATGATTGAAAAAAAAAAAACCCTCCAGAAAGCAGGCATAGATGGAACATACCTCAACATGATAAAAGCCATATATGATAAACCCACAGCAAACATTATCCTCAATGGTGAAAATTGAAAGCTTGTCCCCTAAAGTCAGGAAAAAGACAAGGGTGCCCACTCTGATCACTACCATTCAACATGGTTTTGGAAGTTTTAGCCACAGCAATCAGAAAAGAAAAAGAAATAAAAGGAATTCAGATTGGAAAAGAAGAAGTAAAACTCTCACTGTTTGCAGATGACATGATCCTTTACATAGAAAACCCTAAAGACACCACCAGAAAATTACTAGAGCTAATCAATGACTATAGTTAATTTTCAGGATATAAAATTAACACATGGAAATTCCTTGCATTCCTATACACTAATAATGAGAAAACAGAGAAATTAAGGAAACAATACCATTCACCATTGCAACATAAAGAATAAAATATTTAGGAATAAATCTACCTAAAAAATCCAAAAACCTATATATAGAAAACTATAAACACTGCTGAAAGAAATCAAAGGTGACACAAATAGATGGAGAAATATACCATGTTCATGGATTAGAAGAATCAATATAGTGAAAATATGAGTACTACCCAAAGCAATCTATAGATTTAATGCAATCCCTATCAAGCTACCAACAGTATTTTTCAAAGAATTAGAACAAATAATTTCACAATTTGTATGGAAATACAAAAAACCTTGAACAGCCAAAGCAATCTTGAGAAAGAAGAATGGAACTGGAGGAGTCAACCTACCTGACTTCAGAGTATACTACAAAGCTACAGTCATTAAGACAGTATGGTACTGGCACAACAACAGAAATACAGATCAGGGGAACAAAATGCCCAGAGTTAAATCCACACACCTATGGACACCTTATCTTTGACAAAGGATGCAAGAATATACAATAGAGAAACAACAATCTCTTTAACAAGTGGTTCTGGGAAAACTGGTCAACCACTTGTAAAAGAATGAAACTAGAACACTTTCTAATACCATACACAAAAATAAAGTGGATTAAAGATCTAAATGTAAGACCAGAAACTATAAAATTCCTAGAGGAAAACATAGGCAAAACACTCTCTCACATAAATCACAGCAGGATCCTCTATGACCCACCTCCTAGAGTAATGGAAATAAAAGCAAAAATAAACAAATGGGACCTAATTAAACTTAAAAGTTTTTGCACAATGAAGGAAACTATAAGCAAGGTGAAAAGACAGCCTTCAGAGTAGAAAATAATGGCAAATGAAGCAACTGACAAATAATCTCAAAAATATACAAGTAGTTCATGCAGCTCAATTCCAGAAAAATAAATGACCCAATCAAAAAATGGGCCAAAGACCTAAACAGACATTTCTCCAAAGAAGACATACAAATGGCTAACAAACACATGAAAAAATACTCAACGTCACTCATTATCAGAGAAATGGAAATTAAAACCACAATGTGGTACCATCTCATGCCAATCAGAATGGCCGCTATCAAAAAGTCTACAAACAATAAATGCTGGAGAGGGTGTGGAGAAAAGGGAACCCTCTTACACTGTTGGTGGGAATGCAAACTAATACAGGCACATGGAGAACAGTGTGGAGATTCCTTAAAAAACTGGAAATAGAACTCCCATATGACCCAGCAATCCCACTGCTGGGCATATACACCAAGGAAACCAGAATTGAAAAAGACATGTGTTCCCCAATGTTCATCACAGCACTGTTTACAGTAGCTAGAACATGGAAGCAACCTAGATGTCCATCAGCAGACAAATGGATAAGAAAGCTGTGGTACATATACACAATGGAATATTAGCTATTAAAAAGAATGCATTTGGATCAGTTCTAAAGAGGTGGATGAAACTGGAACCTATTATACAGAGTGAAGTAAGTCAGAAAGAAAAACACCAATACAGTATATTAATGCATACATATGGAATTTAGAAAGATGGTAATGATTACCCTATATGCAAGAGAGCAAAAGAGACACAGATGTAAAGATCAGACTTTTGGACTCTGGGAGAAGGCGAGGGTGGGATGATTTGAGAGAATAGCATTGAAATATGTAAATTACCCTATGTGAAACAGATTGCCAGTCTAGGTTTGATGCATGAGACAGGGTGCACAGGGCCTGTGCACTGGGATGACCCTGAGGGATGGGATGGAGAGGGAGGAGGAAGAGGGGTTCAGGATGGGGGATACATGTACACCCATGGCCGATTCATGTCAATATATGGCAAAAACCACTACAATATTGTAATGTAATTAGCCTCCAATTAAAATTAATTAATAATAAAAAAAGACTCTGTGATCAGGGAACTTCCCTGGTGTTCCAGTGACTGGGACTTAAGTTCCCAATGCAGGGGGCCAGGGTGTGATCCCTGGTCAAAGAACTGGATCCCACATGCCACAACTAAGACCTGGTACAGCCAAATAAATATTTTTTAAAATATATGATCAGATTTTTTCCACTTCACTCTTGTCTCTGGCAGCAATTCTCTACATATACCATGGTATTTCAAGACTTTGCTGCCATCCCCTCTTTGCTTAGCTAACTCCCACTCATTTTTATCTTATTATTATTGTTTTTACTTTCTGGTCACACCTTGAGACATGTGGGATCTTTTGTTCTCCAACCAGGGATTGAACCTGCACCCCTGCAATGGAAATGTGGAATCTTAACCACTGGACCGCCAGGGAAGTCTCCTTACTCATTCTTTATTCTGTGATGTTTACTCAGTATCCAAGTTCATTGGAACTACTTCAGAGAATATCTTGTTTATATGACTAGGCATCTATGTATGAAGCGTTAGGATATTCCTTGCATTCAAATAAATAATATGATGAACCAGGAGAAATGGCATGTCACCAGAACTATTGCCGACTTATTTTTTTCCAACGTTCTTTATATAGACTTGATTTTTTACGTCTACAGAGGATGTTACTCATAACCCATACTCTGTTTCATACCTCAAAAGAAGAAGTGATAATTTACAAAATTTCTTCCTCTTCTTTCCACCTCGTAATATCACATGCCCTGTGGTTGGTGATTTTTTGGTCATAATGGAGCCAGAATATCTAGGAAAACTTTTGTCATCAAATGATATGAATGCATAGGCTGGTGCTTTGATCTCTCTTTCTAAGATGACTCTTAATCAGCCACCGTATACAACACTGATTGTAATAGTTCTATCATTTATAGGGTTGCCATGTAAAGATAAGAATTCTGGGGACTTCCCTGATGGTCCTGTGGTTAGAACTCACTCTCACTGACAAAGGCCCAGGTTCATGGAACTAAGATCCCACAAGCTTTACAGTGTTGCCCCCCAAAAAAAGAGAAAAAAAAGAATTCTACGTGCTAGTATTTTAATGGGTCGCCTTTTCTTGGCAAGTTCCATGCTTTTGGTTCAACCTAGATTACTGGTGGGATTTTTCTATATTTTTTTATATTTTTCTATATTAGCAAGAATAAAAAGAAAATGTGAGTGGTGAGGGTTGAATGGAAGAGGGAAAGGAAGAAAGAACCAGAAGGATGAAAGCCAGTGGCCAAGCTATACCACCACATCATCTTCATCGAGCCTGCTTAGTTAGGTCTCTTGAAAGGCATCAAGAGAATACTCAAGTTTCTCTCCAGTTTGCCCAAATATCTCTATATTCATTTTCTAGGGCTGCCATACCTAATGATCACTAACTGGGTGCTTTAAAACATCAGAAACCTATTCTCTCACAGTCCTGGAGGCCAGAGGTCCAAAATAAAAGTGTCAGCAGGACCACACTCTCTCCAAAGTCGCTAATGGAAAATCCCTCCTTATCTCCTGCAGCCTTTGGTGGTGTTGGGTGTTCCTTGGCTTTGGCAGCATCACTCCATTGTCTGGCTCCATTGTTGCATGGCCCTCGCTACTTGTCTCTCTGTCCTTTTATTTTATTTGTTTATTTGGCCTAACTGTGTGCCTTGCGAGATCTTAGATCCACGACCAGGGCCCCTAGTATTGAGTCCTAACCACTGCACTGCCAGGGAGTAATCCTTTTCTGTCTTTCATAAGGATACTTGTCATTGGATTTAGGGCCTATCCTATTCTGTCGGATCTTATCTTAATCCTGACCTTAATTACATCTACAAAGACACCATTTCCAAGGAAGGTCACATTCTGAGGTTCCAGGTGGACATGAATATTGTGGTGGAGAGACTATTCAACCCACTCCAAACTCCTTCAAATTCTACTGCTTCTGCCTTTGGATATAGTATATACACCTTGAAGTGACAGTGAGCTGTCTACTTCGCCACTAATAAGAAACAGTTGTCTTACAAATTTAACAGAAGTAAACTAATGTACTGGGGGCCTTCCTGGTGGCTCAGATGGTAGAGAATCTGCCTGCAATGCAGGAGATGTGGGATTGATCCCTGGGTCAGGAAGATGGCCTGAAGAAGGGAATGGATATCCACTCCAGTATTCTTGCCTGGAGAATCCCATGGTCAGAGGAGCCTGGTTGGCTACAGTCCATGGGGTTGAAAAACATTGGACTTGACTGACCAACTAACACTCACACAAACTAACATACAGAAGAGTATGGAAATTGCAATGGATTTTTCACAAAGACAACATGCCCATGTAGTAAAACACTCAAATCAAGACATAGAACATTCCCAGTATAGATTAGGAACCATATTCTCTCTTTTTTTCCATTAAAGAAAAAAATTAAATTGTGGTAAAACACAACAAAATATACCATCTTAACCATTTTAAAGTATACAGTTCAGGGACTTTCCTGGTGGTCCAGTGGTTGAGAATTCACCTTGCAATGCAGGGGACTCAGGTTTGATCCCTGGTGAGGGAACTAACATCCCACATATTTGGAGCTACTGAGCCTGCAAGCCACAATTAGAAAGTCTGAGATTTGCATTGAAATATTCCCACATGACGCAACAAGGATGCCATGTGCTGTAACTAAGACTGAAGGCAGCCAAATAAATAAACTATACAGTTCAGTGGCCTTAAATACATTCACATTGTTGGGCAACCACCCCCACCATCCAGTTTCAGAATTTTCTCTCATGTGAACTAAAACTCTGTCCCCATTACACAATAATTCCCCATTTCCGCAGCCCCTGGTAACCACAATTCTACTTCTGTCTCTCTGAATTTGACTACTCTAGGGACCTCATGAAAGTGGAATCATACAGTATTTGTTGCTTTGTGACCTTCTTATTTCACTCAACATAAATCAAATCCCTTATGATTATACAGTGGAAGTGAGAAATAGATTTAAGGGACTAGATCTGATAGATAGAGTGCCTGATGAACTATGGAATGAGGTTCATGACATTGTACAGGAGACAGGGATCAAGACCATCCCCATGGAAAAGAAATGCAAAAAAGCAAAATGGCTGTCTGAGGAGGCCTTACAAATAGCTGTGAAAAGAAGAGAAGTGAAAAGCAAAGGAGAAAAGGAAAGATATAAGCATCTGAATGCAGAGTTCCAAAGAATAGCAAGGAGAGATAAGAAAGCCTTCCTCAGCAATCAATGCAAAGAATTAGAGGAAAACCACAGAATGGGAAAGACTAGAGATCTCTTCAAGAAAATTAGAGATACCAAGGGAACATTTCATGCAAAGATGGGCTCGATAAAGGACAGAAATGGTATGGACCTAACAGAAGATATTAGGAAGAGGTGGCAAGAATACACAGAAGAACCGTACAAAACAGATCTTCATGACCCAGATAATCACAATGGTGTGGTCACTCACCTAGAGCTAGACATCCTGGAATGTGAAGTCAAGTGGTCCTTAGAAAGCATCACTACGAACAAAGCTGGTGGAGGTGATGGAATTCCAGTTGAGCTATTTCAAATCCTGAAAGATGATGCTGTGAAAGTGCTGCACTCAATATGCCAGCAAATTGGGAAAACTCAGCAGTGGCCACAGGACTGGAAGAGGTCAGTTTTCATTCCAATCCCAAAGAAAGGCAATGCCAAAAAATGCTCAAACTACCACACAATTACACTCATCTCACGTGTTAGTAAAGTAATGCTCAAAATTCTCCAAGCCAGGCTTCAGCAATACATGAACCGTGAACTTCCATTCCAGATGGTCAAGCTGGTTTTAGAAAAGGCAGAGGAACCAGAGATCAAATTGCCAACAACTGTGGGATCATCGAAAAAGCAAGAGAGTTCCAGAAAAACATCTATTTCTGCTTTATTGACTATGCCAAAGCCTTTGACTGTGTGGATCACAATAAACTTTGGAAAATTCTGAAAGAGATGGGAATACCAGACCACCTGACCTGCCTCTTGAGAAACCCGTATGCAGGTCAGGAAGCAACAGTTAGAACTGGACATGGAACAACAGACTGGTTCCAAATAGGAAAAGGAGTACGTCAAGGCTGTATATTGTCACCCTGCTTATTTAACTTATATGCAGAGTACATCATGAGAAACGCTGGGCTGGATGAAGCACAAGCTGGAATCAAGTTTGCCGGGAGAAATATCAATAACCTCAGATATGCAAATGACACCACCCTTATGGCAGAAAGTGAAGAGGAACTAAAAAACCTCTTGAAAGTGAAAGAGGAGAGTGAAAAAGTTGGCTTAAAACTCAACATTCAGAAAACAAAGATCATGGCATCTGGTCCTATCACTTCATGGGAAATAGATGGGGAAACGGTGGAAACAATGTCAGACTTCATTTTGGGGGGCTCCAAAATCACTGCAGATGGTGATTGCATCTGTGAAATTAAAAGACTTGGAAGAAAAGTTATGACCAACCTAGATAGCATATCGAAAAGCAGAGACATTACTTTGCCAACAAAGGTCCATCTAGTCAAGGCTATAGTTTTTCCATTGGTCATGAATGGATGTGAGAGTTGGACTGTGAAGAAAGCTGAGCACTGAAAATTGATGCTTTTGAACTGTGGTGTTGGAGAAGACTCTTGAGAGTCCCTTGGACTGCAAGGAGATCCAACCAGTCCATTCTGAAGGAGATCAGCCCTGGGATTTCTTTGGAGGGAATGATGCTAAAGCTGAAGCTCCAGGACTTTGGCCACCTCATGAAAAGAGTTGAGTCATTGGAAAAGACTTTGATGCTGGGAGGGATTGGGGGCAGGAGAAGGGGACGACAGAGGATGAGATGGCTGGATGGCATCACGGACTCAATGGACATGAGTCTGAGTGAACTCCGGGAGTTGGTGATGGACAGGACTGGCGTGCTGCGCGATTCATGGGGTCACAAAGAGTCGGACACGACTGAGCAACTGAACTGAAGTACTTTTTTCTTTTTTTTTTAAGTATATTTGCTGTAAGTTACAAGTGTACAATATAGTGATTCACAGTTTTTAAAGGTTATACTCCTTTTATAGTTATTATCAAATGTTGGCAATATTCCCTGTGATGTACAGTATATCCTTGTAGCTTATTTTATACCTAATGTGTGTGTGCTCAGTTGCTTCAATCATGTCCGACTCTTTGCAGCCCTTCGGATTATAGCCTGCCAGGTTCCTCTGTCCATGGGATTCTCCAGGCAAGAATACTGGAGTGAGTTGGCATGCCCTCCTCCAGGAGATCTTCTCAACCCAGGAATTGAGCAGATGTCTCTGCGGCTCCTGCACTGCAGGCAGGTTCTTTACTACTGAGCCACCAGGGAAGCCCTTATACCTAATAGCTTGTACCTTTTGCTACCCTACCCTATATTTCCCCTCCCCCAGGTAACCTCTCCTTTGTATCTGTGGGTCTGCATTAATTTTTGTTATATTCACTGCTTTGTTGTACTTCTTAGATTTCACATTTAAGGGATATCATACACTATTTTTCTCTGTCTGACTTATTTCACCTAGAGTAGTGCCGTTTAAGTCCATCCATGTGGCTGCAAATGGCAAAATATTGTTCTCTTTATGGCTGAGTAGTATTATACTGTATCTATTATATCTATTATATATATTACATATGCATATATAAATATACAGTGTACAGACCATATCTTCTTTTATCTACTCCTCTGCTGATGGTCACTTATGTTGCTTCCCTTTCTTTACAATTGCAAGTAATGCTGCTATGAACATTGCGATTATGCAAATCGTTTTAAAACTACCATTGTGATAGATGTGACAAAGAAATGGAAAACACAGGGCGCAGTGAAAGTGTGGGAGAGAGGAAATGTTTTGATTAGACCCTCCCTGACAACAGACACAAGGAAAGACTGCAGACTTCCTGTACCGAGTGGTTAAGAGAAAGTGGTGACTTCAGCCAATGTCACTGGGGTCCCTCAATTAGCCAGCAAGGCCAAGTGCAGGCTCCAGGGACACTACTTAGAGTACAATGGGGACTCATTTGTTTCCAACAGAATGTTCATGGGAAAAATAATACTAGGTTTGAAAATAAAGGATTGTTTAGACCCATAAAGGCCAGGGTGGGGATATTTGAAAAATTGAAATGCAATCCCTGTGTCCCTCTGTGCTGTGCTGTAAGAGAAGCCCATGGCCCGAGTGCCATGTCATGTCACCATTTGGGCTTCAGTTGACTAGACCAGCCCAGAGGAATCATCCATTCGTTGACTGACAGCTGTAATCTGGCCGGGTACATAAGCTTTTCTCAAAAAGGCACTCTATACTGTATAATAGTTTCTTGGGGCTGCTGTAACAAATTTCCACCACACTTGGTGTTTTAAAACCATAGGAATTTATTCTCTGACAGTTCTGGGGACCAGACATCTAAAGTCAAGGTGTTGACAGAGCCGCATTCCTTGTGAAGGCTCAAGGAAGGACCCTTTCTTGTGGCTTGCAACTCTGGGGGCCCCCAGTGTTCCTTGACCTGTGGCCACCTCACTCCATTGTCTTCTCCACATGGTTTTCTCCTCTCTGTGTGTCTCTTATAAGGAGACACACTTGTCACTGGATTTAGAGCTTATCCAGATAATCCAGGATGATCTCATCTTGGGATCCTAAATTTAATTATATCTGTGAAGAGCCTTTTTCCACATAAGGTAACATTCACAAGTTAAGATCTTCCTGGTGGCTCAGATGGTAGAGCGTCTACCTGCAATGCAGGAGACCCGGGTTCGATTCCTGGGTAGGGAAGATCTCCTGGAGAAGGAAATGGCAATCCACTCCAGCACTCTTGCCTGGAAAATCCCATGGATGGAGGAGCCTGATGGGCTACAGTCCATGGGGTCACAAAGAGTCGGACACGACTAAGCGACTTCACTTTCACTTTCACAAGTTAAGGTTCTGGGATTAAGCCGTGAACAACGAATGGGCTGAGGATCACTATCCAACTCACTCCCATAGGTTAGTGACTATTTAGACACAATCATTCAGGGGAAGACGCTGAACAGCAACAGTCCAGATAGGGCCTCTCTTTACGGAAGTCTGAACATAAGATATGCAAGAAAAAGACACTTTTGTTGGAGCTGGGCACAAGCCAAGAGACCCTGAAAGAAGACAATCAGAAGTCAGAACAATGACCTACTGAGACCACATCCTAAGAATGGAGATAATTCTAGAGCTCCTTTCTCCTGTCATACTGTTTTCATTGATGTAAGCTAAAATATAGGGATTCCCTGGTGGCTCAGTGGTAATGAACTCGCCTGCCGATGCAGGAGACGTGGGTGGGTTCGATTTCTGGGTCAGGAAGATACCCTGGAGAAGGAAGTGGCAACCCACTCCAGTATTCTTGTCTGGGAAATCCTATGGACAGAGAAACCTGGAGGGCTATAGTCCATGGGGTTGCAAAAGAGTTGGACATGACTTAGCAACTAAATAACAACAAGCTAAAATGTATCTTTTGTTTTCCATCACATTTTAACATCTTGGGATGTGCCTAACAATAGCTGGCATTTTTTCTTTCTTTTCTTTTGTCTGCACCTGGTGGCAGTTCCCTGATCAGTGATCGAACCTGCACCCCCTGCACTAGAAGGTGGATTCTCAACCACTGGTGTCTTAATTGTTGTGTTTGTGGAGGCAGCAGTCCTGAAGTGATGGACATTGCCTGCCTGCAGGAAGGTGAGCACCAAGAGCATGGGGATCGAAAGGCCCACAATGGGTGTCAATGCCTCAGGGACAGCACTCTTCTCACTCCTGAGAGCCCAGGTGTTGGAGGAGGGGTGAGGCAAGAAGAGGATCAGACACGTTTAGCAACATTCCCATTGGAAGATTCAGAAGGAGGCTCCCTGCATGATCCCTGAGTTGGCAGAAGAGCCAACTGTGGTTCAGTGTTTTAAGAAATGCCACATCATCAGCATTCTTGAGTCACGGAGGACGATGCTCAGTGAAAAACACAGTGTGATTGTGTTGAGGAGTGATCAGAAGAGTCAGATCTAAGCAGGAAGGCATTGTATGAGTTCCGTCACCAGTTTATCTTCATTTTCCCTTTTAATATATGCTCAAGAGTGACATAGGAAATTAAACAACTGGGCACTAAAATGATATAAAAAATCCAAGACAAAATACCAGTCGAACATTTTCAAAATGATGACATTTTCAAAATTATTTTGCCACAGTGAGTGTACATTCATTTCCTGTCTTTGCGGCACAGAAAGTAATGATGTGTCTTCTACCAGATGGTATTAGGATGTAACCTAAGACAGTATTATCCAGGGACTTCTCTGGCGGTCCAGAGGTTAAGACTTCACTTTCCAGTGCAGGGGGTGCAAGTCTGATCCATGGTCAGGGAGCTAAGATCCCGTGCGCCTCGTGGCCAAAAACCCAAAGCATGAAACAAGAAACATTGTAACACAGTCCATAAAGATTTTTAAAATAGTCCACATTGAAAAAAATAATCTTAAAAAAAAAAGACAGTGTGGTCCCAGCCTCCACAAGGCTTGACAGTTTCCCTAGCAAGCTCATTTCAGGTGCTTATGTAACATTCATCACCTCAGGTAACCCAGAAGTTCCCAAGTAACACAGAGTCAGACAAAAGCTGGACAAGGAACAATGCTTAAACTCAAAGCCTTGTGGGCTGTTAAAGAACACGCCCCAAATCCTGGATTAGAAAGAGAAAAGGAGGCTGGCTTACCTCAAGGACTTACAAGATCCCTCACTGTTTCATTTATTTATTTGGTTGTGCTGAGCGTCTTGTGGGGTCTTAACTCCCTGTCCAGGGACTGAACCTGGGCTACAGCATGAAAGTTTGGAGTCCTAACCACTGGACTGCAAGGGAAGCCCCTCTCATGGTTTTTTTGTTTTGTTTCTCAAGGTGAATTGTTCAGGTTTTCCTTGAGGCTGATGCTCTTTACTATGCTGAAGCACAGACTA
Organism: Ovis canadensis; assembly: GCF_042477335.2. Taxonomy (NCBI): domain Eukaryota; kingdom Metazoa; phylum Chordata; class Mammalia; order Artiodactyla; family Bovidae; genus Ovis; species Ovis canadensis. The sequence goes on along the minus strand of NC_091261.1, from coordinate 63,204,483 downwards.
ATCTCTATCTATTTATTTGGCTGTGCTGGGTCTTAGTTGTGGCCCATGGGATGTTCCGTCTTTGTTGTGGCATGCCAACTCTCAGTTATGGCTGTGGGATCTTCCCTGACCAGGGATCGAACCCAAGCGCCCACATTGGGAGCACAGTCTTAGCCAATGAACCACCAGGGAAGTCCCTGTAGACCAATCTTTATTCCAGTATTTCTCAACCCCTTTTCCTTTATTGCCCCTTCCCTGGTTACCTTTTCAGACTTTAAAAAATTTTTTTACTAATTGTCCCGCTCTGTGAATTTTTTCTTATTGTGATAAAATATATGATAAAATGTGTGTGCCTGCTCAGTTGCTTCAGTTGTCCTATTCTTTGTGATCCTATGAACTGTAGCCCACGAGGCTCCTTTGGCCATGGAATTCTCCAGGAGGAATACTGGAGTGGGGGGCCATGCCCTTCTCCAGGGGATCTTCTTGACCCAGGGATTCAACCCATGTCTCTTATGTCTCCTGCATGGACAGGCAGGTTCTTTACCACTAGCACCACCTGGGAAACCCATTTTAAAACTGCATTAACTGCATTCACAATGTTGTGCAACCAATACCATGATCTCATTCCAGAATTTTTGCATCACCCCAAACAAAAACCCCAAACCCATTATTGAGCAGGCCTATTGATTGGAAAAGACCCTGATGCTGGGAAAGATTGAAGGCAGGAGGAGAAGGGGACGACAGAGGATGAGATGGTCGGATGGCATCACTGACTTGATGGACTTGAGTTTGAGCAAGCTCTGGGAGTTGGTGACAAACAAGGAAGCCTGGCCTGCTGCAGTCCATGGGGTTACAAAGAGTCAGACATGACTGAGCAACTAAACTGAACTGATTCTCCCACAACTCCCACCCCCACCCCCCAAGTCCTGGACACTACTAATCTACTTTCTGTTTCTATGGATTTGCCTTGAAATAAGTGAAGAAAGCTGAGCACCAAGGAATTGATGCTTTTGAACTGTGGTGTTGGAGAAGACTCTTGAGAGTCCCTTGGACTGCAAGAAGATCCAACCAGTCCATTCTAAAGGAGATCAGTCCTGGGGGTTCATTGAAAGGACTGATGTTGAAGCTGAAACTCCAATACTTTGGCCACCTCATACAAAGAGTTGACTCATTGGAAAAGACCCTGATTCTGGGAGGGATTGGGGGCAGGAGGAGAAGGGGATGACAGAGGATGAGATGGCTGGATGGCATCGCCAACTCGATGGAGATGAGTTTGAGCAAACTCTGGGAGATGGTGATGGGCAGGGAGGCCTGGCGTGCTGCAGTTCACGGGGTTGCAAAGAGTTGAACACGACTGAGTGACTGAACCGAACTGAACTGAAGTGGTCTTTTATGTCTGGCCTCTACCACTCATCATAACCTTTTAAAAAATATTTTACCCATTTATTTTTGGCTGCGCTGGGTCTTAGTTGCTGGGTGCAGCCTTCCTCTAGTCGTGGGGAGAAGAGGCTACTCTCTGGTTGTGGTGCATGGGCCTCTCTTGTTTCAGAGCACAGGCCCTAGGGTGCAAGAGCTTCAGTAGTTGTGGTGTACCAGTTGCCCCACAGAATGTGCGATCTTCCGGGACAAGGGATAGAACCCATGTCCTCTGCAGTGGAAACATGGACTCTTCACAACAGGACTGCCAGGGAAGTCCCACTTTATTCCTTTTTTATGGCTGAATTATTCTATTGTATATTCAGATGGATGGACCACGTTTGTTTATCCATTCATCTGCTGATGGACTTTTGAGTTGTTTCCACATTTTGGATACTGTGAATAGTGTTGCTATGACCATTTGTTCAAGTGTTTGAACATCCATTCAGTTCTTTTGGATATAGTCATAGCACTGGAATTGCTGTGTTCCTATAGTAACTCTATGTTTAACTTATCAAAGTCCTGCCAAACTCTTCTCCACAGTGGTAGCACCATTTGACATTCATACCAGCAATATATGAGGGCTCCAATTTCTCCACATCCTCACTAATACCTGCCCCCTGGCTTCACCCCATAAAAGGGCAATACCTCACATATACCACGTATTTGTTTGTGTACTGTGGCCCTTTCAAGGACAGACTTTGTGTCTAGTGAAAACATTTACAGGGGGATCCTAGACTCAGAAGCCTGCAGGAATTTATAAAAACATTGCTGGCTCACCAAAAACACATCTGCCAGGCCTCGGGGCTTGCAGGCTGCCAGGTTGCAGACACCGATCGATTTTATTACAATATATATAGGGTGGGTATAGCATCATTTAGTCCATCATTTCCCTTTTCCTTTTCTGGCCTGTTTCCTACCACAAAAGAAAAAAAAAACCACAACGCTCTAATAAACATCCTTGTCCCTAAGTTTTGGTATTTTTATTTCTTTGGGATGGATTCCCATGAGTGAGATTAATGGGTCAAAGGGTTTAGTTTCCATTTTAACAGATGTTGCCAGATTGCTTTCCCAAATGGTCACAAAACTTTACATGTACCCTTTCCTCCATATTCCTGTCAGCACTTGAGAGCATCGCTTGTTTTAGTTTCATCAATCAGTCTGATGAATGCACTGTTTCATTGCTCCTTTAATTTCCATTCTTCTGACCACTGTGCAATTTAAAGAGCTTTATATTCATTTGTTGACCTTTTGGTTTTGCTCCTCTATAAGTAATCTGTTCATAATCTAAAGTCCATTTCCGTCTTTGTTGTTTGTCTTGTTCAGGTCAATTTGTAAAAGCTCTTTTTTAAAAAAACATTAATCGATTTAATTTTTACAGAATTGGCTTGCTTTCTTTTTGTAAGATGATGTATCTAGGGACTTCCCTGGCAGTCCAGTGGTTAAAACTTCACCTTCCAATGCAGGGGGTGTGGCTTTGATCCCTGGTCAGGGAACTAAGATCCCACATGCCTTTCCATCAAAAAACAAAACATAAAACAGAAGCAATACTGTAACAAACTCAATAAAGACTTAAAAAATGGCCCACATTAAAAAAAAATCTCTGAAAAAAAAAGATGATATGTCTAACAGGAGAAAGCAATGGGTATTTATTTATTTGGCTGCCCCAGGTCTTAGCTGAAGCACATGGGATCCTCTGTCTTTGTTGCAGCATGCCGGATGTTTAGTTGTATCATGTGGGATCCAGTTTCCTGACCAGGGATCCAACCTGGGCCCCCTGCGGTGGAAGCCCAGATTTTAACCATTGGACCACCAAGGAAGTCCCCATGAAAGCTTTTTAGATAATATCCATTTGGCCTTTGGCTTAATTGCAGAGAAGTGATTAAGACCATTCTTCTCTGGGGCAGGCTGCCAAGGGTCACACCAGAACTTAGTCCCTGACTGGCTATGTGACCTCTACAAGTCATTCAACTTTGTTATGCCCCAGTTTTCTCATCTATAAAGTAACGGTCATCATCAATATCAGGATTCCTACCTCCTACTGTTGTTCTAGACGCAAAGGAGTTAATACAGGTCAATAAGATGGTGCGTGGCACCCAGTAAGTTAGGCAACCATGGTTGGTGACTATTATTTGTATTACAAATATTTTTCCAGCTCCATCATTTGCACTGGCTTTATTTTTGGTATCCCTTGTCACATAAAACATTTTAATGTTTACATAGTCAAATACCCTTCTTTTCTTTCTTAGCTTCTGAGTTCCCAGGCTTGGTTAAGGAGAGCTCCCTATTTCCTTCATGTGAATTTCCTTGATGTGATCATCACAGACATATAACTCACTATGTCCCACACTGAGGGGCATAGTCCTCCCAGCTCCTAATCTCTTTCCTCTTCTCCCTCAGCCCTCCCGGATGAGACCTGTAGACCACTTCACTTCCTGTCTTTCCTCCTCTCCTTCCCCATGTTCCCCACTGAGACCTGTGAAACACTTTTCCTCCCCACCCCTACTCACCAGTTTCTGAAATTTGGTTGAAATAATTTAGTATTTCTTAGAGCTCCCTTGGGCTTCCCTGGTGGCTCAGTGGTAAAGAATCTGCCTGTCACCGTAGGAGCCACAGGAGACATGAGTTCGAACCTTGGATCAGGAAGATCCCCTGGAGAAAGAAATGGCAATCCACTCCGGGATTTTTGCCTGGGAAATCCCATGGACAGAGGAGCCTGGCAGGCTACAGTCCGTGGGGTTGCAAAGAGTTGGACACGACTTAGCAACTAAACAACAGAACCCACAGGGAATGTCCATTTGGTTTTAAGAGTCCTTTTCTGTTACACAAATCCCTCTCTGGAGCCCCTTAATCTTTTAAGTTCTTTTAAAGTGAACCATTAAAAAAAATCTATTGAATTTGTGATAATATTGCTTCTGTTTTATGTTTACTTGGTTTTTTGGCCATGAAGCGTATTGGATCTTAGCTCCCTGACCAAGGATCAGTGCTTCACCCCCTGCATTAGAAGGTGAATCTTTACCACTGGACCACCAGGGAAATCCCTGGATCCACTTAGATGTAAGATATCCCATGCCTACATTCTTAACATTGTTTTCTCTCTCTCTTTTTTTTCTTCTCTTTTTTTTTCAATTTTCCTTTCAGGTTCAGTTGTAGTTTGGTTAGTCTTTTCTCAAGTTGTTTCCATAGACGGAGTCCTGAGAGTTAAAGTCTCTGAATCCTTGACTATTCTCCTTTTGCCACAATAGATGGAAAGTATTTTGGAAACTAGATAGAGGATTCTTGGATTGACATCCTTTCTCTCTCTTCTCTGTCATCTTTCCATAGCTTAGATGAAAATCCAGTCTGATTTTTTTCCTTCATGAATATCTTCTGCTTTCCACTTGACACTTATGTTTATCTTCAAGATTTGGGAATTTTACCAGAATATGACCACATTGGATTTTTATCTCATTAGACCAGTCTGGAACTCAGCGAACCCTTTTATAATTACTTTATTTCTTATTTACTTATTTTGGCCACGCCACACAGCATATGGGATCTTAGTTTCTGCATCAGAGATCGAACCCAAGCCCCCTGAGATGAATGGGTGGAGTGGTGGTGTTTGCACAAATTTGTGAATATTCCAAAAAATAGTTGAACTGTACTTTAACAGAATGAATTTATCATTTTGTGGCCTCTTGGCTAAGATCGAGTGTCAGTATCTGTTTTTAGTCGATGTCCCTGGTTGAACTGTGGTTGAGGGCTGGAGGGCAGAGATCTCAGGGAGTTGCATGTGTCTTGGTTGGGTGGCTGGGAATCCAGTCTATGTCAGGAGCCAGCCTATGACCCAGGACACCATGGTCACCGCTGCCAGCATGCAGCCACTGGCAATGCAGCCAGGGGACCTGCTGTGGCTGCCAGAATCAGCTGCAGACAGTCTCTCTCTCAGGCTTCCCTCTGCCAGCTGGTTCTTTCTCCTAGATTCCATTTTATTTCACTCTATCAGGACTTGTCACTACACTGTTGAGATAGAGGGGAAGTGCTGGCTTATTCCTCAGTGGGAAAGATAGGTGAAGGGTCTGGACAGGAGCTTGAATCATGTGTTCTTGTTGTCCTGTCATTCTCGGGCCTTTTAGGTATGTATCTGAAAGAAAGTCTCTTGACTGTAAGAATATAAGAAAGTACACGAGCTAGGCCACAAAATGTTGGTGGTGGTTTAGTCACTCAGTCATGTCTCACTCTTGCGACCCTAAAAAATAACCTGCCAGGCTGCTCTGTCCATGAGATTTCCCAGGCAAGAATAGTAGAGTGACTTGCCATTTCCTTAAATGACCTAAAAAAAGAAAAGATGAATTTTATAGCATGAGAAGTCTATCTCAGTATAAAACATATCCATATCTGAAAGGGTCCTAGGCCCAGGACTTCTTTCACGCTCTGCATCCCTAGCACCTAGCCAATGAGTGGGAAAGTTGGAATGTCAGTCCAGGAGCATCTGATTTCAAAGGCTGTTCTCTTTCACTTCCACCTCCAACCTTGTTGGTACCAGGTTGCCTGGCAGCAAAGACTGTGCTGAGCTGAAACTTTATTCTTCTTTTTTGGCTGTGCCGGGTCTTAGTTGTGGCACACAGGATCTTCATTGAGGCATGGGGGTATCTAGTTCCTTAACCGAGGATGGAACCCAGCCCCCCTGAATTGGGAGTCTTAACCACTGGATCACCAGGGAAGCCCCAAACTCTCTTCTTTTGATAATTGAAGACTTAAGGTAGGAAAAGAAGGACGATTCAGTTTTTGTTTTAGAAGGATAATTTTTAGGAGTTTTATGTGAATACTCTGTTAGAAATAATAACCGTAGATAATAAGACTATTCAGCAGTTTTTTTCTGGGTGGACTATAGTTATTTTAGTAGCTTTTTTTTTTAAATTGTATTTTTGAAATCATGAATTAAATGTCAGCTTTTCTGGGAACCCTAGAGAACAGTGTGATTTTTTTCTCTCATTCATTTTTTTAAAAAACATGCATTTTAATGAATTTTGAGATTGTTTTCCATCATTAAATAAAAGATATGTATTAAGACAAAGCAGTTGGATCATGTTTGCCTATGAAAAGTCAACCTGTCTTTAATGCTATTGTTCTGCTTTCTCTATAGTTGAATTTGTCTGCTTTGTAGCATAGCAGGTCTTATGTGAAATCCTATTCAAATTAATAGGGGATAAATAAGTGGTTTTAAATAAACACCCAAGGCATTCCAGCCAAGCTCCAAAACCACTGGCCAACTGAGGCATAGGACAAAGATAATCAGATGCTATGAGTTTGTTTGGGGGGACACAGATCAGCTCATAACAGACACCAGGGTTTATGTACTGTCTAATTTCCTCTTAAGCTTGCTTTGATTCCAGTGTGGTTCATTGAAGGACTGGAAACAAAACTGGCTGGGCTTTGGAAAGAGATTGGGATAAGAACAGGTGGGAGACAGGAACTCCCCAGCCAGAGGGACCAGGATTCCCCAGAGATATCACCAGCAAGTTAGAAGCTGCTTGGGAGGAAGTGGGACCACTGGGTTGTTTCTAGGGTGTGAGGACGTCAGCTCCCATCAGTGACAAAGAAAGATGAGGAAATAAAACATGTCCCCTCCAAGCCGTCTGGAAGCCAGAGTCAGAAATTACTCAGTTTTCATTTCAAACACAAAAATGACTCAGAATTTTTCAAATATTCTTTTATAGTATCTCTGAGATCTTGTAAACAGTAACTTCAATGTACAACCATTTTCAGTTTGTGGAAGAGACTTCATTTCAACCTGACAACCACCCTCAGACATGCTTCAAACAGCAGCTGGTGATCTTTCTCCACGGGGTTTTAAGAGTGAGGAAAATGTTTATATGAGAGCTACCCAGGCTACAGATGATAAGAAATCACACAGGATGCTGGCTCAGACCTTGTGTGTGTGTGTGTGTGTGTGTGTGTGTGTGTGTGTGTGTGAGCCGCTCAGTCATGTCCGATTCTTAGCAACTGCATGGACTGTAGTTCACCAGGCTTCTCTGTCCGTGGGATTCTTCAGGCAAGAATACTGGAGTGGATTGACATGCCCTTCTCCGGGGGACCTTCCTGACCCAGGATCGAACCTGGGCCTCCCGCGTTGCAGGCAGACTCTTTACCATCTGAGTCACCAGAGATGCCCCTCAGACCTAGTATCCCACCCTAATTCCATTCTCAGACACTGCCTCTGAGGTAGGGATCCTGCCCGACCCAGGAGAGGACTGCGGACAGAGAACGGAGGATGGGAGACAGCTGAGCTAGAGAAGAGGGGCAGTTGCTCTACAGATTTGTCCCAGTTCTTCTTTGTTTTTAATCACATGAAACTCATATAACATGAAACGAACCATTTTAAAGTGAAAAGTTTAGTGGCATTTAGTACATTTTCAGTGTTGTGCAACCGACACCTCTCTAATTCTGAAACATTTTCATCGCCTGAGAAAGAAACTACAGGCTGTTTAGCCATTCCCCCTTTGAAGGACATTAGCAGATTGTTCTTCTTAAAAAAAAAAAAAAAAGTAAAAGCATTGCAGAGACAATTGAGGCCTCTCGTCCATCAAATTTCCCTCCTTCCTTCTACAGAGGTCATCTGTATCCCGCGGTTGCTATGCATCCTTCTCATCCATGATTTTTGTTTTATTACGTATCAATGCTTCCAAAATCCGTGTTATTTTGTTCAGTATGTTTTAAACATTTACAACAGTGTTATCACATTGCACAAATCTTTTGGCAGCTTGCTTTTGGCTCTAGATGTTCTGCTCTAGGTTTAACTCTGTTGATGAAAGTAACTCTTGTCCACTTTTTTCCTTCCCTGCTATGTAGTATTCCGACGGGTGCCTGTATTGGTGTTTACCTGTTCCCCTCCTAATGGACACTGGGTTGTCTCCTGGTTTCCACTATTACAAACACTGTTGCACTGATCATCCTTGACCTGCCTCCTTGTGAGATGGTAGCTTTATTAGGAAGACAAGAAGAATCTTCAACAAGGAAGAAAGAATTCAACGACCTGTTAGCTTTGGAAGAAGGGAAACTAACATTCATTAATCCCTTTAGTGCCAGGTACTGTGCCTGAAAGCTGAAGTACATAAGCTCAGTCTGGACCTGGGAGATCCCTCTTGGTAGGACAACGTGAAAAGTTCCAGAAATATTGAGCCCTAATGGGCCAAAGCATTCACCCTACTTTTTACAGTTCATGTTGTTCATCTCTCACTTTGTGTTTTTTCAGAACTTTTAAAGGCAAAGACTCAGGCATACCTCAAGAAACAAGAAAAAAGTCAAATAAATAACCTAACTCTACAACTAAAGCAACTAGAAAAGGAAGAATTGGAGAACCCCAGAGTTAGTAGAAGGAAAGAAATCTTAAAAATTAGGGCAGAAATAAATGCAAAAGAAACAAAAGAGACCATAGCAAAAATCAACAAAGCCAAAAGCTGGTTCTTTGAAAGGTTAAATAAAATTGACAAACCATTAGCCAAACTCATCAAGAAACAAAGAGAGAAAAATCAAATCAATAAAATTAGAAATGAAAATGAAGAGATCACAACAGACAACACAGAAATACAAAGGATCATAAGAGACTACTATCAGCAGTTGTATGCCAATAAAATGGACAACGTGGAAGAAATGGACAAATTCTTAGAAAAGTACAATTTTCCAAAACTGAACCAGGAAGAAATAGAAAGTCTTAACAGACCCATCACAAGCACAGAAATTGAAACTGTAATCAGAAATCTTCCAGCAAACAAAAGCCCAGGTCCAGACGGCTTCACAGCTGAATTCTACCAAAAATTTCGAGAAGAGCTAACACCTATCCTCCTCAAACTCTTCCAGAAAATTGCAGAGGAAGGTAAACTTCCAAACTCATTCTATGAGGCCACCATTACCCTAATACCAAAACCTGACAAAGATGTCACAAAAAAAGAAAACTACAGGCCAATATCACTGATGAACATAGATGCAAAAATCCTCAACAAAATTCTAGCAATCAGAATCCAACAACACATTAAAAAGATCATACACCATGACCAAGTGGGCTTTATCCCAGGGATGCAAGGATTCTTCAATATCCGCAAATCAATCAATGTAATTCACCACATTAACAAATTGAAAAATAAAAACCATATGATTATCTCAATAGATGCAGAGAAGGCCTTTGACAAAATTCAACATCCATTTATGATAAAAACTCTCCAGAAAGCAGGAATAGAAGGAACATACCTCAACATAATAAAAGCTATATATGAAAAACCCGCAGCAAACATTATCCTCAATGGTGAAAAATTGAAAGCATTTCCCCTAAAGTCAGGAACAAGACAAGGGTGTCCACTTTCACCGCTACTATTCAACATAGTTCTGGAAGTTTTGGCCACAGGAATCAGAGCAGAAAAAGAAATAAAAGGAATCCAAATTGGAAAAGAAGAAGTAAAACTCTGACTGTTTGCAGATGACATGATCCTCTACATGGAAAACCCTAAAGACTCCACCAGAAAATTACTAGAGCTAATCAATGAATATAGTAAAGTTGCAGGATATAAAATCAACACACAGAAATCCCTTGCATTCCTATACACAAATAATGAGAAAGTAGAAAAAGAAATTAAGGAAACAATTCCATTCACCATTGCAATGAAAAGAATAAAATACTTAGGAATATATCTACCTAAAGAAACTAAAGACCTATATATAGAAAACTATAAAACACTGATGAAAGAAATCAAAGAGGACACTAATAGATGGAGAAATATGCCATGTTCATGGATCAGAAGAATCAATATAGTGAAAATGAGTATACTACCCAAAGCAATTTACAAATTCAATGCAATCCCTATCAAGCTACCAGCCACATTTTTCACAGAACTAGAACAAATAATTTCAAGATTTGTATGGAAATACAAAAAACCTCGAATAGCCAAAGCAATCTTGAGAAAGAAGAATGGAACTGGAGGAATCAACTTGCCTGACTTCAGGCTCTACTACAAAGCCACAGTCATCAAGACAGTATGGTACTGGCACAAAGACAGACATATAGATCAATGGAACAAAATAGAAAGCCCAGAGATAAATCCACACACATATGGACACCTTATCTTTGACAAAGGAGGCAAGAATATACAATGGAGTAAAGACAATCTCTTTAACAAGTGGTGCTGGGAAAACTGGTCAACCACTTGTAAAAGAATGAAACTAGATCACTTTCTAACACCACACACAAAAATAAACTCAAAGTGGATTAAAGATCTAAATGTAAGATCAGAAACTATAAAACTCCTAGAGGAGAACATAGGCAAAACACTCTCAGACATAAATCACAGCAGGATCCTCTATGATCCACCTCCCAGAATTCTGGAAATAAAAGCAAAAATAAACAAATGGGATCTAATTAAAATTAAAAGCTTCTGCACAACAAAGGAAAATATAAGCAAGGTGAAAAGACAGCCTTCTGAATGGGAGAAAATAATAGCAAATGAAGCAACTGACAAACAACTAATCTCAAAAATATACAAGCAACTTATGCAGCTCAATTCCAGAAAAATAAACGACCCAATCAAAAAATGGGCCAAAGAACTAAATAGACATTTCTCCAAAGAAGACATACGAATGGCTAACAAACATATGAAAAGATGCTCAACATCACTCATTATTAGAGAAATGCAAATCAAAACCACAATGAGGTACCACTTCACACCAGTCAGAATGTCTGCGATCCAAAAATCTGCAAGCAATAAATGCTGGAGAGGGTGTGGAGAAAAGGGAACCCTCCTACACTGTTGGTGAGAATGCAAACTAGTACAGCCACTATGGAGAACAGTGTGGAGATTCCTTAAAAAATTGCAAATAGAACTACCTTATGACCCAGCAATCCCACTGCTGGGCATACACACCAAGGAAACCAGAATGGAAAGAGACACATGTACCCCAATGTTCATCACAGCACTGTTTATAATAGCCAGGACATGGAAACAACCTAGATGTCCATCAGCAGATGAATGGATAAGAAAGCTGTGGTACATATACACAATGGAGTATTACTCAGCCGTTAAAAAGAATTCATTTGAATCAGTTCTGATGAGATGGATGAAACTGGAGCCTACTGTACAGAGTGAAGTAAGCCAGAAAGAAAAACACCAATACAGTATACTAACACATATATATGGAATTTAGGAAGATGGCAATGACGACCCTGTATGCAAGTCAGGAAAAAAGACACAGATGGGTATAACGGACTTTTGGTCCCAGAGGGAGAGGGAGAGGGTGGGATGATTTGGGAGAATGGGAATTCTAACATGTATACTATCATGTAAGAAGTGAATCGCCAGTCCATGTCTGACGTAGGGTGCAGCATGCTTGGGGCTGGTACATGGGGATGACCCAGAGAGATGTTGTGGGGAGGGAGGTGGGAGGGGGGGTCATGTTTGGGAACGCATGTAAGAATTAAAGATTTTAAAATTAAAAAAAAAAAAAAAAAGACACAGAATAGGAAGTAGTAAAAAAAAAAAAATTAAAAAGAAAAAAAAAACAAAAAAAAAAACAAATATAATTGTGAGTGGATACCAGTGATTTCATCAGGATTGTATAGGATTATAATATTATGTAATTTATAATCTACACATCTTTTGGTACAGTGTCTTTCTTTTTCTTTTCCTTTTTTAATCAATCGGTAGGATACTTTATTTAGAATGGACCATATTTTATCAGAACTTTCCACCATGACCTGTGGAGATATTTTATTTAGAATGCTTTATTTTTATATATTTTAATGTATTGTTTTATTGGGGGATAATTGCCTTACAATATTGTGTTGGCCTCTGCCATATATCAGTTGCAACAGAAGTAAACGGCAGTGTTTTATTCTTTTAACATAGCAGAGTTTTAGTATTTACATACAATACATGTACGGTTTTTGTTGTTGTTGTTGTTTGTTTGTTTGTTTTCTAAAGCATTGATAAAATCGATAATAAGTTGGAAAAAAAAAAAAAAAGAAAAACACCAATACAGTATACTAACACATATATATGGAATTTATGAAGATGGCAATGATGACCCTGTATGCAAGACAGGAAAAAAGACACAGATGTGTATAACGGACTTTTGGACTCAGAGGAAGAGGGAGAGGGTGGGATGATTTGGGAGAATGGCATTGTAACAGGTATACTATCATGTAAGAATTGAATCGCCAGTCTATGTCTGATGCAGGATACAGCATGCTTGGGGCTGGTGCATGGGGATGACCCAGAGAGATGTTATGGGGAGGGAGGTGGGGGGGGGGGTTCATGTTTGGGAACGCATGTAAGAATTAAAGATTTTAAAATTTAAAAAATTAAAAATATATATATAAATAAATAAAGGCAAAGACTCTGAAGTCGGACTGCCTACATTTGTTCCCTCAAACATTGTGCCCTCATACATGCCTGCGTTTGGCTCATCTCTTACAGGTTGTATGACCGTGGGCAAATTATTCAGACTCCCTGGGCCTCAGTTCCCTTATCTGTGAAATGAAATAGCACCTACCCTATGAAGTTATTGAAAGAATGAAATGAGATCATCCATGGAAAATAGAGTAGTGTCTGGCAGACTGCACGGAGCAAATCTTAGATATAATAATTTATGGCGATCAAATGATGAATGGGGGACTTACCTGGTGGTCCAGTGGTAAAGGCTTCATGCTGCCAAGGCAAGAGGTGTGGATTCGATCCCTGGTCAGGGAACTAAAACCCCTCTCTGACAGTCTATCTTTGCCTCATGTTCTTTGACTGAAATAAAAAATTGAATCAATACCATTTTCCTGACCGAAGCATTGTATTCCAAAGAAGGGATGTTCTGTAAGCTGGCTGAAAAGAAACCCTCTGTTTTTTAACCTGTTAACATCGGTTCAGTTCAATTCAGTTCAGTCGCTCAGTTGTGTCCAATTCTTTGCAACTCCATGGACTGCAGCACGCCAGGCCTCCCTGTCCATCACCAGCTCCCAGAGTTTACTGAAACTCATGTCCATAGAGTCGGTGATGCCATTCAACCATCTCATCCTCTGTCGTCCCCTTCTCCTCCCGCCTTCAAACTTTCCCAGCATCAGGTCTTTTCCAGCAAGTCAGTTCTTCACACAGGTGGCCAAAGTATTGGAGCTTCAGCTTTAGCATCAGTCCTCCCAATGAATATTCAGGACTGATTTCCTTTAGGATGGACTGGTTAGATTTCCTTGCAGTCCAAGGGACTCTCAAAAGTCTCCTCCAACACCACAGTTCAAAAGCATCAATTCTTCGGCGCTCAACTTTCCTTATAGTCCAACTCTCACATCCATACATGACTACTGGAAAAACCATAGCTTTGACTAGACGGACCTTTGTCAGCAAAGTAATGTCTCTGCTTTTCAATATGCTGTCTAGATTGGTCATAACTTTTCTTCCAAGGAGTAAGCATCTTTTAATTTCACGGCTGCACTCACCATTTGCAGTGATTTTGGAATCCCAAAAAATAAAGTCTGTCACTGTTTCCATTGTTTCCCCATCTATTTGCCATGAAGTGATGGGGCCAGATGCCATGATCTTTGTTTTCTGAATGTTGAGTTTTAAGCCAACTTTTTCACTCTCCTCTTTCACTTTCATCAAGAGGCTCTTTAGTTCTTCTTCCCTTTCTGCCATAAGGGTGGTGTCATCTGGATATCTGAGGTGATTGATATTTCTCCCGGCAATCTTGATTCCAGCTTGTGTTTAACCCAGCCCAGTGTTTCTCATGATGTCAACATCAGTAGGCAATTGTTTTCTCTTCTTTGCAGTTGCATTGGGAATGTCATATACTGTTCCCAGTGCCCACTCATGCCTGTGAATCCCTTTCAGGGTGTGGCCAGAGCACCCAGTATATCAATATTTGTTAAGAGCCTAGAAGTGCTTGCCTTTCATAGGACAGGGTCGTGAGATTGTGATCAGGCCTGATGTTTGTAATGCCACATGCAAACCTCTTCTCACTGAAGAGACAGAGAGTGACCAAGTCTTAAATTTGAGCCCCAGGAGAATCCAGCACTGGCTGCACAGTAGCCACATTTCAGCTGTCATGGAAGATGCAAAACAGTGAACAGAGTGTCACGGCCAGGTATTCACCATGGCTAAGCCTGCCAAAGAATATTCCTTGGACTTGAGTTTATTAAGTAACATATAACATTACAAAGATTTTTAAATCTCTGGGAAGGCCTCAAGAAGGGCTCTAGAACTCATCTGGAGAGCCACATCTGTTTGGGTTTGGGACAATGTGAACTGTTATTTCTTCCTCAAGGTTGGCTGATTACCTCTGTGTTCCCCAGAAATTTTGGAAGCAAGAGAACCGAGACCAACTTTGCTGAAGGCACAAACATACTTTTTAAATGAGTGACCTAGATGGCAGTCCGAAATGTTATGGTAGGAACAGTTGCCAAAAAGCATGTCTTAACATAAACAGTAGTTTAAAAATACCCCTTCGGGACTTCCCAGGTGGTCCAGCAACTAAGACTCCATGCTCCCAATGCAGGGGTCCTGGGTCCCATCCCTGGTCAAGGAACTAGGTCCTACATGTTTTAACTTAAAGTTCACATGCCACAACTAAAGATCCTGTGTGCTGCAGCTGGGCCTAGCACAGCCAAATAAATAAATAAAAATATTTTTTAGAAATAACGATAAATAAAAATACCCTTTAGTGGTTACTAGAGGTCGGGGTGGAGATGGAGAAATTGGATGAAGATAGGCAAATGTACAAACATCCAGTAATAAGATAAATAACTCCTAGGATGTGATGTACAACCCCATAGATATAATTAACACTGCTCTGTGTTATAGATGAAAGCTGTTAAGGGGATAAATCCTAAGAGCTCTAATCACAGGAAACATTTTTTCCTATTTCTTTAATTTTGTACCTATATGAGATGATGGATCTTCACTAAACTTATTGTGGTCATCATTTCATGATGTATGTAAGTCAGATCATTATGCTGTACACCTTAAACTTCTGCAGTGCTGTATGTCAATTATATCTGCGTAAAACTAGAAGAAAAAAAAGAGAGACTTTACATAGCTGCTGCTGAGAGTTGTCCTCCTGACCCTTTTATAAAGTGTGGTTTGGGACCAATCAGATTCGCTCAAATGAGACTCTGACCTGAAAGACACAGGTATTGAGGTTGACTCATGTTTATGGTTAAGAGCTGGAGTGAAGAGCTGTGAACTGGTCTCCTGGGTCTGCCTGTGCCTGATTTAATTCTCTGTTAGTTTCTGTGAGATACATCACAATATTTCTTCTCTTTTTCTTTTTCAAGTTAATATAAGTGTATCTCGGTTACTTCATCCTTAAGTACCTGGAGTTAAACAATTATAGTAAGGCATCTTTCCATGCCATGAGAGAGAGAGAAAGGATTTTCCAGTAACAAACAGCCCAGCTTCAACCACTAAAGAATTTCATCAAAAATTTCTTTCCTATTTGAAAAAGTCATCAATTTTAACTAAAAGATGGGGGAGCAGGAGATGACCCATATCTCCATTGATTTGTAAATGGTCAATTGCCAGTACTTAGTGCTTCACCACGGAGAAGGCAATGGCACCCCACTCCAATGTTCTTGCCTAGAAAATCCCAGGGACGGGGGAGCCTGGTAGGCTGCAGTCCATGGGGTCGCTAACAGTTGGACACAACTGAGTGACTTCACTTTCAGTTTTCACTTTCATGCATTGGAGAAGGAAATGGCAACCCACTCCAGTGTTCTTGCCTGGAGAATCCCAGGGTCAGGGGAGCCTGGTGGGTTGCCGCCTACAGGGTCGCACAGAGTCAGACACGACTGAAGCGACTTAGCGGCAGCAGCAGCAGTGCTTCACCAAGGCACATTGTTGGTCAAATCCCTCAGCTAAAGACTGATTACAGAAGCAAGGCAGGGGAAGAGAGAAGTGAGCTGGGGCCTGAGGGACCTTCTGTGAACTGCAGCTGCTTGCTGTAAGTTCCATAGACCATAGTTAGGAAGTGTTTTGAATATTAAACCAAAAGGCATGTTTATACCAGGTGCAGTTTAAATCCCCTCCCTTCATGCAAGGTGCCCTGGGGCAGGCAGGCTAATAAATTCGGAAAGGCAAAGGAGTTCATAAAGTCAGAAACAAACATGATTTTGTACCCCTGATTTTATGGTTCTGGACATAGGGGTAATTAATCTCCTGAAGCTTGGAAGACGTTGTTTGGGGGCAGCTAACGGGAAGTCCAACAGAGAGTGAAACTCATGGAACTCATGACCCCAAAAACTGGCATCTTCCAAAATAAAGAGAAATCAGTGAAAAAGAGATGCATAAATGATGATGACTGGCCCTTCCAATACATATATAGATACACAGACATGCATACCTAGAGTTACACTCACACAAACATTGTATCACACACAATTTGACACTGAATAGACCACATCATTGGTTTAGCCCAGAACATTATTGCTAGCTCTCATTTTTTTATTTTTAATTTTTTGCCTGAACTGTGCGGCATGTTGGAGAAGGAAATGGCAACCCACTCCAGTGTTCTTGCCTGGAGAATCCCAGGGTCAGGGGAGCCTGGTGGGCTGCCGTCTATGGGGTCGCACAGAGTCGGACACGACTGAAGCGACTTAGCAGCCGCAGCGGCAGTGTGGCATGTAGGATCTTATTAACAGTTCTCCAACCAGAAACTGAACCCATGCCCTGGAGTGGAAGGGTAGAGTCTTTAACCACTGTACTGCTAGGGAAGTTGTGTTTGCTCTCTGTTGGCATTCTCCTGGACAGGAAACAGAATTTAAGAGATTGCTCTCTCTCTCTTTTTTCAAATGGAAGTGTAGTTGATTTACAATGTCGTGTTAGTTTTGAGTACATACAACAAAGTGATTCAGTTATTCATATATATATACATATTCTTTTCCATTATGGTTTATTATAAGATATTGAATATAGTTCCCTGTGCTATACAGTAGGATCTTGTTGTTTATCTACTTTATATGTAGATAAACATAGTATATAAGTAGTTTGTATCTGATAATCCCCAATCCCTAATTTACCCCTCCCGCATCACTTTTCTGCTTTGGTAACTGTACATTTGTTTTCTATGTCTGTGAGTCTGTTTCTGTTTCATAAATAAGTTCATCTGTGTCATATTTCAGACTCCACATATGTTATCTGCAGTATCTGTCTTTCTCTGTCTGACTTACTTCACTTCATATAATAATCTCTAGGTCCATCCATGTTGCTTCAGATGGCATTACTTCATTATTTTTTATGGCTGAATAATATTCCATTGCATATAGCACACTGTATTGTATATTCATCTGTGGGTGGACACTTGGATTGCTTCCGTGTCTTAGCTATTGTGAATAGTGGTGAACATTGGGGTGCATGTATCTTTTCAAATTTGAGTTTCGTCTGAGATGTGCCCGGGAGCGGGATTGCTGCGTCATGTGGTGACTCTATTTTTAGTTTCTTAAGGAGACCCCATATTGTTTTCCACAGTACCTGCACCTATCTACATTCCCACCAGTGGTGTAGAAGGGTTCCCTTTGGGAGACTGCTCTCTCAATAACTATTGTTGATGATCAAGGAAGATGATAGGAAGATGATACTAAGGAAAAGTCAGATGGACAAGTGAAAATCATCACTAACCTCATCACCCAGGTAGAATCAAAGTTAAGGCTGCAATGTATGTTTTTCTAATCTGCTGTTCCAGCCATATATACATAGACAGATTTTAAAAGAGAACAAAGATCCTATCTTGTTTTTAACCTCTTTTCCCTTTAATACGGTGTGATCTTTTTCTCAATTCTTTTGTTATTTTCACACAACAGGGTTCTTTACCTAACTGGGTAGAAGACTCCACACTCACCGTGCCCAGTCATCTGACCTCACCTCTGTTTCTCACTGCAGTGGGTTGACTTGGGCTCCCCAAAAGCTATGTCCACCCAAGATCTCAGAACGTGACCTTATTTGGAACAAGGGGCTTTGCAGATGTAATCTTTGCAGATGTAATTAAGGGAAGGATGTCAAGCTGAGATCATCCTGGGTTGGGGTGGTCCCTCAATCCAGTGGCAAGTGTTTGTATAAGAGACAGAGAAGGAGAAGACACAGAGACATGGAGAAAAGAAGGCATGCTGAGACAGCGGGGGGCCTGGGACCCTTTGCTGCAGTGCCAACACTTAGACGAATGTCTCCTCCAGCAGCACAATACAAGAAGCTATGGGGGATTAAAAATAACTGTGTTCCTGTGCAGTTGGGATAAATTATGGACAAAAAGATGCAAAAAAGATCAAAACCCAACTGCCACTTCTGAAGAGGTGGGATCAAAAGCAGGGTGATGTGCATGCCCCCTGCATACACACCACGAAAGGGGTCGCAAACCATCTAAGCCAACCCTCTGGAATGACCCCTGAACACACCCTACCTTCACCCCATATAAGGAACAAGCTCACCCCTCTTCAAGGAGCAAGCCAGCAAGAGAACCTGTTACTTGCTGTCACTCCCCACCTTGTGCCACAAGGGCCCTAATAAAGCCTTGCCTGAATTTCTTGTCTGGCCATTTATCAATTTCTGTCGATTAAGAAGGCCAAGAATCCTGGTCCATAACAATGTGAAGATGGAGGCAGAGACTGGAGTGATGTGTCTGCAGGCCCAGGAATGTTAAGGACATTCCTGATAGCCCATAGAAGCTAGGAGTGAGGCATGAGGTGGATTCTCCTCAGAGCATCCAGAAGTAATCAGTCCTGCTGACCCCCTGATGTGGACTCCCGGGCTCCAGAACTGTCTGAGAATACTGTTTTGCCTTTTTCCCCCAAGTATTTATCTATTTTCACTTTCAGCTGTGTCGGGCCTTAGTTGTGGTGCATGGGCTTCTCTCTAGTTGCAGAGTGTGGGCTTAGCTGCCCGGTGGCACATGGGATCTTACTTTCCCAACCAGGAATTGAATCCTTCATGTCCCCTGAATTGGACGGTGGATTCTTAACCACTGGACCACCAGGGAAATCCCAAGTTTTCGTTTTTTTTTAAGCCACCAAATTTGTGTTACTTTGTTATGGCGGTCCTGGGAGACCAGCAGGCTCACACACCCGAGGGCCTCTGTATTTACCATCCCCTCTGCCTAGAATGCCCTTCCTCCAGATGCTCACATTGTTTGCGCTGTCTCATCATCCATGGCTCAGCTCTTGGTCACATCCCAGTCATCCCAGCACCACGCCTCTTTTAGCCTGTCATCCTTCTTTGTTGGCTTCATGGTCCTCACAGTCATCCCAAGCTTCCTTTCCATTTATTTGTTTACCTCTTGTCTGGCCACCTCCCCGCTGTGAATGTAAGTTCTAGGAGAAGAGGGTCTCAGGGAATTTGTTCCTTGCTCTGTTTCCACCAACCACTCAGAATGCCACAGCACACTGTTGGTGCTTAATACATAAAAACTTGATGCCAAGCAGGGCCCTGTGGGGCTCCTGGGCACAAGGACTTTCTGTTTCCCCCATTTCCTTGATTATAGAAAACAGCTTTCATTCAGCCTCTGCAAACTTCCCTGAGTTCCAATGGGCAGACCCAAGCACTTGTTAACTAGAGAAGGAAGGAGATGCCACACCAGGCAGAAACAGTCAAGAGCAGCCTTGGGGCAAGGTCCTGTTTCCCCATTGGGGAAACATACGACAATATCTTTGAGCCATTTTGCTGACACTGAAACCCCCTCCAGGTGGGAGAAGTTAACGATTAATGATGTTATGGTGCCCACCAGCATGCAGACACCATACTTAAAGGCTGATGGTGCTGACTCCCACTTACTTCACCACCAACCCATCAGAAGAATGTCCACAAGCTGATCATGCCCTCCTCTTTGAACAATTACTGTAAAACTTCTCACTCTCTTCCCCAAATAGGGACACACGGTTTTGAAATCATTAGCCCGCTTTTAGCCCCCTTTGCCCGGCAAAACAATAAAGCTCTTCTTTTCTATCTCACCCAAGTCTCTCTCCAAGATTCGATTTGGCACTGGTGTACAGAGAAACTGAGCTTTCAGCATCAAGCTGATGGGATGAATGAACAAAAGGACAAATGTGAGTTGTTCGGTTGTTCTGAACAAATAGGGGTTTCACAAACGGGTTCCCTGCTGACTCATGCATCTGAGGCTGGCGGAATCCCTGCTTTCCTCTGAGCTCTTCTCTGATCGTCTCTTCCTCTTTAAGAAAGATGATCTCTGCTTTTAACTTTCAGTCTCTAGGAGTTAATTGAAAAATCAGACAAGCAAACTGCTCAGAAAACACTTCAGAACCTCAAAATATCCATCTTTCTTCCTTTTCTGCCATTCCACTGGGGCCAGGAGTCTGAGTATCTGCCTTCCTTATCGGCATCCAAGTCACTATGTCAAAGCAAGCCTCATCTTGCTAATGAACAATGAGTGGAAATGAGCATGTAACAGAAACTTGGACCGATTACCACCTCAAACCAGTACATCTCCTTTCCTTCCCAGCTTTGGGAACTGAAACCATTCTGTAGGAAGGTCTCTCTTCCCCCTCCTATGCAAAAATCCCAGCCTGGCCAGATTCCTTTTTTTGATACACAAATACTAATAGCAGCATTCACCATACCATTAGCAGTATTAACCACCCCCTAAATAAAAGCAAAGTCCTCTTGCAATCCTGTCTGTACTGCCCTTCCAGATTAAATCACTTTTATTTATTCCCAACTCTTTCCCATCCTTGTTCTAACGCATATGTAATTTTTTACTTAACTACCTCATGTTGTGGCTCAGATTCCACATCCCTTTCTTACACTTTACAGTATATGGTATTTTTTTTTTCTTCCAGGGCACAGTTAACCACCCATAAAGGTCTCCGCTTAAGTAAGAAGTCCATGTCTGTGAACCGTCACCCAGACACAAGCAACACCAGACTATGTGTCTCATATCAAAGTTTATTGAAGGGGTAGATTTCTTATAAGAACAGAAACACAAGCAAATGAACCAGGAGGAAATCTCTCCCCCCTCTAACCATAGGACAGCATTTCCCTTTGAGTGATAAAAGCAAACAGAGATGGGAAGCTGCTTTCTCCCTGGAGCCTTTTTAACTGCTCAACCTTCAAATTAGTGTAAACAGAAGAGGAATGGATTGGCTGCAGGTTGTAACATAAATGTCATTTCCTTTTGCTTAGTAACACTGTTCTGCTCAGATCCTCCTGGGGCAAAGCCCCTTCTTACCACCACTGGAAACTCAGATACTAACGGAAGCTCATGAATCTCTCTATCTGGTCTGTTTCTGCTAAATCATGGCTGAAAGAAGGATCGGTTCCACTGAACCCAGGTGACCTCCTGGCTTGTTTCATGATGCCTGGGCTCCCTTCAGATGCAATAATTCCCCTCCAATCACAGCTTTCCTTATCCCAGTGGGAGCCCACAAGAAGCTAGACATTGCTCCAGGAGCTGAGAACCAAACAAGTCTCAGGCAGGTGACAGGAAGAGGCCTGTTGAGTCCCAGGTGCCAGTGGGCCTCTCTGTGGCTCCAACACTCCAGCAGCAGAAATGTGGACAGTTTTGCCATCTTCAGTTCTGCAAGTGTCCAAGACTGAACAGAAATCTTAGACACCTGGAAGCTTCATCCTCCATTCCCCAATGTTCCTGTGGAGACACGCCACAGGCAGGCAGCCCACGCTGTCACACCGATGCCCTAAATCTGCTTCTCCGAATCTGGAAGTTCTGGGAAACCACAGACCAAGGCTCTGTTATTCCGTGCAGCAGCCAAACTGCTTCTCCAGAAATCCTGGTCCTTGATGATCTTCTCCCTTCTCGGATTGGCTTTTTTAACTGGAGACTGGATTCAGATAAGAGGGGCTCTGCGGCTCACTGAGATTGGACATCAAAGCCTCGGGAACGTTCTTGGTAGTGCTCAGATCCCCTGTGAGCTCGGCGCTGGTGCTGCGGTTGTTATCCAACTCATCCGGCCCCTTCCTCTGCAGGCAGCGGTTGATCAAGGTGGAGAAGAAGTTGGGGAAAGATGGGCTGGAGAAGTAGTACACCAAAGGGTCCAGCATGCTGTTCATGTAGGTGAAGCTGAGGGTGATGTAAAACGCCAGGTCCACTGAACGATAGATGTCACAGTTTTCCGTGCCAGCCTTGCGCAAGAGCCAGAAAATATGTATGCGTACGGCCACGCTGGGCAGGAAGCAGATGATGAAGACAATGGCCACCACCATGATGAAGTTGATAGCCCGCTTGATCTTGGCGTGTCTGTTCATTTGCCGCTGCCGTAGGCTCCAGACGATTCTGACTGAGCAGAACAGGATGATGCCCAGGGGCACAAAGAACTCCAGGAGGAACATGGCATCGTGCCAGCGGAAGGCATCGCAGATGCTGAAGCTGCTGCACAGTTTCGAACCCTGATTCTCGATCAACCTCGTTCTGTACAGGAGGTGGACCGTCAGGCCAATGGTGATGCCCCACAAGAGGCAGGAGATGATGCCCGCTGTCCGATTGGAGATCTTGTTCAGGGCGTGGTGGGGATGGACCACCCGGAAGTACCTATCCACGGCCACCACAGTGAGGAAAATGATGCTGCCCTGGCGGTTCATGGCCAACATGAACAGCATGAGCCGGCAGGGGATCTCCCCAAACTTCCAGTCCCACCTCCGCACGTAGTTGTCCGCCAGGAACGGCAGGCAGATGATCAGGAGAAAGTCAGCCACGGCCAAGTTGAACAGGAAAACCCGGCTGGCTTTCCAGGACTTGAGGTGGAAGCAGAAAATCCACAGGGCAAGGCCATTGCCCAGGAGCCCGAACACGAACTCCAGCCCCACGACCGGCGGCAGCACTTTGGCAATGAAGTCATCACGGAACACACAGCAGTTCTTTTCGCCTATTTTCAGAAAATGATTCTGCAGTTGGGAAGGGTTCATGAGTGAATCGCGTTGGCGCCAGGGAGCAGCTCACCTAGTCAAGGCTCGGAGAACGAGGTGCAGGTCTGAGTGACGAACCTGTGGTTCAGCGCTTGCCTTTATGTCATGTCAGAGTGTTGAAACAGATGACTGAATGGTTACCAGGAAACTACGAAATCACTTTAAGAAAAAAAAAAAAAAAAAAAGAAGCCAGCAAGGCTCTTGTGCAACCTGCTGTTTGCATAAACAAGAAATAAAAAAAAAAAATCCCCCCGGGGAGACAGGAACCCAAAAAATTTTCTAAATGTAAAGAATATGCTTGGGCAAGCCGACTGTCATTGTGAATTACTGAAATGTGTAAGCCTGTGTGCCCGTATACTGAATACTTAGCACAGGAGAATTAATTCATAGTCATGTGGTTGCCTTGCATAATGAACAAAACAACAACAGCAATATTAACTTACTGTGCTCAACAGAAGCATGAAGAATTTGCATGGAATATTTGCAGGCATGTGTTTTAAGAAATGGTAGTGTGTGTGTGATTTTTGAGGGGGGTCAGAAGGCCAAGAGAATAGTAATTGTCTAGTACCTCGTGGGCTGCCGTCTATGGGGTCGCACAGAGTCGGACATGACTGAAGCGACTTAGCAGCAGCAGCAGCAGTATTTTATGAGGACAGATATGTTGCATTTGATGTTTCCAGGCCATCTTTCCCGTACAAGCATGGATTGCCTTTCTACACCAGAATGCTGCAATTAATTCCCAGCTAAGGCGGAGGTGGGGGGGTGGGGGTGGAGGGGTGGGGGGGTGGGGGTGGAGGGGTGGGGGGGTGGGGGGAAGCTATTTGAGAGCAGCATGCCATTTCATAAGATGCTTGAAAACTTGAACCCAGTTTGGGTTGCCAGTGGTATGTTACAATAAGTTGGGTTTTTCCTTTGTTTGTGTTAGATTTTGAGATGCCTCCATGCTCAAGTTAGTAATTTATCATTAAGGATGTGATTTATTAAAATTAATAAGCTTTATTTTTTAGAGCAGTTTTAAATTCCCAGCAAAACTGAGCAGAAAGTACAGTGAGTTCTTGTTTACCAGCTGTCCCCATATACAACCTCCCTCACAATGTACATGATATTTTCGATTTTTTAAATTTTTATTTATTTATAGATTTTTTAAAAAATACATTTTACTTAATTTTAGCTGTGCTGGGTCTTCACTGCTGCTCTGCCTTTTGAGTGCGGACCACTCTCTAGTTGTGGTGCTCAGGCTTCTTGCAGTGGCTTCTCTTGTTGCAGAACACAGGCCTTAGGGTGCCAGGTTTCAGTACTTGTGGCACTTGGGTTCAGTCGTTGCAGTTCCCAGGCTCTAGCACACAGGCTCAGTAGTTGTGGCCCATGGGCTTAGTTGCTCTACGGCAAATGGGATCTTCCCAGATCAGAGATCGAATCTATGTCTCCTTCATCGGCAGGCAGATTCTTTACCACTGAGCCACCAGCGAAGCCCAATGTGCGTGATATTTTAAAAACCTCCATTTTTACAAAATTAAACTTTGAGGACCTAAGAAGACTTTGAACTCTGCCTTGCAGGAGGTCACCATTTCACACATCATTTTCTTGCTTTTCAGTATAATTGGGTATATAAGTCCTCACAGAACATTTCTACCCTGGAATATTTTGGTCTGATGAATTCTTGCTGTGCAAGAGGTTCTCAGTTGTGTTGCTTCTACTCTGAGTGAGAACTAAGACATTTGTTTATTTTTATCTTTGAAAATTTGGCCACATCATGCAGCATGAGGGATCTTAGTTCCCAGACCAGGAATCGAACCTGCTCCCTCTGCGGTGGAAGTGTAGAGTCTTAATCACTGGACTACCAGGAAGTCCCAGACATTTGTTTATTTAGTTTCACAGCCAGGTTCTGCCATAGGGGTTTGTAGACTCCTCCCAGTAAACGGGAGTCAAGATGATCTAATGTTAGGCTCACGTAGGGAGCAGTGGCACTTGATGATGAAGACGGTAATGAAGATGACGTGGGCAGTCATGCTAGGGAGAGCTTCCTGCATGTCGGGTGGCATGCTCAGTGCTTTAAATACATTCACTTGTTTCCCCCTGACTTCAGTCCATGAGGGAGGGACTACTACTGACTTTTATTTCGAAATGAGGAAAGTGAAGCTCACAGAAGTTGGCCATATACATAGTCAAGGCTACACAGATCATAAGATTTGAATCTGGCACTGGCTTCAAAGCCTGCATCCCTAACCAATACACTACACTGCCTCTTATTGTATTATTGCCCCATCTGTAAGGCTGCACCAGACTGAGGTCACATTGTGTGGGTGTGGTAAGAATCAAGTGAAATGACTAGCATTTGTTTCCTGTCCTTGATGCCTGTCAATATCCTGCTCCCTTCTCAGATGAATGTGGACTTGTCAGTGACATTCAGAAAGTAACCCTAAGGGCCTTTATTAGCTAAGAGTCAGAAAATCCAACTATTCACAATAGTTATTTCCGGGAGCTGGAATTTGCAAGGGATCTTCCCTTTGTAAGGTTTTCTTTCTGTTTTGTTTTTAATTTTTGCCAACCCACTCCAGGACTCTTGCCTAGAAAATCCCATGGACGGAGGAGCCTGGTGCAGGCTACTGTCCAGGGGGTCACAGAGAGTCGGACACAGCTGAGCGATTTCACTTCACTTCATAGTTACTTTACAATGTTGGGTTACTTTCTACTGTACAGTAAACTGAATCAGCTATCAGGACATATATATATCCCCTCTGTTTTGAATTTCCTTCGCATTTAGGTCCCCATAGAGCACCGAGTAGAGTTCTCTGTGCTGTGCAGTAGGTTCTCATTAGTTACCTATTTTATACATGGTGTGTGTATGTCAATTGCAATCTCCTAATTCTTTTTTCCCCTCATAAACTGTTATTTGTCTGTTTATTTTTATTTATTACTTTTAAAAATTTTAATTGGAGGCTGATTGCTTTACAATGCTGTGTTAGTTTCTGCTGTACAGCAATGTGAATCAGCTGTAAGTATAAATATATCCCCTCCCTCTTGAGCCTCCCTCTCACCCCTCGAGTTCATCAGAGAGCACTGAGCTGAGCTCCCTGTGCTTTACAACAGCTTCCGACCAGCTATCTATTTCACACTTGGTAGTGTATATATCGGAGAAGGCAATGGCACCCCACTCCAGTGTTCTTGCCTGGAGAATCCCAGGGATGGGGGAGCCTGGTGGGCTGCCGTCTATGGGGTCGCACAGAGTCGGACACGCCTGAAGCGACTTAGCAGCAGCAGCAGAGTATATATATTAATGCTACTCTCTCAGTTCGTCCCACCCTCCCCTTCCCCCACTCTGTCCACCTTTGAAAGTTTTATAATTTCACAATATTTGGATAAAATTAGGAAAAAACAAGAATGGATATTGCTTCATTTGGAAAAAAAAGAGAGAGAGAGAGAAGTTGGAGGCCCTGGATGCTTTTTCCTGGCTCCATCATTACCCATGAAACCTCTTAACCCCTGAATTTCCCATATGTAATGTGGAAGATGGGACCATCTTCCAGATCCCTTCCAGCTCTCACATCCTAGGATTCTAAACCCAAGTTCACAACTGCTCAGAAAGAGTGTCAATCCCGGCCTCCCTGGAGCCTGGCCCTGCTGTGGAATTCCCAGTCTTACCACCGTGTCATGGGCATGTTTTGTCTTGCTCCTGTCTTCCTTTTATGCATTTTTTTTTTTCTTACAAGTGCATGAGTTGTACAGAAACTTGTTTTAGTGATTCATTTCAACAGCTCGGGCAGTGATTCCACCAAGTTTGGGGGAACTCCACTTAACATTTATGACTTCACCATTAACTCAAATCTCCCTTCTTAGTTCTCTTATCACAACTGGAATGTGCCCCAGAGCAGGATGGAACTACTTTTTAAAATTAAAAATAACAATAGCTTTCATTTACCAACTGCTTGCTTTGTGCCAGGCATGTGGCTAAGAGCTGTACATACATGATCTCATTTAATCTTCTCAGAAACCCATGAGGAGTTGCCCTGTTATGATCACAGATCAGAAACCTGAGGCTTAGAGAGGTTAATTCATTCTTTTTTTTTTTTTTTTAATTTTTGTTGAAGTATAGTTTATTTACAATGTTGTGTTTGGTGGTGGCGGTTTAGTCGCTCAGTCGTGTCCGACCCTTTGCGACCTCTCTGTCCACGAGATTCTCCAGGCAAGAGTACCGGAGCAGGTTGCCATTTCCGTCTCCAGAGGATTTTCCTGACCCAGAGATCGAACCTGGGTCTCCTGCATTGGCATGCAGACTCTTTACCGACTGAGCTACGAGGGAAACCCAATGTTGTGTTTAATTTCTGCTGTATAGCAAAATGACTCAGCTATACATATATATATATATATATATATATACATATACATATATATATTCTTCATATTCTTTTCCATTCTGATTTATCACAAGACATTGGGTATATTTCCCTGCACTGTGCAATAGGGCTTTGTTGTTTATTCATCTGTCCCTGGTGGTCTAGTGGTTAGAATTCGGCGCTCTCACTGTTTGTCGTTGAACGTAGCGAGGTTTCTGTTTCAGTGATCTATTACTATTTCAAAAACCACCACAAAATTTAGTGGCTTGAAACAGTCACTGTTAAAAAAAAAGAAAAAGAGTCACCATTGTATTATCATGGCTTGACTGAGCTTAGCTAGTCAGTCCTTGTTTGGGGTCTCTTAGGTGGCAGGGAAGCTCACTCATGCCACTTGGGATGCCTGGGCATCTCTTCGTCTTCATATGGTCTGTGTCTCTCTATGGCATCTGTGCACAGCCTCTTCACATATTCTTTCCACTGAGTATGCTGGACTTCTTACAAGGCTACTCAACATTTCCAAAAGCACACAAGCAGAGTCTCTTTCTTTCTCTCTGTCTCCCTTCTTTCTTCCCTTCCTTCCACAGCACCAGTTTTAGTTACAGTATGCCAACACTTAGCTGTGGCATGTGGGATCTAGTTCCCTGACCAGGGATCGAACCCGGGCCCCTGGCATTGGGAGCACAGAGATGCAGACCTTCTTAATGCCATGGCTCGGAAATCCCAGGACATCACCTGCACCACATTCTACTGGCCAAGGCAAGTCACTGAGTCAGTCCATATTTCACAGGGAGAGGCCACATAAGGGTGGGGGTTCAGGAAGCACAGTTCACTGGTGCTATCTGGGGGGACCTGGACTCTGTAGGTAATAAATGACATTGAGTTGGGACATTTGGGAAAGGAGAGACATTTGGACCTCCCATGAAGAGGATAAAGTCGGAGAAATCGAAAGTTAGTGGGCAGAGGAAGCTGGCAATACTGACTAGCAGAGACATTAAAAGGAAGGAGAAGGGTATTTCAGAGTTTTGAAACACAGTGTTAAATTTAACTTAAAAAGTCTGAGGGCAAACCAGAATAACCAAATAATCTTGAAAAAGAAGAACAAAGTTGGAGGACTCACATTTTGCAATTAAAAACTTGACTGCAAATCTATAATAATCAAGACAGTGTGATTCTGGCATAAGAATAGATGTATAGATCAATAGAGCAAGATTATTGAGAGTTCAAAAATAAACTCTTGCATTTATGGTCAGATGATTTTCTTCATCTTTTTTTTTTTTTTATTATCTATTTATTTATTTGGCTGTGCTGAACCTTAGTTGTGGTACTTGGAATTTTCTATCTTCACTGCGGCGTGTGGAAACTTTAGTTGTGATGCCTGAACTCTTGGTTGCTGCATGTGGGATCTAGTCCCCTGACCAGGAAATGAACCCAGGCCCTCTGCATTAGCCACTGGACCACCAAGGAAGTCGTACGGTCGGCTGATTTTCAACAAGAGTGCTAAGACAAATCCATGGGAGAAAAAATCATCTGTTCAATAAGTGCTGCTGCTGCTGCTGCTAAGTCGCTTCAGTCGCGTCCGACTCTGTGCAACCACATAGATGGCAGCCCACCAGGCTCCCCCATCCCTGGGATTCTCCAGGCAAGAACACTGGAATGGGTTGCCATTTCTACTGGATGACTAAATAGACAAATGAATGAAGTTGGGTCCTTTCCTTGAACTGGACACAGAAATGAACTCAAAATGGATTATAAACCTCAACATAAGATATAAAACTCTTTTAAGAAATCCTAAGGGTAATTCAACATGACTGTGGCTTAGGCAGAGCCTTTCTAGGTACATCAAACACACACACAAACAAAACTGCTAAGCCAGACTTTATCACTTTAAAGAAGTGAAAGTTTTTGTTTGGTTTTTACAAAAAAGAAGAAAAACAAAATGCTTGTTAAACAAACCAAACAAGAGCCCATTGGCGAGAGCGTGGAAGAAGGCTTTTTCATACACTATCGGGGGAGTCTAAGTTGGTTCAGCCTTTTTGTTAAGTAATTTGGTGGTATTTATCAAGGTTTTAATAAGAGCTAATACAATATAATAATAAGGATGAATAGAAGTAGAGCTGCTCCAGGGACTTCTCTGGTGATCCAGCGGTTAGGACTTCACATTTCTAATGCAGGGGGCGTGGGATTGATCCCTGGTCAGGGCACTACTGTAGAGCATGGTCAGAAAGTAAAATAATAATAGTGATTTAAAAAAAGAAATAGAGCTACTCCATGTTGGTCACTCCACCCATCAACAGAAAATTGGATTAAAGAGGTACTGAGCACGGCCCCGCCCTTCAGAACAAGACCCAGTTTCCCTCTCAGTCAGTCTCTCCCATCAGGAAGCTTCCATAAGCCTCTATCCTTCTCCATCAGAGGGCAGACAGACTGAAAACCACAATCACAGAAAACCAACCAATGTGATCACCAGTGTGGACCACAGCCTTGTCTATCTCAATGAAACTATGAGCCATGCTGTGTAGGGCCACCCAAGACTGACGGGTCACGGTGGAGAGTTCTGACAAAACGTGGTCCACTGGAGAAGGGAATGGCAAACCACTTCAGTACTTTTGCCTTGAGAACCCCGTGAACAGTATGAAAAGCCAAAAAGATAGAACACGGAAAGATGAACTCCCCAGGTTGGTAGGTGCCCAATATGCTACTGGAGATCAGTGGAGAAATAACTCCAGAAAGAATGAAGAGACAGAGGCAAAGCAAAAACAACACCCAGTTGTGGATGTGACTGGTGATAGAAGTAAAGTTCAATGCTGGAAAGAGCAATATTGCATAGGAACCTGGAATGTTAGGTCCATGAATCGAGGTAAATTGAAAGTGGTCAAACAGGAGATGGCAAGAGTGAACATCAGCATTCTAGGAATCAGTGAACTAAAATGGACTGGAACGGGTGAATTTAACTCAGATGACCATTATATCTACTACTGTGGGCAAGAATCCCTTATAAGAAATGGAGTAGCCATCATAGTCAACAAAAAAGTCTAAAATGCAGTACTTGGATGCATTCTCAAAAACAACAGAATGATCTCTGTTCGTTTCCAAGGCAAACCATTCAATATCACAGTAACCCAAGTCTATGCCCCAACCAGTAATGCTGAAGAAGCTGAAGTTGAATGGTTCTATGAAGACCTATAAGATCTTCTAGAACTAACACCCCAAAAAAAGATGCCCTTTTCATTATAGGGGACTGGAATGCAAAAGTAGGAAGTCAAGAAACACCTGGGGTAACAGGCCAATTTGGCCTTGGAATACAGAATGAAGCAGGGCAAAGACCAATAGAGTTTTGCCAAGGGAACACACTGGTCATAGCAAACACCCTCTTCCAACAACACAAGAGAAGACTCTACACATGGACATCACCAGATGGTCGACACCAAAATCAGATTGATTATATTCTTTGCAGCCAAAGATGGAGAAGCTCTATAAGGTCAACAAAAACAAGACCAGGAGCTGACTGTGGCTCAGGTCATGGACTCCTTATTGCCAAATTCACTCAAATTGAAGAAAGTAGGGAAAACCGCTAGAGCATTCAGGTATGACCTAAATCAAATCCCTTACGATTATACAGTGGAAGTGACAAATAGATTCAAGGGATTAGATCTGATAGAGTGCCTAAGGAGCTATGGACAGAGGGTTGTGATATTATATGGGAGACAGGAATCAAGACCATCCCCAAGAAAAAGAAATGCAAAGGCAAAATGGTTGTCCGAGGAGGCCTGACAAATAGCTGAGAAAAGAAGAGAAGCAAAATGCAAAGGAGAAAAGGAAAGATATACCCATCTGAATGCAGAGTTCCAAAGAATAGCAAGGAGAGATAAGAAAGCCTTCCTCAGTGATCAGTGCAAAGAAATAGAGGTAAACAATAGAATGGGAAAGACTAGAGATCTCTTCAAGAAAATTAGAGATACCAAGGCAACATTTCATGCAAAGATGGGCTCAATAAAGGACAGAAATGGTGTGGACCTAACAGAAGCAGAAGATATATTAAGAAGAGGTAGCAAGAATATACAGAAAGTGAAAGTGAGAGTGAAGTTGCTCAGTTGTGTCCGACTCTTAATGACCCCATGGACTGCAGCCCACCAGGCTCCTCCGTCCATGGGATTTTCCAGGCAAGAGTACTGGAGTGGGGTGCCATTGCACCTAACAGAAGCAGAAGATATATTAAGAAGAGGTGGCAAGAATACACAGAAGAACTGTACAAAAAAGATCTTCATGACCCAGATAATCACAATGATGTGATCACTCACCTAGAGCCAGACATCCTGGAATGTCAAGTGGGCCTTAGGAAGCATCACTACGAACAAAGCTAGTGGAGGTGATGGAATTCTAGCTGAACTATTTCAAATCGGAAAAGATGATGCTGTGAAAGTGCTGCACTCAAGATGCCAGCAAATTGGGAAAACTCAGCAGTGGCCACAGGATTAGAAAAGGTCAGTTTTCATTCTAATCCCAAAGAAAGGCAATGCCAAAGAATTCTCATACTACCACATGATAACACTCATCTCACACGCTAGTCAAAAAATGCTCAAAATTCTCCAAGCCAGGCTTCAACAGTACATGAACTGTAAATTCCCAGATGTTCAAGCTGGTTTTAGAAAAGGCAGAGGAACCAGATATCAAATTGCAAACATCTGTGGGATCATCGAAAAAACAAGAGAGTTCCAGAAAAATATCTACTTCTGGTTTCTTGACTATGCCAAAGCCTTTGACTGTGTGGATCACAAGAAACTGTGGGAAATTCTGAAAGAGATGGGAATACCAGACCACCTGACCTACCTTTTGAGGAATCCATATGCAGGTCAGGAAGCAACAGTTAAAACTGGACATGGAACAACAGACTGCTTCCAAATCAGGAAAGAAGAACGTCAAGGCTGTATACTGTCACCCTGCTAATTTAACTTATATGCAGAGTACATTATGCTAAATGCCAGGCTGGATGAAGCACAAGCTAGAATCAAGATTTCCAGGAGAAATATCAGTAACCTCAGATATGCAGATGACACCACCCTTGTGGCAGAAAGTGAAGAAGAACTAAAGAGCCTCTTGATGAAAGTGAAAGAGGAGAGTGAAAAAGTTGGCTTAAAACTCAACATTCAGGAAACGAAGATCATGGCATCTGGTCCCATCACTTCATGGCAAATAGATGGGGAAACAGTGGAAACAGTGTCAGACTTTATTTTTTGGGGCTCCAAAATCACTGCAGATGGTGACTGCAGCCATGAAGTTAAAAGATGCTTGCTCCTTGGAAGGAAATTTACGACCAACCTAGATAACATATTAAAAAGCAGAGACATTCCTTTGCCAACAAAGGACCATCTAGCTGAAGCTATGGTTTTTCCAGTAATCATGTATGGATGTGAGAGTTGGACTATAAAGAAAGCTGAACACCGAAGAATTGATGCTTTTGAACTGTGGTGTTGGAGAAGACTCTTGAGAGTCCCTTGGACTGCAAGGAGATCCAACCAGTCCATCCTAAAGGAAATCAGCCCTCAATATTCATTGGAAGGACTGATGCTGAAGCTGAAACTCCAATACTTTGGCCACCTCATGCAAAGAACTGACTCATTTGAAAAGACCCTGATATTGGGAAAGATTGAGGGCGGGAGGAGAAGGGGACAACAGAGGATGAGATGATTGGATGGTATCACCGACTCAATGCACATGAGTTTGAGCAAGCTCCAGGACCTGGTGATGGACAGGGAGGCCTGGAATGCTGCAGTCCATGGGGTCACAGAGTCAAGACAAGACTGAGCAACTGAACTGAACTGAATGTTGGTTACTATTGTAGGGGCTTTATACAGTTAAACTAATTTAGTGCTCAGAACAGTTTAAGAGATAGGTAGTATGCATAGGTACTATTCTTTTACAGACAAGGAAAATAAAGCAGTGAGAAGTTCAGTAATTTTCTCAAGGTCACACAGCTAGTAAAAAAAGGCGATAGAATTGGAACGCATGAGATGTAACTCCAAGGGTTCTCCTCTCAGCCACTGTGCACTCGACCTCACCCAGTGTGCCTTTGACTGCAATTCCATGTCTAAAAATCTATCTTCCAAAGTCTTTGACACAACCCAAAGATAAATCATTCAGTGTGTTTACCATAGCATCCTGACAATAGAGGAAAACTAGAAATAAATGTCTGTTAGTTGAATAAACTACATGTGGCTCATTTACACAATAAGATAATTTCAAAAAGGAAATTGATCTCTATTCTGACTTAGGAAGGGCTTCCCAGGAGGCTCAGTGGTAAAGAACCTGCCTGCCAGTGCAGAAGATGCAGGAAACCTGGGTTCCATCCCTGAGTCAGGAAGATTCCCTGGAGGAGGGCATGGCACCCTAGGTTGGGACGATCCCCTGGAGAAGGGCATGGCAACCCACTCCATTATTCTTGCCTGGGAAATCCCAAGGACAGAGGAACCTGGCAGGCTCCAGTCCATAGGGTCACAGAGTCAGGCACGACTGAGCATGCACGCACTGACGTAGGAAACGGTCCATGATAAAATAGCTTGCAAGACTCTATCTTTCTATCTTGTTTTAACAATGAAAGATTCATTACCTTTGTGCAAGTGTGTATGTATCCAAATGTTAAAAGTCACGACCTCTAGAAATCAGATTAAGAGGAAAGAAAGGAAGATCTTTACTTCTTACTTTACATATCTGTGTGTTCCTTGATTTCTGAATGAAAACATAACATGCTTCTGTAATGAAATACATTGAATTCTTGTCTAAAAGGAAAGGGATCTGCAAGTCTATTCATGAGTCTTCTGTCAGGACAGATTGTGAGCAGACCCTCCTCACCCAGGTGGATCTCACAGCTTCCCCTCTTACCAGGCTGTTGTGACCCAGCCTCGACTTTCCATTCTAGTCCCATTGACCTTCCTGCAGTTCCCTCAACCAGGCTTAAGGGCCCCTGGCTTCTCCTGTAGAACCCCAGATTTCCCACTTTCACTGCAGTTACCCTGAATGGTAAATTTAGTTTTTCCTTGGTTTCTACATTGGAACCCACGGGGTGAGGGCTATGTTTTTCGCTTGGGTTTTCACTGTGCCTGGTACAGAGCTGGTACCTAACGAATGTTCCTTGAAAGAGGGAATGAATGAATGAAACCATATCATCACTGGAAGCTGAATACAGAGTAAGCCCATCTCTAAGCCCATCTGTTTATGCTGCTCCATCACAAACTCTGTCTATATGAAATGTAGGGCCCCAGACTTCCCTTGGAGAAGGAAATGGCAACCCACTCCAGTATTCTTGCCTGGAGAACCCCAGGGACAGAGGAGCCTGGTGGGCTGCCATCTATGGGGTCGTACACGACTGAAGTGACTTAGCAGCAGGAGCAGACTTCCCTGGTGGTCCAGTGGTTAAAAATCCACCTCCAATGCAGAGGACATGGATTTGATCCCCAGTCCGGGAAGATCCCACCCATATCTACTAAGCCTGTGTGCCAACTACGAAGCCAGTACACTGCCAAAAATCAATCAATCAATTAATTAGTTTTGAAAATGTAGGGCTCCAGCTTCATGGATGAGTTCAGAAGGGTTCTGTGTTTAGTTTATGCCCTGCTGTCACTATCTTGAAATACTTTATGCTTTTTGAATGAGGGCCCTTGCATTTTCTCTTTGCACTGGTCTTTCAATGGGATAGCTAAGCCCGAAGCCATTTATGGACTCACTGAGATGGTGGGGTCTTGCGTCATATTGGAAAACTATGAATTAGAAGGCCCAGGAGGCAGCAAGCTGAGTGTGTGCATCACAACGTGTCCACCTCCCACCTCTGAGTTCTAATCCCACCCAAGCAGCCCCTGCACTCTGGTGACCTCAGACACCATCTTAACCATGTCAGTTGTAAGAAAGGGTAAGGAAACCCATTCTGAGAGTAGTCCAGAATCTATTTTCACAATCAGCACCAATAAAAGGTACCTCTTATTTTTTTCCATAGAATTTGTGAACAATAATGGTCTACTATCCCTTCTCACTTTTACATCACTTTTCCTGAAAGACCCTGAGTCAGAGGAGACAACATTTTCTTCTACATCAATGACAGTTCCCTATTCCAGGTAGTTTAAACGAAGTTTCATCAACAAAGCTATACATCACTTCCTTACAATTTCTGAAGGCTTCTTGGTAACATTTATGTTTCACCACATTCTATGAATTTGAAAGAAGCAAAATCAGAATCAAGACTGTGGCTGGGGTCTGGATCTTTCTTTTGGTTTGTTCTTGCTGTTTTTTTAATGAGAACCTCAGCCTACCGGGGCTTCCCTGGTGGCTCAGATGGGAAAGAATCTGCCTGCAATGCAGGAGACCCAGGTTCTATCCCTGGGTCAGAAAGATCCCCTGGAGAAGGGAAGGGCTATCCACTCCTGTATTCTTGCCTGGAAAAATCTCACGGACAGAGAAGCCTGGTGGTCTACAGTCCATGGGGTCTGAAAGAGATGGACAAACACAACTGAGTGACTAACACTTTCAGCCTACCATGAGCTCCTGGATTTTTTGGACTTTTTTTCTCTTGGAGGGTAAAGTCTCATGACTCTTTTGACATAGGATGACACACAGGATACAGGCTTTCTTTTGGAATCTGTTTTTATTAAGATGGAGCAACAAGGAGGGCAGCCCAGGAAAGAGTGAACTAAGAATAGAGTTTAAAGCGGAAGTGCGGGTTTTTCACAGATTTCTGTCTAGAGTTCTTTGAAGCTGGTAAGAATCCTTGCTTTCACTTTTCCCCTGGAAGCAGGGGAGCTGACATAGTGACAGCAGAATAGCTACTTAAGGGCTCTGAACGCCAGGGGAAATGGCTTCTGTGCCTCAGTTTCTTTATGTGTAAAATGTGTTAACATAATACATCAGAACATTGAGCATTACTGCCAGGCAATGCATTTAATGCTTTACATACACTTACTCATTCATTCAATTTACTGAGCACCTACTGTGTGCATTCACACTTCTAGACTCTAAGGATTTAAGAGTAAACAAAGTACCTGCGCTTCAGGATCTTATATTCAGTGAATTCACCCAACAACCTTCTTGTTTCCTTTTTAATCGTTTTTTATTTGTCCGTGCTGGGTCTTCGTTGCTTTGCACAGGGTTTGTCTAGTTGCAGCGAGCAGAGGCTACTCTTCCTTGTGGTGCACAGGCTTCTCATTGCAGTGGCTTCTCTTGTTGTGAAGCACAGGCTCCAGGCACACAGGCCTCAGTAGTTGCAGCGCCTGGGCTCAGTAGTTGCGGTGTGCAGGCTTAGTTGCTCCACGGCACGTAGGATCTTCCCAGATCAGGGATCGAAACTGTGTGCCCTGCATTGGCAGGCAGATTCTTTACCAGTACCACTAAGCCACCAACGGAGTCCCCCAAAGACCTTCTGATGTCAATGTTATTGCTACCCCTGTTTGACAGATGAGGAAATTAAAGCTAAACGTGGTTAAATAAAATCTGCCCCCAGATCACACATCTAGTAACTTAGATTTGATTTAGTTTGTACAACCCATGTTTTCCATCTCTGGGCTGTGCTGCTGCTGCTGTGGCTAAGTCACTTCAGTCGTGTCCGACTCTGTGCGACCCCATAGACGGCAGCCCACCAGGCTCTGCCATCCCTGGGATTCTCCAGGCAAGAACACTGGAGTGGGGTGCCGTTGCCTTCTCCCTGGGCTGTGCAGTGCCCTTTAAAAATGAGTTAATAGGAACAATATATATACATATGTGGATACTTAGTCGTGTCCAACTCTTTGTGACCCCATGGACCATAGCCCGCCAGGCTTCTGTCCATGGGATTTCCCAAGCAACAATACTGGAGTGGGTTGCCATTTCCTTCTCCAAGGTCTTCATGACCCAAGGATGGAATCTGGGTCTCTTGCATTGCAGGCAGATCCTTTACCTCTGCACCACCTGGGAAGGCCAGGGACAGCCTAGATGGGTGTTTTGAGGCCAAAGAATGCAACATTGGTATTAGTTGCAGATTGAGGGTCTTAATGGGCTTCCCCAACGGCAAAGAATCTGCCTGCAATGCACAAGCCACAGGAGGTACAGGTGCGATCCCTGGGTCAGGAAGGTCTCCTGGAGGAGGGCATGGTAGCCCACTCCAGTATTCTTACCTGGAGAATCCCCATGGACAGAGAAGCCAGGTGAGCTACAGTCCATAGGGTCATAAAGAGTCGGACATGACTGAAGCGACTTAGCATGCATACAAAGGTTTTAAGTGGAGAGAATCCCCTGGGAATTTGAGAGCGTGTGAAGAGAGGAGCCAAGAATGCTTTCACTGCTTTATGACTTGAGAACATAAATTTCGGCTGATTCCGGCTTGGCATCTCTCCCCCTAATCCAGGGCAGAAGCAGCATGTCAGTTCATACAATCATCTCATTCTGAGGACCCCATGGGCATATTTGGAAATTCATGTACACAAGGCCTACTGCCTTTTCCACCCTTTGGTGTTTGTATAGAATCCTACAATAAAAGGAAAACAGCGGTGTTTGTAGAGAACAGGTCTAGAAGCTATAGTTATCATAAGGGTGAAGGTCACTAACTTCTCTGTCTGCCCCCTCCCCCAAAACACACAAGTTGACTAAGGACCCTCCGGGTCAAAGGGACACTAGCACAGTACCTGGCACAGAATATTAATTCAGGAAACACGCAGAAAACGAATGATTGAATAATTTAAACTCATAGTCGCATTACAAGCAGCCAAAGCAATTTCGCTGGACTTAGCACTACCCAAAGGCTAAGAGGACTTTTTCAAGTGCTCAGCTTCCACTGGAAAAATCAGGACAGGAAAACATATCCTTCGGTACCTTCTTTGAAATGCAAATACTTGCAGAAAAACGTGCAGCTCCGAAAAGCTGGCAGCATGTTGTTTTTGCTGTCATTCTTCTTGGGCTCCTGAGAAGTCAGAAAAGTAGAGGGACCCTGGGAAGATGAAAATCTTCGGGGTCAAGACATCCCACTCTAACGAGCCTCCCTCTGCCTGAAATAAAAATATTGACTTACCCCAGTTTCTATTTTCCAAGAAAAGTGAGGATTTAAGGTCAGAGGATGGGTCATTAAATTCGCTGACTCCCCCAGGGAGAGAACATGACAGAATGACAGATTTAAACATCAGTACATATCACCTGAGCCGTTTAAAATTTCTCAGGGGCCAAGCTCTTCCCAGCACACACACACACACACACACATACACACACACACACACACACACACGCCTCTGTCATTAGAATCAAATTATATAAATGCAACTGACTCACTTCTCAAGTGGAACCTTCCAAAAAGGCATAGTGATCCGAATTTCGTATCCAACAGAGTGAGGAGTGTACAGCTAAGAAAGAATGGCATTTTCAAGGCTCCCCACCCCTCAGCATGGAGTATTTCTTTTTTTTTTTTTTTTTTAGCATGGAGTATTTCTAAGTCACCAATCCATCCTCCTTGATTTTGTCCGTCTGTCTGTCCTGGTGCCATCCGTCACATTTAGAGATCTCACTGCACTTCAGACTGACTTTGGAAGCTATTTGCCACACTGATGCAACTCTCGCAACAAAGGTTGGAAGTGGGCATCCCCTCTGGCCTCTTGAAGCATCCCGGATACCTAGGTCTCAAACTGCAGATTTTGAGCTTGGTGTAGAATTTGGGGAATGAGGGACTTGAAAAATAATATACCAGGGGGTCCAGCATGCTGTTTATGTAGGTGAAGCTGAGGGTGACATGGAGGGCCATATGGACAGATGGATTGCAGGCGCTGGAGGGCACCGTCCAGAGAAAATAGAGTCTGGCCAATGCGCTGGGCAGGTAGCAGGCAATAAACACCACCGCCACCATCATGATGAAACGAATAGGCTTCTTCATCCGACTCTGCCTGGCCAGATGCTGCCTCTGCTTGAGGCTCCAAATGATCTTGAAGGAGCAGAACAAGATAATGCCAAGGGGCAGAAAGAACTCCAGCTGGAACATGACATCATGCCAGCCATTGGCTGACACCATGATGAAGCTCTCACAAGCTATGACTTTCTCTTGCACACACAGATGGTTCTCCATCAGAAGATACAGAGTCCCCAAGATGACCAAGGTCCAAAGGGCACAGACGATGCCAACCGCAGTCCAGTTGGAGATGGTGTTCACCATATGGTGGGGATGGACCACTTTAAAATACCGGTCCACAGCCACCACTGTGAGGAAGACAATGCTCCCGGCCCTGTTCATGGCCAGCATGAAGAGTGCCATCCGACAAGGAATATCCTCAAATGCCCATTGCCTCTGTCTGAGGTAGTAGTCTGTCCGAAAGGGCAGGCAGATCATCAGAAGGAAGTCGGCTATGGCCAAGTTGAACAGGTAAATAGTGCTTGGCTTCCAGGTCTTCATGTGAAAGCAGAAACCACAGAGGGCAATGCCGTTGCCCAGGATGCCAAGCACAAAGGCGAGGATTAGCAGCGACGGCATCACCTCGGGCATGTGGTACCCCTGGATGAGGCAGCACGACCTGTTGGCCATGGTGGACAGAGGACCAGTGCTCCGTGTGCTGGGCCGTGCCGTTTCCAACTTCCTTACCGTGGGAGGCAGGTACCGCACGTGTGCATGGATGCAGGCACCACCCGGAGAACAGAAACTTCAGCCAGGAAATGCAACTCTGCAGTGGAGGCTGGATCACAAGCGGTCCATCTCCAACCCCCACCCCCACCTCCTGGCCCAAGAGCTGAAGCCTGTAGCACCCCAGGGCCTGGAAACACAGGTGACTTCACCAAGTTGTCATTTCTGGGAGGCAGCTGGCTGGTCCGAGGAAATTCATGCCGGAGAGGAGTTGTTGGGACTTGCCCCAGAATGAAATTTTCTTTCCAGCCTCTCTTCAGAGTCTCTCCAAGCTGGAGGATTAAGCGAAGCTACACAGAAGGCACGAAAAAAAAAAAGCTTGTTTTTCCTCCCTCCCCAGTGGAGAAACACAAATATTTCCTGGAGCTGTTCTGGGTCTCTCCTCCCTAACCTTTGCCTGACTGCCCCAACCTCACCCTCATCCCGTGGGGGCTCTCCCAGGCGGTGCCAGAGAGGGGAAGCTTAGCTCTGCCGCTCCTCAGGGCCACTTCCTGCGCCCAGACCCAAAAATACAGCACTTCAAAATCAGAAGGATCTATGGAGGGGAAAAAAAATCCCTAAAATAGCATTTGTTTGGCTGTTTGAAAAGTTCTCTGAAGTGAGTCGCCCTTCCCCTCCTTCACTGGCACCTCCTACCCTGGGCATCCTTCCTTGGACCCAGTGACCAGCTGCTCCACCACTGAGGCCGTGAAATGAATCTGAAGCCACTTCTCATGTCCCTCTTCATGAAACAGCCTCTCTGGGAGCTGGGTTCTCCCTCTGCTGTCAGCAAAAGAGGATTTGGCTCTGAGTTTCTCAAATCCGCCTGCTCAAAAGAGTGGAGTGCCACGGTCTGTATGTTTTTCATTTTAATTTTGTGTTCAGCCCATGGGTGGCGGCAGTTGGTCAAGGAGTTTATCTCCAAAACGGTCATGGGTAAAATCAGTCTGCTCCCAAGAGCTGTATGTGCTAAGTCGCTTCAGTCACATCCAACTGTTTGCAACCCCATTTACTGTAGCCCACCAGGCTCCTCCGTCTGTGGGATTTCTCCAGGCAAGAATACTGGAGTAGGTTGCCATGCCCTCCTCTAGGGGATCTTCCCAACCCAGGGGTTGAATCTGGGTCTCCTGCTTTGGCAGGTGGTTTCATAAACTTTCCTGTCCTTTGGCCTTAGAGATCATCTGTCCACCTTTCAGCTTTCAGTTTAGGGAAGGGTGAGGGGAGAGAGTGTATGGAAAGGATACATGTGGGGACCTCCTGGGTGGTCTAGTGGTTAAGACTCCAAATTCCACTGCAAGGGGCCCAGGTTTGATCCCTGGTCAGTGAACTAAAATCCCACATGCCGTAAGATGTGGCCACACACACACACATACACACACACACACACACACACCTGGATTTCCAGCTTCTCTAGGAAACTGGAAGATCTGGCCACACTGGGCCAAGCATCCCACCTGATGACAATCTGCTGGATGTGAGAAGAGCTTCACCCTTAAGACACAGCAGGAATGCTCCATTTTGCCTCCGTCTCCACTTACCTGATCAGCTTCACTCATCGACAGGCCTGGTCTCTGTGGGATTTTGAGTTTGTTACCTCTGCTCTAGGTTTGTCAGTGCTG
Organism: Ovis canadensis; assembly: GCF_042477335.2. Taxonomy (NCBI): domain Eukaryota; kingdom Metazoa; phylum Chordata; class Mammalia; order Artiodactyla; family Bovidae; genus Ovis; species Ovis canadensis. The sequence continues at coordinate 63,162,689 of NC_091261.1, read as the reverse complement.
TCCTTCCCAGGTGGTGCAGTGGTAAAGAATCTGCTTCTTAATACAGGAGACGCAGGTTCAATTCCTGGGTCAGGAAGATTCCCTGGAGGAAGAAATGGCAAGCCACTCCAATATTCCTGCCTGGAGGATCCTATGGACAAAGGAGCCTGGAAGGCTACAGTCCATGGGGTTGCAAAGAGTTGGATACGACTGAAGCAACTTAGCATGCATGCACGCTCCAGGTTAAAGGTCACATTCCCTGAATTGGTCTACAAGGCCCTTTACAGATGATTGCCAAACCAGCTTTCCAAGATCATTCTCCTCTCACTTTCCTCCCCACACCCTACTTGTTAGTCTCCGAACTTCTAATAAATAAGTGTATCCACCAAACAGCTACACTTAGCTCCCTCACTATCCTCACTAACCAACAGGTCCTTGAATGTAAAGTCCATGTTCTTGGCAGGAAGGGCCTACAAGAAGGATCTGATGATTAGCTCCTACTTTTCATGAGAGCAAGTATCTGCCAGTTACACTCTGTGGATCTTTGTGATTATTATTACTATTATTTTTTGACCATGCCTCTTGGCAAGTGGGATCTTAGTTCCCTGACCAAGGATTGAACCCAGGCCCCCTGCATTAGAACGCATGGAGTCTTAATCAGTGGACCACCAAGCAAGTTCCTACTTTGTGATTTTATAAGAAGCTAACTGGCAGGGGGTATCTATGTAGGCTGGAATGCCCCAAGGTGAGCCCTGGGTGGGTGAACCTGAGCACCTTGATATGGTCAGGCTGGATATTTCAACAAATGGAGTAGACTCTTTCTTCTCTGTTAGCAGAAACTATCGAGATTCTCATAAATACAAAGATGATTGTTTCCCTTTTCCCAAATGACTAATACTTGCCTTTCTTTTTTAAAAAAATAATTTTATTGATTTATTTGGTGTTTGGCTGTGCTGGGTCTTTGTGGCTACAAGCAGGTTTTCTCTCATTGCTTCTCATTGTGGTGGCTTCTCTTGTTGAGGAGCTCTAGTAGTTACAGCTTGTGGGCTCAGAAGTGGCAGTTCCCAGGCTCTAGAGCACAGACTCAGTGTTGTGGGCTTCTGTGTGACACATGTATGACACACGGGCTTAGTTGCTCCAAGGCTTGTGGGAAACTTCCTGGATCCAGGATCAAACCCGTGTCTCCTGTATTGGCAGGCAGGTTCTTTATCACTGAGCCACCAGGAAAGCCCTAACACTTACCCTTCTTTTTCCACATCCTTTCAGTTTAGCTCAGTCGTGTCTGACTCTTTGCGACCCCATGGACTGCAGCACGCCACGCCTCCCTGTCTGTCACCAACTCCCAGAGTTTACTCAAACTCATGTCCATTGAGTCGGTCATGCCATCCAACCATCTCATCCTCTGTCGTCCCCTTCTCCTCCCGCCTTCAATCTTACCCAGCATCAGAATCTTCCAATGAGTCAGTTCTTTGCATCACGTGGCCAAAGTATTGGAGTTTCAGCTTCAACATCAGTCCTTCTAATGAATATACAGGACTGATCTCCTTTAGAATGGACTGGTTGGACTCCTTGCAGTCCAAGGGACTCTCAAGAGTCTTCTCCATCACCACAGTTTAAAAGCATCAATTCTTCAGCTCTCAGCTTTCTTTATAGTCCAGCTCTCACATCCATACATGACTACTGGAAAAACCATAGCTTTAACTAGACGGACCTTTGTCAGCAAAGTAATGTCTCTGCTTTTTAATATGCTGTCTAGGTTGGTCATAACTTTCCTTCCAAGGAACAAGTGTCTTTTAATTTCATGGCTGCAGTCACCATCTGCAGTGATTTTGGAGCCCCAAAAAATAAAGTCAGCCACTGTTTCCACTGTTTCCCCATCTATTTGCTATGAAGTGATGGGACCAGATGCCATGATCTTCGTTTTCTGAATGTTGAGCCTTAAGCCAACTTTTTCACTCTTCCTCTTTCACTTTCATCAAGAGGCTTTTTAGTTCCTCTTCACTTTCTGCCATAAGGGTGGTGTCATCTGCTTATCTGAGGTTATTGATATTTCTCCCAGCAATCTTGATTCCAGCTTGTGCTTCATTCATCCCAGCATTTCTCATGATGTACTCTGCATATAAGTTAAATAAGAAGGGTGACAATATACAGCCTTAACATACTCCTTTCCTGATTTGGAAGCAGTCTCTTGTTCCGTGTCCAGTTCTAACTGTTGCTTCCTGATCTGTATATGGATTTCTCAAAAGGCAGGTCAGGTGGTCTGGTATTCCCATCTCTTTCAGAATTTTCCACAGTTTATGGTGATCCACACAGTCAAAGGCTTTGGCATAGTCAAGAAACCAGAAGTACATGTTTTTCTGGAACTTTCTTGCTTTTTCGATGATCCCACAGATGTTTGCAATTTGATGTCTGGTTCCTCTGCCTTTTCTAAATCCAGCTTGAACATCTGGGAGTTCACAGTTCATGTACTGTTGAAGCCTGTCTTGGAGAATTTTGAGTATTACTTTGCTAGCGTGTGAGATGAGTACGATTGTGTGGTAGTTTGAGCATTCTCAAGGCATTGCCTTTCTTTGGGATTGGAATGAAAACTGACCTCTTCCAGTCCTGTGGCCACTGCTGAGTTTTCCCAATTTGCTGGCATCTTGAGTGCAGCACTTTCACAGTATCATCTTTCAGGATTTGAAATAGCTCAACTGGAATTCCATCACCTCCACTAGCTTTGTTCGTAGTGATGCTTCCTAAAGCCCACTTGACTTTGCATTCCAGAATGTCTGGCTCTAGGTGAGTGGTCACACCATTGTGATTGTCTGGGTGGTCAAGTTCTTTTTTGCACAGTTCTTCTGCATATTCTTGCCACCTCTTCTTAATATCTTCTGCTTCTGTTAGATCCATACCATTTCTGTCCTTTATTGTGGCCATCTTTACATGAAATGTTCCCTAGATACCTCTAATTTTCTTGAAAAGATCTCTAGTCTTTCCCATTCCCACCCTAAATCTATTCTCAGACCACTGCCAGAAACTGAACCAGCGTCTCTTTCATCTCCTGCATTGGCAGGTGGATTCTTTACCACTGTGCTGCCTGGGAAACTCACCAAAGAGCTCATAAGCTTGACTGCCTCTCCCCTGCTTGCACAATCCCCCGTCTACTGATCATTTGCCCTAAATCTCTCTCCACCCACACTGCTACCACTTTGGCTGGCCCAGTCTCTAGAGGAATGCAGCCACCTCATGACTGGGCCTGCTCTCATGCTCCTCCTCCAATCCATTCCCCCAAAACTCAAATCTGATGTCACCCATCACCCACCCAGGTGAATGCTCCAGTGGTTCCCTGTTGTCTTTAGCGGGGGATTCAAGGCACCATAGGAACTGGCCTTGGTGCCTTCAACAGGAACCATGGCAGTATTTAGCGTCCAAAGCCTGTCTTATACGGACTGCTGAGGACATCATTCCTTCCCTCCTGGTCACGGATAACCCCTCTTTTTTTGGCTTTAGCATCTTCCACTAGAACTTTCCACAGTGATGGAAATCTTCTGTAATATACATGTAACTCCTGAGCACTTGAAATTGGGGCTAGTGGGCATTGAATTTTCAATGTTATTTAATTTTAATTAATTTCCATTCTGAAAGCCACATAGCCACATGCGGTTTGTGACTATCCTACAGGCAGCCCAGGGGATACCTCTTCCTTCAGCCCCCAAGCCTCCAGTGTACTCCCACACTAGTCTGGGTTAAACCCTCCTCTCTGCCCATATCCACCATGCCCACACTGACCACACAGTATTGTCATGATTTACCCGTGTATCTTCCCCTAGTCCCTCGTCTTTGTGAAGCCTAGCACTGGCTCTGATTCAGCAGTGCATACCCAGACTGCAGACTGGCACCAAGGGAACACTCAGGAAGTATGTCTTGGATAAATGAATGCACTAGTGGACTAGCAGTCATATCTGCCAGGCTGATCTGGTGTGAGCTTGGAGCTCTTAGGCCCCACAATACCACTTTCTCTGATGCTTTGAGATAACACATTACTTTATACGTGACGGGGCAGGCGGTGGACGTTCAGGGCAGGAGGGGAGACTGGCCCTGTGGCAGTGTATTGGGAAGGTACTCTCCTCCTGGAGTGTCTTCACTCCTGCACCTTCACCACACTCAAAACACTTCCAATGCCAAGCAAGTGGGATTTTTTTTCCCCCACACACCACACAGTTCTCTGTGACACAGTTGGGTGTCCTATAATTTGATTCAATTCTGACACTAACCAGAGTTGGCACAGATGCATTCTGCCCCCTGTTCCCCTGGACCAGGTTAAAGGCTCAGTTCCACGAGACTGCCTCCCGCTTTGGATGCTAATTGTGAATTCCTTGGATATCTACAACTTTATGTCTGATGAGGCTGCAGTTTGAGATGCCCGTTTAACACCCCTCCTCAGATTTCAGCATAGGCTAGAACAGCTCACAGAGCTCAGGAAAACAGTTATGTTTTTGTTATTCATTTGTTAAGTCGTGTCTGACTCTTTTTGACCCCATGGACTGTAATATACCAGGTTCCATGGGATTCTTCAAGCAAGAATACTGAGGTGGGTTGCCATTTCCTTCTCCAAGGAATCTTTCTGGAATCAAACCCATATCTCCTGCATTGGCAGGTGGATTCTTTACCACTGAGCCACCAGGGAAGCCCTAGTTATGTTTACCAGTTTATTCTATAATGAAGGATGTGATAAAGGATAGAGAAAAGCTGCCAGATAAAAGGTATGTAGGACAAGGTCTGGAAGGGTGTGTGGGGTTGGGCACCCGTGGGGTCTTCATGGGGTTGGGGACCTCCTGATTCATGAAAGTTATCACCAACCCAGAAGCTCCCCAAACCACATAGCATTGGGATTTTTGTGGAGGATTCATCACGTAAGCACAATCGCTCATTAACTCCATTTCCAGCCCTTCTCCCTTCTCTGAAGAATAAGAGATGGGGGCTAAAAATTCCAGGCTTCTAATCATGGCTTGTCTTTGCGGTAACCAGTCCCCACCGAGCAGTCCATTAAGAGTCAACCTCATTAGAATACAAGACAGAGATTTCCCTAGTGATTTAGTGCCTAAGGCTCTGAGCTCCCAGTGCAGGGGGCCCGGGCTCCATCCCTAGTCAGGGAACTAGATCCTGCGTGCTGCAACTCAAAGTTTGCACACTGAAACTAAAGATCATACATGCTGCAATGAAGATCAAAGATCCTGCTTGCCAAAACTAAGACCTGTTGCAGCTCAATAATATGTATTTTTTAAATTATTTATTTTTAAATTGAAGGATAATTGCTTTACAGAATTTTGTTGTTTTCTGTCAAACCTCAATATGAACCAGCCATTGGTATACATATGTCCCCTCCCTCTTGAACCTCCCTCCCATCTCCCTCCCCATCCCACCCCTCTAGGTTGACACAGAGCCCCTGTTTGAGTTTCTGAGCCATACAGCAAATTCCTATTGGCTATCTATTTTACATATGGTAATACAAGTACAGATATGCAGATGACACCACCCTTATGGCAGAAAGTGAAGAAGAACTAAAGAGCCTCTTGATGAAAGTGAAAGAGGAGAGTGAAAAAGTTGGCTTAAAGTTCAACATTCAGAAAACGAAGATCATGGCATCCGGTCCCATCACTTCATGGCAAATAGATGAGGAAACAGAGGAAACAGTGGCTGACTTTATTTTGGAGGGCTCCAAAATCATTGCAAATGGTGACTGCAGCCATGAAGTTAAAAGACTCTTACTCCTTGGAAGGAAGTTATGACCAACCTAGATAGCATATTAAAAAGCAGAGACATTCCTTTGCCAACAAAGGTCCATCTGGTCAAGGCTATGGTTTTTCCAGTAGTCATGTATGGATGGGAGAATTGGACTGTAAAGAAAGCTGAGCACCCAAGAATTGATGATTTTGAACTGCAGTGTTGGAGAAGACTCCTGAGAGTCCCTTGGACTGCAAAGAGATCCAACCAGTCCATCCTAAAGGAGATCAGTCCTGGGTGCTCATTGGAAGGACTGGTGTTGAAGCTGAAACTCCAATACTTTGGCCACCTAATGCCAAGAGCTGACTCATTTGAAAAGACCCTGATGCTAGGAAAGATTGAGGGCAGGAGGAGAAGGGGATGAGAGAGGGTGAGATTGTTGGATGGCGTCACTGACTCAATGGACATGAGTTTAGGTAAACTCCAGGAGTTGGTGATGGACAGGGAGGCCTGGCGTGCTGCGGTTCATGGGGTCGCAAAGAGTTGCACATGACTGAGCAACTAAAATGAATATAAGTTTCACGTTGCTCTCTCCATACATCTCACCCTCTCTTCCCCTGTCCCCATGTCCATAAGTCTGTTCTCTATATCTGTTTATATGTCTATTAAAAAAAAAAAAAAGAACACAAAACAATCCTATCACCCTGGAAATCCAAGGGATTTAGGAGTTCTGTGTCAGGAACAAGGGGCAGAGACCAACATCTATATTTCTTATTATGTCACAGGTAGAAAGCCAAGGCTCTCCTTTTCCAAATTGCCTTTCCCAGCCAGGGACCTGAGGATGTGACTCTATTAGCTTCCTGTGGCTGCTGGAACAAATTACCACCAGCATGGTGGCTTAAAACAACTGGAATGTGTTCTCTGAGAGTTCTGGAAACTGGAACTCTTGGAGGAAGGTGTCAGGAGGGCTGTGCTCCCACCAGAGGCCCTAGGGAAGAGCTTGTTCCCACGTGTCCCAGCTTCTGGGAACTGCTGGCAGTCCTTGGCTTGCAGCCACGTCAGTCTCTTCCTCCTTGGTTACATAGGCTTCTCCTCTGTGTGCCTCTAGTATGCACACTTGTCACTGGATTTAGGGCCCAGGTACTCCAGAATGATCTTGGGATCACTAACTTAATTACTGCAAAGACTCTTTTTCCAAATAGGATCATATTTAATTGTTTTGGGGGGTGATGGTGTGAACATATCTTCTTTTTGGAAGGGGGGATGTAACCACTCTGCCCATTACAGTAAGCTTTTTTTTTTTAAGAGTTCTTTGTTTCCCTTTTTTTCTGAACTTTTTATTTTATATTGGAGTATAGCTAATAAACAATGTTGTGATAGTTTCAGGTGGGCAGCAAAGGTACTCAGCCATACATATACATGTATCCAATCTCCCCCAAACTCTCCTCCCATCCAGGATGCCAAATAACATTGAGCAGAGTTCCCTGTGCTGTACAGGAGGTCCTTATTGGTTATCCATTTGAAATATAGCAGTGTGTGTGTGTCCATCCCAAACTCCCTAACTATCCCTTCCTCCCATCCTTCCTCCTGGCAACCCTAAGTTTGTTTTCTGAATCTATGAGTCTGTTTCTGTTTTGCAAATAAGTTCATTTGTATCATTTAAAAAGTACTTTATTTTGGCTACACCGTGCAGCTTACAGAATCTTAGTTCCCCAACCAGGGACTGAACCTGGGCCCTTGGCAGTGAAAGCAGAGTCCCAACCACTGGGCTTCCAGGGAAGTCCTCACAGTGACATTTTCAACGTCAGTATTTGAGTCCAGAGTTCCTTTCTCTACCAAACTATTTCAAAACACCTTCTCTGGAAGGGAGGAGGAATTACTGACTGAAAGTAAGGTATCAATGATCTATCCTGTGTTTCGATTTTGTTTCCTGCAACAGCCCAGGAGAGAGCTGGGGCCAGAAGTTTAAGGGGAGGTTGGAGGATTGCTTCACAGGGTGACCAGGAGGGAGGTTACCCTGACCTCACACAAGATGACAAGGAAGTTCCTTGGCATTTCAACATGAGTCTTAAAAATGGCAAACAATGTAGGTTTCTTCCCTCTACGTATAAAGTATAAGAAAAATTAAAAAGGGGAGGCAAACTATATATTTAAAGAAATTTAAGAGATATATTCACCAATTGTTTGTACTCTGACAATTCCAGCTGTTAAAAAGTACTGGACAGGGATTTCCCTGGTGGTTCAGTGGTTAAGACTTAGCCTTCCAATGCAAGGGGTGGGATTTTGATCCCTGGTTGGGGAGCTAAGATACCTCGCAACCAAAAAAAAAAAAAAAAAGTAAAACAGAAGCCATATTGTAACAAATTCAACAAAGCCTTTATAAATGGTCCACATCAATTTTTTTTAATTTTTTTTTAAGAACAAAGCATTAGGAGAACTCTAAACATGAAATGGCTAATTATTGTGGGGGTGATAATGGGTATTGTGATTATGTTTGAAGAAAGAGTTATTATCTTTTGGAAATAAATTCTGAAATATGTGTAGATGAATTACCTATTATTTAGGATGTGATTCAAAGGAGTCCAACAGGAGAAGGGAAAGAAATAGAAAAAGAGAAGTTACAAATTTTTTATTATTGTGGCTGGATTATGAAAACAGGGACTCTCATTGTCCTATTCTCCTGGTTTATGTATATTTTCCATAATAAAAAGTTAAAGTTGAAAGCAGCTTAAATCTCTACCAGTGGGAAATGAGATAAATTGTGGTGACTCCTTACATACTTAGGAATTCCCTGTTAGTCCAGTGGTTAGGACTCTATCCTTTCACTGCCAAGGGCATGGATTCAATCCCTGGTTGGAGAACTAAGTTCCCACAAGTTGCATGGAATGGCCAAAAACAAAAGAACAACTATATGCTTATTAAAAAGCATTCACTTGCAAGGCTTCCCTAGTGGTCTAGTGGCTAAGAGTCTGTGCTCCCAATGCAGGGGCCTGGGTTTGATTCCTGGTCAGGGAACAAGATCCCATATCCCATAACTAAGACCTGGGGTAGCCAAATAAATAATTTTTTTTTTTAAGCATTCACTTGCAGAACACTTTCTTTGGATCAGGCTCCCAAAATACACAAACGTACTGGAGTTTGTGTAGAATAATCCCATTTTTGGAAGCTAAAACACTATATACATATATAGTTTTCTGTATCACTGGGTGGAAATATAAAATGGTTCAGCCGCTGTGGAAAACAGTTTGGCAGCTCCTCAAAAACTTAAACGTAGAATTGCCCCATGACCCAGCAACAACACTCCGAAGTGTATATACCCGAAAGAACTGAAAATAGGACTCAAAAAATACTTGTACACAAATGCTCCTAGCAGCACTAGTCACAGCAGCCAGAAGATGCTATGAAGGTTTATTTATGTGTCATCACAGCTGGGCCTCGGTGCCCAGACAGGTGGTCAACCCGTCTTCTGACTGTGTCTCTGAAGGCGTCTATTGGATGAGAGTAACATTTACATTGATAGACTCCAAGTAAAGCAGAGTGCCCTCTATTTATTTAGTTATTTATGGCTGCTCTGGGTCTTCTTTGCTGTTCACGGTCTTTCTCTAGTTACAGTAAGCAGGGGTTATTCTTCCCCCTGTCTCCAGCCTGCCAGCCTAACCTGCAGATTTCAACTTACCAGTCTTGCGGTCACATACGCCAACTCCTTTAAATAAATCTCTCTCTGTATACATATACACCCTATCAGTTCCGTTTCTCTGAAGAACCCTAATAGAGATAGAAACAATTCAAATGTTCATCAGTACATGAATGAATAAAAAATTGTGGTAAAAACACACAGTGGAGTATATTCCATCGCAAAAAGAAAGGAGTATGCTGATTGATGCTACAGCATACGTGAACTTCAAACCCTAAGTGAAAGAGGAGGCATCATACAATTCCCTTTGTACGAAACATTCAGAACATATAAGTTATAGAGACAGTGGATTAGCATTTTTCAAAGACTGGAGCTAGAGGAGAAAGGGGAGTGACTGCTTAATGGGTACAGGATTATGTTTGGGGGCGATAATATTTTGGAACTAGACAGAAGTGGTGTTTGCACAACAATGTACTATGCCACTGAATTGAACACTCTAAATGGTCATTTTATGTGAATTGTAACTCAATGGAAAAAAAAACAAGTATACATTTTAAAAATCTAGAAGATAAGACTGTATACTCTGGAGCTTGGTTGTCTGGGCTTAAAGTTAATTCTGTCAATTATTGGCTATGAGATTTTAGGCTATCTTTAAAAAAAAATTAATTAATTAATTTGGCTGTGCCAGGTCTTTGTTAGCAGCATGTGGGATCTTTAGTCGTGGCACGTGGAATCTGGTTCCCTGACCAGGGTTCTTGGAGTCTTAGCCACTGGACCATCAGGTAAGTCCCTTTAGGCAATCTCTGTTTTCTTTTAACTTTTTATTTTGTATTGGAGGATAGCTGATTAACAGTGTTGAGAGAGTTTCAGGTGAACAGGGAAGGGACTCAGCCATACATATGCATGTATCCATTCTCCCCCAAACTCCCCTTCCATCCAGACTGCCACAAAACATTGAGCAGAGTTCCATGTGCTTTGCTGGTTATCCATTTTAAATATAGCAGTGTGTACATGTCCATCCCAAACTCCCTAGCTTTAGGCTGTCTTTAAAGGTTCAATTTCCTCATGGGTAAAATGGAAATGATATTGCCCATGTCATTCTAATATGATGGTAAAATTGTAAGAGGGAAGAACCTTTGTATTCTATTACAAATCAATCACTAAAGGGATGTTCACCTATAAGCTTAAATTATACATAATGGCCCATCTCTAGGAACCCTGCCTCATACACAAGGAGCATTAAGCTAAAATACCTTTGTTTAGATCACAGGAAACATCCTGACCAGGCTTGCCTGTGAACAGTTGCAGGAAGAAAGAAATTAATACATCCCCTCAGGAGTCTGACCCCCATCTAGGATCTAGGACTTTATTCCTTCATTGTTTAAAAGTGGACTGGGGGGAACTTGCCTGTTGGTCCGGTGGCTAAGACTGTGCACTCCCAATGCAGGGGGCCCAGGTTCTATCCTTGGTTGCAAAACTAGATCCCACATGCCCACTATACCAGTGCAGCCAAATAAATAAATATATTAAATATTTTTTTAAAAAGCACCAAAAAAAACCCCAGCCTGAATTCTAACTTAGGGAACATGGTTCTTTGGGACTTTAGTCCACCATCTCCTTGACTGGCTGGCTTTCAGACTGGGGGCTTTCTCTGCCCCCACAACTCATCTTTGATTTATTGGCCTGTTTCGTGGTGAGAAGTACAAGATTGGACATGGTAACAAAATGGATTAATCTATAGAAAGTGCTTAGAGCGTATGCAACACAGAGTAAATGGTATCTGTGTTTTAGTTAATATTCCTATTCTTATCACTATATGCACCAAACTGTTAATAGTACTCTGGGGAGGGGGAAATTTTTGTTTTTTATAATAAAAGAGAGAGATGTACTTCAACGTATTGTAATAAGACTCTCAGAATATCAGGGGGCTGAGCCCCTTGTACAAGGGCTAAACAAAGATAAGTTTCACTGCAAGTTTAAGTTCCTGCCCCATTAAAATAAAGTATCATCTTTGTAAATCCTCTTCTATATTTAATATTTATGGGCCTCTGTGGCAGAACTGGTTGTGTCCCTTGTTAGTCCTGTGCGGCAGGTAGAGCAAATGACCTTATGAAACGTCAAGCTCTTCGGAGAAGCAGGGCAGGTTGGTTTCCACGAACCACTGTCCTGGCTGCTCCTTGCCTATCATCTCTTTGCTCCGTCCTGCTTCCTTTGAGTAGGGCTTCTGGGATCAAGAGCTTGGATGGTTTTGGTGGTCCAGTGGTTAAGAATCTGCCTTGCAAAGCAAGGGACACCAGTTCGATTGCTGGTCTGGGAAGACCCCACATGCCGTGGAGGAACTAAGCCCGTTCACCACAACTACTGAGCCCACAGTCCACAACAAGAGAAGTCACTGCAATGAGAAGCCCTCACACCACAACTAGAGCATAGTCCCCGCTCTCCACAACTAGAGGAAGCCAAAGTGTGGTGATGAAGACCCAGTGCAGCCAAAAATAATATAAATTAAAAAAAAAAACAACCCAACTCAGGTGATGGTGTAGTTATATGCTGTCTTGGTCTTCCCAGTATCTACATGCCCTCTGATTGGCATTGACATCCTGATTTCTTTCTCTGACTAATCCATCTCTGAGTTATGACCATCTCTGAGGTTTGGGAGGATTTGGCTCCACCCCCGGGCTCTAGGAATGACCATCTGGCAAATCAGGTCTTTTCATCCCTACAGCCACTGTGACGGGCTCATGTAGGCACAGGACTCCAAGGATGAATTTGAGTTCATTTGGGTTCATTTGGGTTGCAACGGAGGAGCCTGGTAGGCTGCAGTCCATGGGATCGCTAAGAGTCGGATACGACTGAGGGACTTCACTTTCCCTTTTTACTTTCATGCATTGGAGAAGGAAATGGCAACCCACTCCAGTGTTCTTGCCTGGAGAATCCCAGGGACGCGGGAGCCTGGTGGGCTGCCGTCTATGGGGTCACACAGAGTTGGACACGACTGAAGCAACTTAGCAGCAGCAGCAGCAGCAAAATACCATAGCCAGGGCAACTTGTAAAAAATAGAAACTTATTTCTCACAGTCCAGGAGGCTGGGAAGTCAAAGATCAAGGTGCCAGCAGAATCACTGGTGAGGGGCCACTTCCTGACTGTTATCTGCTCTTGGTGTCCTCACATGGCAGAAGGGAAAGGGCACTTTCTGGGATCTCTCTCTCTCTTTTTTTTTTTTCTTGCAGTGTGGTGGGGGGAGGGGAAGGCACACCTTGTAACATGTGGGAATCTTAGTTCCCCACCCTGGGATCTAACCAGTGCCCCCTGCAGTGGAAGCACAGAGTCTTAACCACTAGGCTGCCAGAGAAGTCCCCAATTTGGTTATACATATATATTTCAGTGCGCCATTTCAAGGGACATCAACACAGCAGCCAAGTTCATCAGAACTGAGGTAGGGGTGGCTAGCTCTGGGCTGGAATTCAGGACTATGTTTGGGAGCCTCATCATCCATTATGCCAAGAACCCTTCTTTGAAGCAACCATCTCTCTCCTACACCATTCTGGACTTGGCTCGCTCGGGAGGGATGGGGGTCCTCTATCCTGATAGTGCTCTTTCTCATCCTTTCACCATGAGAGGGGTCTGTCTCCACTTCCCATAGTTCTTTTCCCCATGTCTCTCTGCCTTATTGGTTCCTTTCCCATGCCTCCCCAGGCAGCCTAGGAAAAGTAGTTGGCTCAGGGTTTGACAGAGAGAAGACAAATACTGTATTGATTAAAAAATATATGGGGCTTCCCTGGTGACTCGCTGGTAAAGAATCCAGTTGCCAATGCAATAGACATGGGTTCGATCCCTGAGGTGGAAAGATTCCACATGCTTCGGAGCAACTAAGCCCGTGTGTCACAACTACTGAGCCGTGCTTGCCTGGAGAATCCCAGGGATGGGGGAGCCTGGTGGGCTGCCGTCTCTGAGGTCGCACAGAGTCGGACAAGACTGAAGCGACTTAGCAGCAGCAGCAGCAGCAGCAGCAGCAGCAGCAGCAGCAGCAGAGTTTTCTATTCATTCCTAAATGATGCTATCATTTAGGAGCAACTAAATGATAGCTCTTCACTTAAGCTCTCTACTTAAGCTGCAACTACTGAGCCCATGGGCAGCAACTACTGAAGCCTGAGTACCCTGGAGCCTGTGTTCCACAAGAGAAGCCCGAGCACCACACCAAAGAATAGCCCCCACTCAGTGAAACTAGAGAAACCCTGCACGGCCACAAAGACCCCACACAACAAGAATAGATAAATAAAAAGATACTTTTTTTTCTAAACCAATTTGAACATCAAAGATCCAAGAGACATGTACCATCTTGCCCATGAAAAAATAATTCTCAAAGGATATTTATCCTTCAAGAGAGAAAGATGACAAATATAAACTCTTTTCAGAAAAGAGTAAATGGTTTTCAATTTAGACCAGAGGTAACAGATGGAAAATATATTCATTTTGAAGATAGCTCATGTAGCTTGGGAACTAACTGGACCCCGTTCGGTTGGCAGTTCTCACCCGTGTGTCTCGAGCCACTGGTATGTTGAAATCAGTTTTTGTTTGCTTGTCTGTTTGTTTTGGCTGCACCATGCTCCTTGTGGGATCTTAGTTCCCCAACTGGGGCCCTCCTGAAATGAAAGCATGGAGTCTTAACCATTGGACCACCAGGGAATTCCCAGAATTCAGTTTCATGTATGGCATGTGCTTGGCAATTTATTGCTAATAAGGAACTATTAGAGTTTGAAATTTTACTTACTTAAGCAAATCAGACAGTTTGAAGGTTAGCCCTATGTTTCTCTTTTGACCAGGACTTGATCTAAGGACTCCAAAATACCTTCTTCTGAGGGGTAAAAAGGACTCCAGTGATAACCCATTTAATCTGCCATAGTCCGCAGCCACCTTAATTATGTGCACATTGTAATTAACTGCAAAAACTGCAGATCACTGGGACTTCCCTGGTGGTCCAGTGGTTAAGAATCCACCTTCCAATGCAGGGGACAGGGGTTAGATCCCTGGTTGGGGAACTAAGATCCCACATGCCTTGTGGGCAACTACTGAGCCCACAAACCACAGCTAGAGTCCATGCAACACAAGGAAAGATCCCGCATGACTCAACAAAGACCCCAAGTGCCACAGGTAAGACCCCACACAGTCTAAATACATATTTTTAAAAATTACAGATTATTATAATGCTTTACATCCTTGCAGTTATTTGAAGATGTCATCAAACTGTAGATGTGTTTATGAAAAATCATGCTCTGCAAAGGCATAAGATCCATTGGGCATATCACAGTGGGGAGAAAATGTTAGGAAACATTGGGTACAACAGGTCTTAACAAATTCCTGTCAGGGCTGCAATAGTGCTAACTCCTATGTGTTCATCAGAACTAATTTGAAAATGACATTCCAGGTCAAACTGACTTGAGCAAAAAATGGGAATTTGTTGACTTTTAAACAGAAGAGTTGGGGTTTGAGGCTGACCTCAGATGTGGCTGGAACCAGGGGTCAAATATTCTCTATTTCTCAGCTCTGCTCTCCTTCACACTGACTTTATTCTCAAACCACATGTGACATGACGGCTGCCAGCAACTCTAATGTGAATGTCCTGAGACTCAAGTCCAACAGCAAAGAGAGAGCCTCTTTTCTAGAAGCTCCTTCAAAAGTGTGCTGGCATCCACTCTGACTGATCTACCCTGGAATCAATTAATGGCTGTTACCAGGAGGACACTGTGGGCTGATTGCCTTAGACCTGGGTCATATGCTCCGTCTCTGAATGGGAGTTGTAACAGTTCTGTTGAACCACCTGGGATAAGTGTGGGGGAGAGATACACCCTTCCAGTTCAAAATGAACCTGTTACAGAGAGGGGATGCTAGAAAGGCAAACAACTAATATCCACTCAGCCCCAAGTCTCTGTCTTAAAAAATGCCCCGAAAGAACCAGAGGAAAGAACATGTCTGGCCAAGTGCAGAGCCAGCCCCAAAGGTGGAAAAATAAAATTCATAATTTCTTGAAAAAAAAAAATAGTGTTATGACAAAGTATCCTGTGTGGTAAGACGTCATTTCTCACTCAAGGAGCCCAGGGCAAATGCTTTCATTCTCTTTGACAGAAGTCTTCTCAGAAAGTGACAGAACGATTCTTCCTCCAGGCTTCATCCGAATGACAGGTCTTGCAGCATTACTTCCCCATCGCCTCTTAGCCAGCTCTCACCTTTGCCCCCTTCCTTCACACATGCATTGTTTGAACATCAGCTCCCCTCTTGTGTTAAAGGAAATGACACTGACCAGGGTTCTTGGCCTCCCCCAATCAATAGAAATTGACTAGAGACCAGACAAGAAATTCAGGCAACGCTTTATTGGGGTCCCCGCTGCAGCAGAGAGGAGTGGGAACAAGTAACAGGTTCCCTTGCTTGCTCATTTCCTGAGAGAGGGGGGCGATCTGGTTCCTTATGGTTGGTGAGGGTAACAGTGTGTCCAGGGGTCTGTCCAGAGAGGTACCCTAGATGTTTTGCTCATCCTTTAGGTGGTGTTGTATGTAGGGGGCATATGTAATATCCTATTTTTGCTTCCAACACCCTGTTTTTGCTCCCAGCTATTCAGATGTGGCAATTGGATTTTTTTTTTGGCCTTTTTGTATCTTTTGTCTAGAATTTGCCCCAACTGCATATGTGCACAGTTATTTTTTAGTCTCTTATAGGTTCTTTGTATTTCATTGTTGGAGGAAAGGTTTGTCCAGGTGCAAGCACCCCAACACTGCAGCAAAGGGTCCCAAGTTCCACGCTCGTCTCAGAAATGCTGGGCTTCCTGATATTATCATTAGGAATGCACAGAAAACTCTACTGTAGTAAATAGTTGGTGGGGGAGTGTGGGGAGATGGGGAGGCTGTAGGGATGGGGAGTGTTTGTCTTTCATGATAGGAAGCTCTAGAAGGAGGACCAAAAGCTGATACAATGTCTCAACAATGTTATCCAGAACATAGGCTGTTTATGTTTCCGTCCAAGATCCCTAGCATATGCACCTTCATTCTCAGGCTTGCAAGATGGTTGTAAGCCATCCTCATGGTTGCAAGATGGCTTATGTTCATGTTTCAGTTGGAAAGAAGACAGAAAATTTGACTTTGTTTTTAAATAAAGAATTGCCTTTTTATTTCAGAATGTTAAGTGATACATTTTTTAAAAAAGCAGAGAATTCCCTGGTAGTCCAGTGGTTCAATTCAGTTCCGTTTAGTCGCTCTGCTGCGGCTGCTAAGTCGCTTCAGTCGTGCCCGACTCTGTGCGACCCGATAGAGGGCAGCCCAGCAGGCTCCCCTGTCCCTGGGATTCTCCAGGCAAGAACTCTGAAGTGGGTTGCCATTTCCTTCCCCAATGCGTGAAAGTGAAGTCGCTCAGTCGTGTCCAATTCAGAGCGACCTCATGCACTGCAGCCTACCAGGCACCTCTGTCTATGGGAGTTTCCAGGCAAGAGTACTGGAGTGGGTTGCCATCAGTTGCTCAGGCATGTCCAACTTTTTGTGACCCCATGGACTGCAGCATGCCGGGCTTCCCTGTCCCTCACCAACTCCCAGAGCTTATTCAAAATCATATCCACTGAGTCAGTGATGCCATCCAACCATTTTATCGCTGTCGTCTCCTTCTCCTCCTGCCCTCAATCTTTCCCAGCATCAGTGTCTTTTCAAATGAGTCAGCTCTTGGCATCAGGTGGCCAAGTATTGGAGTTTCAGCTTCAACAGCAGTCCTTCCAATGAACACCCAGGACTGATCTCCTTCAGGTTGGACTGGTTGGATCTTCTTGCAGTCCAAGGGACTTTCAAGAGTCTTCTCCAACACCACAGTTCAAAAGCATCAGTTCTTCAGCGCTCAGCTTTCTTCACAGTCCAACTCTCACATTCATAATTGACTATTGGAAAAACCATAGCTTTAACTAGATGGACCTTTGTTGGCAAAGTAATGTCTCTGCTTTTTAATATGTTGTCTAGGTTGGTCATAACTTTTCTTCCAAGGAGTAAGCATCTTTTAATTTCATGGCTGCAGTCACCATTTGCAGTGATTTTGAAGCCCCAGAAATAAAGTCTGTCACTGTTTCCATTGTTTCCCCATCTATTTGCCATGAAGTGATGGGATCAGATGCCATGATCTTAGTTTTCTGAATGTTGAGCTTTAAGCCAACTTTTTCACTCTCTTTCACTTTCATCAAGCGGTTCTTTAGTTCTTCACTTTCTGCCATAAGGGTGATGTCATCTGCATATTTGAGGTTATTGATAATTCTCCTGGCAATCTTAATTCCAGCTTGTGCTTCATTCAGCCCAACATTTCTCATGATGTACTCTGCATAGAAGTTAAATCAGCAGGGTGACAATATACAGCCTTGATGTACTCCTTTCCTGATTTGGAACCAGTCTGTTGTTCTATGTCCAGTTCTAACTGTTGCTTCCTGACCTGCATACAGATTTCTCAGGAGACAGGCCAGGTGGTCTAGTATTACCATCTCTTGAAGAGTTTTCCACAGTTGATGGTGATCCACACAGTCAAAGGCTTTGGCATAGTCAGTAAAGCAGAAGTAGGCGTTTTTCTGGAACTCTCTTGCTTTTTCGATGATCCAGCGGATGTTGGCAATTTGATCTCTGGTTCCTCTGCCTTTTCTAAATCCAGCTTGAACATCTGGAAGTTCATGGTTCACATACTGTTGAAGCCTGACTTGGTGAATTTTGAGTATTACTTTACTAGCATATGAGATGAGTGCAATTGTGCGGTAGTTTGAAAATTCTTTGACATTGCCTTTCTTTGGGATTGGAATGAAAACTGACCTTTTTCCAGTCCTGTGGCCACTACTGAGTTTTCCAAAGTTGCTGGCATATTGAGTGCAGCACTTTGACAGCATCATCTTTTCGTAGCTCAGTTGGAATTACATCACCTTCACTAGCTTTGTTCGTAGTGGTGTTTCCTAAGGCCCACTTGACTTCACATTCCAGGATGCCTGGCCCTAGGTGAGTGATCTCACCATTGTGGTATCTGGTTCATGAAGATCTTTTTTGTATAGTTCTTCTGTGTATTCTTGCCACCTCTTCTTAATATCTTCTGCTTCTGTTAGGTCCATACCATTTCTGTCTTTTATTGTGCCCATCTTTGCATGAAGTGTTCCCTTGGTAACTCTAATTTTCTTGAAGAGATCTCTAGTCTTTCCCATTCTATTGTTTTCCTCTATTTCTTTGCACTGATTACTGAGGAAGGGTTTCTTATCCTTCCTTGTTATTCTTTGGAACTCTGCATTCAGATGGGTATATCTTTCCTTTTCTCCTTTGCCTTTTGTGTGTTTTCTTTTCTCAGCTATTTGTAAGGCCTCCTCAGACAACCATTTTGGATTTTTGCATTTCTTTTTCTTGGGGATGGTCTTGATCCCTGCCTCCTATACAATGTCACGAACCTCTGTCCATAGTTCTTCAGGCACTCTGGCTATCAGATCTAATCCCTTGAATCTATTTGTCACTTCCACTGTATAATCGTAAGGGATTTGAATGGTCTAGTGGTTTTTCCTACTTTCTTCAATTTGAGTCTGAATTTGGCAATAAGGATCCTGAGCCACAGTCAGCTCTCAGTCTTGTTTTTGCTGACTGTATAGAGCTTCTCCATCTTTGACTACAAATAATATATCAATCTGATTTCAGTATTGACCATTTGGTGATGTCCATGTGTAGAGTCTTGCCTTATGTTGTTGGGAAAGGGTGTTTGCTATGACCAGTGTGTTCTCTTGGCAAAGCTCTGTTAGCCTTTGACCTGCTCCGTTTTACACTCCAAGGTTAAATTTGCCTGTTACTCCAGATATCTCTTGACTTTCGACTTTTGCATTCCAGTCCCCTATAATGAGAAGGACATCTTTATTAGGTCCTTGAGCCCAGTGGTTAAAACTCATGCCTTCACTGCCAAGGGCCCAGGTTCAGACTCTGGTTGGAGAACTAAGATCCTGTAAGCCATGAGTTCCAGTAAGCCACAAGAAAAAAAAATGACTCTTGTCCAGTTATAAGTAAACATGTGTCAATATTTTTATTTCATTCTTTAATTAGCATGGGAATTAGGAGATGTGAAAAGAATTTTTAAAAACAAGCACACATAGGCATTCATATACACATACATAAGAATCAGAAATGCCAAAATGAATTTACAAGCAGATGGAATCCTAGTCAACAGAGAAATAATCAATTACAGCTCCACTAGACAGAAGTGATTTCCATTCCTATGGACAAGAGCAAACTGCATGACTATCCATTTTTAACAACTTACGAAATTGTAAAATAGCATAAAGTCAAGGAAAGATAACACTGAAGAGAATGCTAAACAGGACACCCAGTATTCTTTTTTTGTCCATTTAAAAATCTTTCACAGTGTTTCCCAAGAGAAGAGATGCCCTTCTCAGCACCCACTTACATCTCATTGACCAGAATTGTATCACTTAGCCTCCTTCACTGCAAGGGAGGCTGGGCAATCAAGCATCTTTAGCTGGACACATGGCGACCTCAAATAAAACAGGATTCTGTTAGTAAGGTAGTCTGCCTCACCTGTACACCCACCTGATGTGTTAAGAGCACTATTTTTATTTTTAGAAATATTTATTTATTTGGCTGCACCAGATCTTTGTTGCAGCTCATGAGATCTTTGCCTTGTGGGAGATCTTCCTTGCAGTGTGTGTGTGTGTGTGTGTGTGTGTGTGTGTGTGTTAGTCACTCAGTCTTGTCTGACTCTTTGCAACCCCATGGACTATAGCCCACCAGGCTCCTCTGTCCATGGTATTCTCCAGGCAAGAATACTGGAGTGGGTAGCCATTCCCTTCTCCAAAGGATCTTCCCAACCCAGGGATCGAACCTGGGTCTCCTGCATTGCAGGTGGATTATTAACCACCTGAGCCACCAGGGAAGCTCTCCTTGTGACATGAGGGGTCTTTTTAGTTTTGGCATGCTGGCTCCTAGTTGTGGCATGTGGGACCTACTTCCCTGTCCAGGGATCCAACCTGGACCCCCTGCATTGGGAATGCAGATTCTCAACCACGTGACCACCAGGGAAGTCCCGAAGGCCTCTAGATTTTTATATGATTTTTAGCACACATGAGTATGAGGATGTCTGGAGTAAACTGTCTGTTGGTTTTGATAGTATTATTGACTATGCCAAAGCCTTTGACTGTGGGGATCACAATAAACTGTGGAAAATTCTGAAAGTGATGGGAATACCAGGCCACCTGACCTGCCTCTTGAGAAACTTATATGCAGGTCAGGAAGCAAGAGTTTAAACTGGACATGGAACAACAGACTGGTTCCAAATAGGAAAAGGAGTACGTCAAGGCTGTATATTGTCACCCTGCTTATTTAACTTATATGCAGAGTACATCATGAGAAACGCTGGGCTGGAGGAAGCACAAGCTGGAATCAAGATTGCCGGGAGAAATATCAATCACCTCAGATATGCAGATGACATCACCCTTATGGCAGAAAGTGAAGAGGAACTAAAGAGCCTCTTGATGAAAGTGAAAGAGGAGAGTGAAAAAGCTGGCTTAAAGCTCAACATTTAGAAAACGAAGATCATGGCATCTGGTCCCATCACTTCATGGCAAATAGATGGGGAAACAGTGGAAACAGTGGCTGACTTCATTTTTCGGGGCTCCAAAATCACTGCAGATGGTGATTGCAGCCATGAAATTAAAAGATGCTTACTTCTTGGAAGGAAAGTTATGATCAACCTAGATAGCATATTAAAAAGCAGAGACATTACTTTGCCAACAAAGGTCTGTCTAGTCAAGGCTATGGTTTTTCCAGTAGTCATGTATGGATGTGAGAGTTGGACTGTGAAGAAAGCTGAGCGCCGAAGAATTGATGCTTTTGAACTGTGGTGTTGGAGAAGACTCTTGAGAGTCTCTTGGACTGCAAGGAGATCCAACCAGTCCATTCTAAAGGAGATCAGTCCTGGGTGTTCATTGGAAGGACTGATGCTGAAGCTGAAACTCCAGTACTTTGGCCACCTCATGCGAAGAGTTGACTCATTGGAAAAGATTCTGATGCTGGGAGGGACTGGGGGCAGGAGGAGAAGGGGACGACAGAGGATGAGATGGCTGGATGGCATCACTGACTCAACGGACATGAGTTTGAGTGATCTCCGGGAGTTGGTGATGGACAGGGAGGCCTGGCGTGCTGCGATTCATGGGGTTGTAAAGAGTTGGGCACGACTGAGTGACTGAACTGAACTGAACCTGTTTTCCCATTCCAAACACAGTTCCAAAAATGGACACTTGTCTCAGAGCTTGACTAGTTATGGTGATTGATTTAGGAATGGATGCGATTGGAAACAAGCCCATCAGATTCAACCTTTGGACTTTCATTGGAACAAAACTATAACTTACACTGGAAAAATAGTAATACTTAAGGCTGAAAGATATTTAGCCAATTTCCTGACAATGTTTAGTCTTCAACTGGATTCCTGTATTCTTTGCAATAATTCCCCTGCCTCTCAGAGTCTGTGGCTTCCTGGTGAGAAACCACTGTGCTCTTTCTTTATTTAATAGGTTGTTCCTCCTTTTATTACCTGAATGCTGACAGGTTGTGATGAGTGAGTGAGGAAGTACAGCTCTGGGTTTGAATGCCAGCAATGTCAGGCAGAGTTCACCTAGAGAACAGTATTTAAATACTATCAAAGGATTTAAAGCAGAGGGGAATTTCATTCAGGGCTTTAAAAGCTAAATAGAGATGGTGAAGCCACTCAGAAATCAGCACCAAGAAGCCATCAATCACTACTGGTAGGCTAGAGACTAGATCTAGGGAAGGGGCGATGTTACAGGAGCCCAGAAGCTGAGATGCCTAGATTATGCAGAGGGAGAACCAGCTCGCTGCTAGAGACGCTGCCCAAGAAGATGGCACGGTCTCATTACTGCCTCCCATTGACTGAACTAGCTGGAAGCTCAGGAAAAAGAAAGCTTGGGAATTCAGTCATAGGAGTCAACACCCTCTTCTCTACAAAGCAGAGCAGGAAAAGCGTGAGGAATGGCACTGAAGACATTAGGTCTACTACACAGGACTGGCCACTTATCCATATTTCCTCATGTCTAAGATGCCACTGACAGCAAGATGCATCACTAAGAAAGGAAAAACACTGCCGAATTAAACTATGCCACAGTGAAATCTCATAGACAGAGGAGTCTGGCAGGCTACAGTTCATGGGGTCACAAAGAGTCTGACATGACTTAGCAACTAAAACAACAATGTGAAGACTCCATCCCATGCAATACATCTTGATATGAGAGATGTGAAAATGTAAAAATATGTATGTCTTAAGATCATTAACACGCTACTAGCTATGTATCTTAAGCATAGGTAAACGATGCATTCCCATCTTTGAGCTTCGATTCTACCCTCTATTTGGAAATTAGAGACAGTCACTACATTGTAAGGATTTTGTAATTCTAATTTGTTAAGCTCAATAAGATTAGGGACTTTGCCTCTTGTTCACTGCTTCCCCAGCATGTAGCACTTAGGGCATTCTCAGTTATCAGTCGTGTCTGATTCTTTGAGACCCCCATGGACTATAACCTGCCAATCTCCTCTGTCCATGGAATCTTCCAGACAAGTATACTGGAGCCGATTGCCATTTCCTACTCCAGGGGATCTTCCTGACCCAGGGATTGAACCCACGTCTGTTGTGTCTCCTGCATTGGCAGGTGGCTTCTTTACCACTGTGCTACCTGGGAAGCCCCTGGCACATAGTAAGAACCCAAGTTTTATGAAATGAAGTCACCTGGACTCGATCTCCAAATGAACAGGTTCTTGGCATGTTAAGTGTCAATAAACGGAAGCTTTTATTATTGGAATCAAATAGGCTTAGAAACAAGATCTTTTACTATCTTTTAGAATTGATGCTCTTCTGTGAGAGGGGGAAACCACTCATTTATATAAGAAAGATATCAGAGTAGAGGTCATAGTCTCTGGTGCAAAAGATTATGCTAGATGGCTTCATACACACAAAGCTCTGAGCAGACAATTTAAGGATGGTACTGGTGGTGGCAAATGAAGTTGTAGTCAAGGGGAAGAATGAGACAGATGTGAGTGGAGGAAACAGCAAAATAGAAAAGAACCACCTCCAACATCTACAAAGCACTTTTGGTCTCCATTTCCCTAACCCACATCTCTTCAACTGTTGTAGTGTTATTCCCATTTCCTAAATAGGACTCAGGCTGAAAATGGATACAAAGGGTTTTTCCCAAAATGAAACAACTAGATGGAAGCAAAGCCAAGACACACCGTGAGTGAAAACCTGATGAGAAATGGACTATTTCCTGCAGTATCAGTAAACAAAGGACGTCACAGTCATCATCACCACCAAACTATGAGCTGGTGAACCCTGAGGGAACTTGGGAAGGAAAAAACTACCTGCCATCTAGCAGTCATCAGACTACAGCTACTCCCTACAATGAGCACTGAGGAAACTCAGGATGGGAAAACACAGGATATTGGCCCCAGGTAGCTGACGTGTATATTAAAGGAAAGATTTCAGTAAGCCCAGACTCCTGCATCTACTCTCACACAGAAAAATCACTTAATTTCTTTACTTGACATACCTGATTTTCTTTAATTAACAATAATCTTTTGGTTTTCAGACTACCTGCTCCTTGCTGCAAAATGCCTATATATCCTGGCTTCTGTCCTCCCCAGAACAGTTCTCTCAGGGTTAACTTGAGACGCTGCCTCCTAGGCTTGAAGCCCTAAAATTCCAGCCAAGTAAAACCTAACTCGCAATCTTGAGGTTGTGAATACTTCTTTAGTCTACAGTGACGTGGGAGAGTTTAATTCCAATTTAAAACACATATAAGGATCAGTAAACACCAGGAAGCTGTGAAAATAGTTGTTAGGTTGGTGAGATTGCAGGGCAATGAGAAAAATGGAATAGCATTGATACTGTCTTTTTAAAAAGAATTCCGCCAATATAGGGTAGGGCGTTGAAATTAAACCAAACGCATTTTCCAGTTGCAATCTCCCCGCGGAGGAATGACATCCAATAGGCTGGAGGTTAGTCAGGACTGAAGGAGGCACTCCAGACCCCAGGGCCACGGCCACGTCCCCGCCTCAGCAGCAAGCAGTAAGCAGTCTTCGCTTTCCAAAGAGCGCCCCCTTTCGCGCCGCGACCGCGGACCACCCACCCTCTCCCACAAGTAACGAGCACCGCCTACTGGCTGTCAGCCTCTAGGCTGCTTGGCCCCGCCCCTGAGCGAAATACGCATGCTCTCCAATTCCTCCCCGCCCCAGCCTTCAGGCTTCTCGCGACAGCCGCCCGGCGGCCACTGAGTCTCGCGATAAAGGCTTATTATCTCGCGGGACCGCCGCTGGTAGACGCGCTCTCGGGCGGCTCTGGCTGGAGAAGAGGAATCGCATGTGTCGCTTCAGCTGGCGGTAGTGGCGGGAGCGGAGGCGGTGGAGGCTGTGCGACCGCCTGGGTAATAACCCCTCGTGCCTCTCCCGCTTCGGAGAAGCTTGTAGAGAGCGTGAGGAAGCTGAGGTGCTGTCCGGCGGAAGGGGGCCGGGCCGGGCGCCTCCACACCCCCGCCCACATGGGCCGCTCTGGTGTCCCCGGGGTTGCCCCTGTCGCTTCAGGTCGCGCCCTCACACCTGACCGCCCTTGTCGCCTTAGTCCTGTTACATTCTGCTCCTTTCTGGTTCTTTTGCCCGTATTCTTATCTCCTCAGACTCTAGTCTCCCCGCCCTCTCCCACTTCCATCCCCTCTCCCGACTCTAAAGCGTCCCTTTCTTGGCATCCAGCCGCCCCCACACCCTGCACTCTGGGCGCCTCCGGCGACCCACCCCTTCTTCACCCCCTCTTCGTAGGTTTTTCCAGCCCCTTCAGCTGCTTCGTGGCCTTTCTCTGTTGTACTTTGCATCCCTCCCGAATCACCCCCTAAACCTTTTGCCTTGCCCCCACCGAGGTCACTATCCCCATCCTTTTTTCCCATTGCTGCTGCTTCCACCGGTGCCCCCCCCCCGCCCCGCCCCTCGTTGTCATGGTCCATTTGCTATGAATCTCACTGTTGTCGCTCGCTTTCCTGGAAAATGGTGTGCCCAGAATTACTCATATTTTATGGATCCAGCTTCTTACCTTTCATTCAGCAGAGAATTGAAACAGATTTGGGGTGGGGGGATTTCTACTGGAAGACAAGGCTACACTTGAACAGTGTTTCTCTCAGGGCCTTGGCCCCGAATAGTGAAGCTGTGTTATTTTCTTTTCTGACAGGTTTTGAAATGGCTGCTGACATTTCTGAATCCGGTGGGCATGATTGCAGAGGAGACCAGAGGAGCAACACCAAGTTAGATGCAGATTACCCACTTCGAGTCCTTTACTGTGGAGGTAAGTGTTGGAAGGCAGAAAATGGCTTTTACTCACCGTATTTTTAGACGTTATGATCAGTGGCTTCACATTTGGTCCAAGTAATTTTTTCATCTTTGTCATTTGGTGAATCTTTAATTGGGAGTTGGGGAAGAGGAGGCATGGATGAACAGATTTTCCCAACCTGTGGGACTTGTGTCTTGCTACTTGGCCTGGAGAAATTTTCAGTCCAGTTGGAATAGACATGTGTAAATAGATTATTCCAGCCCAAAGTAACTTTCCAGCCCAAAGTAACTTTCCAGTCTGGCCGTTAAAGTTGGGCTTCTTGTAAGATAATTGACTCTTAGGGATGACTGGATGAGGGAGTGGGAAAATGCATCCTAGATGAAGTGAATAGCTGTGTAAGGAAAAGCTTGTCTGTGGAGAAATAAGCAGTTTTGTATGAGTATAGTGTGTAGTGTAGAAATAGTGTAATAACAAGTGGAAGATGATGAGACTGGAGTGATGGACAGTAGGACAGTTGATTAATAAAATGTGGATCAGGGGTTTTTTTTCCCTTTGAGTGTGTTTCCTCATTTTCAGTTCAGAAATATTTGTTAATTGGAAATAGCTAATTTTACTAGCATCTTGAAAAGGTTCAGAAAAATTTGAAGACATACGACAGTAAAGTAAAGGGCAAGTAAATATTATCTTTTTCAGTAAATATTTTTGGCCACTTACTACGTGCCTAACTGTTTTGTGTGCTGGAGACTGAATAATAACTAAGTTAGGAGAAGTCATTGTTCTTGTGGACCTTACCTTTTGTGAATGTAATGGAGATTTCTTCTGGAATTTAAGTACTATAAAAGGAGAAGTGATGTCACTGAGTTGAAAAATTGTATCGACTCATCATTTATTTACTATCTTTGATTAAGAAAATAAAATGAGTATAAAATATCCCAGAGAGTAGGCAGGGGAACTTTATGTAAGGTTGACTTTGGAGTCATGGACCAGGGTTTGCATCCTTACCTAGGGCTTTACCAGCCGCTTCTGCTTTATTCTAGCTCTGTGACCTTGGGCAAGTTACCTGATTTCACTAAGGGTTAGAGGTCTGTTTCTTAAGGTCTGTAAAATAAAGATGGTGATTATATCTGAAGTCAGATAATTCCTATAAAGCTGGTTCAACAATGAATACAAGAACATAATACAGTAAGTGCTCTTATTAAAAAAGTATACTGGTTTAGTTTATTCATTCTTGCTTGTCAGATGTAGTTATGAGTTACCATTCTTTGTATCCTAATTCATTGAATCTAAGTCTTCGTATGTTATAAGATGCACCATTATTTTAGGTTCCACTGAGGAAGAAAAATTTTTTAAGATTGACATGCCATAATTATGGGATGCATCCCTATAAAAGTGAAAAGAAGAAAGAATTAATGAAATACAGTATATGAAAGTCATCCTCTTCAATTGCTTATGTCACTTCTGAGTTGGCTTTGAATAACTGCACTAAGTATGCATCTAACCCAGTGATATTTCACCAGTAGTCACCAGAGGTCCCTAACCTTTTTGAGAAAGGTTTATTTTTATTTCCCTAGTTTGTGTTGATATTCCAGGCACTAGGATGGAGACAGGATTACCTTTTCCTTAAGGAGTTTAAAGTCTAGTTGTAGGAGAAGGACTTAGGGAATATTCAGTGGTAAAATAAATAGTACTGACCAGAGCTATTAGGATTTTAGGAAAAGGAGGGATCTTTGTTTGAAGGGAAGCTGGTAAAGTGAAGTGAGAAACCTTACGTAATAGGTAGAATTTGCAAGGAAAGGTGGTAAGGTGAAGTCAGTCAGTCATGTCTGACTCTTTGTGACCCTATGGACTGTAGCCTACCAGGCTCTTCCATCCATGGGATTTTCCAGGCAAGAGTACTATGGGGGCAAGGTTTAATATGCTATTTTCAGGGTAGAGGGGGAAAAAGGGAGCTAATTGGTGCAGAATGCTGGTTGAAATATAGTGAAAAACAAATGTATGTGGGATGGGGTCATTTCCAGGGAGACATTTGTCTGCAGTACTGAGACTTCAGAATCTGAAGTCAGTCTGAGTTTGAATCCTGGCTTAGCCAGGATTGGTCAAGCCAGGCCAGTGACCTTGGCCAGTTCCTCATCCAGAAAATGAATAACAGAGCCTACCTCAGCGGGCTGTTGAAAAGAATAAAATAATGCTTCCTAAGGCCCCATCTCCTAATAACACCACATTGTGAATTTTGAGGGGACACAAACATGAAGACCATAGCAGAAGGTTTCATGGATGATGGACTTTGTTCTTCATATATCATCAGCAGGTACATAAGATCAGGTTGTTAGTGATGTAAAGCTGGTGACTGCTCAGTATTTTCATTGAAGAGCTATAGTTTACAAATAGTAAATCATCTGTGGAGGAAAATTGACTCAAATAATGTGGAACTTGGAAGATTTGTCCAACTTTTTTCATCATATTAGAATTTTGCTGCACTGAATATTATTTGAAATGGTGTACAAAATTTTATGGTTTTAGAGTTTGCAGTAATGGTATTTAACCTGTAATTATATCCTGAAAGTGTGGCTGAATATTTGTTCCTACTAGTGATTGAACTTGAACTGTGAAGATTAGAGAGCTCTGGTTAAGCAGACAGAGCTTTAGTGGGAAACTCTAAACTGAAATAAAGAGATGGTGCATTTTATCGAATAGTTTCTGCCACATTACCACTTTTGTCATTGGGTGAGCTATTTAACCTATTTCAGGGCTTCATCTTTGAAAGACTGATGTGCTGGTACACAGCTGCATTGCCTGATAGGTTCTGTGATCTAATTAAGTAAACCAGCATGAGCTTCAGAAACAGACCAGGGTTCAAATCTTGTTCTAACCAGATGCAAATGAATTACTTGTTCTAAGTCTCATTTTTCTCGATCATAATAAACATATGGTAGTTCTTACCTTATCAGGCTGTGATGATGAAACATGATACAAAGTATAACAAAGTGCCTGGGATGTGCCCAGTAGATGGTAATTGCTGTTACTAGTAATGGTGTACTACCTGTCCTCTCCCTCACAAGCCTCAAGGGGCCACTGAACCAGTCCATTCCTCACCTTAAAAATTAAAATAAGCAGTTGACCCAGTAATAGAGTTATAGTTAAAATTGGGAAACTTTGAGTTTTTCTAGTCCCTTAGCCTTTGCAGGCTATCCAGTGACAAGACTGAACCAACCTCCCTTTGAAGGAAGGAAATTCAGTTTCATGATCTTGTGTAGCATAACATGAAAAGAAGAGGAAAACTGTATTGCAAAGAAATGGTAGCAGAGGTGCTGCTGAAGTCTGTAAATGTGTTAGTATGAACGGAAATTAGTGGCTGTTTTAGTGAAGTTATTAAAAGAAATAACCAGCTCCATTTAAGCTTTGTGCATGGGTAATGGTTCCCATCCTAGCTTAGTTTCCAACCCATTGAAGTGGTTGTGGTAAAACCGTAAGACATGCCAGATAGTATAGTTTGATGTTTTAGCAACTGAAGGAGACATTGTTCTTAAGATCAAAAAAACAAATCAAGATAGTATCTCTATTAACCATGTGCCATTAACCTCAAAAAAAGCACATGATGGGGGTAGTATTTGAAAAGTGGTATAGAAAAGTTACAGGGAAAAATAGAAATGAAGCATTTTGTCAAATTGAAAATAAGTCCTGTGTGTTTGTACTTATTTATTTATTTGTATTTTCAACTCTTTTCTCTCCATTTCCCCAGTCTGTTCATTACCAACAGAGGTAAGTTCTTTTCAGATTCTTTTTTTTTTTAAATTTGAGGTCATTGATTTTATAGCTAGCTTGGGAACTTCATTTTGTTATTTTTCATTTTCTGTTATTTGCTAGCAGAGTTTCAACCTTTTATAGAGGACTTTGGTTTAGAGTGATTTTATGGTCCTACAAATTGTTTTTTTTTAAGACTTTGAGTCATATGTGTGCGTCTTTTGCACTTGGCTATACATAGTTTGGATTTTTGCACAGAACTCATGTCAGCCAATAAAACGAGTAACCTTAAAGTCAAAGTTTAACATCCAAACAGAGAAGAGAAAGCATAAATTATGTGTAAGGCTTTCTGTTGATAAGCTTCTAAGTCAGGCTCTGTGGGCAGATCATAAAAATGAGACTCCTATATGCCTGAAGCAAGAAATGTTTGTGGTTATTTTTGTCTGTTTCCTCCTTTTTCTAATGGCCCTTCTGTTTGTCGGAAAGGAAATAAATTGCTACAGTGAGGAGGTGTGTTTTAATTTTTAATTTCTTATGGGACATTTCCTGTTTGAATACAGATTTTCTGTGGATGAGACATTAGGTGGGAGTAGTTGATTTTATCATTCTATAAATAGCAAGCACAGGGAATGATTTTTTAATTAAAATGATTAAAAATATACTGTTGTGACTCAGTTTGTTCTTTTCCCCCCTCCAGTACTGTGAATATATGCCTGATGTTGCTAAATGTAGACAATGGTTAGAGAAGAATTTTCCAAATGAGTTTGCAAAACTTACTGTAGGTATGAACATTTTTTTTTCTTTCATAAAAGCCTATACACTTGAAACAGATGCATGTAGGGCATTATTTTAAAGATACAAAAGTCCTCTAGTAGGAACAGAATTGTATCACTCTATATATCTATTGACTTTAAAACTGTTTTAAGTTCTTGGGTTAATTAAGATTTCTTACATAAAATCGTGGACCACTTCATGAGTCTTATCGGGATAGGATAGGTCAAAATATCAACTTTCTTATATAAAGACTAAATGATTTAGGGACATACATTTTCACTCATTTGCTTAACAAATTATTTCTTGTATGCCTGCTATATGCTACACACTCTTTTAGATGCTGAGAATAAAGCAGTAAACAAAAGACCTGGTCTTTGCTATATTATATTATAGAAGTAGAGACAAAATAAGTAAAACAAGACAAATGAAATAAATACATTAAATTATGATAAGCAGGGAGTGGAAAGATAAGAATTTAGGGGGAGGGAATTTGAAATCTTGAAAGATTTTGCTGAAAAGATGGCATTTGAACAAAGACCTAAAATAAGTGAGGGAGAGAGTCCTTTGAATATCTGGGTGAAGAATTTTCCAGGCAGATAGCACAACCAGTGCAAAGGCCCTGAGGCAAACACTTACCACATACAGCATATTTAGAAAACAGCAAGGCGGCCTTTTTTTTTTTTTTCCCTTTGGTGGGAAGGTGGTCAGGGGAAGGTAGGAGATGAAGTCAGAGAAGTAACAAAGGACTGTGTCTTAAAGAGCAAGTCTTGGCTTTTCTGAATGAGATGAGAAGCCTTTGGAGCAGTTTGAGCAGAAGAATGATGATAAGGTCTTTTGTTTCAACAGCATCTTTGGCTGCTATATTAAAATAGACTGAAGAGAGACTTCCCTGGTGGTCCAGTGGTTAAGACTGGGCTTCCAGAGCAGGGATGTAGGGGACTCAGATTCAATCCCTGGTCAAAGAACTAAGATCCCACATGCTGCATAGCATGGCTAAAAAAAAAAAAAAGACTGAAGAGAGGCATAGGCAGCAAAGCAGGGAGATCAAGTAAGTGGCTCTTGCAGTGATTGGGTCAGGAGGATGACCACCTAGTCCTGGATGGTAGCAGTGGGGTGGTGAGAAGTGGTCAGATTCTGGACATGTCTTGAAGGTAGAGCTGACAGGGTCTCCTGATGTGTTGCATGTGGGATGTGAGGAAAAGGGCCAGCTAGACTTCTGACCGAAGCAACTAGAATGGAGTTGCTGTTGCCAAAGGTAAGGAAAACTGCAGAAAAACAGATTTTCTCAGTTAACAAATTGATGGCTTTTCTTACAAGACTGGTAAAAATGAAGGCAGTAGCAGAAGAAAGGAAACCCTGGGCCAGAAACAGGGCGTATACCCAATGTTATCCTGCTATTTGCTGCTTTGATTTTCAGATAGTTTTCCATGTAGCACAGCCCCTGAGACAACATGGTCTGTCTGTGATTGGATAAGCACCCTCAAATCTGATGTAATAGTCAGTCTGCCTGGTGGGCCCTGAACATGTGACTTGCCTAGGACGTATCTTCATATTAAGGACCAGGCTTTCTGTTAACAGAATCAGTATGCTTGATGCTAAACACTCCTGTGGAGTCTTGAGGGTTTTATGCTACTTTAATGTGGCTTCTGTCACCATACACTTACCATAATGACTTCAGAATCAGGCCTGATAGGAGTTCAGGAATATAATCACTGACTTTATAAATGTTACACTCACTTATTGGTAAAATATCTTATTTGTCTGTAAAGGTATTATCCTTCAATTAAAAAATAAACTTTAAAAAATACCTTATTTGTGTATGAGGTTTCTCAGGGGTAATTTCATGTTAATATGAAGTGATGTCAGTGCTTATAAGGGTTTTGTTTTTACATCTAGAAAATTCACCCAAACAAGAAGCTGGAATTAGTGAGGGTCAAGGAACAGCAGGGGAAGAGGAAGAGAAGAAAAAGCAAAAGAGAGGTGAGGCGTGATTTGATTTACACAAAACATGCTGCTAGGATAGGGCTTCCCAGAAAGCTCAGAATCCACCTGCCAACGCAGGAAACGCGGGTTCAATCCCTGGGTCGTGAAGATCCCCTTGAGAAGGAAATAGCAACCCATCCCAGTATACTTTCCTAGGAAATCCCATGGACAGAAGAGCCTGGCGGGCTACAGTCCGTGGGATTGCAAAAAAGTTGGACACGACTTAGCAACTAAACAACAACAACCACTAGAAGAAATAAGTGAAAGCATTCCCAAACTGAATAACATCTTCCTGTTACTGCCTTCTCTGTGAATACCATACAGAGGGGTACAGGATCGTTCTCAGGATGACTGGATTTCCTATGATTTGCTCTATCAGTAAATTGGACCCAAGGAAACGTGTTTCATTTGCCATGTATATACATTAAAAAGCAGCCAGCCAGCTTGTTTATGACTTAAAAACTTTGTTACCTTATAAAAATATCTGTGTATTCTATTTAATTAGAGTGAGGACATTTATAAAAGATTTTATTCTCTCCTTATTTCTGTCAGCTCAGTTGAATTTTTCTTTTCACAACTGATGAATATACTTGTCTACCTCTCCTTCTAAAATGAATTTCTTGTGCCTTGTATCCTATCCCTGCCTGTTTCTTCCTGAATTAATTCTCCCATGACTAAAATCAGCTTATAAATATTTTCTAGGACTTCGCATTAAAAACAAAAAACATTCCCCCAAGAACTCGTGTCTCTCTTTGCCATATTCTCCTCCCCATTCCCTTCTTAGCTAGACTTCCTTGCTAAGACTAGACTCAGCTAGCCTCCTTTCAGTTCAGTCATTGAGTCTTGACTCCTATCCTCACCTGGCTTTCATGCCACTGAAACTCCTCTGACCAGGGTCACACATGGCTGGAGGGTTGCTCAGTGGTGAGAGAGCATCTGAGTGCTCCCTTCCTGAAGTGTTGTGCTTGCTCCTTCGTTCTGCTTTCTTTCCTCCTCAGGCTTCTGTGCAGACTTCTCCCTTCTGTCCCTTTAAAAAAATGGTGTTTCCCAGGACTCTGTGTACTTACCTTCTCATTCTGCATATCCTCCCTGGATGATTCTTCTGCATCCTTAACTATTGCCCCAACTCTGCACTTAGAACTCCCAAATCTAGTCCTGGGTCATGTTTCTAGACTAGAAATGCGCATAGTCCCATAGGCACATAAAACACAGCACTTCCAAAGTAAACTTACTCAAGTCCCAAATCTGCGTCTTTTGTTTTTTGATTAACGACAGCACAGTTTATCCAGTCATTTGAGCCCTAAACCTGAGAGCCATTTTGGCTTCTTTCTTTTTGCCTCTTTGAATCAGTTCTGAATTCTGTGATCTCGTCTCCTTTCTCTGTTTATTCTGTGCCTAGTGGCCATTGCTGTTGCCACTGCTTTATTTAGATTTTGATTCGTTTCTGCCTGAACTAATGTAGAAGCCTCCTCAGTGGCCTCTCTTTCATTGCTCTTCACAGACTCACCCTCTACACGGTATGATGATCTTGACAGACCATAAATCAATGATTTCACTCTTGCATAGTCACTTGTTTGCTGGGTTCTTTTATTTGCAGTATAACAGAGCTTGACGTACTAGTCCTTAAAGTGAAGTGAAGTGAAGTCGCTCAGTCGTGTCCGACTCTTAGCGACCCCATGGACTGTAGCCTACCAGGCTTCTCTGACCATGGGGTTCTCCAGGCAAGAATACTGGAGTGGGTTACCATTTCCTTCTCCAGGGAATCTTCCCGACTCAGGGATCGATCCTGGGTCCCCCACATTGGAGGCAGACACTTTAACCTCTGAGCCACAGGGAAGCTAACCAGGGAAGTCCTTAAATGACTAGTATATAATATTTACCTATCTGGCTCTCTTTCCTACATATCATAAGCTTCCTTCAGACAAGTGTATTTGCAGCCAGTTAAGCCAACCGTGCTCTTTTCCCCGTGGGGCTCAGTGTGCAGTGGTTGTGAACAGCACACCACCTCCTCTGTAGTGTATTCAGCTTGTGGCCTGTATGAGTCGCCCTAAGGAGACAGCCCTTTCCAGTGGACACTCGCATCCGCCCTAATGAGACCAAGTGCCTATGGGACCACCCCAGTTTAGGCTCCAGACAGGTATGTGAAGGGCCTTTGGAAAGCCCCAGGACACAGTGGCCAGGGTCCACATTGGTCAAGTTGCGATGTCCATCCATACCAAGCTGCAGAATAAGGAGTATGTGATTGAGGCGCTCTGCAGGGCCAAGCTCAAGTTCCCTGGGTGCCAGACCATCCACATCACTGAGAACTGGGGATTTACTAAGTTTAATGTGGATGAGTTTGAAAACATGGAGGCAGAAAAGCGGCTCGTCCCAGGTGGTTGTGGGGTCAAGTACAACCCTAACCATGGCCCCCTGGACAAGTGGCGGGCCCTGCACTCATGAGAACCTTGGTACTGTCTTTTCCTTACTACGCCAACCAATAAATCCTACTTTCCTGTTACACACACCAAAAGACAAAGTGTAGTTCTCAATTACAGCATCCTTTCTTGTCTCTCTACTCGTTTCCTTTTTTATATCCCCACTAGCCCTTTTCCCTTCAAATGGACTTATTCTGCAGGCACTTAGATGGCACTTTCTCTGGGAAACTTTTTCTGTCCTCTGGAAGTAGAGTAAGCCGTTCCTCTGCAGAGGTTATGGTAGTGCTGTTTTCATGGATCCTATTTCAGTATAGACCAGATTGCTGTAATTTAACCTGTTGTCTCCTTGCCCTGGACTGAGAGCCTCTGGAGGACAGGGGCTGCGTTTTTGTTCTCTTCGTCTTTGTGTCCTCAGCCCTTGGTGCAGTGCACAGCACATACTACTTAATATGTATTGACTGAATGAATACTCATGCCTGTGTTTATATTAATCATGAATTTTGTATTAGAAAAAGAAACTTTAGAAATTAATGTTTCATACCTTTTGAAAATCAGTATATTTAAAGATAGTACTCTCTATTTATGATAAAACAACTAATCCTGAACTGTTTCTTAATAAATAAAGGTGGAAGGGGTCAAATAAAACAGAAAAAGAAAACTGTACCACAAAAGGTTACGATAGCCAAAATTCCCAGAGCAAAGAAGAAATATGTAACAAGAGTGTGTGGCCTTGCAACTTTTGGTGAGTTCAAGCTTAAGTATGTTTAAAATTTGTGAATTTTATTCATTAATTCATTTCATTCTCTCTTTTTAATCTAGTATCATGAAAATTTTACAGTTCTGTTTTTTGCTAAGAAGGATACAAAATGAGATTTTTGATTTCTAACTATAGTCAAACTTAAAATCTTAAAAATCTTTTGCAGAGGGGAATGGTTTAACTTTCTCCATTCCAGAATTTCTGCTTGTGCACGTTTTATCTAAAATGAGGGCTGGACAGGTTTCCCTTTAAGGTCTACCAGCACTGCTCCTCTTTCCAAACAGTTGCAAAATGACCTGTCCCCTCTGGATGACGGTAGAGGGTGAGGGAAGGTGGTTAGTGGTAGAGTGTCTTCCTTTGTAAAAAGGGATAACCACAGGAACTTCATTTACTTGGAAGTGCATATGTAATGTTGGAATCCATGTGTTCCTGGATTTATTTTGGTCTTACTGTATGAATCAGGAATAGTATGGATGATCTTATTTTTACGTACTGAGGCTTTATCTGACCTTAAAAATGTTACATCGTTCAGATGACTGCCTATGGGTAGTTTATAATTACTGTTCTGAAAGGAACATGAAACCCATTAATATGATCTGTTTTATGAATTTAAAATGCAGATTAAATTTCAAAATGGAAGAATATCTTTGACATGATTCCAATTATAGTCTCACTGTTTCTTTTTTTTTAAATAACAGAAATTGATCTTAAAGAAGCACAAAGATTTTTTGCTCAGAAATTCTCCTGTGGTGCCTCAGTAACAGGGGAGGATGAAATCATCATTCAGGGAGACTTTACAGATGATATTATTGATGTCATTCAGGAAAAATGGCCAGAGGTGAGTATTTGGAACCTGTGCATCTATAGAAGTAAGTTACTAAAGCAGTTGCTTCCATGTTAGTTGCTAAGCACAGCTCATTAAATGTAATTATTTGTGTTTTATAGGTGGATGATGATAGCATTGAGGATCTTGGAGAAGTGAAGAAGTGATTTTGAAAATGTGTCTGTATTTAATGATCTGAGCTGATTGTTGATGTGGCCAAAGGGAGAGAGGCCTTTTAAAAATATATATATTTATCCTACAGTAAAACTGTAGCCTACCCTTCACCCTTGGAATTTTCACTGTTCTGTACAAGGCTGCTTGTTTTTTGGTGTTTTGGTTTTTTTTTCAATTGCCAAAGTCTAATAAACAGGAGAGACTGTCATGCTTATGCATGAGATAGAATTTAGTCAAATAAAAATTTTTGGTCATTTGGTACTGACTTTTCTCTTTCTTTTTAACTTTATTTTTGGAAAAACTAGATTTTCTGTGGAAAGCTTTTCTGTTGATTATTTTTAAATACAATTTAATCAAAAATGATTTTTTTAATTTGAGTGATATTTTAAAGATTTGAATTTGGCTTTATCACCAGTAATAACTGTCTCCTTGCTTATTTGGTGTGGTAGTTTTGAGATGCTTAAATATCTCATGGATGTATGGTTGAATTTGCTTCATGGTCACCAACCAAGTTCACTTTGTGGGCATATTAACATATTGTTGGTAACAGCTGTTTGAGCTGTTGTGGAGATTATTTAGTAAAGTATATTAAAAGCCTTAAAACCATCTGCACTGTTTGACCCACTTCTTTGGCATTATCCTAAAGATATAATGGCTGCTTAAAACTATGGATGAGGGTGTTCATCACAGTGCTACTCATAATATTTTAAAAATTGCAAATGATTATAAATGCAACAGTTGGGAAATGGTTAAAGAAATGATGGTGTGTCATGTGGTAGGATATTTGTTTATATTTTAAAATACTGTCTAAGAATACTTGGAAAGGTGTTTGATAATGCTAAGTAGGAGGTCAGACACCCAAATCCATTTTATACATTATTTTCGTCGTCTTGAGTGGACAACCATTCAGAGAGCCTGAGTTCTTGTTCTGGCTGTAAATTTATGTGAGTGAAATTCTTCTAGTCACTTGAAAATAATATACAGCATTGCTCAGTATAGTCTGGGAAGCAGCAATTGAAATGTGTTTTTCTCAGAAGCAGTGACAGTGAATCTTAATGAATATATTAAATGAATTTAAACTGTTTTTATAAAGGTCCTAAGTCTGGTGCTACAAATTGGAAAGAAGACTCAGTGGTATTTTAAGTTGCTGTCGACACTTTTAAGAAAGTTAGAACCCATTGTCTGTTGCCATGCAGAATACCATCTTGAATGAATGAGTGGATTTTTGAGTATTGAAACATTAGGAAGAATGTATAAATAAAGATGTAAATTAAGAAAATGAAATTCTGCATTAACTGTGAGTTTAGTTAAATAAAATTATCTAATGAAGCAAATTTATCCATTAAGACCACTTGATATGTGTTATGTATGTATTCTGTTGGTGCTGGAAGATGTCTATGTGCTTGTATCAACACACGTGACTTCATGTAAAGATTCTTAATGTTCACAGTTCTTGGCAAATGCAGTTTCAGTCCATTTATAGCTACAGTGGATGTTACTGCAGGAAAATGCAGGATTAAAACTGTCCTTGTGTATATGTGTGAATCTTTTTCTTTGACTTGAAATTTAAAATGCAACTGTTTAATCTCTGATTAAAACCTATTGTTCAAGGGGAATTCAGTGGCCATCCGGTGGTTAGGACTCAGCATTTTCACAGCTGTGGCTTGGGTTCAATCCCTTGTCAGGGAACTAAGATCCCACAAGCCTCATGGCATGGCCACACACACACACTATATATATATATATGGTTCAAGGACTGAGTTGAATTCATACATTTTATGTATACTTTTATTATGTAAATACTTTCACAATCTAGTATTTTTAGCAAAAAGAATAAACAGCCTTATATGTGTAAGAGATTTACAATGATTAAGCTGGCAACTTCAAACACAAATATAGTTTTGGTATGTAGTGTCTTATTTTTAAAAAAATGCTGGCAATATATGGTTTTAAATTCCTTTTTAGTTGTTAAATAGTTGTTAAATAACATTAAGTCAGCTGTCACTTAGGTATAATCCATGATAGATTTCTCATTCTTAAAAATTTTTTCAAAACAATTTATACCTTTTAGATTCTGTTATTTACTAAATGCCTTTACTTAGAAAATATGGTAGAGAAACTGGAATGAGTCTGTAGAGTTCATCAATTTGAATTAGTGTATAACTAGATGCTGTTTAATTATATTTTCTCTTTAAAGATTTTTTACCTTAAAATACTAAGATTTTTGATTTGCAACTAGTCATAATAACTCTCTTACCCACATTCAGTTGGTACTTAGCAACCATAACTCATAAAAATGAGCCTCATTTCTTACTGCTTCGTATACTTATACCTTTAAAGTGAATATTAGGCATGTGATTGCCTGGTAAAGAATGACATTTTAGGGCTTCCTAAAACTCCCAAATTTTACAAAAGTGAAATTTGAGAAGCATGTAAGTTAAAATTTTCCTCACTTGGAAAATTGACATTCAACCACACTCCTTTTCATCTTTCTCATTCCACCACCACAACTTACTGCATAGTCATCTATCGATAGGTCATTTAACAATTAGTCAGCATTTGCTTTATTGATTTTTAAACTCTAAGGCATTGTCTTGTTGGTTCTCCTGAACATGAGCCAATCCTAAGGAGACAAGTGTCATCCAAATCAGTAAAGTTTCAAGGTAAGATTTTTTTTCTTTTTAAAAATGTTGGCAGTGCTGAAACTTCATTGCTGCAAGAGCTTTTCTGTAGTTGAGCGTGCAGGCTACTTTCTAGTTTTGGTTTGCAGGCTTCTCATTGCGGTGGCTTCCCTTGCTGTGGAGCATGGTCTTCAGTGGTGGTGGCTCCCCAGCTCTGTAGCACAGGGTCGGTAGTTGTGCACAGGCTTAGTTGCTCTGCAGCATGTGGGGTCTTCCCTGAATAGGGATTGAACTGGTGTCTCCTACGTTGGCAAGTGGATTCTTTACCATTGAGCCACCAGGGAAGCTCCAAGGTAAGAAATTTAAAATTTGTTTTTTCCATGTTCAGGTTATCTTTTATGAACACGAGGACGTGTTTTGCAAATTCACAGTCAACCAAAAGTAAAGTTGAAATACTAGTACAAATTTGTCTTGCCAGCACTGCGATCTTATGGGTTAGGCAGTAGGGGTGGGTGACCAGAGGTTAAATATAATAAGCATTACTTTTTTATAGTCCAGTTCCTATATAATGAGTAAAAAGGGGGAAGGGGTGATTATGGACAGGAGAAGAAAATCTTAATCTCAACTCAAAACATGGTAAATATTGTCAGGATAAAGTGCCAAGGGTCTCCCCTCATGGTGCACAACCATCCCCTTCCCAGGGGGCAGGACCCTCAGGGTGTGCACCTCTACCCCATGGAGGTACATCATCATTTGAC
Source organism: Ovis canadensis (assembly GCF_042477335.2). Classification (NCBI taxonomy): domain Eukaryota; kingdom Metazoa; phylum Chordata; class Mammalia; order Artiodactyla; family Bovidae; genus Ovis; species Ovis canadensis. Next base: position 63,122,963 of record NC_091261.1, on the reverse strand, counting down.
TTACCCCAGGGGGGTGTACACAACCCCCCAAGGGGGACAGCACACCTGCTGATTCAATCTGCCTTAGTAAATATAGTGACCCTAATTAAATCAATCTCCTTAATGCGTGTCCCAAGAGGTAAGGTGATTTAATGGGGGGAGCTGGGGGTGGTGTCAGGAAACCTAAGATGTTTCATTGGTTTAATGAACGTTAGGCGATTTAAGGACTCGATTTAACGAAGGGTGAGGGGGGGCGGAGGTGGGTGTCAGTATTTGAGGGAGATGATTTAATCAGCGGCGACTCACGTGATTTAGGGGTTGGCTTAATATATAGGAGTCACACAGTACAGGGTGTTGACTGAATCAATGGGACTCACCTGACTTATGATAGGAACTGATTTAACAATAGGAATCAAGTCATCCAGGGGCTGATGAAGTCAGCCCGAGCACCCCTCAAGAGGGACAGACAGCACCCTTCCAGGCTGAACAGAAGGGTGGGTGCACGTCCACCCTAAGGGGGCACGTCTACCCCAAAAGGTGCATCTCCTCATTTGATGTACACCACGGGGTGCACGCCCACCCCAAGAGATACCTCATTATTTAACAAAAGAGCTACATCAAGAGTTAAAATACCGAAACTTTTTCCTCTCCATCTATGATTCTCAGTTTAGAACTGTCTGCGGCGCTGGTCAGCAATTGACTATCAACTACTACCAGAGGTGGCGTCTGCCTCCATCATTTGAGTGCCAGGTGCTGACTTCTCCCTACCCGGGTGTGCAGGGCAGCTAAGGCGACAGCGCTCACAGTTAGGAGGGAAAGATGCGAATCTGTAAGTGGCTGGTCCTACATAGGTCAGGACGTGGCAAAGACGGCCGCTCATTTGTTCCATCATTCTCTGGGTAGTGGGGAAGGAGCGGTTCTTCGTGGGCCGCGGGTAACGGCTTTTACATCGCCAGATAAACCATTCGAGAGTCTCCAGACTTGCAAGAACAAAACGCCGGGATGGCGGCGCGGCACGCGCCAGGAGGGAGCCAGCCTCCGTGGGGTCTCGCGAGAGCTGGAGCGGTCCCTCGGCGACGCCGTAGGCCGAGCGGGCCCGGCGCGCTCCGCGGGGTCGGCGGTTTGGGCGGGCTGGCTTGGGCCGGCGAGGGCGCGGGGCTCCGGGGCTCGGGGCTCGCCCCCCCGCCGCTCCGGGCAGGCGCGCCGATGGCGTTTCTAAGGTGACGCTGCGCACACCGACTGTCTCTGGGGGTGGAGGAAACACCTATGAACCCTTCGGCCTCCTTCCTGGCCGGGCGCCAGGTGAGCGGCAGCCCCTCGGCGCCTCCGGTTTCCGCCGGCTCGTCCCAGGGCGAGTGGAGAGCAGTCCCCTGGGACGACGTGCATGGGGGTTACTCAGGAATCGTTCCTGCTTAAAATGTGAAACAATACCCAGGACGCAGGGGAGCGTCACGGCCGTTTCCTTACCTTAATGAAAACTTGTTTAGCCTAGGCGAGATGCTCACTTTTTAACGATATGAAAATGGGCATCTGCAGAGTTGTTTCTCTTTATACACCTGCTCGCTTGCTTACCTGCCCTTGCTTCCCAGCCACCTGCGAGTGGAGCAGCGCTGTAATCACCACTTTTCCCAAAACATCTTGAAAGTAAACTTGCCCAAGATGTGCGTGTGTCTGGTCCGTATAGGTTGAGATGAACGTGTTTTGCACACTTGGTCCATTGTTGTTTCCTGTGTTAGAATCCGTGCTCCGGGCTGGCGAGCTCAATGCCCCAAGCAACTGGTCTGCCCGGTGAATATTGGTTGAGTGAATGAGTGAGTGAAATGGCTTACCAAAGACTGGAATTCACGTTTTATGGCTTGGAATTCCTTGACTTCAAGTTCCATTTTCTGTGTTTAGTAAGTAACTAATTCATTCGTCATTATTATTTCTCTACAAATCTTATAATTCAGAAAGCAATAATGATGTACATGGGTCTCTGGTAAACGATAACACTTTTTTTTAAATTGGAGTATAATTGGTTTACAATATTGCGTTAGTTTCAGTGTAGAGCATAGTGATTCAGTTTTTTGTTTTTTAGTTCTTTAGTTCATAGATGGAGACAGTGCCATACTTCAGAATGTGACTTACAGTCTTGCTAATAATTTGTTAATAATAGCTAATGTTTGTTGATCGGTTATGATGGAACAAAATTTTATTAAGGCAGGACATGAAAATTTTAACATAAAATTTTCTCTGCACTTTGAGCCACACCCTCCTCCCCTTTGGTGTGTATTGTGCATCCCCTTTAAACATTAACTAGATCCCTTTAGAAGACCTAGGAATGCCTACTGACCAAAAAAAAAGGGGGGGGTTTCTTAGAATTAGCAAGCAACTCCTTAGTAGATAGCATTCCTTTTTCAATCATGTAAGGGGTCACAGTGACCCACCACTTGCCTTGTCTGTGCAAAACTGAACTGTGTAAAGGTGAATGTATTATTTTGATATATTTTCAACCCTTTGTCTTGAAAACATACGTAACTGGGTTTTGACATCTTACAGGCAGAATGGTTCTCAGAGCTTTTTGAAAGACTGTCTCCCAGGTTATAATCCTCAGGTTGGCTGGAAAAAATTCTCCATTTCTTTTTTAGATTAACTGTTGATTAATTTTTAAAGACACAATAGTGTGTCATTTTTAATGACACAATGGGAAGTGCTTTACAGACCTTATCTTGCTTAATCCACACGACTCTAAGAAATTGAAATAGTGTTACTATCATCTCACAGCAAAGAAACTAAGGGTTAAGAAAGTAAAGTAACTTGCCCAAGGTCTTGGAGCCACCAAGTGGCTCATTCTGGATTCCCACTTAGGTGAGACCAACTTGACTGCACTAGACTTTCAAATGATGTATGCTTAAAAGAAATTATTGTAGATAATTTTGTTAGGTATGAAAATGGGATCTTGGTTACATAAAAATGTTCATTTTTAGAGAGGCATACCAAAGTATCTAAAAGTAAAATATATTTTTTATCAACAACAAAAAGAAAAAGGAAAATTGAAATGTTGCAAAATTTTTTATAGTAGTGAGACCTAGCTACTGAGCAAATGTGAGTTCATTATACTGTTCTTTTATCTTCTGTGTATGTTTGAAATTTTACCTTTGGACCAGTTATATTTAAATAATATTTACTTCCTGTTTCCCTTTACTTGATAGTTCTAGAATTGCTAGATGGGGGTATAAGATGGGGGATAATATTGTTGATTGATACAAGGAGGGTTGACAGCAAAGAAAAAAAATGCAGAAATGGGTTTATCTGTGATTAACCAATGGAGGTTTTACAGCTGGTCCTGTTCTTTAAGAGTAGTGTGTTTGGTATGACAGAAAATGATAGAGACAGAGTGCATAGTAGATGTTAGCATATATTAAATATACATAATTTTGCTGCCATGTTATAATCAAGAAATAAAATTTCTTGATTCAAGTTGCTACCTTGAATTGGCAGCAAAAGAAGATACTGAGTTGGCCCTAAAATTCCTTTGGCCAACCCAATATAATTGTTCGGAAAATATACTTTGGCTGATTTATGGCGATGGTTTTATTTTGACATGAATCTGCTTTCTATATTTAGAACATCGGGTCAGAGGTTGAGATTTCCACTATTGAGAAACAACGGAAAGAGCTGCAGCTGCTCATTGGAGAGCTGAAAGATCGAGATAGAGAGCTCAATGATATGGTTGCAGTACATCAGAGACAACTTCTTTCATGGGAAGAGGATCGGCAGAAAGTGTTGACTTTGGAAGAACGTTGCAGCAAATTAGAAGGTCAGACATATTCAGCACGATCCATCTAGTGCTGGTACATTGCCAGCATACTGAAAGGGCTCATGTGAAAAATAGAGAAGGAACATCTCAGCACAGTCCCTGCTGTCCTAGAGTTTAATTGAAGATAGGAAGACTTCATGAAGATTCACAGCAGAACAGATAAACTCATGTGAATTAAAGTAGGGCCAGCAAAGTATTAATACTTAACTGTAGAAAGAGTGCTGGGACAGCTCCAGTAGACAGGGAGGGTCAAGAGTGAACCTGAAGGAAATTAGTTTTGAGCTAGAATATGAATGAAGATGCCACTGAACTGACCATTCCTTTTGAACTGACTCAAAGATTTTAAACTTTTGATATTAAACTTGATCTCAAGTACTTAAAACAGTCATCTTTTAAAATTACAGCAACCTCAAAAGTGGCTTACAAAAATTTCCCTTTGTACCATATTTAACTGTCATCCTTTTGGTGCTGCCCTAAAATCTGACTGTTCTATTGACACTATGTCAATATTACTAGAATGCACTAGAGGACGAAATACTAGATCTGTTTATAGAAAAGTAGGGACTTCCCTGGTGGTCCATTGGTTAAGAATCCAATGCAGGGGATGTGGATTCGATCCCTGGTTGGGGATCTGAGATCCTGCATGCCATGGGGCAACTAAGCCCTCATGCCACGACTGCTGACCTCACATGCCTCAACCGGAGAACCTGGGCTCTGCAACGAAGACCCAACACAGTCAAAAAAATAAGAGAGATAAACATATATCACCTTCTTTTTTTTTTTTTTGCTCTCGTTACACAAAGGATTCTGTAAATGTGACAGTCTAAATATGATTAATTTTTCAATTTCCTGATGACCATCTGATTTTACCCTAACTGTATGCACCCACACATATATACATATAATGCAGTATTTGTTTATTTTTTAAACTTAATTTTGTTTTAATTTTTGACCATGCCATACAGGATTTGGGATCTAAGTTCTAACTGTATGCACCCACACATATATATATATAATGCAGTATTTGTTTATTTTTTAAACTTAATTTTATTTTAATTTTTGACCATGCCATACAGCATTTGGGATCTAAGTTCCCTGACCAGGGATCAAACCTGTGCCCTCTGCATTGGAAGCACAGAGTCTTAACCAGTGGACCACCAGGGAAGTCCTGATAAGGTATTTTTAAATTGAGGTCTACACATCGGTTTTTGTACATAGTGCTATTGCACACTTAATAGACTATAATATACTACCATATAAACATAACTTTTATATGCACTGGAAAACCAAAGTATTTATGTAATTCACTTTATTATGATATTCCCTTTATTGCAGTGGTTTGAAATTTAACCTACAATATCTCAGAGGTCTGCCTGTATAACCATTAGTATCTAGTTTTAAAATGATCAAGACATTTGAATAGGCATTTCATGGAAAACTGGCCAATAAATTTACAAAAAAGTTCTCATTCGTAAATTAGGGAAATGCAAACGAAAATTAAGACCATAATGAGACTTCTTACACCTAACAGACTGGCGAAAAATATCAGGTACTGGTAAAATTGTGGAGCAAGGGAAGATTCACTGACTGCTAGTGGGAGAGTCAATTAGTACAACTACTTTGGAAAAATCACGTGACAATTCTGGTAAAGTTGAAGATATACCAAGCTATGGCTCTGCATTTCCCTTTCTGGAAGTATACTCCCACTTCGATATGCAAGTGAATTACCTAAAAGTGAAGTGAAAGTGTTAGTCACTCAGACATGTCTGACTCTTTGCAACCCCGTGAACTGTAGCCCACTCGGCTATGTCCATGGAATTGTCCAGACGAGGATACTGGAGTGGGTGGCCATTCCATTCTCCAGGGAATCTTCCTGACCCAGGGATCCAACCCAGGGCTATCTGAGCCACTAGGGAAGTCCTCAGGATCTTACTAATAAGTAGACTATGATATAGTAGGTCTGTGGCCTAGTTCAGTTCAGTTCAGTCGCTCAGTCGTGTCCGACTCTTTGCGACGCCATGAATCGCAGCATGCCAGGCCTCCCTGTCTATCACCATCTCCCAGAGTTCACTCAGACTCACGTCCATTGAGTCCGTGATGCCATCCAGCCATCTCATCCTCGGTCGTCCCCTTCTCCTCCTGCCCCCAATCCCTCCCAGCATCAGAGTCTTTCCCAATGAGTCAACTCTTCACATGAGGTGGCCAAAGTACTGGAGTTTCAGCTTTAGCATCATTCCTTCCAAAGAAATCCCAGGGCTGATCTCCTTCAGAATGGACTGGTTGGATCTCCTTGCAGTCCAAGGGACTCTCAAGAGTCTTCTCCAACACCACAGTTCAAAAGCATCAATTCTTCGGTGCTCAGCCTTCTTCACAGTCCAACTCTCACATCCATTATTAGACAGACCTTAGTCGGCAAAGTAACGTCTCTGCTTTTGAATATACTATCTAGGTTGGTCATAACTTTTCTCCCAAGGAGTAAGCGTCTTTTAATTTCATGGCTGCAATCACCATCTGCAGTGATTTTGGAGCCCCCAAAATAAAGTCTGACACTGTTTCCACTGTTTCCCATCTATTTGCTATGAAGTGATGGGACCAGATGTCATATCTTCGTTTTCTGAATGTTGAGCTTTAGGCCAACTTTTTCACTCTCCTCTTTTACTTTCATCAGCAGGCTTTTTAGCTCCTCTTCACTTTCTGCCCTAAGGGTGGTGTCATCTGCATACCTGAGATTATTGATATTTCTCTCGGCAATCTTGATTCCAGTCCAGCGTTTCTCATGATGTACTCTGCATATAAGTTAAATAAGCAGGGTGACAATATACAGCCTTGACGTACTCCTTTTCCTATTTGGAACCAGTCTGTTGTTCCATGTCCAGTTCTAACTGTTGCTTCCTGATCTGCATACAGATTTCTCAAGAGGCAGGTTACGTGGTCTGGTATTCCCATCTCTTTCAAAATTTTCCACAGTTTCTTGTGATCCACACAGTCAAAGGCTTTGGCATAGTCAATAAAGCAGAAATAGAGTAGCACCATGTCGGAGGAGCAGTTCGGCGGGGACGGGGCGGCGGCGGCGGCGGCAACAACGGCGGTAGGCGGCTCGGCGGGCGAGCAGGAGGGAGCCATGGTGGCGGCGGCGCAGGGGGCAGCGGCGGCGGCGGGAAGTGGAGCCGGGACCGGGGGCGGAACCGCGGCCGGCGGCACCGAAGGGAGCAGCGCCGAGTCGGAGGGGGAGTCGGAGGGGGCGAAGATCGATGCCAGTAAGAACGAGGAGGATGAAGGCCATTCAAACTCCTCCCCACGACACTCTGAAGCAGCGACGGCACAGCGGGAAGAATGGAAAATGTTTATAGGAGGCCTTAGCTGGGACACTACAAAGAAAGATCTGAAGGACTACTCCAAATTTGGTGAAGTCGTAGACTGCACTCTGAAGTTAGATCCTATCACAGGGCGATCAAGGGGTTTTGGCTTTGTGCTATTTAAAGAGTCGGAGAGTGTAGATAAGGTCATGGATCAGAAAGAACATAAATTGAATGGGAAGGTGATTGATCCTAAGAGGGCCAAAGCCATGAAAACAAAAGAGCCTGTTAAAAAAATTTTTGTTGGTGGCCTTTCTCCAGATACACCTGAAGAGAAAATAAGGGAGTACTTTGGTGGTTTTGGTGAGGTTGAATCCATAGAGCTCCCCATGGACAACAAGACCAATAAGAGGCGTGGATTCTACTTTATTACCTTTAAGGAAGAGGAACCAGTGAAGAAGATAATGGAAAAGAAATATCACAATGTTGGTCTTAGTAAATGTGAAATCAAAGTAGCTATGTCGAAGGAACAGTATCAGCAACAGCAGCAGTGGGGATCGAGAGGAGGATTTGCCAGAAGAGCTCGTGGAAGAGGTGGTGGCCCCAGTCAAAACTGGAACCAGGGATATAGTAACTATTGGAATCAAGGCTATGGCAACTATGGATATAACAGCCAAGGTTACGGTGGTTATGGAGGATATGACTACACTGGTTACAACAACTACTATGGATATGGTGATTATAGCAACCAGCAGAGTGGCTATGGGAAAGTATCCAGGCGAGGCGGCCATCAAAATAGCTACAAACCATACTAAATTATTCATTTGCAACTTCCCCAACAGGTGGTGAAGCAGTATTTTCCAAATTGAAGATTCATTTGAAGGTGGCTCCTGCCACCTGCTAATATCAGTTCAAACTAAATTTTTTGTATCAAGTCCCCGAATGGAAGTATGACGTTGGGTCCCTCTGAAGTTTAATTCTGAGTTCTCATTAAAAGAAATTTGCTTTCATTGTTTTATTTCTTAATTGCTATGCTTCAGAATCAATTTGTGTTTTATGCCCCCCTCCCCAGTATTGTAGAGCAAGTCTTGTGTTAAAAGCCCAGTGTGACAGTGTCATGATGTAGTAGTGTCTTACTGGTTTTTTAATAAATCCTTTTGTATAAAAAAAAAAAAGCAGAAATAGATGTTTTTCTGGAACTCTCTTGCTTTTTCGATGATCCAGCGGATGTTGGCAATTTGATCTCTGGTTCCTCTGCCTTTTCTAAAACCAGCTTGAACATCAGGGAGTTCACAGTTCATGTATTGCTGAAGCCTGGCTTGGAGAATTTTGAGCATTACTTTACTAGCATGTGAGATGAGTGCAATTGTGTGGTAGTTTGAGCATTCTTTGGCATTGCCTTTCTTTGGGATTGGAATGAAAACTGACCTTTTCCAGTCTTGTGGCCACTGCTGAGTTTTCCAAATTTGCTGGCATATTGAGTGCAGCACTTTAAATCTGCATATTTAACAAGTTCACAGTTGATATTGGTGCTGCTGGTCTGAGGGACCACGTTTTATTTAGAAGCTCTTGCAAAAGCATAAAGATGCTTGTGCAAGAATATTCAGGGCAGCATCGTTCATAATAGCTGTGAAGTGGAAACAGTCCAAATGACCATCAATAGTAGAGTGTATAAGTAAATGTTGACATAATCATATAATGTTATTATGTAGGAATGATAGTGCACAAGGAGGAGTTACACGGCCACATGGACACATCTCAGGATCATAATCTTTTTATTTTTTGGCCCTGCAGTGCAGCTTGTGGTATCTTAGTAACCAGACCAGGGATCAAACCTATGCCCTTGGCAGTGAAAGGGCAGAGTCCTAACCACTGAACCACTAGAGAATTCACAGAATCATAATCTTAAGTGAAAAACAGCAAACAGAATTCACACAATTAAACTATTTTTAGGGATGTGATCAAAGATAGTAAAGTGAAAGTGAAGTCGCTCAGTTGTGTCCGACTCTTTGCGACTCGCCCAGCAAGCTCCTCTGTCCATGGGATTCTCCAGGCAAGAATACTGGAGTGGGTTGCCATTTCCTTCTCCAGGGGATCTTCCCGGCCCAGGGATTGAAGCCAGGTCTCCCGCATTGCAGGGAGACGCTTTAACCTCTGCACCAAAACTGTAATAAAAAACAAGGAAATGAGTAAGCTCAGGATGGTGGCTGGCAGGTGGGAGATTGGAGAGGCTGCTCAGGAAGTGACATGCAGGGCTCTGGGTTGCTGCTAGTGCTCTGCTTCTTGACCAGGGTACAGTAGCATGCATTTCGTAATAAAACCTTTTCAAAGAAGAATTAACCTTTGAAAGATTCCTTAGCACCCTTACTTTTTAACCATTGCCTGAAAATAATCTCCTTCAGGTGAACTACATAAAAGAACTGAAATAATCAAGTCACTCACAAAGAAGGTAAAAAGCCTTGAATCGAACCAAATTGAATGCCAGAGTACTCTTCAGAAGACTCAACTACAGCTTCAGGAGATGGCCCAAAAGGCAACCCATTCCTCTCTCCTCTCTGAAGACCTTGAGGTTGGTTTTATTTTTTTAGTTAATTAACTTTTTATTAGAGTATAATTGCTTTATAATGTTGTGTTAGTTTCTGCTGTAGGACAAAGTCAATCGGTGAGACTGGTTTTCAGGTAAGTTTCGCTAGCCCAAATTCTGTTTGTGTTTCAGTTTTAAAGTAGTTCATAGACTTAAATATTTCCATTAAATGTGTGTGTGTGTGTAAAAGTATACCCATCCATTCAGCGTCCCAGTTTTATGCTGATGGTGAGCTTTGGTTAGCCCCTAGTGTTGCTTTGTCTTGAAGATGAAGCTTCATTACAGCTCTTTCTTAATTGTTAGGCCATTTGTTTGGTAGCATCCTTCATTTTATCAATAGTGGGTTAATTTAAAAAGCCTGTCTCAAGGTCTGAGATCAGTATCATCACACAGCTTCAAATTATGTTTCCTGAATAACTGTGTCTAATCTGATGAAACAGATATCTACCTCATGTTAGTGGCATATTGGGAACAAAATGTCAGGGTGATCTTTCAGTTTTTAGTCCTGGCTGATGAGTCATCAAATATCTTTTGAGCTCATGCTTTTTTGAGAGGCACAGTGAGAAAGCCTTTTTAAAAATATTATTTATTTATCTTTTTTTTTTTTTTTTACTGTACTGGGTCTTTGTTGCTGTAAGGGTTTTACCCTAGTTTCAGAGAGTGGAGGCTGCTCTCTCGTTGTGGTACACAGGCTTCTCATTGTGGTAGCTTCTCTTGTTTGAGAGCAAGGGCCCTACGGTGGACAGGCTTCAGTAGGTGCAGCTCACGGGCTCAGTGGTCGTGGTGCATGTGGGATCTTCCTGGACCAGGGATTGCATCCATTGGCAGATGGATTTTTACCACTGAGCCTCTAGGGAAGCCTGAGAAAGCCTTTTTTGCTGTTGTTGTTACTGCCTTCATGTTCTTGTTTCATAATGATACCAGTATAGATCTTGGTAATATAGTGAATCTTAATAACTCATAGTAATTATATAGATTTTATTTTATGTCTTAAATTTTTTTTTTCAGATTACTCTTCTAGACAGATTCTAGCTATAAAATAAGTGAAAACTATTAATGGAATCTCTTGATGTGAAAGTGAAAGTCACTCAGTCCTGTCTGACTCTTTGCGACCCCCATGAACTATATAGTCCATGGAATTCTCCAGGCCAGGATACTGGAGTGGGTAGCCTTTCTCTTCTCTAGGGGATCTTCCCAACCCAGGGATTGAACCCAGGTCTCCCACATTGCAGGCGGATTCTTTACCAACTGAGCCACAAGGAAAGCCCAGAATCTCTTGATATGTTGAATTAAAAAATGGAAGTATGTTAGTCAGCTTGGGCTGCCATAACAAAATACCATAGACTGGGGGAAGGCTTAAAAAACAGAGATTTTTTTCCTCACAGTTCTGCAGATTAGAAATTGAAGATCATGGTGCCAGCCTGGTTGGTTTCTGGTGAGGGCTCTCTTCTTGACTTGTAAATGGAATGGTCACCTTCTTACCATGTCCTCGTGTGATAGGGAGAGAGATAGCACCTGAGCACGTTCTCTGGTATCTTTTCTTCTGAGGGCTCTGAATCCCATCCTGAGGGCCCCACCCTCATGACCTCATCTAAACCTAATTCCCTCTCAAAGGCTCCCCGCCCCCAGCAAACACCATCACATTAGAAGTTAGGGCTTCAGCATATGCATTTGAGGGGACATGCAGTTCAGTCTGTTGCAGGGAGGTTTTTTTCTTTTTTTAAATTAATAAACTTTGTCTTTGTTAGAGAAGTTTTAGGTTCATAGCAAAATTGGGTGGAATGTACAGAGATTTCTCATAGACACCCCCAGCCCCGACCCCGCCCCCAGCTAGCCTCCTCCACGGTCGACATCGTGGATCCCAGTAGAACTGATACATTTGTTGTAGCCAGTGACATGTCATTGCCACATCACTGGGTGAGACATGGAAGTCCACAGTTTACGTTAGGGTTCACTCTTGGTGTTGTACATTCTGTGGGTTTCTACAAATAATGACCTGTATCCACCATTGTAATATCATGCAAAATACTTTCCCAACCCTAAAAACCCTCTCTGCTCTGTCCTTCTTTCTTGCAGTCCCTTGCAACCCCTGATCTCATAGTTTTGCCTTTTCCAGAATGTCATGTAGTTGAAACCATAGAGTATGTAGCCTTTTCAGATTGGCTTCTTTCACTTAGTAATATGCATTTCAGTTTCCTCCATCACATCTAGATCTATTATTTAAAAAATCCCTGATGAGTGAGAATACCTCAATGTGAAGTTATTTCAACATAAAAAAAGATGCACAGAAGTTCTTCAGTTCAGTTCAGTCGCTCAGTCGTGTCCGACTCTTTGCGACCCCATGAGTCGAAACACGCCAGGCCTCCCTGTCCATCACCAACTCCAGGAGTTCACTCAGACTCACGTCCATTGAGTCCATGATGCCATCCAGCCATCTCATCCTCTGTCGTCCCCTTCTCCTCCTGCCCCCAATCCCTCCCAGCATCAGAGTATTTTCCAGTGAGTCAACTCTTCACATGAGGTGGCCACAGTACTGGAGTTTCAGCTTTAGCATCATTCCTTCCAAAGAAATCCCAGGGCTGATCTTCTTCAGAATGGACTGGTTGGATCTCCTTGCAGTCCAAGGGACTCTCAAGAGTCTTCTCCAACACCACAGTTCAGAAGCATCAATTCTTCTTTATTTTAGCAAAGGAAATCTCTCACTAATCCAGTTGCCGTTCATTCTTCCGTTCATGTTCCTCTTTCTCACCCACCTGAAAGTATACGTAAAAGACCATTAGGAAGTAGGCATGTTTATAAACATAACTGATAGAATTCAGAAGGGAATCATAAGAACTGAGAGGATGATGGGGAAATAGATGTTTGTGTTGCTTTTTGATGACTGCTTAAACAGCTCACTTTGTTACTGAAAAGGTTAAAGAAAAAACAGAAAGATTGAGAACAGATTATGGCTGGTGAGAGTAGTGAAAGCTTTTAAATGACTGGGTTAGTATTTTGCGTTTTTTTCCTTGTAGGCTAGAAATGAAAATCTCAGCAACACATTAGTGGAACTTTCTGCTCAAGTGGGACAACTGCAAGCTCGTGAACAGGCTCTCACCACCATGATAAAGCTGAAGGTAATTCAGAATAATGATACCTCTATGTGCCAGGCACCTTGTGATCAATAAAGTATAGTCATGTACCTTATCTCACTTAAGTCCCACAGTGACCCAGATAGGTTGAACTATCTATATTATTCTCTCTTTTTTTTAAAAATTCTGGTTTTAGAAATGAGGGAAACAAGTTTAAAATGATATGCCGAAGGCATTAAGAGGAGGCAGAACTCCACTGTGGGTTTCGGTCTTCAAGGCCTGTTCCATCTGATCACAAAGTTCCATCTCCTGCATCCCAACCCCTATCGGTTTTTTAATGATCTGCCCCAACCCTATTTTTCCATAAATCCTCTTAACGTGAGATATGCAAACTGTGAAGTGTTTTAGGAATGCATATATGATGCTACCACAGAAACCTTTGTCCTTAAGCAAAGGTGAAACCTGCTGATAATCGATATTCCCTGTGAGTGGTGGGGGGAGTACTTTTACTTATTATTTTTATACCTTCAGGTGTTATTTGAATTGCTTTTCAGCAGGCAGATAGATACCTTTTACATAATTAAAACAACCACGTCAACAATAAGAGGTTCTGGCTTGGGTAGTTTTGGGATGAGGTCTTGGAGTCTGTCGTGTTAAGAAGCTGAAAAGAAGGAAAGGAAGAGAGGGCCTCTGGGATTTATCTGTAATCCAGAAAACACAGCCCCCTCCAGGGCCACCAGTCCTCCTATCGCTTGCTATTATAGTTTCATAGGTAATCAAATGTTTGGTTCTAGACTTTCTGAGACTGCAGACTGGTGGTTCATGCATGGTTTTGGGGGCCAGCCAGCCAAGTTCAAATCAAAACTCTGTCACTGACTTGTGCTGTGTTTAGTCACTCAGTCGTGTCCAACTCTCTGTGACCCCATGGACTGTAGCCCACCAGGTTTCTCTGTCCATGGGATTCCCCAGGCAAGAATACTGGAGTGGGTTGCCATGCCCTCCTCCAGGGGATCTTCCCTACCCAGGGATCAAACCCAGGTCTCCTGCAATGTAGGTGGATTCTTTACCTCCTGAGCCACCAGGGAAGCCCAGCTTGTGTAATTGTGGCCAATTTCCTGTCCACTCCTCTGTCATGTGGGTAGTAACAATATTTCTTACCTCAGATAGTTACTGTGAGGCTTAAATGAGTTAACACTTGGAAAGCGCTGGATTGAAACTGGGTACACAATGACATGACACGGTCTTTTTTTCTTTTTTAGTTTTTAGTAGAGTACAGTTAGGGCTTCCCTGGTGGCACAGAGGTAAAGCCTCTGCCTGCAATGTGGGAGACCCAGGTTTGATCCCTGGGTCAGGAAGATCCCCTGGAGAAGGAAATGGCAACCCAATCCAGTACTCTTGCCTGGAAAATTCCTCGGGCTACAATCCGTGGGGTCGCAAAGAGTCGGACACGACTGAGCCACTTCACTTTCACTTTTCACAGTTGATTTACCATGTTCTGTGTTTTAAGTGTACGTCAAAGTAAATCAGTTATATATACACATATAGCCACTCCTTTTTAGATTCTTTTCCCATATAGGCCATTACAGAGTAGTGAGCAGAGTTCCCTGTGCTGGACAGCAGATTCTTACTAGTTACCTATTCTATATACAGTAGTATGTACACGTCAATCCCAATCCCACAGTTTATCCCTACTCCACAATGAGATTTCAGTAAGTGTCATCTTGTTTAGTTGGCATTTTAAAATGTAACAGTTTTCAAATTTGGGTTTTAGGACAAAGATATTATTGAGGCAGTCAATCACATTGCTGACTGTTCGGGTAAATTTAAATTGTTAGAGCATGCCTTACGTGATGCTAAGATGGTGGAGACCTGTATTGTGAAAGAAAAGCAAGATTATAAGCAGAAATTGAAGGCACTTAAGATTGAAGTCAATAAATTAAAAGGTAAGGAAGAGGCCTAAATATAGGTGTTTTATCTTGGGAATATATTTCTTCGAGTTCACTTAATCTGATAACTGGGAAGAGGTCTGTTGTTAGCATTAGGTCCCATCATGAAATGTTCATTTCATTTGTATAGAATTATGCAGCAGTTTTTGTGTTACAAGATAAATAGCAAGAGTTGGGGAAAACTGCCTAATGCATTATATTTAAAAAATAATCCTGCCTTTGCTGTACCAGTTAATTATTGCTACTATATGCCTTGTGGCAACCAACGATGGTATCTCAGTGGTGTCCTTTGATAAACTCATTTATCTGGAAGCCACTAGGGAATTGGCTGATCTCTGTTGGGCCCATTGGAGCATCTTTTCCCCGGCTGGGTAGTGTGGGCATTTCTTCCCGTGGTGAAGGCAGGAACTTAAGAGAGGAAGCAGAAGGAAGCCTGGCACACCATCACTTGCCCTTCATTCTGCGCCACAGTGAATCACGTGGCTGAACCCAGAGTCAGGCAATGGAAAAATATCCTCTGCCCTTTTGTGGAAGAAATTTTAAAAAAAAATTGAGGAATGAATGCAGGGAGGGATAAGGAGTTGCCACCTAAAACACAGACTGCCAGAGTGGCTGTTCAGTGGATGTTCTGTTTTGGGGAGAACTCCTTTTGTGTCTTCCTTTTTCTGTTTTCATTCTCACAGTAACTCCATGGTTTATTCTACTCCTGGAAGTTTTCGAATGAAACGAAGGCTGGGTACGGCAGATAGGTTAGTGCTACATGCTTGGAGGTGGATCTAGGTGATAGAGTAAAAATTTGCGTTTGTCTTCAGAGGGTACAGGGGGAGGCCCACTTGTCTCTGGCTTTTCCCAGCTGTATCGCAGAAGCAGCTGTTGGAGTCAGGAGCTATCTGGGTCTTACTTCCACACCCAGATGATTGGATTTGTAAGTGGTCATCAGTTAGACTTGAGGACTAACTCTTACAGTGGAACAGGCAGCCTTAGAATGACAAAGCGGTGCAACGGCGTGGTTACTCCGCCTCTCTCCCAGGCAGGGCCCCTTATGAGGCAGGGTGTTACTGTTGAAATTGGGAAAGGTTATTGTGACAGATTTAGTTTAAAAGAGTCCACCTGCTAAAATCTTGTTCTAATGATGCCCTGACTCTTGGCAAATGATAATTTTGTGTCCATTTGTAGCTTCATCTAAAACCATAATCATACTATTAGCCCCTTGACAGCAGGGACGGACTCTAATAACACAGCCCTTGGAGTATATTGCATTCAGTAAATTTATTGAATGTTATGTATACCTAGGTAAGATTAAAAGTAAAAAGAAGTCTGTTTTATCAACTTTTATGCCTTATTTTAGAAATTTAACATTTGTTTAAAAAATATAAAATAAAAACAGGGTCATGGATAGTGGGCCAGAGAGTAAGGGACAGAGACTCATTTAGTTTGGGTGCGCTGGAAGGACATCTTTACAGAGAACATTTGAGCTGAAACTTGGATGATGGGAAGAACTAGTCATGTAAAAATCTAGGCCAAGAGCTTCCAGGCAGAAGAAACAGCAAATGCAAAAGCCCTGGGGTGGGTTCGGAGGTCGGGGCAAGTGAAAGGAACAGATTGAAAGGTCGGCCAGGCTGTGCAGGGCTTAAGGGTATGAGTTTATATTTCATCCTAAATGTAGTATGAGGGCTTTTAGCAGAGAAGTGATGCCAGCAGATGGCCCTGATGGCTCTGTGGACATCAAGCTGCAATGGAAGAGGCAAGGTTCGTGCAGGGAGACAGTGGGAGCCTTGGCCAGGATCACTGCCAAGCATGCAGTGAAATGTCAGATATGGGACATTTTGGCTGTAGATCCAACAGGACTTCATATGGATTGGAAGTGGGTGCTAAGGACATGAGAGGTATTCACAGTGTATATTCCTCTAGAAACTAGTATTTATTTGAGGACTTTCTCCCCCTTCTATTTGTGAAGAGGATCTAAATGAAAAGACAACAGAAAATAATGAACAACGAGAAGAGATCATTCGCCTCAAGCAAGAGAAGAGTTGCCTGCATGACGAATTGGTCTTTACTGGTAAAAATAGATTGTTTGTTTAAGTGATTGAATAGTTATATATATTTTGTAACCTGTACTTTCTTTGGTACTACCATGGTGGGCTAAATGAACTGCCTGCCTCAAAATACTATATGTATTTATGTAATTAATTTTAACACCCTTTGAGAAACGAAGAGAGACCATGCAGGACATTTTAAAGCTGTCGTCATACTTACCAGTTAACTCAGTTTTCCCTTCTGTAAAATGAGGAGCTGCTCTCCCTTCCAGCTTGAGTATGTGACTATACTTCTTACTAAAAATGCAACACTTGGCTTAAAAATTCATTAAGGAAGAATCTTATGAGCCAAAGAAGGGAGGATGTTCATACTTCTGCAAACACTAGGTAAAAATTAGGAATTCAACATTTTTTTAGTTTTCCAAATAAATCACCCGTAATTATTACAGTTGGAAAACTTCATGTGTTTTGTTACATCAGTATGACCCCAAAATAATAAAATTGGAGATGAGTTGTTCATGATGTGAAAGCAAGTTTGTCAATAATATGTAATGTAAAAATTGTACACACACTGCTCCACCGGCTGCCATATTCTCCTGCACTTTTAACCCCAACCTACCCCAGTATGTTAGAGTGTGTAGCCCCTCCTTTCTCTACTCCCAACTGAGAATCACTGATATATAGATCTGATCCATATATGGCTAGATCTGATCCATATATGGCCCTGCCAGCCAAGATTTTTTTGGACTTTAATTCTGGTAGTTTGTATTAAGAAAATCATAGATTTGGGGATAAAATTCCAAATAGAAATTAAATGAACATTTTTGGGTCTACTCATACATACCCTCAATGTTCTTCCTTCTAGGAAGAGAATACATTTCTATAAGTTAAAGGACAGGATACAGTATTACATTTTTTTTTTTCCGAATAAAGTGGAATTCTTAATTTTAATCTCATGTGATTAAGATAGGAGAAATGCAGTTTTCTACCACTAGAGGTCACTATTTCTGTTATTTCTAGGGCTATACAGCATGCACGCATCTAAAGATACATATATAAAGTTGTATGTATATTTGGATGTATACGTAAAGATACGTATATTTGTGGCTTTACGGTTGAATTCACACAGTCTTTGGATCAGTGTATATGTGCCAGGCACTCTGTTAGTGACCAAGAAGCACAAGGCCCACAGAGAATTCAGTGTTACACAAATGCTATGAAAGGTCAGACAATGGAGAAAAGTTTACAAGATATTTTAATAAATAACCTCCTTTTCTTTTGGTTCATCTATTTTTACTCATTCTGTTAGGTATTACTAGGTAAAGTATATGTAATTTGTTAGCTAATACTCCAATAAATCCGTTTTGTGAAATAATTTTTTGAATCATTTCCTAAGCTGATTTCTTAAACATTTTTTCTGCTCAAACCACTGTCTCAGAACAATTTTTGTACGCTTAAATGATAAAAGTGAATTATGCCTAAAAATAATTTTTAAAGGCTTACTGCTAAGTCGCTTCAGTCATGTCCGACTCTGTGCGACCCCATAGACGGCAGCCCACCAGGCTCCCCTGTCCCTGGGATTCTCCAGGCAAGAACACTGGAGTGGGTTGCCATTTCCTTCTCCAATGCAGGAAAGTGAAAAGTCAAAGTGAAGTCGCTCAGTTGTGTCCAACTCTTTGCGACCCCATGGACTGCAGCCCACCAGGCTCCTCCGTCCATGAGATTTTCCAGGCGAGAGTACTGGAGTGGGGTGCCATCGCCTTCTCCGTTTAAAGGCTTAACGTGATAATATGCTCTCAGGTGCCATGGCTGAAAATTAACACATTTTATTCGAGATTGGAAGATGCCTTAGAAATGTACTTTTAATTCAAAACTTCATTTTCCCTCTTATTGAAGTTCTTCACATAGGGTTAGAGACAGGTTTCATTTATACATGTTGCTTATAAGAAGTTTTTTTTTTTAAAAAAAAACCACGATGCTAGTTTACATTTCTGTGGTCCTGAGAGTTCTGTAAGACTGAGTGAAGGTCTTTCAGGCAGTAAAAGGCATAGCGGCCTGACCGGAGCTCAGCAGGTCCAGACTGCCAGCCCCCCTGCCTTTATGCTGCTGTCCTTAGGCTGCCTGGCTTAGGCAGGTGTCAGCAGAGAGTTCCGTATCTCTTTGTTTTCAGTAACCAATGTGTGAAAATAGGCAGACCCACTCCACTTTGGTCCCTAGATAATCCAGCCATGTAGGAAAGTGTCAGATCTAAGGAAACAGTTCTGTTTTATGCAACAGTAGATTATTCTAACGACAGATTAAGGCAGTACTGAAGTACATTTAGAATTGCCCTTTCAATGCCAGATAAAGTCGTTAGCTTTTGTTTAGGGGGCCATGCTGTGCCCTAAAGAAGTATCGCTAAACACTGGGAAGGCACCAGCATGTTAGATGCTGTTGAAAATGAGAGGTGGGTAGAACAGAGAGCAGCCAGGAGGCCTAGACGCCCGATAGGCATCGCTTCCCCTGTGAAAGGCGCTATGTCCCCTCTTTTATTGTTTTCTTTGTGCATAGGATTGAATTCATACAAACTAAATGGGGCTTCATAAATATTGCAAGTGCACTACTTTTTTAGGCTTTCGTTATGGTGTTGACTCATCTAATGCAAGGAAATAAATTCAGAAATGAGGAGAGGTAGTAGTTTAAACCCGAGGCGGTGGCTTTCACTGTGCCGTGTCCTCCATTCTGTGCACGTGGATTACCTTTTTGAAATGAGATGATGCTGCAGACCCGGGTTGGAAGGGCTGAGCATTAAGCGTGTTTGGGTAGGAGGTGGTGGCTTTTCACAGGTCACTCCTCATGCTTTATTCCACCTGGCCCTGCTCTGATTACCAGCAAGCACTTGGCAGAAAAGCTGTCTAGGTAGCGTCTCCATCCCCAGCAAAGCTCATGCCTTTGTCCTTGGATGGTTTCTGTGATGTTCCAAATGTAAAGCAACGATAAAATAAATATTTGTATTCTCCATCCATGAGGAAAATGACCCGTGGAAAAGGAACTATTAATAAACCGTAGGAGTTGCACATTTTGATTTAGGCTGCATCTGATTGACTCAAAATCCATTCATGTAACAGAGGGCTATTTTGTGCATTTCATTTGAACTTCTTATAAAGATAGTAGGGTTTTTTTAGGTGAAACATTTACTGTTGATCTCTCACTTCTGTGTGAATGACATGATTTCTCATTAAGCATAATACTAATTTTTTTTCTGGTGCAAGACTTCATAGAGACTTCAGATCTTTCCTTTCTGTAGGTTCTCATTTGCCAAGTTCTGAAACTGTTTTAAAAATATTGACTTCTCATACTCCAACTCTAGTAATAATGAAGTGTCCCAATTTCAGCAGAATGTTTTTGGTCTTTATAAAAGAATGAAGATTAAAAAAAAATACCTCTTTTTCTTTCTGAGCTAGGAAATTGAGTGTAATGCTCAAGTATATATTCAAGACAATTCTGAATCTTAATTACCTATCAGATAAAAAGAATTTTCAAGAAATAGAAAGTCTGTAAAGGAGTCCTGGGCTTTCCTTAAAATGGAAAGACAAGTTTATCTACCTATGGGGTCACCTCATAGGTTCAGGTATCTTAAGTCTTTGGCTTGCAAGATCATGTAGGAATAGCCTGATTGTGAGATTATATCAGATTGACTTACCTACTGAAGAAAGCAGTGAATTTTTTTTTTCCCTTGTAATGTTAGGTTTTTTTCTGTTGATAAAAGTAATATGTTGTTTGGATTTTTATAAGGAAAATGCATTTACAAGTTACCTGTGTAATGTGAATAAACAAGTAAAGAATAAAGTATTAAATTTTAGAGATTTAGAACTCATCCCCTCCCCCCAAAAAAGGAAAATAATTTTCTTTAATCCTTACATCTAAAAATAACTTCTTTTGATATTTCAGTGTAATATGTAAAAAAGTATAACTTGATATTCCATCAAAAGAAAGAATAACTTTCTTTTGATATTGCCCTCAGCCTTTTTCAATGCATATGTACGTACAGACACACACGTCATTTGATCATAGAGTTTGTACAGTTTGGAATACTTTTTTGACTTAGCATTAATTATATTGTGAAAGTTTTCAAATTTGGTGAAGGATCTAGTTAGAATCACAGATTAAACTTCCTGGGCATCCATTTTACAATTTTAAAATTCAGAAACTAGTGGGGAAAAAAAATTAGCCATGTGCACTTTCAGTTGTTAGAAATGAAGAGGTGTGTATTGATGTGGCTGGTGAAAAATGTTTTAATAATATTTGTTCTTAAATAGCAGAGAGAGAAAAAAGGAAAGATGAGTTACTTGATATCGCAAAGTCAAAGCAAGAGCGCATGAACGCAGAGCTGCATAATCTGAGACAGGTACATCCCCACTCCCTCTTCACTATTAAGTGGGAAACATTTATAAACAGACATCAAATTAGGAAAAGTGTATGCCTGGTGATTTTGTTTATGGTGCTTCTGGAATCCTGACTACTTTAAAGGTGTATCAATCGTATTAACCTCGCAGATAGAGTCTTGCTTATAGTAAAGGAGACTAGTTATACTAACAAATCTTGGTGCGAACAGGAAAAATGAAAGCTAACATACTCAGCATATGTCTTTAGCCACTGTCTGATACGTTTTAGCGTTTGAAACACCCAACTGTTGGCTTGCTTTAGCTTTGTCGTTACACTTTGTATTGATTTATCAATATCTACGGCAGATTTACGTAAAACAACAGCGTGATCTGCAGTTTCTTAATTTCAATGTGGAAAATTCTCAGGAATTAATACAGATATATGACTCAAAGATGGAGGAATCAAAGGGCATGGAATCCAGGTAACCTTAGTAAGATGCCATTAATATGATATTGTATTTATTTCCGTCATTCATCAATGTTTGTTAAGTACCTACTATGGGTCAGTACTTACTACTATTCCCTAGATAGCAGGGAGTAAATGGGAAAAAATATATGTGAGCTAATAATTATCATTTTAATCCTGGGTTGTAGTGAGACTAGATTTAGAATTTTAGGCATGATCCTAATTAAACTATTTGATAAATTTCATTAAATACATTATTTGTGGGTATGTGTTGTATAAAAGGCTTTGAGGTAAAGTAGAAATTACAGAGATGAATCATTTATTCAGAACTCTCAGTATTTTAGGCACTGGGCTAGGAATCGGAAAAATAAAGATATACTGGGTATTATACTTATCTAAAAGAGAGAACATCAAAGAAGGGTAGAAATAACTGCAGCAGAAGTTCAGCTGAGGGTGACCTCTGCTCTCAGCTTGATTTTTCCAATAACAGGCAGTATGTGAATTAAATTCATTTCTGTAAAAGTAGAACATAAACATATGAAGAGTGGTTTAATTGACAAGCATACAGCTGTCCCACAGTTCAGTTTAGTCCACTCATCCAACCGAATAGTGAGGAAGTGGTGGAAAGGAGGGGGCATTCAGGGGACTCCCATCTCTCCATGTAAGGGCAGAAGCTGGGCCCAGTGGCGCACGCCTTTCCCGGGGGGCTGGGGTTCGAGGGTGGGAGTGGTCAGGAGTTGCAGGGTTTTGCTGCAGACTGGAAGGCTGGGGACTCACCCCACACTTTGCTGCATTCGCTGTGCTTTTCTTCGGGTCTTTCACTGGGGCTTCTAACACCATCGGTCTGTATCCCAGTATCTGCAGCTGCTACTAATAAACAGCAGACCAAGCCGGCGATCTCCAGGAGGCAGAAGCCCCTAACCAGTTGTCTCTCTTTCCTTTTTGTACTTCATTTCCTCTGGGAGGCACCTGGCCTTAGACGATAGAGGTTATTCTTTAAGAACATAAAGTGGCCTTTCCCATTCTAGAAGGAGAATCAGAATCATATAGATTAGAACACCTGAACACATGTGACATGAGCATTTTAACAGGCAGTGTATTAAAAGATTTATCACAATGATTTTTATTTTATGCACACGTGTCATTTTTACTTTAGACTGGCTTTCAATAGGTATGCAGCAGATAAATGGGATAGTAATGAATACAGTATGGTAAACACATTTGGCACTGTCCAGTTTATCTCTATACCTTGAATCCCCATTGCCTTTCAGTTCTGGCTTTAGCTCTGCTTACTGTGAAACTAATAGAATTAGGAAAAGAAATAACAGATCAGTCAACAAGTATTTACAGAACACTGAGTGTGTATTAATGACCGTGCTAGGTGCTAGGGGGATTAAAAATGCCTTCATATGTGAAAAACACCCTTAAGCATCTTTAGGCAAGACATTGATATGTATGAAACAGTGAGCCATACAGTTGTAATAGGAGAGTCTGTCTCTGATTAATTAAATCATATATGCAATAAGATAGTGATTTGCAGTATGGACAGTATGTATAGTAGACCTTAAGGATGGGACATGGGGGAGTGGGCATATGGGGCTTGGTGATCACAAAGACTTCTTGGAGGAGGCTGGGCTAAAATTGGGCTCCGAAGAATATAAAAATTCTACCTTCTATTTTCAACTGAGACAAATGGGTTTTATTAAGGTTTAGCTCAACTGATGAGGTTTGAGTGAAATATTTAGAATGACAGTATCAAGTGTATCTTATAACTTCCCGTTTTTTGTAATGCCACCATAGCAGAGACATGTGTTTATCAGACCTTGAAAATAACCACCTAAAAGTCGATTTTAAGAGGGAGAAAAATCAGAAGTCACTGGTTAAGGACCAAAAATTTGAGACCACGTTGGTTCAGCAAACTAGGTCAGACAAGAGCTCTTGTGATGTATGCAAAGAGAAGAAACTACAGGTTAATACTTCATTTGGGGGAAAAAGTGTAATTGCTATCTCATCTCTATTTGCAAAAGACTTAGTGGAGAAACAAAAGTCTTGGTCTCTGGGAGGAAAAATCCAGATTGAACCCGAAAACAAAAGTACATTTTGCAAGATCCACGCAAAATCACACAAAGGGAATGGAATTGGGATTCAGAATGAAGAGAAGCAACCCTCAGAAACATCAACATCTGTATCTGATGATAAATGGCATGACGTCAACGTTTACCTGGGCCTGGCTGGCTGTTCTGATTCAAAACAGCCAGAAAAGCTGGATGTCGACTATCAGGACCACTTGGAAAGGCCTGGAGTCTCCTGTTACCACAAAAATGAAGCCTGTGTGGATGAAAGTGACCTGTGGGAGTCCAAGTGCTGCCACCCGAGTAACTTCATCATCGAAGCGCCAGGCCACATGTCTGACGTGGAGTGGATGAGCATCTTCAAGCCTTCCAAAGTACAGAGAGTCGTGCGCCACAGATCTGTGTGCACTTGTTCAGAAAGTGCCAGCGGGCCCAAGTACAACTCTTCGACAAGGTCAGTCTCGTTTCACATTTGTAAACACTCAGGGAGCCTACTTGGTGTTGTGGTTTAGTTGCTAAGTTGTATCCAACTCTTTTGCACCCCATGGACTGTAGCCCGCCAGGTACCTCTGTCCATGGGATTCGTCTGGCAAGAATACTAGAGCGGGTTGCCATTTCCTGGCAAGAATGCTAGAGCGGGTTGCCATTTCCTCCTCTAGAGGATCTCCCTGACCCAGGGATTGAACGCACGTCTCTGTGTTTTCAGGTGGATTCTTTACCGCCAAGCACCAGGGAAGCCCAGGGAGCCTACTTACTGAGTTTAGAAATGGAAAAGGCCCACAGGAGCCACTTCCTGCCAACTGTGAAATGAGAGCAGTGTTTGCAGCAGACATTGTGTGTGACACACCGCTTCCTCTTTTCATCACAGCGCAGGCTGTTGAGTTTTGACTGCACAGAGACTTGATGCCAGTGAGAAGTTTGTGCCTAGGACAGCATCTGAGGCAAAGGTTTTGCTTAACAACACAGCCAGCTGTCATGAGCTGAGCAAACATGTTTTATTTTAAAACAAACAGGGAGGTCACTTCACAGAGTAGAATGCTGCTCTGGGGCATTCCTCAGCCTGGATCCTTTTGAATCGATAAGCTGTTTCTTTCATGTCCAGATTACATTCCCTAGACCCCAGATAAGACATTCTCCTGGCGTGCATCGGCTTATTGATACATCCAACTGCTTTGGCCTTTGCGTTCAGTTTACATCTCCGAAACTTTCTTACTTTTCAAAATCATGCAGGAGAAAGAATATTTGTGTTTAACAAGCTGGTAACAGTTATTGGCCTTTTTCTTTCAGTTTTATTGAGATATAACTGATGTAGAACACTGTATAAATTTAAGGTGTTTGCCATAACGATTTAAGTACATCAGGAAGTGATGAGCACAGTAAGTTTAGTGAATGGCCATCATCTCATATAGATACAAAAGGAAAAAAAATTATTGTTCCTTGTGATGAGAACCCTTAGGATTTACCTTCTCAGCAATTTTCGTATATAGCCTACACCAGTGTAAATTTTATTAATCCTACTGTATGTGAAATCTCTAGTTCTTATAACTGTAAGTTTGTGCCTTTTGACCATTTCTATCCAACTGTATTTTTTATTTTTTTTTAAGAGAAGAAAATGCATTAGTTGTCAGCAAATGCTGGACGTTTCAGGCTCATCCGGTCAGTTGCTGAATCCTGTAGTTAGTTGTGGGGCACTATCCTAACTTCTGCTATTTTTAAAGAAAACCTTGCTCTTTGACCTTAAATTATAGAAAGAATAAAGTTTCTATATTGAGAGCCTTATCTGAATCATCACATTGACTTTCATAGGACTTTATAGTTAAAAATTCCTTTGGGGGATTTTCATTGTTTGGGTTTTCATTTGGCCTGTTTAGAAGCCTGAGTCATTTAAAAATCATATACTGATTCTGTCAGTTGCAAAAGTTTTTTAAAAAATTGGTTGTTACACTAAATGTTACCTGTTCATATTTGGTTTTAATAAAAGATTGCCTTAAGTAATCGCAAATCCCAGTAGGACACAACTTCCTGTTTTTCACTACTGAACAAAAACACGCATATATTAGGGGGAAAATTTTGTGTTAGACAGTTTTAAGAGCACAGTGGACATACATTAAATTTAAGGCATGAAAGAAATTCCAGAGCAACTTCAGAGTGTTCTTTCCAGGCCCTTTTGACCTCCCTGACTTGAAATAATTCAAGTGACTTCTTGTTCTGCCAGCAGAGGCACATGGCAAGGCATCGCACGACAAACGCATGATTAAGTAGAAAAGGCCATCGTTTTTCCCGTTCTTCCTTAGACTGTAAGAATTGCGTGCACACTTCATCATCTGACCGAAAGGTCCTTCACATCTATACCTCCATTCCATTTGACAGCTAGGGGTGTGTCTGCACGGAGAAGCCACAGCAGCCTGCCTGGACCGATCCAGAAGGTCCATGGGAGAAGGTTTCCAGGGCCTGTTTCCAGGCTCTGCTTTGAGCCCAGACTTTAATAACCTGCCCAGAAACTTAGCTACATGTGTCTGTTCTCTAATTACTGAGATCCTGTAGAAGAATTAAGGACCCATAACAGTGCCACTCAATTTTCACAAAAGCACTTTAAAAAAACTATTAACAAAAATCAATCTCTCGCCAACAACCTAAAATCTACACGTTTAACCTTATACTGTATTCATTTCTTTCCCCCGTCTCTCTTGGATGATCCTATCCCTCAAACCTTCTTTTCTTTGCTGTTTTTTTTCCCAAGGTGTAGAGAGGAGGACAATTCTCTCTTCTGTAGTTACCCTTTAACAAAGAATTTTGTTTTCTTGCTGTGAAGGGTGTGCATTAATTTATAATATCTTATATAAATACTCTATTCAAATCTGTAACATTCTATTCAAACTTGAGCTTCTTCATCAAAAAAGAAAAATCTCTCTCTTTTTTGTCCTGTTGAGATGCTTTTCTGTACTGGTGTCAGATGTTTCCTATTGTTTCAAGATGCCTGTTTTTGTTTGGTTTTATTATTCACAGTGAGCTGATCGCCATCCAGCAGTCCCACTGTTTGGGTTCTTCAAAATCTGCCTTAAGAGAAGATGAGAAGTTGATAGAGACAGAATCCTCTTCCGATAAAAAGAACTCATCTAAGATTTTGTTAGTCAACAAAGACACAGCCCTCCCCAGTGAAAAGGTTTGTATTTCACTTAGGAATACTCAGCTTAGGGACTTCCCTGGCAGTCCAGTGGTTGGGACTTAGCCTTCCAATGCAGGAGGGTGTGGGCTTGATCCCTGGTCGGGGAGCTAAGACCCCCACATGCCTCATGGCCAAAAAGCAAAGAACAGAAGAAGAATATTGTAACAAATTCGATAAAGACTTTAAAAATGGTCCATATTTTTTAAAAAAATCTTTAAAGAAAGAAATACCCAGCTTATTCAGGCAAGATTTCTCCCCAGTGTACTTTTAGTTCTTCTATAGCAGTATTGTTAGTGTGCTTATGTTAGTGTGCTTAATTTTGGCTGTTCTTCAGGTTTTATTTTAACCATAGGGCTTTACCTGCATTATTGAACTGAAGTCATACTTACTTCCCTTCTGTTTTCCTTAAACATACTGTAGGTTAGCTTCAGGCAAAACGTCCCTCAGGCCCTCCAAGTGATTGCTGTATCTATTTTTAGTAAATAGTTTAAACACACAGCAAGTGAAGAGTACAAGAAGCAACTGTGTACCTACATTCAGATTTAACATGTTTACATTTTGCTGTATTTGCTTTATTTTTCAAGTGGTAAAGAAATAGAACGTTGCAGATAAAGAGTAAACTCCACGTGTCACTCTGCCCCGTCCACCCCTGCCACCAGCTAACCACTACCATGAAGTCGTCTCCACATTTGTTTTTATGCTTTTACGTTTTTCATAAAAGTGTACACCTAAATATCACGTACTGTTGCTTTGTTTAAAATGTACATAAATGCCTTTTGCAGTGTGATTTTCCAGCTCTGTTAGTATTTTGTGACCCTCATCAGTGTTGACGTTGTGGACCTGGCCTCGTCATTTTGACGGCTGCTCAGCATGCTGTCCAGTGACTGAATAAACCGTAGTCTGTCTGTTCACACCCCTCCATGCAGGCAGTGAGGTTATTTCTGTGTGGGTGTGTGTTTAGTTTCTCAGTCGTGTTCAACCCTTTTCGACCCCATGGACCGTAGCTCGCCAAGCTCCTCTGTCCGTGGAATTCTCCAGGCAAGAGTACTGGAGTGGGATGCCATTTCCTACTCCAGGGGACCTTCCCCGCCCCCCCCCCCCCCCCCCCCAGGGACGGAGCCCACTTCTCCTGCACCTCCTGCGTTGGCAGGCTGATTCTTGATGCAGCCACCGGGGAAGCCCTGAGGTGGTTTCTGCACTCACTGTTGTGGATGAGCCAGTGTCTTTATCATGAACAGGCTCCTGCTCGCAGCTTTATCGTAAAGAAAATTAGTTCAAGTAAACTTAGTCATTTTGGGGGTTATTTTGGGAAGATATCTGGCTTTGAAAGCATCTAATCTGAGTTCAAATCCCCATTTTGCTTTGTCTTAGCTCAATGACCTTAGTACAGTTATTTAACTTCTTTGAGCCTCAATTTGTTCACCTACAAAAATATAATTAAAGTATCACAGTTGGGGCTTCCTTTGTAGCTCAGACGATAAAGCATCTGCCGCCAATGCAGGAGACCTGGGTTTGATCCCTGAGTTGGGAAGATCCCCTGCAGAAGGAAATGGCAACCCACTCCAGTATCCTTGCTTGGAAAATCTCATGGACATGTGAGCCTGACAGCTGCAGTCCATGGCGTCACAAAGAGTCAGACACGACTGGGCAACTAACACACACCCACAGCATCACAGTTCCTTGGTTTCAAGGGGATATCGTAGGGCTTGGCCGCTAATGGGTGTTTTGATGAGTGTTGGTCCTCTTTGTTATGAATTGACGATACTAAGTGTTGACTAGAATCAGGAGCATCTGGAGCGTTCATTCACTGATGGCGAGAATGTGCATGGCAGAGCCACTTTGGAAAACACTTGGGTACTTTCTATTAAAAAACTGCTTAAAAAAAAAAGTTAAATATACACCTACCATATGACCCAGCTATTCTACTCCTGCAGAAATGGAAACATATGTCCACATAAATATTCTAGCAGCTTTATTTTCACTAGTTAAAAAAAAACTGGGAATAACCTGATTATGCTACAGGAGGTGAATAGATAAACAGTGGTTTATCCATACAATGGAGTACTTCTCAGCAATAAAAAGAATGAACTATTTATACATATACAGCATGGTGTACCCCAAGATAATTATGCTGAGATAAGCCAGACAGACAAAAGTATGTAATGCATTTATATAAAATTCTAGAAAATGCAAACTAATCTCCTGTGAGAGAAAGCAGATCAGTAGTTGTCTGAGAATGGGAAGGAGGGACTCTGAGAGGCAGGAATTCCCCAGGGACACAGGCATGGTAAATGTGACCTGTATTCATCATGGGTGTGTACATGCACCAGAACTCACCAGATATTCACTGAATTGTATAGTTAATTGTATGTTCACTGTGGAAAACTCACAGGTTGTATACTGTGAAAAACTTTTTACACAAAGTAGAAAATTAAACAAGAATGAACAAACTAAGATATATTTCCACATATTTTTAAAAGCTAACAGAGGACTTCCCTGGCGGTCCAGTGGCTAAGACTCTGTGCTCTCAATGCAAAGGACCTAGGCTTGATCCCTGGTCAGGGAACTAAGATCCCACATGCTCCATGGTGTGACCAAAAAATTAAAAATTAATTTAAAAGCTAGCAAGCCTTTAGTGTTAAAGTTGCATTTTGTAAGTGTTTTGACTTGGTAATTACAGCCTTGACAAGTTGATTTAAGAGAGGTAAACAATGCCTATGATTCTTTTATCACATGGGTGTTACTTAATTAGGTGTAGTAAGTTCTGTTGAAGTCAAATTACCTAGTCGAATAGGTTTTGAGAAAGAACTGAAATTTGGTTCTTTTAGTATTTAGTGTTCTGCTTTGGCATGTAACACACACTTAAAGAACCAGTCATGAATAGTTGACGTTTGTGCCTGTCAGATTGTTCTTGTAGACATATACGTTAGAAAGTGTTTCTTGATTTCATCAGTGCTTGAATTGTGTTGTGTTCCCAGGATGATTTTTCTCCCACGAGTAAGCTTCAGCGTTTGCTGGCAGAATCCCGTCAGATGGTCACGGACCTGGAGCTGAGCACCCTGCTTCCCATCAGCTCCGAGAATCTCAGCACCAGCAAAAGCGTAAGTTCTTCCTTTTCTTTTGACCCTGAACCTTTTCCGTCATTGTGTGCGAATGTCACTTTCTGTTAGAATAGCAGTGTCTTCTTGTCTGGGGGAAGGGGTTTGCAGCCTGGGTTTAAGGAGGAACAGAATGTTGCCACAGATGCCACCACACCCAGACTTCCTCTTTCCAGTTACCTGGGCACATGCATGTACATTCTGGGGGATTTTTAAAAGACATTTTATTATAGAACATTTCAAGTACAGAAGTAGAAAGACTACTTCTAATTCCAGAGTTCCAGTAACCGCCAGCTTTCTGCTGCCTTTGTTTCATCTTCCCCCATCCGTCCCTGTGTTTTCCTGAAACATTTTAAAGCAAACCCTGGACATAATGTCAGGTTTCCCTGGTGGCTCAGTGGTAAAGAATCCGCCTGCCAATGCCGGAGATGCAAGAGACATCTTGCATCTTGCATTCCTTTGATCCCTGGGTCAGGAAGATCCCCTGGAGTAGGAAACGGCAAGCCACTCTAGTGTTCTTGCCTGGAAAATCCCATGGACAGAGGAGCCTGGCCGGTAGCTATAATCTGTGGGGTCACACAGAGTTGAACATGACTTAGCAAAAACAACAACAGACATCGTGTGTTTTCACTCATATGTACTTCATTCTATAGCTCTAACAGGTAAGGACTTTTATTACACCCAGCCAGATTCACAGTAACTCTAGTATTGTCTAATGACTACACTACCTTAAGGTCTCCCCATTTGTCTCAAAAGTATCTTTTTACTGTTTGTTCAAATTAATACTCAATCGAGGTCCGTATTTTGCACTTGAATGAATCCCTGAGGTCTCTCTTCATCACTAACAGTTCCTTCTCCTTCCTTCCCTCCTTCTCTCCTTCCTTCCTCCTCTCTTCTTTCTCTTGTGTTTCATTTTTTAAAAAATATTTATTTGTTTGACTGTGCTGGGTCTTGGTTGCAGCAGGTGGGATCTGATCTTATTAGTTCCTCAACCAGAGATCGAACCTGGGCCCCCTCCATTGAGTGTAGAGTCTTAGCCACTAGACCACCAGAGAAGTCCCTTCTTTCTTTGTCTTTTGATGCCACTTGTTTGTGGGAGAAGCACTGGGTCGTTGTCCCGTAGGTTTGCCCAGGGACTGAGATAGGCTTGATGACTCCATCCTCACTGTTGCGTCACACATACCTCTAGCCTCCAAATTCCTGTAAGCTAGTATTTCTGTCTAGTGACTTGTTGAGACTTGGGGTCAGTTTGGGTTCTTTTTGTTTGCTCTGGCGCTACGCCCTCCTGGGTGACACCCAGTCTGTGGCCTAGTGCATCCTATCAGGAGGATCCTCGTGTCTGGTTGCCCCACTTGTGGATGTCAGACTTATTGGGGAGATTGTCAGCCTGAGCTTTTTTATTGTAGAGTTTCCCTAAAGTTCACTTAATGACTTTTGTGTTTCTTGATTGTTATGCTTTAGATCTGTTGTTTCATTAGGAATTGCAAAATAGTCATTTTCTAAATCTGTCGGTCTTTGGGAGTGTGTCACACATGAATTCTAACTGCTTTCTCTGAGTACAGGAACACTGCAGTAGCAGTGATATAAGTTGCTTTGTAGATTCTATAGCCTGCCATAAATAGTGAAAAGAACACCGAACTTGAAATCAGGACACTTGAGTCCCAGTTGCCCAGTCTGTAAAATACAAGCTTGAGATGGGTGCTATAAGATTCCAGGTCCGTTAGTTGGATGTGCTGTGGACATAGTTCAAGATACTTGAAAGCCATTGAGTTAAACTTTTTTGTATCCCTGACCAAATAAAATTAAAAAGATCTGCAAGACATTGAAATACCATTTGTTTAAAATTTTTAAATTTATTTTTGGCCGCACTGTGTCTTAGTTGCAGCAGGCAGGATCTTTGCTGTAACAGACAGGATGTTTCATTTCAGCGCACCGGCTTTTCTCTAGTTGTGGCTTGAGGGCTTAGGTGCCCTTCTGTCTGTGGGACTTTAGTTCCCCGACCAGGGACGGAACCTGTGCCCCTTCATTGGAAGGTAGATCTTTTTTTTTTAACTTTTTTACTTTGTATTGGGGTATAGCTGATTAACAATGCTGTGATAGTTTGAGGTGAACAGGGAAGGGACTCAGTCATACATATACATGTATCCATTTCCCCCCCGAACTCCCCTCCCATTCAGGCTATGGAAGGCGGATCCTTACACTGGACCACTAGGGAATTTATCACTGCACCTGGGCTCTCTCCAGTTTTGGTGAGCGGGGCTACTCTGGCTGTAGTGCCTGGGCTCCTCCTCGCAGTGGTTTCTCTTGCTGCAGAGCACGAGCCCTGTGCACAGGCTCAGTAGTTGTGGTGCATGGGCTTGGTTGCTCTGCAGCATGTGGGATCTTCCTGGACCAGGGATTGAACCTGCGTCTCCTGCATTGGTAGGCAGATTCTTAACCAATGAGCCGCCAGGAAAGCCCTTAATGCCTGTATGCAGGCGTGCATATGTGCGAAGTTGGTTCAGTCGTGTCCAAGTCTTTGTGACCCACTGGACTACAGCCCACCAAGCTCCTCTGCCCGTGAGATTCTTCAGATAAGAAGGTTGGAGGGTTGCCATTCCCTTCTCCAGGGGATCTTCCCAACCCTGGGATCGAACCCACGTCTCTTATGTCTCCTGCATTGGCAGGCGGGTTCTTTACCACTAGTGCCCCCTGGGAAACACTAGTCTCAGTGGTAAAGAATCTGCCTGCCAAGCAAGAGACGTGGGTTCAATCCCTGGGTTGGGAAGATCCCCTGGAGGAGGAAATGGCAACCCACTCCAGCATCCCTGCCTGGGAAATCCCATGGACAGAGGATCCTGGCGGGCTACAGTCCATGAGGTCAAAAAAGAACTGGAACCAACTTAGCTACTGAACAACCACCACCAACATCCCTCTCAAGATATAGAACATCTCCATCATCCCAGAAAGTTCCCTCATGGTCTTTGGAGTGAATCTTTCCCTACCTCCACCCTAGGCAACTACTGATTTGACTTTTATCATTAGAGAATAGTTTTGCCTATTCTAGAACTTCATATAAATGCAGTGATACAGGTTGTACTGTTACTTTATGACCAACCTAGACAGCATATTCAGAGAAGGCAATGGCAACCCACTCCAGTACTCTTGCCTGGAAAATCCCATGGACAGAGGAGCCTGGTGGGCTGCAGTCCATGGGGTCGCTAGGAGTCGGACACGACTGAGCGACCTCGCTTTCACTTTTCACTTTGATGCATTAGAGAAGGAAATGGCAACCCACTCTTGTGTTCTTGCCTGGAGAATCCCAGGGAGGGGGGTGCCTGGTGGGCTCTTGTCTATGGCGTCGCACAGAGACAACTGAAGCAACTTAGCAGCAGCAGCAGCAGCAGCAGACAGCATATTAGAAAGCAGAGACATTACTTTGCCAACAAAGGTCTATCTAGTCAAAGCTATGGTTTTTCCAGGAGTCATGTATGGATGTAAGAGTTGAACTGTAAAGAAAGCTGAGTGCCAAAGAATTGATGCTTTTAAACTGTGGTGTTACAGAGAAGACTCTTGAGAGTCCCTTGGATTGCAAGGAGATCCAACCAGTCCATCCTAAAGGAAATCAGTCCTGAATATTCATTGGAAGGACTGATGCCGAAGCTGAAACTCCAATACTTTGGCCACCTGATGCAAAGAACTGACTCATTGGAAAAG
This sequence comes from Ovis canadensis, assembly GCF_042477335.2. Taxonomy (NCBI): domain Eukaryota; kingdom Metazoa; phylum Chordata; class Mammalia; order Artiodactyla; family Bovidae; genus Ovis; species Ovis canadensis. The sequence continues at coordinate 63,089,390 of NC_091261.1, read as the reverse complement.
ACCCTGATGCTGGGAAAGATTGAAGTTGGGAGGAGAAGGGGACGACAGAGGATGAGATGGTTGGATGGCATCACTGACTCAGTGGATGTGGGTTTGAATAAACTCTGGGAGTTGGTGACGGACAGGGAGGCCTGGCGTGCTGCAGTCCATGGGGTCACAAAAAGTTGGACACAACTAAGCGACCAAAGTAACTGACTGACTTACACGTTGTACTCCTTATCTAGCTTCTTTCAGTAGAATTATTTTGAGATCATGCGTGTTGCTGTTTATCAGTATTTCGCTCTTTTTTGTTGCTGATTAGCATTGCATTGTATGAAAAGACCACAGTTTGTTTATCTGCCTGTTGATGGGCTATTTGGGTTGTTTCCAGTTTTGGACTATCATAAGTAAAGCTGTGAACATTTCACACACACAAGCCTTTTTTGTAAATGGACATATGTCTTCATTTCTCTAAGGGTAAATACCTAGAAGTAGAATTGCTAGTTATAGCATTTAAATTTTTAATAAACTGGCAAGTCATTTTTCAGAGTGGTTGGTACCATTTTACGTCCCTCCCAGCCCTGTATGAAAGACCTAGACTCTCCACAGCCTCACGCAACCGTGGTTTTTTTTTTAATCATTAATTTTTGGCTGCACTGGGTCTTTGTTGCTGCTCATGGGCTTTCTCTGGTTGTGGTGAGCGGGGCGCTACTCTTTGTGGGGTGCCAGCTTCTCATGGTAGTGGCTTCTCTTGTTGCGGAGCAGAGGCTCTCGTGTGCTGGCTCAGTAGTTGAGGCTCAGTAGTAGTTACTCCCTGGCATATGGAGTCCTCCCGGATCCAGCAATCAAACCGTTGTCTCCTGCTTTGGAAGACGGAGTGTTAACCACTGGCCCACCAGAGAAGTCCCTGGCCTCAGTTTTGTCAGTCCGTTTGATTTTAGCCATTCTAGTATATTTGACATAGCATCTCACTGCCATTGACTAATTTGCCTTTTCCCGGTAACCTAACGACAAGCATCTTCATGTGTTCCTTGGCCCTTCAGGTGTCTTCTCCTTCTCCTATGTACTCTGCTTTACCAGCATCTCTAGAATCAGTGAATCAGTTCAGTTCAGTTCAATCGCGTCCGACTCTTTGCGACCTCATGAATCGCAGCACGCCAGGCCTCCCTGTCCATCACTAACTCCCGGAGTCCACCCAAACCCAGTCAGTGATGCCATCCAACCATCTCATCCTCTGTCGTCCCCTTCTCCTCCTGCCCTCAGTCTTTCCCAGCATTAGGGTCTTTTCCAATCAGTCAACTCTTCGCATGAGGTGGCCAAAGTATTGGAGTTTCAACTTCAACATCAGTCCTTCCAAGGAACACCCAGGACTGATTTCCTTTAGGATGGACTGGTTGGATCTCCTTGCGGTCCAAGGGACTCTCAAGAGTCTTCTCCAACACCACAGTTCAAAAGCATCAATCCTTCTGTGCTCAGCTTTCTTTATAGTCCAACTCACATCCATACATGACCACTGGAAAAACCATAGCTTTGACTAGACAGACCTTTGTTGGCAGAGTAATGTCTTTGCTTTTTAATATTCAGTCTAGGTTGGTCATAACTTTCCTTCCAAGGAGTAAGCGTCTTTTAATTTCATGGCTGCAATCACCATCTGCAGTGATTTTGGAGCCCCCAAAAATAAAGTCAGCCACTGTTTCCCTATCTGTTTGCCATGAAGTGATGGGACCAGATGCCATGATCTTAGTTTTCTGAATGTTGAGCTTTAACCCAGCTTTTTCACTCTCCTCTTTCACTTTCATCAACAGGCTTTTTAGTTCCTCTTCACTTTCTGCCATAAGGGTGGTGTCATCTGCATACCTGAGGTTATTGATATTTCTCCCTGCAATCTTGATTCCAGCTTGTGCTTCCTCCAGCCCAGCATTTCTCATGATGTACTCTGCATATAAGTTAAATAAGCAGGGTGACAATATACATCCTTAACATATTCCTTTTCCTATTTGGAACCAGTCTATGGTTCCATGTCCAGTTCTAACTGTTGCTTCCTGACCTGCATACAGATTTCTCAGGAGGCAGGTCAGGTGGTCTGGTATTCCCATCTCTTTCAGAATTTCCCACAGTTTATTGTGATCCACACAGTCAAAGGCTTTGGCATAGTCAATAAAGCAGAAATAGATGTTTTTCTGGAACTCTCTTGCTTTTTTGATGATCCAACGGATGTTGGCAATTTGATCTCTGGTTCCTCTGCCTTTTCTAAAACCAGCTTGAACATCTGGAAGTTCATGGTTCACATATTGCTGAAGCCTGGTTTGGAGAATTTCAAGCATTACTTTACTAGTGTGTGAGATGAGTTCAACTGTGTGGTAGTTTGAGCATTCTTTGGCGTTGCCTTTGGGATTGGAATGAAAACTGACCTTTTCCAGTCCTGTGGCCACTGCTGAGTTTTCCAAATTTGCTAGCATATTGAGTGCAGCACTTTCACAGTATCATCTTTCAGAATTTGAAATAGCTCAACTGGAATTCTATCACCTCCACTAGAATCAGTGAATAATGCATTGGAAAATATATGACATCTGAAGGCAGTATTTTTGCCAACAAAATGATTATCTGATTCTAGCTGTAGGATGTTAAACAAGAGATTTAATCACTTTCCCTCTCCTGTGAAAGGAATGGTTGTGATGAGATCTCTCTTCTGGATCTTTCCAGCTCAAAAATCCTTTTAAACCAAGTTTTCAGTAACCTTTTCACTAACCTGAAGTGTCTTTAAGTCCTTTGCCCATTTTAAATATGAGTTGTCGATATTTCCTAGGAAGATTTTTTTCTTGACAAAATCTTTGCAGCATCCGTGAAGTTGTTTCTTTACATTGGGGTAGAACATTTTTAAGTATTGGTAAGAGTTTTTAAAGTTTTTAACAGCATTTATTGAGGTATAGTTCACCTATCCATAACCTTCCCCCATGTAGAAGTGTACAGTTCAGTGCTTTAGTATATTTACAGAGTTGTGCAACCGTCACCATGATCCAGGTTTAGAACATTTTCAATCATTCCAGAAGAACCTTGCACCCACTGGCAGTTACTCCCCATTTTACTTTCCCCCTGCTTCAGGCTGACGTTCATCTACTTTCTGTCCTTGCGGATTTGTTGGGCAGAGATTTTTTCATCAGAGTTTGTTGAATAGAATTCAGAAGACCCATAAATTTTGATGGGGGGGTAAAAATTACACATTAGGTTATTTTTGTTAATCTCTAATTGAAATAGAGCACTTCCTTCAATTACGAATATAGGAAATAAGCCATCATCGTACCTGCTACTTATGATCTTGTCATTAGTAGAAATAACAAATTCCTACCACATTGCAGTTATTACTGGTATCTTGAAATAGCATGTACACTAAGTACTGTGTCAGAATTACAGACCATTAGGCCTACTGCTAGACCTTATTATTTAATGCACTAATAAAGAAGGCTATATACTATTGTATCACAGTCTTATTTAGTATTTTGATAACCACAGTTATAGCTGCCATAATGCAACGTATGGGTTCCTAAAAATCACCACACAATGCAAAAACTGCCCAATAAAAACCATACAGTTTATGGGGAAAATGGGATTAGGAGCATAGCCTCAAAACCTTTTTCACTGACACATCTTTAAAAGGACATTTAAATGGTAGGACAGCTTTATGCATGTTAAATAGTTAAGAAATGCACAAATATTGCCATAAATGCGGCACTTTACCCTGGAAGAGCCCTGAAGTTTGCAGGTAACATTGGGAGTCGGAGAGGTTGCAGTCTGTGGCTCACTGGAACGTGGTAGAAGGAGGGTGACTGGATGGAAAGTGGTGGCAGGTGTGGATGTGTTTCATGACACCCCGGGCTGAGGGCTGGTGGGCGTTGGAGGGGTCTGGAAGTAGGGGTGGGTATATTCCTACGTGACCCAGCCCAGTTCACCTAGGTTTCTTGGTTTCTAGGTTCACCTAGAAATTACGCATTAACAAACGCACACAACTCAAGTCATCCTTACATTTATCAGATGAGTTGGAACAAATTCGTGTTTTCAAAACAATTGTCATAGCAGAACCAACTATACTTCAGAATCATCCTTCTGACAGCTTCTACTTGCCCTCATGGCCTCCGGTTTTTCTCTTAACCTCCTCTTTAGGGTTTCGGGTTAATTCCTCAGATGTAATCAGGAGCTCCCTCACTTTTGTCCTCATAGCACCGCTGGGGTGTGTGTGTCAGAGTGCATGTCCCAGCACATGACAGCTGGGAACGTCCATGGGTCTCTGCTCCTGCTTTAGCCCCTTTAGGAGCCTCCATCACTCATCCTGGCCTCCACCCCCTGGTGTAGCGCAGGCCATGCCTGCTACAGAGTATGCTTGGTAAATACCATGAATGGAGCTGGTAGGAGAGTTCAGGAAGAATGCAGAAGGGTGACCACAGGTGCAGACAGAAAAAGTGCTACAGCTTTTCAAGTTTGGTGAAAACTTGGTTTAAGAGAATTTTTGAGCTAGAAAGATCCAGAAGAGAGATCTCATCACAACCATTCTTTTTACAGGAGAGGGAAAGTGATTAAATCTCTTGCTTAACATCCCACAGCTAGAATCAGAAAATCATTTAGTTGGCAAAAATACTGCTTTCAGATGTAATATATTTTCCAATGGATTATTCACTGATTGTAGAGATGTTGGGAAAGCAAAATTTAACTAACAGAAATCTACTTGGCAATGCACTTTGCAAATTCTGCCCCTCTGGTCCTTTGAGTGGAGTATTGCTGGTTACAGAAAAAGTAAATAATTTTGTAAAAAATTCTTCATTTTTGCAGCAGGGAAGCAGGATAAGTTCTGAGCAGCCTGTCTGCTTCCCCAGGATTTTGCCATCTGTCGCTAAAGACAAGGGTCTTAATTGAAAGCCTGTCTCTGCAATAGGCACTCTCACATTGCTGGGGAAGCACAAAGTGCTTCCGTCCTTCTGGCAGGGAACCCGTTGATGTCTAAAACTTGCCCTGGCAGCATCACTTTGGGACTCTCTCATTCACATACAGCTGTGTGTATGTAAAATGGTATATGGACAAGTTTTTCATGGCAGCCTTGCTTTATTTTTATATTATTATTTTAAAAATATTTATTTTTACTTATTCATTTATTTGGCTGCACCAGGTCTTAGTTGTGGCATATGAATTCTTAGTTGCAGCTTGTGGGATCTAGATTCCCCGATGAGGGATCGAACCTAGGCCCCCTGCTTGGGAGCGTGGAGTCTTAGCCACTGGACCACCAGGGAAGTCCCATGGCAGCATTGCTTTATAACAGCCAAAGTTAGGAACTGATCTAAGTGTCCAGCAAGAAGAATCTGAATGAATAGCTGTGGCCTGTCCACCTGATGGAATATTACCCTGAGACAGAATAGGAAGGTCCTAGGTGTGGAGATGTTTCCAGGATGTTCAGTTCAGTCGTTCAGTTGTGTCCGACTCTGCGACCCCATGGACTGTAGCACACCAGACTTCCCTGTCCATCACCAACTCCGAGAGCTTGCTCAAACTCATGTCCATTGAGTTGGTGATGCCATCTAACCATCTCATCCTCTGTCATCCCCTTCTCCTCCTGCCTTCAGTCTTTCCCAGCATCAGGGTCTTTTTCAGGATGTACTAGTGAGTGAAAGGAGACAGGATCCTGAAAGGTTCATGTGGTATTCTACATATGAGGTGGGAACAGGAATCTGTCTATGTATATATGTTCAAACCATGCTCTTTAAAAAACATTAATTTAAAAATAGAGGAAAAAAAGGAATGAGTGAGACAGCACAGCTGCCGCACCACCAGCAGCAGGCCTCCTGTGGGGTGGGGTGGGTTTCAGTTTCAGCCCGAAACTGAGGTCAGAGTTTTGACCCGAACACCGGACTGTTTCCTCATCAGTAGTTGGCAGCTGTTGGGATTACCTGTCAAGGTTCTTAACCTTGTCTGTGGCAGGCTGGATCCCTTTTAGAATCATCTTTTTAATTTTATTTTGGTATCAGTTTTAAAAATTTATTTTTTTGTTTTTGGCTGTGCCGCAAGGCATGGAAGTGTGGAGTCTTAACCACTGGACCACCAGGGAAGTCCCCCCTAGAATCATGAAGTAAAATACATCATATTGTAAAGTACATAGGAAGGCTATCCCAGTAGAGAGCAAAGCAGCGTGTTTAAGAGCCCAGGGGTCTGGAAGCACCGAGAAGAATCCTAATGTGGCTCAAAGGCTGGCCCTGTGGGAAGATGAGGCGGCTGAGCAAGCCCAGGTTCACCACTGGAGTCTACCAGTGTCTTTCCAAGTATCGTCCTCCTCTTCTTTCCATCTTCTTTTTTAATACCTCCCCCAAGCCTGACCATGTTACGCCCTCAGTAGGCACCGTGCTGAATTAAAGCGTTGCTGAGTTGTGGAGTCTTCTTGTGACCCTTGTCCTCACTGCAGGCTCACCGCAGAGTCTATATTAAGGCTGACAGAGAGCCAGTTATATTTGGGCGTTAGCTGACTCCCAGGGTTTAGCCATAACACGCATACGGTAAAGCAAACAGAACATTCCAACTGCAGGCTTAGAGACAGAGGGGCCCCACGCATGAGCAGGAAGTCAGTCCATCTTTGTTGGCTGGCTGGATGATGGTTGTATGAAATTGCTTCATTGTATTTCATTAATTCCTTACGGTCTTTTAAAGGCATTTCTGCTGTATTTGTGTATTGTCCTCCTAAGTATTTTCTTGTTCCATCCTGGGTACTCATTTGGGAATTGTTTTGTAGAATATGGAAGTCTCAGAAGAGTCAGCTGAAAAAAATACCCCTCTCGGTAACTGAAGAAAACAAAAGTTAACCTCAGTGTTCATTGTGATCATGGGTAAGTCACCTTTCCTTATCTCACCTTATATTTATATTTAATAAGTAACTTGGGAATGTTGATAATCTAGAAGCACGGCAATGAGTTTGACCTGTAGTCCTTTCTCTTTTGCCTGACCTATTTATACACACCTTCTAAATTTAATCCAAAAAAATAAATAAATAAATAAATTTAATCAGAGTCAAATGTCAGTTACTTATAAGAGAGATGCAGATCAAAAAATTCTTGTTCTCAGTACCTAGAATTTTAAGCCTAAAGAAGTGAATGCATATAGCTTTCAAACTCCCATGTCAGCATTTCATCCGAATGTCTGTCTGGAGAGAAGTCTTTCCATGGGGTTTTGAGTCTTCTAAAAAAGGCTTATTGACCCAGGAAGCACTTTCTTGATTTGTGTTTCCTCCTATCGAACCTTCATTTCCTATGCCAAGTTTCTTTAGAAGCCAGTTTGATAAGTTAAAATATAAAATCATCTCAGTTGTTTTCCACTTAATCATAAGAACATCTTTTATGATTGTGAACGCACCAAGCATAAGCAGCCCTCTCTCTGTCTTCTTTCTCTTTCCTGAGAAATCTTCATGTTTATAATAGTTCACATGACCTTATGTTGTTGAGAATCAAGACTGTATAGTTCATTTTTTTTTTAGAAGCTGGGAGCTTATCGCACACCATCCAGTGCCCATTGATTTTGATTTGATTAACTCTGTTTCCTTCCCACAGAAGCTGATTTCTCATCCATGTGGAAGGCAGGAAGCAGACATCCATACCTAATACTTAGCCTTGAAAACAAAAAGAGGATGGTAATCCTTTGTAAGCAACATCTAATACCAAAGGGGAGCTGAAACCGAAAGTTAATTTTTAAACATCTGTATCTTGTTTGTCTTCAGGTTAGCCATTTTCATGTGGAAGAAATATTTTTCATGTGGAAGAAATGGGACCTAATTGTATATTACATGTAATATGCCACCTTGGAATTTATGCTAACAGAGAAAAAGCCTTCTCTATAAAGATGCTGACTCTGGTTAAATACTCCAGAAGCTCTTTAAAAGTGTGAAACATCAAATAGAGAATCCATGCATAAAAAATGCTGTTTTAGCCATCTGATTTTTTTAAACCTGTACAAACATTTACATTATAGCCAGTAGCTTATCGGCGTCAGCTCCAAATATATGAGAAATAGTGTTCCCTTGTAGTTTTAGCCCTGAACTTGGCTGTGTAAATAGCCATAAAGTGATATGATATAAAACCTTTTTAACTGCAAACTATCTCTTGGGTTCCTGACAGTTGAGGTCCTTCTGTCCCAAAAGCTGAGCAGAGCTCCCTCTTGTCTGGATCAGTAGTAGTCCCATCAACTTATACAAACCGAAGCTCGCTGGAAGATCAAGTTTTATGTGCATTTTTTTTTAAATCCTTGAAGACTGAAACTTCTGTTTTAACCTGTAAAGTAATTTAATTTTTTTAAAAATATGATGATCAGCTTCAGTCAATAAAAAATATTTTTAATAATAAAAATAGTTTTTTGGGGTTTCTTTTTCTGACACAGAAGCGAAATAAGGAAGGTTACTCTCCTGAAACCAAACCTGGCAAGTTAATTTCCTGAGGAATGGGAATGCAGTTTTTTTAAGCATTGCCGATATCAAAGTTCTATTGTGCTGTATCAATGCCCCTTTGTTAAAAGGTTTCAGTGCTACTTCAGAGATGATTTTCATGAGAGTGGAGGAGCCACCCCATTTAGCCTTTTTAATGAGGGTGCTGAAAAGAGAAATTGGGTGAAGTTTGGCTATGTTCTTTATAAACGCTTGCTTTCTTCCCAGGCTAGGCTGGTTTATACCGGGCAAAACTGAGAAAGGTGCTGTGTATAGTCGATTGTGAACCATTGCCTCCAAGTTAGAAACCCAAAATGTCCCTGGAGAGGCCGACTTTCTGTCTGAGAAACAAAATATTAAATTTTCTCCTTCTCTTCATGATAGGTTCACAGCTGCACATCAACTTACCTAGTGAAAAGAGAGAACACTGATGAGATGCTAAGAACAATTTCAGGGACCTGAAGGATTTGAAAAAAGTCCAGTTGTTTTGTAACTAAATGTCTTTTAGCTCATAGAGTTATAGTATCTACCCATACCTATTCTTACCCATCCACATTCTTGTGTATTACAGTACATGATTTCAAAAATGGAAACCTTAGTATTATCAATTTATCTCTCTCAACCCTAGTTATTTAAGTCCATAAGCAATTTCTGTGAAAGAGAGGCAGCCTTTGGTTACAAGATAAAACTAGATTTCAGCCTTTATATTTTGTCATCAATATATTTCATCTTGAGAGGGGAATTCCCTGGCAGTCCAGCGGGTAGGACTCTGTTTTCACTGCCAAGGGTGAGGGTTTGATTCCTGCTTGGGGAAGTGGTTTTTCTGGTAGTCATGTATGGATGTGAGAGTTGGACTATAAAAAAAAAGCTGAGCGCTGAAGAATTGAAGATTTTCAACTGTGGTGTTGGAGAAGACTCTTGAGAGTCCTTTGGACTACAAGGAGATCAAACCAGTCAATCCTAGATGAAATCAGTTCTGAATATGCATTGGCAGGACTGATGCTGAAGCTGAAATTCCAATATTTTGGCCATGTGATGCGAAGAACTGACTCATTTGAAAAGACCCTGTTGCTGGGAAAGATAGAAGGCAGAAGGAAAGTGGGACGACAGAGGATGAGATAGTTGGATGGCATCACCAACTCGATGGACTTGAGTTTGAGCAAGCTCCAGGAGTTGGTGATGGACAGGGAAGCCTGGCGTGCTGCAGTCCATGGGGTCACAAAGTCGAACACGACTGAGCAACTGAACTGAACTGGGGAAGTAGGATCCCATAGGCCATGCAGAGTGGCCAAAAAAGGAGGCAACTGAATTGTACTATAATTTGCCTGCCAGAAATTATCTCAGCCTTCAAAATAGACTGATGGAAGTGTATTTTTAGAGTTTGTGAACGGATCTATTAAATACAAATAACCCAAAATAAAGAAATTCTGAATAAAGATAATACTGAAATTCTGAATACGAGATAATACTTAACAGTTTTACCTAAAAACTGCTAATAAAATGCAAAGGATTGAGGGTCACTATGGGGTAAGCTTGGTTTATTTCAGGAAACGTGGCTGAGGTTTAGAACCTTGTGTGTGTGTTAATCACTCAGTCGTGTCTGACTCCTTGTGACAATATAGACTATAGCCCACCAGGCCCCTCTGTCCATGGGATTTTCCAAGCAAGAATACTGGAGTGGGTGGTCATTTCCTTCTCCAGGGGATCTTCCCGACCCAGAGATTGAACCTGGTTCTTCATTCGCAGGCAGGTTCTTTACCATCTAAGCCACAAGGGAAGCCCCAGAACTTTGTGTATACCATTGATCCTGGGGTTGTTCTTGGTGACCTTGACCTGAGATTTTTCTTCTCTGGTTAGATACCAGTAGCTAAAGTGGCTGTTTCAAAGCCATGCATTTTTGTTTCTCTTGAGCCGTGTGATGACAATTCTGTTGGGGTCCATTTCAAAAAGGTTCATCATTCTGGGCCAAACAGAATCATCATAGTAACCACTTCATACGTGATATAGAACAATGAATACAATCAGATTACGAAACCAGACACATTAATCAGAACCACAGCTGACAAGGTAGGTTAAAAACCAGAATGGTCTTTGAGAGAACTTCATCAAATGAGGGCACATTAGTCAGTCCTGTAAATGATGATTTCTGGGTCCTCAGCCAAATGCACGCTTAAGAGGTCTAGCAAAGAGACAAAATAATTTGAGCTCACATTAAATATTGTTTTGCTGGCCACTGCAGACACAACAGGGAGCAAAGCAGACTCAATCTTTGTTTACAGTCTAGTGGAGGTTGTTTAGTTGTTAAGTCATGTCCAGCTCTTGTGTGACCCCATGGACTGTAGCCCCCCAGGATCCTCTGTCCCTGGGATTTCCAGGCAAGAATACTGGAATGGGTTGCCATTTCCTTCTTCAGGGGACCTTCCTGACTCAGGGAGCAAACCCATGTCTCCTGATTTGGCAGATGGGTTCTTTACCACTGAGCCACCAGGGATGCCCATCTAGTGGGAGAGACAGATCTTAATCAAATAATCGCAAATAGGTTGTGAAAAACTGGTAAGGGCTACGAAAAATAAAGCTTTGAGCTACTGTGTCAGCATACAATAGGGGCATAGGTCAAGCGTGGAGGGTTCAGGGAAGGCTTCCCTGAGGAAGTGATATCTGAACTAAGCCTAAAGATGAGTAGATGCTGACTGGCAAACAGGAAGGAAAAGAGCATTCCAGATAAATGGTAACAGCATGTGCAAAGGCCCTGAGATAGAAAGGAGCGCAATACATTTTCTGACCTGATGGACTAGGATGGAGCAAGATGAGGCAGGAAAGAGAGGCTGGGACACCAGATCAGACACATGTCAGTGAGGCAGTGTGGGAATTGCAGCGCCATCACTTGGTAATTCCAATGATGTAAACTCTACTGTTTGTTTTTTTGGTTTTCCTTGTGAGTGAGTGAAGTCACTCAGTCATGTCTGACTCTTTGCGATCCCATGGACTGTAGCCCACCAAGCTTCTCCACCCATGGGATTCTCCAGGCAAGAATACTGGAGTGGGTTGCCATTTCCTTCTCCAGGGGATCTGCCCAATCCAGGGATTGAACCCAGGTCTCCCACATTGCAGGCAGACGCTTTAAACTCTGAGCCACCAGAGCCTTGTAATCAGGTCTAAGTTATCCAGTTATCCTAAATGCTCCTAAATATCTAATATCCTAAATGCTTTGCCCTTGTAATGGCCCAGGGGCAGCATTAAACAGCACTGGAGATATGCAACAAAAAGCAGAATCTCAGCCAAATAGTGACAGCCAGTTTTCGAATCAGGTCTCCTGCCTGAAGGGGTTCTCACGAGGGACCTGACAAATTGAGGGTGGGGAAGATTGTGTCCTTGTGTCCGTAGGAATGCTCTTTCATAAAACTCAGCCATATGTTGATGTGCCAAATTACGGGGGACTCTGTATTTACTTTTTCAGCTCCTTCATTCCACACACATTTTTGCTGGATGTTACTAAGCACCACCAGGATAAAACTGAGTAAGGCAGGGAACCCCCTGGTGGTCCAGTGATCAGGGAACTCAGATTGTACAGTCTCTACTGTGTAACCAAAAATTACTAAAAAAAAAAAAGTAAGACAGGGTGGTCCTTGCCCTCCAGCTGCTCAAATATCTTTCTTACAAACAGATCAATCATAATTCATTAGAGATGTCTTTAACAAAGTACTCTGGGATCCCAACAGTATTGAGCACCACTTCTGGCGCAGTTATCAACCCTTTATTATTGATAGGAATGGTAGTTGGTTGCTGACCTTAAGTCCCTGTGGCAGACATTGCTTTTTTGTTTTTTTTTAATTTATTTTTTGGCTGTGCCACGTGGCGCATGGGATCTTAGTTCCCTGACCAGGGATTGAACACACGCCCCCTGCATTAGGAGCTCAGGGTCTTAACCACTAGGCATCCAGGGAAGTCCCAAGTCCCTGTGGCAGACATTCTAAACCCAGAAGGGGTGTTGCCTGGTTTAAAAGAAGATGCATGAAGGTCACATAATACGTGCTTTTGTTGAATGTGGAAAAAGGTGTTTGAGAAACAGCTGGTCTGGAGCCTGCAAATCCCTTTCCTGCAGGCCTTCTTTCCCCACAGCTATTGACTAGGGGCTGAGGGTTAAAATGAAATAATACACACAAAGGGTTTTACCTAGTGCCTAGCAAATACTAAGCATTCAGTAAATATTAGCTGTGCTTAGTCGCTCAGTTATGTCCTATTGTTTGGAACCCCATGGTCTGCAGCCCGCCAGGCTCCTCTGCCCATGGGGATTCTCCAGGTGAGACTCCTGGAGTGGGTTGCCACGCCCTTCTTCAGGGTACCTTCCCAACCCTGGGATGGAACCCAGGTTTCCTGCATTGCAGGCAGTTTCTTCACTGTCTGAACCAACAGGGAAGCCCAAATATTAGCTATTGTTATTTTATTGTAAAGAAGATTTTTGGCGATTAGAATTAGATTAAAGTGGGGTTATTTCCTCTTTATAAGGGAGTAAGAGGAAAGCCTTGTTAAATACATCTTTCAAGTTCCCAGTGTCAGCTCCGGGACTAGACAGTGAGGAACCAGTGAGGTTACAGAAGGGGTCCAGCAAACAACATTCAGGGTTATGTAGGTGTCACCTTCCCACTTCAAGGAGTGTCCTTAGTTTTGGGTGATTTCACACCTATACTCTGAGAGGAAAGCTGAGGCCAGCAGAAACAAAATAACCATTTGAGAGCTACCTGTGATTTAAAAAGAAAAAAAAAAACTTTAATTTTGTGACTGGTAATTTTAGAAGCAAACCAGTAATAATATTTAAAAAGAAAAGAAAAAAAAAGACTCACATCACCTCCTGTGGCATCTGCTGCATGCTGTCTGACGGCCCAGCTCTGGGTTGGTCCAGAGCTGTCTCCAGGCTGTCCCAGCCCTGCCTCTCTCGGTCAGGTTCTCAGCTCTAGGAGGGTCTCTGAAAAGTCATCCCACAGTCCCGCGTTGATTACAGCTGCAGTTACGTTACACTTGGGCTTCCCAGCTGGCGCTAGTGATAAAGAACACTCCTGCCAATGCAGGAGAAGTAAGAGACAGCGGTTCTATCCCTGGGTCTGGAAGATCCCCTGGAACAGGGCATGGCAACCCACTCCAGTATTCTTGCCTGGAGAATCCCATGGAGAAAGGAGCCTAATGGGCTTCAGTCCATAGGGTCCTGCAGAGTCGGACAGGACAGAGCGTGCACACATGCAGTTACATTAGAGATGCACAGAGTGGACAGCCCAATTTTATGTCTTTGACACACAAAGAGAGTCCCTTGGACTGCAAGGAGATCCAACCAGTCCATCCTAAAGGAAATCAGTCCTGAGTATTCATTGAAAGGACTGATGCTGAAACTGAAACTCCGGTAATTTGTGCACCTGATGCTAAGAGCTGACTCATTTGAAAAGACCCTGATGCTGGGAAAGATTGAGGGTGGGAGGAGAAGGAGATGACAGAGGATGAGATGGTTGGATGGCATCACCGACATAATGGACATGAGTTTGAGTAAACTCCGGGAGTTGGTGAAGGACAGGGTGGCCTGGCGTGCTGCAGTCCATGAGGTCGCAGAGTCGGAGACGACTGAGCGACTGAACTGAACTGACACGTAAAAGTAATAGAGGCCTGTTTAAAATGAAAGAAAAAGTGTCTAGATGTGCTCCCCTTGGTCAAGTTTCATTGAGGCCAGGTTTTCTCCAGTTAACCAGATCTTGGCCTGGTGTGGACAGGGCTCAGTGAGTCGGGGCGGAGTCTGTGTGTGTAGACGGAGGAGAGACGGGTGTTTCCGCTCGCACACGTGAGGCGTGGAGGGGCTGGGGGCCCCCCTGGCCGCAGCCTGTGCCAGCCACCCCACCAGGGCCGGGCCGGGGGCGGGCCGGGGGCGGGGCGATAGTAAAGCTCCTCCCCCAAAGGGCGGGCGTTGCCGTGCGGCGGGCGGCCTCGCGGTGCCTAGGCTTGGGCGGCCGGCCTGGGTCGCTCAGTCGCGCGGAGCCCGGCCAGGGATCGCAGGCGGCGGCAGGATGAACAGCATCAAGAACGTGCCTGCGCGGGTGCTGAACCGCAGGCCTGGCCACAGCCTGGAGGCCGAGCGCGAGCAGTTCGACAAGACCCAGGCGAGCGGCGGGGCTGCGGGCGGGCGGGCTGGCGGACGGCGCCTTCTCCCCTTCCCCTCACACACGTCCCTCGAGCCCGGCCTGCGCCCGTCCCCTTGGCGCCCCAGGCCCCTCGCTCCCGGCCGCCTGGGTTCCCTTGGCTGCATCTCGGTCACGGCCACCCCTGCTCCCCGGCCTCCGCCGGCCCGGGCGCAGGTGAACCGGAAGCGCGCGCCGGCGCCCGGGCCGGAGGCAGCGCGGGGGGCTGGGGTGGCCGGGACTGAGATGCCGCCGGGGACTGAGATGCAACTGAGGGGCCCAGGTGGCCCGGGAACCGGCCAGGTGTTCAGGGACTGAGATGCGGTCGGGGGCCGAGATGGCCAGGGGACAGCGGTGTCCAGGGACCGAGAGGCGGCCGGGGACCTCGGGTGCCCAGGGACCGAGAGGTGGCTGGAGACCTCAGATGGCCAGGGCACCAAAGTGTCCAGGGACTGAGGCGGCCGGGGACCGATGTGGTCGGGAGCCGAGGTGGTGGAAAGGGATCCAGCTGGAGGGGGCCGAGACACCGCGGTGGGCCAGGTAGGTCAAGGTACGTTCTGGGCCCGGGTGCGTCCAGCCCGGGTTGGCCCGAGTGGACTTATCCACCCTGGCCGCGCAGCGCCGCCCCCTCCCGGGCTCCGGCCACCTTTTTCCACGCCTTAAAAGAATGCCCTCTCTTCGGAGAAGCAATGCATTTCCTTCAAGGAAACTCAGTGCTTCCTTTCCTCCTGAGTTGTTTTCCAGGGCCTCACAATATCTTATTATCTGCTGGGTGAAAAGTTTCACGTATGTAGCCAGACTTGTTTGCTCGAGCCATTGGCCCACATATAAACAGGTTCACACCCCCTTATTAAATGCCGGCGCCGGACAGAAACTTCCTAGGGTTCCCTTCCTGCACTTCCCACGCTCAGGCATCTCTTCCTCAGGGTGGCCTGTCCTGGGAAGGTTATTTTAAAAATGAAACAATGACAGGGGGTGTGTATTTGTCCGTGTGTTCCTGCTGAGACCACACTGATGAGGGCGTTGGTGTTTCTGGTTTTCTGTTCCTTTTTATTTTGCAAACACTGAGGTGGTGTTCTGCCTGGGTGGGGGTGAGAGGAGCTTACTTGTTTATTTGCTAGAGTAAGTCAACCAGGACTGACACAACAGAAAGCTTTTCTTTAGAAATCAGCGGTGGACTTGCCTGGCGGTCCAGTGGTTAAGACTGTGCCCCGCAGGCAGGGGGGCAGGGGTTCCATCCCTGGTTGGAGGACTAAGATCCTCCAAGAGTAGGCCAGAAAAAGAAAGGAGCTAAAAGGACCGAACTGACCCCTGTCTGAAGCCAGGTGGTGACATTTGTGTCTGCCATTATTAGTAAGGTTCTCCCAGTCTCTCCCTATAGGAGCAACAACTTCTGAGGTGTCTTTCAGATCAAGTTAGTACATGCAGCCTACGACAACTTTCGCTTTGAAGTAAGAGGAAATGCAGAGGAAACAGCTAACCTTTGTGCTTGAGATTAACCAGGAAAATGATAATAAAACCTTGGCTCTAGGAAAGCCTAGTGCTGAACCAACCTAGCCACAAATTATTGATTTATCCTTGTGATCATCACCATCCAGCCCCTGGTATATTTTCAGCCCAGATAGTCCATCATAAAAACAAATGTGGCATTTAATTTAAAGTCATTAATGTATAATTAACTGTGCCAGGAACTTTCAGAAGGATGGGGAGAAAAATTTAATTGGCAGAGAGAATCTGGATGTTGTCAGATGTTATTCATTCTCTGATTTTTAGTTTCTTTCACGCTTTTGAGAAGGTATAGAGAGGCCGGATTGCTACATAGAGGAGATGAAATTAAAGGGCCGAGTTCATTGATCTTACTCTTAAATTGTGATAAATCAAGGGCAAGCTTCCCGAATGTCAAAGAGAATCCCTGATACAGCACCGTATATTTTGATGGTTGGTTTGGTAAACAAGAGGGTGTTTTGGTCTTGCTGCTTGGTTTTTTCTCAGAGGCCGAGAGGGTTACTTATCATGAATAATTCTTTCTAATAGGTGAATCTCATAGGCTTTACCCATTCCAGGGCTCTTTTTTTTTTTTCTAGAAAGATGGAGTTCAGGTTCACTGTCTAGATTTGTCTTCAGAATGAGTTACTGAGAGATGCAGGAATAAGGTTTTGTGCACGGTTAATATTTAATTAGATCGCTCCCAGAAATATCTAGTGAGCTGCTAGCCAGGCCCCATTGGAGGAAAGGACACAGAGAGCCGAAGCTGCTGCTTACAGGTCTCCTTCTGAACAGAAAATAGTGCATCCAGCCCTCGGACACTCCTTGCCTTCAGAATGCACTGTCCAGGTCTCCTCGTTGACCACAGTACCCTGTAGAGCAGAGGGGCATTTTGGCTTCCGTAGAACACATGTCCCCACTGTCCTGCCAGCCTCGCTATTCCTCCTGGGCTTATGGGTCAAGAAGAGGAAAAATGTGACTGACCACACCCTGTTTTGCAAAAGGGTTTCTAACCCCGCCCGGGTCAGGAAAGTGGAGGGAGGGCAGTCCCTGCATCCTTCACGTTGCGGGTACTCGTGGTTGTTATGTGATGTCAGTGTGTGAGTGCCTGTATATTAATCCCCAGGGCGCCGTGCAGAAAGCTGGTCTATTGTTCCCCAAGACTTTATGGTCCCTTTGGTGATAAAGCCCCTTTTTAAAATGGAAGTGACAAAACTGTATTGGCGTTTTGTTGTTGTAGTATTCTGAATGCAGAATACTGTGGAATACAGCATCCCCGTGTTCTGAACATGAAAATCACCTGTATTGTTTCAAAGGCGGTGCAATATCACCTAAAGTCGGTGCACCTGTGTCCCTGGGCAAGGTGCTTAACTCCTGTTTCCTGGTCTGTGAAAATAGAGATAATTCCATCTACTTCCTTGGGCTGTTTCAAGGTCTAGAAACGATGGGGTGGGCTAAAGAGGCTCCCTCCCCGCCCCACACCAAAGATGTCCATGTCCTAATTCCTGGAACCTGTGAATATCTTAGCAGTCCTGGGTAAGAAAATGCTAATCAGAGGACCTTAATAATAGGGGGCATGGCCTGGGTTAGCCAGGTGGTCCCAGTGTAATTACAGGACCTTTAAATGTGGAAGAGGTCACAGGGAGGTCAGGGTGATGTGTGGTGAGGGGGACGCCATGGGACATTGCTGGCTTTAAAGCTGAAGGAATGTGAGTGTCCTCTAGAAGCTGAAAAAGGCCAAGAAATGGGTTTTTTCACAGAACTTCTAGAAAGAAGCACAGCACTGCAAGCACCTTGATTTCAGCCCCTAAGATCTATTTTGGACTTCTAACCTCCAGAACTGTAAGATGATACGTTTGTGTTGTTTTAAACCACTGAGCCCACTGTGGTCATTTGTTAACAGGAGTGATAGGCAGCGAACACCATCAGCACACAAAACATGTAGTATGGAGCTCTGAAAGTGGTCAGCGATAGCCTTCTTTCTCCCTGCCCCCACTTCCCCAGAAAGCTTACAATTTGAGAACTATTTCAGACCTTCCACTAGAGAGGAGACCCATCTTTGAGGCCTAGCATGGGTGACGGCTCAGCAGATGGGAGGCCTAGAAATGCTAAACCCCAGCTTGTTTTCTTCCTTGTCTATGAGCGCGTTGGCTATCTGGGCCTCTGTTTCCCGTGCAGGAAATGGAATTAGAGCCCAACAGCTTCTTTAAGGTCAGGACGAGAGAGGGGCCCCACTGCTCAGTGAGCCGCGCTGGGTGGGGAAGAAGAACATCACACCTGGGTGGGAGGGTCAGGAGTTCGGGGCTTCTGGCTTGTCCAATAGAGACAGAATAGCCACCTGTATCATTTTTAGATTACTTAGCCACCTAAAGACATAAACAGGTGAAATTCATTTTCATCGTATATTTTATTTAGCCCAGTGTATCCAAACTATGGAGGTCAGCAGTAAAGAATCTGCCTGCAATGCAGGGGGTGAGGGAGCGATCCCTGGGTCAGGAAGATCCCCTGGAGAAGGGAATGAGAGCCCACTCCAGAACTCGTGCCTGGATAATCCCATGGACAGAGAAGAATGGCGGGCTGCAGTCCATGGGGGCCACAAAGAGTCAGACATGCCTGAGCACGCACATCCAAAATATAACGATCCCAACACGTAATCACTGTGGAAATTATGAATGGGGTATTTTACATTCTTTTCCTCCTACTGAGTCTTCAGACTCATTTTGTGTTTGATTCAGCACATCTCAATTTGGGCTCACATTTCGGGCACTCAGTAACGTGGCCGGCAGCTGCTGGATTGGTTGACCAGGTGTTAGAATCATCTGGGGGTGTTTTCACACTTGTCAGTGTCTAAATCCTGGTGATTGGGAGTGATTTGACTTGGATTGGAGTCCTGGGCACATGGTCTATTAAAGTTCCCTAGCCAGGAATTCTGTAGAACCTCAGTATCAAAGGCAAGCCCCAGCACACGGACAGGTGTTTGGGCACTTCACTTGAGTTTCTGGCTTGAAGGCCGTTCCCACATTGGCAGTAGTCTTTTGGACTTCCGATTTCCTCTGTCCTGACTTGCCGACCCTTGACTGTCATCACCCGTCTGTGCTGGGCAGGCAGACTTACACACTCTCCCTTTTAAAAAACACTTTATAGTTGATTTACAATGTCTAATTTCTGTTGTACAGCCAAGTGACTCAGTTATACATATACATATAGTCTTTTCACATTCTTCTCCACTGTGGTTTATCGCGGGTATGTAGTTCCCTATGCTATAGGGTAGGACCTTGTTGCTCATCCATCCTGTGTGTACTAGTTTGCATCTGCTAACCCCAATCTCCGAGTCCTTCCCTCCCCTGGCCACCCACCCCCTTGGCAATCACAAATCTGTTCTCTACGTTGTAAGTCTGTCTTTGGTGTGTCGCTGAGTTCACTTAGGCCATATTTAGATTCCACGTATAAGTGACATCATAGGGCCTTACTCTTTCTGACTCATCTCGCTTAGTGTGATCATTTCTGGGTCTATCCGTGTTGCTGCGAATGGTGTGATGCGTTCTTTCAGTGGCTGTGTTACATCCCATTGTGTATAGGTACCGCATCTTTATCGGTCCACCTGTTGATGGATAGGTTGTTTCCATGCCTGGGCTGTTGTAAGTAATTATACATGCTCCCCTTCTGTCTTTGGTATTCCTTATAGATACTGTGGTATTACAACACTGTACGTCACCAACCACTTTCTGGGCCTCATTTAAATGTTTATTTAGAAAAAGTTCCCCCACCTCCGAGTCTGGGAGGAAACCTCAACCATATGGTGGAAGTCAGAAAGCCCCCAGTTCCACCCACATCTGTCGGCTCCTGGAAGGCTGGGGCAAGGAAAGGGGCCTGGCACCCAGTGCAGGCTGGTTGAAAGGCTAACGAGAGGTGAGCCCGAGGTTTTCTGAAAAGGAAGGGAGAACCAACCCGGCTCATAACCCCCACGGGATGCTGCCCACAAAGCCACACCTGAACTGCCCTAGCAGCAGTGGCCTTCCTCCCCGGCCCCCAGGGGTGGGCCAGCTGGGGTGGGTAGGGGGTGGCGAGCCGTGCCCTTCCTTCCAATGATGCTGCTGTTTCACGCCCCTGAGACACCCTTCACCTGGTCCTGCCCCATCAGCCTGCTTGGTGATGCTCAGGACAGCTGCTGACTTCCGGGTTCCTGTGGTTTCCCCCCAGAATCCCCCTGGGCTGCCCACGTGTCTAGTGACCTCTTGGTCCAGGCTGGGGTGAGGCTGCGGCTGCTCATCCTTCCCCTCCCTCTTCCCACCTTTGCTGTGCGTTTGTCCCATGACACGTTCACGAGGGACCACTGACTGTCTGTTGGCTTGGTTCCGGTGCCCTGAGATGTGTCTCCTCCGAGGGTGTTCACTTTGGTGAAGGAGGTGGGAGATGGACAGGGGGGCTGTGGCAGAGCTATCTGAGAGTGGGGCTCTGTGCCTCAGTTACCCCATCTGCAAAATGGAGCTAATCCTAGCGCCCGAGTCATGGTGTAGGTATGAGGATTTGCGGGATGCCCCAGCGCCTCGTGCAGAGCCGGTGCTGGACCAAGCAGCTGTTGGCCGTTAGGCTGTGCATTGGAACGCAGGCTGGACCAAAGAAATAGAAGTAGCGCCCTCCTGGCTTCTGTCCCTGTGTCCCCAGGTGAGCCTCTGTAAGTGGGGAACTGGGGCGGTCTGTGAGGGCTGCCACGGGAAGGTAGGGAGCCACGTGCTCCTGGCAGGGCGATCCTGCAGTGCCACCTTCTCAGGTATGGAAGGCCCTGTTCCTGGGTGACGCTGTCCCCTGGAAGATGCCCCGGGGGACGCTCCAGAGAGGTCGGGGGAGGCCAGCTGGGACTTCTTGGCAGAAAGGCCTGCCCTCCTGACCTTGCCCCCAGGTCAGCGTCCCATTTGTGAATGAAACCCGCCTGGGCACTGAGTCCTGCTGCGCAAGGTGGAAACTTTGGAATCGAGTCTAGGCCTGCTTGGCTGGTTGGGGCGGGGGGGGGGGGTGGGGGGTGCGGAGGGAAACCCAGCCAGCTAACCTGAGCCGGGTCCCAGAGAGTGTTTGCCAGGAGCGCCTCTGCCAGCCAGGCTGACAGCAATACCCTTCCCCCGCTCCACCTGGCTCCAGGGTGGACTCAAATATCACCTTGCTTGCAAAGCCTTCCTGTGCTGCCCTAGTTCTCGCGATGCTATCCCCACTTGCTTCCCGTCTCCCGAAACCCTGCAGCCAAACCAGCAGGACTGGGCGGACCTGAGGCTGGGTGTATGTTTGGATCCAGAGTCACTCGAAGAGGAGAGATCGCATTGCCTCCCCCCAGGGCCCTCAGGCAGGACACCCTTGACTCCTAATGTGTCCTGGCACCCAGGAGTGCCCAGCACGGGACCCGTTCGGCGAGTATGCGCCGAATGGATGGGTGCCCTGGGGACCCGTGGGTCTCCCTTCTTTGATGCTGCTGCTCGGTGAAGCCTAAAAGGCCCTGGCACCCACTGCGGGGAAAGACGGAGCCCTTGGAGCAAAGTTTGGTAGAGGCGGGGTTGTTTTTCCTCCTGCTGAAACAAACACAATCTCAAATTGCAATAGGTTCTCCCGCCAGCGAGTGACTCAGCCCCCCAGCTTGTGGGCCAGACAGGTCTGGGGAGTGATGTCAGCAGGGCCCAGGAAGGAACCTGCCCCGGGGCTGGCTCCCTGTCCATCCTGGAGGTGGGACTCGGGCCACATCCTCCTGTACCACTTCCTCCTCATGTGTCACCTGCAGAGCCCGGGGTGGTGGGGGGGAGGTGGCAGTGCCCACCCCCGCTGAGCCCCTTCCTGGGGTATGGGAGGAGCCCGCCTGGGGCTCAGGCCCTCCCCTCCCCTCCCCCATCCAGTTTCATAAGGTCAAATGATTAAGGGGCCCAGACCAAGCAGGGACTGGGGGCGGGAATGGAGGGAAAAGACGGTTGAATGGGCAGGACGGTGTTGCTCCACCGACTTCCCATCTGCTAAAATGACCAAGCTGCCGACCTCTGACCCCGAGTTCCCACCGCTTTGCCTGTGACAACATCCAACCGCCTCTCCGGCTACAGAAATCCTGTTTGCTTTCATCAATGGCCATTGAGGTGGCAAAAGCATTTGAATGCGGTCTCTCTTTGCTCTTTGGAAACACTGAAGCAGGATAACCCACCTCTGCCAGCCCCCGTGCCCTGGCTCTTTGAAGGATGTTTGGTCCCTGCCAAGTGCCACCATGAAGCGTCAAGATAACAGGACAAGGAAGATTAAGTCTGATTCATTTCAGGGTTGGTTTTAAAAATAGAAATGGTTTTATAGTTGCCTTTGGTATTTAGTGGTTAAATCATTAGCTGGGGAAAGAGGCATACACACTACCTTGAATTTAACCAGCACTTACTTTTGAAAGAGCTTTTGTTCATTCAAGTTTACACTCTTTCACTCATCCAATAAAGATTTATTGACCTCAAGTTTGAGGACTAGAGATACAGCAGGGAGCAAGACCAACCAGGTTCCTCATGCCAAGTTCAAGTTCAGGGGTGGGAGGTAGAATAAATGGTAAACATATGGTTTCAGAGAATAAATATCCTGGGTGAAAGTAACCGAGAGAGTGCTATCTGTGCGGAGGAGGGGGCTGCTCTAGAGAGGGGGGTTGGAGGAAAATTCCTAGGAGGAGCGTCTTAGATCAGAGCAGGGTGACCCCAGAAGCACCGCTGGGCCGGGGGTGGGACCAGACTTGCCCTGTTTGAGGACCAGAAGGAAGGCAGTGTGGCTGGAACAAAGCAAGATGTCCCACCCCTCCCATGAAGATGTCCTGCATCTTCAAATGTGTTTGTGTCCTCGAAGACCCAAGGGTTTTTTATTCTTCTCAGATGGGAAAGGGGAGGTTTCTAAAGTGGAGGTTCCCCAGTGAGTCGGTGTGCATGGGCCTGGGGTCTCCGGGCCAGGGTGCTGCGGGTGGCCGTGGTGGAGCCGGGCGAGCTGACCTGTATTTGTCCCCTTTCACGTGGGCTCCTGGGGAAGGGGTCTCCCTGAGTCTGTATTCCTCTGCTGTGCAGAGCCCCCCACAGCCTGGCTGGGAGGTCAGACCTCACAGAGAACAGTCAGGGCTGCAGCCTCTGTGGTCACTGGGCTCTGACCCCTCGCTGGGGTTTCCAGAACGGTGGCTCTGTGAGCTGTTGCGTGCCCCCTCTGCCTGGTGTGCAGTCCCATGGCGCCGGGGCGGGTGGGGGGGCTCGACTTCTGTCTCGAGTCCACAGCAGGTGCCCACGTGGCAAGCCTCTGGGGAATATCACCTGTGGGGTCTACTCCCCAACCCCCGCCCCGCCTCACCGGGTGCCCTCTCCTGACCACACAGAGATGCTCCCTCAGTGTTCCTTGGGGTCACCCGTCCAGGGCCAAGTGTGCCCAGAGGCTCTGTCCACCCTGGTCCTGGGGTTGTCGCCCTGGGCTTGACTCCCAGGCCTCTGCTGGCACCAGACAGGGTTTTATTTGATAAACAAGAACAAGACTGTTCCTGGAAGCAGGGCAGGTGTTTCCTGGGGTCCCACAGACCCAACGGAGCCCATATAAGAGGTCCCCAGCCCCACAGTCAGGAGCCGGCCCAGGAGGAGCCGGAGGGAGCCAAAATGAAGGCCTTGGTCAGGCAGCCTTCCTTGCCTGCAGGAATGGGGAGCCTTGGGGGACCCCCCCCCACCCGGAGCTCCTTGCCCCCACCCAGTTGCTGTTATTCCCTGTGGTTTACACAAATCCCGGATCCAGAATCCGCATCATAACTTGGGGTCAGGCCAGGTCCTCCCTGGGCGACAGCAGGTCCTGGGGAGCTGGGTCCCCGCATTGGGACGGAGGGGCCAGAAGGACGTGCGGGCCCCCAGCCCCTCCTGCGGTGAGACCCAGGACCAGCAGTGTCTAAGGGGACCGTCTGCAGAGCCAGCAGCCTGGGTCCCAGAGCTGCCTGGCCACCCTGGGGACTGCTTGCCCTGGATTAGCAGGGAGGGGCACAGGAGGCTTGTCTGGGGGGACGGTGCCTGGAGTGGTGCCCAGTGGGGCGTGGGTGCTGGGGCTGCGTTTCCTCATTATGACCTTGAGCAAGTGACTTAAACTTCTCGAGCTCTGATTTCTTCATCCACCTGCTTCCAGGGTTACTCAGGAGACTAAATGAGATAATGCTGGTGAGCACTCTGCACGGGGCCTGGCACATGGCTGAACTTGATAAAAGTAATTTTATTAGTCATTTATTGAGGCCAGCTCGCTGGCCCTTCGGCATGAAGTATGCCTCCTGCAAGCTTCCCCGGGGCCAGCGATTCCAAGTGCATCTCCAGAGCCTGCTGGAGGCCTCCCAGCCCTCAGCCTGGTCCCCGCTGTCCAGAGGGGCCGACCCCTTGATGCGAGGTGGTCCCTGGGCCTACGCTTGGAGTTCTCCAGCAGAGAAGGAGCAGCCATGGTATGAATGCTTGGGATGTGGTGTAATCACCCAGCCTCAGGGTCCAAGAAGCATACCTCTGCCTGCCCTCCCCTGTCTCTGCAGACCCCCCTCAGCTCCTTCCCCCAGAGTCCCCCTACCACCCCCCGGCATATCTGGGGGTCTCACAGACCCACCATTCCTGCTCTTGTCCTGCTCTCCCACCCTGGTTCAGAAGTGGGCACAGCTGCTCCCTGCCCCACCCCGTCCCCAGCCACTCAAAGGCTGAGTGGGAAGTAAGATAAACAGACCCCCAGGACGGTCGCCACCTGCCCCTTGCCACTCCCCCCGCCTCCCTGGACCCTCTCTCCAGTTTGGGCTCTTCTATCTCCATACCCAGTGAAAAAGTGAAAGTGTTAGTCACTCAGTCATGGCCAACTCTTTGCGACCCCATGGACTGTATGTAGCCCACCGGGCTCCTCTGTCCATGGGATTCTCCAGGATACTGGAGTGGGTTGCTTTTCTCCTTCTCCAGGGGATCTTCCTGACTTAGGGATTGAACGCATGTCTCCTGTACTGGCAGGCGGGTTCTTTATCACTTGTGCCACCTGGGAAGCCGGTCTCCACACCCAGGCTCCTAATCAACCCATTCTGCTTGAGGTTCCTCCTGTCTCCCGGATGGAAAGGCTCTCTCCATGGCAGTTGATCTGCCCATCCCAAGAGATTATACTCTGTTGGCCGAACTGCCCTGCTTGATGGACCAGGGCGGAAGGCAGCCTCTTTCAGTCCCCGGTGCCCCTCTGACTGCCCCCCACCCCTCGGTCTCCCCGCAGGCACCGGGGGCCTGGTGGAGGACGCCGTGCTGTGTGGGCAGGACCAGGGGTCGTAGTCAGAGCCACCCTGGACTGGAAGCCCGGGAGCGGAGCCATGGCGGGGTCGGCCGGCGCAGATTCCTGGGCTGAGGAGAGGAACCCTGGTGTTCCCCACCCCCCGATTCTGCGGCACATGCAGAACAGTCCAGGGAGGCGACGGGCACCCCAGGGCCTGCTGTCCTGTCCTGAGACGGGGCTTGACTGCCGCCCCTGGCAGGAACAGCAGGCCTGTGAGCATCCACAGACCCCCTCTGTGTGAGCGCTGTGCCTCCTTGGGAGGCTTCCCGGCCCACACATCTGCCGCCTGCACACAACGGGGCCTGTTCCCGCCGGAGGGACCCTGTTCCCTCAGCCGGTGGCGCGGGGAGCAGGCGGCACCAGGAGGCGGGCTTGCGGGGGGGGGGGGGGGGGGGGGTGGGGACGGGAGGGGCCTGAGTCACCCACGTCTTGCTGGGTCCCCAGAGCCTCCCTCGCTGCCTCTGGAAACCTTCCATGTGCACCCCATGGCACTGACATGGACTCGGGGGAAGGGAGGTGGGGGGTGAGTAAGGACACTGTCAGGGGTGCTGAGCGCGTGGAGAAGCGTAAATCAGGGGAGACTGAAGCAGGGCAGTGGGAGGAAGGGGACCCGCGAGCTGACTCCCCAGAGGGAAGGCCAGGCATGCTTCCTGGGGGTCCAGGCCCAGCCACGAGAGGGCGCTTACATCTGGACTGACGCTGCGGGAGGGCGGGGAGGTGAGCCCTGCTCCCGGCTCCCCTGCTGGACCCCAGCCCGCCCACTTGGGCAGGGTGGGTCTCTGCTGTAGGCCAGGGGAAGAGGGACGGGGGGCTGGCCTCCAGGAGGGAGGGGTGTCCGCACGCCCCCTTCCTGGGGTCTGGGGTCAGGCCCCAGGACAGCGGGAGGGCAGAGTGCCTGCTGAGCCTGACTGCATGTGACGTTTTGGCATCTCCCGGCCTTCGGGGCAGCCTGCTTTGCACCTGTGGCCCTCCTCTGTGCTGGCCCATGGTCTTGCGGGCCAGGTGGCAGTCGTCAGAGCCAGCTCAAGTGTCAGGGCAGCTGGGGGATGGGGTTATACACCCCAGAGACGGGCCCACTCCCATCTCACGGGCTGATGTGCCAACCCCTGCCAGCTCTCTACCTGTGCTGGAAGGAGAGGCCTGGGAGCTGGACTGCAGGATCGTTAGGACACAGCCAGACCTGCCTGTGCCCTTATTAGCTGTACAGATACCCAAGCTCCCAGAGCCTCAGTTTCCTCATCAGGAAAGTGGGCTCACGCCCGCTGGGAGCGTGTTGCCTGGACCTGGTGCAGGGGAGTGCCCAGGCGTTTCTGGTTGTTGATCTCTGTCCTCAGCCTCTGGGGCGAGTTCTCTGCCCGGTGGGGCGTGAGGTTGGCAGGCCAGCAGCGGTACACCCAGGCCGGCTCCTCTCACAGTTGATGCCTGTGGATCGTGGGCAGGCGCCGGGGCCTCGGGGAGGCGGAGCTGGCAGAGGGCCAGCAAACATGGAACAGATGGCCAGGGAGCCTTCCGTGTCTGGCTCGCCGAGGCTTCTCACGTAAGGGGAGCCAGAACCGGCCTGTGTCCTCTCAGGACCCTGGTCCACAGCGAGGCCAGAGCTGCGCCCCCAGCCTGGCCCTTGATGCTGGGGGAGCCGCCCCCCCAGGACCCAGAGTGCTGTGTACCACTGCCCAGCTCTCCCCAAGCCCCCAAGAATGGCCACAATGGGTGCTGTGTGTGAAAGGAGGTCAGCCGGCCTGGCTGGAGTGGGCATGAGGGGCCCGGCCAGCCCAGCCCCAGCCGCTCCCAGGTCCGGGAGCCGGAGCAGAAAGCACGGCCATGGCTCTTGGGGTTGCTCTCCTCGCAGAGCAGGCCTCCAGTCAGTCACAGCAGGACCACAGATGAGTGAGATCACCTCGCGCCTAGCAGCACCAGGTCCTGTTGTCCCCGCTCCAGAGGTGGAGAGCAGAGTGGCCTCCGGGTTAGAAAGAAAGGAAGCACCCGCTGCCCCTCAGGGCTCTGTCTCCATCCTGTCTTGCTCCCACCACAGCTGGGCCCGCTCCAGACAAGTCGGGGCAGGACCGGGCTGCAGGGAGAGCAGGGACCCCCTTGCCCAGCCTCGAGAGCTCCCTGGACAGCCTGGGGCTGCACTTGTGGGGGACTTGGGAGAATTGCTGAGCTGGAGAGGTGTCTGCACTGGGCAGGGACCCCGTCCCGACCCTCCTGCCAACCAGCAGCTCTTCTCACTCGATCCACAAGCTCAGGGCTAGGTGGGTGGACAGAGGCTTACAAGACTTGCCACCAGGTGGAGAATTAAAACATATGAATGAGCAAGCCCAGGGCCAGTGGTGGTTCCTGGGTGAGTGGAGTCGGGGTGACAGTGCCCCAAGCGTTTGGTGAGGGAGCAGTCATATCCAGGAAGCCTTCTTGGAAGAGGAGGCATTGAGCTCAGGGGGACAAGACTCCAGCAGGTGGAGGTGGGAGGGGACCCGAGACTGCCACCTTGCTCGGAGCCTGAGTCGGGGCAGCACGTGTGCTAGGTGGGTCCCCCTTCCTGCCACCCCTGCTGGGTTGCAGTCACTGTTTGGGTCAGTGGGGCTGGGAGCTGAGTCAGGACTTGCCCACCCAGCATGCGCGCAGACAGGCCATGGGACCTGGTGTCTCCTGGTTTTCCACGTAGTGGCTGTGGGGGCCTCGTCGCTCTAGGCCAGGCCCCGGGGTAAAGTGGGGGTGACATGCATCTCCTGGTGGAGTCCTGGAAGGCTCAGCAGTCTCTCCGAGAAGCGGGACCCATGGAAGCTGTCAGGAGGGGACTGGCCTTGTCCCCAGGGCCCCAGGGGGCCACACCTTCTGGGGAGAAGGAACCACCTGCAGTTTCCAGATCAGAGCTGCTCTCCTGCAGCACAAGCTGGCCCTTGGCCTTATTTCCCAGACTCCAGATGCTCTCAGTGGTGGCGGCATCGAGCATTAGTTGTAGTTTGAGCTGCACGTATCAAGTGAAAGAAAAGTCCCGAGTGGTCTGGTTTGCTTAGGTTAGAGAATTTCTTTTTAAAAAATATTTATTTAATTTTTGGCTGCGTCAGGTCTTAGTTGTGGCGGCAGGATCTTGCCTTGTGGCTCACAGGCTCAGTAGTTGCGGTGGGCAGGCTTAGTTGCCCCGTGGCATGGGGAATCTTAGTTTCCAGCCAGGGATCGAACCCACGTCCCTGGCATTTGAAGGTGGATTCTTCACCACTGGACCGCGAGGGAAGTCCCTCAGAATTTCTGTTCTCCCCTCATCTCTACCCTCGCCTTTAACCAGCGGGAAGGATCGATCCTGTCTGTGTGTCCCCCCCTTCCCCCGTTGGCTGCTGTCTCCCGGGAAGGCTGCCAGGTGGGTCTCTGACCTCCATCTCCTCTGTCCCCTCCCAGGCCATCAGCATCAGCAAAGCCATCAACACCCAGGAGGCCCCCGTGAAAGAGAAGCACGCCCGGCGTATCCTTTCTGCGGCCATTCCTCTGGGCCCCTGGGGGAGGCGAGGAGTGTGAGGCGCACATGGGGGAGATGGATTTGGGGAGCAGTGGGCATTGCGGATGGCCCGATGAGGCGTGGCCCCCACTGCCTGGTGCGAGCCTCGCTCGGCCCCTTCCAGACTCTGAGTCCCGCCTGGGGAAGGCCACCTATTGTCTTGGGCCATTGGGCCCAGCATGGGATGTGGGGCACGACCATGCCCTTGCTTGGCTGAGAACCACAGTGCTCAGTAGGGGGGTGGGGAGGGGGCAGGTGGCCCGCCACCCCCATCTCTGCAGTCAGTCGCCTGCTCGGCTGCACCCACTGAGCCCTCACCCATGCTGGGGGCCCTGCCGCGTGCACTTGACCTTGACCTGGAAGGCATCATCCTGGGCACTCACCATGAGAAGGGGGCCTTCACCTTCTGGTCCTACGCCATTGGGCTGCCACTGCCCAGCAGTGCCATCCTCAGCTGGAAATTCTGCCATGTGCTCCACAAGGTCCTCCGGGACGGGCACCCCAATGTAAGTAGCTGCTGCCTGCTGGTCCAGGGGCCCTGGCCCTCCGTCTGCTGCCCCCCTACCCCTGCGAGCACCCCTGAGCTGCGTCCTTTGAAATGAGTGAGGGACTGTCCCCGAGTCTGGGTCCCTCAGCTCTGGGCTGGTTGCCCGTCCTGCCTGCTGCCCTCTCCCTCCGCCCCGCCTCGAGGGAGCAAGTGTCACCCCCTGCCCCCAGCCCCATCGCCCAGAAGGCACCAGCTCCTTCATCCTTCCCCCTTTGTCCCCACCTCGGGGCAGGTGCTACACGACTGCCAGCGGTACCGGAGCAACATTCGGGAGATTGGAGACCTGTGGGTAGGTGCGGGGAGTGGACGCGGGGGCCTGGGGGCACATGGGGCCCGGGGAACAGAGCCCCAGTGGTGGTGTCCTCCTCCCAGCAGAGTCAGAGCCATGTTCTCAGGGGCCACGGTGGGGGAGGAGAGAGTCAGTGCCTGAGCCTGAGCCTTGCTCTTAAGACCTGGCACAGGAAGCCCCAAACGCATCGCTGATGGGCCCTCCAGCTCCAGAATTCAGCCCTTCAGTCCCTGGAGGTAGAGTGCCCCTTGCTGAGTCCAGGTGAGGGGTGCAGACTCTGGGCCCCGCAGGACCATCGGCAGCTGTTGAATCTTGGGAATCTGCATTTTCAGCAGGCTCCCCAAAGATTCTCATCCACAGTTAGGTCTCAGAGCCCCCAGGAGCGTGTGTTCTATCTAGGTCTGCTCCACAATCAGGAATCAGGCGTGTCCCCCAGGCAGAGAGAGGGCCCCTGGCCTTATTTGTCCTCCAGGAGCATGGCTGGGGCTGCATCAGCCATGCGGGGGGCCAGGCAGGCCTCTGGAACTGACCAACCTGCAGTGGGGAGGCCCCTAGAAGGAAAACAGTGTCCCTGGTGCCATCTGCAGACGTGGGCCCAGCTGCTGTGGCCGCGGGGGACGTGGTGCTGGGAGGCGGCGGCGGGGAGGGTGTGTGTACACACCCATCGGAATGTAGCTCCCTGGCTGCCACCAGCATTTTAATAAAGTGTCCCGGCTCAGAACTGGCCTCTTGCCTGGACAAAGAGCTCTTTTGTCACAAGAGTCTCTCTGGCAAGACCGATAAGGAGAGAGCAATAGGCAGGGAGGGAGCTGGCAGAGAAACTCCTTGGGGAAAGAAGGTCGGCCACCTCTGGTGGGCTGAGCGGTGTTTGTTGAATGAATAAGTGACAGGGTGGGTGCGCGCAGGACCGACACTCCACTTGTGGCATTGCATCTTGCAGCCTCGGCTTCCTTGCTGGGCCCGCGGGGTTCCCGGGCACATCCTCACCCGGGGCTTTCTCCGCAGGGCCACTTGCACGACCGATACGGGCAGCTGGTGAATATTTACACCAAACTCTTGCTGACCAAGATCTCCTTTCACCTCAAGGTAGCTTCCTCAGGAGAGTCTGGGGCTTTTCCCCCTGCTCCACCACCACGACATTGAGGGGGATGGGGTCTGTCCTGTCCCCGCCTGTCCCTGGGGGACACTCCGTACAGACGGCAGGGAAGTCAGAAGGCCCAGGGGCGGTTCCCAACGTGGGGCTCCGGCTGGACCTCCCATCCTCTCCGCCTGTGTCCGCAAGCAGTGCCCAGGGCAGGTGGTGGCTCCACAGGCTGGGGTCGGGGGGCTGCTTCTCCGGCCCCTTCCCTCCCTCAAAGACGGGAAGCTGCATTGGGCCAGAGCCGAAGGGGGCTGAGGTTGCGTGGGGGTGTCCTCTCCACAGCACCCGCAGTTCCCTGCAGGCCTGGAGGTGACAGACGAAGTGCTGGAGAAGGCGGCTGGGACCGACATCAACAACATGTGAGTCCCCTGGCTCCCTGGGGTGGGGGTCGTGCCCTGTCCCGGGGCCGAAGGTCATGTGTGCCCAGGAGATGAGGCTGAAGCTAAAGGGATGGGCTCACGCGGAACTGGGTGTTTCGGCTAAAGGACCGCCATCTGGGTATCCATGCGAGGGTGTGGCCACAAGCATCCCTCCCGCCTGGGAGGCTGGGGGCACGCCCCGCATCCCTCCCACCCAGCTCTTCCTCCTTCCCCTGTAGCTTCCAGCTCACCGTGGAGATGTTCGATTACATGGACTGCGAGCTGAAGCTCTCTGAATCAGGTGAGCCGCCGGGGGGACCTCAGGCGTATAGTCCTTGGTCATGGGGCCTCCAGGTGCCCCCAAAGCTCAGGGAGGAGAGGCCATTTCACCCCTGCAGGATGCCAGGCCCCTGGTGGGCATGTCCAGGGCATGGTCTGGCAGAAGGAGCCCCACTCTGTTGGCCCCGAGGTAGGAGAGGGGAGGGAAGGGTGGGGGGACCCCAGGAGCCATGTCTTCAGGTTTCCGACCACCTCCTACCCAGGGCAGTTGGTTTGGGACAGTCCCACCCGTTCTCTGCTGTGAAAGGCCTCTGAATCACTTCAGATCTCCCTGCCCAGGAACCCAGCAGCCGTAGGACAGGAAATCTAAGCACCGCCGCCCCCTTCCCCCGCCACCAGGGCTGCAGAGGTGATGGTTTTGAGTGGCGGCTTAGAGACAACTTGTGAGTGACTTGGTGCGCTCCATAGGAGAGTGAGAGGCCAGATGCCTTTTTAAGGGGAAGCCAGGAGTTAGAAAGAGTGGGTCCGGGCAGCCTCCTGGCACCGGTGTCTGGACCCTGCGGCCAGGTGGTCTGGGGTCGGGGGCAGCTGTCCGGAGGTGTGCCTCTCCCCGAGGGCACCCCCACCCCACGTGCCAGCATCTCCTGGAGAAACAGCATGAGGGGGAATGGGCATTCCCCACCCTAAGCTTTCTAACAGCCCCAAATGGAAACGTCCTGAACGCCCCCCAGATGAGAAGTGACTGCATTGTGTTTTAAAACCCCAAATTGTATTTTACGTGTACTTAGATTTTTTTTTTTACAAGGAAAACATACTTGGCGTGACATGTAACTAAGAATTAAGGTTTAAGTGGGTGTTGTGCCTTCCTCCTTGGCCCTTCCGTCCCGGGCGTCCTCGTATCACCCTGGAGGTTTGCAGGTTGGCCCCACCCCAGGCAAGGCGAGAGCAGACCCGAGTTAGAGGCCACCCGTCTGAAACAGTGTCCCCCATGGGCGGCCCCAGGTGTTACCTACTCACGTCTCTCCCTGTCCCAGAGAGGGCCCCGGCCTGGGGCAGTAGTACGTCTGTCTCTTTCCCTCCTGCTTGGTCCATTGGATGAAAGGAGGATTCTCAGGGGCAGGGAAGATTGACTCCGGGTGCAAGTGAGGTTTTGGGGTCCCTTGGGGTTTGCAGGACCACATCCTGAATCTCCTGCTATGAGATTAGCCAAGCACAGGCTGTTCCACATCTGCGCAACCTTAGGTGTCTCAGATTCAGAGTGAGGGGGGAGCCTGTGGGTACAGGACTGTCGAAGTCTCCCGGATCCTCGGGCCTGCTGCCTGGAGGCTCTCGGGAGACGAGAGTTGCTGGCCGAGCTGAGCTGGGGTTCGTGTGCCCCTGCCTTGCTGCCACCCTCATTGGTGGGAGGCTGGGCCTCAGTCTGCAGCAGCTTCAGCGCCTGGGGTCCATCCTCGCCTCGAGGAGTGCACCAGTTCCCGAGAGCCTGGGGTCGAGTCCCACTGCCCAGCAGGACTGATGAGGCCAGGAACCCAGGCCATTGCCCTGTCTTCGGGTGACGGCCAGCTGTCCTCACCGTGGTCATCCCTACACCTGTGACCGGAGTAGGCTCCACACTGGTGTCTCCTGGTCCCCAATTCAGGCTCCTCCCGCCCCTCTTTTCTGCAGTTTTCCGGCAGCTCAACACGGCCATCGCCGTGTCCCAGATGTCCTCAGGCCAGTGCCGCCTGGCCCCCCTCATTCAGGTCATCCAGGACTGCAGCCACCTCTACCACTACACGGTCAAACTCATGTTCAAGCTGCACTCCTGTGAGTCCCCGTGCCCTCAACCCTGCTGCCTCGGCCCTGAGGGTCAGCCGAAGCCCCAGAGGGCTGTGTGGACAGCCTGTGTTAGGGATGGGAATTGAGCAATCTTTAAGATGTTCATTTATTATTTGTAAATATTTATTATTTATATAATGAGTAATAAGCCCATTACCCATTAATAGAAATAACATATTTGTTATAGAAAAAAAAATCACTATTTTCCAAAACAAAGATTTAGAAGGGAAAGCTGCAGAGATTTACATGTTTGCAGTTCTCTTGACCGCCTGGCCTCAGAGGCCGCAATGGAGCTTCTCCTGTGCTGCTGGGGAGGACCAGGGGGGTCCTGTGGTGGTGCTTTAGTGTTCAGAAGGGTCTGTGCGCTGTTCCACCGTCAGCCGTGGGCAGGCTCCAGTCCTGACGCACCGGCAGAGCCTGGCGGGCAGTGGGCTGTGGTTGAGGTTCCGCCCATCCTTCGCTCACTCAGTTGAAAGCCTGACCCCCTCACAAGGGTCCCTGGGGCCTCCTGATGGTGGGTGGGAGCCAACCAGGTGGCAGGAGGTCTTGTCTCTAGTCTCCGATAGTTTCTAGAAGGGGGAGGAGCAAGGATGGGGCCGGAAGGGAACCCTTTGAAGTCTCAGAACGGTGAGCAGAGACGAAGCCCCCTTCAACCTTGCTGCCCCCAGGTCTCCCAGCGGACACCCTGCAAGGTCACAGGGACCGGTTCCACGAGCAGTTTCACAGGTACCGGCCCGGGCGGGGTTGAGGATGGCAAGAACGGGACTCCTCGGCTCTGGCCGCGGCGCGCCGGGGCTGCGGGCCAGGTCCTGGCTCCTGACCTCCCGCCTCCCTCCCTCCCGCAGCCTCAGGAACTTCTTCCGCAGAGCCTCGGACATGCTCTACTTCAAGCGGCTGATCCAGATCCCCCGGCTGCCCGAGGTACCTGCGCCCTCCAGTGGCCGCCGCCGGGGCTGCAGCCCTCCCTGTCCCTGCGCTGGGGTTGGCGGGGGTGGGGGTGGGGGTGGGGGGGACGTGTAGCTGGGGGGTCGGCAGAGGGAGGGGCTTCCTGGTTGTTGGGGCGGGGAGCGCCCCGCAGCTTTAACCCACTGCCTCTGCAGGGACCCCCCAACTTCCTGCGGGCCTCGGCGCTGGCCGAGCACATCAAGCCGGTAGTAGTGATCCCCGAGGAGGCCCCCGAGGACGAAGAACCTGAGAACCTCATTGAGATCAGCACGGGGCCCCCGGCGGGGGAGCCAGCGGTGAGCGGCGCCCCCTCCCTTCCTCCTCCCTCGGTCTCCTGGGGGAGCCGGGCGGAACTCACCGAGCAAGCATTGTTGCCCATGGCAGGTGGTGGCGGACCTCTTCGAGCAGACCTTTGGACCCCCCAATGGCTCCGTGAAGGATGACAGGTGAGGGCCTGGGGAGCCCAATGCAGTGCGGGGCGGTGGGGATGGGGACCAGCAGCCTTCAGGGAGCTGTGATCCTGAAAGACCACGGGTGGGGGACACAAGCAGGAGATGCTCAAATCCACTGAAGATAAGACCGGTGGCTGTGCCTCAGTCCCCCGAGGGCCCTGGGTGACTGAGCTTGAGCGTCAGGGCCCGCTGACCTCTGTCCCCAGGGACCTCCAGATCGAGGCCTTGAAGCGAGAGGTGGAGATGCTCCGCAGCGAGCTGGACAAGATCAAGCTAGAGGTGAGGGGCGCAGGCAGTGGGGCTGGGCCCAGGGCTGGCCGGCCTGCGGGCCCCACACCCACACCCGCGCCGCTCCTGCCTCCCAGGCCCAGCGGTTCATCGCGCAGCTGAAAGGCCAGGTGAACGCGCTGGAGGCCGAGCTGGAGGAGCAGCGGAAGCAGAAGCAGAAGGCCCTGGTGGACAACGAGCAGCTCCGCCATGAGCTGGCCCAGTTGCGCGCCGCCCAAGTGGAGGGCGAGCGGAACCAGGGGCTGCGCGAGGAGGCCGAGAGTATGTGGGCAGGGCCAGGCGTAGGGCAGATGGGGGGAGCTGTTCCCGAGTTGGGGCGGTCATGGCCACGGCCTCTTCCGTCCCCACAGAGAAGGCCAGCGCTACCGAGGCCCGCTACAACAAGCTGAAGGAAAAGCACAGCGAGCTCATCAACACACACGCGGAGCTGCTCAGGAAGGTAGGCCCCTACACGGAGGGGCGGGAGGGGAGCCCCGAGCAAGGTGGAGCCTGAACCAAACCCCTCCGGTCTGTCCATGCAGAACGCGGACACAGCCAAGCAGCTGACTGTGACGCAGCAGAGCCAGGAGGAGGTGGCGCGGGTGAAGGAGCAGCTGGCCTTCCAGGTGGAGCAGGTGAAGCGGGAGTCAGAGATGAAGGTATGTTTTGGAGCCCCCACCCCCACCATGCCCAGAGCACCCCCCACCATGCCCAGAGCACGCCCCATCTCCACTGCCCCCTGTAACATCTTGTCCCACCGCGTCCAGCTGGAAGAGCAGAGTGACCAGCTGGAGAAGATCAAGAGGGAGCTGGAGGCCAAGGCGGGAGAGCTGGTGCGCGTGCAGGAGGCGCTGAGCCGCACGGAGCAGGTGTGGGGCCTCCCCGGCTGGGGGCACAGGGTTGGTTCAGAGGGGCCCTTGGTTTGGGGTGCAGCTGGGACCAGCACCAGGGGACACTCGGGAAGCGGGATCTGGTCCTCGCTTGGCTCTCAGTCCCTCCTCCCCAGTCTCGTGGGCCCCTTGCAACTGTCTGTGAATTCAGGTGGGGATAGGGCAGGCAGGCATCTGGAAGCCCACTCACACGCCGGGTGTTCACAGAGCGGGTCGGAGCTGAGCTCCAGGCTGGACGCACTGAGTGCGGACAGGGACGAGCTGAGCAGGGTTGTGCGGCAGCGCGAGGCTGACCTGCTGGCGGCCCAGAGTCTGGCTCGGGAGAAGGAGGAGGCGCTGAGCCAGGAGCAGCAGCGCAGCTCCCGGGAGAGGGACGAGCTGCAGGGGCGACTGGCAGACAAGGTAGGAGAAGGTAGCGGGGCTCGCCCTCCCCGTGTGATGGCTGCGTGGGGACAGGAGCCCTTCTTAGCACTGAGCTGGCTGCCCTGCTCTGGCAGGAGCCACCCAGGCACTGAGGGGTGGAGCAGGGCCTGTCTCCAGAGCCCCCTCCCTAGCGAGGGTCTTAGGGGGCACTTAGCTAGCTGACCTGGTGGGGGTCTCAGCCACCCCTCTGTTTCCCCCGCCCTCCAGGAGTCTCAGGAGCAGGGGCTGCAGCAGAGGCTGCTGGACGAGCAGTTCGCCATGCTCCGGGCTACTGCCGTGGAGGCCAGACGCATCCTGCAGGACGCGGTGGGCAAGCTGGACGACCCCCTGCACCTGCGCTGCACCAGCTCCCCAGGTAGGGCCGCCCGCCTGCCCACTGTCCCCGCCCCCCATACCCTGAGAGAGGTGGGCTGGGTGCTGGGGCCTCAGCCCAGGCCCCACCTCTGACCCAGCCTCCTTGTCTGGCAGACTACCTAGTGAGCAGGGCCCAGGCCGCCCTGGACGCAGTAAGCGCCCTGGAGAAGGGCCATGCCCAGTACCTGACCTCCAGGGCAGGTGAGTGCCACGGGCATGAGCCCAGGACAGGGCGGGGCAGGGGGCAGAGGCCACAGGCTGTGGTGCCCACCGGCCATTGCTGCCTGCGGGCCACCTCTTCAGGGAGCCGCACCCTGGAGCCCACCCACCCTCTGGGCCTGGGGTCCCACAGACCCTGGTTTGGTTCCTGCTCTGCTGCTTTGTAGCTGCGTGACCTGGGCCTGCCCCGCTCCCCACCGCACTCTGGGAGCTGGGCTGCTGGGGCCCTTGGGGCTCTTGGGCAGGGGAGGCGGCACCAGGCCTGGCTCTGAGGCAGCAGCGTTAGGGTGTGTCGTCCTCCCCATGCAGACGCCTCTGGCCTCGTGGCGGCCCTGACCCGGTTCTCGCACCTGACTGCGGATACCATCATCCACGGCAGCGCCACCTCCCACCTGGCCCCCACCAACCCTGCTGACCGTAAGTGGGCCCGGCGCGCGTTACACGTGGTCCTTGTGGACCTGGGAAGGGGGTGGCTGCAGAGAGGTCCTGGCGTCAGGCCAGGCCAGGGTCGTCCAGGGCTCCCCACTTACAGCCCTCTCCCCCGCCCCAGGCCTGATTGACACCTGCAGGGAGTGTGGGGCCCAGGCGCTGGAGCTCGTGGGGCAGCTGCAGGAACAACAGGCCCTGCTGCAGGCCCGGCCTGGCCTGGTGCGGACCCCCCTGCAGGGCATCCTCCAGCTGGGCCAGGTGAGGCGGGCAGCGGAGCGTGGGCTAGGGTCAGAGGAGGACGGTGGAACTGGCTCCCCAGTTTCTCCGCATCTCCTTCCAGCTTGGGCTGAGCCAAGGGCTTACGTGCAGGGCCTGCCGCTGCGGGGCACAGGTTGGGGAAAGAGCACTGCCCCAGGCTGGCCCCCAGGCTCTGTAGGGCAGCCAGGGCAGAATCCATCCACTCTGCCTGACTCCCGGATGCCTCGTCCCCCAGGAGCTGAAGCCCAAGAGCCTGGACGTGCGTCAGGAGGAGCTCGGGGCTATGGTGGACAAGGAGATGGCGGCCACATCCGCGGCCATTGAGGATGCGGTGCGGAGGATCGAGGTGAGGACCAGGGGCGGGGGCAGGGGCAGGAGCCCCGGGTGCGCCTCCCTCTGCGGGAGGGCCCGCCAGCCTCTGCAGGTCAGAGGTGAGGGGCGGCTGGGGCCTGGCTCTCCCGCTGAGGCTCTGTGGCTGGTGGGGTGGTAGGGGCTGGCCAGCGCCGGTGTCCCCCTTCGTCGCATGCTGCCCTCCTCCCAGCCCACTCAAAGCTCTTATTGTCGGGTGTAGGACATGATGAACCAGGCCCGCCATGCCAGCTCTGGGGTGAAGCTGGAGGTGAATGAGAGGTGAGCCCCACTTGTGCCTCCCAGTCTCCCCGGGACGGGTTCCTCAGTTTTCCCGGATCTGGGGAGGTGGGTTATGCCCCTCTGACTGCACACCCTGCCCTGTGGCCCCACCTGCTGTGTGCCCACAAGGCCAGGCCGAGCTCCCTGGCTCCCCGTGGCTTCCAGGGCCATAGTGCAGACCCTTTCCCTCGTTCCCCGTCCCTCCTGCTCCTCCCAGGATCCTCAACTCCTGCACGGATTTGATGAAGGTGAGTGGCTGGCTGAGACCCAGGCTGGGCGGGCTCTGTACCTGGCAGGGCCGCCCAAGGGTGACTTGTGTCTTGATCTTGGCAGGCCATCCGGCTCCTGGTGACAACATCCACCAGCCTGCAGAAGGAGATCGTGGAGAGTGGCAGGGTGAGCTGGGCTGCTGGTGGGATGGGGCATCCCTGGCTGAGCCAGGTGGGGCCCCCTCCTTAGTGGGCAGGCTGCACAGCTCAGCCATCGAGGACAGATTCCTGCAAGGGGCCTGACTCCAGAGCCCTCTTTGTCCCAAATCACCCCGTGGTTTAAGATTCCCCCCAGGGCTCCTTTTGGGCGTGAGACCCCTGCAGTGTGCAGAGTGGCGGCAGCTGGTCCTCCCCCAGGGCCTGCAGCGTGCCTAGGAACCACAGCCCAGGGGTGCGCCCCTGTGGCTGGGTGACGGGAGAAGGGCTCACCCCTGGGGATCTGGTGTCCCCCTGGTGACATCCTTGACTGGTCCGCCCTGTCCTCCTGTCACCACTAGGGGGCAGCCACGCAGCAGGAATTTTATGCCAAGAATTCAAGGTGGACGGAAGGCCTGATCTCTGCCTCCAAGGCTGTGGGCTGGGGAGCCACCCAACTGGTGTATGTTGCCCCAGGTCTGGGGGTGGGGTGGAGGGGGCAAGGTGGGGGTGCTCAGGGTTTGGGGAGGGGGCGTGGGGGTGCCTGGCTGTCCAGGGGGTCGGAGACCCAGGCCACATCCCTCCCCCCGGCCTCTGCCCCCAGGGAGTCGGCGGACAAAGTGGTGCTGCACACGGGCAAGTACGAGGAGCTCATCGTCTGCTCTCACGAGATCGCGGCCAGCACAGCCCAGCTGGTGGCGGCCTCCAAGGTGAGGCTCCCCAGGAGACTGACCGCGGGGTGGTGGTGCACACGGTGGGCCCATCCCTGAGCCATCCCTGAGCCCCCCACGCCCCCCAGGTGAAGGCCGACAAGCACAGCCCCCACCTGAGTCGCCTGCAGGAGTGCTCGCGCACCGTCAATGAGATGGCCGCCAACGTGGTGGCCTCCACCAAGTCGGGCCAGGAGCAGGTCGAGGACAGAGGTGGGCGCTGGGGTCCTCGTGGGGTGGGGTGGGGGTGGGGAAGGCACGCAGATGCTGACCCACCCCGCTCTGCCCTCAGACACCATGGACTTCTCCGGCCTCTCCCTCATCAAGCTGAAGAAGCAAGAGATGGAGACCCAGGTAGCTGCCCTCCCGCCTCTGCCCCCCTCCCGTCCCCCTTCTGCCCCCGCCCCGTCCCCTCTCCCTGGGGCAGGGCCCAGCCTGCTGAGCTGCTGTGCGGGGCTGCAGGTGCGGGCCCTGGAGCTGGAGAAGACACTGGAGGTGGAGCGTGTGCGGCTCGGGGAGCTGCGGAGGCAGCACTACCTGCTGGCTGGGGCCACAGGGGCACCGGGCGAGGAGCCCAGCCAGCCCAGCGCCGCCCCCCGCAGCGGGACCAAGAAGCCGCCCTTGGCCCAGAAGCCCAGCGTGGCGCCAAGGCAGGACCACCAGGTGCCCGGCCGGTGGGGGGTGATGGGAGGGGCCCTGGGGTGCTGTCCTGGCCTCTGCTCCCGGGTCCGTGGGGCACTGGCCCTTGGGGACAGTCAGACACCACTGGGTGGGAGCAGACACGCTGCCCGGCACTCCAGGGAGCAAGGCAGGGGCCCAGGGCTCTTCCCGCGGGAGGTGCAGGGGGGCCCTGACCCAGGGTGTGTCCTGCACTCCTGGCGGTGGCCATTGAGCCCCCTCACCTTTGACTCTTGCAGCTCGACAAGAAGGATGCCAGCTACACAGCTCAAGTCGTGAACTAAGCCCCCTCCAAGGGGTCTGGCGGGGAGGCTGACGGGAGACCTGGGCCTCATGGCTGAGGTGCCTCTGAGAGGCCCGGCTGCCCCCCAGGTGCCCAAGCCCTTGGCCCCCAGCCCTCGCTGAGGGCTGACCACGTGCCCAGGACTGACCGAGGCTGTCCTCCTGGATGAGAGCCTGTTTATCTGCAACAGGGACTGCTGAGAGAAGCCAGGCCCCAGCAGCCTGAGCCACAGCTCCTCGGGAAATACACAGAGCGTTTCGAATATTCTGAGCTAGACCTTTTGTTGAGTTTGTGTTCAGCACGCTGGAAGGCAGGGCGGCTCCCTGCCCTCTGGACCTGCAGTCTGAGGTTAGAGATGAACGGCACACAGTCCGTGCTGGCTGCTGGGGATGGGTGAGAGGTCACTTGTTTGTAGCCCTCTTGGGGTGTGGGCTCCCGGGAGACAGGACTAGTATGGCCCCAGGCAAAGCAGGATTGGGTATCACCCCTTTCTCCCTGGGCCTCGCCCTAGGCGTCAGTGATGGGGCGCGCCCAGCACAGGGAGGTGACCTTTACCTGGGAGAGGCGGGCCCCGCACCCACTGGCCACAGGTGCTGCCATCCTCCCGGACTGTGCAGTGACCCTCCTCCTTCCTGTTGTTCACTCCCCCGATCTGCCGGCCCTGCCCGGGAGCCTTCTCCCCTTGCCCACCGCCTTCCTCCCTTTGGCGCGCCCACCCCTGGGAGGCTTCCAGCCTTCCTGGAGGCCTCCCCAGCTCAGCCACACAAGGCCCAGAAGCCAGGAGCCACCTGCCCACTCTGGATCAAAAGTACCTCCTGCTCCCCAGGAAGGGGAGCGTTTGGATGAGTGTGCTCCCCTGCCGCCCCCCTCCTCCTGGGAAAGGGGGAGACCCCAGGTCTGAGAGGAGCACCAGGAGCAGCTCGGTTTGCTCTGCGTGTAGTTATTTCCTTGTGTTGAAGGGTCCTACTGGCAATAAAACGTACTGACTGTTGTCACCCTTGGCCCCCGTGAGGGGCCGCGTCTGGTGCTTCATCTCTCTGTGGCCAGGACACTCGGGAGGGAAGGGGCCCACTGAGTCTGTGCAGTGGAGCACTCGGGGCTACAGAAAGCCTTGCTGGTGCTTTTTCTGCCAAGAAGTGTCCAACTCGTTTCCCAAGGGGAGGGCTGTGACTCTGGGGCACCTGTTTGCTGAGTCTTAGGGCTTTTCCCTAAGAGGCCTCTGTTCCCAGCCAGAGGCCCCCACCCAGCCCTGTGGGAAGCTGTACCCCTTTCAGAAAGGGAGGGGTGAGGCCGATTCCTGGCAGTTGAGACTTTCACCTGAATGCTGCACGTCTGAGCGTGGTGGTGAGCCTGACTCCTGGCTGCAGCTGACTGTAGTGGCGACATGGAGTCTTTAAACTGGGGAACTCACTGGGTGTCGAGGTTCCGCAGAGTGCAGTGGGCTGCACCCACCTTCCCCAGCAGCACCTTGGGCACAGCCTTGGCCAGCTGTCTCAGAAACCGTGGCCTCCCCGCTGGCCGCCAGCACTTGGGGAACCCAAGGACGATGCAGGTCGGGGGAGAAGCAGGTCACCTTGGGTGGGTGGCTTGTGCCCCGTGGCCTCCTGCAAGCACCCTGCTCCGGGGCTGTGGTTTCCTGACCACGAGGTGCGAGGGGCAGGTGAGGTCAGGTGAGAAAGGGCTCCGGCGAGCTGGAAGGGCACAGGGAGGGAACAGCGTCTGACCGTCTGCTAGGGAGATGGTTTCAGCCAACAGACTGACGCACCGGTTCTCGCACCAAATCTAAACCAGTGCAGAAGCGTGCGTGCTGACTACACTCAGGACCCCAGCGGATACACCTTTCCGTGGAGCCCCCACCAGTGAGCACACCACCTCCCACTCTGGCTGGGGCTGGGCCCTGGCCCAGAGGGGGAGAGATCAGATGGGGCTGCGAGGAGGAGCCAAGTGCACTGTCCAGCCCGCTGAGGGTAGACTACAGATCTGCCTGTAAGCTTCCTAGCAGCCACCGGGCAAAGAGAAAGCCATCAGACATTCTTGTAAACAAAAGCAAGTTGCTTTCTCAGCAGAAGCCGCCCTCTCACAGGAAAACCACCGCGTTTCCTCGACACCCTCAGCACCACGAAGGGAACACCGTCTGTTTCATGCAGACAGCGATAGGGAAGCTTCCGTGTGGTGGCTCCAGCGCTCGCACTCCTGAGCTCCTCCCAGGGGCACAGAGGCCGCGGCGCAGCTCAGCCTGGGGCCACGGCCCGAGGTTCCCCCTGCCACCCTCCAGCAGCGCACAATGCTGCCACGGGCCCCCTCCAAACACCTGTGGGTGAGCCTCTGGAGCTCTAGTCTACCTGAAATCAGCAGACAACTTCCTCACCAGAGCTCCCAGCGGCTGGCCTGAACCCAGAGGGCACCCTGAGTGCCCTGCTCTGAGGCGCTGGCAGGGCAGCCCAGACCCCAAAGGCACCTTCTGATGGAGGAGGGAACGTGCTATCCTCTTGACATACCTTGAGAGGCTGATTAAAAAACAACGCTGCTGTGAGGGCTGGGGCTCCTGGGCCAGGCGGACACCTCAGCCACCTCCATGGCCTTCTGTGTCTTAACTTCAACCACCTTACCGGTCCACTTCGCTGTGGGAATGCTGACTGCTGAGACGCCAGAACCAGACACAGCACAAGGCTCCCCAGGCAAATGAAGGGCGGGCAGTTATTAACAATTTTCTATTTATTAAAAAGGATCTTACAGCTTTACAGCCACAGCTCAGATGTGGCCCTGGAGAGACGGCGAGGCCAGCTTGGCGGCCCCTTCCCCCCATCAACGCCGACCGAGCTCATGCGTTTGGCTGCACCCCTGGTAGGAGGCGGGCACCCCCAACGGTGAGGCGGACGGCAGAGGTACGGGGTGGTGGCACCACTCTCGAGGTTCAGATGTGGCAGGCCCACCTGATTGGCAGGGCAGTAAGTCGACCTGTACAGTTGTTCTCTTGAAAAACAGTTAACGATACAGCAGAGTTCAAGTCCAGGAGGAGAAATGTACAGTCACTGAGGACAAAGGGTGGTGGCCTTGCCCACGGCCTGCTAGGCCAGACCCGTCTGAGCAGCGCCTGGATTTTGTCCTCTGGGCTGCGGCCTGCTGGCGAGTCATGGGTCCGAGTTCCACCACTCAACACAGCTTTTTCTGTCAGCAGGTGGAGGGGGTCACCACCACCCCCAACCCCCTGCCCCAGCTGGGCCCTGGGAATCCGGCACACACAGCACATGCAGACGAGCGCCCGGGGGGGCAGGGAGAACCCGGGGTGCAGCCAGGGCCTCAGAGCTCGTTGGCCCCCCTCCACACTGAGGGGCTGCTGGCGGCCGTCGCACCCCTGCCCCACGCCCAGCCAGAGGCAGAGAATATTGGCTATGAATAAGTATCCTGGTGCAAGGTGAGTGGACTTTCCTGCCACCTGCAACACAAGGAACAAATTCAGACTGGCCGGCCCCTCCCGGCACCAGGTGAAGCTAAGGCACAGCACGGGCCTGCAGGTGCGACCGTGCACTGCTTGCATGAAACGAAATTGCGTCACTTTATCTGCATCTCAGCCTGCTCAGAACTGTATGTGCATTTTTCCGAAAGTTTCCCTGAATGGTCTTGTGAGTGTCAAAAAAACACATTTTCTTCCCCAATATAAAACAGGAAAAGTATACACGTAGTAAAAACACCGGAGGAGTAGGTCTTCACAGAAGCCTGGGCTGGCTCGAGGAGGAGGAGCAGCAGCTGGGGACGACCTCCATGTGCCAAGCCCAGCTCCCACCCGCCTCCTCACCTGGCCGTGACTTGCCGGCCTCTGGATGTGGCTGGGGGCCAAGTGCAAACTCTGTGGGCAACTGTGAAGCGTCCAGGGTTGGGGAGGGAGGGACTGGGAGGACCACCCACCCCACACAGGTCCAGGGAGCACCTTCCGGGCTGGTTCCCCCGACCAACCCCCACCGCGGCGGCTGCAGTGGGTGGTGGGCTGGGATGCACAGAACCGTCTTGAAAATAAAGAATGATGAACCGTGCTTATTAAATAAAGCTGCAACAGGAAGACGACGCTCCAACGTGGGAACAGAGGTGTGTTGGGGGGAGGGGAGGCTTTTTTCCCCAAACTCAGGGGCTCATCAACACAGAACAAGAAACCATACTGAGAACACACCAGCCTGACCACAGCCATGCCCGGCCGAGCACAGCTGCCTCGGTGTCCAAAACCAGGGTTCTACGTGTATCACCACTGACCTATGGCTCTAAAACCAGCCGGACGCCCTGCCCCGGGCACCGGAGACCCTGGCAGAGCAGCCGGTGCCCACAGTCTCCATCTGTGTGTGTGCAGCCCCGGCCAGCAGGCAGTGAGGGAGCCTCCCGGGGAGGACAAGGGCCGCTCACTGGAGGATGAAGCCTGGCTGGTGCGGGGGCAGCCGGGGCGGGGGTCTCTGGGGCAGCGCTGGCGGGTACGGTGGCGACACAAACTGCTGCGCAGAGAAGCCCTGCTGGGCGGGGAGGCCCCCTCGGGGGGGCAGGGGCGGGCACTGCACGACCGGGTACGGGAGGGCCTGTCCTGAGCCCACGGCAGCAGTGAACGGCGTGGCTAAGCGTCCTGCAGGCGCCGGGGGCGGCGGGGGCGGCATGCGCCGAGGCACCACGGAGGGGGGCCCGCTGGCCTCTGGGGCGGGGTAGGGCAGG
Organism: Ovis canadensis; assembly: GCF_042477335.2. Lineage (NCBI taxonomy): Eukaryota > Metazoa > Chordata > Mammalia > Artiodactyla > Bovidae > Ovis > Ovis canadensis. Next base: position 63,044,495 of record NC_091261.1, on the reverse strand, counting down.
GGGGCGGCGGGGGCCAGCTCGGGCACCCTGGGCGGCAGCGGGGCAGGCGCGGGGGCCTGCGGCAGTCTCTGCCCCTTCAGCACCATCTCCTGGAGCTTCTCGATTTTAACCCTTCGCATGTGGGCCAGTTTCCGCTTGCTCTGATAGACATCGATGAAAGAGTCCAGAGGGAGTTCTCCATCGAGAAACTTCTCAGCCATGTTCTGAAGGAGCAGGAGAAACTTGGTCATGGGCTGGGCGGGTCAGCCGTTAGGGGAGGAAGACCCCCTCACCGACTGGGGCAAGGGGAGACGGGGCGAGCTTCCTCCCAACACCCATCCCCTCCTCGCTGCAGACCGTGGCCCACCCAGGACAGGGGAAAAGAAGAGAGGAGGGCTGGTCCTGTCCACCTCCCGGACCACAAACTGGACAGGCAGCAGGCCCTGCGAGAGTGGCCTTCAAGCGACAGGGCCCGAGACCTCTGTTTCTTCCCTCCGCTGGCTGCAACCTGACATGCTCACCCCACGCAGGCCGGCGGGACAGGAACCTGCTCGTGCCTACGAGGGCCACCCCGCCCAGTGGGTCATCAGACCACATTGCCCAGTTTGGCACCGCGCTGTCCGCCCCAGTGTGCCACAGCGGCTCAACTTTTGACCCGGATTCGTTTCCTTATCACTGAGCAAGGCTCGAGCCTCAGGTGCTTGGTGGGCCGTGCCCACAGGCCCCACCCAGCCAGCTGACCCGGACAGATGGTAACTCAGCCGCCGGCACCCACAGGCCAGGTGCTGAGTCTCAGCACAGCACGCACCCCTCACTGGAAGACCTGGCCGCTCCGCTGCTCCCCTAGACCCCTGCCCGGTGCACTCCTCAGCCCACAGGCCCGCCTGCCCCAACCTGGGATGTCCCCCGGGGCTGCCAGAGTTACCTCAGTGTCTTCCTCAATCTTGGCCCCTTCTGCCTGCAGGAGAGCTAAGAGGGTCTCCAAGGAAGCACTGCTGGACTGTTTATCTGGAAGAAGCAGGAGGCACAATGCGGTCAGGGGGCACCGGCACCCCCTCAGAGATCGCCCCCAGCCCCTCGGAGCGACACACCCCACCCCATGCCCTCAAAGAAAGTGCACTTTAGCTGGAGAGGCGACAGGGGAGGCACACCCAGTGAGCGGACTTTCCAGGAAGCAGAAGGGAATGAGGGAACATGCAGGAGAGGAAGGAGGCCACGCGATGGGGCGGCGGGGTGGGGGTGAGGTGGGGGGGTGAGGGTGAGGCGGGGGGGGGGTGAGGCGGGGGGGGGGGTGAGGCGGGGGGGGTGAGGCGGGGGGGGGGGGTGAGGCGGGGGGGGGGGGTCTGTGCCCGAGCTAGGGCAGCCGTGTCGCCACCCGCCCCACGATACAGGGGCCATCACTGTGCACCTGACCTACCCTGCAACCACCCCGTTACTTCCTTAGGATTTCTGAAGGACAATCTACATAAATGCCTAAAGTAGACACACCTTCAGTGTGTATGTATGAACTGTCCCCCAACCCAGACTGAGACAGGACGTCTGCAGAGGCTCCAGCCCTGCTCCCAGAGGTGCTGACGTCCACTCTGCAGGAACGCTGCCTGGTTCTGAGCTTCACCCAAGTGGACTCGCGCAGGGTGCTCCGTGCTGGCCTCTCTCGCTCCACACGTCTCTGAGACCATCCGTGTGGCGGCATGAACAGGCGGCTCGTGCCTTTCAACGCCGTGTGGCACGGAAAGCTGCGTATCACGACTTACCCATCGGTCCAGAGACAGGGGTTAAGATTGCTTCGCAAATTTAGCTCTTACAAATAAAGCTACAACGAGCACTCTTGCGTGTATCTCTTGGTAGACGGGAACCTCCGCTTTTGTGGGGGAGTCGCCCACCAGCGAGGCTGAGGAATCAGAGCGCGCAGCTCTGCTGCACCAGGTGCTGACAAGCAGCATCTCCAGTTCTCACGCCTCCCAGCAACACAAAGCCCCGCGTGCCTGCCAGCACCATCGTTACCAGTCTTTTCGCCTCTGCTCAGTCTGGTCAGGCGTGTTACAGCACACGCTTTTTACAGTTACAGAGATACAGGGATCACGGTATCGGATGGTACTGAAATGCCACTGGAGAGAGTGATTTTTTTAGCTTCTCTTTCTCTTTGGCCACGCTGCATGATACATGAGGTCTTAGTTCCCTGGTCAGGAACTGAACCTGGGGCCGTGGCAGTGGAAGGACCAAGTCCTAACCACTGGACCACCAGCGAAGTCCCTTTTTAACCTTCTATGAATCTCAGAGTTCCCTTGAAAGCTACTTAGGCCTCAATGCTAGTCAACTCCTGTGTCACTTCATAATGGCTGCAAATTAAAGTGTGACATTAAAATTAAGTATTCCAGTGATCAATCTCTTTCAGCATTAACTATGAGGGCCCAACCTCACAGGATAAAACATTAGTTATATTATCATCATTCAGAATATTGCCTTTTTTTCCTATGCTATTTGGAAAAGGTGCAATCTTGCTGAAAGGCAATCAAGTCTCTCTCTAAACTGGTGACACAATCCTATATACAGATTGTTTCTGGCAGCAGCGATCACTGTCTTAATCTGAAATTGTTACCTAAATAATGTTTATTTCCTGGTTAGTGCAACAGCTTGAAAATGCGCCCTTCCATCGGCTCTTTACTCTTGAAAGATCACCCTGAAAGCGTTACCTAGCTTGGTCTTCTTTATCTGATAGGCCTCAAAGAGCACCTGGAGCTCCTGGTACTTCTGGGTCAAACGAGCCTTCCGAGAATCCAGCTGGGGCTGGTAGAGGAGGTTTCCTTCTGCCAGGCTCCGGTTGCTGGCCAGCGTCATCTCCTTGTTGAGCTGAACGTTCTGTGTCTGAAAGGACCATACAGAGTGATGAGAAGTGGCGTGTTAACCCCCGAGCACCATCCCCGGGGCCACGGCACCAAGAGCTCATGTTTGGCTGGGCAGCTGCCCCCAACCCAGCTCCAGCCCCAATCTTGAACATTGCTGTCTGTTCTTAAAGAGCAAGGCCATTTCCTCTCCCTCTGGCCCACAGACTGGGCTTTGTCCGGGGACCTGCGAGGCTTTCGTGCCCGGAGCTTCGCTGTGACCAGAATTCCTTACTTCTGCCACTGTGCTCTTAGAAGTGACTGCTCTAAACATTCGGAGCTAGGCTTTTCCTAAACAAGTTGCTGCTGCTCTAGAGAAGTGAAAGGGTAACTTATCAGAGGAGGGCCAGTTGGCATGGTGTCAATTCAGGCTTAGTCACCAGGATCTGAGATCAAACATGAGAGCCTGGGAAGGAGCCGCTCAGGGCCCCTGTTCTACTCCGTGCCCATGCCCACCGCAGGCTCTCTGCATCTGAGCAGAGGCCCAGCTCCTGGCCACTGGTCCACCAGTGCCGCCGGCCCAAAGGCGGGGGCAGGGGGTCTATCTGCCAACAGGGGTTCTGGGCATCCAGGGGGTGACAGGCTGTGTGGGGGTGGAGAAGCCCACCTGGGCCTCAGTGAGAGGAAGTGCTAAAGAAACATAACCCCAAAGTACACCTGAATGAAAAAGCAAAGCCACGGCGTCGGCGTCTAGTTCAGTTCCCTTTCCCCCTGCTTGCTGGGCGGTCCTCCATGGCCCGCAGCCCCCTTGCTCCCCGATGTGAAGAAACCTTTGCCCCGACCTCACTCAGAAGTGCTCCTTCAGCCCCACACCAGCCATCCTGTGGTCCACCCCGTAGTAATACTGTTTACACCCCACCCTACCCCACCCCGCCCAGGCTATTTTCGCTGCTACTTCCTTCCTCCTGCTCCTCTGACTGTAGATTCCTGGCCTCCTTGCCTCAGCTCTGACCCTCCCCCTCCAGCCATACCGTTTGGTGCTTGTGTAGTTCCCAAGGCGTACATGTGGGCACACGCACGCACACACACGTGTGAGAACAAAGAAAGATCTTGGGAGGCCCTGACCACTGAGGAGTGGGGGTGGGGACGAGCCTCTCCTTCAGCTCAGTCGCTCAGTCGTGTCTGACTCTCTGCGACCCCATGGACTGCAGCTCGCCAGGCTTCCCTGTCCATCACCAACTCTCAGAGTCTACTCAAACTCATGTCAATCAAGTCGGTGATGACATCCAACCACCTCCTTCTCTGTCGTCCCTTTCTCCTCCTGTCTTCAATCTTTCCCAGCATTTTCCCCAGATTCTCTCCTTTGAAGACACCTAATCTGCATCTCTCCACCTACATCACTTCACGGCAAACAGATGGGGAAAAAATGGAAACAGGGACAGACTTTATTTTCTTGGGATCCCAAGTCACTGCAGATGGTCTGCAGCCATGAAACTAAAACACGCTTGCTCCCTGGAAGAAAAGCTATGACAAACCTAGACAGCATATTAAAAAGCAGAGACACTACTTTACCGACAAAGGTCCCTACAGTCAAAGCTATGGTTTTTCCACGTATAGATGTGAGAGTTGGACCATAAAGAAAGCTAAGCTGCCAAAGAATTGATGCTTTTGAACTGCGGTGTTGGAGAAGACTCTTGAGGGCCCCTCACACTGCAAGGAGATCCAACCAGTCCATCCTAAAGGAAATCAGTCCTGAATATTCACTGGAAGGACTGATGCTGAAACTCCAATACTTTGGCCACCTGATGAGAAGTGACTCATTGGAAAAGACCCTGATGCTGGGAAAGACTGAAGGTGGGAAGAGAAGGGGACAACAGAGGATGAGATAGTTGGATGGCATCACCTACTTGATGGACAAGAGTCTGGGCAAGCTCTGGGAGTTGGTGATGGACAGGGATGCCTGGCATGCTGCAGTTCATGGGGTTGCAAAGAGTCAGACACGACTGAGCGACTGAACTGACTGATCCACTTGGATGACAGGGCAGGGCCCTCAAGATTAGGCTCAATTTAAAGCAGAATTTAATTTAAAATAGAAAATTAAGCCTATAGTTTAATATAGTTCAACACTATAAATCTGTACAGTAGAAACACTCTCCTCTCTTGCTGCTGTTTTTAGCCAGCAAGGAAAATGGGGGCTGCCAAGACCTTCCAGACGACGGGGGGAAACAGAGACTCCAGTCTTGAAGGGCACAAACAAAATTTTGCCCATACCAAGACCCAGAGGAAAGGAGCAGTGACCCCTACAGGAGACTGGGCCAAAACTACCTGCTGGAGCTGGAGGTCCCTATGGAGGCGGGCCAGCAGGGGCTCACCACAGGGATTGGGGCGCTGGAGGTCCCCCTTGGCATAAACCCTTTTGAAATTCACCATTAACCCTACCATAAAGCCTACAGACCCCAGGGCTGGGTGGCTTCGGGCCAAACAACTAGCAGGGAGGGAATGCAGCCACACCCATCAGCAGAAAATTGGATTAAAGCTTTACTGAGCAAGGCTCTACCCACCAAAGCAAGACCCAGTTTTTCCCATCACCAGTCCCTCCCATCAAGAAGCTTACACAAGCCTCTTAGCCTCATTCATCAAAGGACAGACAGAAGAAGCAAGAAAAAGCACAGTCTCACAGCAGCTAAAACAAGCCCTATTATAGAAAGTTAATCACGATGAAAAAGCAGAAAGTGATGTCTGAGATGAAGGGACAAGATAAAATCTCAGAAAAACAACTAAATGAGGTGGAAATAGGCACCCTTCCAGAAAAAGAATTCAGAATAATGATAGTGAAGATGATCCAGGATCTCAGGAAAAGAATGGAGGCAAATAATGAGAAGATGCAAGAAATGTTTACCAAGACCTGCAGGAACTAAAGAACAAACAGAGCTGAATAATACACTGGAAGGAATCAAGAGCATAACTGAGGCAGAAGAACGGATAAACGACCTGGAGGACAATCATGGAGATCACTGCCACAGCTGAGAATGTAGAAAAAAGGATGAAAAGAAATGAAGACAGCCTAAGAAACCTCTGGGACATTAAACGCACCAACATTCACATTATAGGGGTCCCGGAAGGAGAAGAGAAAGAGAAAGGAGCTGAGAAAATACTTGAAGAGGTAACAGCTGAAAACTTCCTGAACATGGGAAAGGACTTCCTCAACCAAGTCCCGGAGGTACAGAGAGCCCCAGGAAGGATAAACTCAAGGAGGAACACACTGAGACATACGGTAATCAAACTGACAAAAATTAAAAGACAGAGATAAAATATTAAACGCAGCAAGGGGAAAATGACAAATAACATACAAGGGAACTCCCATCAAGCTATCAGCTGACGTCTCAACAGAAACTACACGCCAGAAGGGAATGGCATGATATTAAAGTAATGAAAGGGAAAAACCTACAACCAAGAATACTCAACCCAGCAAGACTTGCATTCAGATTTGATGGAGAAATCAAAAGCTTTCCAGACAAGCAAAAGTTAAAGAGAATTCAGCACCACCAAACCAGCTTTACAACAAATGCTAACTTCTCTAGGCAAGAAACACAAAAGAAGACAAAGACCTACAGAAAATAAACCAAAAACAATTAAGAAAATGGTAATAGGATCATACATATTGATAATTACCTTAAATGTAAATAGATTAAATACACCAACCAAAAGACACAGACTGCTGGGTGGATAGAAGCATGCACTTCTGCTCACCACATCACTGCCTGACCCCACAACCTGCATATAATTATTTTATATTGTTAATCATGTGCCCATTATGGCTTGCAATCGTAATTATCTTTTATTGTTTGTCTGGCTATTGATTGTGAAAACTGATAAACATCTTTTACTATTGTGATTATGTAACTATTACTCAGTTAATACCACTGTATCATGACTGGTCAACAGAAAAATAACAGAACTCTATATATCACCAAAACTAGGATCCAACAGAAAACCTGTAATCACTTTTTAAAATCCAGATGCATATCTGAATCACCTTGAAATTTTCTGGAAAATTAAAATACTCAGGTACTGCTTTTTTTTTTCCTCTAGAGCTCCAGATAGTTTCTAACGAGCAGTCATGTTTAAAAATGACCAGATTACGTGATGATCTTTTACTTTTATCCAGTTTGTCTCACCTTTTCTGCTTCACATTCAGTGCTCCCATTTCATTTCGTTTATGTTCTCCAATTTCTCTTTTTTTGATGCTCTTCCTTAAGCCTTTATCAAGTGCAGTAGAAACGCTTTTGTATACATATCAGTTCAGTTCAGTTGCTCAGTCATGTCCGACTCTCTGAGACCCCATGAACTGCGGCATGCCAGGCCTCCCTGTCCATCACCAACTCCCGGAGTTCACTCAAACTCACGTCAAACAAGTCCGTGATGCCATCCAGCCATCTCATCCTCTGTCATCCCCTTCTCCTTCTGCCCCCAATCCCTCCCAGCATCAGAGTCTTTTCCAATGAGTCAACTCTTCGCATGAGGAGTTTCAGCTTTAGCGTCATTCCTTCCAAAGAACACCCAAGGACTGATCTCCTTTAGAATGGACTGGTTGATCTCCTTGCAGTCCAAGGGACTCTCAAGAGTCTTCTCCAACACCACAGTTCAAAAGCATCAATTCTTTGGTGCTCAGCTTTCTTCACAGTCCAACTCTCACATCCATACATGACCACTGGAAAAACCATAGCCTTGACTAGACGGACCTTTGTTGGCAAAATAATGTCTCTGCATTTGAATACGTTATCTCGGTTGGTCATAACCTTCCTCCCAAGGAGTAAGCCTCTTTTAATTTCATGGCTGCAATCACCATCTGCAGTGATTTTGGAGCCCCCAAAATAAAGTCTGACACTGTTTCCCCATCTGTTTCCCATGAAGTGATGGGACCAGATGCCATGATCTTAGTTTTCTGAATGTTGAGCTTTAAGCCAACACTTTTTCACTCTCCTCTTTCCCTTTCATCAAGAGGCTTTTTAGTTCCTCTTCACTTTCTGCCATAAGGGCGTTGTCATCTGCATATCTGATGTATACATATAAATATGTATAATATATATTTTAGAAAACTTGTGAATTTTTGCCTAACTAAAAAAATTATGGCATTTTGATTCCACTTGTTTGACTTAGTATGAATAGACTGCTAGATTTCTGATTAAAAAACAGATATGCAACAAGCAACAAAGGTCCACTGCACAACACAGGGAGCTACAGTCAGTATCTTGTAATAACCTCTGATGGAAAATAATTTCAAAAAATACCGTATGCATGTTTATGTAACTGGACCACCTTGCTGTGCACCTGAGACACTGTAAGCTGACTACACGTCAATAAAACACATTTTTAAAAAAACAAAACCAAGATAAACCTGGAAAACAGCTCAGAAACACCTTTTAAACAAAACAGGCAACTACCATACCATCCAGAAGTTGTGTGCTTTGGCATTTATTCCAGAAAGGTGAAAGTTTATGTTCACAAAAAAACCCTACACATCAATGTCCAGAAAGGCCTGCTATGTAATCAAAACCTTGACGCCACCCAGGTGTCCTTCAGCGGGCGAAGGGCTTCATCACAGTGCGCCACCAGCAGCAGGAGCAGGGCGTGGCCCTGGGAAAGGACAAGCTGCTGAGACACGTGGACACCCGGGTGAAGACCCAGGCGAGTCGGCTGAGCAGGGGGAAATGCACGGCTCACAGGGGTGCGCACTCTGTGATTCGGTGGATGCCGCATTTCTTGAAATGACAGAACTACAGAAACGGAGACTGGCCCACGGCTGGGGGGAGGGACGTGGCTGTCAGAGGCAGCAGGAAGCCCTCATGGCCGTGGTTCCCTGCTCTGTTATCGGTGTCCAAAGCCTGGTTTGTTGTCACTGGGGGAACCTGGGTGAAAGGGCACACAGGATTTCTGTGTTATCACTTACAACTGCACGTGAATCTACAATCACCTCTAAATTTAAAGTGTGAAAGTGAAGTGGCTCAGTCGTGTCCAACTCTTTGCGAACCCATGGACTACAGCCTGCCAGGCTCCTCCGTCCATGGGATTTTCCAGGCAAGAATACTGGAGTGGGGTGCCATTCCCTTGTCCAGGAGATCTTCCCGACCCAGGGACTGAACCTGGGTCTCCCGCACTGTAGGCAGACGCTTTACCCTGAGCCACCAGGGAAGTCCAAATTTAAAGTTTAGTTACAAGTAAATAAATAAACGGCTGAGGGGCTTCCCTCGTGGTCCAGGGTAAGAACCCGCCGGAGAGTGCAGGGGACACGGGCTCAATCCCTGCTCCAGGAAGATCCCACATGCTGCGAAGCAACCAAGCCTGCGTGCCACAACTACTGAGCCCGAGCCCCAGAGCCCACGTGCCGCGGTGACTGAGCACGCCCGCCCTGCAGCCTGGGCTCGGCAGCAAGAGACCACAGCGACTCGAGAGCAGCCCCACTCGCCGCAACCAAAGAAGGCCAAGAGCAGCAAGGAAGACCCAGCACGGCAAAAATCATACACCCTTTTTAAAACAAAAAATACAAACAAACTGTCGCTGAGATCTTCTGCTCCTATGGGTCTCATCTGATGGACAAGAAGGGAGCAGAGGGGTTCAAGGTCACAGTCCAGACCCACCACCCGGGGAAAACTGTCATTCTGGCTCAATCAGCTCTGTGTGTAACAGACTCTGAGAGGGGCAGGCATGTTTCTGTCCTCAGGTCACTGAAAATGGAACAGAACTCGCCGTGCCCCGATCTCTGAGCCCGGGGTGACCTGGCCCTCCCTCACCCCACCCCGCCAGTTCCGAGAGCCAACCAGGCTCCCCACGAGCCCCGGCTTAGGGCCTTGGCCACAGAGGGCCCCCAGCTGTCCTCTCTGCCACCCCCATCCCGGCCCCGTGTCGCTCTCCTGTCGCTGGTGACAGTCAGCGAGCACTGCGTCTGTGTCCCCACTCGCTCAGCCCCTCTGGAGCGCTGACAGGTCCTGTCGTCTGTGGTGGGCTAAGCACCCAGCGCACAGCGCCACTCAGCAAGGATCTGCTGAATGAAGCAGAGAGACCCTCTCGCCCCCTAAAAAGCCAGTCACGTGAGGCCAGGTCTGGCAAACAAGGTGGGTAAAAAAAACACGGAGTTTAAAAAAAAAAAAAAAAAAAAAGAGCTGTGCTTGATGCCCCACATCCTTTATGCAACAGATGGGCTCCCTTAAAAGAGCTCTTAGAGACTCTGTGGGGTCCCAAGACCCTCTGTGGAGAGTCTCGTTCACCCTGGATCTAAGGGTGATCAGACCAGGAATTTTCCCATGTCTTCAGAGAACTGTCAAGCGCCACCACCTCCAAGGGCTACCTTACAGCAGGGCTGTCTGTGTCAGCCGAGTCCCCTGAAGGGGAGGTGCGCATGCTCAGTCATATCTGACTCTCTGCAACTCCATGGACTGAAGTCAGCCAGGTTCCTCTGTCCATGGGATTCTTCGGCAAGCACACTGGAGTGAGTTGCCATTTCCTTCTCCAGAGCACCTTCCGGACCGAGTAATCGAACCCACGTCTCCTGCACCTCCTGCACTCGCAGGCAGATTCTTTACCACTAAGCCACCTAAGAGGGAAGGGGGCTGTTCGCAAATCCCCCATGCCCAGACTAGTCCTGGAGTGTCTTCAAAGCCCCGGGTGATCCCAATATCCAGCAGAGCATCCGGCCTGACAGCTCCGCCCTAAAATATGTCTATGAATAAAGCGTACTTTCCTGGGACCCGTCAGGTCAGACTCACGGCTATAAGTCACACACAGGATGCACGGAAGCAAACTAAAACTTCAACCCACAGGGACGACTGTTAAGCTGGCTGCTTTCTCTCCATCCCCGAGTGTTCAGATGTTTCTACGTGAACATCAGGAAAATGTCCAGTGGCCTCCCAGGGCACACCTGCAGTGCTCTCTGGGGTGGGGGTGGCAGTACTGTGGAGACAGGTGGCCAGGACAGTGGCTGAGGTGGGGAGAAGCCCTTTCTTCAGCCTCTGACAAAGCTCTTCCAACACAACCGTGGGTAAAGACCTTCCCCCCGATGTTCCTCTTCATCATCCCAGTTGAGGAAAAATGGGAGGAAGTGGCCAGCCTCATTCTATCATTTGCAACACAAAGGTGGGGATAGGACGTGGGGGACCGGACAGTCCACACTCAGCAAGGCTGAAGCAGCAGCCACCGTGGGTGATGGGACGATCCAACTCTCAACCTCCTGTCCTACCGCCTCGAGGACGCCGGGAGAGGCCCACCGTGCAGAGCCACAGACCCTGAAACTGAAAATAGGCTCTCCAACCTCTTGATGGTTTCTCATGATCCTTTTTCTTTGCTAAGTCACTTCAGTCGTGTCTGACTCTGTGTGACCCCAGAGATGGCAGCCCACCAGGCTCCCCCGTCCCTGGGATTCTCCAGGCAAGAACACTGGAGTGGGGTGCCATTGCCTTCTCCATCCTTTTTCTTAATCACAGAGAAATCTTTTCAGGAAATAATCTCTCTGTGGTAACAAAACATTTTTATATGCCTGCTCAGTTTCACTTCAGTTTCCTTTCCCTTTTCTGTTCAAAATCAAAGAAAACTGAGATGTGTGACGGCAGCATTTACAGTCAAGTTCGATTAATACTGTGACTTCTGCCCATCGGTTCATCTGTGAGCAGGGCTAGCAGAAAGGATGGTCACCCGCAGCCTACAGCGACCTCTCAAGGGTGTGACTTTTTTTTTACTTTCCTCTTTCTACTTTAAACAATGTGTCAATCATTGCAATAAGTATGTATAAATTTACAGAAAGTTACTTCCCTGGTGGCTCAGACGGTAAAGCGTCTGTCTACGATATGGGAGACCAGGGTTCGATCCCTGGGTTGGGAAGATCCCTTGGAGAAGGAAATGGCAATCCACTCCAGTACTCTTGCCTGGAAAATCCCATGAACAGAGGAGCCTGGTAGGCTACAGTCCACGCGGTCGCAAAGAGTCGGACACGACTGAGCAACTACGTTCACGTTCATGCTTTAATTAAAAAAATAACTGTTAGATATCAATAGAACCAGAGGGGCAGAGGCTCTAGAGAGGCTGCCTTTGTTTAAAGCAAATAAAACGACGACGGTCTTCTACGTGCACTTGTCCAGGCCGAGGGGCGCTCCTCTCTCTCCTGGGCGGCTCACACATCACCACAGAACATTCTCACAGAACCCACACGCCACCTCAAATGCTCAGGTCACTGTTTATCTGAAGGAGTGTGGTAAAAAATAAAGTTGGTTAAGAAAGAAAACAGACCTAAAGCCCCCTCTGGGTGACACAAGCGGTGTTACAGACCAGGCGCGGGGCCCGGGGCGTCCCGCGCGGCCAGCGCTGCGGGGTGCGGTGAGGCCATGTCTTCCAAACCAGATGCTTCTCCCGACTCTGGCTGGCTGGTCGGCCCCTTCAGCTACACCTGTTCCTTCCTGAACACTCGGTGGGTACACTTGCTGATGTTTCCAAGCTAAACCTTTTTATGGAAAAACACAGAGTGGTCCTTCCTCCATAATAGAGTCCTTATCATAACAAAGTCGATGTCGTTATTGAATTATGTTAGCAAATTTCAACGAAATAGATGGAAATCCTTAGTCGTATCAGAAGTCCTTTAAATGCTGAAAAGCCAGGAAGGACTCAGAATCTGTGCTGGGAACTAAGATAACAACCAGGTTTGGGATGAGCCTGGTGGCCCAGTGGTTAAGAATTCGCCTTCCAACGCAGGGGACGAGGGTTCGGTCCCTGGTCAGGGAACCAAGATTCCACGTGCTCTGGGACAACTAAGCCTGTGAGCCGCAGCCACTGAACCCGAGTGTCACAGCTAGAAGCCCACACGCCACAGCGAAGCTCTCTCGTGGGGCCAGTAAGGCCTAACCAGGCAAAATAAACAAGCAAACACTCAAAACACACACTTGCCTTCTTGCCGCCATGCTCAGAGGCCTAGCACTTATGCGAAGTTAACAATCCCATTTTATTTAACAAGCAAACGTCTTGTCTGGCGGATAAAACGCTCTCTGCCAACGATTGTGGTCATGCTGCTCCCGGCCTGGCGCCCCCTTTTCCTCAGACCCCTGCCCTGGCCCCGGCTCTGGGCCTCTTTTCGGCCTCAAAGCGCCACACTCTCACTCACGCATCACCAGGCACGAGGCATAACCTACACACCACTCGATCCATCCACTTAAAAAGGTGTCAGGCCCCAGGGCGAACTGCACCAGCCCTGGGGGGTCCACACCCACTACCTCCTTGTAAAGAACCCCTTTATTAAACACCCCTGGAGTCCCCTAAGCCGAGTGCCCGCTGTCCTGCCAGAGGCCCAGCTGATGCAGCTGAACCGGCTTTCCCCGTAGCACACAGTGGCATCTGGGCCCCGTCCCGGGGCCTCACTGAGCACACCTCTGGTTTTACCCTGTGTTGCGGGTCATTTACCCGCTTATTCATTCACCTGAAAAAGCATCATCTGAGGCGCTGTTACTCGCTGGCTCTGGGCAGGGTAGGCGACGGACATGGGGGAACAAGCAGGCAGAGACCCTGCCCTCACAGAGCGCCAACTGACTGAAGACAAACGAAACAAAGCCACGCCAACACCACCACCGCGTCACAGCTCCCGGGAGTGACGGGGGCTTGTGGTGGGCTGAATGGTGGTTCCCAAGAAGAAATATCACATGCTAATCCCTGGAACCTGGGGATGTGACCTTATTCAGGGAAAGGGTCTTTGCAGATGTGATTAAGTTAAGGATCTGAAGATTAAGAGATCACCTTGGATTATGTGGGAGGCTGGAAATCCAATGACAAGTGTCCTCATACGCAAGACACACAGGAGAAGATGTAGAGGGGAGAAGGCCGAGAGAAGACAGACGGGGACGAGTGATGCGGCCACAAGCCAAGGAGCCAGCAACACCAGGAGCGGGAAGAGGCTACGCGTGGGTTCTCCCCTAGAGACTCTGCAGGGAGGGAGCGTGGACACCCCTGATTTTGGACTTCCGGCCTCCAGAATGTGAGAGTATAAGTTTTTCTTGTTTTAAGCCACCGAGTTCGTGTGATGTGTTATGGCATCCACAGGGAATGAATCCAGGGCTGGAAGTTTCCACTTCCCCTCGAGATCCACTCTCCATCCTGCTCTGGGTCCTGGGGAGGCTGCCTGGCTGAACCACAGCCACCACGTGCCTTCTGGTTCCAGCTGGACTCAGCGATGGGAACTGAGGGTGGGAGGAACCTGAAAGGAGGAGGGGGTTCTCTGGGCCCCCTCCCTCTGGGGTGGCTGTAGGTGACCTCAGCCACCACCCCCATCCAAAGCAGCCCTCTCGCTCCTTCCCTTGTTCTCCACAGGCTGCTCCATCCCTCAGGCCTGGAGGTGGGACGCGCACACCTGTGGCCAGACCTGCACCGGCCCTGGGGGGGGGTCTACATCCCCGTCCCCCAAGCTGAGCGCCCCATCTTGCCAAAGGCCCGACACACAGAAGTGGAATGGCTTTTCCCGGGGCATACAATGACATCTGAGCACACGCTCAGCCTTCTGATGAGAACATCAGGCCCCTGAAGAGAAGTGTGTCGTGTTCACTCCCCCTTGCCCAGAACGTGGCACGGCACCCAGTCACCACCACCTAGCACTAAATGCTGGTCCCGCTGGATCTGGAGGACTCCTGACTGCTGCGGCCTCGGGCCACTGCCCGTCAGTTGTTAAAACCTTGCTGAGCTGTTCTGAAAATTAGCTTCTTTGAACGTTTAAAATACATATTTAAACAGTTAATGTCACAGATAAATGCTCGCTATTACAAACAACCAGGTGAAACTATCTGCGCCAGGAGTGCAACAGTTTGGGAGTGAGACGCAAAGGAGGACACTGAGCTGATGACAGTGATGCCCTGAAGAAAAATCCCCCGCCCCGGTGCAGACATCAGACATGCAGCCAGGTGCACTCATCAGACACCAGTCAGCTTCACACAATCCCTTCTCTTCAGCCGAAAGTCAGCCCTCCTGGAAAGCCTATTAAAATGTGGGAGTAAAGTTATGATTGTGATGGCCTGCTGCTGCTAAGTCGCTTCCGTCGTGTCCGACTCTGTGCGATCCCATAGACGGCAGCCCACCAGGCTCCCCCATCCCTGGGACTCTCCAGGCAAGAACACTGGAGTGGGGTGCCACTGAAGCCACTTATTTCACGTATCTTTTTTTTAATCACTCACAAACTCCAGTACCTAGACTATGAATCATGACAGCCACCAAAACATGTTTCACACAGTGGCTGGCTCCTTTCATTCATTCATTCAAAAAATACTTAAGAAGCACCATTACGTGCCAAGCTGGGGGAGACAACAACCAGAATACAGTCTGTCCTTCTGAGCATCAGTCTCCGCGTCAAGACCTCCTTGGAGACAGGCCCTGGGAGCTGACCACCACCCAACTCCAGAGGGCACCATTCACTCTGCACTGCAGCCCCGGCTGCATTTGCTCTTCAAATAAAAGGCCCTGGGGAGGAAAAGTGGGGGGAGGGGGGAGTCAAACAGATGTGAATTTAAAGATTTAGGTAAGATGAGTTATTGGTGGCGACAGGAAAGCTTCACTTGCCAGCACCTGTTCAATGTCCAACGAACATTCACTGCACGCCTGGCGCTGTGCCACCTTCTCGTCACGTATTATCTCCATTTAACCCTCTCGGTGAGCGTGAGACAAATCTGTTCCCATTTTACTTGGGAAAAAGGAAATTCAGTCTTAGGGAGGTTGAAGAGACCACCACAGTCGCAAGTACCTGGAAGGAGCTCCGGACCTGCAGCCTTCAGTGTGCGGACACTCAGCCCCAGCGTCTTGTGCACGATCGTGCCATCGACTGCGCCACAGCAGCCTCTCTCCCGCAGAGGCCAGTCTATCGCGCCTGCCACCACGTCTCTAAGTGCCAACAACCGCCTAAACTCCCTTCCTGTTTATGTCTCCTATTTATTTTTTATATTTTCAAACACAAAGCAAAGCAAAGGTTAAATATAAATGAATCCCGGGTGCCCTTCTCCTGGGTCTGACAATCAGCAACATTTGCCAACCCCATTCCATCTGCCTGTACTCCTCACTTTAGAGAATGTATTTTAAAGCCAATCTCGGCATAGTATCATTTCACCCTCAAAATTACTATGTATCTGTAAGGCATAGGAACTTTTATTAACTCTAACTACAACACCATAACTACATTTACTGAAATTCTTTAGTTTCACCTTCTGTGTGGGTCGGCCTGCATTCCTCTATGAGCGTTCTGCCTCATCTGTTTGAGTATCTGAAATAACTAATATAGGAAAAGCAGGATGAATGTGTGATTTCACCGCCCCTTCACTTTTAAAACCACTTTTAAAGGCTGAGTTAGTGCTCCAGCAAACTCTTAAAAACAACCAGCAGGCTTTTTTTCTGGAGATACCATTATTAGGTAACAGATTTTTAACCAGCTGTCGTCATTAATCTTTCCAGTGCTCAAGTTGTTCACGGCCAGTGGGAGACACCTCGAGCTGGCTCTCAGGCTGACACCCCCCAGGCCCTGACAGCTGCCCTGCTCTCTGCTGAAACAAGACGTCCCAGACCCATCTGTACGCATGGGGCCCCCAACCCAGACTGGTCCTTCTCAAAGACATGCTGGTTCCTTCTGGTGGGAAATTCATTTTGATTTGAATCTTTTCTCTCTAAATAAAATTAAGTAGAACATTATTTTTAATACAAAGATACAGAACGGAAGAAATCTCAGCCTCTGTACTTCCTACTAGGAACGTTCAGGTTGCATTAAGACTTTAAACACAGCAGGCTTAGGGATTAGGTGATAAAAAGGTCGGCGTGCATTCAGCCAGGTTAACCTCATTCCCTTTAACTGTGCTGTATTTCACCAAAGTTGCATGCAATTTGAGTTTAGGCTTAAATACTAAAGGTTATCAGAACGCCCAAATTCATCTTCCATTCAGTGAAAAGATGTTCCCAGTGATGCACTCACTTTATCAGTTTTCCAATTAAAGACAGACTCTCAGGAGGAGCCTGTAACCCAAGCCTACACTATCCCAGAGGAGACTTGCAAACGCAACCCAATGTGGCTTGATTTAACCTAAGTACTCCTTGAGTTTTTATGAAAAACTCAACAGCTGCTGAGTTGGACTGTTTAACATGCTAACAAAATTAAGAACCTGAAAAAAAAAAAACAAAAAATACAGTTAAAGAACTGGAGAACATTCTGAAACTGTTCTAAAATACAACAGTCTCGTGGGCTGTGTGAAACCATCTCCAAGGCTACAGCCTACTCGGGAAAGGACATTTGCCAGCTGCTTATCAATGTTCCACCAAAACAACCACTCAAACAGAATGTATTAGACTAAAAAAGACAGCTATACCAAAATCCTTCTTGCTGACAGAAACTTGCTGTCCTCAGAAAGCAGCAGACGAGGGATGCAGACTCGACCAACCCTTTCCACATGGAGCTGGCTTGCATCTTAAAACTGAGTGTTACTCACTCTAAGTGCAAAACTGAACACAGAAATGCAAAAAACTAGGCTTGAAAGTAAACGGACCAGCTCCAGGGAAGAAGTCGGTGGTCTCCGAGACACACAATTTGATTGTTCTCTACTTCTGGCAGGCACAACACACCAGGGTGTTCTGTTGGGCTTTTTTTTTCCCCAGAAGACTTACTTCCTAATATTTAGAGGAAACTAAACAGGATCTCCCCACTCCCTGGACTTGCGTGGACAGCTGTGCCAGTAATAGCCGCTACCCTCCTGGCGTCACGGGCCTTGTATCCTGGGGACTCAGGGTGGAGACAAAGAGGGCTGAGGAGCAGAGGCAAGATGGGACCCAAACAGACCACGATGTGACCTGTCTCCATCCCTCAACTCCTAAAAGCAAGGGGCTTGTCACACCTGCACCTACCCTACTCCTACAGAATCAGAACCCCACCGCAGGTGAACCAGGAAAGCAGAGAAGCCCTCATTTCATACTATCAGAACCAGTCAGCTCAGCTGCTGGTTAACTGAGCAGTTTGGTTAAAGTGGTAACTCACTAAACACTTAGAATTTTACAGATCTTATCCATGTTTTTAATTTAAGGCAAAGGTCTTTTCTTAGAGATAAGGTCCACCAGCTCAAGTTTCAGAAGTTCCTCATTCAGACCACAGCCTCTCTGTGGGGAACTTAAAAAAAGACACTGGACAAGCAAGATGAGAGCAGAGTCCTTCTGGACTCTTCAATTTCCCCCCAGCAAGTCCATAACTAATTCACTAGCTTTGTTTTTTTTCCTCTAATGAATCACCTGTTAGCCCTCAGCTTACAGTGTTTTTTTTTTTTTTAAGATTTTTCTGATGTGGACAAGTTAAAGCCTTTATTGAATTTGTTACAACAGTGTTTCTATTTTATGTTTTTTGCTTTTTGGCCAGGGAGGCATGTGGGAGCTTAGCTCGCTGACTAGGGATTGAACCCTCATGCCCTCTATTGGAAGGCAAAGTCTCAACCCTTGGACAGCCAGGGAAGTCCCAGCTTACAGTTTTCATACACGGTTCATCAGTTGCCATGGTATTTAATGAAATCATGTAATTACTATAACAAATAAAATCAGAGTGAACACGTCTGAGAGCCAACACACTTGACTCTGGGTAATTACTCGGTGTGGGAGCCGAAATGCCCGGGGGATCTGCCATGACGAAGGGGGGTGGGGCGGGGAGGCATCAATCACTGTATCTGATAAAGGGCCTGTATCTGATAAAGGGTCTGGCGAGCGCCAATTACTGGAACACTTCAGTTAAGTGGAGGGAGGTCAACTAACAGCTTCTATTGTAATTTTAAAATCCAAATCCCTCCTCCCCTTCCCAAAAGAAGGCAGTCTGTGGAAGACAGAACTTCTAAACTTTGCTTTTCTCATTAGTAGTTCCTTGCCAGCACAACCAACCAAAGCGTTCACTTGTTTAGTGAGAGCTTCGGGGTTTTCCCCTCTTCGTCTCCTCTTAACCACAATCTACAAGAAAAGTATGCATGAGAATACTCTGGAATCGTCTTTACACAGGTGCAAGTGAGAAAACGCCTCTCCAGGAAGATCTGGGTGTGTATTAAGACTACATCTTTAGAAGACGTTGCTTTTACATGTAAAATGTATCATGAGATGAACTTTCCAACACCTGACTCAAAAATTCAGTTTAATAGGCAAGGTTTACTCTCACGTGACTGAAATTACTCATCTTCTGTTCAGTATGAGAAAATGCTATTCTAACAACAAGTTTTTTTTTCCTAGTCTGTGGGTAGAGAAAGGGATTAGTCAAAGGAGAATCAGTTACTCTAAGTTATTCTACTTAAATTTCATACACACACACAAACTGCAATTATAACTGATACAGGGAATAAAATTTCTAAAAGAATCACCAGGTACTTAATTTTTTGAAAATAAATCATTCTTAAGTATTGATATTTTAACAGATTTATGTTCAAAGATGTTAACTGCAATATAAATTATGAGAGCAAAAAAAAAAAGAAACAGTACCTAAGGGACTAGTCACATAAATTGTAGCATCAGTTCAGTCGCTCAAGTCATGTCCGACTCTTTTTGACCCCATAGAATGCAGCACGCCAGGCCTCCCTGATCATCACCAACTCCCAGAGTTTACTCAAACTCATGTCTATTGAGTCGGTGATGCCATCCAATCATCTCATCCTGTCATCCCCTTCTGCTCCCACCCTCAATCTTTCCCAGCATCGGAGTCTTTTCAAATGCATCAATTCTTCCCATCCATCAGGTGGCCAAAGTATTGGAATTTCAGCTTCAGCGTCAGTCCTTCCAATGAATCTTCAGGACTATTTACTTTAAGATGAACTGGCTGGATCTCCTTGCGGTCCAAGTTGTAGCATACCCACATGATTAAAATATAAGTCGCTAAAAATGTCATGTAAGAATCTTCTGACAAAAAATAAGAAAGTGCTCAGAGCATAACTTCACAGATAAAAAACAAGACAAAAACTCTACAAGCAAAATTATCCCAGTGGCAGAAAACAAAGAAAACATATAAAATGTTTAACAGTGTTTATCTCTGAGTGGTGGTGTCACACGTGACTACCTATTTCTTCTTCATAGTTCTGTATTTTTTAGTTTTTCTATAATATAAATGTTAAAAATGCAATTTTTAAAGGTTTGATCAATTGGGATCAGAAATTTTACACACTATATATACTTCCTTGCCTTCTCAAAGCGATGAAAACAGGACAGCCTTTGATGGCACAGAATTGTCAGTATCAAGTAGCCACAGTGCCCTCTGTGATAAAAACATGCTCCTGGGCCACGAAAGCAGATGGCTGCATTTATGACCTTAAATAAGCAGTTGCCGAAGTATGCCCCAGGGGACCTAGCCCTACCAGACTGATTAAGTGTGGGAAATATTGCAATACATACTATTAATAGCTGTAAGAGAGAAACCAGACAAAGCAAAGCAAAAATAAAACCCCTCTTATTTAACCAGATTCCCCAAATTTCTCCACCATGGAAACTTTTTAATGTAATCACCATCAAAAGCCACGGAATTAGGCAAACCCTACCCTAAATCAAACAGCCCCAACCACTTCATTAACAACTGCTGAAGCTTTATTTACTGGGCATTTATTAAACTGTCATGCACCGTGTTCCACAGTTTACAAACACTGTCTTATTTAATTCTCCAAATGTCTCTTAAGGATGATATCTTAATTCTCCCATTTTAAAGATGGGGAAGGCAATACTTAGGAAGGCTCATCCGTGTCCAAAGTCTCCTAGCAACCCAAATCCTGTCTTAACCACTATGCTTAACAGCTGATCTTCCATTTTTGGAGCAGCTTCATTTCTTTCTTGATGGTGTATGATCAGCTCTACTAGTTATCTCCTACACCCTGGAAAAAATCTCCACTGACAAGCCAGAGGACCAAGCGTGTCGTTATCTGAGTTGTGTGCAAAGCAAGATTCAGCAGACTGGGCACTGAGTGCAGTGTAAGACTCCCCGCTAAGAGAGTCTGGCTCACTGAAAAAAATTTTTTTCTTCCATCTTCTTTCAGCCTTCTGATTGATCTCTCTGCTTTCTGGTCTTACCTCCTCAAATCCATCCTCCTCTGGCTGCCTGAATCATTTGTATGAATCACCAAGTGTGACTGCACCACTCCCAGGCTTAAAACCTTCCCTGTGACTGGAAGGTGAAGCCCAAGCCCTCTCCACAAGCGTGGGACCGTCTGGTTTCTGCCGGCCTCTCTGACCCCGTCCCCTCACGCCCTGCCCTGGTCCCTCCAGCAAGGCCTGCAACAGTCCTGTGCACACGCTGTTTCTTTCCTCTGTGTCTCCGTTTGTGGGGCCCGGAAACCCTTCTCCCTCCTTACCTGGCTAATGCACCCTTGCAATCACAGCTCCTGAGTCATCTCCTCCAGGAAACACTCCTGCCGGTCACCCCGAGCCCTGCAAAGGCTCTCCGGGTCTCCCTTCCACTAGGGTGTGCCCTCACCCCTACTGCATCCCGGGTACATTGGGATCGGCTTACGTGCACCAGTGCGATCCTCAAAGATGAAAATTCTGTGGCTTAGCAGTTTCACTTCCCCAAGGTGCTCCATGAAGGTTGAGTAAACGCATAAACTTCCTCAACCTCAGCTGTGCTCCCATTAATGAAAGCCGCTTTCTGATGGCAAACGTTAATTAGCACTTACTCTGTCCCTCTGCCAACCCTGGCCCTGGGCTATGGTATGAAAATAACCTCAGGGTGCCATTAGCTAACCTTGGAGACAATAGAAAATTTGATTGGAAAGGAACATTAACTATGGCACTGCTTGTAATGTAACAACCATGTGAATATCTGCTTTTCACATACACTCTGGTACGATGGAGCGTGTTGCTCAGTTTAAAAGCTTTCCCCCGGTGCACTGCGAGGCAACCTACTGACAAGAGCGCTCCACCCATGGCTCTCCTTTCCCTCTTCCCTATGAAGAAACTCAGAATTCTCCTCCGTCTTCATGCCATTGGGTAGGATGGCTTTCCTGAATGATGATGGGATGTGAAAACCCCCTGGAGCTGAGGAAGGAGATAAACCAGCTAGCGTGTTCTGAGCCTCAGCAATCACACGCGTGAGCAGAGGCTGACGCACGGGTCGTTACAGACACCGGGCACTGCAGCCTGGCATGGCCCCCTGAGCGACAACCTGCCAAATGCTGTGATAGAAGCCGAATCTACGACCGAGCTGACTGCGCTCAAGAGCACCTCGACTGCGCGTGTCCTGAGGCTCCTCTTGACCAGTGTGTGCAGCACAGGCAGCGCAAAAGGAGGCTGACTTGTCTGTAAAGTCGAGTCATCAGACCTGTTTCTCCTTGCGCCTCCACAGCACCCGTTCCCTTCTCTCAACCCACCGAAGATACGCCCAACGGCCTTTTAAACTTTTATGCTCCCCTTGATTTCAACAAGTGCTTGGAAGAGGTTACTTTGCTCTCAAATTTGTATCTCTAAGCAAACCATCCCTGAGCTCCAGAACCGCACAGTCATCTGCCCACTGCACGAGGCCACATAACTGCCCTGCCTGTCCCCTATGCTGGGCTCCCGCGGCCCCAGGGACCACCCCCCTCCTCCAGCCTTGCTCTGGGCCCTCCTTTTACTCGCTTTCACTTAAAGACCAGCTAGCTCCACTCACTCAGGAGCACTAACTGGGCACAGCCTATGTGCCAGGCCTGTGCTAGGGTGCCCAGGACACAAAGAATGGAGCCCCTGTGCCAGGCGGGGACACAGGGAAGCAAGTGACTTACCAAATGTGTGTCAAGTGCCACCAAGGAGGCACAAAAGAGGCTAAGGGGCCGTGTGTCTGTGACTGAGCGGGAAGAGCGTCTGGAAGGCAAAGCTGATGGGGCCCCTCAGTGGGCAGCTCCACGAGGGTGGGAAGGGGTTCGGAAAACTGGTCTGCATCTCCCCCCCAGAACTCTGGCTCGAATCCTAACCTCTTCTCGCCTGGTCTTCCGGAACCCCCCTCGCCAATCCAGCCCACACTGCAGCCAACACGGCCTTCCTGAAGCGCTCCTCCGATCACGCCGCTGCCCCGCTCCCAAGTCATGAAAACTCAGTGCTTCCAAGTGGGTCGCCACCCAGCTCCTGCCCAGGCTCTCGGCCTCATCAGCTTTATTTCTTGTCACTTCCCTTCACACTAGCAAACCTGACCTGGTAACTCACGAGTCATGAAATCTACCCTGAGCTTTCCTGCTCGGTGCCAGGCTCAGCCACCTTCCTGAGCCCTGACTTCTGTCAAAATACAATTTAGAGAAATAAACACCTAATTCAAGACAGTGGCTCCCTGGCTGGGGGGTGGCGATCACGCTCAGGATGGAGCACAGAGGTTTGCTCTGGCTCGGTCGCATTTTCCTCCTGAGCTGCTGGCAGGTACACAGATGTTCCTTGTGTCATTCCACACCCTTATAGGAATTACCTCATTTATTTTCTTAAAGCTTACCCGCCTATCAAAGTCCATCTCTTGCAGTAGGAACCTAATCTAGCCAGAAAGCCCCTCTTCATCTGACATTCAATGTTATTTACAATTCACGTCTGGCCTTTCTCTTATTCTTCCTCTAAAAAAAATAAACAAACGACTGTGGTGAAACATACACAACACGGGCCTCTCCTGGTGGCTGGGCGGTGAAGAACCAGCCTGCAATGCAGGAGATGTGGGTTTGATGTCTGGGTTGGGAAGACCCCCTGGAGAAGGGAATGGCAACCCACTCCAGTGTTCTTGCCTGGAGAATCCCAGGGACAGAGGAGCCTGGTGGGCTGCAGCCCATGGGGTCACAGAGAGCCAAACAGGACTTTCCGACCGAAACAACAGCATACACAACACCATTTCAACTGTGGGAGCCTGCCGGGCGGCCACACCATCACCTGTCTCACCTCCCCAAACCGAAGCCCCCCCAGTCTCTCTTGCTGTAGATGTCTGTGCACTGCATCTCCCTAAGTTATAGTACAGAGGTTATACACTATCCATGTTTCTGCCCTTTACAGTGCCTCACACAGCGAGCGCTCCACAGACGTGGACCTGACACGGGGTCGTCTTGAGATGGCAGCCAGGACATCATGCCTTTTAGTTTTAGCAGTAACAGCCAATAACAGCTTCCTCAGTGTTCACTCTGTTCCAGGTTCCATGGTAAGTATCCTAACAACTTCTCTGATTTAGCCCACCTGCAACCCTATGGAGGCGCTTGCTGTTATTATCTGCTTTATTTTCAAAGAGGAAACTGCAACTGGAAAAAGACTGAATACTTGCCAAAGGTCACATCACTGGTAACAAAAGCCAGTTCTGTACTGCACTGCCCCCACTGCGCTTTTAATCAATAGAGAGGAAGTAGAGAGCAATTAAGTAAAATAAGGGATCGGATTTCACGTAAGCCAGCCTAAACAATTCTGAAAATCTCTCCAAAGAAAGGCAGCCACCCTCTACCAACTTCACCTGCTATGCCACTTAGCCTCACAAGAACCCTAAAAGGCAGGCCTGGCCACTGTCCTCACTTTCCCGGGGACACACTGAGCTGGAAAACAATGAAATAAGTCACTAAAGTCGCAGCTATAGTCTGTCCACAAAATCTAGATGCTTTCTTTGAAAAAGAAAAAAGAGTCAGCCAGTACTGGATTCCAGAAAATATTCTGAGACAGAGTAATGTTTTCCTCAAGAGTTAAAGTCATAGGTCCATGGAAGAGAAGATTTAAACATAAAAGCTGAAGCCTGTATATATATATACAATAATGACTGGATGACAGGAACAGAAACATACTCCAGTAGTAGACACTCAAAAGGGTTTCACATCTCAGCTTCTAAAAACCAGTCCCACCAGCGTTCAGAGCTTGTTTGAGGAAGCAGTCCCTGGTCGTACACTTCAAAGAGCCATTATGATTCATGCGGTAGCTTCGCAGCCCCACACAAATCACCCCAGAACACGCCTTAGGGAAACAGCTTCTTCCAGACCAGGCTCTTGAGTTTCCACAGAACTGTTTCTCAGATCCTCAGAGTTTTTGCGTGTGGGCAGTTTTACCTGCCACAGGAGCAGAGTTCCTGAGTTTGAAGTCTTAGTGAATCCTCAGCTAACACCAACTCATCAGCATTTCCTCGGAAAGCACTGGGAAGAATGACCCAAGAGGTCCGGTTTAGCTGCCTAATCCCCTGAGCGATGGTTCCTTTTAAGGGAGTGCCCTGCAAGTCCAATGGGGTTAATGTGGACAGACAGACAAAGGCCCATTCCACTGCCAAGTAAAAATAACTTGACATAAAATAAAAACGTGTGCATAAGAAATATCAGCCCAGAGCAAAAGGAAAGAGCTGCCGATCAGTAGGAACACACTACATTTTAGAGAACTGCACGCAGACAAGAGAACAGGAAAAGAGAAACCCACGGGCAGGGAAAATGAGAATGTCTGCCGCTCCAACACAATTTGACTCTAGTTTCCAGCTGGACTACAGCTCAGAGGCCACAATCAAAACAATGTAAGCGAAGCACAATACACAGCTGTATTTAAACCCAACAGTGAACGCCTTCAAAACCTAGCCACACTTTCCAGTCGCCACAAAATAGCCCCTCAGGCTTGAAGAAGCCTTACTCTACAATTTAAAACACTTCCTTCTGCCAATTAAAAAAAAAAAAAGGCCTTGGTTTAGGGTAAGAGATCTGCGCCTGAAAGTCCTGTTCTATTTACTGTCTCATTCTAGTGCTACTGAGACAATCACTAACCACAGAAAGCTAGAAAAAAGTTTTAGGTTAATAGCAAATAAAAATCTACTTTAGATTTTTGAAATAAGACCCTATTATCTGGTTGGGATGACCTTATTATATGCATGATTGTTGGTAATTGTTCCAAAAAGAGAACTACAAATTACTAATGCAATTACTCTTTATTGAACACTATTAATACGTACCATGTTAAGGACCTAACCCTGGAAAAGGAAATGGCAACTGACTCCAGTATTCCTGCCTGGAAAATTCCATGAACAGAGGAGACTGGTGGGTTACAGTTCATGGGGTCCCAAAGAATTGGACATGACCAAGCACTCACACAAGGACCTAACATGCACTCTCTAATATAATCCCCAAGTCAACTCTAAGAAGTATTTTCATCGAACTTGGTGGTCGACGGTCCAGTGGTTAAGAATCCGTCTCACCAATGCAGGGGATACAAGTTCGATCCCTGGTCCGGAAAGATGCCACAGGCCACAGGGCGTCTGAGCCCTTGTGCCATAACTATTGAAGCCCGAGCGCCCTAAAGTCTGTGCCCCATGAGAGAAGCATGTGGGCAGTTTCTCTGCAATGAGAAGTCCAATCACTGCAACTAGAACAGCCCCCGCTCACAACTAGAGAAAACCCACATGTGTAAACCAAGACCCAGCACGGCCAAAAATAAAACTAAGAAGTATGTTTTTTTTCCCACATATCTTTCCCCAGCGGCGGCTCACAGAGGTGAGGTGACCTGCCTGCAGTCACACAGCTGGGCAGTGGCCAGGCCTGGCCCAGAATATATAATTCCAGAGCCCAAACGTTCTTTAACACCAGATCATAAACACGCCATCTGTTCAAAGCTATTTCACAAATATTTCCTTCTGTCTCACAACCACCCCCAAATAAACCAACACGCAACATTAGGAGCTGAGTGAAACTACCAGGGCCAGAATGTTGGTTGTTCACATCACAGCCCTTCCCTCAGAAACACACCACACACACCCAGGGCAACCTTTCGAAGGGTCACCATGGCTGGTGAGCTGTCTGGCTAAGGCAGTCTGGTTTTCACGTTCAATTTCTTTAATAAAAGCACTATACCCTGAAGAACAAACCTTTGCTGAGTAATTTAACTTAATCACGTGGCCTAATCAAGAGAGGTTGGTCCTCAGTATTTGTATGAGGTACTCTGGGATGAAGATCATCTGTACTAAAAAAAAAAAAAAAAACAGAAAAACACCTGCTAGATTAATCTGCCTTTCCCTTTAAATAGTAACCTACAGTGTGTCTCAGATAGAGGAAACAGGTAAAGCTGTCCTAACAGCCTGAATCAGCAGACTGACTTGACTCCACAATCTCCCCTCCACTAAAAGGCACTTTACTTCGATTAATGTTCTACTAATGTAACTACAGTACTCTGTCCTGAAACTGGGGAGTCACATATAATAAAATTAACTTGTAGGCAGTGTTACACATTAGAAATACATACCTATCATTTTATTATTAAACTAGAAAGATGCCTGCAGGCAGTCAACAAAAGGTCTCCCGGCAACTGACAAGCAGAGTTAACTAAGCAAAGATTTTCTTTCTTTGGAGACATGAAACTCTCATTCAGTCAAGAAAGATGGATTTTGTCACTTATTCTTCTCTTAAAAGGAAAGCGCCACATGGAGACCATAAATGGGGTGAATTGCATCTCAGAGCAATGTTATATGTGCCAAGTTACAAAGCCTGTGAATACAAGGGGTGGATTAATGGAAAGACTGATACCATCTTACTACAGTGGCCTCTCTGTAGCTCCGGACAATGATCTGTTGAGGGTTTTCCAGTGATTTTGAATGTGCAACCTCCATACAAGCCCCCTTTTAAGGGGGCTGGCTCAGTGCTGAACAGTCAATCCTTTTGCAGAAAGCAAGCCAAAAGCCCCCACACAAGCTTCTGGGTGAGAAGCTTGGCCCTGTAGGCGTGGGAAGGCTCAGACTTCAGAGACAAAGGAGTAAAAGCAGGAGGTGGGCTGGGGGGAGCTGGCTGGGCCTGGGTCTAGCAGCCTGGAGAAGACCCAGACTCACAGGGCTGGACTTTCGGGGAAAGAGTTCAAAAGGGCTGGGGGAAAAGGACAGAAGAAAGCACACCAGGAGCGAAGTCAGTTACCCCTGAGAACAAACCCTGCTACAAGGGATGGAGTGAGATCTCCAGAAACAGCAGTGGGCACACCTTGCAGAGACGGGGCAGTCTGTCTACTATCAGAGGTGGGGGTGGGTTGTCAGCCCCTGACCTCCAGTTTGTCTCCTAAAAAACAACTTGGCCCCAGCGAGGAAGGACACTATGGGGCAGAGCCACCATACTAGAATTACCACATTCCCTTCTTCTACGGAGGGGGGGCATGGCATCCTTCTGCCAACCCACAAGACCGGACAACCCCTGGGACAACACTGGCAAGACGCCTTCCAAACGAAGTCAGACCCGGAACAGGCCCTCTGACCCTAAGGATCCCTCAGATAAACGGCCAAATCAGATCTTAACCTAGGTAAGTCCGCTGCCTCGTGTCTCCCAGCCTTGGAGACCCCTCCCCACCCCTAAGGCCCATCTCAGAACCACCTCTCAGATTTAGCTATAGACACTGCCCCCAAATCCATCTCGGAACCCCCGATCCTTTCCCATGATTCCTATCTAGCTAATCCACTCAGCCCCTCAAAGCCTATCCTCAGATCCCAGTAACTGTTTCCCTGTACCCGTCAACCCTCCCCTCAACCCCAACCCCTGCCCAGACCTAACCCTCAACCCCTCAGTCCGGTCTCAGGCATCCCCAATCCTTGACTACCGTCCCCTAGACCCATTCCAACCCAGTCTCGGTCCCTCAATTCCCTCCTCGCCGCCCCAAACTCGGCCACAGCCCTCCACGATCCCGAACGCCCCTTCCAGGCTCCCTAATCCGCATTCCACTCCGCCTCAGGACCCCTCCAGCCCCCGCAAGCTCTGTCCACCCAAGACGCTTTTCCCAGCTCCGCCCCAGCCTCGGTCCCCTCATCCCCAAACCCACCTCAAGCCCCGCCCCCCCCAATTTCTCGTCCCAGTCTCCTCAATCCAACATGAAGCACCACGACCGTCTCCGCCTCGGGCCACCTCCAGCCCGCCGCGGGCCCCCGGCCCCGCGCGCCCCCCTCGAGGCCCCGCCGTCGCCGCTTTGAGCTGCCGCTCGGCTCACCTCCTCCATCTTCTGCACCATCTCTGTCAGCTGCCCCTCGTCCTCCAACAGCTCGTTGAGCTGCACCAGCGACAACCCGGCGAACCGAGCTTCGCTCGCAGCGCCCGCCATCGTCCCGTCTCGGCCGCCGCCGCAGCTCTGGCCGCCTGGCTTCTCGGACCGGAAGCGCCGCCCTCAAGGCCCGCCCCCAGCGGGGGGGCACGTGACGCCAGCCGTGGGCCCTGACGTCATCGCCTCGCGGGCGGGCGGACATGACGTCGCAGTCTGGGCACTTGACAGGAAGAGTGTTAGGGGCTGGGGTTGTCTCTGGGAAGGGTGGGGGCTTCTAAGGGAAGGGACCTGGAGATAGGCTTGGGACGCTCTGGTCAGCAGTAATGATGTCACTGCAGCATGACATCAGGAGGGTGTGCCATGATGTCAGAAGAGCCTTTTCCTCAAGGAAAAGAAATGCCTAGATGTGAAGAAAGCAGGCAGCAGGACGGAAGTTCGTGCAGCCTAAGCCCAGCCTGACCGAGGGAACCCCAAAGAAGGGGATTTATGGGAAAACAACTTTAGATGCCTTTGTTTTTTCGTAATTGTGGAACTGCCAATTCATTCATTTGACAAAATTGAGACCTACTGTGTGGACTAGGAATTGGGTATATCAGTTCAGTTGCTCAGTCATGTCCCACTCTTTGCGACCCCATGAATTGCAGCACGCCAGGCCTCCCTGTCCATCACCAACTCCCGGAGTTCACCCAAACTCATGTCCATCGAGTCGGTGATGCCATCCAGCCATTTCATCCTCTGTCATCCCCTTCTCTTCCTGCCCCCAATCCCTCCCAGCATCAGAGTCTTTTCCAATGGGTCAACTCTTCTCATGAGGTGGCCAAAGTACTGGAGTTTCAGCTTCAGCATCATTCCCTCCAAAGAAATCTCAGGGCTGATCTCCTTCAGAATGGACTGACTGGATCTCCTTGCAGTCCAAGGAACTCTCAAGAGTCTTCTCCAACACCACAGTTCAAAAGCATCAATTCTTCCGCGCTCAGCTTTCTTCACAGTCCAACTCTCACATCCATACATGACCAATGGACAAACCATAGCCTTAACTAGACCGACCTTTGTTGGCAAAGTAATGTCTCTGCTTTTTAATATGCTATCTAGGTTGGTCATAACTTTCCTTCCAAGGAGTAAGGGTCTTTTACTTTCATTGTTGCAATCACCATCTGCAGTGATTTTGGAGCCCCCCAAAATAAAGCCTGACACTGTTTCCACTGTTTCCCCATCTATTTCCCATGAAGTGATGGGACCAGATGCCATGATCTTAGTTTTCTGAATGTTGAGCTTTAAGCCAAATTTTTCACTCTCCTCTTTCACTTTCATCAACAGGCTTTTTAGTTCCTCTTCACTTTCTGCCATAAGGGTGGTGTCATCTGCATATCTGAGGTTATTGATATTTCTCTTGGCAATCTTGATTCCAGCTTGTGCTTCCTCCAGCCCAGCATTTCTCATGATGTACTCAGCATATAAGTTAAATAAGCAGGGTGACAATATACAGCCTTAACATACTCCTTTTCCTAACTGGAACCAGTCTGTTGTTCCGTGTGCAGTTCTAACTGTTGCTTCCTGACCTGCATAATAGGTTTCTCAAGAGGCAGGTCAGGTGGTCTGGTATTCCCATCTCTTTCAGAATTTCCCACAGTTTATTGTGATCCACACAGTCAAAGGCTTTGGCATAGTCAATAGAGCAGAAATAGATGTTTTTCTGGAACTCTCTTGCTTTTTCCATGATCCAGCGGATGTGGGCAATTTGATCTCTGGTTCCTCTGCCTTTTCTAAAACCAGCTTGAACATCAGGAAGTTCACGGTTCATGTACTACTGAAGCCTGGCTTGGAGAATTTTGAGCATTACTTTACTAGCGCGTGAGATGAGTGCAATTGTGTGATAGTTTGAGCATTCTTTGGCATTGCCTTTCTTTGGGAGTGGAATGAAAACTGACCTTTTCCAGTCCTGTGGCCACTGCTGAGTTTTCCAAATTTGCTGGCATATTGCGTGCAGCACTTTCACAGCATCATCCTCCAGGATTTGAAATAGCTCAACTGGAATTCCATCACTTCCACTAGCTTTGTTTGTAGTGATGCTTTCTAAGGCCCACTTGACTTCACATTCCAGGATGTCTGGCTCTAATTGGGTATATAGTTCTGAATAAAATTAAGAAGACCCCTGCTTACATGGAGCTAACAGACAGGGAGGCAAACCAAAAATAAACGAAATGATTACAGATTGGGAGCGTGCAAAGAAGGAGATGGATGTTGAACTAAAGAGAGTAATGGGGATACCTTTAAAGGGAGTAATGAAAGGTGGTCCTCTTGGAGAAGATGGCATCTGAGGAGATCTGAAGGACAGAAGGGCAGAACCACCCACCATTCCTTTAGGAAGCCCCAGGCTGCAAGACCAGCATGTACGAAAGCCCCGAGTCAGTTCTAGCTTGCTACATTCAAGGAAGGGCAGAAAACCAGTATGATTGGAGCATCAGAGCAGGGACCCACATTATTGCCGTTTGCCTCAACTCAGAGGAAGGCACCTAGACATTTAGTTGGGCCAAGCTGTGCTCTTTCAGAGATATTATTGCCGGTGCCATTGTGGAGTCTCCCCACTCCTAGAAGCGTTTCAAGATCCAGGAATTCTGGGAACTTGTTATCCTGCTTTGGAATCTTCCACAGTTCTAGCTGGAAGAAACCAACATCTGAGGATAACCACAACAGCTTCCTAATTTTACACATAAGGAAACTGAGGCCCTTGGAGGAGGAAGTTGTCTTCTTTCAAAATCAAGTAATTGGCAGATCTCCTGGCTCCCAGACTGGCATCGGCCACGCTGGCATCCTACCACACTGACCTCGGCGCATAACTCAGCACTGAGCACAGTCCAGACATTCAGTAAACACTTGTTGGCTGACTAACGAGCTTTGTACATGAGGCTGATGTTTCTGCTCCCCCATCCGTAGAGCATAAGGTCTGAGTTGTCTGCCCATACATTAGACTGGGCTCCAGTGACCATTCTCTTTCCTCCTAGCCCCTGTGACTAAGGGCACAGATTAGTGGGAGATGAGTAAAACTAGAGGAAGCATTTCATACTATCTGTAAACAAAAAGATTTTCATTGAGTTCGAAAAGAGCCCTCGATTGTTTTCTTCCTTTGAGTTTGTCCAAAAAGGTGGCTTTAAGAAAGACCATAATAAAGAAGAAGGCAATGGAGAAAGTCAAGTTTATAACCAGAGTAGGCACTCAGTTTAGTTTCATTATTTTCCCTTTCCTCTCCAGGAAAAGTATAAACCTGCCAAAGTGAGAATAGTAGCTGTACTTCCAGGAAATCCTCACCTATGAGGCTTAAGATGATGTCCAGAAGTTTCTTAAATTCCCCACAGAAGGTAAGAACAAGGTTGGAGGTCAGAGCACTCCAGAACATAGAGGGATGAAGTAACTCATCCAAGGCACACCAAGAACAAACCTGGTCCTGAATGGCATACCTGTATACAGTAGTCCCTAGAATGCTTAGTCCAAACCAGGTTCACAGTTCAGCCCTGCCTGGTCCTTATAAACCTTCTCAAACCTGCTTTCTGCCACTGACCTAGTCAAGTCACACACCACTTCCTTTGTCAAACAGAGCAAACCACAGAAAGGTCTTGTTTTCTGCGGCTCTAAAAACTTCTCGTCGCTCTTAAAAGTGGTTGAGAGAAGAAAAGAAACATAAGAAGATCCTGGCATTGGTGTCAAACCTGTTGATTTAAATGCGTGGGTGAGCTGATACATCTCCTCCCCCCCCTTTGTGTTAAACTGAGGTCGGGGTTTCTCTGCAAACTTACGCCTGCCTGTAGTATTTCTGGGTTAACTAAGATTTTGCACTGGCAAATCAAGGGCAATGTATGTAGGTGCCAGGGCTTCTGTCTCAATAGGAGCATTGTTACTGCCTAGAAATGGGTCTCCTGTTACATAACATGGGGAAATGGTTTGGAAGGCATACTTCCCCACTATCTGATGAAAAAAGAAAAATATATAAGGTTCAACTAGGTGGAGGTCACGGTCTTCTAGCCTTGAGGTTAGAATTCTTTCTGTCTGATGGAAGTAAAGAGAATTACAGATAAATATTTTCCAGTTTGACAAGCTGGAAGAAAATCTAGACCTGATGACACCATATCCATAGCACATGCTGTCAGCTGTGTATGGGCAGCAGAGGAATGATTCCCTAAGGCGGCAGGTGGAACAGCCCTGCTCCTCGGGATGTGTTGCTCCTCCTGAGGTCACCGCCATTGTCACTGTCATCTGCTAATATCTAAATAGTCAACATGACCTAAGTACTAGTCATCAAGAAGCGG
The DNA here is from genome assembly GCF_042477335.2 of Ovis canadensis. Lineage (NCBI taxonomy): Eukaryota > Metazoa > Chordata > Mammalia > Artiodactyla > Bovidae > Ovis > Ovis canadensis. Next base: position 63,011,464 of record NC_091261.1, on the reverse strand, counting down.
GGGAGAAAACTCATTTTGGACAAAGTCCCTACTTTGGCGAGTGTAAGGAAGATATAAAAATAGAGAGCAGTATTTTTTTTAATTATATTTAAGGTTGATGTTATTTGGGTGTATTAGGAAGGTGGAGGATGTAGAAAGCTTGGTTATTTTGATTTGAGATTTGTGTTTTCTTGGCTTGGGGATTTTTCTCTTATTTTTTGCTCCCTTGTGGGGTTTATTTAATCAACTATTTCAGTTCCCCCACAAAAAAGAAGAAGAGGGAGAGAGAAAATATAACAAACCCTCACGTAACTCACCAAGTTAAGGACTAAGCATCATAGGCACAGTTAAAGCCCCTAATATCCTTTCTCCCTCTCTAGAAGGTAGCTACTGTCCTATTTATTTTACCTTACATGTATATATCCATAATCTTAATTTTAAAACATACACATTATATGTATATATGCATATATAACGGGCTTCCCAGGTGGTGCTAGTGGTAAAGAACCTGCCTGCCAATGCAGGAGACATAAGAGGTGTGGGTTCAATCCCTGGCTCAGGAAGATCCCCTGGAGGAGGGCATGGCAACCCACTCCAGTATTCTTCCTTGGAGAATTCCACAGACAGAGAAGCCTGCCAGGCTCTAGTCCATTGGGCTGCAAAGAGTCGGACACAACTGAAGCGACTTAGCCCAGCGCAGCATAGCACACATACACATTACATATACATACACACAGATCTTTCCGCTACTTGCTTTTTAGGATCAATGGTGAGTTTTTCACTTTTCAGGTTTTCTTGTTTGTTTGTTTGGCCACACTGGATGGTTGTGGGATCTTAGTTCCCTAACCAGGGATCAAACACCCGGCCCACAGCAGTGAAAGGATGGAGTCCTAACCACTGGACCACCATGGAATTCCCAACAGTGAGTTTCTAAGATGTATCCTTGTTGATTCAGGCTTCCCGGGCGGCTCAGCGGTAAAAAAAAAAAAAAAAAAAGTCCACCTGCACTGCAGGAGATGCAGAAGAGGTAGGTTTGATCTCTGGGTTGTGAAGATCCCCTGGAGGAGGAAATGGCAACCCATTCCAGTATTCTTGCCTTAAAAAAAAAAAAAAAAAAAACACCACCCACAGACAGAAAAGCCTAGCATGCTACAATCCACGGGGTCACAACGAATCGGACATGACTGAGCACACACACATCCTTGCTGGTTCATATAGTTTGAAACATTTTTTCCATAGCTGTATGGTGTGCCATTGTATACATACATGACAGTTTTTAAACTCCTTTCTTCTGTTGTTGGGGTCATAGGGTATTCATATCTTCAACATTATGGGATGTTGCTAAATTGCTTTCCAAAATCGTTGTACCCATAGTGCTTGTTTTATTGTGATCAAATATATGTAAAAGTTACCATTTTGAATATATTAAGTGCACAGTTCAGTGGCATCAAGGACATTCACATTGTTGTGTGACCATCGCCACCATCCATCCCCATAAGTGAAACTCTGTACCCGTGAAGCAGTAATTCCTATTTCCCCCTTCACCCTCTGGAAACCATTATTCTATTTTCTGTCTCTATGAATTTGACTCTACTAGAGGCCTCACCAAAGAAGGCAATGGCAACCCACTCCAGTACTCTTGCCTGGAAAATCCCATGGGCGGAGGAGTCTGGTGGGCTGCAGTCTATGGGGTCGCTACGAGTCGGACACGACTGAGCGACTTCACTTTCACTTTTCACTTTCATGCATTGGAGAAGGAAATGGCAACCCACTCCAGTGTTCTTGCCTGGAGAATCCCAGGGACGGGGGAGCCTGGTGGGCTGCCGTCTCTGGGATCTCAGAGTCGGACACAACTGAAGTGACTTAGCAGCAGCAGCAGCAGAGGCCTCACATAAATGGAATCACATAATACTTGTCATTTTGTCTTCCCTGGTGGTCCGGTGGTTAAGACTTCTTCCTTCCAATGTAGGGGGTGCAGGTTCGATCCCTGCTCGGGGAAGCTAGGATCCCACATGCCTCTCGGCCAAATAAAAACCAAAACATAAAACAGAGGCCATATTGTAACGAATTCAAGGACTTTAAAAAAATTTGTCCTTTTGTGACCTTATTTTACTTAAAATAATGTCTTCAGGGTTCATCCTTGTTGTAGCACGTGTCAGGATTTCATTCCTTTTAAAGGATGAATAATATTCCATTGTGTGTACCGACCACATTTTGTTTATCTGTCAATGGATATTTGGGCTGTTTCTACCTTTTCTGTTGTGAATGATGCCACTATGAACACTGGTATACGATTATCTGTTCGAGTTCTTCATTTCAGTCCTTTTGGCTGTACATCCAGAAGCAGAATTTCTGGACTATATGGTATTTTTATCTTTTGGGGGAACCACCATATTGTTTAACAACATATATTGGTGCATATAGCAAACTGCACCATTTCACATTCCCACCAGTCACACACAAGGATTCCAATTTCTCTGCATCCATGTCAAACTCATTTTCTGGAAGGTTTTTTCTTTTCTTTTTTTAAGTATATAAACAGCCATTCCAGACTCTTTGTTGGCTTTGCTTTTCTTAAAAAAAAAAATCTTGTGCCAAAAAAAGTGATCTCTGCAAGATTTGCATCACCTCATCTTTCACCCAGTGCAGGTCAGATGTAGGAGTGTCTAAAAAGTTCCAGAAACCTACTGTTATCTAAAAAGATAACTTTATCTCTACAAGCCAGGAAGTAAGATGTATAGAGGTCCTGGATGAGTAGAGAAATGAATGTTTTTGTATGTAAAGGATGTGGCTAATTTTGAGACTGAGAACTTGAAAATGATGAAAGGAATGGGAGACAGATGGCTGTTAGATATCGGAAAGGTGCCTGGGGTAGTCAGCCTCCGGATATGCACACCTGTGAGTAGCGCTCTGTTGTCTGCTAACCGAGCTGGGCTGTGTGATCGGGGGAATAAGGCAGTGATGGGCATCACTTCCAAGATTAGGCTTTTATTTCACACTCCTCTTTCACCTGATGAACTCTGGGGTTGAGCCAGCTGTCATATCAGGAGGACATTCAAGATGGACACATGATGGGGCTTCCCTGGTGGTCCAGTGGTTAAGGCTGGGCCAATGCAAGGGACACAGATTCAATCCCTGGTCCAGGAGGATCCCACTCGCTACAGAGCATCTGAGCCCATGCACCACACTGCTGAGCCAGCGCTCCAGAGCCCGAGGTCTGCAACTACTGAGCCTACACACTGCAGTTACCGAAGCCTGTGCGCCTAGAGCCTGTGCTCCACAACAAGAGAAGCCATCGCAATGAGAAGCCTGCAGACTACACCTAGAGAAAGCCTGCTTGCAGCACGGAAGACCCACAACAGCCAAAAATAAATAAAACAAACCTTAAAAAAAAAAAAAAAAGAAGTCGTACACATGATGGTACACACACTACCAAAACCATCCTCAGCTGAACCTCAGGTGACCATAGCCTCATGAGAGACCCCGAGCCAGAACCACCCAGCTACGCTGCTCCCGGGCTCCTGACCCTCAGAGACTATGAGAGAGAATAACTGTTTGTTGTTAAACTGCTAAATTCCGGTGTAATTTGTTCTGCAGTAAGAGATAACTAATGCTGCACCTATAGAGTGGTCATAAGAAATGAGGATGAATAAAGGACCATATTATGATGACTTCTGGAGCAGGAAATGGCAACCTGCTCTAGTATTCTTGCCTGGAAAACTGCATGGAGAGGGGAGCCTGGTGGGCTACAGTTCGTGGGGTCACAAAAAGTCAGACATGACCAAGTGACTGAGCACACGTACATTATGAAACTTAAAATGATCAACATTAAGAGAATGGATAAGTCTGGGTGGTAAATCTGACATGGTATATTTAATAGCCATGCAAATAAGAAGCAGACTATCAAACAAAATGGAAAAACCAATAAGAGTTAATATCAAGGTACAAAGGCAAAATATAATCACATATTGTGATTATAACTATGAACAAGTCATGCTTGTATATAAACAAAGACTAGAAAGTCTTTTTAATTTGTTGGTGGATAGGACAGTAGATTAAAATTTTTCTTGTATGAGAGTTATGTTACGGTGACAACTTGCTTATAGTTTTTTGTTTTTTAACAAAAAAAGAGAAAACTGATGCAGGTTCCTTTTAGCAGCTGCTGACAACCTCAGAAAAACCTTCATTGAACATCAGTGCAAAGACCAAAATAATCACCAAAGACATAATAAATTTCTCAAACCCCAGACTTCTATGCTAAGCCAACCCACAAGAATTAAAAATGTGTTGACTCATACTCCAGTTTTTACAGTCTGATCTCCTTTCAACTCCCTATTTTAGTGTTGCTGAAATTTTACTCTTCTCACTGTTTTAAAGAGGTTTTTTTTTTTTTAAATATTGGCTTTGCTTTTTGTACCTATCACTAGAAACTATTCTGTTCTGCACCATTATTTCAAATTAAATCAAGAAGCAGACTTCCCTGATGGCCCAGTGGAGAAGAGTCTGCCTGCCAATGCAGGGGACACAGGTTTGATCCCTGGTCTAGGAAGACTCTTCCTGCCGCGGAGCCAGTAAGCCTGTGTGCCACCATTACTGAAGTCTGCCAGCCTAGAGCTTGTGCTTCAGCACGAGAGAAGCCGCCGCAGTGAGGAGCCCGCATACCCGACGAAGAGCAGTGTCTGCTCAGTGCAACTGGAGAAAGCCCTGCGCAGCCAAAAATAAATTAATTTTTTTTAAAGAGGCAATAAAGCTATTCACTCTTCTGTTCAACCTTCCCCTTCTGCTCAACGAATCCATTCCACAGGGAAGATCATATGTAAGATTACTTAACTTTTGCTCCCCTGAAGAACAGTTTCACAGATTGTCCCTGGAGAGGACTCTAAATGTTTTCAAATTCCAGAACTTTGTTTTCCTCACCAAAATGGCCTACAGAAAGTGTTCAATATTTTGGCCCATCTTTCCTTGACCCTGCAACTAAGCCGCAGAGGCAATAAACAGTCTGTTCTGTGTATATATATACTGCAGTAAGCTTGACAATGTCAAGAATATGAAGTTCATGCACCAAGAAATTAATTCGGCTCTAAATTTCACTTCCAGTCCTCACAAGGTTTGAAAAACCTAACACATGAACCATGGTTACGACATTTAAGTTGATTTCCATGTAGGTAAAACTAGAAAGACAAGATTTCCAGGCAATGTTCTTGCAAACTCTCTAGGCAGAAACTGAAATTTTCTCAAGGTGGTACTTTCAAAAGAAACTTTATAGGGTTTGGGTTTGGGGTTTTTTTAAGTTAGAAAAGAATTTGCATCTTTCATTCCTTAACTGGCTGATGGGTTTATTTTTCTCTGTCTCTTTTGGGTAAATTTGAAGTACTTCACAACAAAAATATACAAATTAACATTCAGAAACTTAAATATTAGTGTACTGTGAAAACACTCCAAGTAGTTAAGATGTAAACTGTAATGGTAAAAAGAAGTTCTAATCTCTTATCCTAGAGGTAACTGTAATAAGCAGACTTTGTGTTTTTCTTTCTAGAATTTTTCTAAATCTAGGCAAACACATAGACATATAACATTTCATTTAGCAGAAGTAGGATTTTACGACAGACCCTGCAGTTGGAAGTTTAGTAATTTTAGTCACACCACATTCTTTTTGATTGTTGTATAGTATTCCAGAGGACCTGCTGTGGCCTCTAGGTTTCTAGTTGTCCATACATTATGATGCAATGAACTCTCTCATCTATACATCTTTGCATACTTCTGTGAGTGTATAGGTAGGAGAATTTCCTCTCAGTTGAAATGGAACTTCTTAATTTTTAAATAGATTTTTAAAGAACAGTTTCAGATTTATAGGAAAAAAAATGAAATGATAGTTCAAAAAGTTCCCATATTGTCCCTCATCCAGTAAGGTACATTTGCCACAATTAATAAATCAATAGTGATACCTTATTTTGAACTAAGGTTGTACTTCATCTCAAGGGCCTTTGTTTTTATATCTAATGTTCTTTTTTCTGTCCCGGGATCCTAATGAGGACACCATGCAGAACTTAGTCATTACACCTTCTCAGGCCCTGCTGCTGCTGCTGCCGTGTCGCTTCAGTTGTGTCCGACTCTTAGCGACCCCATGGACTGCAGCCCACCAGGCTCCGCCGTCCCTGGGATTCTCCAGGCAAGAGTACTGGAGTGGGTCGCCATTGCCTTCTCCGCCTTAGGCCCTGAGGTTGTGGCAATTTCTCAGACTTTCTTTGGTTTTCAGGACCTTGAGGAGGACAGGCATTTTGTAGGTTTTTCTCTATTAAGAATTTGCCTAGTGTGTTTTGGGACTTCCCTAATGGCGCAGTGGCTTCCAATGCTGGGGGCCCGGCTTCCATCCCTGGTCAAGGAACTAAGATCCCATATGCCACAACTAAGACCTAGTGCAGCCAAATAAATATTTTTTAAAAAACACTGAAAAGGAATTTGTCTAGTGCCTTTCTCATGATTGGACTGGAGTTACAGGCTTTGGGGAAGAAGGTCATTGTCATCATGTTGTAGCAAGAGTATATATATATATAGACAAACACTGACTTCTCTGATGGTACAGTGGATAAGAATCCACCTACCGGTGCAAGAGAAATTGGTTCAATCCCTGATCTGGGAAGATCCCACATGCCATGGAACAACGAAGTCCATGCACTACAACCACTGAAGCCTGCACACCCTAGAGGCTGCGCTCAGCAACAAGAGAAGCTACGGCAATGAGAGGCCCATGTATTGCAACAAAGAGTAGCTTTCGATCGTTGCAGCTAGAGAAAGGCCGTGGGCAGCAGTGGAAGACCCAGCACAACCGAAAAAAAAAAAAGGGGATAGACAACCAGACCTGATTGGTCACTGTCCATGTGGCCCTTGATAAGCCCTGATCACCCCTGAGTAGCCAGTGGGTCAGGTGTCTCCCTGTGAAGTCATTTGCCTCCTCTCCACAGTCCTCGTGAGAAGAAAGGCACGAAGCACAGCCTACACTTAAGGAATTGTGCTCTCCCTTTTTAATTTTTAAAGTCATAAAATGGTATAAAAATCCAATTTTAAATCAGTTGACATGGAGGCAAAACAAAAAGCCATTGTTAACAGCCTCTTGCGTTTCCTTCCTGAAATTTTTTTCAAGGCATTTTCAAGTCACTATGTTCATCTCCACCCTCCCACCCACTCACCTTTTTTTTTTCTTTCCTTTTTAAAAGGGAGGATCATATTTGACTTCATGGAATCTATCATTTTGAAATCATGCCACTAAAGAAGATAAAGCGATGTGACTGTTTAATAGCATGATCTGACCTGCGGATCATTTCAAAAGCACTTGAAGCTCCGTTCAGCAAACACTACCTGCCTTTCCATTTCCTCTATCAGCACTGAAAATAGTTGGAGTTTCTTTTTTTTTTCCTCTTAATCCCATGCATTAAAAAAGAGAGATTCTTCTCGGCAGAAGGTGTTAATTCAGGCACTAAATCTGGAACATTCTAATCACTGTGAAGTTTTGTGTGTCTCATCTTTGGCAGAAAACGTGTGAAGATGAGAGCTTATTCCTTACACCTTGCAGCTCCTGAAGCGGCTCTGCAGAAGCTCATCACTTTACATCCTCCTACACTTGAGTCACCTCCCACCTCCTGACCTCGTGTTCCCAGCTTCGGGGTTTCCAGAAGCCCACCTATTTCCCTCTCTTCTTTCAGGAGGGGCTGCCTTAGCTGATGCACCCCAAATCTGCCTTCTCCTCCCAAGCCTCTCCCCCTGTACAATTTTGAACTGCACAAGTCATAAGTGAATCCCTCCGTATTCGTTTCCTTTGGCTGCTTTAACGAACCACCACCAACTTAAACACAAATTCACTCTTCTACTGTTCTGGATGTCAGGAGGCTGAAGTCAGGAAGTCCTAAGAGGAAGGTGCTGGCGGAACTGGTCCCTTCTGCAGGCTGGTTGGGGGGGTGGGGTTCCCCTTCCTTCCCTTCTTGCAGCTTCTAGTGGCTGCCCACGGTCCTTGGCTGGGGGCCACCTTCCATTTTCAGAGTGCATCGCACAGAGCTCTGTTTCCACTGTCATGTCCCCTCCCTCATTCTGACCCTCCTGCTTCCCTTTCATAAGGACCCTGTGATCACATTGACCTCATCTGGATGACCAGGAGACACCTCATCTCAACGGCTTTAACTGAACACACCTGCCAAGCCCTTCTGGCCTCATAAGGCAATGTGGCAGATACAGAGTATTAGGATGTGGGTTTACTTGGGGGAGTATTATTCAGCCAGCCACACCACCCTTCTTTAAACAGAAATAAGTCAGAACCTAAGAGCTCCTTTGGCGTTTCCCTGGTGGCTCAGCAGTAAAGAATCTGCCTGCCAATGCAGGAGATGCAGGTTCAATCCCTGGGTTGGGAAGTTTCCCTGGAGAAGGAAATGGCAACACATTCCAGTATTCTTGCCTGGGAAATCCCATGGACAGAAGAGCCTGGCAGGCCACGGTTCATGGGGTCACAAAGACTCAGACACAACTTATCGACTAAATAGCAATATTATTCAGCTAGCCTCACCATCCCCCTTTAAACACAAATGAATCAGAACCTAAGTGCTCCTTTGACCACCTAACTTTGTAGCCCATCCTGTCTTCCCAAGAGAGACCACTATTAACTCAACTTGGGGTGTATTTTTCGAGACCATTTTTATCTTTAACATATGTACGTATATTCACACAGCAGATTTATTTAGTATATTGTTGATGGTGAATTTTTTAAATTAAAAACTCAAGTGGCATATTATGCAACATACTTCTGTTTTAAGATTCATCTTTTTTAATAGATACAAAACTAGTTCAGCTGCCACCATTTAAAACTATTTGCATTTCGTAGTAAAATATACACAAAATTTGCCATTTTAACCGCTTTTAAATCTGCAGTTCCATGACATTAAAGCACATTCACATTGTTGTACAGCCTCACCATCAGCTCTGGTTTTCATCAGCACAAACTGAAACTCTGTCCCCCTTTAAACAACTCCCCGATTCCCCATCGCCCCCACCCCTGGGGACCGCTCTTCTATCTGAGTTTGCCTCTTTCAGATATTTCATATAAGAAGCATCACATAGTATTGATGCTTTTCTGTCTGATTTGTCTCACTTAGCATAATTTTTTCAAGCTTCCTGCATATCACAGCACTATCAGCACTTCATCTGGCAATCCAGGCCTTCTGTTTGCGCTCAATCGACCTGCACCTGTTTACATTCTTTTGCAAGCCATCTGCAACCTTTTCCACCTGGGTTTGATCTGTCCCTGCCAATCAATTGTAAACTAGCACCAAAAAAAAAAAAAAAAACAAGGGACATTGGTTCGATCCCTGGTCCGTGAGGATCCCACGTGCCTCTCAGCAACTGAGTCCGTGAGCCACAACTACTGAAGCCTGGTCTGGGTAACTGGAGCACCTGGGTTACCAGGTACAATCTCCAGGAGGAGCAAATGATTTTATTTCTTAGACTTCTCTTTTCCCATCTGGAAAGTGGGGCTAATTCCTGTCTCAGCTCCTTGATTGTAAAAACAAGGCATCACAGGGTGATCATCCCTGGAGATCCAGTGACTAAGACCCTGAACTCCCAATGCAGGGGGGCCTGGGTTCGATCGCTGGTCAGGGAACTAAGATCCTACAAGCCACCACTAAAGACCCCGCACAGCCAAATAAATAAGTTAATAAAAATAGATTTTAAAAAATAAGGCATATGTATAGAAAAGCTTACATGGGCAGATCTTGCCTCTTGACAAGTCAACCCCCGGCAGCCTGGTCTGGGTGGCCTGAGGTTCCCCCTTTGAGGGGCTTGACAAAGGAAATAAAAAGCTACACAAACCCTTTCTAACCCTCCTTCCTCTTCTCCTCTCGGCTGGAAGGGCTGGGATGGTTTTTCTGGGCTGGAAATATTTGTCTTTGTTCGAGGAGAGAAAGACGGCTGAGCAGGTGGAGCTATGCCTCTTCCCCGAGGGGAAAGCTCTGGAGACTCTCGGGGGTTGCAGGCTGGGCTGGTCACAGCTCAGTAGCTGGGTAACATTCCTCCTCCGGCCTGTCTATTTTAAACCACACAGATAACGAGGGAGGCGAGGCGAGATGACAAAGGCTGAACAGTGAGTGAAGGACATCTGGCACCAGGAGCTGGCAGCAGGCTGACGGGCTTTCAGTGACGTGGCCCAGCTCCTGCTGTGTGCAAGCCTGGGAGAGGAACGTGGGGGGCCTGGGAGAGGAGTGGGGGGGGGGCTCCCTCTCCCCTCCTGCGTGCAGCTCACATTTGAGGGGAGGGAGGGGGCAGGGCACACTTATCACGGAATCTTTCATTCACTTGTTCACTCATTCAACAAATATTTGGCCTCTTCAATTCTGTTGACATCTCTTTATCAGTCCTAGATAATTCCCAGCCACTCTCTTTTTTTTTGGCCATACTGTGAGGCATGAGGGATCCTATTCCCCAACCAGGGATCGAACCCCCAGACCCCTGCATTGGCAAAGTGGAGTCTTAACCACGGGTATGTGCTAAGTCGCTTCAGTCGTGTCCAACTCTTTGCGACCCCATGGACTGTTGCGCTCCAGGCTCTTCTGTCTATGGGATTCTCCAGGCAAGAATACTGGAGTGGATTGCCATGCCCTCCTTCAAGGGGTTCTTCCTGACCCCAGGATTGAACTCACATCTCTCAGTCTCCTGCACTGGCAGGAGGGTTCTTTACCACTAGCGCCACCTGAGAAGCCCCCTTGACCATAGGGCTGCCAGGGAAGTGCCCTGAGCCGTTCTGTCTTACAATGGTCTCCCACCCCACTCTCTCTTGCTTCTCTAAAACTCCAAAGGTATAACTAATAAATCCTCCCGTTCTCGTTTTTCTCTTTCTGGTATTTTCTATATTTTTCTCTCCGTGTTGTAGTTATGGATTTCTCCTAATATCTCACGAATCCTTCTGCTGTGTCCCGTCTTCTGTCAAATATGATTGTGTTTATTATTTATTAAATTTCCACCAGTTCTGTTTTATTCTTTAACAAATCTCTTAGGCTGCTTTTCATAGCTTTCTGTTGATCCCTGTAAACATTTTCAAGTTTGCTGATGATTTATTTGTGTGTGTGTGTGCTAGTCACTCAGTCGTGTCTGTTTGTGACCCCTTGGACTCTAACCTGCAGGCTCATTGGTCCATGCGATTCTTCAGGCAGGAATACTTGAGTGGGCTGCCAGTTCCTTCTCCAGGGGATCTTCCTGACCTAGGGATCGAACCCAGGTCTCCCACCTTGCAAGCAGATTCTTTACCATCTGAGCCTCCAGGGAATTTCAACCAGGCTCAATAAGCATGAGTGTCTTAGAATCTGGATAATCCAGTCCCCCAGGTTTCTGTGAGTCTGCTTCTGCCGGCGTTCGCTCGTAGTGCTCTGTTCTGTGAGCTCGGTTTTCTTCAGCCACACGATGTTCGTTGCCCTTGGACAATTATTTGGGGGATTCTCTGTGGCCTAGACTGAATGAGCCGTCCTCTGAGGGAGACCTGTGCTGCTTCTGCTGGGCTCTTAAGGCACCACCAGCTGGAGCCATCTCAGATCAAGCTCCCGTGGGCAGGCAGGTCTGCAGCAACAACTTCTTGGGAATTATTTTCTCGCTGCTCCTTTCTCTGGCTTGTTCATCATCAAGACAGACCACTCTGCCATTCACCTCCTCGGGTTAGGGTCGGTCATGTCCCCCTATGCTGTCCAGGTCAATGTTGAGTAGTCAGCTATCAGGGAGGGAAAAAGCCCTAAACCCGTAGCACCTGCTGCTCTCTGTGGTGTAAATACTCTCACTGTGGTTGGTTTCAAGCTGCCAGCAAGAAATCAAAAAACGTGACAGTTGGAAGGCCTGGTGAGCCCGACCCAGGCGTTTGGGGTCTCCCCCAGGATTTGGGTGAATGTGAGCTGAGAGAGTCCTAAATGAGAAGGGGGTGGTCAGGAGAGGAGGAGTAAGGGGAAGGGGTGCAGGCAGAGGGAAGATCTTTGCCTGGGCTCACAGGTGGGGACAAAGTTGGCATGCTTTAGGGAAAGACAGAGGCCACTGTGGCTGGTGTGGTAAGCTGGGGGAGGGAAGGGCAGAGATGAGGTTTGGGGAGGGAAGCATGGCTAGGAGACCCCAGATCAGAAAGGCCAGCTTTATTCCAAGGGCAGGAGAGGTCACTGCAGGGTTTGAACCAGAGGAGTGAGAGGATCTGATTTAGAGGGTTGTTTTCTTTCTTTCTTTTTTTTTTTTTTGCTGCGCCTCACGGCATGTGGGATCTTAGTTCCCCCACCAGGGATTGAACCTGTGCCCCCTGGAGTGGAAGCTCAGAGTCCCAACCACTGTACCACTAGGGAAGTCCCTGATTTAGCGTTGTTAATAATCTCCATGACTCCTTAGGTGTAGGCTGCACATAGAGACTTCCTGCCAGAGAGAATCGCATGGAAAAGGGTAAAGAGCAACTTCGCAGCGGAGATGCCTGAGGACCGCGAATGCCAAGGCAGGTGACCAAAGTCAACAGCGAGATGATGGCACGTCGATCATATCACATCTGACCTGAGGTGACGACAATGGCACTTAGTCTCTGCGGCACACGGTCTGCCTTCCAACATGCCCCCGCTCACAGTCTGATTGTGAGAAAAACAGCAGACAAATCCCAAAGGACACTCTGTCAAGATCACGAAAAACAAGAAAAGTGTGAGACTGTCACGGCCACGAGGAGCCTAAGCAGACACGGCAGTTAAATGTAACCTGGTCTCCTGGAGGGTGTCCCAGAGCAGAAAGAGCATATGAGGGGGAGAAAACAAGGAAATCTGAATAAAGATGGACTTTAGTTAGGGATGTATCAATATCCGTTCATTTGTTGTCACATACCATCCTCACGTTAAATGTTAATAATCAGGGAAACTGGGTATATGTATTACTAGCCCAATTTCTGTACTATCATCCCAATTATTTTGTAAATCTAAAACTGAAAAATAAAGTCTAGTTGTAAAAACGAAAAAGGAAGATCTTGCTGGCTGCTGTGTGGAGAATGGGTCATAAGGGTGGGGTGAGATGGGAGCTCAAAGACAAAGATTATTATCCCAGCCATGCAGTGAGATGTGGCTTGGGGTTTCCAAGGCACGAAAGAGATGGAGAAACAGAATCAGTCCCACTGGACAGGACGACCTGAGAGCCTATCCAGAGCTGAACTGCAGGGATAGAGAAAGGGAGGAGTCAGGTATGAAGGCCAGGTCTCTGGACTCCAGGGACTGGCAGATGGCCCTGTTAATGAGGTTTATGGAGTTTATGTTGCGGGGGTGGGGGGAGGAGGGAAAGGTTTGGGAGAAAAGTCTCCAGAGGCTGCATTTAAGCTGTGATGAGTCCGAGGTGGCTTTGGGACTTCAGAAAGGAAATATTGGGTAGACAGGGAGGTGGACGAATTCCTCTGGCAGTTAGCCTTAAAGCACCTACTATGAGAAAGTGGCACCCACATACTATGTGGGGACCCAGGTGTGAAGAGGCACAGGTCCTGCCTTTGAGAAACTGAAGAGTAAGTTTGAAGAGCGAGTATTTCACTGGGAAAGTGTTGACAAATCAAACGCATGAGGATGGGGACTTTTCTGGTGGCCCAGTGGATAAGAATCCGCCTGCCAATGTGGGGGACATGGGTTCAAGCCCTGGTCAGAAAGATTCCACGTGCCTTGGAGCAACTAAACCCATGTGCTGCAACTATTGAAGCCCTCGCTCCCTAGAATCCATGCATCACAACGAAGGTAGCTCGTGCATGCTGTAACTAGAGAAAGCCCTTACCCAGCAATGAAGATGCAGGAAAAACTCGAAAAAAACCACCTTATGAAAATAAAAGTCGTATTTTTGAAAAAAAGCAAATGCAGGAGGATGAGGAGACCAGGTAGGGTAGTGAGAAATCTGGGGAGACTGCCTGGAGGCAGCGAGGGCACAAAGGACGTACCCAAAGGAGACATCTTCCAATACTAGAAAAGCCTAACCTTCACCAGAGCCAGTCCACATCATCCAGACTTCCAGCCAGGCTCCCATTTGGAAACAGCCTTCCCTTTTCTGAGGCTGGTGTCCAGAAAAGCCAAATAATTGAGGGTCAGAGGTCAGAGAACTCACATGTAGCAGGTGTCCAGGCCCCAGGGCCCAGGTAACTGTCCTGAGTCAGTGTCTGAGGTCCTGGAGTCTCTGATTGCCTTTGGTCATGTAATGCATCGATCCAATCCAGGGCCAGGAAAGGTGAAGGGCCTCATATGTCCCTGGGCCCTTGCTGACCAGCAGAGCAGAAAACCCCTCAAAGTGTTTCTCAAAGCCCCATAGCTCCTTCAGTTATGAAGACCAACAGGACATCCTGAACAGGCCAGCAGGAAGGTCCAATGATGAAACAATTGCTACATTCCCTGTTTGGGGCTACCGAGCAGGGTAAGCCCAGGCCTGGCTGTCTTGGGGAGCAGTGGGGGGTGGGGGTGGGGCGCCTCCCCTGGCCCTGTCCACACAGAGCCAGAGGATCAGGCATGTCACACCCTGATCAAAACCCTCCTGTGTTCTCCACCTTTGCAGAGTCGGTCACACACCTCCCATCTCATCCTGTTCCTTCTTTCTGCTTTACCTTCTCCATGCTCCACCCTACTGCCCACTTCCTGCTCCAACAACATCCAAGCTTCTTCTGCGTGCTTTGTAGTCTTGAGACCTGCTACCCCCTTTGCCTCTAGTCAATTTTTCCCACTATCTTTCTTATCTTTTAAAGCGGTAAAATTCACATAACATGCAATTAACCATTTTAAAGCATGCAAATCCCTTAGTCTTAGTTATATTCACAATGTGATTATCACCAGGTCTTGGGAATTACAAAACTCTCTTGTCACCCCATAAAAACCACTTCTCACCCAATGAAGCCTCGCTGCCCTGCTCACTAACCTTTAACCTGCTTTCTGTCTAGAGACTTGCTTATTCTGAGTAAGTCATATAAAAGTAATCATACTTTCACACTTTTGTGACTGGCTTCTTTCATTAGTGAAATGTTTTTGAGGTTTATCCACATTGTGGCCTGTATCAGAACTTCATTCCTTTAAAATTTTTTTTTATTTGGCTGCACCAGGTCTTAATTGCAGCATGTGGGATCTAGCTTGCTGACCAGAGATGGAACTTGGGCCCCTTGCATGGGCAGCATGGAGTCTTAGCCACTGGACCACTAGGGAAGTCCCTCCATTTCATTTTACGTTGAATAATATAGTCCGCTGTCTGCATATACCACAGTTTGTTTATTCATTTGTTAGTGGATAGACACAGGTTGTTTCCACTTTCTGGCAATTGTAAATAGACCTGTTATAAACATTCATGGACAAGTTTCTGCATGGATACCCATTTTCATTTCTGTGGGGTCCGTACCTAGGAGTGGGATTGCTGGGTCACACGGTAACTTCAGGGTCAACTTTTTGAGGAACCTCCACTCATTCTTTGCCCCTAATATCCGGGGTTGGCCCTTGCTCCTCATTCAGCCCTCAGCTCAGATGTGACCTCCTCAGATCACCTCAGCTCAAATAACACCCCTCTCCCAACCACTCTCGTCTTTTCATGATGCTGGGTTCATGATCCCTTAGGACATACGTGATTCCGTAGCTCTTATTTTCCCTGGTGACCCACAGCCTCACACAGTACCCAGCACTCAATGATAATAAGTCATTGCTCAACAAGGCATATGACTAAGATGCTTGTAAGATGGACAAGCTCCAATACTTTGGGCCACCTGATGTGAAGAGCTGACTCATCGGAAAAGACCCTGATGCTGGGAAAGATTGAGGACAGAGATCTAGATGGTTGGATGGCATCACCAACTCAACAGACATGAGTTTGAGCAAGCTCTGGGAGATAGTTAAGGAAAGGGAAGTCTGGTGTGCTGCAGTCCACGGGGTCGCAAAGAGTCAGACATAACAGTGACTGAACAACAAAGATGGACAAGACAGAGAATGCAGGTCAGGGAAATGTAAAGTGAAGAGCAATTCTCTGCTACATAATGAACACTGATCCGTGGGCGTCTGGCACCCTACTGAGGTGGCAGACCTCACGGCTCTATTCTCTGATCTGTGTATAGTCAGTCAGAATGTAAAGATTTAAAAGGAATGTTTTCGGGACTTCTCTAGTGGTTCAAGGGCTAAGACTTTGCGCTCCCATTGCAGGGGGCCTGGGTTCCAACCCTGCTTAGGGAACTAGATCTCGTGTGCCACAACTAAAGATCCCGTGTGCAGCAACTAAGACCTGCATGTGTGCGTGCTAATTTACTTCAGTCGTGTCCAACTCTTTGCGACCCCATGGACTGTAGCCCCTCAGAATCCTCTGTCCATGGGATTCTCCAGGCAAGGATCCTGAAGTGGGTTGCCATGCCCTCCTCCAGGGAACTAAGATCATCTTACAAGCCTGGAAGTGCAGCCAAATAAAGAAATAATACTTCTAGAAAATGTTTTATAATTATATAAATAATAATCCATCAGCTGAATGAGTGATCTCAGGTTATCTAAGGTGAGGGCCTGCAACAAGGTGAGGCATGTCCTTGTCATCTTGAATCTGTTGGGACCACCCAGGGTGACTCAGCTCTTTAGTGGACTACTTCCTCCTGCCCCCACCCCGCCATCCAAGGAGAAAAGGAAACCAGTGGAAGGAAGTCACGCTGATGATCTATTTCTAAATCCCTCCCCGTTGGTGACTCAGCACAGACGTCTCTTCAGCAAGCCCCAACTCCATGGGGCTAGCACAGGTAACCCCTAGTGACTAATTGCAAAGGGAAGGAAAAAAAGACAAAGGTGGAAAAAAAAAAAAGGGTGGAAAACAGGGTGGAAAAAAAGACAGGGGTGGGGTGGAAAACTGGTTATGTGTATAATCTCACAGTCAGCCTGGTGCAATGGTTAAGTGCTCCAGCTGGGGTTTCAGGTGGCCAGGGTTCAAATCCCAGCTTTGGGACTTGCTGCAGGTTATTTTTATTTGCTTTGTTGCAGGGAATGGGCTTCTCCTGTTGTGACTCAGAAGTTTCAGCGTGAGGGCTTACTGCTCCAAGGCATGGGGGAATCTTAGTTCCCAACCAGGGATCGAACCCAGGTCTCCTGCATTGGAAGATGGATTCTTAACAGTGGACCACCAGGGAAGTCCCCTGCAGGTTATTTAATCTCACTTTTCTTTTCTTTTTTTTTTTTTTTTTTTGGAAAAACAGGGTTAATAGTAGTAGCTGCCTCATAGGCTTGTTGTGAGAATTAAAAGAGTTAATATTATATAAAGTGCTTAGGGAGAGCTGGGTATGTTGAAAATGCTTTATACAAGAATAGTCATCATCATTATCATCCATCTCAGTACTGGTATCTGCAGCTGGGCAATCAGACAGAAGGAGATAATAAATGGGCTTTTTAAAAGTTAAATGGGGAATTTCTTGGCAGTCCAGTGGTTAAGACTCTCTGTGACCCCATGGACTGTAGTCTGCCAGGCTCCTCCATCCATGGGATTTTCCAGGCAAGAATACTGGAGCAGGTTGCCATTTTCTCCTCCAGGGGATCTTCCTGACCCAGGGATTGAACCCACATCTCTCCCATCTCCTATATCGTCAGACCACTTCTTTACCACTAGTGCCACCTGGGAGCCCAAGTCCTGGCATGTGGGTTCAAGTCCCAGTCTGAGTTGAAGTGAAGCGAAGTGAAGTCTCTCAGTCATGTCCGACTCTTTGCGATCCCGTGGACTGTAGCCCACCAGGCTCCTCTGTCCATGGGATTCTCCAGGCAAGAATACTGGAGTGGGTTGACATCTTCAAACATGACCAATTTTTACCTTACGTGCACTGTACCACTACTTTTTTTTTAAAAAAGTAAACATTAAACAGCCTCTTTCAGAGCCATCTGCCAAAAAAACAAAAGGCATTTGTTTATTGTATTATTATTTGAAATTATAATAGTTCTCCTACCTGGGGTCAGAAATAACTACATCAGCAGAAATGGCTGTTTGGGTCTCGAATTTGAAAGTCCTTGCTCTGTGCAGTCTTCTAGAACTTCAGGTCCTGGAGGAGGGCAGGATGTCTGACTGGATGGAGCTGCCTGTGGCAGGGGCTCAGGTCTGGAAGAGCGTCTCGGCTGGATGCACTGGCTGGCTCTTGGGCTTTTCAACAACTTCTGTTTTCAGTAAACATAAATCAGAACAGCTGTTCTCCATCTTGTCCTCCACGGCCCCTTGGGCACTTATCATGCAAGGACTGGGTTAGCTTGTTTTGAGTATCCCATCCTTCCCACCCGCCCCGGGGAAAACGGACACCCAATCCTGAAACACGTGTACCCACTGCTCATAACCAACCACTGTTAACCTTTTCTTCTATTTGCTCTGAATCCACTTTTATTCTTAACAAAAGAGTAAAGCATCGCATGTTCGTGCCCTTTTAGTCTCCAATCACCAGAGACAAACTCCAGCATGAATGGAGCCTGTAGCCTCCCAGCCGATTGATTTCTGAACTCTGTACACATATTTATAGATCCAAGAAATAGATTTGCTAGTGTTTTGTGTTAACACAGATAAACACTATCATAATATCTTTCTGCAACGTGCTTTTTTTTTTTTTGCTTGTTTTTATGTGTTTGAGGTCTTTCCAAGTTAATATGTATGGATCCAATATGCCTTTTCTTCCCACAAAATATTTCACCATATATCCTGTACCATATTTTTAAAAACCAAATTAAAGACCTCTCCATTGTTTCTAGTGATTTGCAAATGAAAACCAGGTGGCCACAAGCGTCCTTGGGCTAATTGCTGCAGAGCAATATTGTTCAAATAGCCTGAGGCATACCTAAATCATGAAGTCAAATTTTCCTTCAGTGATATAGGGTGGAATAACTTGTAATGAATACTACTCCTTGGTGAAGGTTTTGTTTTCGGTGCATGTGTGCTTGGTAGGGAGGTAAAGATGTTCCTCTTACTAATAAAGACTGCAGTGAAAGCAAAGTTTAAAAACACATTGCTCTCCCAGTAATTCTACCCAGAGAAATGCCATGTATAGCCACGCAAAAACAAGTACATGAATGTTCACATAAGCTCTATTCACAATAGTTGTAAAGTGGAAACCACCCAAATATCCATCAGCAGATGAATGGAAAAACAAAACGGGATCTAGGCATAAAATAGAATGTTATTCCACCACAATAAAAAATAAAGTACAGACACATGTTCCAACATAGAATTCTAAAGACATGATGCTCAGTGAAAGAGGCCAGACACAAAAGGCCACATATGTCTGATTCTGTGCATGTGAAATGTCCAGAAGAGACAGATCCATAGAGACAGAAAACAGATTAGTGGTTGCCAGGGGCTGGCAGGGGGTGGGGCAGGGGAACGGAGAGTGACTGCTTCCTGGGTACAGATTTCCTTTCGGGGTGGTGAAAATGTTCTGGAACCAGCTAGTGATGACAGTTCCCCAACACTGCAAATTTACTAAAAGCTACTGAATTCTATGCTTTAAAATGGTTTAAGTAATGAAGTCCATGTTATGTGCATTTTATTTCAGTTTTTAAAAAAGGAAAACCACTCCTCTAAGGCAAGGGTCCCCAACCTCTGGGATCTATGCCTGATGCTCTGAGTTGGAGCTGATATAATAATAGTAATAGGACTGAAGTGCACGATAAATGTAACACGCTTGAATTACCCTGAAACCATCCTGCCTGGCCCCCAGCCCCTGGAAAAATTGTCTTCCACAAAACCTGTCCCTGGGGCCAAAAAGGTTGGGGACCACTGCTCTAAGGGTGGAATAGTTGCAGAGTTTGCACATTTCAACTTTCTTTTTCTTTCTTTACTAAATGTGGCAAATTGTTCTCCCAATTTGCATTCTTACCGCAGTGAGCTTCTGTCTCCCCACATGCACACCAATACCTCGTACCCAAGCGAAGAACAAGGGGAATAATTCAGAGCTAAGCTGTGGGTATAAACCAGGGCTCACAATCTAGAGGCCCAAGAACTTGTTCTGTTTGCCCTGTTTGTAGTTTTTAAAAGTTTGAATTAGATACCTACTGTTAAAGTCAAGACATCACAAAATGTGGTTGACCCACTTCCCTTGAAACATCGGAAGACTTGGCCCCATTTCATACACATTTCCTTGTGTTGACAGCGGCCGAGGTGAGCAGCCGGTGCCCGCTTTCAAGGAGTAATGAGGTCTTCACTTCACGACAGTCCCCACCGCTCCCTAATATCTTACAGCTGGTCCCCTTTATGGCTTTATGTTCCCCCTCTGGCCCATGTACTTTGAGTGCACTCATCCTGGTGTAAAGTTTGGGGTTTTTTAGGATTTATTTGGCTGTGCTGAGTCTTGCTGTGGCACTAGGGTCTTCAATCTTCCTTATGGTATTCGGGATCCTCAGTTATGGCTGCTGCTGCTCCTGCTAAGTCACTTCAGTCGTGTCCGACTCTGTGCGACCCCATAGACGGCAGCCCACCAGGCTCCCCCGTCCCTGGGATTCTCCAGGCAAGAACACTGGAGTGGGTTGCCATTTCCTTCTCCAATGCATCAAAGTGGAAAGTTAAAGAGACG
This sequence comes from Ovis canadensis, assembly GCF_042477335.2. NCBI lineage: Eukaryota > Metazoa > Chordata > Mammalia > Artiodactyla > Bovidae > Ovis > Ovis canadensis. The sequence continues at coordinate 62,990,955 of NC_091261.1, read as the reverse complement.
TTGCACAGTCATGTCCGACTCTTAGCGACCCCATGGACTGCAGCCCATCAGGCTCCTTCACCCATGGGATTTTCCAGGCAAGGGTACTGGAGCGGGGCACCACTGCCTTCACATGGGATCTATTAATAGTTCCCTGACCAGGGACCAGTCCCCTGCATTGGGAGCTCAGAGTCTTAGCCACTGAATCACCAGGAAGTCCCATGGTGTAAAGTTTTGAGCTCAACACGGGACCACACCCTAAGAGCTTGTATAGGTCCAATCGGCACAACTGTACCAGGGCAGCCCTGATGAAGAGGAGGAGATGATTTCCAAGCCAATGAACTATGGATGTTTTCCTGAGGTAAGGGAGGTTGCAGCCAGATGGGGGGAAAGCAGACTTGGGAGTCTGAGGGGAAGGTGGGGTCAGAGCCCTGGCACACCCACCGTGCTAGGGAGTGGAGTGACCGTCATTCCAGTGCCCACTTGAGCATGCTCAGCCTCAAAGAGCCCACCATGAGCAACATCTCAAGGTCTTGGGTTTCTGTCCTTGGAGCTGTCGGCTCTGACCATGACCCCAAATCAGATCAACGGCCTCCTCCCAAAACACATGCTTTGGGTCAGAGTCTGTGGAGACCAGCTGTTTGGAAGAACCCATCTGCTGCACTCAGCTCCGCTTCAGGGGCCAGGGTGGAGGAGGGAGGGGGCAGCGACTGGGGAGTGGGGTGCCCTGTAGCAGACAGCTCTGATGGTGAGAAATGTCCAGGGTGATGATCTGGGATGGGGAGCAGAGTGCTGCTTATAGAATTCTCTGCACTTTAAAAATATTAACAACAACAACGACAAAAGTGCCCCCTTCACTAAACGCCAAAGATTCAGTTGTAGAGAGAGGCTTTCCCAGACCCCTGCCTCTAGCGAGGACAGCCACCTGGGACTAGGTACATAATGTGCAGGGCCCAGAGAAAAGTGAAAATGCAGGGTTCCTTGTTCAGAACTGAAGAATTTCAAGGAAAGTTCCAGGTGGTCCAGTGATTAAGACTCCATGCTCCCAATGCAGGGAGCCTGGGTTCGATCCCTGGTCAGGGAACTAGATCCCACATGCTGCAATGAAGACTGAAGATCCTTCATGTTGCAACTAAGGCCTAGCACAGCCAATTTTAAATATATATATATTTAAAAAGAAGAGGAATGGCAAGATGGTGGCCACAGAGCCACAGAGCTTTAAATCAAACGTGGGGCTCTTCTGAGCACACAGGCCCTGGGTGACTATCTGGGCTTCATGACACCGCTTACCCCCCACCACTCACCCCTTGAAGCCAGGGCTACCTCTGCCCTCTCACTGGCCCCAGACCCTCACACCAGGATTAGGCCTGCTCTGGGTCTCCACAGCCCCCCAGCTTGTCTCCGTTGTCTCCTTCTTGCTTGTATCTTTGCCTGTCTCCCTTCCAGATGGCGCTTTTCCTGAAGTTCCAAGTGCCATGCTTTCCCCTGACTGCCTCGTGTAGTGCCTGAACCAGAGGAAGGCAGCTGTATTCGCTCAGTGAATGGTAATACAGAAAAAGTCAGCTTCAAAAATCATGGCTGTCTACCTTCTGCCCACTGCTGCTGCTGCTGCTAAGTTGCTTCAGTTATGTCCGACTCTGTGCGACCCCGTAGACGGCAGCCCACCAGGCTCCCCCGTCCCTGGGATTCTCCAGGCAAGAACTAGGATGGCTGTAATTTAAAACAAATAAATAGGAGGACCTCCCTGGTGGCCCAGTGATTTAGACCTCATTTAAACCACCATTTAAACAACCAGTGAAAGGGGCACAGGTTCAGTCCTTGGTCGGGGAGTTAAGCTTCTACGTGCCTTGTGGCCAAAAACCCAAAAGGTAAAACAGAAGCAATATTATAACAAATTCAATAAAGAATCAAAAACGTTTTTAAATGAAACCAAAAAATAACAGAAAATCACAAGTGTTGGTGAGGATGTGGCGAAATTGGACCCTCATACGTTGCCAGTGGGAATGTAAAATGGTGTAGCCACTGCAGAAGACGGCATGGTGATTTCTCAGAGCGTTAAATACAGAGTGATCATACGACCCAGCATTTCTACTCCTAAGTATAAACCTCAGAGAATCAAAAACACGGCCACACAAAAATGTGAATGTTCATGGCAGCGCTGTCCACAGCCGAAATCTGAAAATAACCCAAGTGTTCAGCAGTGGATGGATGGACAAACAGAATAAACAGAATGGGTCCCATCCATACAATGGAATATTATTCAGCCACAAAAAGGAATGAAGCACTGATACAGGCATAGATAGACATAGACATGGATGAACCGTGAAAACATGACGCAGAGAGAGGTCAGGCAGAAAAGGCCACAGTGTCTACAACTCCATGCATATGAAGTGTCCAGAACAGGCAAATTTACAGAGACAGAAAGCAGCCTAGTGGTTGCCACCGTCTGAGGGAGGTGGGGGAATGGAGGGTGACAGTCAATGGGGACCTGGTTTTTTTGGGGGGAAGGGTGATAAAAATGTCCTGGAAAGAGAGAATGGTGATGGTTGTACCACGCTGTCAATGTACTAAGTGTCATTAGCAGTAAATGTTATGCATATTTTATCTTAATAGAAACAATTTTTTAAAACCTATCTTTGAATTGAATTGAATTTTAGAACAGAAAAAGGACACAGTGGGAAAACTGGGGAAATCCAAAAAAAGCTTGGCATTTCACTGCCAGTGCTGTGCCTGTGTAGGCTTCTTAGTTGTGACAAATGTGTCCCAGTCATGTGAGATGCTAACATAAGGCAAAGCTGGGTGAGGGTATGGATACAGCAACGCCTTCTACCATCACTGCAACTTTTCTGCAAACCTAAAATGATTCCAAAATGAATCATTTATTCTCGAAAATCATACGTAACTTCCAGAAAGGGGCCTGCTTGGTCTCCAGAAGGTTCTTTTGTCTGCCTAGGGCCCACGCTGGGGTTCAGATTTGCAATTTAGGGAGCTGGAGCTGACCTCAGCCTGGGAGAGGGAGAAGAATCTGGAATTCCCAGGCTGGGAGAGAAGGATGAGGTGAAGAGAGGGGGATGGGGGAGGAGGGAAGGAGGAGTCTGGGCAGGAATGGAGTTGGGCTGGGGGGATCCCCCATGGAAGCACCTTGCTGGGGAAACTCCAAGAACTTTGGAGAACAGGAAAGTCCAGCACAGAGGCTGCTAATGGATAACCCACAGTCCAAAGACTAGGGAGGTGTTATTTTACCCTTGGTTTTGTAAACGTAATTAAGCCAATCTATAAAAAGCAGTCAATCTCACATGACAATTGGAAATTTCCAACTTCTCTGGAAACATCTGAAAGTCTGCTAATTCGAGGCCACCTTTCTGTATGTCCCCAGATCTGGAGCTGAGTCCCAGCCATCCCCTTTATTTATTTTTAAATTTATTTATTTATTTGTGGCTGCATCAGATCTTAGTTTTGGCATGCAGGGTCTTTAGTTGTGGTGAATAGGCTGCTCCCTAGTTGTGGAACACGGGCTTAGTTGCCCCAACACATGTCAGATCTTAGCTCCCCAACCAGGGACCAAACCCACATCCCCCGAATCAGGAGGCAGATTCTCAACCAGCGGACCATCAGGGAAGTCCCCTGGCCATGCTCTTTAAAGGGGTGTGAGTTCTCCTGTCTGCCATGACCCCCACCACCCCCTATTGTCACCAATTACTGGAGAAGGCGATGGCACCCACTCCAGTGCTCTTGCCTGGAAAACCCCATGGACAGAGGAGCCTGGTAGGCTGCGGTCCATGGGGTTGCGAAGAGTTGGACACGACTGAGCGACTTCCCTTTCACTTTTCACTTTCATGCATTGGAGAAGGAAATGGCAACCCACTCCAGCGTTCTTGCCTGGAGAATCCCAGGGACGGGGGAGCCTGGCGAGCTACAGTCCATGGGGTTGCAAAGAGTCGAACACAACTTAGCAACTACACAGCAACAGCTGACACTGAGCTTCAGTTACCTCTTATCTTCAAGCTTGCACCATATTTTACAGACTAATTGAACAGATTTTCTCTGTACTATGTCAAAAGTGGAAAAGCAAAAGAGAAATCAAGACATTGTCTGATTTTTATTATATCCGGCTGGCTTCACTCACCTATGATACCTACCTGGCTCCTGGAGAGACTCGGGTTTAAGAACTCAAGTCTCATGTTTGATGAGAAGCTTTCCCTTGCAGGTCAACCTACCTGCCCCAATCCACACTCTTAAGTCTTCATACTCCCAGGTGTTGTGTGGTTGGGATCAAACATACACATTCTTCTTGGGTGTGAATCCTGGTTCTACTCTTTACTAGCTGGGTGGTCTTGGGCAGGTCACTTAACCTCTCTGTGCCTCAGTTTCCCCATCTGTAAAGCAGGGATGACACTGTACCTACCCTTTCAGAGGTTTTATGAGGATTAAGTGATGCAGCTCATACAAAGCACACACACCTGTGCCTGGAACAGAACAAAAGAGGCAGAGATTTCAGGGGGTGACAAGTGCTGCGATGATAACAGATCAGGGTGTCCGGGGGGAACCCCACACTCAGTACCTGCCGAGGAGGAGGGGACAGATGAGCTGAGAGGGAAATGAGAAAGAATCATCTGGGAACCCAGGGGGAGGAACAGTGTGTCAGGAAGAAGGAACAGGCAGTGTAAAGGCTCAGAGGCAAGAATGAGCTTGACTGGCTCAAGGAGAAGAAGAAGGGCTGTGTGGCTGGAGAGGAGCTACTGAAAGGCAGGCAGAGGACACAGGGAGGTGTTTGGACCCGATGCACTGAGACACCCTGGAGGGTTCTCAGCACTCAGAGGCTAGGATCTGATTGACAGGAGGGACACATGGCCTGGCAGCAGCAGGCTGCTCCAGCCTGAGGCCTCTGCTTCCGGTCCAGTGATTGCTGTCATAACCAGCCTGACTCAAGCATGGCTGCCGTTGCCCTCTGAGCATTGCAACCCCCCACCCCTAAACCAAACAGGAATTCTTGAGGTGGCCTTGGGCCGGGGCAGGGGCCCCCCGGGGTGGGGCAGAGTAGGGGATGCAGAAACCACGTGAAAGAAGGCTGCAAGGTGTACGCTACTCAGTCGTGTCCAACTCTTTGCGACTCCATGGACTGCAGCCCACCAGGCTCCCCTGTCCATGGGATTCTCCAGGCAAGAACACTGGAGTGAGTTGCCATACCCTTCTCCAGGGGATCTTCCCAACCCAGGGATCAAACCCCAGTCTCCTGTGGCTCCTGCACTGCAGGTGGATTCTTTACCGCTGAGCCACTGGGAAAGCCCAAAGGCTGCAAGGTTCCCCCTAAAGAGATCCATCTCAAATCCCTGGAACCGGTGAGAGTGGCCTTACTTGGAAAAAGGGTCTTTGCAGACCTGGTTCAGAATCTCAAGGTGAGATGATTCTGGATAATTCGCGTGGGCATACAATCCAATGTCAAATGTCCTTACAAGAGAAAGGCAGAGGGAGATTTGAGACACAGGGAAGAAGGCCGGGCGATGATGGAGGCAGAGACTGGAGGGAGGCAGCCACAAGCCAGGAACCCCTGGAGCCGCCAGAAGCAGGAAGGACCCTCCCCTAGAGCCTTCGGAAGGAGCTCAGCCCTGTCAGACTTCTGGCCTCCAGGTCTGGGAAAGATATGGTTCTGTTGCTTTAAGGCACTTGGTTTGCGGTCATTGGTTACAGAAGCCACAGGAAACCAGCACACCCTCCTCCAAGGACCCCCACCTTCCCAGGCAAGAGGTTCAATTTCTCCTTCCACCCCTGTGACACATCCCCCATTACAGGTGAGAACACTGAGGCCCAGAAAGGGGAAGACAAATGGGGAAGCTCCTTACAGTTGTCTCAACCTTCCTCTTGCCTGAACTGAGCTCACCTCTGCAATGGGGGAGCCTCATGGGCTGCCGTCTATGGGGTCGCACAGAGTCGGACACGACTGAAGCGACTTAGCAGTAGCAGCAGCAGCAATGTATCTTATTGTTGAACAAACTCCAGGAGATAGTGAAGGATAGGGAAGCCTGGCATGCTGCAGTCCTTGGGGTCGCAGAGTTAGACATGACTGAGCAACTGAACAACAACACGTACCTTGTTGGGTTTTCACAGCGTTTTAAAATTTGTGTTTATTTTCATCATGGAATGGTAAGCATGGCAAAGAGAGTCCAGATAACACAATGCCCTGAAACTTTTTCATTCCCTGATCTTGGCGGGGGTTAGCTGCGGGGTCTTGGCTGTGTAGTGTAGGGTAAATCAATTAACCTCTTTGAGCTTCAGATTCCTCAACTTTAAAATGCGGGGAGAATTGGTTGTTGTGAGGATTAAATGAGATCAGATGCTAAGAACCTGGTATCTCTCCAGTTCCACCTGATACCCCAGCCTGGGCCTGAGCAGGTTCTTGCTGGGGCACCCAGTTCTCAGGTTCACGATGGCTTCTTCAGGGAGGGAGCCAGAGGGTCCTAGATAAATAAGATGCTCAAGGTAGGTCCAAGCCCCTGAGGGCAAGCAGGAGACTGAGCTGGCCACGGTCTGGGCCTCAGGCCTCAATTTATTTGGCAGGAAAATGGATACACGGCAGACATGGAGCTGGTGTATGCAGTGTGACTTCACTGGTTGTTAAAAATATTCAAATACTTCCATACCTGTTGGTAAAAGCCACTGCCCCAGCCCCTCTCCCGGGACCCCAGACTTCCGCACAATTCAGCAAGAACGAACTACCACCAGGAGGTCTTCCTGTGTCCAGTCCTAAGCCTCCCTTCTGATTGAGCTGTACTGCTGGGTAACATGTCTTGGTGCCACAGGCTGGTGAGCGTAGGGTGTTCTGTCCCTGACGGAAAAAAACAGGTGGCATTTGCTGGGTCTCGGCTTTCCCGGGAGGCACAAAGGACCCCGGGGGTTTAGTGGAGACCGATCTGTTATCCTGCACAAGCCTCATGGAGACAGATGGATGGATGTGAGTGTCTCAGCTGGGGGTCCTGGGGATGTGAAGGGCACCGGGACACTGGATTGGGGGAGGCCCTAGACTACCCAGAGTCTCCCCACAATTACACCAGGCAGTGCCTGATAGAGAAACCTAACCAGGCGATGAGGCAGATGGCCCAGGAAGAGGTCAGAGGTCAGGGGTCAGAGGTAGTATACTTTATTGACCGGGTTCTCCCAACATCTCGCAAACCCCCTACAAAGCCAGGCCTGGGCTTTGCCAGCGTCCCGTGCACCGGACTCCCAGACGTCCAGAGAGCCTCAGAATGGCAGAGCAGCGGGGCAGATGTGGAGAGGGGGCTGCCAGCCAGGGGAGAGGGTTCGAGGAGGGGCAAGCCAGGGGGAGGGGCTCAAGCTGGGCGCTGGGCCAGGGACCCCCCAAGGCTCCGCCAGGCCTGGCTAGCCCCTCACTCCCCTAGTTAAGGTTCGTAGTGGTTCACAGTGAGACTGGCTTAGATTTGGGGGGTGATGGGCAGGCAGGCGCCTTCCACTCCCCACCCACTGTTGGCCTGACTCACGAAGCTGGAAAGAGGGCAAGACGGGAAGTCCCCCCACCCCGCCGTGTTCCCACCACCACAGGGACTTGGAAGCCCCTTCTCTCCAGGGGCAAACAGCAGAGACCCAGTTCTCCCTGATATACCCCCAGGCTCTTAGGGAGAAGGGTCATTCACTCCCGGCTTAGAAGTTTCCAGAACATCTCAGGGACCTTGCCCATCATTACTCCCAATTAGAAAAATGTTTTTGAAATCTAGGAGTTGATGGGGGCCATCAAACCAAGCAGTAAAAAAACCTGGTTAAGATCTTGGTTTAAAAAGGTAGTTCTACCTTCGCCTAGAAGCTTCGGGAGACCAGCCCGAGAGACCAGTGGCGTCTCTGTGCCCAGACTGGCAGGGGTGGCTCATGGCAGCAGGGGGCCGGTGGTGGCCTGGGGAACAGGGCAGGGACCCGGGGAAGAGATGCAGGAAGCAGTGACTTGTGGGGCAGGGCAGGCGGCCCTCCCCCTCCAGTGCCATGGGCTTGGGCTCAGAGGGCAGTGGGGGTGGCTAGGATGGGGGGCCCCCGTGGGCACCTCTGCCGGGCCTGCTCTGGGGCCTCTGCCCCACTGGGAGAGGCAGGGCCCTGTGGTCAGGCCTTGTGACTGCCGTTGCCCGGCAGCTCCCTGTGGCCGGCTGTGAAGTCCGCGGCGGGCTCAAGCCCCAGCATCTGCCGCTGCACCAGCCTGGCGTAGAGGCCGCCCTGGGCCAGCAGCTGCTGGTGAGTGCCCTGCTGCACCACACGGCCCTTGTCGAGCACCACGATGAGGTGCGCCCGCTCCACCGTGCTCAGCCGGTGCGCGATGATGAGCACCGTGTGTTTCTGCAGGTTGCCGTGGATGGCCTGCTGGATCTGCGGACACAGGAGGGCACCGGCTCACACGGGCACTGCCGCCGCCCACCGCCCCGCCCAGTCCAGGCTCAGATCCCGGGTCCGCCACATCCCACGGACACTCAGCCTCTCTGGGGCTTCTTCACCTGTAAAGCGAGGGCTTGCCCAGGACCTACTTCCTGAGTTTTTGTCCTTGGGGGACAGAGCTCAGAGCCTGACATGGGGCAGCACTTGGTGAGTGATGGAAGGGCTCCATCATGAAGAGGGATGGTCTTCCCCTAACCTTGGCCTTGGTTAACGGTCTCACCGTCAGCCTCAGAGCTCATGCCAACAAAACCAGCATCACCTGCTTCCTCATCCTTCCTTCACCCCATAAACCTGACTCATCAGCAAATCCTGTGGCCCCATCTCCCCAGGGTCTCTCTGCTCCATCTTTCCACCTTTGCCACCGTTCCTTTTTGCTTGGATCCCGGCAACTTTCCTGACGCGCTCCCCACATGGATTTAATACTTTTAATCAGTTTTTGTTGAACTCACCCTCCAAGAGCTTCTTGTCCTATTTAGGATAAAACCCAAACTCTTGGGGGGAATTTTGGGGCCGGGAAACTCTTCTGCATAACATGATATCCTGTGTTTGTTAACACCCATATAATTCGCAACACAAAGGGACCCCAGACGTGAATGGTGACCGTGAGTTAATAACAATGCACTAATACCAATTTTCAATGGGAACTAACATACTGCTAATGTAAAATGTTAATAACAGGTGACATTGTTTGGGGGGAGGGGTATATATGGGAACTCTGTACTTTCTGCTCAATTTTCCTTAAACATAAACCTACTCTAAAAAAACCACACCAAACCCCTTTCCAGGGCCTGAACAGCTGGCGTACCCACAATGACCCTCTCCTGACCTCACCATGCTCGACCCCCACCATCAACCACGCTGACCTTGGGTGGTCAGCTGTGGACCTGCTCCGAGCCTTTGCCCTCACTGCCCCTCTCCCCAGGATGCTCTCACCCAGATTCCCCTGACTGGCTCCTTTCCCTTCTGGTCTCAGCTCAATAGCTCTTTGATGATCCTGGTTCTGCACGTGAATTCTGGGCAGGTAGGTGTGACCCCATCTGAACCCTGCACTAAGACAGCCACACTCCAGCGGGGCTCCTGCAGGGGCAAAGCCTTGTCCCTGGGATGACCCCAGCCCCTAAATGCCGCCGGGAGAACTGAGTGTCCTAACCAACACACGCTTACCTACCACAAGGGGCTTAGCGCTGTCACATCCTCCTCTGTCCCCTAGAGATGCATATGCAAATCTCCTAAAGCTCAGGAATGTCTCTCTGTCATTCCTTCGAAATGTAGTCATTGGAAGGTTAGGGCCCCACCTCCCAGACTCGGTGGGGGACAGGAATCCTAATTCGAGTGGCTGCCAACTGTCTGCCAGCTCCCAGTCCTTCATCAGTCTCCCCTGACCCCTGCTCCCGCCCCTTCCCTGCATCCTCAATCTCCCTTTGAAATGGCTGCCCATCACAAATCATCACCCCTGCGCAAATCTTAGACCTCAACTCTTTTCCCTGCTTTATTAGCTACTGGATAAAATTTGTTTTCCCAGCTTTAACTAAAGGCTGGTTATGTTTCTCAACCTCTCCATCACAGGACTGTTTCATTTTCTACATAGCACAGGTCCCAGGGCAAACTCACCCTTGTCTCCTTGTTATCTGTCTCTCGCCCTGGACTGGAAACACCTTGGGGGCAGGGGCCAGTGTGACCCTGGCACCCAGAACAGCGCCTGGCGCCCAGGAGGTGGGCATGAGATAGCGTGCGGTAAATGAATGGATCCATGGTGAGAGGGGGGTAGTAGCTAAGTCTTCAAATACATTATGGGCCCCTCTTTATCGATGACATGAGAGTTGGAGTAAGAGAGACACTCAGGTTATGAGTTCCAGGGCAGAGCTCCTAATCCAGGGCCCACATCTCCTGACTCGAACCCAGGTGGATTTGGTTTCAACACCATAGCCCTGAGGCTGGGCTGAGTGACTATGCCATGGGTCTCCTCCGTCCCGCTCTCTGCCCTCAGCTCCGGAACACCCTAATCCAGGAAGCTGGCCTGGGAGAGTCCCTACAGCCACCCTGAGCCCTTCCCAGCACCTGTCTGCTGCTCTGCTCCAGCATCACCCGCCAGCCCGCAACTCACCAGATACTCGCTCTCCGCATCCAGGGCGCTGGTGGCTTCGTCCAGGATGAGAACGGGGGGGTTCCGCACCAGAGCCCGGGCCATGGCCACCCGCTGCTTCTGGCCCCCGGAAAGCTGGGCACCCTTCTCCCCTGTCTCTGTGGGGCGGAGGCACAGGGGCAAGTGAGTGGGAGGGGAGGCGGGGTGGCCCTTGGGGAGGGACGAGCAGTGCCTTGCCTCTGCTTTTCCTTCTGCTAAGGGAGCTCTGCTCCCCGGGAAAGGTGGGGCTGAGAGGGCACCGGCTGGAAACCTCACAGAACAATGCTCCTTCTTCCTGTTCATGAGGGGCAAGCAAATTATGACTGTGTGCGGGTGGTACCAAGATGCCAACTTTTATGTATTAATCTGGCAAAACTCCAAACGTTTGAGAATATACTGTGCTGGGGTGGCTGAGGGGGCACCCCCAGTCTTCCTGGGGTACAGCTGCTGAGATCCCTGTGCTGCGGTGCACACTCCTCTGTGTGTCGGGTTGTGCTGTGTGAGTGCACAGACCACAATTACAGACACACAACCCCTGGATCAGCAAACCCATTTCTGGGAATATTTCCTGCTCATTTACTTGCTCGCGCACTGTGACTCACAGCACTATTAACTGAAAACGACAAAACCCCCAAACCAAAAACACGATACAAATTGTCTATCAACAGGAAACTGAGGAAATAAGTTATTTTTGAGGAAAGTATTATAAAGCCACACAATAGAATACTGTGCAGTAGCTTAAAAAAAAAGTAGCTTTCTAGGTATCAATATGGAAAAAAAAGGTATCACTTAAAAAAAAAACAGGTGCAGAAAAAAAGTGCTTTTTTTTCTGTAGACGGTGGGAGTTACTAAAAACACATACTCATATTTGCATAAAGAAACTCCAAAATGACATGTAAGAAATTAATGAAAGAAGCTTTGGTGGGGGCTGGAAGGAACTGATAGTGAAGACTGGGATGAAATGAAACTTTTCACTGGATGTAGTTAGGTCTAATTTTTTAGTTTTGAACTGTGTGAATAGCCTTGCTGCAAGAGTTAAAATTTTAAAATATGTTAAATCAAGTCTATAAGTTAATATATGGTTCAACTCATTAAATTACTTATTCACGTAAAGTAACTATGAGTAATATAATACATATAACATTTTAAAACAATTGTGTTTCAGAACTAAACTGAGGCGATGGTTTTAAAGCACTGTGAATGTACTAAGTGCCACTGAAGTGTTCACTCTATTTATTTTTGGCTGCACCATGTGGCATGTGGGATCTTAGTTCCCTGACCAGGGATCAAACCCATGCCCCCGGCAGTGGAAGCACAGAATCTTAACCACTGGACCACTAGGGAAGTCCCTGAATTGTTCACTTTAAAATAGTTAAGTTTAGGTCCAGTGGTTAAGAATCCGCCTTGCAATGCAGGGGGTAACTAAGCCTGAGAGCCACAGCAAAAGCTCCCAAGTATTGCAACCAAGACTCAATGCAGCCAAATAAATAAATAGATAAATATTTAAAAACAGTTAAGTTTATGTTATGTGGATTTCCCCTGAAATAATAAAGAGTAGCTGGCAGAGGGCAACGCATAACCCAGAGGGTTGAATCCCTGAGGACGGACCTCCAGGCACAGTGGAGGTGATGCCCCGGGCCCTGTACCTGTATTGTAGCCGTCCTGGAGCTCCATGATGAAGCCGTGGGCATTGGCTTTCTGGGCAGCCTCCACCACTGTCTCGAAGGGCACAGTGGGCAGGCCGTAGGAGATGTTGTCTGTGATGGAGCGGGCAAACAGCACTGGCTCCTGGCTCACCAGGGAGATCTGCGGAGGAGGAAGGAGGGGGCATAGGAGGCCGGGAACACGTCAGTCCAGCTGTCACCAGGAACCTCACCAGCCCCGGGCCTGGCTGATGCCTGGGCCCTCAAGTCTGAAATCTGATCAGGACCCACGACTAGCTGCTGCATTCAGTGGCCTCTCTTCTTTCCAAAGAGTGGAGTCCACTTTCTGCACAAGCCTTCAGGCTCCCTGACCAACACACTGGGGGCCCCGCTAAGCTTGCCGCTCTGGGCTCAGCCAAGTTCCCTGACCTCCGAGACAGAGCTCATTGGCTGCCTCTGACCTGGAAGAAAAGAGAGTGAAAAGAAAAGTGGAGTGTGCCTCTGTGAGTCTGTCCATGGCAAGAACCAAGAGGCCAGAGCAGGCAGAGGCCACAGGGACCTCCCGGTTGGTGCCCCCTCCCTTTTAGAGACCAACAGAAAGGAACTATTGTCTCAGGGTCCCAGCTTTTGGAATTTGTATGTAGTTGGAGGATGTCACTACAATACTGTAAATAGCAAAAAAGAAAAAAAATCTAATTGTCCATAAATTGAGGATTGATTAAATGATTACAATGCATCTATAAAATCAAGCTGCTATATATATATATATAAAACGATTCTATTTTTGTTAAAAAAAAAAAGTGTATGTGCCTTTATATATTGTTGTTGCTGCTGTTTACTTGCTAAGCCATGTCCAACTCTTTGTGACCCCATGGACTGTAGCCTACCAGGCTCCTTTGTCTATGGGATTTCCCAGGTAAGAATAGTGGAGTGGATTGCCATTTCCTTCTCCTGGGGATCTTCCCGATCCAGGGATTGAATCCGTGTCTCCTGCGTCTCCTATATTACCGGCAGATTCTTTCCCGCTAAGCTCTCAGGGAAGACTTTATATGTAGATATGTTTATATAAAGATGGGAAACATGTTGGAAAGGAAAGGATGCTGACTAAACTGATAATGCTGGATCATGCCAGCATTATCAAAAGGTGGAATTCAAAAGGTGAGGTGGAGGGGATTCTCACATGTTTGTTATAAAATTCTCTGAATATATGAGAATATAGTTAGATGGTTGAGTTCTACTGCTTTGGGTTTATGAAAATTAAAAATTTAAACAGACGATATTCACAAAAGATGAAATCCAAAAGTCCAAGAATCGTATGAAAAAGGACTTAAAATCTTTAGTCACCAGGAAAATGCAAAAGACCTCAATGAACTACCTGTAGACACTCACCAACTGGTTACAGATACAGGACTGATACTAGCTATCTGAGATTAAGTATCTGAGCATGTCAACTATTGCAAAGCCTGAACAGCTCTGTCCAGGAGCCACTTCCAGAACTCTGGTGGGCAGCAGCCAGTGGTGGCATACCTGAGACCACTTCTCCACCATCTACCCCTGGTTATATACACATGAGTGGGAAGAGGTCACAATCTGCGGCCTCCACCAGCATCTACAACTAGCTGGAAGTTCTGGAGTCTCTGCGCCAACCCAGGCTCTCGCGTAACTTAATGTCTGTTGATGATGTAAATGGCGTCTGCTTGGTAGTTGGTGTTTCCCGTATAGTGCACAACTGAACAACTTCCAGGGCGTCCCTGCTCTTATACCAGCTCCGGATCAGATGTTGAGTGTACCTGTCTGAGAAAACTGCCAAAAACTGTAAGGTCATGAATAGCCTCCTTTAAGTACTGGAGATAATTTAAATGTGGAAAACCTGAACTCTCTTTCACTGCTGGTGGGACTGTAAAGCTAAAAAAAGAAAAAAGTAAACCACCTTAATGGCAGGAATTACTAGAGCTGCGGATACACATCCACTCTGGGAGAACCTACCCACCGGTGCATATCAGGACACACAAGACAAGTATCAGTGTTGTCCGTATCAATATTGTTGCTAATACTAAAAAAACAGGAAACACCCCCAACTATCCATCAAGAAACAGAACGTGTAAATGGACTGTGACATGTTTACACAGTGGATTATCTCCCAGCAATGAGAATGAAGGAACTACAAACACAGCCTCAACCTGGAAAACTCACAAATAACGCTGAGTGGAGGAAACAAGACGCAGAGAATACATGTGTTATGACTCCAGTCAGATGAAGTTCAAAACTAGCAAAACACAGCTGCACCATCTGGGGAGGCACACAGCCATGGGAGGAACAGAAGAAAAGCAAGAAAGCGATGATTATGAAAGTTGGGCAAGACGGCACTTCTTGGGAGGCAAAGAAGGGGCACATGGAGGGGAGCAGCGGATGGGGGCCGCTTCTGGAGTGCTGGAATGTTCTATTTCTTGAACTGGGTGGTGTTACATTGGTGGTAATCCTTTTTTTTGTTAATATATATTTTATTTGGTTGCATTGGGTCTTAGTTACAGCATGTAGGATCTAGTTTCCTGACCAGGGATCAAACCTGGACCCCCTCCATTGGGAGCACAGAGTCTTAGCCACTGGACCACCCGGGAAATCCCGGTGATAATCCTTTGAACTGTGTGTGTATCCTGAGCCCTCTTGCCTGCATCTGCTAGTGCTCGCGGGAGAAGGTCAAACAGGGAAAGGGCGGAGGTCGGCAGCAAAGGCCCGTGCGCCTACCACTCGGTGTAAGTACTTGTGGTCATAGGCGCCGATGGGCTTCCCGTCCAGCAGCACTTGGCCCCCCTCCAGGGGGTAGAAGTTCTCCAGGATGTTGACGCAGGAGCTCTTTCCGCTGCCCGATGGCCCCACGAGCGCAGTCACCTTTCCTGGGGACAGGCTGAAGGAGACATTCTGCAAGGAACACACAGACACAAGGCAGGGCCACTGGCTCACTCAGAGGCTCTGGTCTCAGAGGCCCCGGGCACCCTTCCCAGCCTGCCCCACTGCCGCCGCCCCCAGAAGGCTCTCCTTTCTAGGCCTTGACAGCACTTTTATACTCGTCTCCTTTGCCTGGAATGTTCTCTCTGCAGAGAGCCATTGGCTGGCTCCTGCTCCTTGTTTAGGTCCCAGATCAAAAGTCACCTCCCCCGAGAAGCCCTCTTGGACTATTAATACCATCTCTGCAGACTACCCTGATTTATTGCCTTCCTAGCATTTCTCTTGGAATCCTCTTGTTAACGCCTTCCCCAACAAGAGCCCAACTCCAGGAGTGGAGGGACTCTGCTTTTCGTATTTTTGGCTGCACTGCCACGGCCTGGCCTGTAGGGGGTGCAAGAAAGTGGGAGGAGGGAAGGGATGGTTGGGGGTGATGGGGGGTGTTCTCGGGCCCTCTCTCACCTGCAAGACTTGGGTGTGGGGCCGAGTGCGGTAGGTGAAGGTCACGTTCTCAAAGTCCACCCGGCCCTCCAGGTGGTCAGGGGCCAAGCTCCCGTCGTGCACCATGGTCGGCTGCCGGTCAATGAACTCAAACACTTTCTCGGCGGCCCCTACTCCTTGCATCAGGCCGCTGTAGACGGAGCCCACGGACTGTGGGGGGAGGAGAAACATGTTCCTGACCCATTGACACCCCAATCCTAGGTTCCCTCTCCATGCTGCCAGAGGGATGAAGGGAGTGCAGAGAGAGCAAGAACACAGCAGCAGGTCTGACGGGGGCGGGGTGGGGGGGGGGACGGTCACAGGAGGCTGTCAGAGCCCCACCGGCTGGTACAGCAGACCAGGAGGAGGATGCAAAAAATGAAGACAGTGACAAGAAATACTGATGCTTTATGTGTTACAGCTAAACCTCATCACTGTCCAGCAGGGTAGGCGTTATCACCCTCCAGAAGAAGAAATGAAATTGCAGAGAAGCCAGAATGTAGCAGGACAGGAATTGGACCTGCCCTTTTCAGCTGCCGCAGAATTTTTAAATTTCGATGATAAAAACGGCCCTAAATTTATACTATACATTTCCTTGGGTAAAAATATACACAAGTATAAATGTGAATAATGACTCATTTTACTGAGTGCATATATGTCTTATGAGGTAGCTGCTATCATTAGCTTCTCTGTGATGATAAGGAAACCGAGGCACAGAGCGCTCAAGTAACTTCCCCCAGGCCACACAGATGGAGAAGCTGCAGAACCAGGATTCGAACCCCAGCGTCTGGCTCCCGAGTTCAGGCCCTTATGATCTGTGACTGAGGGTCCTGGTTGATGAAATGGGGGTAACATTAGTGCCTGTATCATGGTTCTGTGAAGACAGTACTCAGCACATAGGAAGCCTTCAATACACCACAGCTGTTAACATCCACATATAATTACTCATATTAAGACACAAGTGCTGTGTAGACACTGCTCTCTATCCCTCATCCCAGAGGTGGTCCCGGTTATCAGGGTACTGTGTCTTTCAAGTCCTTTCTCTGTGCTTTTACAAACACATGCAAGTACATAATTAAATAATTTTGAGACGAAAGAAAACCATGAGATCAGCCCATCCCTATGACTCAGAGATTAGCTTTTGCACTAGTTCTGTGTCTTGGGGTTCTCTGCACCAGTGCACACCGCTCTGCCTCGCTCCTGTGGCTGCTGCCTAGTGTTCGTAGCACAGACGGACTGTTTCCGGCATACGGATATACCGTATTGCCCAATCACTGGTTGACAAGCATTCAGCTTTTCACTGTTATAAACTATGCCACACTGGACATCCTGGGACACATGTCTGCCCACTGCTGTGGATGTTTCGGAAGCATTGCTTCCTTGACGCTGATTCAGATGACACTGTGAGTCTGACTGGAGCTAAGGTAAAGTACCGTCTGCGGAAGACACTAACCCGCCCCTGACCCCCACAGCTTTACCACTGCAGGACACACAGGCTCCACCTTAGTGCTGGAGGGCTTTGTGGGGGGGTGGGGTCAGACCAGAGAGCTAACACCCTCACTCTGTGCATCCTCTGGAAGTGACTGATGGCAATTTAGGCACAAGCTCCCCAGCTCCCTCATCTCAGGGCCTGCTGGAGGGAGAAGCCAAATTAAGAGTTAATCTACAAGGACTTCCCTGCTGCCCCAGTGGCTAAGGCTTCAGGCTCCCAAAGTGGGGGGCCCGGGTTCGATCCCTGGTCCAGGAATTAGATCCTGCATGCCGCAACTAAGACCAGGCACAGCCAAATAGATTTTAAAATAAAATTGAAATACTGTATGTGTATATATATATATATGTATATACATATATGTATACATATATATGTATATATATGTGTATATATATATGTATATACATATATAAAAGACATAATCCATTTAAAAAACAAACCCACTCTTCTTTTTCCATAGAGCTGCTCTTTAAAGTGGGTTAAAATAAAGTCAGACCATCTGGCTTGGAACTGGGAACCCCTACAAACATGGGGGGCAGGTCACTGAACCACTCTGAGCCTCAGCTTCTTTTTCTGGGAAATGGGGACCCGGGGAGCACTGGGCCTTGTACAGGTGCTCAGGGGCATCTTCTGAAATAATTTCTGTTGCTGCCACTCTGCTCCGCAAAGTTGCTGTCACAGGTTAGTGTTAGTCTCCTTGTTGGTATTATCATGTCCTTTAGAAAGAAATGCCACCTCCTGTGGACCCTGGAGAACCCTATTCAGATCCCTCCCCCTTACCTCTCCCTCCTCCCCAGGACCGCCCCCCCCTCTTCCCCAGCCAGCCCCTCACCTCCATACAGTCTCCCAGGACAAACTCATAGATGATGAAGGAGATGAGGTTGCCACTGGTCATCTGCCCCGAGATGACGAGGTGGCCCCCGTAGTAGAGGATGCTGACCTGGACCACAAGCAGTGTGAGCTGCAGGGCAGACGGAAAGCGGTGTCTGACTCTTGGGGGCCCTTGACTTAGATCCACAACCCCATTCCCTCTGTCTCCCCGCCCCACAAGCTGCAGGGGAGGTGAGAGCAGCCGTGGACTCTGCACGCACAGTCACAAACTGCAAGTCCAGCCAGCGGCAGGGACGGCCTCCCACGAGCTGGTGCCCCTCTGTCACTCACACCCTCCCCACCCCTACCAGGGAGTTTTTCCCTGCAAAGGCCCCCTGCTGGAACAGGCCATGAGCCTGGTCAGGAACAAGGCTTTCTTTGTCAGGCCCTGGCATACACACACACACACACACACACACAGAGTTCCCAAGTGCCTCAGCGAGGCCAAACTGGAGCTATTCGTCTCCTCCTTATTGGGAAGAGCATGGTTCAGAGAGGCTGGGTCCTCTGGCTAAGGTCACACAGCAAGCTAGGCCAAGCAGATGAGGTCAGTATTACCAGGAAGGAGGGGCTGTGCCTGGGGTGTGCTTGCCTCCCGCCCCCTCTGGTGCCCGGGGAGTGTCTGCGAGAGGAGTGGAACCTGCATACCCATGACACAACCCACTCGGGGTCCTGATCTGCCCCTCCTCATTCCAAGCCAGCAATGCTGGGTCGGAACTAGACCCACAGCTGGACCACAGTGCCTTGGCACAAGCAGCAAGAGGCGCCCTTGCTGGTGGGCAGACTGCCAGGAGACTTGGCTGGCTGGATTTCAGGCCTTTCTCCCCTCTGGCTGGGCACTTTTGAGGAGGGGTTACCGTGGGTGGGGGGAGGTCCCAGAAGGTCCTTATCCCCTGCTCATCTGTAGATCACCGGCTTCTTCCTTGTCCTAAATCCCACACCCTTCTCATGCCTACCCCAGCTCTTCCCCGACAGCCCACCCTCAGGCGTGGCCAGCACACAGTGACAGGCCCCACGTGCTTCTTCTCCAGGAGGGGCTGGAACGCGTCCCCAGGGAGTGAGCCGGACGCTCTAGGACCTGCCAGGAATCTGCCCAGGTCGCATCCCCAGGTGGCCTCGGGGTGACTCCCCATCTTGGCAGGGGTGTCTCCCCAACAGGGAAAAGAAAGTTCCTGCCTGGCCACCCCACACCCAGGTGAGAGGTAAGAAGGAGTGTCCTGGGGGGACAGTCACAGGAATCTACGTTTCTTTCCAGAAAGATCCTCTGAGGACAAGCAGAAAGTCAGGACAAAGTCAAGTGTCACACCAGCATGCAGGGACCTGGGCCAATGCACTGACTAAGGGGTCCTCCATCTTTGTCAGACCTGCCCGGGCTGGGGGCACGTACCCCGCTGCCCCAGACGTAGTACATGTAGGCCGCGGCTTCCTTCCTGTTCAGCTTGTACACCTGCTGCAGCTTCCGCGAGTACACCTCCGCCTCCTCCTCCTCGTTGGCAAAGCTCCGCACTGTCTTCATGGCGCTGATGGTCTCCTCGGCTGTGCTGCTGGCTCTGGCCAGAGCACTCTGGACCTCTTTGGAGAGCCTCTATGGGTGGGAGCGGGGACAAAGAGGAGGAGACCTCGAAACAGATAGGCTCACCCTCTGCCCGAGCCCCAGGTCTCTCTGGGGCTTTCTGTCTTTAGTTGGTGTCAGATCTATGCAGGGAGTTCCAGGGACAAGGGGATGAGACATAGCTCCCCTTCCTCCCCCATCTCCTCCTAGCGTGATTTGCTGAGCTCAGACAACAGACTCCAGCTGGGATTTGGGGGTGAGCTCCTGAGGCTCTATCTCCTGAGGGATGGGCCACTGATCGTGAAGTTATCTCTAGTATTCAGAGAAAGTTATGCATGACCATGCATAACCTTCTCAGAAAATGAGTCTCGATTCCTGATCCTGAGCTGGCATAAGAGCAGGGATGCTCTGGATGGTTTTTCAGGTTGTATACTGCACAAGAAACACCACCTATTAAGGCGGCACCATTTACATCCAGCAACATACATTAAATTATGTGAGAGACTGAAATCTAGCACAGAGATTCCAGAACTCATAGCTGAGTTCTAGATGGTGGTGGAGGCCACGGGCTGTGAAATCTGCCCACATCGTGTGCTTATAACTGGGGATGGATGGCTGAGAAGTGGTTCCAAGAACATGACCATCAGACTGCTGCCCACAGAGTTCCGGAAGCAGTCCCTGGGCCTCGCTATGCAGGCTTTGTGACAGTTACCACACTCAGAACTTCACACCAGCCAGGAAGGCTGCCCAGGAGGCTCCTACATTGGCATGTCTCATGACCTGCGAGTCACGCCCAGGCCATCGGAAGCACGCAGTGTACTCAGGCTCAGGCACCCTGGGAGGAGCCACACTGCCTTGAGTCATGTCTGGCTGCGGACGATGTGTGTGGCTTGTGGTGATGACTCGGTGATGGTACCCTATACATGGGGTACAGGTACGAGACCTAAATAGGGCTTGCTTGAGGCCGCACCCTTGATCCTGAAGGTGGAGCCGGAGGTGTGCACAGAGGCAGGGCTGATGCAGGGCGCTCCAGGGCTTCCTGGCCCCTCCCAGGGGCTGGCAGGAAGGCAGGAAGGGTGGGGTGGAAGGGAAACTGCTCTGACTCTAACTCGTATATTTACTTTCTCTCCTCAGGGACGAAAACAGCAAGGCCAGTGGTCCAGACCTGCGCGGGAGAGGGCCCTCCTGGGTGACTGGGCTCTGCAGGAGGGTGACACAGTGGGCTGTGGGGAATGGGTTCATTTAGGTGCTGGCCTCAGGTCATGGGCACTAAGAATCCTGACCAAGTGGGACCTCAGGGTCCAAGTGCCCTGCTCAGGAGCGCCCCTGTCCCCCTCAGGCCTGGACCACTGGGGAAGGGGCTGCCTGCACCTACCCTGGGGCCCTGAGAGCTCAGAGGCACCCACCACTGTGGGAACCAGGAGGAAGGTGAGGCAGGGGCTTCGCTTACAGGCTGATCCTTCTGACAGCAGCGCTGGAGGCAGCCGGAGGGGACTACTGCTTGCCCATCATTGCATCTTGGGTGAGGGCCTTGATCATGGGGGCCTGGGTGCCTCCACCCCCCGCCCCTACCTTGAACATACACTCTAGAGAAAGAGAGCAAACTTTGCACTCAGAGTGAAACCCAAACTTCCCACAAAGGCATATACCATCTAATCCCCCATCACCTCCCGGCTCTCTCCTCACTTCTGGTTCCGGCCTCACCAGCCTTCCTGAGGCTCCTCAAACAGGCCAGTCACGGTCCCACCTCAGGGCCTTTGCACTGGCTGTGCCCTCTGCTTGGAACGAGCTTCCCCAATATGTCCACCTCTTTACTCAAAGGCCACCTTCTCAGAAAGACCAATTTAAAATTGCAGCCTGGGACTTCCGTGGCGGTCCAGCGGTTAAGGATCCACTTGCCAATGCAGGGGACACAGATTCCATCCATTGTCCAGGAAGATCCCACATGGCTTGCAGCAGCTAAGCCTGTGTACCACAATTACTGAGCCTGCACCCCAGAGCCTGTGCTCTGCATCAAGAGGAGCCACCGCAACGAGAAGCCCGTATACCACAACCAGAAAGTAGGCCCTGCTCACTGCAGTGAGAGAAAGCCCAAGCACAGCAGTGAAGGTGCAGAGCAGCCAAAAACAAAACAAATAAAAAGTTTAAAAAAGGATAGCGAAAGAAAGACACTTAACTCTAAAAATAAAACAAAACTGCAACCAACCCCAATGCTCTCTATTATGCTATTTCTTTTCATTTATCTCCTTATCTCCTCCAACTTTTATTGTATTATATCTCTAGTCGTTAAGTCGTGTCCGACTCTTGTGACCCCATGGACTGCCAAGGGGGCAGCCTGGCAGGCTCCTCTGTCCATGGGATTCTCCAGGCAAGAATACTGGAGTGGGTTGCCATTTCCTCCTCCAGGGGATCTTCCCGACCCAGGAATTGAACCCGGGTCTCCTGCATTGCAGGTAGATTCTTTACCGACTGAGCTATGACTGTATTATATATTTCCATCATTGTCATTGTTGCTATTTATCGGCTGGCTCTATTAGAATATAAGCTCCATGGGGACAGGGGTCCTGTCTGATTATTGAATGAGTGAACGCAAACTCAGTTTTAAGACAAGTCCCTCATTAGCCCCCAGTGGCCCTCTGAGCCCATCCTAAGGGGTCATTTGAGAGCTGCTGGTGGGGAGACCCCAGTGGGGATCAGGCGGGGCCTACCTTGTAGTACTTGCCGTAGATGTCGGACACCATCATGATGATGGGGAAACCCATGAAGGTGACCAGGGAGAGCTGCCACGAGAGGCTGAACATGAAGACCACCACACCTGTGACCTTAACCGTGTTCCGCAGGAAGATGTTGATGTTCTGGGAGACCAGGTCGCTGACCATGGTGGTGTCCGAGGTGAGGCGGGAGATGAGGTCCCCTGGAACACAGGCCTCTCAGCTCCCTCTGCAGTAACAGGGCCGCTGAGAGCGGGGGCAAGGGACCCTTGGGGAGCTTGGACCTTCCCTGTCTTCTGGGCTGGGCTGCAGGGGGACAGGGTGAGCCGATGGCCCTGGGGGCTGCTCTGAGCCCAGCCCTTGTCACCAGCATCTGATTTCAGCTTCACATCTCCCAGAGCACAGAGGAGGCAGCTGAGGCTCAGAGAGGGGAAGAGTCTTGCTCAGCGCCGCACAGCATGGCCGTGACTGCGCCAGAGCTGAACCCGTGGCCCCTCCCTGTCACTGGCAGAGGGGCCATGCCCCTCTTCAGCCTCATGGTAATAACCATCTGAGCTGCGGAAGAGAGAGGACCAGAACGCCCCTTACTGATGGCTGGATACTGGGCTAAGACCTTGACAACAGTCCCGTGGGGCAGCTCCTGTTATTGTTCCCATCTTACGGAGGAGAAAACAGAGGCTCAGGGAGGTGAACTCAGGGATGGGGCCTGCACCCAGGCTGGGCTGCCTCAGAGACTGGATCTCGGCCTCCCTGTTCTGTCCTGTCCTGCTCTGCTCACCCCCACAGGCCGAGGGAGTCCTGGCCCATGTGCTTCCCACAAGCCAGTGGGAGGCGAGGCCTTGGTTGCTTCAGGGACAGGGTGGCTTGGCGAGGGTCCTAGAGTGGCCACAGCTCACAGCAAAACCTCAGACCAGCTCCCCAGGGCTCGGGGGGGCGGGAGGCCCACGCCAGCCACGAGGGGCATCCCCACCCTGAATCGGATGGCAGGGAGAGCCAGCAGGACTGAGAGCACTGATTCACCCATTTAAATCAAAGCAGGGCAGGCCCACCTGGCCAGGCCCAGCCCCAGGTCACCCGAGGCCCCGGGAAAACCAACCTGTGCGATTCTCGTCAAAGAAGCTTGTCTCCTGAGACACCAGCGAGCGGAAGAGACAGTTACGGAGACGAATGTTCAGTCTGGCAAATATGAGGGTAAAAATGCCGCCCCGAATACCTGCGGCAAATGAGCTAATTGCAGATAAGAGATGTTATGTATAGCACGACGTCCTTCCGGCAACTGACCCCTGCCCCTCACTGCTCCCTCTCCACTGCTGGCAGGCCAGAGCCTTCGCAGGGGCAAGGGACCCCAACCTTGAGCCCACTCTCTGGGGCTGGCACTGCCAGGGGGTCACCCTGTTCCCAACAGGAGCCCCCAAGGTGAGGGCACGGGGGGGGGGGACTTTTACTGTGGGCGAGAAGCCCAGCTCCACCTGTCAGGCCTCTCGCCTTTCCAGAACAGCACAGACAAAGCTGGCCCTTGTCTCCTGCCTGGAAAACAGCTGGGGGTGGGGTGGTGCTGAAAGGGGAACCCCGCGGACTGAAGTCATTTTTAGGGACAAGAGGGGTGTGGCTCTAGGGTGGGGCTCAACCAAATGGGCAGAAGCCAGTGGCTGGGTTGTTGGTTACCATGGGGACCAGCTGAGGGACAGGCCTTAGCCTCCCATCCCAAGGGGCATTTCTTGGCCCTCCATGGCCCCTTTTCCTCTCAGGAGCTACCATCCCCGTTCGCAACTGCAGGCCTGGTGGGTGGGGGCAGGCAGGGGTCGCTACCTGCCGATGGCCAGCACACACATGATGATGACGGCTGCGCTGAACTGTTCCATGCTTTTTTGGATGACGATGCCATCGATGGCCCGGCCAGTGTAGTAGGGAAGGAAGGTCTCTCCTGCAGGAGACAGGGCGGGCTCGTGGGGGCGTCTGCAGACAGGAGGGGGCTCTGGAAGCCCCCAGACTACCCTCACTGCTTACCTCACTCGCGGGGTTTTTCTCTCTCTGCAAACTCCTGCTTAGTAGCCAGGCGGGGGCGGGGGCAGGGGGCCCTCTTTTCAGAGATCAGGAACATACGAAATGTGAGTTATTCAGTCTGTACTGACTGGATCCTGTTATCAGGAATAATGGCTCCCAGACCCACGGAGCTCCTGGGTGATAGTCATCCCCTCTGCACGAGGACTCAGAAGGCGACCCTGTTATCACCCATTTTACAGACAAAGAAAGTGGAGCCGAAAAGATGAGCTGAGGTTCATCCAGTCACACCACCAATTGACAGCTGATAGCCACCAAAGTTCACTGCTTTCTTCTCTCTGCCAGAGGGTTCAGAGTCCAAATTCTAGAAGCTCAGAAGATGTCTATGTTCTGCTTCTGAGCAATGCTAGAACCGCCACCCCACCCCTCCTGGTCGGGCACTTTACAGCTTGCCAGATAATTTCTTACCCATGTATCTTCACCTCGATCCTGGGTGTGGCAGGGGGAAGGGGCATCTGGCAGAGATGTCATCGCCATTTCACTGAGGTGGAATGGGAGACTCAGAGAGGCTGAGGAACTTGCTTGACATCACACAGTAATTAAGAGGATGGCAGGACTCAACCCAAACCAGCTTCCAGTCTGGGACTCATTCCTTGCGCCTTCCCTCCCAATAACCTGGAATGAATGGCCCACTCTCATGGAAATGATGGACATGAAACGGGAGGTGGTCAGACCAGACTGTGTCCAGTTTTCACTGCAGCTTTCAGCAGCCACAGCCTGGGTCAGCACCAGGCTTAGACGAGGCGCACGATAAAAGTCAACCCATGTGCAGGTCCAGTGGGTCCCTCCCCAGTCAGCGCTGCAGAACTGGCTCAGCCAAGACAGAGGCCTTCCATGGGGTTCTGGCGCCCTCTGCTGGTCTTGGAGCAGAAACCACAGGGTGGCTACAAAGCTGGCCTCCATCTCCCCTGCCCTTGGCCAGATGGGGTCTCCAGCCAGAAGTTCTGCCTCAGCTGAATCTCTGCCTCAGTTTACCCACGGGGAAGTAAAGGGCCTGAGGAGCTCCAGGAGAATTTTCAGTCCAACAAGCACCAGTGATGATACTAACCACCACAGACGTTCATGGAGCCCTTGCTGGGTGGGGGTGCTGAACTAATAACCAGGTAGGCAAACTCTGTTGTTGAATCTGCCCAAGAACCAGGTGAAACTCTCTGGTCTGCCAGCAAATTCAGAGAAATATTTCCAGAATTTTCTGCCTCTCCTTCTGCTGTCCCACCTGGCTTTGTCAACGTCCTTTGGATGGTCTCAATTAAGTCTTGGCTCTCCTTTCTGCCACCTTTGTCCCCATCAACCTGTTTTCCACTCTCAGCAGACAGCAGGAGCCTGTGAAACCCAAGTCAGATTGCCTCATCCTGGATCAAAGTCCTCACAGTGCCTGACACCCGCTGCATGACTGGCCCTGGTACTGAGCTACTAACTTCTACTCTCCCTCCACTCTCTCTACTTTTCCTGTAATAATCAGGCAGCTTTCTGCCTCAGGACCTTTGCACAGGCTGTTCCCTCTGCCTGGACCACTGTTACCCCAGATAGCGGCTCCTTCACCTCTTTCAAGTCTCAAATGCCTCCCAATAATCCTATAAGTGAGTATTATCATTCTTCCCATTTTACTGATGTGGAAACTGGAGCTCAGAAAGGTTAAGTCATTTGCCCAAGGTTATTGTAGTTAGGTTGCCATGAAATCCGTATTAAAGAATCTCAGTGGGAGACACTCAAGACAAAAATTAACCCTTTTTTTTCCACAACGGGTAGTTTTCCTTTTAGATTGTAAGGTTTCAGAAAAATCTGGGCCCTACTGGATGCTTACTGATTGAAAAATAATCGTTAATCACAGTGTGTGTACATGGGTGCTCGGTCCCTCAGTTGTGTCTGACTGTTTGTAACCCCACAGGCTGTAACCTGCCAGGCTCTTCTGTCCATGGAATTCTCCAAGAATACTGGAGTGGGTTGCCATTCCCTTCTCCAGGGGATCCTCTCGACTCAGGAATCAAACTCACGTCTCCTGCATTGGCAGGCAGATTCTTTACCACTGCACCACCTGGGAAGACCAATAACCATAGTATTTAACTTTTGTGAAGTACCTAGTTTTGCCAGGCACTGTGCTTCACTTCATTTAATTTTCACAATAACCTGGGACTTCCCTGGTGGTCCAGTGGTTAGGACTCTGCACTTCCACTGAAGGGGATACAAGTTCAATCCCTGGTCAGGGAACTAAGATGCCCTGCAGCGCAGCCAAAAAAAAAAAAAAAAACATTCACAAAACCCTGACAAAGCCCTCATTACAGGATGAGACACTGAAGTTTGGCCACAGTAAGTAAACTCGACTAAAACTATCTGAGACTTCCCTGGTGGCCCAGTGGTTACAAACCTACACTTCCCATGCCGGGGGTGCAGCTTTGGTCCCTGGTCGGGGAACTAAGATTCCAGACGCTGCGTGGTGTGGCCAAAAAAATAAAACAATGAGTGAAGTTGGGGGCCTGATCTCAAGCTGAAGCCCTTGACCTCAACATAACCCTACAGGCTGGCACAATCTGCTTGGCTGTATTTTAGGACATCTGTATCCCTGAGTGCACACCAGCTGACGACAGCGCCCTGGCCGGCAGGGGAAACAAGGCAATGTGGGAGACAACTGCCAACACGGGCAGGATGGCCATTCACTCATTCATCTACTCAGCGAGTCTGATTCTGGGCCAGGTATTGGGGGCCCTGAAGGAGTCAGACCTGCCCTCTGACCCCAAGGGGCTCCAGGCCTGCTAGGGGAGGCAGCAGAGTAGATGCAAGATACTCCTGTCACCAAAGCTGTAGCTAAGGACCAGGGTCAACAGCATCCCAGGAGGCTGCTCACGAGCAGACTGCTCACCTCGTAGCACGAGGAGGAGAAGCAGGCTGGTTGAATGACAAGGGGGCATCTCAGTACTCACGGCCGCTAAAACTTACTGGGAGCTTTCTATGTGCCAGGAGTTGTCCGAGGCAGCCTACTTGTATGAGCTCACTGAACCTCACAACTGCTGAGATGCCCATTTTACAGACAGGAAGACGTGCCTAAAACCACACAGGGGTCAAGGGGCTGGGACTGAGAGGACAGAGGGTAGATGGTACATGGAAAGGGGCTCAAGGGCTCGCCAGTTCTCTCTAAGATCCCTGTGCCTCTGTGGCTGCTCCCAGACTCTGTCCCTCGGTGAGTTAGACATGTAACAACTCACAGGAGTGGACATCCCTGTACTTCCTGGAGGTAACAAGCTCTGTACCTCTCCTTCTCCTCTCAGTCCTTTTAGTTTGTTTGCTTGCCTGTGCCTCGTGGCATGTGGGATCTCGGTTCCACGATCAGGGACTGAACCCATGCCTCTTGCACTGGAAGTTTGGAGTCTTAACAACTGGATCGCCAGGGACGTCCCTCTCCTCTCTGTCTTTATTCCAGCTTTACGACATCTTGGAACAAGGATGTTAGCAACCCCTATTTCACAGAAAAAAGATGTGAAGCTATGAAAGGCTGGATCATCTGCCCACAGTCACACAGCCAGACCTGGAACAGGAATGGAATTGGTACCTGGGCCTTGTCACCCCCAGAACCCACAGTTTCCACCCTGCAATGTCATCTTCCCACTGTGTTGCTGAAGTGGCACTTTCAAACTGTTTGGACCAGACTGAACAGATATCAGATATCTGTTATATGCTATCTAGGTTATATGCTATCTATCCAGTAACAGATATCATTTATATCACCACCCAGGACACACACACAGGTGCACACAACTAGGATAAAAGTTTCATGCAACTTAAGCTGGATTTAGAAAAGGCAGAGGAACCAGAGATCAAATTGCCAACATCCGTTGGACCATTGAAAAAGCAAGAGAGTTCCAGAAAATATTGACTATGCCAAAGCCTTTGACTGTGTGGATCACAATAAACTGCGGAAAATTCTGAAAGAAATGGTAATACCAGACCACCTGACCTGCCTCTTGAGAAACCTATATGCAGGTCAGGAAGCAACAGTTAGAACTGGACATGGATCAACAGACTGGTTCCAAATAGGAAAAGGAGTACGTCAAGGCTGTATATTGTCACCCTGTTTTTTAACTTATCTGTCTGTAGAGTACATCATGAGAAACTCTGGGCTGGAAGAAGCACAAGCTGGAATCAAGATTGCTGGGAGAAATATCAATAATCTCAGATATGCAGATGACACCACCCTTATGGCAGAAAGTGAAGAGGAACTAAAGAGCCTCTTGATGAAAGTGAAAGCGGAGAGCGAAAAAGTTGGCTTAAAGCTCAACATTCAGAAAACTAAGATCATGGTATCTGGTTCTATCACTTCATGGGAAATAGATGGGGAAACAGTGGAAGCAGTGACAGACTTTATTTTTTTGGACTCCAAAATCACTGCAGATGGTGACTGCAGCCATGAAATTAAAAGATGCTTACTCCTTGGAAAGAAAGTTATGACCAACCTAGATAGCATATTAAAAAGGAGAGACATTACTTTGCCAACAAAGGTCTGTCTAGTTAAGGCTATGGTTTTCCCAGTGGTCATGTATGGATGTGAGAGTTGGACTGTGAAGAAAGCTGAGTGCTGAAGAATTGATGCTTTTGAACTGTGGTGTTGGAGAAGACTCTTGAGAGTCCCTTGGACCGCAAGGAGATCCAACCAGTCCATCCTAAAGGAGATCAGTCCTGGGTGCTCATTGGAAGGACTGATGCTAAAGCTGAAACTCCAATACTTTGGCCACCTCATGCAAAGAGTTGACTCATTGGAAAAGACCCTGATGCTGGGAGGGATTGGGGGCAGGAGGAGAAGGGGATGACAGAGGATTTAATGGCTGGGTGGCATCACTGACTCGATGGACATGAGTTTGAGTGAATTCTGGGAGTTGGTGATGGACAGGGAGGCCTGGTGTGCTGCGATTCATGGGGTCACAAAGAGTCGGACTGAACTGAACTGAAGCTCATCACAGACTACATACCCTGATGGCTCTATTCTGCTTCATTATAAAAAATGCTTTGAACCCAGATATACCACTTATCTATAGGATGACTTCTTTAGATATATTCACAGTTATAGGAAATGTGTATAAACAAGAAAAAAACAGACTCAAAACCACCCAAGAGTCCAATAACAGGAGATTGACTAAATAACCTATGGTACAGTCACACAGTGGAATATTATGCAGTCAAAAACAAAATGAGGAACTAACTGGGAGAATTCTAGGATATACTATTGTTGTTATTGTTTTATATGGCTGCACCGCATAGCAAGATCAAACAAGTCAGTTCTAAAGGAAATAAACCCTGAATATTCATTGGAAGGACTGATGCTGAAGCTCTAATACTTTGTATATGTGCTGCTGAAGCGAGCATTGAAGCTCCAGTACTTTGGACACTTGATGCAAAGAACAGACTCATTGGAAAAGACCCTGATGCTGGGAAAGACAGCTAAAAGGAGAAAGGGGCGCAGAGGATGAGACAGTTAGATGACGTCGCTGACTCAGTGGACATGAATTTGAGCAGCTCTGGGAGACAGTGGAGAACAGAGGAGCCTGGCATGCTGCAGCCCGTGGGACTGCAGGGTCAGACACAAACTTCAACTGAACAACAACAACAGCACAGTGTGGGGGGTCTTAGTTCCCCTACCAGGGATTGAACACGTGCCGTTGCATTGCAAGCTCAGAATGTTAGCCACTGGACCACCAGGAAAGTCCCCAGGATATATTAAGTGAGAAAAGCAAGACACAGACTAGAGTGCAAAAGATGGGGGGAGAGAGACTTCTTTGCTTATAGCTGTATAAAGAAACTGGAAACATATATAAGAAATGAATAAAAGTGGTTTCCTGCCCACTTGGAAGTTGCTGGAACCATTTCCTGTAGTTAGCCCTGGGCAGGGGGAGTTAGGGTTGTCAGGGGCAGAATTAGGGTGAAACACTCAATGTTTACCTTTGAGTATTAATTTGATGTTTGAATCATGGAAGGAAGATATTAAAACTGGAGAGGATGGGGCTTCCCTGGTGGCTCAGTAGTAAAGAACCCAC
The DNA here is from genome assembly GCF_042477335.2 of Ovis canadensis. Lineage (NCBI taxonomy): Eukaryota > Metazoa > Chordata > Mammalia > Artiodactyla > Bovidae > Ovis > Ovis canadensis. The sequence continues at coordinate 62,960,655 of NC_091261.1, read as the reverse complement.
CTGCCAGTGCAGGAGATGCGGGTTAGATACCTTCCCAGATACCTGCTCCAGGAAGATCCCACATACCGCGGAGCAGCCAAGCCCGTGCGCTACTGAGCCTGCACGCCGAGAGCCCGGGAGCCGCAACTACTGCGGCACGTGTGCCTAGAGCCTGTGCTCCACAACGAAGGAAGCCACCGCAAGAACCCTGTGCACCGCAACCAGAGTAGCCCCCGCTTGCCACAACTAGAGAGAAGCCCGCACAGCAACAAAGACCCAGCACAGCCAGAAATACATACATAAATAAAATTTTAAAAAATTGTATAAAATTAAAAAAAAACTTGAGAGGAAAGAAGAGGTGGTCACATCCCCTAAACATATTCCCTGGGTGCCCACCAGGCCCCACAGGCCGGCACTTACCCAGAGCTGCCACGATGAGGAAGAAGGAGGCCACCACAAGGAAGGCGATGTCGGGCTTGGTGTAGGACAGCAGCTTCTGCAGCGTGGCCCCAGACGCCTGCTCAGGTGCAGGCCGGTCCTCCCCGGGGAAACTCTCGCCCTCGCCCTCGCCCTCGGCCCCAGCACCCCGCCCGAGGGCCTTGGCGTCCGGCCGCACAGTGGACAGCAGCCACCAGAGCAGGAAGGAGGCAGCGAGTGAGATGTAGGTCCACACGAAGAGGGCCCAGAACCACGGGTCCCGGACCGGCTTGCGTACCTCGGAGAAGAGCAGCAGCTTCACCACGGTGTAGATGCCCCCGAAGAGGCACACGAGGGCGATGACTGTCCACGAGGCCTGCAGCCTCCGGGGCCCCAGGGTGCTGTTCTTGGCCACGCCGATGGTGGCCCCCAGAAGCAGGCAGCTGCGGTACAGGCAGGCCGCCCAGAGGTCCAGCACCGAGTCAAAGATGTTGAAGTGGCGGATGTCCTCCAGCAGGCTGCGGTCCCGGTGGCTGAGGATGTAGATGGCCGTGGTCATGCCGACGTCCAAGCTCATGAAGGCCAGGGTCACCACGACCGCCTTCCACAGCTGCATCCTGCTGGCCGGGGTAGGCAGGCACCGAGGGGCAGGCTCTAGCTCATGGGGGCAAGGCCATTGTCTGCGGGGCGAGGCCAGACCTGCAGGGTGCAGTGGGGTGAGGGGTGAGGGCTTGCTGTTTGCTGCCTGTGTGACCTTGAGCAAGTCACTTGACATTTCTGAGCCTCAGATTCCTCATCAGTAAAATGGCAGTGACAAATTACACAGGGGTAGGGTGAAGGTTCCACTCATGCAGGGAATATTTATTGAGTGTCCTTTGTGGGCCAGACACTGTTCTTTGTGCTGAGGATTTAAAAAAAAATTATTTGTTTAGCTGCACCGGGTCTTGGCTGCAGCATGCAGGATTTTTAGTTGTAGCATTGAAGCTCTTAGTTGGGGCATGTGGGTTGGGTTCTCCGACCAGGGACTGAACCTGGGCCCCTTGCACTGGGAGCGCTGAGTCTTAGCCACTGGACCACCAGGGATGCCCTTGTGCTGGGGATTTAACTGTGAACCAAAATAACAAAGATCCCTGCTCTTGAGGAGATGGGACATTCATGTCAGAGACAGACAATAAGTAAGTGATACGATGTGTTAAGAGACAGGGCTTGGGGGGAAGAGTTGGGTGTAAGGGATGTGAGGGCAATTTTAAATGGGGGTGCAGGGAAGACTTTGCTGTGAAGGTAATACTTGAGTAAGACTGAAAGAGATAAGGGAGTCTGCCATGTGCATACCTGGGGGAAAAGCATTTTGGACAGGTGGAACAGACATGGCGAGAGCCCTGAGGTAGGAATGTGTTGATGTGCTTGAGGGAGACAAGGAGACATGGGAGTCTCTGATGCCCCATCTGCAAAACAGGCAAAGCTCCAGAGTCCCCAAAGGAGGAGAGAGGCATGGAGCAACAGGAGGGGTGGCTGTGAGTAGCGACTGGGAATAGGGCAATGGGGCGGGGCAGGGGCGGCAGCCTGAGGGACCCTCTCCCTCACAGCTCCAAGGCTCAGACCAAGGTGACTGACTGAATGTTCTGGAATGCCAGAAACCTCACACAACTCCAGGAGGCCAGTGCTTCCACATTCCCATTTACAGTTGGGGAAACTGAGGCACAGAGAGGCAAAAGCCCATGTCACTCTGGTAACAAAGGCCTGAGTCGGGACACACACCAGTGTGTGAAGGGTCCCAGCACCTGACCCACAACCCTGGAACTGCATTCTTGACACAACAGCAGGTGTCTAACCACTATGAGCAAACAATTACGAGTCACAGAGCTTCCTAGCAGTCCCGCCCTTTAAGTGAGCCACGTGCTTTGTGTGTGTCTGCTTATTTAGCCCTCGCAACAACTTTGTCAAATTTAGACTATCATTCCCAATTAGCTGATGGAGAAACTGAGGCCCAGAGGAGCTAATAACTTGCCCAAGATCACACAGCTGTTGAGCAGTGGAGCTCTGATTTGAACCCAGAGCTGCCTGGTTTTAGAAGCTAGGCTCTAAACTACTAAGCTAGAATGCTTGTCAAGATAGCAAGTCCTTACAACAGCCAAGACATGGAAACAACCTAAATGTCCATTGACAGATGAATGGATAAAGATGTGGTGTGTGTATGTGTGTGTATATATATACACACATCCACAATGGAATACTACTCAGCCATAAAAAAGAATGAAATAATGCCACTTGCAGGAACGTGGATAGACCTAGAGATTACCACACTAAGTGAAGTGAATCAGAAAGAGAAAGACAAATACCACATGATGTCACTTATACGTGGAATCTAAAATATGGCACAAATATTAACGAAACGGAAACGGACTCACAGACGAAGAGAACAGACTTGTGATTACCAAAGGGGAGAGGGGGTAGGGGAGGGATAAACTAGGAGTTTGGGACTAGCAGATATGATATATAAAATAAGCAACGAGGACCTGCTGTATAGCAGAGGGAACTATGTTCAATATCTTGCCATAAGCCATAATGGAAAAGAATATGAAAAAGACTATATATATAACTGAATCACTCTGCTGTACACCAGAAATGAATACAACATTGAACATCAACTATACTTCAATTTAAAAATACACATATATGTGTGTGTATATATATTTTTACACACACACACACACTTACTGCAAGCGCAAACACAGAATGTTCATCAAAGGAGAACAGACCTATACTAGCGGGGGCTCCGCCAAGAAAAGAACTGAGGACAGTGATAACACCGACGAGGACAGCAGCGAGAGTAGTAACAGCAGACACCGATGTCATTGTGCGCCTGGCACTGTTTTGAGCGGTTTACATGCAGTCGTCCCTCACAAGAATGCTATGAGGTTTCATTGTTATCCCCGATTTACGGTGAGAAAACTAAGGCACAAAGAGGTTGAGTGATCTGCTCCAGGTCACCCAGCTAGGAGGAAGTGGCAGAGCTGGGATGTGAACCCAGGCCTTTTGATTTCCAAAGTCTGAGCTCTCAACTCCAAAACTGTGATTCTTCAAACCAGCCTCCCGGAGAGGAGGAGGTAGGCAAGACTTTTAATGGTGCTTAGGAGGGTCTGAGATGCAGAGGGGACACAGGGGTGTGGTGGTCCCCAAGCCTGAGGGGCTCTACTGTCACTACAGCTCTTCTAGGAAGACTCAAGTCCGTCCTAGAGAAGACGGTTGCCCGTCAGCAGCTGGCTCTTCCAGGGAACTCTGGGCTGAGGGGAATCCAGGGCAGGGGAGGGGGTGGAGAGGGGATGGGGCAACAGAAAACCCCCTGCGCAGGCCCTAGTTCCACCCCCAGCAGGCCTGCCAGCTCGGGCTCCTATCTGCTGCAATGCAGAGGCCTCAAGGAGCCAGTGAGTGGGTGAGCGTGAGACAGAGCCTGGGGAGGGATGCTCTTGGCCTGGTGCCTCCACAGGCCTCCCAGCTGCAAAGGCCCTGCCAGCCACCTTGGCTGCAGCTCACCTCGGGGTGGGGACGAGGAGTCCCTTTAGCCCTCGGGGAGGAGCTGGCATTCAGAAGTGGGAGAGGGGGCAGACCTGCCAGAGACCAGCACAGGAGTGGGGTGGGGGGCGGGGTGCTGCACCAGCTCTCCCCACCGACTCCCAGCCACCGAGGGAATCCTTTCCTGACACTCTCCGCTTTGGGTCAAGTCAACCCGTTTGATGGCCAGCCACCTACCTGGGAGCCCAGCTATTTATCTTCCTCACCGGCATAAACAAAGTTTCGCACTCCAGCATCACAGGCTATTTGAACCACATTGTACAGATGGGGAAACCGAGGCCCAGAGAGGGAGGGAGAGAGGATGGTCTGAGGTTACCCAGCGAGCGGGGGCAGAGCACACAGCACGAGGGTGCCCAGCTCTCAAGTACTGAGTCCTCCTCCTCCAGGCTCTGATGGATCAGAATCCAACTCGGGTCAGGTTACAGCCCTCAGTGGAGACGGGACGACTCTTGTTATTTTTAAAGTTACTGAGCAGCAGAATGAAGGGGACACAACCACCAGCCCAGACTGAGAGGAGGGGAGGATGGGGACCAGTGGGATGCTTGGAGCCACGTCCATTCTCTCCATCTGCCTGACCTGGGTTTGGCCAGGTGAAGGTGGAGGGCAAATTGTGGGCACATGGGTGACGTGCGTGCCCCAAGGGACAAGGACAGGGTGGTGGCCAGAGGTCAGGGCAGGCTGTGCCCAGGGCCTGATGTGCCCAGGAAGATAGGTCAACTTGCTTTGACCCTAAAAGCTAAGGAATGGCATAGGATTAGCAAATGACCCCACCCTCACTGACAGTCCTGTCAAAGGCTTTTTCTTCCGGTAGAAGAAATGGTGGTTGGGGCATCGCCAGCTGTCAGATGCACAAAAGGAAAGTCTGAAACAGCCAGGAGACAATAAATAGCAATTATTATTACAAGGGTGACAGCTACTGTTTACGTTTAAGGAGTATTGCTAAGTGTTTGACAATGTGCTAAGTGCCTGGCACCTCCCTTTCTGATTATTCACTGCTACTCAGAGAGGGTCTCTCAGTTATCATTCCCATTTTACAGGTAGGCAAACAAAGGCTTGGGGAAGTCAAATGACCCGCAGAGAACAGGTGAAATCCACACTTCACTCTCTGGGACCCATGAGCTACGCAGGGCTCCCAAGAAAGCGTCATGAAGGACCTGGAGGGGCCCACCCAGTTCAGTTCAACTTCTGGGGTGAACTTTTCACCCCCCAGTGGTATTGTCCAGCTGACTGGGGCCGGTGCTGTGGGACGGTGTCACTGTGGGGTCTCTGGATGGAGGGCCAGGACTTCTTCCTCCCTGACTCCCACTTTTGCTGAGCCCCCTAGCCCACGCTGGGCCTTCTGCGAGTTGTTTCAGATGACTCTCAGCGGTAGGTGAAGCGAACTGGGGGGCTACAGTGGCCTTCCTGCCAGCCTCCTTTGGTCACCTGGCACCTGCCCGCCTGAAGCAAGGGAATGGAGGCCAGCCAGTCTCCAGGGGGCGGGGCAGTGGGCGGGGAATCCTGTCAGACCAGCTGAAAGCTATTTTAATTAACCTCAGGTCTGGGGAGGGGCACCCTGCTTTAACAGAGGCTTAGAAACAAGGCAGAGACCCTTGGGAACCCACAGGCTTAACTGCCAGGATGGAGGCAGAGAAGGCTCAACCCAATGGCCAGCCAGGGTGAGTCGGGGGAAGGGGTTCGCCAAGGTCGGCAGGCCCAGGCCTGCCCCCAGGTTTCTGATATATCCAGGCTCTTAGGATCTATGAGCACGGCCGCTGGAGGGTGCGGGGAGCCCTCGTTAGAGCTGCCAGTCAGATCCTTGGGGAACAGTCATCCCAGGATCCACCCTCAAAAGGCACCCCCACCATTTTCCAAGAGGTGGCGGCACCTGAAAGGTTAAAAAAAAAAAAAAATGCAATCTCCTTGCGGTGTGGAAAGGATGCTGCAGGGATGGGGGGCTGGGACCTGCGACTGCGGGCGCTGGGGTCCCAAGGCGGGGGCCAGGAAGGCTCCCAGGAGGCTCCCACTTTCTACCGAGATGCCTTTACTCCACCCCCGGGACAGGGAGAGCCAAGTGGCCCCCCAGCCTGTGCCGGCATAGCACCTCGACCTGAGAAAGATCTGGGTCGGGGGCCCAGGGCGCTGCACTCTTACCTGTTCCCTTACCTGGCACCAGGTGGGCCGTGGGGAGGGAGAGCAGCGGGCTGGGGTCCTCAGGGGCGCCGGTTCCTCGCGGCTCATTGGAGACTGAGCCCGGCGCTGCGCTCGCTCCGCCCCTCCCTTCCCCCGCCGCTCCTCCCTCCTCCCGCTGCTCCTCCGGGCCTCCCGCCCCGGGCTGCGCCGCAGCAAGGTCGGAGCAAACCCGGCAGGGCCGGCACCCAGGCCCGCTGATGGGCGGGGAGGGGCCTCCCGCTGGGCGGGGCCTCTGTGGGGGCGTGACCAGGACTACCCGCCCGCCCCCACCTGCGGCGAGCCCCGCCCCCATCCTCAAGGCCAAGGCCCTTCAGCTCCGGCTGCACCCCTTAGAGGCCTCAGGCCCATTCTGAGCAGGAGGAAATGGCCACACCTGCTGCGGGGGGCCTGCTCTTTAGTCTGACTTTTGCTCCAGAGGGACAGCCTTGCCAGCCCTGGAGGAAGGAGTTTATGATCCTCATTCATTCAACCAATATTTGGGGAAAGGCACTATGCTCTGTGCCCTCTTTTAAGTGTTAATAGATGCTGTGGAGAACAAAACAAGATCCTTGCCCTTCTGGAGCTGACATTCTAGTGAGAGAGTCAAGCGATACACATAATGAATAAGTAAATTATACTTGTTGGAAGGGAATACATTTCATGGAGAAAAATAGAGCAGAGTGGTGGGAAGTGGGCGAGAGGAGGGAACCTACATGTCCTCCGTGATCGCTGGGGTCTAGGTGCTCGATGCTGGGTGTGAAAAAAGAAAACTCCCATTCTTTGTGGGGTGCGGAAAATCAACAAGTAAATACGGTATGATCATCTCAGGTAGTGCCAGGTTATTACTTATTTCCTGTAAAGTAAATAAAATCCAGTGAGGCAATGGAAAGTGCCATGGGTCAGCTTCCCACTGGGAAGGGCTTCCTGAGGAAGGTGAAAGGGGAGAAAGGAAGCCATGGAAAGATCGGGAGGGGATGTATTCTAGGTGAAAGGAACTGCCAGTGGAAAGGCTCTGAGGTGGGAACCCACCTGGCATTTGAGGAACAGAAGAGGGATTCCATTCATGGGCAGGAGAGTAGTTCAAGCCCAGAGGGGTTGTGGGTGGGGCAGACAAGATATGCCCCTGTCTCTATCCAGCCTTCAGTCAGAGATTGAAAACACCCCCTGAATTTAAAACAGCCTCTGCTCCTCACATGGGACAGCTTCTTTCAAGGGGATCTGGCCAAGTGCAGAATTGTAAATGCACTTTTTTTTTGAGCCAGTAGGAAGTTCTTCTATAGATAGACTTGTGGAGGGAGCGGAAGATACTAGTTTGCAGATAGTTACTGGAGGAGCAAAAGTCTGGTGGGAACTCGCCAAATAATTACAGAGCATGCTCAACAGAATACCCTGTAGCAGGGGGAAAAAAAAAAAAAACCCTGTGTCAATCTATACACAAAAGTTACAGAAAGGTATGAAATGACCTGAATGTGTTGAGTAAAAACAAGGGATAGAATCAAGCTGAAGTATGATACTGTTTGTGCAAAAACAAAAGCAAATATATAATTGTACCGGAAGAGAATCTCCTGGGTGGATTAACCAAAAGCTAGAGTGACTCAGAGCTGGGACCAGATTCAGGCTCTCTCATTTTTGCTGTGTGAGAATAGCCAACATCATATTGAAGGAGCAAAACAGAGTCATTGTGCTGACACTACCTGACTTCAGGACTTACTCTAAAGCTGCCATAATCAGGACAGGGCGTTGTTGACAAGAGACAAATAGATCAATGGGACAGTACAGGGAGCCCAGAAGTAGACCCATATAAATATAGTCAACTGATCTCCCACAAAGGAGGAAAGGCAACTCAGTGGAACAAAGACAGTTTTTTCAGCAAATGGCGCTGAACCGGACATCCATATGCAAAAAAAAAAAAAGAATCTTGTCGCAAATCTTACATCTTTCACAAAAATTAACTCAAAATGGCTCACAGATCTAAATGTAAAACATAAAACTATCAAACTCCTAGAAGATAATGTAGGAGAAAATCTCTATTTTCTTGGGGATGGAGATGATTTTTTTAGATATAACATCAAAGGCATGATCCATGAAGGAAAGAACTGATAAGGTGGACTTCATGAAAATTTAAAAAATTCTGGAACTTCCCTGGTGGTTCAGTGGCTAAGACTCCACGGTCGCAATGCAGGGGGCCTGGGGTTCAATCCTTGGTCTGGACTAGATCCTACATGTGGGAACTAAGAGCCTGTGTAGTCAAATTTAAAAAAAAAATTAAAAATTCCACTCTGCGAAAGATATTGTTCAAGGAATGAGAAGACATGCCACATACTGGGAGAAAATACTTGTTTTATATATATATATAAACATACTGTTTATATATATACATACTGTTATCCAAAACATACAAAGATCTCTTCAAATTCAACAATAAGAAAACAAATAATCTGAAAAACAGGGAAGAGAGCCTGAACAGACATTTCACCAAATGAAAAATACAGATGGAAAATGAACATATGAAAAGGCAGTCAATGTAATTTTCATTAGAAAATTGCAAATTGAAACAACAAGGTACCACTACATACCTAATAGAATGGCCCAAATCCAAAACACTAACAACACCGAATGGAATGATAGGAACTCTCTTTCATTGCTGGGGGGAACGCAAAATGGCACAGTTACTATGGAAGAGAGTTTGGTGGCTTCTTACAAAATCGAACATACTCTACCATATGATCCCACAATCACACTCTCCAAACGAGCTGAAAACCTATGTCCATGCAGAAACCTGCACACAGATGTTTAGGGCATCTTTATTCATAATTGCCAAAACTTGGAAGCAACCAAGATGCCCTTCAGGAGGTGAATGGGTAAAATGATAATCCAGACAATGGAATAGGACTCTGTGCTAAAAAATACAAATTATCAAGCCATGAAAAGAGGGAAGAAACATAAATGCATATTACTAAGGGAGACAGGGTTTCCCAGGTGGCGCTGGTGGTAAAGAGCTGCCTGCCAATGCAGGAGACATAAGTGATGCCGGTTTGACCACTGGGTCTGGAAGATCCTCTGGAGGAAGGCATGGCAACCCACTGCAGTATTCCTGCCTGGAGAATCCCATGGACAGGGGAGCCTGGTGAGATTCAGTCCATGGGGTTGCAAGGAATCAGATACAACTGAAGAGACTGAGGAGACAAGCCAGTCTGAAAAGACTAAATACTGGATGGTTTCAACTATAGCACATCCTGGAAAAGATAAACTATGGAGGAACTTCCCTAGCAGTCTAGTTGTTACAGTTCCGCTCTTCCACTGTAGGGGCACGGGTTTGATGCCTGGTGGGGACCTGGGATCCTGCATGCCTTGTGGTGAAGCCAAAAAAAAACCTATGGAGACAGTAAAAGGATCAGTGGTTGCCAGGGGTCAAGAGAGGGTGGGGAAGACGTCCCTGGTGGCACAGTAGATTAGAATCTGCCTGCCAGTGCAGGGGACACAGGTTGGATCCCTGGTCCAGGAAGATTCCACGTGCTGCGAGAACAACTAAACAAGTGCACCACTACTACGGAAGCTTTCGTGCTTGCTCTAGCACCTCTGTGCTGCCACCACTGAAGCCCAAGGGCCTGCGCTCTACAACAGGAGAGGCCACCGCCATGAGAAGCCTGCTACAACACAGAGTGGCCCCTGCCCGCCACAACTGGAAAAAGCCCAAACAGCAACAAAGACCTGGTGCAGCCAAAAAAAATACATAGAAATTTAAAATGACAGTAATTTAAAAGAAGAGAGGAAGAGGGGATGAACGAACGGGCAGAGCATAGAGGATTTTTAGGGCATTGAAACTATTCCATATGACACCATAATAGTAGATATGTGACTATATACATTATCAACAACCATAGAATATGCAACTCCAAGAGTGAACCCTAATGTAAATGAAGTACCTTGGGTGGTAATGACATGCCCATGTGACATCGATTGTTGATGGTGGGGGGAGGCTCTGTGTGGGAGGCAGCAGGGAACACGTGGTGAATCTCTAGACTTTCCACTCTATTTTGCTGTGAACCTAAAACTGCTCTGAAGAAATGAAGTGTATTAAAAAATGGTTAAGAAGCCAATGTTACATTATATATATTTTAACCACAATAAAAACTGTTCATTATAGCTTCATCCATGACATCCCCAAACTGGAAGCAATGCAAATGCCCATCAGCTGTAGGAGGTACAATGAATGGTGGAGGAGGGCACCTGGGGGAATACTATGCAGCTACAAAAAGCATAAGCCGCTGCTGCATACAACACTGATGAATCTTAAGATCATAATGCTGGGGGTGGGGGAGAGATAAATTAGGAGTTTGGGATTAGCAGATATAAACTACTATATAAAAAAACAGATCAACAACAAGATCCTATTGTATAGCACAGGGAACTAAATTCAACATCCTATAATAAACTATAGTGGGAAAGAATTATGAAAAAGAATATGCATATATGTATAACTGAGTCACTTTTCTGTACATCAGAAGCAAGCTAACAACACTGTAAATAAACTGCACTTCAATTAAAAAAAATAATGCCAAGCGAAAGAAGCGGAATACAAAACAGCACATACTACATGATTTTATCTGTACTGAATTCAAGAACAGGCAAAACTGATCTTTGCTCTTAGAAGTCAGAGTAGTGACTACCCTTGGGATGGCCAGTCACTGATGGGGGATATGTGGTGGTGGTGGGGCTGGGATGTTCTGTTTTTGGATCTGGGTGCTGGTTATGTGGGTGTATCTAGTTTATGAAAATTCACCAAACTGGACACCTATGATTATTGCCCTTTTGTACATGTGTGCTGTCAGTTCAAATGAATATGTACAGACGTATATACATGCATGCATGCTGCTGCTGCTGCTGCTAAGTCGCTTCCGTTGTGTCCAACTCTGTGTGACCCCATAGACGGCAGCCCACCAGGTTCCCCCGTCCCTGGGATTCTCCAGGCAAGAACACTGGAGTGGGTCGCCATTTCCTTCTCCAGTGCATGAAAGTGAAAAGTGAAAGGGAAGTCTCTCAGTTGTGTCCGACTCTTCGCGACCCCATGGGACTGCAGCCTACCAGGCTCCTCTGTCTGTGGGATTTTCCAGGCAAGAGTACTGGAGTGGGGTGCCATCGCCTTCTCCAATATACATGCATACAAAATACATATATACATATACACACGTGCACACATACACATCACTCTGGAATCCAAAGGATGGGTGTTCTCCTTTTTTTGGCCATGCTGCGAGGCTTGTGGCATTTTAGTTCCCTGACCAGGGATTGAACCCTGTGAGAGTGCAGAGTCCTAACCACTAGACCACCAGAGAATTCCCCAGTTGGATGTTCTAATTCTGCTTCTGCATCCACTAGGTTTATGTCCCTAGGCAGGACCCTGAACCTCACTGAGCCTCTGTTTCCTCATCTGTAAAATGGGGAAAGGGGCTTCCCTGGTGGGTCAGTGCTAAAGAATCCACTTGCCAATGCAGGAGACCTGGGCTCAATCTTCTGGGTCAGGAAGATCCCCTGAAGAAGGAAATGGTAACTCACTCGTGTTCTTGCCTGGAAATCCCAAGGACAGAGAAGTCTGGCGGGTTACAGTCCATGGGGTCACAAAAGAGTTGGATACGACTGAGCGACTAAACAACAAAATTAAGGATAATAATATCTCACAAGGTCGACAGAAGTCCAAGTGAGTGCTGGCTGTGAGCACAGTGATTTGGTGCTTACTGTTATTATTCTGGCTGTGGTTCCCTCTGGTGACGGAGCCCACGTTGGAGCAGAGTGGGGCTGGGGATGCCGTTTCCAGGGCAGAGGCGGGGCACAGGGAGGGCCAGTCTCAACTGAGAAGCAGAACACACTCATCTTGCAAAAACAGCCATAAAAGGAGTACCCTAACAAGTGAGCTGGCCGGGGTTGGGGGCTGCACATGCAGGCCTGTGTGGTGGCTGCCTGGGCAGCCGGTCTGCCCTGGGCCTGAGGAGGCGAGAGGGGGATAGGAAGGTGCTGAGAAGGGGAATGAATAAAGACCTGGGGAAATAGATCCTTTCCTGGAGAGCAGGGCCCTTCACTATCGCTGGGCAATCAAGATGGCTGTAAAACTTTAATCACCTGCTCAGGCCCCACAGCTCTGGGCTGGGGCGTGGGGTCCTTGAGGGGCAAGCAGGCCCCTGACAGTTATTCTGCTCCCTGGGGAAGCCTGGTAGCTTTGGGAGTCCCAGGTCTGGGCCCCAGAATCTCCGAGGTGCAAAGACCTGGCTTTCATACCCAAGAAGGCACCTTTAGGAAGGATCCCAGCAGGGTCAGACTTGGGTTCCCTGCCAGACTGCCCCACACATGAGCTGTGTGACCTCGCGTGGGTCACTCAACCTCTCTGAGCCTCATTTTCCACATCTGTCAGATGGGGATAGCTCCTACCTCAAGTTCCTACCTTGTTGTGAGGACTAAACAGCTTCCCTTTGTACATAGAATAAAATCCAAAATGGTACCAGTGGCCCAAAGATTTGGTCCAAATACAACCCTGGCCCTGTTCCCTATGACTCGCCCTCTTGTAGGCTTTTTTCTGTTCTTCAGGCACTCCAAGCTCAGCCCACTGCAAGGCCTTTGGGTTTACTGGGTTTATTAATATAAGTGTGTGATTGTGACTGTAATGTGGAATGTTGCGTGCATATAAAGGAGGGAGTGTTGGCGGTATGTGTGAGGGTGTGTGCACGTGTGATTTTGTGTGCATGTGTGTTAGCATGTAAGGCTGTGTTTGAGTGTGTGCAAGAGTGTGTGTGACTGTGGATGTGAGTGTGACCGTGTGAACCTGTGTGTACACAAGAGGAAAGGAAAGCAGAGTCATCAAGAAAATGCCAACAAAGGATTTCCCTGGCAGTCTGGTATTAGGTCTCCACGGTTCCACTGCAGGGAGCATGGGTTCGATCCCTGGTCAGGAACTGAGATCCTACAAGCTACACGGTATGGTCAAAATGTTCATACTGCGGTAAACAGGGAACTCAAAGGGAAGACTGTTGGGTTCAGTCCTCAAATATATATGTCCCTTACTGGGGAATGACATGGGGCAGGTCACTGCACCTCTCTGGGCCTCAGTTTCCCCATGTGTATGTGTGTTTAGTTGCTCAGTCCTGTTCGACTCTCTGTGACCCCATGGACTGTAGCCCACCAGGCTCCTCTTTTCGTGGGATTCTCAAGCCTAGAATACTGGGGTGGCCAGCCATTCCCTTCTCCAGGGCATATTCCTGACCCAGGGATCGAACCTGGGTCTCCTGAATTGCAGGTGGATTCTTCACTATGTGAGCTGACATGGAAGCCCCTTGCCCTTCTGTATCATGGTAATATAACAGTATCCAGCTCAAAGGTTTGCTGTAGGGATGAAAGGAGTTAAGGTGAGTGGTAGTAGACGTATTAGCTCAGGTCTGGTCGAGGTGGGGCTCAGCCAACAGTTGTCATCCATAGTCACTGTTTATCTGGGAAGTCTTAAAGCCCCAGAGCCTTCCTCCCCACCTCCATCCCAGCTTCATGCTGAACCGTGGAGGGAACTCTAGTGCAGGAAGTTCTACAGGTCAAGACTTCCTCCCCAGGTGTGCATCTTCGTTCTGCCAGCTCGGCAACATGACTGCCAGCCCAGCTTCTTCTCAGGGCTTTGCAGATTGGGACCTTGGGGGTGCATGGTGGATCATAATGGGGTTCCCAAGACAGAGTTATCATGTGAAATGCTGTGCTGGATGAAGCACAAGCTGGAATCAAGACTGCCAAGAGAAATATCAATAACCTCAGATATGCAGATAACACCCTTATGGCAGAAAGTGAAGAACTAAAGAGCCGCTTGATGAAAGTGAGAAAGTGAAAAAGTTGGCCTAAAACTGAACTTTCAGAAAACTAAGATTATGGCATCCAGTCCCATCACTTCATGGCAAATAGATGGGGAAACAGTGAGAGAGTTTATTTGGGGGGGGGCCTCCAAAATCACTGCAGATGGTGAGTACAGCCATGAAATTAGAAGACGCTTGCTCCTTGGAAGAAAAGCTATGACCAACATAGACAGCATATTAAAAAGCAGAGACATTACTTTGCCAACAAAGGTCCATCTAGTTAAAGCTATGGTTTTTCCAGTAGTCATATATGGATGTGAGAGTTGGACTATAAAGAAAGCTGAGCACTGAAGAACTGATGCTTTTGAACTGTGGTGTTGGAGTAGACTCTTGAGAGTCCCTTGGACAGCACGGAGATCAGTCAATCCTAAAGGAAATCAGTCCTGAAGGACTGATGCTGAAGCTGAAACTCCAATACTTGGGCCACCTGATGCGAAGAACTGACTCACTGGAAAAGGCCCTGATGCTGGGAAAGATTGAAGGCGGGAGGAGAATGGGAAGACAGAGGATGAGACGGTTGGGTGGCATCACTGACTGGATGGACATACATGAGTTTGAACAAGCTCGAGGAGTTGGTGGTGGACAGGGAAGCCTGGCGTGCTGCAGTTCATGGGGTCGCAGAGTCAGACAGGACTGAGCGACTGAACTGGAGTAAACTGAAGACAGAGTTGCGTGTACTGTGACTGGGTCTCCGCGAGGTTGCGGGCCACGCTCTATCAAACAGAAACATACTCATCTCACACTTGGCTGTGCAGAACTTGAACCTGGTTGCGCGGGCTGTGGCCACAACCGACCACACCCTATTTCTCCCCACACCTGAAGCCTTGAGGAGAGCCACCGGAAGTCTCGCCGGACGGAGCCCTCTCTTGGAGACACTCTATGGGGCACTCCGCGGCGAATCCTAAGAAACCGGGGCGTAGGCATCGGGAGCGCCGGACAGGGACCGGGATGAATGCTAAACCCAAGCTCAGACGCACAAAACTAGAGCTCAGTTGGAGCAAAATCGGACCCCAAGGCTCCAACTCTCCTCGTGACGTCAGCTGGTCCGCTAAAAGCTCCTAGCAGAAAAAGGAGGCAGCGCGTTTAAGCTGAAGGTCTTGGAATTCCCTGAAGGTATGACTCAGGTTCACCGATCTGTAAAGAGGATGATTAATCCCCGCCTCGCGGATGGAGAAACTGTGAAGCAGCAGCCCATTAGGCTGGCGTGCTCTTAGCCGACGCTGCCAGTCTCATTCCTGCCTGGAAGTATCTTTCTGCACCGCAGACCGTTTCCTGGGGCGGAGTCTTCGTTCTTTTCTGAACATGGGAATTTAGAACGGACCCTTAGCCGCTGGTTCCAAACAGCGCCCCTGCCCAGCTGGGGGCGTACCCGGAAGTGTTCCTACGGTAGCCGGCGGGGCATTGCAACGCTTCTCACCATGGGGACCGCAGCGGCTCCCCGGCGCTTCTGCCGCTGCGCTTGCTTTTGCTCAGAGAACTTGTACGTGGCGCGCTACGGGCTGCACGTGCGCTTCCGGAGCGAACAGCAGCTGCGCCAGGACTACGAGCCCGTAAGTGGCCTCTATTGGCTCTGCGGGAAAACGAGCTGGGAGCGGTGGTGGAGGAGGGACCTCAGTCCCTGGGGTCGTTTACTTTGCCTTTGGCCCACTCAGATCAGACGAGAAGATTGACTTAACCTCTAGCTGCCTCTCTTATTTTCCACCTCAAATGGCGATCATGGTATCGCTTTAGTGAGACTGTCGTTAGAAATCAGTGAATGAACTACATGTAAAGTGCTCAGGGCAGGGCCTGGCTGAGTACTCTCTGTTATTAACAAGAGCCGCTGCTGTGTGCTTAACATGCTAATCACATTTCATTTTTATGATCCTGTGATCGGATCATCTTCATTTCAAGGTGGAGAAGCTGAGGCTCAGAGACCTTAAGAGACTTGCCCCAGGTCACACCATCATGCTTACTGGTTTTTCTGCTCTCAGATCCTGCGCAGCAGAGGCTGTGTCAGCCCTAAAGACTTCCAGCAGCTGTTGGGAGAGGTAACACACCCCACCCTCCACCGCCTCCTCTGCACCCAGCCCGGCCCTTCCTGTTTAGATTTGGGTCAGCAGCTTGAGGGGTCTCCCGGCCTCAGGTCTGCCAGTGTCTGATCCCAGAAGGGCTCCTTTGACCTCCCCTTACCTCCTTCCTGTCCCTACTTACCACAGCACCTGGGTGCCGGCACCAGGAAAAGAGAAAGCAGGGAAAATGCCAAGTTGTCTGCTTTGTGCTCTTTTGAGATGAGAAACTTGCACTGAAGGGGAGGAGTCACCTACTCAAGGTTTCACACCAGGTGCCACCTGGCTCCTGACTCTTCATTCTCCCCTCCACACCACTTCTGCCACTGCTGCTCGTCTCCCATGGTGGGGTGGTGTTAAGTGTCGAGAAGCTTCCTAGGACAGCCATCTGCAGCCTCTGGAACACAAGACTTAACCAGGACTCTGTTTCTCCTCCTTGGTTGGGCCTAGCTGGTGAAGGTGCAGCGATGGGTCTCAATCCGGCCAAACTGGTGCAGCCCTCAGTGGGATGGGCCCCCTTCTGGAAGGAATCCCCTTCAACTAACGGTTTAACACCTGCCATTTACCCTGGCATAGTCAGGAACATAGGAAGACTGGGCTTCCAGCTCTGGCCTTTCCTTGAGCTTCCTGAGCCTCAGTTTCCTCATCTGTACGATGGCCTTGGGAGGGATGGGAGGCCCCATTCTGGTAACCAGGCCCTGTGTCACCCCAGCTTGAGCAGGAGGTGGAGCGGCGGCGGCGGCTGGGGCCGGAGTCGGCTGCCAGGAAAGCCCTCATTGCCAGCTCCTACCGCCCAGCACGGCCAGAGGTCTACAACTTGCTGCAGGTACCTGGCAGGGGGCAGGTTACTGGAAGGAGGTGGAGGCATCCGGGCCTGGGGGCTGTCTGCCCCATGGCTGGTGTGTTCTGCCCCCAGGAGGCCACTTTGGCCCCCGAATTTCTGGCTGCAGCTGAATACAGTGCATCGTCAGGCGCAGACCTTAAGGGCCTTCTTCAGCGGGTGGAGACAGTGTCAGGTGAGGTCTTGGCCTGCTACTGGGCAGGACTGGGGGTGGCAGACGGGGGTCCCTTCACCCACCATATCTGCCTCTAAAAGTCAAACCAGCAGGAGTGAGAAGAGGGATAGGATGGCACTGTCAGGAGGAGGGCATCTGTGTTCACTCACTTGCACATGCATCCACCACAGGGATCAGTGATTCCGTGCTATGCACCAGGCACAAGCCAGCCGGCATCCTCAAACTGCGGTGACTGAAGACGTTAATGAGGGGATGGTTGAGACAAGTGTGGGCTCGGGTCAGCAAGGGATGGTGAGAGACCTGCCCCAGGGTTAGCAGTGGGGGTGGGAATGGGGAGCAGTTCCCCATCCTGAGACCTGAAGGACAGGGCAAGAGTGAAGTCTCCCAAACCTGCCAGGACCTGGAGCTGGCGGGGAGGGGTGGCCAGCCAGGATGCACATCTGAATTTGGGGGTCAGACCTCAGGGCAGGGTGAGGATCTAGGGATGAGTGGTGCGGAGGGGTCCAAGAATAGGGCACCCTTGCCGCACACGTTATGTCATTTGATCATCACAAGAGCCCATTTAATCATCACAAGGTGAGTACTCACGTCATCCCCATTCTACAGATGAGGAGACTGAGGCGGGGGGAAGGGAAAAGGTTAGATCCCGGCTAACCAACCATTGCTCCCTCTCCCTCCACAGAGGAGAAGCGAATTTACCGGCTGCCGGTGTTCACAGCGCCCTTCTGCCAGGCCCTGCTGGAGGAGCTGGAGCACTTCGAGCAGTCAGACATGCCCAAGGGAAGACCCAACACCATGAACAACTATGGGGTGGGTGAGGCTCCACCCCGCCAGCACAAGGAGGCAGGGACCTCCGTCTGGGGAGACGTGTTCCCAGCGCAGACCTCCTCCAAGCCTTGGTCTCACCATCTGTAAGATGAAATCAGGCAGTATTATTATGAAGTTAAGCAGGTTGATGATGTCTGCACAGCACTCAGCACTGTCCTTAGTGAGGGACGCCCCCAGGGACCCAGGGACAGGCCCTACCAGCTTCCCTGCTAATTCTGAGCTCCCCCACCCCCAGGTGTTGCTACATGAGCTAGGCCTGGATGAACCGCTGGTAACACCACTGCGGGAGCGCTTCCTCCAGCCGCTGATGGCCCTGCTGTATCCAGACTGTGGCGGGGGCTGGCTAGACAGCCACCGGGCCTTTGTGGTCAAATACGCACCCGGCCAAGACCGTGAGCTAGGCTGCCACTACGATAATGCCGAGCTCACCCTCAATGTGTCCCTGGGCAAGGCCTTCACAGGGGGTGCCCTCTACTTCGGGGATCTCTTCCAGGTTAGTGTGTGTAACCCGTGGGGCCGGGCCAGAGCCACTGTGAGTACCCAGGCCTGAGCTCCACTGTCCACAGGTGCCTTCAACCCTGGCCAAGCCCTTGGAGGTGGAGCACGTGGTGGGCCAGGGCCTCCTGCACCGTGGGGGCCAGCTGCACGGGGCCCGGCCCCTGGGCACCGGTGAGCGCTGGAACCTGGTCGTCTGGCTCCGGGCCTCAGCCGTGCGCAACCGCCTCTGCCCTATGTGCTGCCGCAAGCCTGACCTGGTGGACGACGAGGGCTTCGGTGATGGCTTCACCCGCGAGGAGCCCGCCACAGTGGATGTGTGTGCCCTAACTTGAGCTTGGCCAGGGCCAGTGTGGCGGGCAAGGACAGAAATAAACACCCTGCAGCCCTCAGCACTTCTTGATTCAAGAGGACACACAGGCTTCTGGGTCATTCTTTCAGCAGACAGGCTGGCTTAGGTCAGGCTTGTAGACCAGAGCCTGAGACAGGAATTCCTGTGCATGTGGTTTAAGGAGGGAGTGCTCCAGGGAGGAGCAGGACAGGGCAGGAAGGAGCTGGATCAGGATGGTTTGACACAGCATCCAGTTTCAGCCCAATCCCACAGGGCTCTCTGGAGCATGAATTGAAGCACAGTTTGCCCCCAACAGCAGTTATTGGCTATGGGGTGTTTCAGGGTATGGAGTGGGTGAGTAACTTCCCAAACATCCACCTCCAGGGCAGCATGGTTCCCAGTGGCCAAGGAAATCTTCCAGAGCAGGGTAAAGGTGTGGGGTGTCAGCAGCAGACACCATGGCTAAGGTCGAGTGCACATGTCTTCTAAGGGGATTTGGGTGGGTCACCTCCATCTTCTGGATGGTATGGAGGGGTTACTGCAGAAAGATTAGAAGCAGGAACTTGGAGCCAGACTGCCTGGATTCAAATTCTGATTCAGCCACTTCCAGTTGTAACTGGGTAAGCCACCTGCCTCTCTCTGCCTTAGTCTTTTTTCCTGGAAAGTACCGATGTCCTAGAGCTGTTTTGAGGATCAAATGACTTCCCATTTATAAAGCAATTTACAACAGTCCTCTGGGTTTGCTGCTGTCATTACTATCAAAGAGTTTGCAACTCGGTGGCCCCAAGACTGGAGGAGGCATGCAGCGATGCTGTTTGGGAGAGTTTTCCATGTTGAAATCTTGAGTTTGGACTCCCCTGGCAAAGTGGGAAGATCTGGAAATATCCGGCCCCAGTCCACACTGCAGAAACCAGGGAGACCAGACTCTCGAGGCCTGTGGTACACTCCCTCACAGGGGTCCCTCATAGGTTGCTGTGAACTTTCTGGTTTCTATGGACGTCTGAGTTTGTGACCTCTGTATTACTGAATGCAGACATCGGAAAGACCAAGGTTCTGGAGCTCACGGCCTGCTGGTGTGGACATGTCCGCAGAAAATCCACAGTGGCCTCCTCCCCTGGGCTTCACAGGGACTGGGGCTGCTGCGGGCCGACCGAATAGGCTAAAGATGGGAGAGGGCATAGCTGCGGCAAAGGGCTTGTGAGCTCTGGGACTGGCACCAGGCTGGCGAGCAGGTCTCTCGTCCGGGAGCTCCCCCTAGAGGCGGAAGCCTGGAGCCCCAGCTCGCCTCTCTGGGGGGTGAGCGCGCCAGACTCGGTTTCTTGGGCTGCCCCACAGACGGAACCTGGGGCTTCAGAACTAAAGGCAGCAGCGCCTCGCTTCGCGGCCGGACAGCCTCCCAGTGCACCGCCCTGGGCCGGAAGTCACCCAGCCGTTGCTTCCTCACTCGAAGGCGTGGTGCAGGGTTGGAGGTCCCGCCGGATGGGCGGTTGAAGAGGGAGCAGAGCAACCCCGGGGACTTTCTTTGAGGCGGCAAGGCCGCGGAGGGCGCGGGGTGAAGGGTAGGCGCACGTGGAAAGGGAAGAGGAACGCACCTGGCATCTGAGGAGCGCGGCCGTTCCTAGAGGCGCCTGAGCTGCGCGCGCAGCCGTGAAGCGTCCGCGTGGGGGGGGACCCTTAAAGGGGCCGCAGCGGAGGAGCCGGGAGTCCGCGGAGAACTTGGGTTACCCGGGGTTGGGGGCGGGTGAGGATCGCAAGGTTGCTCCAACTCCCCCTCAACAACGCTGCCCCGGGTAGTGATGGGTGCCAGGCCGCAGAAGACCAGGCCGAATCTGGTCGACTCGGCCAGAGTAGAGCCTCCCTGGGAACCCAGTCTGCGGGCCGGCCCCGTGATCGATCCCGAGTTTAAGTGTGCCTTCGTGTGTGCAGTTCGCGGCGCTATGGCTCACGTCGGCTCCCGCAAGCGCTCTAGGAGTCGCAGCCGTTCCCGGGGGCGAGGGTCGGAAAAGAAAAGGAAGAAGAGCAGTAAGGACGCCCGGAGGAGCTGCTCGGCTTCGAGATCCCAAAGCCGCAAGGCCAGCATCACCTCCTCTGGGGCTGAGGGTGAGGACCAGAGGGAATGGGAAAGGGATGAGGGAACTTCAGGGAGGAAGTTGCAGGCAGTCGGGAGGGCTTCTCCAGACTGACTTTTGGAAAATCGCAGGGAGCACTATTCAGAGGGACACAAGAGTGTCCTCGCTATCTGGAATGAAAGACGCTCAGAATCCTCAGAATCCAGGGGCTGGGCCAACCCATTGAATACGGAGTGAAGAGAGCACTTTATCATAATTTTGGTGTAGCAGGGCCTAAGATGTGGGTGCTGGCCACCTTGCTCCTGGGCAGACAGTGTGCGGCATCGAGAAAGTGCCTCTCCACAGCGTGCTGAAGCCCTGCCAGGAGGTAGTCAGCCTGAGCCTGCTATAGGCCAGAGCAAGGGGACGAAGGTTTACTTCTTCCCCTCCTGGCCTTCCAGCCTCACCTTCTCCCTGCATCACAGAGAGAAGCAAGCACAAGGCCCGGAGGAGACCACGATCCAGCTCCTCCTCCTCTTCTTCCAGTTCTTCTAGCTCCTCTTCCTCTTCGTCCTCCTCCTCTTCCTCCAGCGATGGCCGGAAGAAGCGGGGGAAGCACAAGGACAAGAAGAGGAAGAAGAAGAAGAAAAGGAAGAAGAAGCTGAAGAAGAGAGGCAAGGAGAAGGCCAGAATGCAGCAGGCTGAGGCTCTGCCCGGACCCTCGCTGGACCAGTGGCACAGAGCAGCCAAGGAGGAAGAGGATGGCCCAGGTACTGCGCTGCCCGCTGTGCAGGGCAGGGAGGGTCCTCTCCCTGAGGCTCTGCCACCGCCTCCCTGCCATCTTACCTTCCAGTCCTGACGGACGAGCAGAAGTCCCGCATCCAGGCCATGAAGCCCATGACCAAGGAGGAGTGGGATGCCCGGCAGAGCGTCATCCGCAAGGTGGTGGACCCGGAGACAGGACGCACCAGGTGGGGCACGCTGGCCCCAGACTGCACTCTCAGGAGGAGGGATGGGGGCTGCTGCTGCTCTAAACAGGCTGACGACCAGGGGAAAAGTCCCTTGTTGATGAGACTTCTCAGGCCATTGCTCCCTATTGGCTGGAGTAGGCAATTGCAGGGGCTGGAAAGGCCTTGAGGGAGGGTCTTCAAAGAGCCACAGCTGGCCTGTCTGATGGCAGAGCTACCCTCTGTCCTCATCTCTGTGGCAAGGGAGGGAGGTAAGGAGGGAGGAGTGGGAGTGGCCAGCAGGGTGTGGCAGCCTGCTCAAGGAGGTGGTGGGGCCTGGGCCTGGCACCCCTCTGCCGGGTGCTTCTGGTTCTGGTGCTCTGGCCTCTCAGTTAAGAGGCTCAGCCTGCCCACTCCCATCCCCAGGCTCATTAAGGGAGACGGCGAGGTCTTAGAAGAAATCGTCACCAAGGAACGACAGAGAGAGATCAATAAGGTGGGTGTCGCCCCCTTACCCAGGCCCACCCCCAGCTCTTCTTCTGACCTATCCCCTCCTGTGTGTTTTCTTCCCCAGCAAGCCACCCGAGGGGACGGCCTGGCCTTCCAGATGAGAGCAGGGCTCCTGCCCTGAGGCCCCCGTGGCCCCCATCCAAGGCCTGCTACACATGGTGTTGGCACGACCTGGAGGCTGGCCTCAGGGTGGACAGTGGGGAGCCCGCTGGGTGTTCTTTCTCCTGCAGACCAGCCTCTGGCCCAGCCTCCTCTGCAATGCAGGGAGTGGAGGTCGGGGGTCACTGGCCAAGTCAGCTCCCCTATCTCCCGAAAGAGCGCACCTTCCCAGATATTAAATGTTCCCTGGTTGGAGACATCTTCTGTGTTGTTGCTTTTTGTGCTGAGGGGGAGGGAAGGAGGCAACCTGACTTCAGGGCAAAGATAAGGACTCTGGGAGCTTTGGTGGGGGGCACACACCAGCTACTCTTGCGGTCCTCACCCTCAGGTCAGCCGGCCTGGACCAGAGCCCCACTCCACCCCAGCTGAATCCCAAACCCTCGGCTCTTAAGCTGATTTCCTCAGGCCTGGAGGGAGGCTGCTACCCTTGCTGTTAACTCTGCAGATAAGAGAGTCCTGCTGGCCTGGGAGGAGTCCTGGCCCAGCTCACAGGCTGTGTCCTCTGTGAGGCAGAGGCTGACAGCACCCATTTTCATCACTGGATTGCTGTGAGGACAGAGTGAGTTCATACCCAGGAAGGGGCTAGAAGGAAGCCCAGCAGAGAGAAGGCCCATGGGAGTGTGTTGGTATTGTGAGCACAGCTGACACTGTGTCCTGGGAAGGACTGCCTTTACCTCCTAGGGCAGGCTGCACCCCCCACCCAGCCCCCACCCCCAGTGCTCTGGTGGCCGGCGCAGTACTGAGACCCAGAAGGAAGCCTTCCTGCTTCTTTAATCAGTGTAACAGATGACAACACAGTACACAGAGCACACTCAGGCCCGATGGAGCAGGGACAGCAAGGGCGGGTGGGGATACGTCGGGACACCGCTCACAGGCGGCCCAGACAGACAAGACAGACAGACGGGTTGAGACGTGAAGGCTGTGACGTGGCAGGTGGGCAGGCAGGCGGTTCAGACCGAGCTGGGAAGGGGGCATGGGGTCTCTGCAGAATCCCTCTTTAGAAATCAAAGAGAAGGCAGGTGGTGGGGTCTGGGAGTGGCGGGCTGAGGCTCAGTCCTGGGGGTGGGGGGGCTGGGACTAAGGCTTCTACTCTAACAGGCCTGGGGTGGGGTGGCAGTCAGCAAGGCCTGCCTCACCCTTTGGTTATGACTGGTCGGGCCTGAGCCCTGCAGCTCAGCACCCAATGCTGTAAACATTTTTGGTATTTTAAAGGACTCTGTCCTCCCTCTCTTAGTTTCTGAAAAACTGGTGCTTCCTTAAGAGGATAATGTGCCAAGAGGAATCTGAAGGGAGGCAGGAAGCCGACCTGGATATAGAAGAGAGACGTCCACGGGGAGGGTGGGCTGCCCACCTCACCATCTATGGCTGAGGGCCGCTGGGAGAGGCCCAGACTATTGCTGTTGTCCTTGGCATGGCTGGCAGCTGGGTAGGCAGGCGGGGAGCTCGGAGCTGTGGGGCAGCGGCCCACTGGGAGAGGCCGAGCTCACTGCCCACCCAGCCTCCTGGGGCTGGCGGCCTCCAGGCCTTTATTGCAGGCGGGCCAAGACTCTTGCAGGTGCTCCTCCATCCAGATGGCTGCTCACCGAGGCGACAGGCGAGATGGGGTGAGGTGGGACCGACAGGAGGAGGCACTGGCCACGGGGCCCCTGGCTGGGGCTGTGATTGTCGGGCCGAGTGTTTCCCGCTGGGAGCAGGGGGTTAGATATTGCACTTTCACTGCAACAGTTACATTAAAACTTGGTCCATAAAATAATCGTCGCTTTATACATAATGCCGGAAACAACAAAAAGCTACATCTTAAGTATTAATAAATCCTGAAGGTCCCATCCCTCCAGACATTTTTCTCTGCACAAAATAAATAGCTTTCACTCTGTACAGACCCACTTTGGCAGAACATTTACATGACCCTTTGGCTGTACATATCTACACACGGGAAAATGTTAACATCCGTCTGCGTGCCTCACCATCCCAGCCCGTGAGGCCCCGAGGCTGTATCCAGGTTGGCAGCCGCTTCTCACAGAAGGAGCCTGGATGTTGGACGGCTGGCTAAAGCCTGGCAGGCTCCCCTGTCATGAAGGGGGTGGAGGAGCAGCAGAGGGGCCGCCTGGAGCCAAGGCCACAGCTGAGATCGCGGTCAGTTCTGGGGAGGGAGGGCTGATACTCAGACCCAGCGCACAGGACAGCATGGTCCTTACCAGGTGGGAAATGTAGTCATGGCTGCCTGCCCTTAAGCTAACTAAGCGAGTTGTGGCTTCTTAGATTCGGCATCGAAACAGAATTGGCATTAACAAAAAAAAAAAACAAAAAAACTAAGGGTGTGCCCCATTCACCCCAGAGTAGAAATTCTGTGGAATTAACGGGGCTCGGGTGAGGCAGAGAGGCCACGCCCCGCTGCCTGGGCAGCGGACAGGGCCCTGGGACCCAGAACCAGGCTGGACTCCGTCACAGTGCTGGGTGTTTTCATGTGGAGGGGCTGCGTTTGGTACAGAAAGAGTTAAGAAAAGGAAGCAGCCAAGGATTGCTCTTTTAAAAAAACCTCATAGAAATCAGATTGGAGAAGTAGAAAGGTGTAGAAACGCGGAAGGGAGGGCCGAGGCGTGGAGCCTTGGCTGATGGCAGGCAAGAAGAGGCCAGGCCTGTCCAGGCCCCGCAGCCCCAGGCGAGGCTTCTTAGGAGCCACTTGGCTTCACCGACTGACCTGGCAGCCTGACCTGTGCCCAGGGCAGAGATGGCTTCAGGCCCACAGCTGAACTGGGCTCCAGATGGGGCAGGTGGAAGAGGCTGGGGTCTGGGGCTGCCATGGGTTCATGGGCCAGGCAGGGCGGCAGAAATTATGATATGGCCTTTCTCTCCTATTTGTACAAGGATTCTCCGCCCTGGAGCCTTCTGTGAGGCGGCAGGTCTTGGATGGGCAAACGTTGAATTTTCATGCATGTCCATTAGTCTGTAGCCATAGGAGATGGTGATGAATCTCCACGCTCAAAAATCAGTGCAAAACCAGTGAGGTCAAACAGTTGAGTAACTCGAGTCAACAAGAAGCAGGCTGTCCCCCTGTTGCAGCTGCTACCAAGTGGGAGGGGACCTGGGGGTCAGGGCGAGCAAATGGATGGGAGGTGCCCAGGCCTGGCATCAGAATGCGGGGACGTCAATGCAGGGCAAGCGTCCAGGAGCGCCTTCTGGCCAGTCCACGTTGGGAGTCCTGGTCCCCGGGTCTTCCCAGGGATGGTCGTCCTGCCAACTTCCACGACTAGCTGGAACCCCGCAAACCCTAAAGTGTGAGGTTGGGTTGGGAGGGCTGTGTCTGGCACAGCCCGTGTCCTCTGCCGGGCCCTGGGACGAGCTTTGCCCCAGCCGACCGTAAGTGCCCAGGCCAGGCCTCCTGGCAGGGCGGGCCGCCCTGGCCTAGCACCATGGAGACCACAGCGCCTCGCTCCCGGCGCCCTACTTGGGGCCCGCGGCTGTGCCGGGCTCTGGCCGGCCGGCCAAGGTGCGGCCCCAGCAGCCGGCCGCCATGCTCATGCTGCGCTGTCCCCGCTGCTCGCTGTCCGCCTGGCTCTGTGTCCGCTCGTGCGGCCGGGGGCCGGGGCCGCTGGGCTGGGCCGAAATGGTGCGGAGCAGGTGGTTCCGGGAGCGCAGGAAGTCGCCTTGGCCCGGCAGGCCGAAGCTGCCCTTGCGCAGCGCCATGCGGGTGGCCGCGTTGCGGGCTGGCCGCGCCCGGTGGTTGTACTTGAGCTGGGCCAAGTGGGCCGCGTAGCCGTCGGTGATGAACTGCGGGTGAGGGCAGCGGGAAGCACGGCGGTCAGGGGGCGGGACTCCGCGTTGGCCCGGCAGTCGGTAGGCGGGGCGCCCAGGGCGGCGCGGCAGTCGGGAGGCGGGGCTCCGGGGGTGGCCCGGGGTGGGGGCGGGGCTCCGGGGTGGCCCGGCACTGGGGGGCGGGGCTCCCAGGGCGGCGCGGCAGTCGGGGGCGGGGCTGCCCGCCTGCCCCGCCTGCCCCGCCCACCTGAACGCCGCTCACCTGGCACTGCTGCTGCAGCTTCTTGGTGGGCCGGCCCACGATGTAGATCTGCATGGGGGACAGGCTGATGGAGCTGTAGACCGCGACGTCCTTGGTGGAGCCGTAGGCCGCGTGCACGCGCAGGTGCAGCTGTGGGCGAGATCGGTGTGGGCGCAGGCTCAGCCCTTCCGCCCCCACCCCAACCCCCACCCCGCTCCTTTCCACCCGGGGACCCACCTCGGAGATGAGCAGCTTCAGGAAGTTGGCCTTGTGCCGCAGCGGGTCGTGCACCAGGCCGTCACAGAAGGACACCACGCCGTGGGGGAAGTTGTGCTGAGCCAACCACGCTACCACCCGCTGCTTCTGCATGTCAGGCCGGCCAGTCACGTAGATGATGAGGTAGCCCAGGTCCTGCCAGTGCCTGGGGGCGAGGGGCAGGCCTCGGTGTCCCACGGCCTCAGTGTCTTCCCTCTGGGGCTTCCTGGTCTCCTTGCCCAGTCAGCCCCACTAGTGGGCACAGGCTTCAACAGTAACAGCCCCAGCACGGTGCTCACTGCTCGGCTCTCACAATCCCCATTCCCACCCTCTGCAGCAGGTGTAACTGGTCTTGTTAGGAAAAGCCCCACTTCCCAGGTGAGGGAACTGAGCAAGAGATCCCAGCTGGGAAGTGGTGCTGCTGGCCCCTCCAAGCCACAGGGTCACTGCCCCCTGTCCCGGCTCTGGCACCCAAGACCATCCTCTCTCTGCCCGGCCCCGAGCTACCTGCCTTCGAGCCCACCCGCTGCCCCTGGGGGCACTCACCGCACCACGTCCACAGCCCCAGCCCGCACTTTGGGGTCGCTGCCCATGATGGACACGCTGGCAGCGAAGGAGCCATCGATGCTGAAAACCACGAACTCCGTGCCCTTGGGCAGCACAGTGATGTAGCTGTCAGCAAACGTGTGGTCTCCCCTGGGAGGGGGTGGCTCGTCAGAACCCACTGGGACCCCCTCCTCCAGCCCCAGACGAGGTAGGCCCACCCTCTCCTTCCTCCCAGCTCCTACCTGACCACCATCTTGATGGGGTAGACACCCACACCTAGGCGATGGGTCTCAGGGATGGTGTAGGAGACACGCCCACTGCTGTTGGTCACCAGCGTGTCCAGGTACAGCCACTCACCTGAGGGCGGCTGCATCATGATGTGGACGTCCACCTGGAGCCAGGCAGGCCGGTCATGGGTGGCCATGCCCCTGACCTCCCCACCCCCCACTCTCCACCGCCCAGCCAGAGGGAGGTGGGACTGGGTGGGGCTCCCACAGGCTCCCCAGGTCTTTACCTTCTCCCCGGTCAGGGTGACCATGTCCAGGGGCCCGTACATGAACCGGCCCGTCAAGACCTGTGGGCCATCCTCGTTGGCAACCGCATCATTGATCCGGTGGTTGGCTGTCACATTCTGGGGGGGTGCAGGAGCAAGGTTGAGTCAGGGTTGGGGATGGAGGGGTGGCTGGGGTCTCCTGGGCTCAGCTCAAACTTCCCAGGGGCCTGGGGGTGATCATGGGCACAAGGTCAGATGGCCCAGGGTTCAAGTCCAGCTCGGCCACTGACCTACATGGCCTTGGTGTGAGTCCCTGTCTGTAAATGGGGGAGGATTTACACAGGATTTAATCCTCAGACTGTGAGGATTAAGTAAGACAGCACACATCTCTGGTGACTCAGTTTCCTCATCCTTAAAATGGGGTTTTCTCAGGAGGATTCAATAGGACAATAGCCCTAGGGCCGGGGCACCCAGAGGACACCTCACCCGAAGCTTCACGTGGGTCCTCTTGCGCTGCCACTTCTCTCTCGGCTTCGAGGGGGTGAACACCGAGACCTCCTTGCCGTCCAGCTCCAAGATGCTGGAGTTGTCATGCCTCATGACCTGCGAGGGGACAGAGAGGGGTCACGGGGCAGACTCAAGCCTGGGACTTCCTGTTCTGTGGAGAGAGGCCAGCGGCCCTAGGGGCCCAACTAACCCTGTGAGGGTTTGGAGGACAAACCCCACTACCGTCCACCCTCTGGCCCCCCAGAATTCACATCTGTCCCATGAGGGTGTACATCCATTCACCCCGTCTCCACGGCTTCCTCTGCTGGAGCCAGAAAAGTGGGGTCCCCCACCGTCCTCATTTATGAAATGGGGCCGAGTCAGCTGCAGGGTCATTCAGGACCTGAGAGGTGTCAGTGTATCTGGTAGGGGGACTCTGGGTACCTGTCTCAGCAGGAAGGAGACCACGTCCGTCGACTCCCAGTAGCTGGCGTGGAAGAGGTGAGGCAGGGCCACGGTGGGGAAGGCCGTCAGGGCGTCGGGGCAGTACAGGGCATAGTCGATCCGCTTCTGGCCCCACCACTTCGCAGCAACTGCCAAGAGGAGGGGACTGTGACTGGGCTGGGCCCCCGAGGGTCACCTGGCCCCTCAGGCCTGGCTCCACCCAAAGACAAAACCCTCCTCTGACCAGGGAGCAGGACCACCACCAAAGCGAGTCTCCTTCTCCCAGGCTCAGCGACGGGAGCAGGCGAGAAGGCACAGGAGGCCAGGACAGCAGCAAGCGGCCCAAGTGCCCCAGGGAGGGGGAGTGGGGGCTGTGGCTCAGCAGGGAGGTGTGGAGTTAGAGGGGGAGGGGAAGAGCCCAGTGTGGAGGCAGGACTCCCTGGCCCTGGTCAACCCCTTGACGACCCCCGCCCTGGGCCTCATCACTGCCCTCTCCAGGCTTCCCCTGCACCCCTTGAATGCCCACCCCCCGCCCCCGAGGCCTCAAAACTGTGAAAGGCTCCCCAGAGTGGGAGTCTCAGTTCCTGGGCCTCAAAGCACAGGCCTGATGCCCTCAGCCCCTGGCAGGCAGAGTATGAAGTGAGGGCCTTCAGTCAGACAGAGCCTGTGTGCATATGTGCAGGTGAATCCGGCTCCCCCTTGGGGCTGGGGGGCTGCCCCAAGTTTGCAGAGAGCTTCCCCAGTGGCTGGAGGCCGGAGGTGCACTGGTTCAGGGTCGGAGCTCTCTGCCTGCAGCCTGCCTGATAGGTAGGTGACGCCGGTCCTCACCCAGCCTCCGTCCATCCCACCCCCGGCTCCCAGCCCCCAGCTAATTCCAGCGGCTCCTGCCTCCTCCCTGGAAGTCAGGGTGCTCCCAGCCCAAGCTCCAGCTCCCTGGTTAGGTGTCAGCGGGGCCCTGGAGGTGAGATGTGTCTGGAAATCAAAGCATGACCCCAATTAGAGGAGGAGCATGTGTGCGCATGGAGGCCCGTGGTGCCCGGTACCTTCAGGGATGTCCAAGTCGGGGAGGCGAGGGGCCCTCTCCCGTTTGCCCAGGGTGGAGGGGGCTGGATGGGGGAGGGCAAGTAGGGACAGGCGCCTGATGCTGGGGGTGTGGCTGAGTGGAGCTGGGGCCTCTGAGGAGCAAGAACAACGGGAGGGGCTCAACCATGCTGGGGCTACCACGCCAGCCAGCCTTAGCCTAGACCCTCTGCTCTGACAGGCGGCTAGGGAGCCAGTCACGTGGCAGGGAGGCCGGCAGGGGTTGCTGGCCCCGGCAAGAGTGAGAGGGGATGGTCCAGACTCTGCTTCCAGCTGCTAAGCAGATGGAAGGAACCAAGGAGGCCAGGGTGATCCACCCTCTGGGGTGGCAAGAGGGGCCGCGCACAGGAGACCTCGCTTCCTTGGCTCCCCTGGGCCACCCCTCCAGCTTCTCCAGAAATGGCCCCCAGCTGTCTCCCTCAAGGAACATCTGCCCCACTGGGGCTAGGACCCCTCCTCACAGACCCATCACCCTGCAGCTGAGGCAGCACCACTGATCTCCTACCGGCTGGACTTGGCTCCCCACTCAGGGCCACCCCTTTCGTATGCTCCTTCCTTCCACCGTTCTCGATGGACACTGGGGCTGGATCACTCTTCACTGTGGGGCCATCCTGAGCATCATAAGGTGTTTAGCAGGTCTCTACCCACCAGATGCCAGTGGCACCCACCCCAGTAGTCTCCAACTGTCCTCTGGGGGGCATAATGGGCCCGGTTGACACCAGCCGCAACAGGACAGAGCCCCCAGCTCTGATGGGTGGGTAGCGCTGCTGCACTCACTCTGGGCGATGCCAGATGCCGTGTAGCTCTCAGCCATGCCTGACACCTGGCTGGCGATGCTGATCTCGCTGGCCCGGCGGAAACCTCGGGTGCTGGGGGCTGAGCCGGGTGAGGAGGGGGCCGCGTGCTCTTGGAAGACCGTGTTGTGGGCCTGGAGTGCCTCTGCTGCAGGTGGACAGGGACCAGAGACCAGGGGTAAGGAGGCCTTGCCCAGCCCGGCCCCGAGACCCCCGAGCAGGGGTGCTCGGTGTGTGCCAGGGCTGGGGCAGGCCAGCGCGGCAGCTGTGCCAGGCAAGGCCAACACCCCCAGCTGCAGAGGAGTGGGGGGCATCTGAGCACAACTGGCAGACAGGATGGGCCCATGCGTGCCAGGGCCTGCCTGTTCAGGGTCGAGAGGGCAGGGCTCAGAGCTGAGGCAGAGAGAAGGGAGGGCTGGGGGCAGGGCTGGACAGACGACCAATACAGACACAGTGGGCAGGGAGGCAAGGCGGCCAGGCTCACGCCCCACCCCGGCCACCCTTCCAGTCTCTTGGCCTAGTCTAGCCTTCTTGGCCTCTGGGGCCCGGCCTGGCCTGACCCACAGCCCATGGCAACTGGGTTTGGGGGTGCTAATGACAGGGGACTGGGATGGCTTCCCAGGCATGTCCTAGGCGGAGGACTGAGCAAATGAGACAGCATCCTGCATGCCCCTCACACATGGGCCACACGAGCCACCCCCGGATGGGCATCTAGGGACAAAGGAAGAGGGCTGAGGGCTCCAGCCAGGCTCACTTGGGCCTGGGCTGAGGGTGGGCCAGAGGACCCACCTCTAGACAGGAGCAGGAGTGTCTGGACCTCCTCAGGGAGGGAGGGAGTGGGGCGTCGAGAATCCAACCCCATGCCGGGACCGAAGGCTTCTCCTAGGGGGCAGGTGGGTCCCAGAGGGCCCGAGGCATCATCCCAAACTCTGGCTGCCCCTGCTGGTAGCCTCACCAGTGGGGGACAGAGCACTTAGGCTGACACCTGTGCTGGGTGACCCGGGGACAGCTGCTCTCCTCTCTGGGCTCCTTCTTTGCTTTGAGTCCCCTCCCTGCTCTGCCCCGTGCCAAGACCGCTCCCAGGGACCTGTCCTGCCCGGTCTCCGTTCCTCGCCACAGTCCCCCAAACTCTGGGTGGCAGAGGAGTGGGTGGGGGGTCCCTGAGGACCAGCGGTCAGCCAGCGAAGCAGACACCACCACAAGCAGGGGGGTTACACACACTCAGCGCAGCCCGGGCGGGGCCCGTCTTGCGAGGTGAGCGCGGGCACGGGGATACTGGTTTCCAGGAAGCCGTCCCCGGGAGGGAGAGGGGCCAGGGGGCCGCCCTCCAAGACCAGCTCGGGGCTTCTCTGCACGGTCTCGACTGGAGGCAGACGGGGAGAGAACAGAGGACAAGAACAGACACTCGTGTGGACGCTCCGACAGACACAGGGCTCCTCAAGGACCAAGACAGGACTGGGACACACGGGGGGCAGGAGGGACGGGCCGTTACCCAGGAGGGATGAGATGGACCACGGGCAGCCCTCGTTTACGTGACTAATCTCCAGGCCAGGTGACCTGGAAGTTCTGGGCCAATCGCCTGCCATGGGGGGACCTTCACAGGGCGGGACGCAGGCCCAGACTCTGCCAGGGTCCCTTGGGTCCTCAGCTCTGCCTTGGTGGGGCAGTGGGAGGGGAGCGGGGTCCCTGGCTCTGTGTTGTGTGTGGAGCAGTGGGAAGGGGGAGGAGGCCTGTGAAGGTGTCTCATGGAGCCGGGCCAACTCCCACCCTCCCCCAGGGCCGGGGCCGGTGGAGGCGGGGCGCAGGTTCTCTCACCCAGCAGCGTGGAGCAGCCGTCCCCCAGTGGGTAGCGCTGGTAGCGGGGGATGCTGAAAGGCGGCAGGGCGTGGAATCGCCGCTCCAGCAGCGGCTCCAGGCGCGAGGCCGACGGGTCAGCGGGGTGGAAGAGGTTGTAGACTTGCTGGCAGGCGGGCCGCAGCTGGAAAACTGAGGGCGGGGCGGAGCCGCAGAGCCTGGAGTTAGCTCCGCCCTAAGGAGGCGGGGCCTAAAGCCGGCTAAGGTCCGGTGGGGTGGGGTGGGGTGGGATGGCACTGGGGTTTTAGGAGACAGAGAAACCCAAAACTGCGTCTCCATCGATTTGGGGTTCTGTTTGGGCCACTGTCCCTTTATTAACCAAATTTGTTTTAATTAAGAAAATTATGTTAGTGGTAAAAAAAAAATTTTTTTAATAGGGATACATATACCATTTAAGACTTATAACAGAAAGCTCCTCTCCACCCCAGAGCGCTAAGGCTAGAGCCGTACCTGCAAACCCTGGGGAGGCCCGAGAAGGCTAGAGCCTGCTCATACACTCTGATTGAAAATGTTTCCAGGCTGTGCGCTTCCGAACATTTTGCAGTTGTTGGGAAGATGCCCTGGTGGTCAAGTGGTTAAGAATCTGCCTGCCTGTCCAGCGGACACAGGGTTTTTGAGTCCTCGTCTAGGAAGATCCCACATGCCGCTGAGCAACTAAACCTGTGCTTCCCAACTATTGAGCCCGAGGGCTGCAACTATTGAAACTCAAGCACCTAGAGCCCATCCTCTGCAACAAAAGCCTTTGCTTGCTGCAACTAGATAAAGTGCAGCAATGAAGACCCAACACAACCAAAAAAAAAAAAAAAACCTGCACACAAATAGAAATATAATCTATGCTTTTTGTACTTGACATTTTTTTTCATTTAACACAAAAAATGTTGGGAGTCTTTCATATGAATATTTTCATTGAGCCCCTTTCTTTTGAATTACACTGGGGCACTGCTTTGTATGGCTGTGCCAAAGTTGATTTAATCACAGCCTGCATCCCATTTAGGTTGTTTCAGGTTTTCCGTGATTACAGATGACGTTGCCCTGCCATCTCTGTCTCTTGAGTCTGTGCACTCATACGGGTGCACAGGGTCTTGCCCTTGGGCAGGTGTCTACAACCTCTCTGAGCCTCAGTTTCCCCCTGGGCCCCGCCCCCCCTCCCCCGCACAGCTCTTGTAGGATGGGAGGGAGCCCACACTGGTTGATTCTGGGGGCACTGGGCAGGGACCGCTGCTCTGACGGCTTCTTAACTGACACTTTTCCACCTCCCTGCGTGTGTTGTCTTGAGGAGGAACCTGGAGCAGCATGGCTGCGGTCCCTCTGGGGCTGGGAGGCCACTGCATCAGGGAGACTTCAAGGGTGCCTGGCTTCCTTATGGGAGACTGGGTCTGTCCTCATCTGATCCTGGGGCAGCCCTTTCCATCTCTGGACCTCAACTCCCAGACGTGCCTTGGAGATGAAATGAAACTGTGTTGGGAAATGGGGCTGGAGACTGAGCTGAGTTGAGGATGGAACAAAGGAGAGCCATGGGCCCTTGGTGAGGCAGGGGGTGCAGAAAGGAGGCTGATGCAGAAAGGGGCCTGAAATGTGGCCCTGGCCTTGTGACAGGGGTTCACTGAGATCCTCTGCCCAGCTCATGGACCCCTCCCTTCCCCTGCAGGGACTCTCACCATCCAGGGAGGGGATGACCGTCTTCCTCAAGGCAAGGACCAGCCCCAGGGGGCACCCGAAGAGGAAGAGGTCAGCGACCTCAAAGTCGAACTTGCCCACGGCCCCTGCACCATCCAGCATGGTGGAGCTGCTCGAGCGGCGGGAGCTGGGCTCGTTCCTCAGCACGCTGGCATGGAGGCTGCAGGTATGAGGTGGGGTGGGGAGACGAGTGAGGTCACATCATGGCCCTCCTCCGGGCTGGCCTGCCCTCAGCCTCCTGAAAGAGGCTCCTCGGGGGTCATCAGGCCCCACCAAAGCTTGAGCCCTGTGCAGTCCTGTGAGTGCAGCTGTCCAGCACCTGCTGGGACACCCCTGGTGACAGCAGGGCCCGGCCTCTCCAGGGAGCCCACTGCCTTTGGGACAGCCCTGGCTAGGACCATGCAGTCCCTGGTCAGTTCTGCCTGCTGACTCTGCCAATCCCTGCTTCTTCCCCTGCCCCAGTCAGTCTGTTCCCTACGACTCAGACGTGGATGGAGCCAGAGACTATTATACAGAGTGATGTAAGTCAGAGAAACAAATATCATGTATCAAGGCGTATATGTGGAATCTAGAAAAAGGGTACAGATGAACTTGTTTGTAAAGCAGAAACGACACACAGACGTAGAGAACAAACATACAGCCTCCAAGGTGGCAAAGAGGAGGTGGAATGAATAGAGAGATTGGGATTGACATATATGCACTATCAATACTATGTATAAAACAGATAGGGCCTCCCTGGTGGCTCAGACGGTAAAGAATCTGCCTGCAATGTAGGAGACCCAGGTTTGGTCCCTGGGACAGGAAGATCCCCTGGAGGAGGGAAAGGCAACCCACTCTAGTATTCTTGCCTGGAGAATTTCATGGACAGAGGAGCTTTGTGGGCTATAGTCCATGGGGTCAAAAAGAGTCGAACAAGACTGAGTGACTAACACTTTCACTTACTTTTTTTCATAAAATAGATAACTAATGAAAACCTGCTGGATGGCCCAGGGAACTCTACTCAGTACTCTGTGGTAAGCTAAATGGGAAGGAAATCCAAAAAAGAGGGGATATATGTATACATATAGCTGATTCACTTGGCTGTATATCAGAAACACAACATTGTAAAGCAACTGTATCCCAATTTAAAATATATATATATATATATATATATATATATATATATATATATATATATATATATATGACTTCGCTGGTAGCTCAGCTGGTAAAGAATCCACCTGCAATGCAGGGACCCCAGTTCAATTTCTGGGTGGGGAGGATCCCCTGGAAAAGGGATGGGCTGCCCACTCTAGTATTCTTGGGCTTCCCTGGTGGTTCAGATGGTAAAGAATCCACCTGCAATGTGGGAGTCCTAGGTTCAATCCCTGGGTTGGGAAGATCCCCTGGAGGAGGGCATGGCTACCCACTCTAGTATTCTTGCCTGGAGAATCCCACAGACAGAGGAGCCTGGTGGGCTACAGTCCATGGGATTGCAAAGAGTCGGACACAACTGAGCGACTAAGCATAGCACAGCATGGCATGACCATTAAAAAAAAAAAGACCACAGTTGCACCCAGCACCTTCTCTTGGCTGAAGAACGGTGGGCCTAGCCTGGGTATCCCAGGACCTAGGTCAGGGGGCCTTCAGGTCTCTCACACTGGCCATCAGCACCACCTGGTCTGTGGCCCCCCATCTTAGAGTCCCCATCCTCACCCAGTGGGGGCCTCCCCACCCACCTGGACAGGAAGGCCTGGTGCTGCTGGATGGTGTCCAGCTCATAGGTGGACGAGTCACTCCTCTTGCGGGGTAGCTGCCGTTTGGGGTCTTCAGCGCCGTTGCTCCGGGGGATGTCGATGTTGCTGCGGCTCAGATGCCGGCTGCTCTCCAGGTTGCTGCCATGTGCCGCATTGACCGTCGAGCCGGGGGACAGCAAGTCAGCATCCTGGAATGGCCCCACACAGGTTCACTGCCCAGTGGCCACTGGCCTGGCCCCCTCTTCAGTGTCGTGGGAGCTGAGTCTCCCCTCCTGACCCTAGGCCTGCGGCAGCTTCTCACCCAAGCTGGGGAAGGAAAGTCCCGGTCCCTGTGTGCCCTATGGTCCCCCCACCACCTTTACTCCTGGCCCAGCCTGCCCATCTGGGCCTTGCTGACTTCCCACTGATCCTGCTGCCTCGCCCAGCCCACCAGGCTGCTTGCTACTCTGCAGGGGTGGGACCTTGGGTCCTTTCCCCTGCCAGAAGGCTCAGAGGATCCAGGCCCTCATGGTGATGGATCTGCTCTCCACGGTGCAGACCTGGCTTCACTGCCTGCTGAAACCGCTTGCACTCCTGTCTGGCCTCACTGCAGCTGTTCACCTGTGCCATGCATCTGTCCCCCACCTCTGGGCACCTGCGTTGGCAACCTCGACCCTTCCTTTTTACCGCAGGCCTCTGGGATGTTTGGAGCCAGAGGGTGACACAGTCTCCATCCTGAAGGTCCCCTGCTCTGGGGGCTGGAGGGAGCTCATACCTGCACGCTGGCCACACTGCCCCGGCGGCTGCTGCTCTGACTCTCAGACACCGGCTGGTTGCTGCAGCATAAGGCATCAAACGCCAGGATGCCCCCGACACAGTCCCCGATCAGGCAGACCTGGGTGGGGAGAGGTCCAGGGCCCTGAGCGCCCACCCTGCTTGCAGGGGTGCTGGCTGGCGAGAGCCCTGGGCCAGAGGACCAGGCCAGTCCACTCTGCAGGGGTTTCTGTCTCCCCTTCCCCCACCTCACAACTCACCTGCCCGTTGAAGGTCACGCCCTCCTGGGACTTGATGAAGTCCCCGTAGGCAAGGTTGGCTCGCTGAATCACTGTGGCAACGGCCTCCTGGTACTGGGGTGAGGAGGTTGCCAGCAGGGGCAGGGCAGCCAAGGGGATGTGGTCCTGGCTGCTGGACAGACAGCCTTCGTCGTGGCTGTAGGGGCTGAGGCTGGGGGAAGGGAACCCATCAGGAGAGAGCAGGTGGCTTCAGTTCAACCCAGGGGGCCCCCTCGCCCCTGACCCAAACATCAGAACTGGAGCTCCTTGACACCCTGAGAACCTTGGCCCTGACTCAGCAAACCGTGTGGGGATGCTTCCAGGCCAGGCGTGGGGAACAGGGCTGGAGAGTAATCTCAGAGGCAGGGCAGCATTCTCATACCACAGATGCAGAGACTGAGGCTCAGCTTTGGGCCCCAAACTCTAACCCCCCTGTATCCTCCTGGTGGCTCACATGGTAGAGAATCCGCCTGCAATGCAGGAGACCCGGGTTCAATCCCTGGGTTGGGAAGATTCCCCTGGAGAAAGGAACAGCTACCCACTCCAGTATTCTTGCCTAGAGAATTCCATGGACAGAGAAGCTTGGCGGGCTACAGTTCATGGGGTTGCAAAGATCTGGACACAACTAAGCAACTAACACTCTAACCCCAGCCATCTGCATGGGTTTTGCTGCCTCCCAACGGAACAAGTTAGACAGACAGCTGGTTTGGATGACGGGACCATGGTCCCAATATTACGTGGGGAGGTCTCTGACCCTTGGGGCCAGGGGAGGAGTGGAGCCTACACACTTACTCGGAGACGAGGGCAAAGGCATCAGAGCAGATGGGCGGGCAGGGCACCAGGCGGATGGCGAGGTGGCCCAGGGCACTGGGGTAGTGCACGCGCATGACGGTGTCGAACACAGTGGAGATGGTGTTGGCGTCTCCCTGCTTCGAGCTGGGGTCCCCGGCACCCGTGTCCAGGATGGTGCCTCCGTGCAACAGCAGCAGCAGCACATGGATTTTGGAGGGCGGTGCAGCCAGCGGAGGGCTGACCTCGTCCTATGTGGGTGGGGGGGGGTTGGTGGGGGTCAACTCCCTGGGGACTCAGCTCTGTGCCCGGGCCGAGGTTTCTGTCGCGCTGGAGAAAGAGGCCTGTTGAGGCCCAATCACATCCTCTGAGAACCCCAATCTCAGTTCCTCTGCTCCGGGACCTGGTGCCCGATGCCTCAAGCCCTTCCCCTGGGGGTGGGGCCCAGCTGCTCCTCCCCGTCCGTCCTCTCTGCCTGCAGCCCAGCTCCTGGCCACTGACCTGACCAGGGTACAGAGGACATGGAGAGAGGGGTCTATTCCTTCCAAAGCACAAACTCTACTTCCCATCAAGGGGGCCCAGACGGGTTTCTGGGGCTTCTGGCCTTGGGGAGGAGGCAGAGGCTCAGTCCAGTGCTGGCCTTTGGGGTCAACCTGCCCTCCGTGTGTCTGGGTATCCAGGCATTGGACTGTCATAGGCTCACTTAAGAGGGGCTGGGGTCAGGGACTCAGCCTGGCTGCTCTGCCAACAGCACTGAGCTCTCATTCTATCTATACGGACTGTCCCTGGACTATGGCCTCCAGGCCCTGCCATTCCCAGACTCTAAGACCAAGGTCCTCAAAAGCAGAGATGTCCCAGCAGAGGAAAAGCCCCAGCACCTTAGAATAGAGAGGGCAATGTGGGTACCTCTATCTGAAACCCCTCCCCACCACCATTTCTGAGGAGTCATGTCCCCACCTCTTGCTGCTCAGCCCTGCTTGTGAGGTCCAAGTGAGACTTGCATGTATCCAACTGTTCCATTTCGAGACAAAGTGGCCCAGAGAGGCCAAAGGACTTATCTAAGGTCACACAGCATGTCAGTGACAAGCTGGACTGGAACCCAGAGCTCCTACCACCAGCTCAGTGCTCTTCTCCTACCCCAGACTGTAATCCCAGTCTCAGGGGCCTCTCCCTGCCCCCAACTCCTGGTGTGTGACTGCGGAAGGCCAGAGCCCAAGAGGAGCCACTCTTGAGTACTTGCCATGCCCATGTGATGTCAGCAAGTGTGGAGGTCGGGGAAGGGAGCTGAAGAGAGGGGCCTCTCCCTAAGGGGCTGAAGCCATCTGGAGGGCCCTTGGGGGTCAGCTGGCCCTGAACTGGGCCATTGGCTGGCAGGAGTGGGCAGCAGCAGGACCCAAGTGTCAATGCAGAGCCCAGGAGAGGGGTGGGCAGCACGGGCGCTGAGCCCAGGGACCAGTGAGGCCACAGGAACAGATTGGGCTAGACTGGGAGCCTTTGAGCAGCAGAGGGCTTTGGGTGAGAGGAAGGCTGATGGGCAGGCGGTCCTCGGCCTGGAGTGGAAATAAGACTGGGTTGCATCAATCCCCAGGAGGGGCCTGGTCATCAGCCAGTCATGGGCCTTGGGGCCTAGGCAAGAATGCACACCCAGCAGAGCTTGGGTCCAACTCCTGTCTCTTCCGAGGGCTGCACATGGCTGCTGGGGCTGGGAGGGAGTGAACTCATGGCCTGAGGCATGGCGGGGTCATTGGCTGCCCGATGGGCTCAAAGATTAATCAATATGGTCAGGCGAGGGGCTCGTGGAAGGAATGTATTTGAGCAGCCTCCTGGTCACCCAGACATGCCCTTAGTCACCTGGGATGGGCAGGGCTGGGCAGTGGGGGGAGCCTGCCTGGGCCTGGCTGCCAGGACCCAGCACTGACCAACCCAACACACAACTTTCCTCCTGTACAAACTGCTTTCTACCAGGGCATGCCCTGCCTGAGACTCGAACCCTAGTGGGAACACAGCCCTCGGGAGGCAGGGCCTGGGAGCCAGCTCTGGGGAGCCAGGATGGCCCCATCAGTGACTCTGTAAAGCCGTCCTCCTTCCCCGAGTTTGGGAGAGGAGCTCCGGTTTGGGGGCTGTTGCAAGCAAAGGGACCCGACTCAGGATGGCGGTACTCCAGAACCGGTGCTGGGCCCAAATGCGCATCCACAGGCAGATCCAGAGCCCAAGGCCCCTTCTGCCCCTCCCCGGCGGGGTGGTGGGGGAGGCGGCTGTCAGAGCTGTGTGCACCAAAGGGGAGGAGGGGTTCGTTTTGCCTTATCGCCATTAACTGGCAACCAGAAATCAACTCCCCTGGTCCCAGTTACCCTTCTAGGAAAGCTTGCTTCGACCTTAGACCTCAAAGAGAACCCCAAGAGGAGAGGGCAGTGTGGATGCCCCCCATCAACCCCTAGTCCAAACTCCCCAGGGGTCCTGAGTCCCCAGGGGTACCATCTCTACCTTGGGCAGCTAGAGGCCAGAGCAGCGCGGTGACCCTGTTCCACCCCGGCTCCTGCCTGAACGCAAACAGCTCTGACTGCCCGCAGGTGGAGGAGCAGAAGGGGCGTGAGCTCCGTGCAAAGAACCCCCAAAGTGGACACAGGCGCTCTACCAAGACAGCTTTATTGCACACTGAGAGCAGGGCGGCCACAGCCAGCCACATCACTTCTGCCCAGGTGAATTTTGTTTCCTCCCCTTCCATCTTTTTATCTTCAGGGACTTCAGACAGGTTGAGCACAAGGTGAAGATCTTATTTTTGATCTGGAATTTACAAGTTTCTCATTTTACTCTCCAGGGTTGGAGCAGGGGCAAGGCCTTCCTTGGGGGGGAGTTGTCCTACTGGAGCAGACCCTACTGGTTGTCAGGAACTTCAGAGGGGGTGGGTCCCAGGCCTCTCTCCAGTGGTGCCCAGGCCAGCGTGGACATGAGGCTGTGGGTGCCAAGCTCTGCCTCCATTGCCCCCCTGGGACCGGTCCTTGGCGCCCTGGCCCCTGCTGCCCACGGCCCTGGCCCTCTGCCACCTCGGCACTCACCTCGATGATGTTCAGCTGCTCCACGCTGGAGGCCACCCTGAACTCGGGGGTGCTCTGGCGGTACAGACCATCTGCAACACAGAAGCGGTGGGTGCCGTGAGCAGACAACACCAGACAGAGGGTGTGGCCATGACCTGCAGGGCCCCCCAGCCCTCCTGGGTATCTGGGTGCTCCTTCTCGGGGGGGAGGAGCTTGGTCTGCTTGGCCGCCCTCCCCGGGTCCTGCTGCCCCCAGCTGGTTACCCTGTGAGTCCTCTGGCTCAGGGCTTTCGATTTTGTCCATGAGATCGTTGGAGTTCCACTTGGTGATGTCCTTGGGGAACATTTCCTCTGAGTCAGACAGGTCCTCTGGGGAGGAAAGACAGGGGCTTCAGCACCTCGAGCAAGGGCGGGGACCTGGGGGGTGTCGGTCACTGGGAGGCCCGGCTTCCAGTGGCGGAGGGCCTCAGAGTGGCCAGTCTGGGGGCCCCCGTGCTTCTGTGGCCCGTGTGCCCCTCCCCACTCGGTTCTGTGGCCTCTCTTCCTTAACAGGACGGACACATGGCCACCTTCTCACAGGACTTCTGCCTGATGTTTTTGGTTTGTCATTAGTTTTGGCGGTGCTGGGTCTTTGGTGCTACATGTGGGTTTTCTCTAGTGGGGACAGCAGGAGCTAACTCTCTAGTTGCGGTGCACTGGCTTCTCATTGCTGTCTGCTTGATTTTTAAAAAAAAAATTGTGGTAACATTAACTGAACATAAAACTCACTATTTTTACCATTTTCAAGTAGCACTTAGTCCATTCAGAATGCTGTGCAACCACTAGCTCTATCTGGTCCCTGAGCTTCTCCATCTCCCCATACGGAGACCTGTCCCCAGTAGCAGGTATGCCCCAGCCCCACTCTCCCAGCCCCTGGAAACCGCCGGTGGACTTTCTGTCCTTAAGGATGTGCCTGTTCTGGACATTTTCCACACATGGTACCTACAGTATGTGGTCTTTCGTGTCTGGCTTATTCCACTTCACATGGTGGGGTTTTTGTATTTTTTTCAGTTCAGTTCAGTTCAGTTCACTCAGTCATCTCCGACTCTTTGTGACCCCATGGACTCCAGCACGCCAGGCTTCCCTGTCCATCACCAACTCCTAGAGCTTACTCAAACTCATGTCCATTGAGTCGGTGATGCCATCCAACCGTCTCATCCTCTGTTGTCCCCTTCTCCTCCCGCCTTCAATCTTTCCCAGCATCAGGGTCTTTTCAAATGAGTCAGTTCTTCACATCAGGTGGCCAAAGTTTTGGAGTTTCAGCCAGCATC
Source organism: Ovis canadensis (assembly GCF_042477335.2). NCBI lineage: Eukaryota > Metazoa > Chordata > Mammalia > Artiodactyla > Bovidae > Ovis > Ovis canadensis. The sequence goes on along the minus strand of NC_091261.1, from coordinate 62,918,750 downwards.
AGTCCTTCCAATGAATACTCAGGATTGATCTCCTTTAGGATGGACTGGTTGGATCTCCTTGCTATCCAAGGAACTCTCAAGAGTCTTCTTCAATACTTTTTTTTTTTTTTTTAGTATTTATTTATTTATTTGGCTGTTCTGGATCTTAGTTGCCGCCCGTGGGATCTTTAGTGGCAGCATGAGAACTCTTAGTTGCAGCATGTGGGATCTAGTTCCCTAACTAGGGATCAAACCTGGGCCTTCTGCATTGGGAGCTTGAAGGCTTAGCTACTGGGCCATCAGGGAAGTCCCCACACGGTGTTTTTAAGATTCAACCACGTGTCAGTGCTTCATCCCTTTTCATGCCTGAGTCATAGTCCGTCATATGGATGGACTTCAGTTTGTTTCTCCATAATGTTCCTGACTGTTTTTAATGTCCACAAAAGGACAGCTTAGTGAGAAGCGCTGCTGTGAACAATTCCACCCATGAGTTTTATGTTTGCTTTCCTGAGAACTTATCCCCGTGACCTCTGGGTAGGAAGCGGTCGTATGGACCCTGGCATGTATGTGCTGGCCCCTCCTCCCTGGGTCACCGGGACGGTTTTCTCAGGACGCTGCAGCAGTGACATCTCCTGCTCTACTGTCTCTCCTCTTTTCCAGCTTTTTCTAAAACTCTTCTTGTGTCTTTCCTTCATGTCAGGGACACAGAGGCAGGAAGGGCTTAGCCTTTTGGCCTGGCTGGAGGGGAGGGTGGGAGTGTGGGATGCCCCATACCCATTCCCTACTCTCGGGGAGGCCCCAGTGGAGAGGCCAGCTGCCTCCTGTACCAAGTCCCCCCTCCCTGCCTGCCAGGTTTGGCAGGGGCCAAACCTGCCTCTGCCCTGTTGCGGGCCCCTGGGCAAGTCCCTGTCCCTTTCTGAGCCCATGTCCTGCCTTGTGAACTGAAAATCAATCTCCTTGAACCTGCCTGCCAGCCCCTCTTACTTCCCTGAGAGGAACAACCAAGGTATGAAGGAAGGATGTTTAGGCCATGCATCTTCCCAGCACAGGTGGGTGATTCATCTGGCTGTTTTCTTGCTGTGATTATTCCGAGATTCATGGGAAAATGGGCACTTTATGTATTTTCTGCTTGTTCGCATTTTCTAAAGTTTCTGAATTACATGTGTGTTAATTTAATCATAAAAAGACAGTAATTACAAAAAATTAGAAAATCAGAAGTTACGCTTTTGTAAGCTTCTGAGGGATTTTTTTTTTTTTTTTTTGGTTGTGCCACATAGCTTGCAGGATCTTAGTTCCCTGACCAGGGACTGAACACATGCCCTTGGCAATGAAAGCACCAAGTCCTAATCACTGGACCGCCAGGGAATTCCTTTGGGAGTTAAATTCGGCAGAGGATGAGATGGTTGGATGGCATCACCAACTCAATGGACAGGAGTCTGATCAAACTCCAGGAGACGGTGAAGGACCTCGAAGCCTGAGGTACTGCTGTCTGTAGGGTGGCAGAGTCGAACACGATTGAGTGACTGAACAACAATGGAAAAAATGTCCCTGTCTGATTGTAAATTTGTTTTGGGGGATTTGAGAGAATAGTCCTTACCCGCCAGATCCAGGGCACATCCTGATATCAGGGTTAGGGTGAGTATGAGAGCCCAGACTCCTGGTGACCTCATCTTATCCTGCCTCCACCCCTGACACCCTGCTGTTCACCCAGAACTTTCCATGGGTATTCCCATCATGACTTGCATCCCCACCAATGCTTTCAGATCCCACCCCTCCCACTCCTGGGAAGGCCAGTGCGCTCCAGGGTGCCCACCTACCATGAGCATCGAAGAACTCATCGTCCGAGCTCTCGTCTGAGTCCCGGGCGATACTCTGCATCCTCCACTCTGAGATGCTGTGACGGGAAGGACTCGCTGGAAGGCAAAACCACAGACCGACTGAGCACCCGGCTGCCCTGGGAAGAGCAGGTGCAAGCAGGCAGGTGCGATGACTCTGGAGCGGGGCCAGGAGGGCTCAGAGGGGATGGAGTGAGGGCAGGATGGCCCTGGCTCACCTCCCAGCCCACCTGGCACAGTGCAGTCCTGTCCCATGAGGACATAGAGTGGGGAGGGTATCAGGTATGAGGCCAGGATGTGCAGCCACCCGGGCTGGGGTCCACTCATGTGCCCCTGACCTGGCTGGCCTAGGAGCAAGCCCCTTAGACTGCCACAGTGAGGCTGATAGGTAGGGAGGCTGGGCAGTGGTGGGGAGTGAGATTAAAGGTATGGTGTATGTGTTTCCCTGGATCCCTTCAGCACAGGACAGAAATGCCTGGTGTAGAAAAAGCTGGATTTGCAGGCATAGAGGGGGATTCCTGGTATTTTACACAAAATACCCTGAGTTTTCCCACTAGCCACTGCACTTTCACATCAGTTTCAGAGAAAGGATTTTCTCAGTATCTGAAGGCTTTCAAGGTCCTTTGGCAGAAGTCCCTCCTGGGTATGCTGGGTATAGCCCCCCCGACCCCCCCTCCACCACCACCCAGACCCCTCCTCTCTGCCTCGGAAGCCTGGCTCCTCAGAGCTGCAGCAGACCAGGTCCTAGGAGGGGCTGGGAGCAGGGTTCCTGTGTCGCCAGCCTGCCCATCTGCCTGGGGCTGTGTGGGTGAGTCTGGGGGAACCTGCCAGGGTTGGGGGTCACACTGGGCTTCACTCTGCAGCAGAGGCTACAAAGAGGTGACTGGTTCTGACTCCCTACAGGTGTGGCCTTGGATCTGAAAACAATAGACCACCTTCAGTGTTAGAATGCCCCACAACCACCCTGGGATGGGGGCTGCCCTGAGGGGTGGTCACTGGTGTGGACGAGTAGAGGGCAGGGGACCCCCTAGCGTGATCGCAGGGTGCTTACCTCCCCGCTTGGATGACCGAGATGACTTGGAGGATGTGGACCACTGCTTCTTCAGACCCCTGCCCGCCAGGGGCTCCCCACCGCTGCTGCTGGGCTGGGAGGGCTCCCCAGAGGCCTGGTCCTGGGCAGCCTCATTCTTGGCCAGCTCCGCGGCCCCTTTGTCCTCCTCATTGAACTGGGCCATCTTGCGGGACAGCATGAGCTGGGCCTCCTTTTCCAGCTCCCGGATGTTGTCCATGTTCAGCCCGTACCATTCATCCTGCCAACACCAGGCCTGCCGGTGGGCCCTCACCATCACCTTCCGCAGGCCTAGGGGCAGGGGTGCAGGGAAGACAAACAGGCCTGTGTCAGAGTCTCCCAGGGACCCCTTGGCTGGGAGGCACCCCAGGTTGCAGGTCAGGCACTGCTCCACACCCACTGCTTGGCCTCCAGCAAACCACTGTCTCTCCAACCCCCAGGTTCATTTTCCCATGTGCAAATGAGGGATCCAGCTTACAGATGGCCTCCCAAGTTCATAGAGGTTCTGTAACTGGGGCAGGGAGGTCTCCTCCCTCAGCAGGAGCTGGAGGAGGACTCCCTGAGTGTCTCCTATCTGGTCTAGTATGCCTCTCTTAAATTTCCCACAGAAAAATCAAGCTCAAGTTTGAAGCAGGTTGGTCCTTTCTTTTTTGAAATTCATTTTTAATTTGTTTTTATTTCTTTTAATTAAAAAAAAAAACTTTTGGCCATGCCATGTGGCATGTGGGATCTTACTTCCCCAACCAGGGATTGAACCCTCGTCCCCTGTATTGGAAGCATGGGGTGTTAATCAATGGGCCACGAGGGAAGTCCCGGTATATGCATATAAAACATGATAGGGATTTCCTTGGTGGCCCAGTGGCTAAAACTGAGCTCCCATTGCAAGGGGTCCAGGTTCAATCCCTGGTTAGGGAACTAGATCCCACACTATGAAACTAAGAGATTGAATGCTGTGACTAAGTGATCCCACGCGCCGCAAGGAAGACTGAAGTCTCCATGTGCTGCGACTACAGCTCAGCACAGCCACACACACAAATATAAAATAAAATAAAACAGGGTAAAGGCATACAGGAATAGCTTATACACAGAAGACAGAAAACAAGAGACTTTAAAGGTATAAAGAACAGAATAACCACGAGCACAGGGAGCAGATGGGGGCTGCCTTGGGTGACGATGAGAGTGGGGGTGATTGGGAAAGACTCTGGGGGGGGGTGGAATGTTCCAGAACTATATGCTCTACTCTGCAAATACACTCAAACTTACGGAACTCAAACTTCTCTTACAACAAATACAAAATTAGGCCTCGATAAGTGGCTTAAAAAAAATTAAGAAGAAATAAAGCACCTCGGCTCCCCCACACACATCATCCTTCAAGGGAGCAGAAGTGACCAGCAACATGGACCCCCCCATCACCCTCCCGTCCCGTAAGGGTCCATCCTGAGTTCTGTGTTTATCATTTGCTCTTCTTTCCATGTTTTCCTATACAATATGTTGGGTTGGCCTACATGTTGTTGACATTTACATGTATGTGTCATGCTGCATGTTATTTTTTTGCCACTTGCTTTTCTGGGTGAATTTCTGGTTTGTTGCTGTGCGGTCGATTTTTATTTGTTTGAAATACCACATTTTATTTATTCCTTCTCCTGCCAATGGGCCTTTGGCTCACTTTCACTGTTTGTCCGTTTTGCTTTTACAAACCTGCTGCTCTGAACATTCCAGAACGCGCATTTGAGTTTCTCCCAGAGGGTGGGGCAGACCCAGGAGGGTCGTCACTGGATCCTCCGCCCGCTTTCCTACAGAAAACTGAGCGGCATCCCAGGTAGCCCAGTCCTTGCTGGTCCCCAGGCTGGTCTCCGGCGACCCTTGCTCCTGATTCCCCCTCCTGGACTCACTCAGGCCGCTCTATCTCCCCTGCTGTCCTTTCTAAATCCCTTGATCTCAAAGGTCTGCCTAAAAGGAACTCCCTCTCACCCTCTGTTCCTGGGAGGGTGCTCCCAGGCCCCAGGCTACGGCCTCAGGAACACCACCCTCAGGGCCGGCCAGCACTCATCGTGGACAGACTGATGACACGTTATGCCTGGACAAGGACAGATGGGCCAGAAGATCTGGGGTCACACCAGCACTGGCCCTGTGCTTCCTCCTCTGCAATCAAGGGGGAGGCGGGGAGTGACAGTGGCCACCCTACCGGGCCGGGGAGAGCTGATGTGACACTTGGGAGTGCTTCCAGCGGTGCTGTGACTCTCCTCAGGGCCACACAGTCACCCGTGCTCTGGGAGGCAGTGGGTGTCTGCCTGGGTGCCGCTCCTGAATCACGAGCCTCAGGGCTAGACCAGGCCCTGGGCACTGACGCCTACCCTGACCTGGGGGACATGGAAGGAGCCGAGGTAGCTCTAGGGCAGGGAGGACCCTGGGTCAGCCCCAGCTGTGCCAGGAACCCCCGGTCATCTGCTGGTCCTCTGTTCCCCAGGCACTTGCTCCAGGCCAGGCCAGCATGGGTGTGAGGACCGGAGGATGGCCAAGCCACTGTCCCCTGGGACTTTCAGCCCAAAGCGGAGGCAGCACTAGTGCATGGCCTGGGGTCTGGCCCCAGGGTGCCGAGAGGCGCCATGAACAGCGGAAAGGAGGCGTCACACTGCATGGGGGTGGGCACTGCATGTTAGAAACTCCAGCTAGTCCAGAGTGTCTGGGGCAGGACACACACCGCCTGTCTTCCGTAGGTGCTCGACAAGTGTTTGTGTGGTCAAGGGAAACCAGGTGGGACGCTGCACATGGGCCCTGGGGTAACAGAAACTTGGAGCCCCAGGCAGGCGCGGGGGGCGGGGTGGGGGCGGCAGGCGGATAGAGGGACAGAGGGAGAGGCGGGCGCCCTCACCCGTGTCGTGGATGAACCTCTCGATCTTGGACTGCATGCCCCAGTAGCGGAACTCCACCTTGCAGAGCTTGTAGGCGCACATGATGGGGAATGCCTGCTGCCTGTGCTCCTCGATCCAGTTCTCTGACAGGGGCCCCCGCTGGGTCTTGGTCGAGTGGAACAGCTTGGGGTCCTCTTCCGTCTTATACTCATTGGGGGGCACGGGGTCCTTGACAATGTCGATGAAATCTACGAGGAGATCCCCCCCTGCCGTGAGTGACCACTTTGGCCCCAACCTCCACCCCACCCCTCCTTTCCAGTCTCCTCCCCCACGTCCCTGCTATCCCCGAATCTCGGCAGGACCCCAGGCTTGGATGTGTCCCCGGGCCCCGCATGGGAGTGGAGATGCTGCTCTGGGCCACTCTGATCCCCGAGCTCCCCCGACCTCAGGACCTGTGTCTTTCCTTGTCTTTTCAAATCATTTCAGTAAAACCCCTGCTTTGTGCACACTTGCCAAAGCGCATAAATCAGGTGATGAGCTGGAGGAGCATGGGGGGGGCGGAGATGAATTTCCATGGAGGATGTGGGATGGGGTGGGGGCGAGTAGAAGAGGAAAAGCCGGCATTTCAGCCACAGGAGCAGCAGAACTGTGAGGCAGAGAACGTCCCGGAGTGTGACACTTGACCCAGAAGTGGGGCAGTTTGGGGAACCACCAGAGTGTCTGCGTGGTAAGAGGTGATGGGGATGCAGCTGAACTCATCAGCCATCACTCGCCAGGCACCGTGAAGGTGGCTGGTCTGCTAGGAAGCCCCTCCCAGACAGACAGCAGGGAGGAGTCCAGAAACCATGTTTGAAGGGCCCAGAGGGAGGTGTAGGGCATGAGCCGGTCCAGGATGTGCTGGGCACTGGGGAAACAGGACTGGGGGCTGGTAGGACCTGATTCGGGGAAGGGGGGTGACAGTGACTCTGGGAAGAATGACCTCTTGTCACATGCCTCCTCCTCCAAGTCAAAACCCTCACTGGGCTGGCTCCCGTGGTATGCATGCGTCAGATGGGGCTGTGTGCACACTTGGTGAGGAGGAAGCTAGGATGGGGCTTGTAGCTCAGAAAGCCTCCTTTCAGAGGTGTGGGGACAATGGCACTTGGTGGGGCTCTGCCGGGCTCGGGCCCTGGCTGTCTCATCTTCCTGGCAGCAGGCCTGGGCTGTGGTTTACAGAGGAAGACATCAGCCCCACTGGAAAGGCAAGGGGTCAGGGCAGCCCAAGGGCAGCAGAGTGTGGAAGGGGATTTACATCCTTCCCAGAGTAGACCACATGTCCAGTCCACTGGGGCAGGCAACAGCCACCAAGGGGAGGGCTGGGACATGAACCATGACGGGAGGCCTCCGGGGGGGGCCTGCAGCTGGCCAGACAAGAGCTGTCAGAGGGCCTGGGCCCTTCCTTCCTGTTACGGGTAGAGTGCGTCCGCTGGCAAACGCATACATCGGCCTCAGAATGTGACCTTATTTGGAGACAGGGTCTTGAAAGAAGTCCTCAAAAGGAGGGCACCTAATCTAAGCAGCATGGTTATACAAAGGAGAAAGCAGAAGTTTTAGTTCCGCAGTCGTGGTCAGACGCTTTGTGACCCCATGGACTGTAACCCGCCAGCCTCCTCTGTCCATGGACTCTCCAGGCAAAAACACTGGAGTGGGTAGCCAGTCCCTTTTCCAAGGGATCTTCCTGATCCAGGGATCGAACCTGGGTCTCCCACATTGCAACAAAGGAGACATTTGGCTCAATTAAAAAAAAAAAACAAACCTGAAACTAACAGAATATTTTAAATCAAGTATACTTCAATTTTTTAAAAAAAGAAGAAATGTGAATATAGACATGAACACGGACAGAACAGCATGTAAAGATGAAGGCAGAGGTTGGGGTGGAGTGTCTACAGGCCAAAGGACACCAATGACTGCCAGCAGCCACAGGAAGCTAGGGGATCTCCCCTGGAGGCCCAGCAGTTAAGAACCCGCCTTCCAATGCAGGGGACATGGGTCTGCTCCCTGGTTGGGGAGCTAAGATGCCACGGGGTTACTGAGCCCTCTCGCTCTGGAGCCTACGTGCTGCAACTAGAGAAACCATGCATCGCAACAGAAGATCCTGCATGCTGCAACCAAGATGTGATGCAGTCAAATAAATAAATATTTAAAATTTAAAAAAAGCTAAGGGAGAGACCCCAAACAGATTCTCCCTCAAGGACTTCAGAAGCAGCCAACACTGCCAACACCTTGACCTTGACTCTGACCTCTAAAATCATGAGACACTAAGCATCTGCCTCCTTAAGCCCTTAAGTCTGTGGTACCCTGTTTTGATGGTCCTAGCAAGCTGATGCATCTCCCAAACCCCACTGGGGCCTAAAAGCTCAGGCAGGAGGAAGGAGTCCCAGGGAAAAGCCATCCTGGCATCCGAGGCTGGCTGAGGGTCATCGCCACCCCTCCAACACCCATCTGAGATCCACAATGGCTCATTCCTAGGGGCCTGGGGGCTGTCAAGGTGCAGCTGGTCCACTGATGTGTTTTGTCCGGCTGGTATATTTACAAAGATTTTAAAAATATTTGTCAACCTAGAGAAACTGGGAAATTTCACATGAAAACCCTGATTTTTGGCCTCTCTTTTCCTTTTTTCTTTTCAGGCCATGCCATACGGCATGTGGGATCTGAATTCCCCAACCAGTGAACCCGTGTTCCCTGCATTGGGAGCGCAAAGTCTCAACCACTGGACTGCCAAGGACGTCCCCCGGGCCTCTCTTGAAAATGACTTAACAAATGGGACCCATTTCCTGCACGGTGTAGTCAGCTGGAGGGGAGTGGAGTAGAGGCTGCCCACCATCAGGGGGACACAGGCCCCACTGTGTGCACAGCCCCCGCCCAACCTGCCACTTCCACCCTTGGCTGTCAGCCCTAGGTGGCTCCCAAACACACATGTGCATTTCTGGGGACAGGGACACCTCAAAAAGATGGAGGGAAGGGGCTTGAGTGGAAAAGGCACTTAGCCTAAGGGGCACATCAGGGAAATGGGGCCAAGGAGACCCGTCCTGCCTCCCCAACTCCCCCAACTTCCCACCAGGCTGGCTTGGAGTCTAACCTCCCCTCCCAGGACAAGAGCCAGTCTGGAGCCTGCCAGGCCTGGAGACCAGAGGCAGAATCAAGGGGCCCATGGGCAGGGCAACTGGGAACTTGGCCCCGCAGGGCTCCTGGCCCTGCTAGGGTGGGAGCATCAGGGTGACGGTTACCGATTGTCAGCTGGTTCTTTTCCACAGGAGACAGGCTGAAAACGTTGGGGTTTTCTCCAGCATCGGTTTTATAAAAGGTTTCGATGTCGATGGAGAATTTCTCCACAAAAGGGCAAGTGAACCTGTGGGGGAAGGAGAGTATCCACCAGGACCCAGGCTCGGAAGGGTGGGCGTGGGTCGCTGGGTGGAGGACGAGGCTGGAGTGGTGGGTGAGACCTGTCTGTTCTGTCCTCCTGGACCTTCACTGCATCCCAAGAAGAGCCAAATCCAAGTTGGGGCCGGTGGGAGGGGTGGACTTACGGGGAGGGGGCAATCATTGCAGCAAGTAGCTGGCAGCCTGTGTCCACGTGTGTGAGGCATGGTGTGAATACGGTGTGGACACAGTTAAGGTGGCACACTACCAAATGGGCTGAATCTGGACCTGCACGTGGTGTGACATGCTACCCTCTCCCCTGTCCCCTAAGAAACCAGGTGTGGCAACAGGGAGACAGCCTCTCTCTCGTGGCTGGAGATCAGCTCAGAGGAGAAAAGTACTCCTGGGAAGTGAACAACCTGGATGGATTTCCCAGCAAGTTCCAGGCCCTCACCCACCTGGACAAAGAAGCCCCAGAAGACTCATGGGAACCCCACCTGTTCAGCACATGGGTGGCCCCCTCTTTCTTCTAATCAAGCAGTGCTCAGTTATATTGGGTGGGGGGCACAGAGTGAAAAGTGTCCCCTACCCAGGGGATCCAAAGAAGGCTGTGCTCAACATGGCTTGTTATAAAATATCATCATAGTCGCTGAAGGTGTCAGGGTGGAGGGAATCTCTGAGCCATCTGGGCTACCCTCAGTTCCTGTTTCTTCCCAGCTGGTGGACTGTCCTGCATTCCTAGGCAAACATTAAACTGAATTTGTGTTCCCTGAGCCTTCCCAGATGGCAAAGGGGTCTCAGATGGCGCTTGCTGGACTCCTGCCTTCCTGGCTCCCCCCACTGGCAAGCTAGGTGGCACCTAGGGGTATAGCCTACCCTGTCCTGTCTATTCCCTTGAGGGGGAACCTGGGGGAACCTTAGAACGGAGGCTCAGCTCTCTGGGAGCCAGGCGGCTGAGACTGTCTGGGGGGGCCGGCGCCAGTATCTATGCCCCTGGGTTGCTTCCCGGGAGGGCAACATGGGGCCGAGGGCAGGCTCACCTGGTTCGAGTGTAGGGGTAGGCGTTCCAGGACTCCTCCACCACCCGCAGGGCTGCCTTGGGCAGGATGGAGCGGAACCAGCTGGGGATGTGCATGCCCACATGGTACACCTTGTGCGTGTATTGCCCGGAGCCACCGGGGCCGTCTGTGTACGGCCGGTTCTCCAGGATCTCCACGCCACTGCCTTCGCCGTGTGTCTCGTTTCGGCTCTTCTTCTGTGGGACAAAAGCAAGGGGGACGTGTGGGTCTGGAGCTCTCTGAAGAAGGGGAAGGGCTTGGGAGACCCAGCTGAGGATGCTGAGTGCAGGGCGGGGGTGCTTTGGCCAACCAGGCTGGCTCCTTTTGGGTCACTTCAACACATCCTCCTCAAATACCTCCCCCACACAAGGCTCCATGTGTCCCAGCATTCATGCAGAAGACTGAAGGGCCACTGTTCCCTCTCCGAGCCCAGTACTACACAAGCAAACTCCCCCGTTCTGACTCCTGAATCTCCTGGGACTGAAAGCATCCCCAAGGTCAGGAGGAGGTGCTTGCTTTCTCACCTTTTAGCCAACACTGTACTGAAGGTTCTAGCCAGAGAAATTAGGCAAGAAAAAGAAATAGTAAGAGGCATTCAAATTGGAAAGAAGAAATAGGAACTTCCTGGGTGGTACAGTGGTTAATACTCCAGTCTCCCAATGCAAGGTGCCCAGGTTCCATTTCTGATCAGGGAACTAGATCCCACATGCCGCAACTAAGAGTTTGCATGCTGCAAATAAAGATTCTGCAATAAAGATTCCATGTGCCACAACCAAGACCCGATGCAGCCAAAAACATTTTTTATAAAGGAAGAAGTGGGGCTTCTCTAGTGGCTCAGTAGTAAAGAATCTGCCTGCAACTAAGGGAGACATGGGTTCGATCCTTGGTCCAGAAGATCCCACAGGCAGTGGAATAACAAAGCCCACGAGCCACAACTACTGAGCCTGCGCTCCAGAGCCCATGCTCCGCAACAAGAGAAGCCACTGCAATGAGCAGTCCAAGAACTGCAATAGAGAAAAGTCCTTGCGGAAACCAAGACCCAGCCCAGCCAAAAATAAAATAAATAAAAACGTATTTTTTAAAAGAAAGAAGTAAAACTATCTCAATTTGTTAATGACACAATCTTAAACACAGAATAACCTAAAATCCCCCCAAATCTGTTAGATCTAATACATGAATTCAACAGAGTTGCAGGATACAAAATCAACACACAAGAACAAATAATGCAGAAAGGAAATAAAGAAATCATTTCCATTTACAATGGCATCCAAAAGAATAAAATACTTAGGAATAAATTTAACCAAGGAGGAGCGAGAGTTGTATACAGAAAACTATAAAACATTACTGAAATAAATTAAAGAAGATTTAAATAAATGGAAAAGACATCTGTGTTCATATGAATTGGAAGATTTAATATTGTTAGGATGTCAACACTCCCCAAAGCAATCCATGGGTCCAATGTAATCCTTATCAAAATCCAATGGCCTTTTCAGAAGAAAGGGAAAAACTGATCCTAAAATTCATACAGAATTTTGAGGGATCTCAAATAGTCAAAACAATCTTGAAAATAAAACAAAGTTGGAAAAAAAAAAAAACACAAAGTTGGCAAGCTCACATTTTCTCATATCAAAACTTGCTAGTAAGGACGTCCTTGGTAGTCCAGTGGTTAAGAATCTGCCTTCCAAAGTAGGGGATGTGGGTTTGATCCCTGGTCAGGAAACTAAGATCCCACATCCTCCATGGTGTGGCCAATTAAAAAAAAAAAGTGCTATAAAACTATAGAAATCGAAACAGTGCAGTACTGGCATAGGACAAATCTGTGTAATGGAGGTGAGAGGTTAGAAATAAATCCAATATTTACATACTATATTTACTGATTTTCAACAAGGGTGCCAAAACCATTCAATGGGGGAAGGGACAGTCTTTACAACAAATGCTGCTGGGACAATTAGATATCCACATGCCCACAGTGCCATACCACATATAAAGAGGAACTCAAAACAGATCAAAGACCAACTTGCTAGAAGTGAAAGTATAGAACTCTTAGGAGAAAATATTAGGGCAAATCTTCATGACCTTGGATTTGACAATGATTTTTCAAATATGATACCCAAAGTATAGGCAGTCAGAGAAAAAATATCTAAATTGGGCTTTATCAAGATTTAAGAAAGGACAGGGACTTCTCTGATGGTCCAGTGGTTAAGACCCTACCCATGCTTACACTGCAGTGGGCACAGGATCCATTCTGGTTTGGGAACTAGGACCCTGCATGGCATGAGGCCCTGCCAAAAAAAGAGAAACTTTTGTGTATCAAGGGATGCTATCAAGAGAGTGAAAGGACAACACACAGAACGAAAGGAAAGCTTTTGTAAATAATACATCTGATAAATTATATCCATACAATGAACTATGACTTGGTCATAAAAAAGAATGAAGTACTGACAGGTTACTACACAGATGAACCCTGAAAACATGTTTAGTTAAAGAAATACACTGTATGACCCCATTTCTATGGAATGCTTAGAACAGGCAAATTTAGAGAGCCAGAAAGTAGATTATTGGTTGCCTGGGTGTTGGGGGATAATGGAGAGTGACTTCTTTATGGGGTGATGAAAATGCTCTAAAATTGTGATAATTTCACAACTCTGAAAAGTGCTAAAAGCCACTAAACTGTACACTTTAAATGTGTGAATTGTGCAGTGTGGGACTTACATCTCAATAAGTCTGGTATCAAATCAAACAAACAAAGAAATAAAAACCAACCCTGCCTCCTGCACTCAACTAAGATTTCAGAGAGTTCAAACACAAGGAATGAGAAAGGGGCCTTGGAGGCACTGCCCGAAAGACGGAACGCCTAGGTCACCCCCAAGTGTCTCTCTGTCTCCAACGTCCTTCCTGGGGTCTGAAAGGTCGGGTTTCTGCTTTTGCACAAAACCTTTGCGGTCAAGGTGCTGGTGACTTTAGACCCAGCATCCGTTTCCATGGCAACATGCTGGCATCACCAAGGTCACCTTTGGTCAGCTTCCTGGACAGCAGCTGTGCGCACGCTCACACATGCACGCACCCCGAATGCAGCCACACACCCATGCCCACAGGCACCTCCAACAGCACTGCCTCATCCCTGGGGCACGGCTCTCTCTAGGGCACAAAGATGTGCTGTATTTCCATGTCCAGAGCCACTGAGTCCCCTTCAGGGAAAAAAAAAAAAAGACCCCGATTGAGGCCAAGGAGGGGTCAGAGCAGGGACATGCCCATTCCCTGCTCTTTAAAGGAGCTCCTGGAATATGGCCCAGATTCCGTAATGAAAACAGCAACCATTTCCTGGCTGCCTTCCAAGCTCCCGCCTCTTACAGCATCCTTGTTGATTAGTGGTTGTGCTAAGTGCCTGGCATGTTCTTTCTCCTTTAGTTCCTGCAGCAGCCCCTTGAGAAAGGTGCAAGACTACTCTTGCTCCCAATGTTCAGATGGGAAGGTGGAGGCCCAGAGAGGCAGAGTGACCCGTCCGAGGTTACAGTTACTAAATGGCAGAGCCAGCACAAACTCAGACCTGTTAGATTCCTGGGCCTGCTCACCCATGGCATTGGGCACCTCAAGGAAAACACCTCAGCACAGAGAGGAGCTCATAAACAGTTACTGAGCAAGTAGAGACTGTAGTCCTAACCCTGCGATCAACTTTCTCTCATCCTGCACAGGTTGCATCTGCCTGGTCTCAGTTCCCCAAACACTAATCGGGGGCGAGGCTCCCTGTCTACCTAAGGCCCAGGGTAGTGGGTTGCAGCCTCCCTGCCAGACCATGTCCACCTGGAATCTCAAACTGTGACCTTACTTGGGAATAGGGTCTTTGCGGATGGAATTAGTTAAGATGAGGTCATCTTAATGTAAATAGATTGGACAATTCAGGGTGGGCCATATATTCAATAAGGCATCCTTCTCATTCTCATTCTCATAAGGCATCCTTATGAAAAAAGAGAACGGGGGACACTTCCCTGGTGGTCCAGTGGTTAAGAATCTGCCTTGCAATGCAGAGGACATAGGTTCGATCCCTGGTCAGGAAACTGTAAGATCCCACATGCCGAGGAGCAGCTAAGCCTGAGCCCACGTGCCACAACAAAAGAGTCCCTGCACTACAATGGAAGACCCGCGCGATGCAGTGAAGATCCTGTGTGACACGAGTGGGACCTGACACAGCGAAAGAAAGAGGAAACGGAGACACAGACACACACACGGGGAAGATGGAGACAGACACACACGGAGGGCAGGTGGCCATGTGACAAGGGAGGCAGAGACTGCAGGAGACAGCCTTACATCAAGAAATGCCGAGCTTTGTTGGCCACCACAGGAAGCTAGGAGAGACAAGGAAGGATTCTCCCCAGCCCCACAAAGCCTTCAGAGGGAGCATAGCCCCCTAACACCTTGATTTTGAACTTCTACCCTCCAGAACTTTGAGAGAATACATTTCCATTGCTTTAAGCCACCCAGTTTGTGGTGGTTTGTTACGACGGCTCCAGGGCATGGAATGAAGGTCTGGGGTGCCGGGTGGCTCAGCAAGAAGAGGATGTGCAGGCCGGAGGGGCCAGGGCACAGGGAGTCTCTGAAGGTGCCCAGCCTGCTGGGATCTGAGGGCAGAGGACAGAGAGGGAGCAGGGACGGGGATGGGGCCTGCTTGGCCTTAGTGGGGCTTCACAGACTCCAGGTCCCAGGGTTGGGGCAGGGGAGAAGAGGAGGAGGGGAGGGCAGGCAGCGCTTGGTGCCTCCCCTGGGGACTATGGAAGGATGGGCAGGAGAGATAGGCCCAGCTCCCAGGGGCACACATGCCCAGGGTGAGACCTGACGGGTCCCCCTCCCTACTCTACCCACACAGGCTGGGTGGAGAACCTTCCCCTCCTGCTGTGCTCCCCTGCCCCATCCCTGGAGCCTGGGGTCTGCAAGAGAGAAATCTGGGCCGCCAGGCGTCTGGTGCAGAAAAAGCCCTGGGAAGGAGTGGGGAGGGGGTGGGTTTAAAAGATTCAAAGACCAAGAAACCCCCGGCCAATCAGGCAGCTCTCAGAGCTGTCCAGGGTCCTGGCCAAGCCGCTTCCAATCACTTCCTCCCTTTGCTGAGAACCTCCAAGGATGGAAGGCTCTGTTTACGTCAGACAGACCGATTTTCCTTCTTCTTTCGAAACCTTGAACAACATGTATATTGAGTTTCATTCAGGCAGGTGTGAGGTAGTGTGACACGTGAGCCCATCTTGTTCACAACCTCAGGGAGGAGGTGGCTTGTTCAGCAGGCAGGCCTCTCCCTAGCTGCTACCCCAGATGGCAAGCGGGATCACTGGGCAATGGATGAATGGTCTTGCTCTTCTTTCTGCAGAAACAAAGCTGCCTTCCTTGATGGTCCATCCGCCTCGTAAGGCCCAGCTGAGAACGGAGGCTCTCCTGGAGCACTGACCCCAAACCCACATGCGCACTAGGTTCCTGTGCCCCCAGGCCCACTGTTCTGGTGTCTACTCAGTGGGCTGCATACACATCTGTCTCCCTGCAGGCAATCCTAGAGCACAGAAAGCGCTTTTCATTCATCTCTGTAGCCCAACCCTCAGCCACAGCCGGGCACAGAAGAGTCTGGTGAATTTAACTTCATTTTTTTTTTTTTTAATATTTACTCATTTATTTATTGGGCTGTGCTGGGTCTTAGTTGTGGCATCTGGGTTCTGGTTCCCTGACCAGGGATGGGACCCAGGACCCCTGCATTGGGAGCATGAAGTCTTAACCACTGGACCACCAGGGGAGTCCCTCAACTTAGTTTTTTAACAGCATTATTGAGGTACGACGGACAAACAGTAAACCATATATATGTAAAGGTATAGTCACTGAGCTGTGATGTGGGTCCACGCCCCTAAAACTGTCACACAGTGGAGATAACGGGCATGTCCATCACCCCCACAGTGGACGGAGCCCCCCCGGAACTTCAGGGCCAGAGATGGGTAAGATAAATTCCAGAGTGGGAGAGAGGCAACTGGCCTTGGGAGGCAGACGGTGTTGGTGAGGCTGTAGGAGGCAACACACAGGATGCTGGGAACGTTTCACATTAACTGGAGGTACAGGAAAGATGTTGAAAAACAAACAACTTGAAATAGGGGCTGCAGACAGATGGCAGGTGTTTGAGGAGCCCTGAGTCAGAGGTGGCTATATACTCAGAAAAGCCTGGGGTACCCTAGAAGCTGAAAGCCAGCCCCCGAGCTGAGAGACACCTGCTGTGGGCCAGGGCTCCCTGCCGGCTCAAGGAGGAATGAAGAAGCCACAGGACACACAGATCCTCTGGCAGATCAGCTGGTCCTTGAGCAGGCTGAGCCATCTCCCGAGTGCCTGGAGCTGGGGGGCTGATGCTAGTCTCGCCTCTCCCCACTCTCTAGGAATAATTATGGGGTAAGTGGTTCAAGAGCGAATCGAGTGGTGCTTCTGAAGAGGCATGAAGCAAACAGCCCCCCAGAGAGGCTGAGTTTGCCTTCTGTTCTCTTCCCGGCCAAGCATTCCATGCAGTGCTCTGGGTCAAACTCGGAATGGACGTGGAGGCCCTTCTGGGCTCCCCCTGCCCTGCCATGATTGGGGCCTGCTTAGCCAGGGGTGGCACTGAGGCACCCTTGTACCCCGGAGAGCCAGAGCCAGGAGGGAAGCAGGTTCACAATCAGTCCCCCAAGTGGGAGGAAGCTGCCAGGCCAGGCAAAGGGCTGGGGCACTGAGAATGAGCGAGAGGCTGGCAGAGAAGCTGGGATGGGACTCCACCCTGCACTGAGCAGGACCCTAGCCAAGACCTCAAGGAGCAGGAGCTCTGGTCCCATCTGGGCCATAAGGACTCAATGGGTTCCAGGTTACTCAGGCACTGAGTAGGGAGCCCAGCAATGTCTTGGGTGGGGTGGTCATCTCTGGCTTTTCACAGGCCCAATCATCCTCAAATCCATTTGTGTACATGCTAAGTCATTTCAGTTGTGTCCAACTCTTTGCAACTCTGTGGACTATAGTCCGCCAGGCTCCTCTGTCCTTGGGATTCTCCAGGCAAGAATACTGGAGGGGGTTGCCATGCCCTTCTCCATGGGATCTTTCCAACCTAGGGATCGAACAGGCATCTCTTACATCTCCTGCACTGGCAGATGGGTTCTTTACCACTAGTGCCACCTGGGAAACCCCAAAGTCATCTGTGACTCTGTAAATCAGCCACTTAGCCTAGGGTAGAGAGGAAAGTGTGTACCTGGAGCCAGGAGCCAGGCTGTGTGCTCCTGGACAAGTCATTGAACTTCTCTGGGCCTCACACCTTCCTGTCTCTCAAATGGGTTGTTATGGACTGAATGTCTGCGTCCCCTGTCCCCCTAAATTCATATGTTGCAGCCCCAACCTCCAGTGTGATGGTACTGGGAGGTCAGGCCTTTGGGAGGTGTTTAGGTCATGAAGGTGGGGCCCTCACAATGGGATCAGTATAAAGAGACCCCCCCAAGGAACTCCCTGGCTCGGTCCACTGTGTGAAGACACAGTGCAAAGGTGACCGTCTGTAAGCCTGGAAGAGAGCCCTCACCAGACACTGAATCTGTCAGTACCTTGATCTTGGACTTTCCAGCCTCCAGCACTGTGAGAAATAAACGTCTGTTGTTTAAGCTGCCTCATCTGCAGCATTTTACAGCCCAAGCTGACAAAACGCAAGGATGATATCTGGATCAGTGAAAAGATGGGTGTTAAATACAAAGAGTGCTAGTCTTACGAACGCTGTGAATACTGTGCTGGTGAGACAACCCCAAAGCCACAAACATCTGCCGCGTGTTGCACATGCCTGGCTTCGTGCTTGGAAGCCAGAGCTCTGGTGCAATTCACACACTGACAGGGAGTCCACTGGACAGAGACTGCTGTGAAGGCCGCGGTGCCACCCCGCCCCCACGTCGGTGCAAAGAGCCGCTGCGGGCACGGGGGGGCCTGCCCCGGCCCCACCACCCACCTGTATCATGTACAGCTGGGCGATGCGGTACTCCTCCACGGTCATTGGCAGAGGAATCCGATATTCCTTTATAATCATCTTGGAGTCCAAGCCTTCCCGTCGGTAGGGAACTGCGTGTTGGGGCTTCTAGACGAGGTTCCTTAAATAACCATGACAAAATTCACCAAGGACCCCTGAGAGAGAAAGAGAGGACAGGAGAGTCACTTTCTGCAAAGGCTGGTGAGTACAGTGGCACAGGAAGGACCTAGTCTTGATCCCAGGTTAGAATTCTGACCTCAGTTCGGCCACAAGCCCACAGCATGACCTTGAGCCCAACGTGTGACCTTGAGCAGGTTCCCTCAACATCCGCAGCCTCCATTTTCCCTGTTGGCTCAGCAACTGTGTACAAGACGTGTATAAACTGATCAGCCTGGTGGAAATAAAGGATTGTTCTCTTGCTAGCGAGAGCCAGGCAACAAGAGGGCATCGTATCCCCTAAGAATCAAGAGCACCGCGCTCCTGTTTTACTTGCAGGTCTAACAAGCGGCGGCCTCAGCTCTCGTGTGTTCTGGGGTGGCTGGAGGCGGGCATGGTGATAGCAGCAAGTGATGATGGCTGGCAAGAAGTCAGGACAGGGGCTTCCCTGCTGGTCTAGTGGTTAAGACTGTGCACTTCCCATGCAAGGGGCGTGGGAAGCTAAGACCCTGCATGCTGCATGGCCAAAAATTTTTTTAAAGGGTACAACTTGAAAATATAAATAAAATGAAATATAATACATAAATAAAATATAATAAAAAATAAGAAGGCACGACAAATGAAACTATGAAAAACAGATGTGAACAATTTTAAAAACTGGCAGTCTGGGACCCTTCAGCATCAGGGCAATTGGTTCTGCTCCTGTCACTGGGCACAGATGGCAACACTACTTCCCAGCAGGAGATCTCGAGTTATCAAAGGAGGTGACCTTACATGTAGTTTCAGTTCAATCCACCACCCACTGCTTACTGTTGCCTACTCTACTGTTGACATTGGGCTAGGTCTTGCAGGTAGAAGAGGAAAGTAAGATACACGGTTGGGTCTCACAGCATGTGAATTATGTATCAGTAAAGCTCTTTGAAAACATAAGCAAGGGCTTCCCCTGGCAGTTCAGTGGTTATGATTCCTCCTTCCACCACAAGGGGTGCAGGTTCAATCCCTGGCCTGAGTTAAGATCCCACCTGGCTAGCAGCCAAAAAAACAAAAGGTAAAATGGAAGCAATATTGTAACAAATTCAATAGGCTTTAAACATGGTCCACATTAAAAAAATTTTTTAATTAAAAACCTATAAGCAGGCAATGTATTCATAGCAGCTTGTATTTAACACAACAATAAATTTGATGAAGACCTGCACCTAAAGGAATCATATTTTAGAAAACAAATTTTAATCCTTGAAGGAGGCATATCCTCAGTGATCTGGAAAATGAAATCACCCATCAGAGTCTTTCCCCTAGATGGCAGAGGCTTCGCTGTAAATATATTTGGTTACCCCTAGAGAGATCAGATGGTATTAACTGGAAGCTGAGTGAAGGCTTCCAAGACAGGCAGTGGCAGAATCAGGATAGTACTTCAGACGCATCACATTGGGGATAGTAGTTGGTGAGGATTGATGGTGACTGGAGGCAGGGTGTCAGCTAAGTGATAAAAGTGAGGGACTGACCAGGCAGGCAGCTCCCCCAGGGCACCAAGTGTATGAGGTCTGAGCATCGCCCAGACACTAATGCATTACTGGATAACTAACAAGACTGGGAAAAGCATATATACCAGAACTCCTGGGATAATCAGTACATAAGATGGAAAAGAAATCCTTTAATAAACCACCTAACAGGAAAGATGGAGCTGGGAGGTGTATATAAATAGGCCAGAGATGGCCCTGCATTATTAGCCCAAAATAACCCCCATGCTGTTAACTTCTTTACAGTAGGTGGGTCTGTATTGTGCTCAGACCCTCAGTCCGACTCTTTCTGACCCTAGGGACTGTAGCCCAGGCTCCTCTGTCCGAGAGATTCTCCAGGCAACAATACTGGAGTGGGTTGCCATGCCCTCCTCCAGGGGATCTTCCTGACTCAGGGATCAAACTTGCATCTCCTGCACCGCCAGCACTGCAGGCAGATTCTTTACTGCTGAGCCACTTGGGAAGCCCAGGTCGGACTATTAGCCCCCCTGCAAAACCTCCAGCATCAAACTCAACTTCTCACATATCCAATTGCTTTAAATACAGTCCAGATAAGCATCTTTTTAGCCAAGTAAGACTTCATCTATGGACTTGCCTGGTGGTCCAGTGGTTGAGAATTCCAATTGCAGCGGACACAGGTTCCGTTCCTGGTCCAGGAAGATCCCACATGCCCCAGGGCAACTAAGACCATGAGCCACAACTTTAGAGCCCAAGAGCTCTAGGGCTCACGCTCTGCAATAAGAGCAGTCTATATGCAGCAATGAAGACTCAGTGCAGCCAAAAAAAAAAAGAGAGAGAGAGAAACAACACCCTGGGCTTAGCTGGGCCAGCACAACGCCTAGGTTGACACTCTCAAGAGAGTAAGACACCAATTTGGGCACCTCCTGACACACACACACTCACACACACACACACACACACAAAACGAGAAAGAGTTAATGTTTGAGAGGTTGGATGGAATGAGGACTGGAGACAGGGAAGGGAAAACCTAGGTTCAGTAAGTGTCATGTTTCCAAAGCTTTTCCACTGTTTTGTGGGCTCCTTCTGCAGCAAGGGATAAATGCAATGACCGAGAATGACCTTGGGCAAGACCCATGTTGTCTAAATAACAAAGAAGACAGATGCTAACAAAGAGGTCAGACTCAAACTCTAAATGTTCTTGAGAAACTGCAGGAATCTAAGCAATCTGCCCTTCTGGGTTCTTCACAGCTCCACAGTAGATGACCTGCCCACACTTGCCCGTACATAAGTCAGACCAAGTGTCTGCTGGTTTGCTTCCTGTGGCCTGCTGGGCACCAGGGCAGACTGTGGGGCTGGACTAGGCTTCTTCCTTCTGTGCGAGTGTGCTCACTTGTGTCCGATTCTTTGCAACCTTATGGACTGTAGCCCGCCAGGCTCCTCTGTCCATGGGATTCTCCAGGCAAGAATACTGGAGTGGGTTGCCATGCCTTCCTCCAGGGGATCTTCCTGACCCAGGGACTGAACCTGCGTCTCCTGAACTGCAGGCGGATTCTTTACCACTGAGCCACAGGAGAAGCCCATTTAACTGCATGGTAACTAACAATAGGGGAGAGGAATCAGAACTCTAAGAGTGACACAAAATGTGCGGGCAAGGACTTCCCTAGTGGTCCAGTGGTTAAGACTTCACCTTCTAATGCAGGGGTTGCGGGTTCGATCCCTGGTAGGGGAGCTAAGATCTCACGTGCCTTTCAGCCAAAAAGCCAAAACATAAAACAGAGGCAATGTTGTAACGAATCCAATAAAGATTTTTTTTTAAAACTGGTCCACATTAAAAAATGTGCTGGCAGTCACAGTGGCGTTCCACCCTGGGATCTGAGGTCATAACCTGACAACGCCTTTCTCAGCTGTGTGACCTGTGCCTCAGTCTCTCTATACATATAATGGGGATAACACCACCTGCTGTTCTGAGTCATCATCAGGGTCACCGAGATAAGGGCAGATGAAGTGCTCACATGCCAGGGGGTGTTTGTCACTCAGAGGGGATTTCAGAAAGGCTTTATAGAATGTGGAGCTTCCAGACGACATGAGTTGGGTTTCCCGGGTCAGTGAGACTCTGTTCAGCAGAGCAGGTGGGAGGAGGATGCTTTGGGAGAAGGAACAGCATGTGCAAAGGCCCTGGGGCAAGAAGGTGATGCCCCCATCTCAATGACCTCTCACTGGTGCAACCCCAGTATTGTCACATGGTGTCCCTGGAGGACGGTACCGGGGCAGGGGTTGGGGTGCAAAGGCCACTGGCAGCCACTGTCCCCAGGGCAGGACATGCTCAAGGCCGAGACATGGCTACTCCCTGAAGCCAGGCATGACAGCCCACTCACGTGTGCATGGAGCCCAGCATCAGGTTGAGTGGGAGCAGGGTGACAAGTGGTCTGCCTTTGCTTCCAGAAGGGCTTTCTCCCAGGGGAGGAAAGACACACTGGCCGGATGGGGCAGGACCACAAAGCACACGTTTCTCAAAAAGCACTTCTGCACAGAAGTCAAGCTGTCCTTCCGAGCAGCCCCGGGGAAGGTCTGCGTCATCCACGCCTGTCCGGGCTGATCTCTGGGAAGCCATCGGTGCTCTGCCTATCTCAGGTCACTCTGCCTTGGCCCGAGGAGCAGCGCTCAGGAGAGGGACGTGGGCCACCTGGGGGTTTTCTTTCAAGATCACTCTGAAGGGCTTGGCAGTCTCTTGCCTCGTCAGGTACTTGCATTTTATTTACTTAAAATCAGATCTGTTTCTTTCTACACCTACACTAGCCGGTTCAGGCAACCATCCTGACTTCCTGTTGGTGGAGGAGTAGGGGCACTTCCGTTCTCAAAATGACACAGAATGACTAAAGACACAGAAAAGTCACCATGGCTGTGGAACGAGGAAATGGTTGCATCCCCTAACCACAGTCTGTGAAAGACAGCAGCCAGACACCATGAGGTCCGAGCTGTCGGCAGAGGACATGCTGGGAGCTAACATGTGCCACCTTGGACCTCCAAACAAACAACATCACCTCCTGGAAGACACAGAACCATGGAGTCTAGGGCTGTGGATGCCCCCAGGGGAAGAGAGCCATCGCCCCACACTTTGTTTTCTACTTTAAGTTTTTAAAAGTTATTTTTATTTCTTGTCAGGCTGTGGGCTTCCCTGGTAGCTCAGCTGGTAAAGAATTCACTTGTAGTGCAGGAGACCCCAGTTTGATTCCTGGATTGGGAAGATCCACTGGAGAAGGGATAGGCTACTCACTCCAGTATTCTTGGGCTTCCCTGGTGGCTCAGCTGGTAAAGAATCCACCTGCAATGTGGGAGACCTGGGTTTGATCCATGGGTTGGGAAGATCCCCTGGAGAAGGGAATGGCTACCCACTCCAATATTCTGGCTTGGAGAACTCCATGAACTGTATAGTCCATGGGGTCGCAAAGAGTCAGACACGACTGAGTGACTTTCACTTTCATTAGGCTGCACTGGGTCTTAGTTGCAGTATGCAGGTTTTCAACTGCAGCATGTGGGATCTTAGTTCCCTGACAAGGGATTGAACTCAGGCCCCTCACATTGGGAGCATGGAGTATTATCAACCTCTGAACCACCAGATAAGTCCCTTCTTTTCTATTTTTTTAATTGAATTATTACAAAGATCCAGAAACATGCACATAAGCACACATCGGTATATTTTCACATACTGAACACACCTATATGACCAGAACCCAGGTCAAAAAACAGAAAGTTAACAACCCAGAGCCCCCACTTCAACCCACCAAGGCACAACCTCCCCAACCGTGGACAACCACTGTCCTGCCTTTCACCTGTTTTGTATTTTGTACTAGGTTGAAGCCTGTGTCCCTGGTAGTGGTAAAGAATATGCCTGCCAAAACAGGAGATATAAAAGACACAGGTTCAATCCCTGGGTCAGGAAGATCGCCTAGAGGAGGAAATGGCAACCCAGTTCAGTATCCTTGCCTGGAGAATCCCAAGGACAGAGGAACCTGGCAGGCTACAGTCTGTGGGGTCTCAAAGAGTCAGACATGACTGAAGCGGTTTTGCATGCATGCACTAGGTTGAGCCTACAAATTTCCAATCTCCAACTGTCTCTGGCCCACCAAATGAGCAATTTCACATGAAATCATGCTGTAAGTGCACTTTTGATTCTAAGCTGCTTTTGAAACATCATGATCCCAGGGTTCATCCAATTTGCTGCATGTGACTGTAGAGGGCTCAGTCTCATTGCTATCTAGCATTTCACTCTGTAAATATGCTATAATTGATTTAACTATTCCATCATTGATGGGCATTTGGGTAATTTTCAATTTGGAGTTTATTGGGAATAGGGCTGCTGTGAACAACTGAATACACTCACAAATGCAATTTTACATTATGGAATGGAAAGGGAGTGACAGTCGATGGTAAAATCCCACCAATATGCCATTTCTATGTCAGAACCTAGTTTTCCAAGGAAAGGAGTGAAGTGGGGCTTGGAAGGGAGGCAGGGCAGTGAGGGGAGATGGAAAATAAGACAGACAGTCAGAGACTTAGAGAGCTTTTTTATGAACCACAACAACTGCACGAACCCCCAAACCTGAGAGAGCTGGAATGCCTGGGCACAGGATGAAAAAGAGCTCTGGGAAGGAGACAATAAATTAGTCCAAAATGCAGCTGCAGACTGCCCTGGATCATTCCCTGCATTTCTTGAAAGCTGGTATTTAGAAGGTAGCTACAGAACAATAATCAGAAAGAAATTCACATAAGTCGTGTGCATCACGGATGGGGGCCAGGACATGACGAACATGCATTACAGGAGGAATCACCCAGAAAAATGCAGAAAGATTTCAGAAAAACAGCTTTCCCTTGAGTCAGAGAAATTACAGATATAATCTCTTAGAAACAAGTGGGGGCAGAGGAGTGGAAGAAAGTAAACAGAAATTTAAACAAGAAATTACTGGATAACAGAAGAGATGAAAGCTGAAAGGCTGGTAAGCAGAGTTCAGGGGAAAATGGAAAAGAAAAATAAATACATCACAGATACCTTTTAGAGCCTTATCATAAGCAATGAATAAAGAGGCAAAACATAGTGTGAACAATTAGGGATGGTAGGCAGGCTTGAGAAACTCACAGAAGATTAAGTGAAGACTAATAAGACAAAATGACAGATATGGGAGGCAGAAGGAAATCCAACATATATATAATTGGTATGCTTCTCTGAGAAAATAGAATAATAGAATGGAAGTGGGAGAAGTATTCAAATATATAATGAAAAAAATTCCCTGAAATAAAAAAAGATTTGACTCTGCAGATTAACTGCCATTCTGTGGTCCAGGAAAACCTGATGGTATAACAAACATCAAGACATCCTTAAAAACGTGATTGAGCTTAAAGGATAAAGAATCATACAACTAGGGGGGATGTGGAGATGCGTTGAGGACAATCAAAGTTCCCCTCAGCAACACAATTTCAAAACACAGTGGAGCAATATCTACAGAGTTCTAAGGGACGGAAAATGTAAACCAGAACTTTTATACCCAGCTAAACTGTCCTTTAAGCATAAAGTGAACAGACATTCTGAAACATGAATTTAGGAGCTTAGACATCCATGAGGTGTCTTTAAAATTACCTGACACGAAAACCCATTCAACCCAAAGATAAATAAAAGTAAGCTCATCAATGGAGAGATCCTGGTGAATACTAAGTCATATTTGTGAAATCATGACAGTTATGGTCACTGAATAAAACACAGAGACCTTGACATGGTATATAAATAATATAACTAGAAGAATTGAGAATGGGAGAACAGAAGTTGATGATAATTTCCTCAACTTCCATGGCATGGAAGTTGATTCATTATGTAGATTAAAAACCTAATGATGAGTGAATAGTTGGGGCACAGGAATTTTTAGAGCAGTAGAATTACTGGACATCATGCTACCATGCTGGCTGCATATCATCCTACATTTGTCAAAACACATAGATTGTACAACACAAAAAGGGTGACCCTGAATGGAGACCATGGACTCTGGGTGGTAACAATACATCGATGTAGTGTCATCAGTTGCAATGTGCCACTCTAGTGGGGGATGTTGATAACAGGGGAGGCTGTGCTTGTATAGGTGGGGCGGCCGGGGCGGGGGGGAGTATATGGAGAATCTCTGTACCTTCCTCTCAATTTTGCTGTGAATTTAAAACTTCCCTAAAAAACAAATTTTATTACTTAAAAAATTAACAACTCAAACCTTGTAAAGTTTTTCTCTCAGAAAGTAGATTAGAGGTTAGCAGGGGCAAGGGAGAAGAGGCGAATGGGGAGTCATTATTGAATGTTTACAGAGTTTCAATTTTGGTGATTAAAAAAAAAATCCTGAAAATAGCAGTGGGGATAGTTGTACAACACTGTAAATGTACCAATGCCACACAATTTTACACTTAAAAAGTGGTTAAAAAGGCAAATTTTGTCATATATAAATATATATCACAATTTAAAAAATTAATGTAATAGGCCAAAACCCATTGAATTGTACATTTTAAATGTGAATTGTATGGGATGTGAAGTATATCTAACAAACCTCTTAAGGGATTCCCTCGTGGTCCAGTGGTTAAGACTCTGCGCTTCCACTGCGGGGGGCACAGGGGCCATTCCTAATCAGGGAACCTACAAGCCTGGTGGTGCAGCCAAAATAATAATAGTAATAATATTAATAATAAAGCTGTTAAGTTTGTTTCCTCTTTTCTCATCTTAACTCTAACCTGTTAGAAACTATTATCACTGAAGAAATGTTGAAATGCTTGAATAAATGTTTTTCTGAAGTTTAACAAATACATGCAAATAGGTGATTTGTTGTTGGTTAAATTCAAGTAAAATTAAATTTGATTTTTATTTTTAAAATGCATGTAGAGGGGCTTCCTTAGCAGTCCAGTGGTTAAGACTCTGCACTTCCAATGCGGGGGACCCAGGTTCAATCTCTGGTCGGGGAACTAAGATCCCACATGCCGTGCAGCACAGCCATAAACGAAAAATAAACAAAATGCATAAATACATAAAAAAGCTTATTTTAGAGCATTAAAATACTATAGCATGTTTAAAAAGCAATCTGGAAAAATGTTCACTGGATGCTGTGTATGCACACGCTAAGTCACTTCAGTCGTGTCTGACTCTTTGCAACCCTATGGACGATAGACCACCAGGCCCCTCTGTCCACGGGATTCTCCAAGCAAGAATGTTGGAGTGGGTTGCCATGCTCTCATCCAGGGGAACTTCCCAACGCAGGGATGGAACTCAAGTCTCTTATGTCTGTTGCAGTGGCAGGGTGGCTCTTCACCACTAGCGCCACTTGGGAAGCCTGGATGCCGGAGAGGGTTATCGCAAATTGATGGAATTTTGGGCAACTTTTACTAGCACTTTTCTCTATCATTCACTTTTTCACGAGGCAGCAGCAAAAGAGTGTGAGCAGTATGTGTACAACCAGCCAGAGAAGGTCGTCCACGTAGTTGTGAAAATGATGGACTCTGAGTCAGTCAGACCTTCTGCCACCTCCCAGCAGTGACTGTGGGCAAACTGCTTAATCTCTTCGCTCTTTCATTTGATCTTCTACAAAATAAGAGGTGAGAATAGCACCTACCCCATTGGGCTGTCTTATGGATTAAATGAGATTGTGCCCATAAAACACTTTAGTCTGGTTCCAGCCAGCACTCAGCTTAGCAATTAGGAGGTGCTGCTGTGCTGAGCAGGGTCTGGAAGGCAGGTGCCGGGGGAACAGAGTCCGTGGGCACCTGGCTGGGCTGCCAGGTGCAGGCACAGGTGCAGACACTACACCCACCAGCATCAGGGAAAGACAGCCCAGCACCCAGGACAACAGTGTCCACAGGACGGATGGCAGGTGCTGGTTGGCTTTGCAGCCAGAATGCAGGCCTGGCTAGGGCACACAAGAGTCCCCTTGTTCTCTGTCTGGCTGAGTCTGGAGCCAGGGGTGGGGCACAGACAGACCCCAGCCCCCTCAAGAGAGAAGGCAGTTCGACTTGGCCTCCGCCTGTCCACCATGCCTCCTCACCCAGCCCTGAACCCTCAGATGATCTCATTACACCCACTCTGGCTGCCTGGGCTCGAGAGGCAGACTCACATTTCATCTCGGTCCCCGCTGGAGTCGTGATGGGTTAGACAGAATTATATTTTACTGCCTTCCACAGGGCAGCTTTTGGGGCTAGAATAATGAGACGGAAGAAAGAAATATACAAGTCTGCAGAGGCTCGCCTGCGTGGGAAGCCAGGCAAGGAGTCTGTGTGACCGTCGCCCACAAACCACTACCCTCCCCCCAGCCTCTCTGCAAGAAGAACAGCAACAGACCTTCTAGAGGGCCCCTCAGATGTGGCACCTGTCTCTAGAAAAGCCTTGGATTTCCAGAATCCCTGTATTCATGACTCCCAGGCCCCATGTTCATCAGGAAACAGCAGAAGGGCCAGGTGATGTCAGAGTAGGGGCTACTTGGCATGGCGATCAGGGAGGCCACAAGGGGCGGAACCACCTCTGGTCAAGATGCACAGCTCAGACTGCATCCTGCTGGGCCTAGAGCCCTGGCTTGGGCTGGGAGCTGGGGAGGGCAGGGGTGGGAGGTGACCCTCCCTCTTTCAGGTAGCTCAGCCCATGAGAACTAAGATGGGAAGACAGAGAAAATGGGCCTGCAGTTGACCCAGAATATCTGATTCTGTCCAAGGACTTGTGGGCAGGACAGCTCTCAGGACCTCCCTAGCTGGGAGTTCAAAGGTCTCCGGGGACCCCAGGTTGGGGGGTCGTTATCAGCGAAGACTGGTGGATTATTAGGGTTTGGCTCAGAAGGGTGGGCAGCTAGGAAGAAACGGCAGTGGCTCTGAGCGGAGGCCAGGGCAAGACACCCAGACTGGGAGGGGGAGCAAGAGAATTGAGTTTACAGAGAACCTAATCTGTTTTTCCGTGATTAGCCGGGGTTTGACGTCACAGATGGAATTTAGGAGTGAGGCTGTGCAGAGGCAGTGGAGGATGGAATCCATCCAAATACAATTCAGCTGCATTCTGGCCATTAGGTCTGGAAGTTCCTCCAAGCCAGGCCAGCGGGGCCTGCCTACACATTCACAACAGAGGAGGGGATGGCTGGTGGGGACGGGAGGGGCCCTGGGCACATTGGGAACGAACTTTCCGGATCCTCTGGGTCTCTCTGCTGCTGTCTTTAGGAAGCCCCCTTCTTCTGCTCTCTGCTTCCCCAGCCTACAGGCCCCCAGTCAGGGGCCAAAGTGGGTATATATTAAAAGAACTCCAGTTGCCCCCATGTGGGCAACTCCTTCCCTCCATACCTCCTCCTACCATCCAGATTCAGGGAAGGCAGGCTCCAGATGAATGGGAGAGGGCGTAGAGGGGAAAGGGGCAGTGTCCCAGGGACCAGCACACCAGGCTGGGTGGAGGGGATGAGGGGTGATCGGGGGAGAGTGTGACCACTCATTAGCTGCCTCTCTGTCCCCTGGGAGTAAAAGCAAGAGCAGACACATCACCCCATGAAATTCTGAGCTGGAAGGAACAGGGCAGGGGCTTGCAATTCCTGCCCCCACAGTAGTCTCCTCTTTATCTGTTACACACTGGACTTCTTCCAAGATTATGGGGAACAGTATAGGACACCCCCGTTCCAGTCCAACCCTCACTTTATAAATGGGGAGACTGACGCCTGGATTTCACAGGTGTGAAGAGCTGGAGGACACAGACTCCCTCCGTGTCCTGTAACCTTATGAGATGATGACACAGCACCCTGGAGCTTGAGTGCTGAAGGGGGCCCCATGGAGCCCCAAAGCCCTGAGCACCCCTGCAGTCACTGACATCCCAGGAAAGGCCACATGTCTCCTCGCTGTTTGCCTGCAGTGCCAACCTGGGGACGACTGCCAAGCCACTGCAGGACTCAGTCATCAGCCCTTCCCTCTGGGGACAGGGGCCACCTGGGGGCAGCTCACAGTGCTCTGCAGGCTGGGCATGCTGGGTGGTGGGGATGGGACCCCTGGGACGTGTGCAAGGCTTCTGCAGCATAGTGTCTGTAACACCCCAACTAGAACAGCAGCCGGGGCTGAGCAGTGAGGACTTTTTATCGCTATGGTGCCAACAGCAAAGCAGATCCCCAGAGGGCTGGTGCCCTTCTCAAGGACAGCCACAACGCCAAGGGCGAGGGGCACCCCACTTTCCCCAATTTCATGACTCCTACTCCCTGCCAGCTCCAACCCTGCTTGTCGGGAAACAAAGAGAGGAGATGTGCAGCTGAGGAAATTCAAACTGAAGTCCCCCAGGGACTTTCTTGGGGGGCAGGGCGTCCAGTGGTTAAGACTCCACGCTGCCCATTCAGGGGACACAGGTTTGATCCCTGGTCAGGAAACTAAGATTCTATCATGCTGTGGAGTGCGGCCAAAAAAGATTAAAAAAAAAACACCAAGATCCAGATCCTCCAAGATGAGCAAGAGGGGCACTAGCCAGAACTCACCCCGCTTCTTCTGCTGATCACCCTGTGGGGACCCTGCTGGTCACTGCCACCAAGATCAGCACCCCACTGACCTCCCGGGAGCCACTCCCCACTCTTAGCACTGAGCACAGTTCAAAGAAGTTGGGGCTGTTCAACCAGAATGCCACTGGATGCTTAGAGGTCATAACAGAAACACACACCCAGAGGGACCTGGGCTGACAGTCTGGCTCCAAGCTGTGGCTCACACAGCCATCACCTGGGGGATGGCTCAGAGGTTCTGGCTCCTGGTGGCCTCCCCTGGGTGGTACCACTGTGGCACCCAGGTCACTTTCTTATGTTGGCAGTACCCACATCTGTTCACCTAAGCTCCTACATCTGGGCCTCCGGGGAGTCCGCTGTCCTTAGAGATGAGCACCCCTTGAAGGGAGAATGTCCCCAGCTACTCAGTCA
This sequence comes from Ovis canadensis, assembly GCF_042477335.2. Taxonomy (NCBI): domain Eukaryota; kingdom Metazoa; phylum Chordata; class Mammalia; order Artiodactyla; family Bovidae; genus Ovis; species Ovis canadensis. The sequence continues at coordinate 62,888,024 of NC_091261.1, read as the reverse complement.
GAAGGAGGAGGAACCCACCAAACCAGACGCTAGGAGGTGGGAGCACCTCCAGGTTAGAGGGGGAGCTGGGAGCTCTGCTTAAGCTGGTGTTCAGAATGCCATCCATCACAGGCTGGGGTTCTGCTGCAGGCTGTGCCCCAGGGTACCTCTGCTCATGAATCCCCCGGGAAATATAAGCTTCTGGGCAGCAGAGTTAATAAGAAAAACCGGTAATGAGAGCCAGAGCTGAGATTTTGACCCAAACTGGGACGACCCCTTATGTGACGATAACGATGTGATAACGACAACATGAAATAAACATCAGGCTCCCAGCACCGAGTGCTCACTTCTCGGACCAGCCTGGGCTCCTGGGGCTGGTGGACACTTTAGTGGACTCAGCACCTGGCAATCTTGCCCCAGTGATTCTGCTCCTACACCCACCCCAGCTATTTTATACCTTCTCCTCAACTGTTCTCCTTTATTCCCTCAAATTCCCACCCTGCTGCTGCTGCTGCTGCTGCTAAGTTGCTTCAGTCGTGTCCGACTCTGTGTGACCCCATAGACGGCAGCCCACCAGGCTCCCCCGTCCCTGGGATTCTCCAGGCAAGAACACTGGAGTGGGTTGCCATTTCCTTCTCCAATGCATGAAAGTGAAAAGTCAAAGTGAAGACGGCTCAGTCCTATCCGACTCTTAGCGACCCCATGGACTGCAACCTACCAGGCTCCAAGAATCCACTAATCCACCAGTACCTACTGCTCCTGCTATGAATACAAAGGAAGAGCATCGTGGCTCCCAAGAGAGGTCAACCTCTCGAGCACTGAGTCCCATCCTCGTCATTTAAGAACCTTCTTCTGGACCTCCCTGGTGGTCCAGCGGTTAAGAATCTGCCTGCCAGTGCAGGGGACATGGGTTCGATTCCTGGTCCAGGAAGATCCTACATGCTTCGGGGCCTGTGTATCACAACTATAGAGCCTGTGCTCCAGAGCCCGAGAATCACAACTATTGAGCCCGTGTGCCATAACTACTGAGCCAGCACTCTAGAGCTACCGTGCTCTGCAACAAGTCTCCCCACAACTAGAGAAAGCCCTTGCACAGCAACGAAGACCCAGTGCAGTAGAAAGAACCTTTTCCTGATGGGCAGAACTGAATAGACATTTTTCTTATTTTTGGCCATGCTGCATGGCATGTGGGATCTTAGCTCCTCAACCAGGGATTGAACTCATGTCTCCTGCAGTGGAAGCACAGTGTCCTAACCACTGGACCATCAGAGAACTCCATGAATAAACATTTTTCTAAAGAAGCCACACAGATGGCCAGCAGGCACATGAACAGATGCTCAACATCACTAATCATTTGGGAAATGAAAATCAAAACCATCAAGAGCTATCCCCTCTCGCCTGTCAGAATGGCTGTCATCAGAAAGACCACAAACAACAAATGCTGGAGAGAATGTGGAGAAAAGGGTACACTTGGACACTGTTGGTGGGGATATAAATTGGTGCAGCCACTGTGTAAAACAATATGGAGTTTGCTCACAACACTAAAAATAGAGTTATCACGTTGTCTTGTTGTTAAGTCACTCAGTCGTGTCTGACTCTTTGCAACCCCGTGGATTGTAGCCCATCAGGCTCCTCCATCCACGGGACTTCCTAGGCAAGAACACTGGAGTGGGTTGCCAGTCCCTTCTCCAGAATTACCATATGACCCAACAATCCTACTCCTCGGTATAAATTTGAAGAAAATGAAGACATTAGTTTGAAAAGATATATGCACCCCAATGTTCATAACAGCATTATTTACAAATTGCCAAAATATGAAAGCAATCTAAGTGTCCACCAACAGATGAGTGGATAAAGAGGCTGTGGTTATGAAAGTGAAAGCCACTCAGTCACGTCTGACTCCTTTCAACCCAGTGGACTGCAGCCCACCAGGCTCCTCTGTCCATGGAATTATCTAAGCAAAAATACTGGAGTGGTTGGCCCTTCCCTTCTCCAGGGGATCTTCCCAACCCAGGGATCGAACCCAGGTCTTCCACATTGCAGGCTGATTCTTTACCGTCTGATCCATTATATACACACACAAGAGAATACTACTCAGCTATAAAAAAAGAATGAAATTTTGCCATTTGCAACAACATGGGTTGCCTTGGAAGGTATTAGGCTTAGCGAAATAAGTCAGAGAAAGACAAATACTGTATGTTGTCACTTATATGTGGAATCTAAAAAATAAAACTGATAAATGTAACAAAACAGACATAGAGAATAAACTAATGGATACCGGGGGGGGGGGCAAGTTAGAAGTGGGTAATGGACAGGTACAAATTAAGCAGCATAAAATAAATAAGATACAAGGGTATATTGTACAGCACAGGGAATATAGCCAATATTTTATAATAACTTTAAATGGGGTATAAATCTATAAAATACTGAATCTCTGTGTTTTACACCTGAAACCAATATAATGTTGTAAATCAACTGCACTTTAATTTAAAAAAATAAATGAAAATTAAAGAGCAGGGCTCCCCTGGTGGCTCAGTGGTAAAGAATATGTCTGCCAATGCAGAAGACACAAGTTTGATCCCTGGTCCACAAAGATCCCATATCTTACAGCAGCTAAGCTAGTGTGCCACAACTGCTGAGCCTGTGCTCTGGAGCCTGGGAGCCCCAACTACCGAGCTCAGGTGCTGCAGCTACGGAAGCCCGTGCACCCTCGAGTCTGTGCTCCACAACAAGAGACGCCACTGCAAGGAGAGGCCAGCATACTGCAGCGAAGAGTACCATTTGAGGCAACGAGAGAAAAGTCAGCCATGAAGACCCAGCACAGCCGAAAATAACTAAATAATACATAAATAAATATTTAGAAATTTAAAGATCAGGAAAAAAGAACCTTCTCCTAAATTAACTCTCTCCTATCAGTTTCTGTCTACAGCAGCCCCCTGTCCCATCAGCATGCAAATATGCTGGTAATAGGCCCCATATTTACAAAAAAAAAAAAAAACCCTAATAGCTTGCTTTCTTAAAAAAATTTTTTTTAATTTATTTTTATTTATTTGGCTGCTCCGGGTCTTAGCTTTGGCACACAGGATTTTTTAGTTGCAGCATGAGAACTCTTAGTTGTGGCATGTGGGATCACCCCCTGCACTGGGAGTGTGGAATCTCAGCCACTGATCCACCAGGGGAGTCCCTTGATATCTTTTCTAAGCTAACACTTTTGAGATATAATTGGCACGTAAAAATCTATTAGCTGTAGGTGTAGAACACAAAGATTCGATCCCACAGCTCTCTACACCCCAGTTCTGCTTGGAACCATCCCATTTCTCCACTCCCCATTATAGCAAAAATCCTCTCCAGAGCTAGCTATTCCTGGGATTTCCACTCTCTCACATCCTTTCAGCCCACTACATCCCCGAGACTGCTTCAGTCAAGGCCATGACCAGGTGGCTAAAGCGGTGGCCAGCTCTCAGTCCTCGTATTTCCACTCTTTTTGTTAATTCCTGTGTTTAACACATACTGATGGAGGGTCCATGGCTTGCAGGCAGGTAGCACACACCTTGAATAAATTTCTGCCTGGAAAAGGTTCATTTTGCTCGGCCAGCACACCCAACCAGCAAACCTCCAATTGGAGCCGACTGTGTGCAAGGTTCTAGCATCTAGGCTCTGAGCCAGCTTATTCAGGGCCTGTCAACCATCAACTGCAATTTATGAGTTTCGTTGGCTTCAAAAAAATAAATAAATAACTGGTGTTGTGCAGCCTGTACATAGCCCTGCCAGGCTGGCTTCAAACCAGGAGGGGCATCAACCTCATGTTGGGAGATTTAGGAGCCAGTGTCCCTGGTCCTACCCCATTAACCCAAGGCTCTAAGTTCCCACAGCATCTTTTTTTTTTTTCGCACTTGAGTTTCTCTAGCTGCCCTGAATCATGTAGGATCTTAGTTCCCTGACCAGGGATTGAACTCAACTCCCCTGCTTTGGAAGCAGATTCTTAGCCACTGGAGCACTGGGGCAGTCCCCCCAACAGTGTCTGTTGCAAAAGCTACAGCCCAATGGGGCCCAGGCCCAGTGCTTTCTAGTTGTTTCAGTGAGCGTTAGAGCCCTTTAGCTCCAAGAAACTGCCCACAGTTGCCCATGATGCCTAAAACCGTGTTTCCCAGACTTGGCAACCCCAGGAACCAACTGAAATGTTCTTTGAAGACACAGATGCTGGAGCAACTGAAGACTCAGAGACTAAGCCCCACCCCCACCCTAGTTCATCACGGGCACCACGAGGAGGATGACCAGAAAATACAGCTTAGGGGCTTCCACGGTGGTCCAGTAGTTAAGAATCCACCTTCCAATGCAGGGGTCACAGGCTTCAGTCCCTGGTCCAGAAGGATTCTATATGTCGTGGCCATGGAGCAACTAAGCCCATGTGCCACAGCGTACACCCTGGAGCCTGTGCTCTACAGGAGGAGACGCCACTGCAACGAGAAGCCTACATACCGCAACCAGAGAGAAGCTCCCGCTCGCTGCAACTAAAGAAAGCCCGCGTGAGAGCAATGAAGACCCATTGCAGCCAAAAATAAATAAATAAATACTTTAAAAATCCTCTTAAAAAAAAAAAATACAGTCCATTCCATCCTGACTCTTTCGAAGACCCTACCAGGGCCTCATCATACGCTGCACCCCGACACGTGGAAATCAGATTTTCTGCTTGGTCCCCTGGTGTATAAATTGCTTCAATCATTTTACACATTCAGGCCACATGAATAAACTATGAGCTACTTAATCCTCATGACTGCCTTGAGTTAGATATATTACCCTCATTTATCTATTTGTTTTATTGAGGTGTAATTTGCATTGCATACAATTCAGTCTTTCAGAGTGCACAATTCAGGGGGTTTTGATGTATTATTTACAGAGTTGTGCAACCATCATCACTGTCTAATTCCAGAACATTTTTCATCCCCAAAGAAAACCCCACACTCATCGTCACTCAGTCTCCATCCCCTCCTCACCTCCCCGGGGAACATTAATCTGCTTTTGGCTCCGATTTGCTGGTTCTGGATATTTCATTTCATATGGAATTGTACAATAGCCGTTCGTGTCTGGCTTCTTAAACCCAGCATCACGCCTCAAGTTTCATCCACCTTGTAGCCTGTGTCAGTACCTCACTCCTTTTCATGCAGAATAGCATTCTGTTGCATGGCTATTATGCCCATATATATATATTCATTTATTTGGCTGTACCAGGTCTTAGTTGCAGCATTCAGGTTCTTCCATCTTCATTGCAGCATGCTGGATCTTCAGTTGCAGTATGTGAAATCTATTAGTTCCATGACTAGGAATCAAACAGGGGCCCCCCCTCATTGGGAGCTTGGAGACTTACCCACTGGACTACCAGGGAAGTCCCTCTTATACCCATTGTTAGAGCTGAAGAAGGGCTTCCTAGGTGGCTCTTGTGGTAAAGTACCTGCCTGCCAATGCAGTAGCGCTAAGAGATAAGAGTTCCATTCCTGGATTGGGAAGATCCCTGGAGGAGGGCATGGCAACCCATTCCAGTACTCTTGCCTGGAGAATTCCATGGACAGAGGTGCCTGGTGGGCTACAGTCCACGGAGTCACAAAGAGTCGGGACACGACTGAGCGACTGAGACGCGCACACACACACACATAGCTGAGGAAAACCATGGCTCAATGTCATTAAGGTATCTTGCGCCTGGTTACTCAGTACACATTGCAGTCAGGTTTATCTATCTTTCTCAGCAGCCAGGATAGAAATAGCTTAAGAACTGAACAAATTCTTCTAAATTTATACCGATTTATATTAATCTATCCCCCAAGTACAGATAACCACATTCTATGGTTTACAAATGCTTTTAGCTCCATACTCTCATTTTGCAGCTCAGTTCTCCAAGGTGGAAAAGGCAAGTGTGCCCCATTTTGGAAAGGAATCAAAATTTTAAGTGGTGTATTCAAGGCTAGAGATATTTATTGATGGGTTAGTAGTGACTGCATCCGAATCCAGATATACTGTGCACAAACAGGTTTAATGTTTGCTTACAGCAAAAAAAAAGTTTGTTTAAAGCATAAAAAAAAAAACTTTAATGCTTTTTACAAAGATGCATGACTTGGTGAAATCATTTTTGTCTTTTTCTTTTGGATTATTTTGTCATGAGGGCAAACCTTGGACCTGAGGGCCAACCCCATGTAGATTCTGCCCAGGAGTCATTACTTGGCTTTATTTTAATGTTCCTGGCTGATCTTGGAAATCAAGGCTGCTTACTCTTTCCAAACACAGATTCCTTGGTTCCAGCCCAAAAGTGCTGCACTATAGAGCGTGGAACCTGGAAATATGTATTTTTAATAAGTTCCCTGTGTGTCTTGTAAGAACAGAAAAGCACCTAGAGGCTAAAATCTTAACTCCATAACCTTGAAAGTCAAGTCCTTAAAATCAGGTCTCAATCAGTCCCTCCCACCTCTCCTCCCAGCAAGAAATCTAACACTGGGGCCCTCTGAATGGCACGCAACCAGCAGTGTTCACTAAGCCCGAGGTCCAGCTCTGTGCCAGGGGGAGCAGGGGACCAAGACAGAGCCTTTGCGGAGCCCCTAGGTCAGTGGTCCCTGATCTTTCTGGCAACAGGGACTAGTTTCATGGAAGACAATTTTTCCATGGACTCGGGGACTGGGGGATGGTTTCAGAATAATTACATTTATTGTGTGCTTTATTTCTAATCTAGTGCTATTGTTGATCTGACAGGAGGTACCAGCCCACAGCCTGCACTGGGGACGATGGACATTTCACAAGTCACTGAAGACCTGGTGGGAATATTATTCAGCCTTAAAAAGGAGGAGATTCTGCTACCTGGGCCTTGCCTGCCTTCCTATGGCTCTAGCCACCTGGGCTGCTTCCTCTTCATGGAATATGCCAGGCTACTTCTTGATCCAGGCCTCTGCCATCCCCCTTAAATGCCCGTCCTCTAGGTGATGGCACAGTGACCCCTTGTCCTGATATGGGCCGTGGTCCTGATGCCATGTGCCCTTGGTGGAGGCTCCCCACTGGCTCCACACCCTCTGGGACGGTCCAATCCACTTGCACACAGCTGTGCCTTCCCCGCAGCGCGGCCAACCCCACAGCCGGGGCCTCACCTGTCTCGCTCATGGGTAGAAGAGCACTGGGGATGATGCAACGAGAGCAAATTCGCCCCGTTCATCTTGTTGTTCTTAACAGGTGCCAGGGAGCAGGGGCCTGGCGCTTAGTGGGTACTCAGGAAGGCTTGCCCGGCAAATGTTCACACAGCCCCGCGACAGGCAGATAACGCTGCTCAGCAGCCAAAGTGCTAATTACGAACTGCTCCCTTAGCTGTTCCTGAGAGCAACTAAAGGATTCTCCAAGAATAGCGTACCCTCCCTGTCACGTCCCTGGAAGAACACACCGGCTTTCTTGACAGCGTCTGTGACTCAGACTGTTCACGGAGCCAGACTTGCCTCCCCCAACAGTGTGCACAGGGGTATAGATCTCAGACAGGCGGAGAGAGGGCTGCGTGTTGTTATCCGCAGCCTGGGGTATGCAGCAGCATCTGGGGCTATAGTGGCCCCTCCTCCAATGAGGGTGGGCTTGGGAACGACCAGCATTGCCCTGAAGGAAATACGGCAAAGCCAGGCAGCCCTAATGCGCCTAGAGAGGCTGCCTCCCCCTCTAGGATGTGCACGGTACATTACAATTCATCATGTTCGGAGAGTCAGTGCTCAGAAGCAGCCTGAGCAAGGCAGGAAGACAAAGGCCCAGAGGGGCTGAGTCATTCAGTGAGGCCACACAGTGAGTTACGGGCAGAGAATCCCCCTGGAATCGCTCTTTCCTGGCCTGTGACCCAGAGCTTGCTCTACTGTGCCCTTGGGTAAGCAAGGGGCCAGGTGCCGCAGGCTCCAGCAATTGGGTCCAAAGACCTGACTCAAAAGGGAGCAGGCAGGGTGAGCTGGATGCTGAGCCAGAAGGCCCAGCAGTGTCCCCAGGGGGAGCTGCCCACGTGAGTGCACATGCAAAGCTCTGTACGACTTTGGCCAGGTCGTGCTCCACCTCACCATGTGAGTGCTGTGGCCTTTAGAGCCAGGCCTCCCAGGACTGCCAGGGAACACAACCTTCCTGGAAAGTTTCCCAGGTAACTGGCTCTTCTTCACAGCTATCAGTTTCCCTTCATTGCCCCTTAAAATCCTCCTGCTGATGATAGATGTCATTCCTCTCCAGGCAGGGAGAAGGGAAAGAAAGAAAACGCACACACACACAAAACTGGTGAAGTTAGGAAAGTCCGGAAGAACATCTATTTCTGCTTCATTGGCTACACTAAAACCTTCGACCGTGTGGACCACAACAAACTGTGGAAAATTCTTAAAGGGATGGGAATGCCACATCACCTTACCTGTCTTTTGAGAAACCTGTATGCAGGTCAAGAAGCAACAGTTAGAACTAAATATGGAACAATGGACTGGTTCAAAATTGGAGGAGTTCAAGGCTGTATATTATCACCCTGTTTATTTAACTTATATGCAGAGTACATCATGCGAAATGCAGGGCTTGGTGAATCACAAGCTGGAATCAAGATCACCAGAAGAAATATCAACAACCTCAGAAATGCACATAATACCACCCTAATGGCAGAAAGTGAAGAACTAAAGAGCCTCTTGAAGGTGAAAGAGGAGAGTAAGAGAGCTTGAAACTCAGCATTAAAAAAAAAAACAACTAAAGGTCATGGCACCTGATGCCATAATTTCAAGGCAAATAAAAGGGAAAAAACGGAAGCAAGGACAGATTTTATTTTCCTGGGCTCCAAAATAACTGGATAGTGATTGCAGCCATGAAATTAAAAGGCACTTGCTCCTTGAAAGGAAAGCTATGACAAACCTAGACAGTGTGTTAAAAAGCAGAGACATACACTTTTGGCCGACAAAGGTCCATGTAGTCAAAGCTATGGTTTTTCCAGTAGTCATGTGCAGATGTGAGAGTTGAATCATAAAGAAGGCTAAGCACTGAAGAACTGATGCTTTCAAACTGTGGTGCTGGAGAAGACTCTCAAGAGCCCCTTGGACTGCAAGGAGATCAAACCAGTCAATCCTAAAGGAAATCAACCCTGAATACTCATTGGAAGGACTGTTGCTGAAGCCCCAATACTTTGGCCATCTGATGTGTAGAGCCGAATCATTGAAACAGACCCTGATGCTGGGAAAGATTGAGGGCAGGGGGAGAAGGGGGTGGCAGAGGATAGATGGTGAGATAGCATCACCGACTCAATGGACATGATTTTGAGCAAATTCTGGGAGACAGTGGAGGACAGAAGAACCTGGATTACATACAGTCCATGGGGTCACAAAGAAATGCACACAACTTAGTGAATGAACAACAACAACCTGGGTCCACAACTTGGGAAGAGAAAGCGTCAGCTATAGCTCGGTCGCCTAGTTCAGTCAGTTGCATAGGCTGTTCACTGCCCAAGTCTAAGCAATGACATGCTCATGGACTACCACTGGATTAGCACTCCCTTGAATTGGGCAGTACAGGGAAAGGGCCCTGCCTGATTTGGAGGAATGTCTTCACTAGCCTCAAGGCCCACGTCTCACTAACACTTGCCTTAGCATTAGGACTCCTCAGTTCTCAGGGACTGAAGCCCAGGACCTAAGAGAAGAAATTAACCATCTTCTATGAGCTGAGTTTCACGTTCTTCTCCAGCATTTTCTCCTCTCTCTCCAAATCACTCTCCATTCCTACCTCTGTCTCTGATCAGTTCTGGAGAGTGTTCAGCAGCTCTCTCTTCAAATATGAACCCTGGCTTACAGTCCTCTCCTCTTTCTGGAACGCTGACTAGATAAATGTTAGGTGTTCCCCTCCTCTGTGTGTCTTATCTCCTCTACAGTTTCCTCACATCCGGCTTCCAGTCATTAATCCCTTTTTCAGCTGTGACTACTCTCCTAGCGAAGTTCTGTTTGATTCTTTTCCAGATCTGCTGCTGCTTTTATTTTTTGGCTGTGCTGCACAGCATGCAGGATCTTAGTTCCCTGACTACGGATTGAACCTGTGCCTTCAGCAGTGAAATCGCAGAGTCCTACTGAAACACCAGGGATTCACGGCTTCATTTCTTTACAGCTTTTTATCCCCTGCACATATTTTCAACCATGCCTTTTATTTATTTAAATGCATCAAATGTAGTCAGTTTAAGGTCTAGTCCTAAATATTGGGGTATGTGCAATCCTGAGGGGCTGTTTCTGCTGCAGACCGTCCGGGCTGCCTCTGGCTCACAGCACCTCTTCTCCTCTGGGCTCAGTTACTCTTAACTGTAAACTGATCATTTTCTGTGGAGGTTCTTGGCAGAAATCTTCTGAGACTGAGAACAAGGGTCTGTTTTTCTTGAGAGAATTTACATTTGCTTCATCAAATGCCTGGTTACGACCCTGAACTCACCTGGGCTCTCCTCACCTTAAATCACCAGCTAGTGGTTTGTTTTGTGTGTGTATGTATATTTTGTTTGTTGGGTGGATATTTTTGCTTTTTTAAGCAATACTTTTAAAAAAAGTATTTATTTATTTATACATGGACTTCCCTGGTGGTTCAGATGGTAAAGAATCTGCCAGCAATGTAGGAGACCAGGGTTCGATCCCTGGGTCAGGACGAGCCCCTGGAGAAGGGGATGACAACCTCCTCCAGTATTCTGGCCTGGAGACTTCCATGGACAGAGGAGCCTGGCAGACTACAGCCCATGGGGTCAGAAAGAGTCAGACTCAGCTGAGTGACACTGTCATTTCTTTATGGCTGCATTAGGTCTTAGGTGCAGCACTCAGGCTTCTCTCTAGTTGCACTTGGGCTCAGTAGTTGCAGTGTAGGTTTAGTTGCCCTGCAGCATGTGGGATCTTAGTTCCCCGACCAGAGAGTGAACCTATGTCCCCTGCATTAGAAGGTAAAGTCTTAACCACTGGACCATCAGGGAAGTGCCTAGTGGTCAATTTGAACCACTAGGAAGTTTGAGTTCCTCCTTTTCATTCTTCTACTCTTCTACCCAAACAGCTTCGGCTGCTGCTAAGTCGGATCCGTCGTGTCCGACTCTGTGAGACCCCAGAGATGGCAGCCCATCAGGCTCCCCCGTCCCTGGGATTCTCCAAGCAAGAACACTGGAGTGGGTTGCCATTTCCTTCTCCAATGCATGAAAGTGAAAAGTGAAAGGGAAGTCACTCAGTCGTGTCTGACTCCTAGCGACCCCATGGACTGCAGCCCACCAGGCTCCTCCGCCCATGGGATTTTCCAGGCAAGAGCGCTGATAGCTAGTAAGTCTATTTGTTTCCGGCGGCTGCTGTCACAAACTGGGTGGCTTTCAACAACGTAAATGTATTCTCTCACAGTTTTGGAGGCCAGGGGTCAGATATTAAGGTGCCATTGAGGTTGGCTCCTTGTCCCATGCCTGTCTCCCGACATCTGGAAGTCGCTGGCAATCCTTGGCATTCCTCGGCTTGAAGCTGCATCACTGGAATGCTTCCTCCGTCGTCACACAGCCTTCTCCCTGTGTCTCTGGGTCCCTGCATCTTCACAGGGCTTTCTTATAAGGAGACCAGTCACTGGACTTAAGGTCCATCCTACTCCAGTAGGACCACATCTTCACTTGATTACATCTGCAAAGACTCTATTTCCAAATAAGGTCAAAAGATGGTGCGCTTGATCTGAACTGCAGGCCAAAGTTTGCTGACTCTTGTTCCAGTGACCATCTTTCAATATTTAAACACCTGTATTTAAACATATAACTCTCTAGGGTGCTTAGATTAAAATGAATCTATCTTGGCCTTCCCTAGTGCTCCAGTGGTTAAGAATCTGCCTGCCAATGAATGCAAAGGACGTGGGTTTGATCCCAGGTTAGGGAAGATTCCACACGCCTTGGGGCAACTAAGCCCATGCGCCGCAACTACGGAAGCCCGTGAACCCTAGAGCCCGTTTTCCGCAACAAGAGAAGCCACTGCAGTGAGAAGCCCGTGCACTGCAATGAAGAGTAACCCCGACTCACCGCAACTAGGGAAAGCCCGTGCACAGCAATGAAGGCCCAGCACAGCCAAAAGATTAAATAGATAGAACTTTTAAAAGAGAAACTTTAAATTAAAAAAAAAAGTCTACCTTTCCTTCTTCAACAAGAAAAGAAACAATAGCTGTATTCATTCTAGCTCCTCACTGATCCCCCAAACTGTGGGGGTCACTCCAGAACCCCTTCCTGCTCATCACTCACAGCTAGGCTCAGAGCACACTGAGAACCTCTCTACCTCCTAGAAACAATACAGGCCACTGTTTCCTTTTTCCGTCGAATCCCATTTTCACTCCATCTTTCGGGACTTCCTCATGGTTTGTTTTTCACTAAAGGCGTCTCTTTGACTACGTGGATATTTGCGTGTGTGCACCCTCAGTAGTGTCCGACTCTTTGTGACCCCGTGGACTGTATAGCCCACCAGGTTCTCTGTCCATGGAATTTTTCAGGCAAGAACACTGGAATGGGTTGCCATTTCCTACTTCAGGGGAGTCTTCCCAACCCAGGAATAGAACCCGTGTCTCTTGCATCTCCTGCACATGGAGCCAGATTCTTTACCACTGTACCACCTGGGAAGACCTACATGGATATTTACTAGTATCTTTTCTATCACACGGAAAGCTGTGGAGCAAGAAGAGAAGGCTGTGGGATGCCCTCAGTCTGCAAACAGTGATCTCGCCTCTGCGAGATCATAACTTCCAAGGATTTTTTTAAAAATGAGAGGACAAAGGGAACACAGTCAGTCCTTCAGTGATGACAAAGGCAGGAAGACTGTCGGCAGCTATATCTCCTCCATGTAGCCAGTTTGGGACAAGGGATCTGGCACTTGGGCCTCGACAGACCTGAGCCCTAGTCCCTGGGGACATTTGGATATGCAACTCCAGCCATTGCTGATGCCGGCTGCCCCACTTTCCCTCCCATGGTGACACGAGCATCCATGTAGGTCCCTTTTTACTGGAGCTGGACTTCTGTTATTCACAACCAGACAAGTCCTGACTAATATAGGATAATATCTTCTTTTGATCTTTTGCATGTTTTTCACTTGTTGAGCAAACCTTTCTCCTAAAGGGCGTCTCTAGATAAATTTCACCCTGCCTTGAGGTCAAGAAATGATGAAAAAAAAAAAAAATCCAAATCAGCTTACATGTTCAGTTATTCTGAACTCTCTCACACTGCTGTCTTTGTCCATGCAATGGAGAGTTGATCTGGCCAGGGAAAGGGTGAAGCAGATGACGGGACATCCAGGGTTCTGGACAGGCGCCTCCCTTACATCACACGTAGATATTATCTGTGAAGCCTGAGCACTCTCTGTGAGTCTGGGGAATTGCTTGGGGCTTCTAACAAATCTAGTTCCACCTGCCAAACTACCTCAAAGCCTTCTTCCCACCCCTAGGAGGTGGTAACACCACCAGCTGGGCCTGCCCAGTGTGTCCAATGCCGCTCAGGCATGGTGCTAAACAGACACAACACCGGGGACCAAAATAAAACGCATCTCGGTAAGATCTTGACGCAGCTTTGCAGGAACAGCGGGCTCCTGTGCACACACTCCCCCACCCTGCATGCCTGTTTGTAAATTAATCACACGTCAGAAGACTCTGCTCAGTCACAGGTTTCTGGACCACTCTGAAGGGAGCTTGGGCTACAGGATGTTTGGATCAACTTCAAAACCAGATGAATATTTTCACCAGACCCTAGATGGAAATTCTGTCTTCCCAGACCCCTAAGCCATCTTCATCTTGCATCCCTCCCCAGCAGAAGCATAGAAGGCAGGGGGAACCAGCACTGGACCCCTCCAAGAGCCCTGTCTACAAAAGTGTCCTCTATATATTGATATGACAATTTTAACATAGACACACACGCTTGTAAGATGTTACTGGAAGCTGTGTGAAAGCAAGATTAGAAGAAGCAGAAAAGGTCTTCCCTGGTGGTCCAGTGGTTGAGAATTGGCCTTCCAATGCAGGGGACATGGGTTCGATCCCTGGTTGGGGAACTAGAGCCCCCATGCCCTGGGGCAACTAGAGAAGCAAACGCACGGCAGCTACTGAGCCCTCGTGCTGCAACAAAGACTGTGCCTTCAGCCGCTCAGTTGTGTCTGACTCTTTGTGACCCCATGGACTGCAGCATGCCAGGCTTCCCTGTCCTTCACTATCTCCCGGAGTTTGCACAAACTCAAAGTCCTAGTGCAGCCACAAATAATAAACAAAAATAAAACATCTTGAGGAACAAAGAAGTAGAGAGAAGGTAGTTAGGAAGCAGCATTTTAAAATTATATGTTCACACCCACACTGGCCATTGTCTCAGGCCCCTGCCTCTCTCTGGGGTTCTTCCCTCTGGCGCTAATGTCTCCCTGCTCCTGGGTCCACAGGTTCCTGGAACACTCCCGAGTCCCAAGCCCTGTTGAGCTTCCTTGAGTCAGTTCTAAGGGTCCCTGGGTGGGAGCAGAGGGTCAGTGTAAGGAACATCGGGCTGAGCTTGCTGACCTGTACTCGTCACGTAGCCCTGACCTCAGTTTACTCATCTGGGAAGCAGAGCGAATACTTGAACTCTGGGTGCTCTTAGGCGATGCCAGGTACCCCAGTGGGAGAGCGTAGGCTGATAGCTTATGCTCACGTTGCCTGGGAGACAAATTCCTATTTGGAGCTGTCCCAGAGTGTTCCGTGCTGGCTTCTCACTGAGAGGGCTTCACCTGAGTAGACAGATGTGGGGACAGCACCACTGTGGTTACTTGCCTTCATGGGCTGGGGTTGGGTTCACTGTGTCAGCAGCTCCTGCCAACACCAGGAAGCCCAGGCCCAGGCTGCTGCCTCCTTCTGCTAGACTGGAAGCATAAAAGAATTGAACTGCCCTGCCCTCCTCTTCCAGAAAGTCCTCCTGGGTTGAGTGAGAAATGCTCACAGTCTTTCCGCACTCCCCTGTCCCTGTGTAACACTGGATCCTGTCCCTGCCCTTGGGCACTGGGGTGATGGTCCACAACCTGGGCCTTGGCATCTGGCTTTCTCCACATTCAGCTCAACTGGGGAGTCACAGGATTCCATTAAGAATGAGGCCAACAACCATCAAGGAACATACCTTAAAGTTTCCTCTCTAGGGCTTTGTAGTCCTGGGAATTCATTGTTCACTGAGGTCTAGCCCTTGGCTGTGAATGGGGATCAAGTGGGTGTAGACTGAAGTCATCGTTTGCTTTGGGCAAGTTGGGGAGCTCTAAGGCCTCAGATCCCAAATGCAGTAAGTATGTATATGTATGTGTATCCCTTTCTAACACAGACTTTGAGAAGAGCAAAGGCAGGAATGTTCATACCACTGTTCTCATCCTACTAATATTTACGAAGTGCTCTGCACAGACCTGAATGGAACCAGGGGTGGGCAGAAGGCAGGACCAGTGGTTCCTAAGACTCTCTCCAGGGACTTCCCTAGTGGGCCAGTGGCTAAGACGCCGAGCTCCCAATGCATGGGGCCCAGGATCAATCCCTGGTCAGGGAACTAGATCCTACATGTCCCAACTAAAGATCAAAGAACCTGCTTGCCACAGCTAAGACCCAGAGCAGCCATTTTTTTTTTTTTTTTAAATAAAGTTCTCTATTTCCACAGGCGATGGGCCTACAGACTCTGAAATTGGGGAGTCCTGAGGCCCGTGGGCACTGGTGGTGAGAACTCAGACACTTGGACGCCTGGCTAATTGCAGGGAGCCTCCAGGGTTCCCCACCCTCTGACGCCCACCCCAAGTGAGGAACAAGTCAGGGGAGAGCAGGAGGAGGAGCCATCTGGTTTGTCCTGAATTATTAACCGCAGAGGAGGAGGTGCAGGCAAGGCGGTAGGCCAAGGCAAGGGAACCAGGAGCAGCTGACCCCGCCCCAGAGGGAGGGGGTGCTCAGGGAGGGGTACCAGGGCCTTTGACCACACATGCCCCGGGGATCTACAGATTTGGCTGTGACCTTTGGTGGCAGCTGGGCTATGAGCCTGGAGGCGATTTTCCTGTCCAGGCTGCAAAAACTAAACCAAGCTTCATTCCCTGAGCTTTTACTTTTCCAAGTAGTTATGAACCAGTGTTCCTCATTCCTTCCTGTGGGGCATTTTGCAGAAGATTAAAGCAAGGCCGGACAAGGTCAGGCAGTTCAGCCAAAATCTCTCGACTGCCAGGGACCGGCACGCGTCCCAGGCCCTAAGCGCCACCTGAAGACCCTCTCGGTGGACTGCTCATCGCTAGGCAGAACAGGATGTCGAATTCGCCCCACTTGTGGTCCCCATTCCTCTCGGTTCCAGGCCTTTTCAGCCCTCCCTGGGGGGCAGAACAGCTTCCTCGTTGGCCTCCTAGCTTCCAGTTTGGATTTTCCTCATTTCCAAAATCTTCCTTCTAGAAGCCAACAGACACACTGCGTTTGAGAACTTTGCAGCGCCCGCCACGGTCAGAGCCCAGCCCGGAACGGCACTCAAGGCCCTAGGCTCCGCCCCCGCCGTCTGGGACATGCCCACCGTTTGGCCGCCTGGAGCCGCGCTGCGGGCCGCTTCGCACCTCACGTCCCCATCAAGGGCAGCGTTCACGGGCTCACCGGGTCTCCAGTGTCTGGCGCGCGGCGGGAGTTCCCTCACTTTGCCGGAAGCATGTGCTGAGATTCACACTTGCTTGTCCTTCTGTCGAAAAGCCCTTCTCCACCTGGTCTCCCTGGCAAACTCCCAAAGTGTCCTTTAAAACTCAACCGGCACGCGCCTTGCCAGCACCCCCCTAGATCGAAGCTGGGTGCCCTGGGATTCTCAGGGAGCGCCTTGCCTCCAGCCCTCACACAGCCCATTCCCACTGCCTGGCCCCAGACCAGGAGGCTCCAGGGGAGGACTCTGGCGAGTCCTGAGTCTTGGGTGCCACTATAGAGCTGCAAAGATGCTCAGGGACCGCTTCCAGGCGTGGTGGTCCCTGGCAGGAAGACCAACTCCCAGCACGTGGCAGGGTACACAGAGCCCGTGTTTCTAGAAAGTCAGAGAGAGGCTCTGGAGGCTTGGGGTCACTTCTGGGGTATCTTCCAGGAGGCAGTCTGGACAGGAGCCAGCAGACAGGCCACCTCCCCATGGACTAGCCCCTGCCCCCTTACACTGGTGGGCAGCTTACATGGGGGGCCCTTAGCCTGAGTCCTGGTCAAGGATCTAGACAGAGGGTGAGCCCAGAGAAGGTTGGGAAGGAATGTTCCTGAGTGTGCGAGTGTTCCTGAGACCAGTACCACTGGTCTCCTCATCCTATAAATATTTACAAAGTGCCCTAGATGGACCCTGAGTGAAACCAGGGATGGGCAGAAGGCAGAGTTTCTAAGACTCTCCGCCACTGTGTCTTCGGGAGCTGGGTCTGTGCTCTCAGCTGTGGGGGCACTGGCCCAGGCTCACCCCAGTCTTTCTACACACGGCCACACACACACAATTAATGCCCCAGCAGGTGCCGGGCCTGCTTCTCCCGCAGGTCCAGCTTGCGGCTCACTGATCTGTTCTTTACACAATGTATCTAAACGTCCTTCCTGGACCAGTGTGAGGCTGGGAGCTACAGCCAGGCTGGACCTAGGGCTGGCCTGAGGGCCACAGAGCAGAAAGTACAGGGTGAGCTTAGGGCACCGGGGGACAAAACAGAACAGAAAAGTCAGGCTGAATGGCCCCCGGCATCTGATGTACGTGTGATTTCACTGATAGGAAACATCCGAACTTTCCTAGAGAAGGAAAGCAGGTTGGTGGGTGTCAGGGGCTGCGGGAGGGACTGCTGATGGATATGAGGTCTCCTCTGTCCTTCAGACAGAAATGTTCTGAAACTAGAAAGAAGTGGTAATGTTCTGAATACTGTGAATGTACTGTGTGTATGTTCAGTTGCTCAGTCGTGTTCAACTCTTTGCGACCCCATGGACTGTCCATAGGATTTTTCAGATAAGAATACTACTAGAGTGAGTTGCCATTTCCTCCTCCAGGGGATCTTCCCAACCCAGGGATCAAACTCATGTGTCTCCCGCATTGCAGCTGGATTCTTTACCTGTTGAGCCATCTTAAATGCCACTAAATTGTTCACCCTAGCATGGTTAGTTCTTTTTTTTTTTTAATGTTATATGAATTTCATCTCCAAAAATTTTTTAGGAAAAAATAAAGTCGAAAAACATCATTCCTCAGTTTCCCTCCTTTATCCAGTATGCCTTGGCAGCCACCCCGTTTTTGCTGAGCCAGCATCCCAGCTCTTAGGTCCCCAGGGCTCAGAGCACCAACCATGGGTGCATTTTCTATGTTACCCTGTGTGTGTGTGTTTGTTTCCCACAGCACACTGTAAGAGAGGGGGACTGACCGTGTCACCTTCCTGCTTCAAATTGTCAAGAATTCACCTTTAGGACTTCCCTGGCTATCCAATGGCTAAGTGTCTGCCTGCCAATGCAGGGGACACGGGTTCAACCCCTGATCCAGGAAAGTCCCACATGCCTCGGGCGACGAAGCCTGTGTACCACAACTGCTGAGCCCACGTGCCTAGAGCCTGTGCTCTGCAATGAGAGAAGCCACCGCAGTGAGAAGCCCGAGCGCCACAGCTGGAGAGTAGCCTCTGCTCGGAGAAAGCCCGTGAGCAGCAACAATGACCCCAGCCGATAAATCAATCAATAAACAAAAATTGTAAAAACTCACCTTTATTCACCAGAGAACACTCGAGCTCCGTATCCTGGCACTCAAGGGCTTGGATAAACTGGCGATGGAGCAACCTCATACATGGAGGTCCCCAGCTGGTCTGGGGATGCCCAGCCTATCTAGCTGAGCCCTGCCTTGTTGATAAAGCTATCACTAGCCCAAAGCCTCCTCAGCCAGTGCCCCTTCCCTCCACCAAGCTCTCTGCACGAAGGATGTGTGTTTTTCACATCTGGGCTGCTTCGAGATCTCATTTTCCCCGCAAAAGTGTGAGTCCTCCAAGAACCAGAGACCACGTGTCCTCTCCTCTGGGTGCTCCTGATGCTACCACAGTGCTGCCCAACTCTGGGGGGGCGGGGTCACTCCCTTCTACGTAACAATGCTTTCACCCACTGTTCACTCAATGGTTTCCCCTGAATGGACATATAATCCCCCACCACAGATAAACAAATGGTTTTGTTTCATATATATATATATATATATATGTCAGAAGAAAACACAACTGCACCTCCAGCTAGAGCGGTTGAATAGACATGCAGAGTCCAAACAGTATACACTCAGGGAGAGGATGAGGCTGGGGTTGAGGTCACCACAGGGAACACCAGATGGGCGGTGGAAAGTACAACCGAGAGGTTTCCAGAGCCCAGGGTACAGATGTGGTGCTCCTTACAGGGGCCTGGGGTAGTGCAGGGGTCTTTAAGGGTGCTAGGTTGACACCATTGGGATCACAGAACTCACTGAAGGGGAACGTGTTACCTAACCCCTCATTGTATAGATAGGACCTTAAGACCCAGAGAGGACTCCCTTCTCAATCCAACGGGTAAGACTCTGTGCTTCCACCGCAGGGGACTAGGGTTTGACCCCTGGTTGAGGAACTAAGACCCCATATGCCGTGCAGTGAAGCCAACAAAACATAAGGCCCAGAGAGGGGCAAGGAGTTGATCTGTTTATCCACCCATCAATGCATCAATCAATCTTCAATGCATCTATTCACCTATCACCTATCCATCTATCCATTCATCCATCCACACAGGCATTCGTGTATCCATCCATGCATCCATTAGCTATCAAGCATGCATGCGCACATCCACCCATGCATTCACACACACATGCGTCCATCCATCTACCCATCCCTCCCTCCTCTCCTTCTAGGGAGCCAGGGCATAGACCTAGCTTCTCAACCCTAAGCTCTCCACAAGGGGCCACAGTTGCTTTCAAGTCCATGGCCGCACAGAGGAACTTTCTGACCCCATTAGGTAGGAAAGAAGCAGGTCCCTGCTAGTGGGGCTCATGCCAAAATACATACTACCTCAGGCACCTGCCCTAAAGCCTGTTCACTGACAGTTCAGGGAGGGCAACTGCTTAGAGCCCACTCTGCAGATCAGGAAACAGCAGCCCTCCTGGGATTCGCTCTCTCCCTGCACTCTGATGCTGTGGGGCAGGTGTGGCTTGGCTGCAGGGTGGTGGGGGACACTCTTCGTGGGCAAGAGGTCAAGCAAAGGCTCTCAAGCAGGACTGCCAAGGCAGGCAGGTGGCAAGGGGGTCCCTGGGTCGCCACAGGATGGTGGGAGATGTGTGGGGAAGAGCTTGCACATCGGGGAGCATGCACTCGGGGACTTCGGAGCCCTCCAATGCTCCCATATGCAAGGGAGCTCCTGAAGGTTACAGGGAGAGCTGGTCCCCAAGAAGGGCAGGCAGATGGGGTTTGAGCAGAGTTATGCCAGCTCCCTGTGCGCCCGCAGCTTCAGACAGCACCACAGAAGAGACTCGGGGGCGAGCAGCTCTGAGTGCTCGCAGCCGCCAGCTGCCGCAAACAGGCAAGGTAAGGAGATGGCACAGGTGCGTGTACAAAAGGACTATCTGAGAAGCAGGAACGGCAGCAGGGGGTGGGTGGTGGGTCCCTAAGGAGGCCCTGCAGCACAGAGCGTCTCCTGGCTCTCCCCCCTCCTCCCTGCCCAGGGAAGGCTCGCATCTGTCTGCTCCCCTCCATTCGCACCTGGGAACCATCTGCTGCCTCCTCCCCATTCAACGTGCCTTGCCTACAAATCCAGTATGCTGTGTCCCCATACTCCCTCCCAGAGAGGCAGCAAGATGGAAGAGGAAGTCTGAGCCCTGGCACTTTCTCTTCTCTGTCCTTAGATAAGATATATAAACTTCACTCATCTGTTAAGGGGAGGGGACGGTGATAATACATCCATGCAGAGAGAAGCCCACAGTATGCCTGGCAATAAGGATGTGTTCTATCACCCATGGTGATCATAAAAATGTCTATCTCCTGGGCACTGCTGGTGGCGCTGGGTGGAGTCCTGGAGGCCCCTGTGGGTGGCATCACCACTTTAGCTCCAGGAAAGAGACCCACTGGGAGGGACACTGAGGGTGCTGGGGCAGGGACTAATCGTAACCAGAACAAAAGCAGGTTTATCCTTGGGGCCAGACACATTTAAGAATTCAGAGCTCCCCACACGTTAGATGGTAACGCTGCATCTTTCAGCAGCATCCAATAATCAACTCCGTGGACGTTTCTGCAGTGAAATAAGTGAACCCAGAATACATAAGGGCTATAAATAGCCCCATTTGGACTATAAATAGCTTCACCTCAGTTCAGGCCAGAGTTTGCTGCCAAGTGAGTTATGAAAAAGTGTTTGCTTTTCAGAGCTTGCTGGAGTTTGGAATTGAGGATAAGGAATTGTGGTTCTGGACGTCAGTGCTTCTCATCACAAACGAGGGAAACAACTGACTGTCAGCCCTGGCACATCCCGCAGCCGGCGAAGTCCTAATCAGAGTCACAAGCCTCCTGCCCCCAAAACCCGCCAGGCCCTGACCCCGGGGACACTGCACAAGGAGACCAGTCACCAAGCAAAAACAAAGGCGCACACGCAGAAACACACACGGCGATGCATGTAAATATGATCACACCAGCCGCAGGGACAGAGGCACACTGTGCCGCAGGCCCAAACCGGCCTTCTCTGGGCTTTAAGGATGGGCAAGGAGCCCTCGGGGCCCGCTGTTTGGGAATGCTGATCGACATGTTCTGTGAAGTTGCTTCAATGATCAGAAAAAAAAGGGGGGACCTCCCTGGTGGTCCAGTTCAGTTCAGTTCAGTCACTCAGTGGTGTCCCACTCTTTGTGACCCCATGAATCGCAGCACGCTAGGCCTCCCTGTCCATCACCAACTCCCGGAGTTCACTCAGACTCACGTCCATCGAGCCAGTGATGCCATCCAGCCATCTCATCCTCTGTCGTCCCCTTCTCCTCCTGCCCCCAATCCCTCCCAGCATCAGAGTCTTTTCCAATGAGTCAACTCTTCCCATGAGGTGGCCAAAGTACTGGAGTTTCAGCTTTAGCATCATTCCTTCCAAAGAAATCCCAGGGCTGATCTCCTTCAGAATGGACTGGTTGGATCTCCTTGCAGTCCAAGGAACTCTCAAGAGTCTTCTCCAACACCACAGTTCAAAAGCATCAATTCTTCGGCACTCAGCCTTCTTCACAGTCCAACTCTCACATCCATACATGACCACAGGAAAAACCATAGCCTTGACTAGATGGACCTAGTAGGCAAAGTAATATTTCTGCTTTTGAATATGCTATCTAGGTTGGTCATAACTTTTCTTCCAAGGAGTAAGCGTCTTTTAATTTCATGGCTGCAGTCACCATCTGCAGTGATTGTGGAGCCCCCAAAAATAAAGTCTGACACTGTTTCCACTGTTTCCCCATCTATTTCCCATGAAGTAATGGGACCCTGGTGGTCCAGTGGTTAAGAATCTGCCTTCCAATGCAGGGGACTTGGGTTTGATCCTGGGTCAGGGAACTAAGATCCCACATGCTGTGAGGCAACTAAAAGTCCCCGTGTCACAATGAAGAGCCCACCCATGGCAAGGAAGACCAAGCACAGACAGGAAATAATTTTAAAAATAAAATAAGTAAAAGGAGGTGTTGGGGGTGGGAGAGGGATAAATTATGAGTTTGAGAGTAGCACAAATAGTC
Organism: Ovis canadensis; assembly: GCF_042477335.2. NCBI lineage: Eukaryota > Metazoa > Chordata > Mammalia > Artiodactyla > Bovidae > Ovis > Ovis canadensis. The sequence continues at coordinate 62,865,415 of NC_091261.1, read as the reverse complement.
AACAAGGTCCTACTGTATAGCACAGGTGACTATACTCAATATCTTGTAATAGACCACAATGGGAAAAAACATGAAAAAGAATATATATATACACACTGCTAGTCCTAAGTCGCTTCAGTCATGTCCGACTCTTAGCAACCCCACAGACTGCAGCCTACCAGGCTCCTCCATCCATGGGATTTTCTAGGCAAGAGTACTGGAGTGTGGTGTCAGTGCCTTCCCCGTATATACACACACATATATGTATGTATACGGGGCTTCCCAGGTGGCACTAGTAAAGAAGCTGCCTGCCAGTGCAGGAGATATAAGTTCCATCTCTGGGTCGGGAAGATCCCCTGAAGTAGGAAATGGCAACCCACTCCACTCTTCTTGCATAGAGAATCCCATGAACAGAGGCGCCTGGTGGTCTATAGTCCATATGGTCGAAAAGAGTTGCACATGACTGGAGTGACTTAGCACGCATACACACGCATGTGTACATATATGTATAACCGAATCACTTTGCTGTACACCAGAAACTAACACGACATTGTAAATCAACTCTATTCCCACAAGTAACTAAATAAGGGTGATATTAAAAGGGCAGCCTCTTCAGTCCCAGAGATGCCCTTATGCCCCCAGGCTCTCTTTGGAGGCCAAGCCCTAGTGGGTCTCTGTCCGATTCCAGGTTCCCCAGGTGAACACAGACAGAACCTTCAAGCTGCTGGTTCTGGGCAGCCCCAAGAGACTGGGCTCCCAGTCTGGAGGGGGAAGCCGAGAGCAGGGACGAGCTTACCCAGGAGGAGGGGGTAAGACATCAAAGGCAGAGCCGAGCTTTGAAGCCAGACCAGGATTCCCACAGCGGCTCCACCCTTCCCTGGGTCTTGGCAATTTACTTCAACTCTCTGAGCCTCAGTTCTTCCGTTTTTAGAAGTAGGTCCAATGTCATAGACATCCCGTAGGGTAGTCTGGCGGAGGTGGGGGGTTGGTAAATTAAGAGACAATGAATGGGGACTTCCCTGGTGGTCCAGTGGTTAAGAATCTGCATGCTAGTGCAGGGGACACAGGTTCTATCCCGGCTCCAAGAAGATTCCACAGGCCCCGGAACGACCGAGCCTGTGCACCACAACTATAGAGGCCTGTGCTCTAGAGCCCGTGCTCTGCAACAAGAGAAGCCACCGGAATGAGGAGCTCGAGCACCAAAACGAAAAGTAGCCCCCGCTCACCACAGCTAAAGAAAACCCCCATGCACAGCAACGAAGACCCAGCGCAGCCAAAAATAAATAAATAAGCAAAAAATTGTTAAATGCCTTTTACAAGGAGAGACAATGAACACAAAGTGCCCAGCACACAACACCCAAGGAACAGTAGCGGCTGCTGTCAGTACCATGACGATGGCGATGGTAATGCTGAGACAGCCCTGCTGAGGGAGGGCTTCCCTCTGACCTGTATCCTCACACTCACAATAGTCAGGAGTAGAGGAAGTAACTCATCACTACTGTCCTCACCAACCTTCCCACCACCGGCTGGGACCCCTGCCTGCATGATGACACGATGCAGGCAGACAGATGCCCCCTCTGCATCTTCTGTTGGAAGCCTGCAGCCAAGAGGCTGATGGGGACTTCAGTCAGTTCAGTCGCTCAGTTGTGTCCAACTCTTTGTGACCCCATGGACTGCAGCACGCCAGGCCTCCCTGTCTTTCATCATCTCCCAGAACTTGCTCAAACTCATGTCCACTGAGTCAGTGATGCCATCCAACCATCTCATCCTCTGTCATCCCCTTCTCCTCCTGCTCTCAATCTTTCCCAGCATCAGGGTCTTTTCTAATGAAAAGACCTTCGCAGCAGGTGGCCAAAATATTGGAGCTTCAAGATCAGTCCTTCCAATGAATATTCAGGATTACCTTCCTTTAGCATTGACTAGTTTGATATCTTTGCAGTTCAAAAGGACTTGGTCAAGGTCAAACTGGGCAAGTTAGTCACAGGGAGGGAACAAGAACCCCTGATTCTGAGCCCAGGGTTACCCACCCAAGCCGGCATCCTGAAGCTGGCAGCCCTTAGCAGCCTCTGGGCACTCCTGGGAGTAAGGCCACCTTAGGGACACAGGGATGTGAAGCCGCATCCGGTGGCCCGGGCTGAGGGAGGCACAGGGCTGGTGAGCTGGAGGGGAGGGCAAGAAGAAGAGGGGGTGGCTGGGGTGCGGGGAACTGAGTCATCTTAACCGGTCCAAGCCCATCGCACACATTCTGGCTCTTCTATCTTTGGCGGGGAGCCTGGGGCTATTTCTGGAAGCTCTGCACACAGCCCGCCACTTCCCTGCCAGGCTGACTGGGTCAAAAACAAAACCAGCCCAGCAACAGCCCCGTGTCAACAGGGTGGGGAGGGAGGAGGCACTCAACAGCCCTGAACGGAACAGCAGGCTTGGGGGTGGTGGGGGTGGCGGGGGCAGGAACCATCTCCCCACCCTGCAAAAAATAAAATAAAACGAGGTGGTGAAACAAACAAACAAGCTAGTCAGAGGCAGCAAGATGCGGTGGGGAAGACTCGCTTTGGCACAGATGGACTTCAGTTCAAATTTAAGCTCTGTCTTCGAGCCAGTCATTCAACCCCTCCAGGCCTCAGTTCACCAGTTTGCAGGAACATCATCCACTTCATGGGGTTAGGCAGGATTAAATAAGATGATGCTGGGGCACTGGGTACCTCCTTCTGAACAACTGAACTCTTTGCCTCAGCCTGATACTCTGGTCATCCCTCTAAGGCAGCTCAAAGTCCCTCTCCTGGGCAGCCCCAGTCCACCCAAAGCAAGTACTCAGAAAACCCCTGTGGCTGCAGTGAAAGCGGGGAAAGCGTTGGCAGTAGAGAGTGGAGGACAAGGATGGGAACAATCATATAGGGTGTTTTTCCAAGGAGCTGGTACCACGGGAGTGGCAGTCACAGGTTATCATGTCTCTCTGACAGATGACAGGCGAGGGTTTAGAGAAGGGAAGTGACATGCCCAAGGTCACTTGGCGAGTCAGAGCTCGGGGAAGCCCAGCTGGCCCCAGTGAGGGCTGAGGTCCTCAGCAAGCTGCACTCTGATGTCTGGAGGAGAAACTGGGGCCTAAGGGCAGGGAAGACAGCATGGCTCAGAGAGGAAGGTACAGGTGGCATAGGGCATTTTTGAAGGACCATCTTTGCCTAGGGGCCTGGGGTCAGGGGTCTGGAGCTAATTATGGACCAAGGAGGGTGGGAGCACGTACTGGGAAACTGACAGCCTACTCAGACCCGGCCCCCACCCCCCCCCCGCCCGCCCCCGTACTTTTCTCGTTAGACTCTCAAAAAGGAGCTCAGCTTGATGTTTTGCAATGACCTAGACGGGTGGAATGGATCGGGGCGGGGGTGGGGGGTGGAAGGGAGGCTCATGAGGGAGGGGTATATGTATACATATGGCTGACTCACGATCTTGTGCAGCAGAAACTAACACAACGTTGTAAAGCAATTATACTCTAATAAAAGAAATGAAAAAAAAAAAGCCCCAGGTTTGGACTCACAATAGCCAAAAGGTGGGTGCAATCCAAGTGTCCATGGATGGATGAACTGATAACCAAATGTGGTCGATCCATGCAATGGAATGTTATTCAGTCTTAAAAAGGAAGGACATCCTAACTCATGCTACAACATGGAAGACATGATGCTATGTGAAATAACCCAGATGCAAAAAAACAAGTGATGTATGATTCCACTCCTATGAGGCACCCAGAGAGATTCACAGATACAGAAAGGGGCTGGGGGGTGGGGAGTGGGGGCTTAGTGTTTAACGGGGACAGGGTTTCAGCTCAGGGAAAGAAAAGAGTTCTGGAGACGGATAGTGGTGATGGTTGCGTGAGAATATGAATGTACTTGGCCGCTGACCCACACACTTAAAAATGATTAAAATGGTAAATTTTGTTATATGTGGTGGTGGTTTAGTTGCTAAGTCGTGCCTGATCTTTGTGACCCCGTGGACTATCACCCACCAGGCTCCTCTGTCCATGGGATTTTCCGGGCAAGAACACTGGAGTGGGTTGCCATTTCCTTCTGCAGGGGATCTTCCCCACCCAGGGGTCTAATTCCAGTCTCATGTATTGCAGGCGGATGTTTTTTACTGACTGAGCTACGAGGGAAGCCTGTTACGTGTGTTTTATGTGTGTTATGTGTACTTTATCATGATTTTAAAATAAAACAGAAAAGGAAGAAAAAGCCCCAGAATTGGGTACAGGGCTTTCTTTGGGGGTGATGAAAATATTTTGGAACTAGACAGAAGTGACTGTACAGCATTGTGAGTGTACTAGATGCCACTGAATTGTATACTTTAGAAACAGTATTATGTTACGTGAATCTCAATTAAAAAAAAAAAATTAAGCTGCTGAGGATGAGTAGGTGGCTCCAGCAGACAGGCACCCTGGGTGGGGCTGGGAGCTAACAGTGTCTACCATCACTGAGCCTATTACTTCTCTCTGAGCAGGAGCATCTAAGGGACATCACAGGTGTGGGCAGGGATGCAGATAGGTGGCCGAGATGCCAGTAGCCAGGCAGGCACAGGCCACCGGGTCCTGGCAAAGGGGAATGCATGGCACCATGGCAGGGTCCCCTCCATCACCCCTGGATGTAAGCAGTTCCTATAAGTCAGACAGGAAGGGTTTTACACAGCAGCAGCATCCATTGCTCCTTAGCAGATGGGGACACAGGGCCCTTTGAGGGAGAGTGATACACCCAAGGTCTGCAGGAGGTCACAGCAAGGCTGGACTTCATGTTCTCCAAAAGCATCCAGCCTGTGCGTGCAGTTGTGGAGACCAGCATCCCCTCACGGCTGAGATGTGTTTGGTGCATCTCGTCTGGGACAGGCCCTGGACACACGGGGATGAAGGCTCTTGCAGGGGCTAAACACCTAGATGACCACTCCACACTGTGCCCCCCAGTGGAATGCCCCGTGAGGGCTCGGCGCTCAGAGAGAGGCAGAGTCGGAGGTAGGCAGGGTGTCCAGCCGGCCCCTGGACAAGGTTCCTGGGCAAGCTGGGAGGATGTGGAGCTTCCAGAGAGATTGAGGGAGGAAGACCCGGCTGCAGAAGCCAATGGGGTGAGACAGCATGTCAGGGGAGGGGGCTGGCTGGGCTTTGCAGAGGAGTCGATGGCAGCATCTGGGAGCACTCCTCCCCCTGCAAACCCATGAGCCAGGGGTCTGGGGCTGGCACTGCCATGTGTCTTGGCTGCCCTGGGGTGATTCTCAGGCTCAGAGCTCATGGGACAAGGACTCGGATGCTGTGTGCAATACCAGTCCTTTGAGGGTATTACCAGTCCCAGGATGGGATGCTCACCCCTACAAGGTTCTGCTGGAAGGCTCTTATGTCAAGCAATCTGTCTCCCTGGGACTCAATCTGGTCCTGAAGCTCTTCAGAGCCTTGTTTAGCCCAGGACACCATAGGGAAGGCATCCAGGACTTCTCTGCTGGTCCAGTGGTTGGGAATCTGCAGGCCAAATCAGGGGACATGGGTTCAACCCCTGGTCCAGGAAGATTGCACATGCCACAGAATGACTGCGCCCGGGAGCCACAACTACCGAGACTGTGTGCTGCAGCTACTGGAGCCCGTGTGCCCTAGAGCCGTGCTCTGCGGCAAGAGAAGCCGCCGCAGTGAGAAGCCCGCACGCCGCTAGAGAGTAACCCCCCGATCGCCGCAACTAAAGAAAGCCCACGTGCAGCAACGAAGACCCAGTGCAGTCAAAAATAATAAGATAAATTAAAAATAAATATATAAATAAATAAAACCAACCTTAAAAAAAAAAAACACAAAAAACAGGTGTCCAAGCGGCACACCCTCTCCAGGATAGTTACCCACACTGCCCCCTGGCCATCACATCACCTCCTATGCCCTGGGCTCTGATTCTACTCGCAGAGGCAAAGCCCCCCTAGCTGACAACGGAGCCTAAGGCAGCTAAAAGCCCCAGATATGTTTCCTGGGACCCCCCCCTGCCAGATTACTGCTTCCCCTGCCGGCACAACAAATCTGCCCTGCCTGCTGGGTGCAGTGGACGGCAGTGCGTCCCCCCAAATTTGTGTCCACCTGCAACCTCAGAATGTGACCTGATTTGGAAATAGGGGCTTTTTCAGATCTAGTTAAGGGTCTTGAGAGGAGATCATCCTGGATTTAGGATGAACCCCAAATCCAACAAGGGGTGTCGCAGAGGGGACGACCATGTGGACACAGAGATCGGAGAGACGCAGCCATAAATCAAGGAACACCTGGGGCCATCAGGAGCTGGGAGAAGCCAGCAGGGATCCTCCCCTAGAATCTTCGGAGGGAGCACAGCCCTGCCGACAGCTCGATTTCAGACTTTCGACCTCCAGAACGGAGAGAAAATCCATCTCTGTGGTTCTAAACCACCCAGCCTGAGGCCTACTGTCACGGCAGCTCTGGGACACTGGTTCACTGGTTTGCAGTGTCGGGAAACAGCATGTAGCCTGAGCTGACCACATGGGCATCACCCAGTGTCCCCCTGCGCCGGGAGCCTTCAGGAGACAAGGCAATGGCGTCCTGGCCAGGAGGGTGACACCGGAGCTCAGCAGGACAGAGCACGCCTGTCACCAGGCTCTCACCAGGGCTGCAGCCCAATTAGGTAAGGTCACTTGAGGAGTCCATGTAAGGCTGTGAGAAGCCGCTCTCTGTCTGCTATGAAGACATTTGCGGGGAAGTAGCTGCTGGATGTGCAGCCACACGGCCTTTCTGCTTTCCCCATGCTGGTGTCTAGACAGTTTGTTCCATGCCCCACACCCAGTCAGGCCAGCCCAGCCCTGTCTGAGTTCTCAGGGGCGCCAGCCTCAAGCCAGCACCAGAAGCACAGGTCTAACCCAAGCACCGCTGTTTCTTCCCTTTTTAAAAAATTTTTGGCCATGTCATGTGGCATGTGAGATCTTATTTCCCCAACCAGGGATCAAACCCATGACCTTTGCATTGGGAGCCCTGGGTCTTGAGCACTAGACCACCAGGGAAGTCCCAGCCACTGCAGTTTCTCTGGTGAAAGATGCTTGACCTCCACCCTGACATTTGGCTCAGCGTCCCCTACCTGTCTCCATTTTTGGAGAACCTCTCATCGGGGGATGGGGAGCTGGCCGAGGCTTCTGGAAGCTCTGGGACTGCGATTGGGGTTTCCCTGGTCTCCTGTTGGGTAAGGGAGGTCAGACAGTTGAGCATTAGCAAACCCCTGTCGGGGGGAGGGGCTCTCTGCCCTCCCAGCTCTGTGGATGTTGCTGTGCCAAGGGGCAAGGTTAGGGCCATCATAGCACTGATGAAGTTGGTGCTCAAAGGGCTTTGCCATGGCCAAGAGCAGCATCTCTGCAACTGAAGTCCAGGGATGAGCTGCTTTAGAAATTTCTTGTGAGCTTGTTCAAAATCAAGATTCCTGGGACTTTCTTGGTGGCCCAGGGGCTGAGAATCCACCTTCCAATGCAGGGGATGCAGGTTTGATCCCTGGTTGGGGAACTAAGATCCCACATGTCGAAGAGCAATTAAGCCTGCCCACCACAACTAGAGACTATATGTGCTGAAATGAATGACCTGCCTGCTGCAACTAATAAGGGCCCCCTGGGGGCCCCCTAGAAGGTGCTTGCTGCTCTCAACCGCCTGCAGAGATAGGTCTCATGGAGCACCCTGGCCAGGTGGCTCCGAGGAATGTGGCACTGGCCAGGCCCAGGCAGGAGCCCTCCCACTGGCTGCCGTACTTGAGTCCTCGCGGACTGCCAGGTGGTTAGAGGAAGCACAGCTGTCCATGGCACGGAGGCTCTTCTCCCAGGAGCACTGGGCAGTATCTCCTCCTCAGGCTGCACACGAGCCAGCCCTGCCTGCTAAATGACCACCCGGGGACTTCCCTGGGGTCCAGTGGTTAAGACTCCATGCTTCCAATGTAGGGGGCGTGGATTCAATCCTTGGTCAGGGAACTAGGATCCCACATGCTGGGCAGCACTGCCAAAAAGTAAATTTTTTTTTTTTTAAAGACAACAACAACAAACAGGACCAATTGGTTCTTCGGCCAGGACCAGTAGGTGGTACACTCCTAAGGGCTCAGCATCAAAAAGGCCTTTCATGCACCGGCCCAGCGCGCATTGGCTGTGGGGCAAGAAGCCGGTGCTTTGCAGAAGGAGCATCACCTTGTCACCAGCGAGGTCTCTCCACAGCTGCAAAGGGAGGGGGGCAGGTGGAAGGGAGCAGGGGCCAGTGCAGAGAGGAAGGGGGACTCTTCCCTGACCCTGAAGCTGCCCAGCCCAGCCCAGCCTGGCTCTGGGGTACTCAAGAGAACCTCTCTGGGTCTCTGCCAATTTCCCCAACTTCTGGGCCTGACCTGGAATCCTCAGTGCGTAGGCTGCTGCCTGGGAGGGCAGAGGGCTACAAGCAGCTTCAAGCCACCCTCTTACCCCCAGGGGGAAGCAGCCAGGAGGTGATTCAAGCATAGATTCTGCTCCCTGCTCTCTTTCTGGGTCTGGGGAGGCCCCTTCTTGGCACTGTAGCCACATCCGGCTCCAGCAATGAGGCACACTCCCTGGGCCTTGGTTTCTCCACCAGCGACACTGCTGGGGTCCTGTGCCCTCAGCTGGCTGGCGAGGCCCAGGCCTCATCTTCTAAGCTGCAGGCAGCTGAGTGACCACACCTCTGACGGAAGCTCCCGCTGGCCACGGCACAGCACTGGCTCTCCAAACATTTGGAAACATGTAAAGCAGCAGCTGACCTGGCCCCGATCCTCGGATGACCTTTGGTACAGAGTGGCTATTTGAAACTAATCCTTTTCTTGAGTCCTGCCCTGAAGGAGAGCCCTATAAAGCAATCACTGGCATCATCTCGCTCCTTCTATCCTCCCATTCTCACCCAGCGCCCCTGGCACGAGGATCGCCCTTGTTCTGCACAGAACACAACTCAGGCTGGCGGCACTGAGTGACTTCCGCCAGGCCTCACAGCCAGGACTCAACGCCGGGTCCACGTGGCTAATGACTTCTGCTCCTCCTATCTCCCCAGGGCAGCCCCCACCTCCCAGTCTCCCCATCCAAGAACCTGGAGTCCCAAGGTAGGACTTTAGCCATGCAGTTCGCAGGGGCCCAGTGGGCAAAGGAAACCAGGCAGCTGGTGTGTGTTCTGAATTCCCGGTTCCCGGTTCCTTGTCTGCACAGGCTGCTGCGGCCCTGACAAAGCCCAGTCACAGCCGCAGGCAGTGATAATGGTGTGTCCACGCCTCGAAAGCTGTGAAGTGCCTGACAAGGGCACGGGGCAACAGGCAGAGCAAAGTGCCGGCCAAGAGTGTGAGGCTCTGCACATACTCTCCTGCTCCTTCCTGTCTCCCAAGGGCACCATCCTTAACCCTGTTGTGCAGACCAGGAAACTGAGGCTGAGAGAGGCCAAGGGGGACCTCCCAGGGCTCACGCCTGGGCTGATGGCAGAGAGTGGACAGGACAGGGGCTTGGTCTCGCTTCCACCTCCGCGTTCCCCCAGTGGACGGTGGGCACCTGACGGTGTGAGATGGCCCCGAACCAGCCCCAAACTCCTGCTCTGTGCTGCCTTCTGTCCTCCCTGCGACCCCCAGAGAGGTGAGGAAGACCTGATGAGAAATGATCCTCTTGCAGCAAGGTGGGGAACCTGGAACAGAACTCGCCGGGGGTGCTGGCTCGGGTACCACCACGCTCACATTGGAGGTTGGGGTAGTCTGCGGGCAGCAGAGCCGGAACTCCTAGCAAGCATGCCAAGATTTACTGAAAGGGGTTCTCTTGAGCCAAGGGTTCAGTGGAAGGCCACAAGGCTGACAGCATGGGAAGGGAGGCTGCAGCTTGGACCCAAACGAAACCAGCATCCGGGCAAGAAACTATCAACTTCATCCAGGCCTGGGGCAAGCAGCAGGCTCCATCCTCTGGAAGGAAAGACTCACGCCCTGGGGAAGGCCTCACCCAGCCCAGAGAGGGAGCTGGGGAGGAGCTCAACCTCGGAGGCCCTCGAGTCCAGGGAGAGCCCTATCTCGAGAGAGTCTGGCCTGGCCAAGACCTGAGAGCTCCCCCACCGTAGCTCTCTCTCCCCCGCAGGCTGGCCAGCCACTGGCTTTGTTCATGCAGCTTCTTAAGGTACAAACCCTCCTCTGTTATGTTACTATTCTGTCCAGTTTTAGAGAAAAGCTCTCAAACACTGTTCTGCTTTTGTTTTTGTTTTTTTTTCATCTCTAATTTACCAAAAAGTTGCAAAAACAACATAAGAACTCTTAGATTCTCTCTACCCAGAATCACTGTTTAAATCATCTGCTTTACCACTGGCGCACTCTCTCTCTGCGTATCTATATGCATATATCTACATACTCCAAACGCTTACAGTCTTTTCTAAGCCATCAGAGTACGATACCAGGATATCTAAATGCATGATAACAACCCTCCGATGCCAATTCTTGGGATTCACTGCCGCGCACCCTCACATTCCTCTCCTCCTGGCTGAGGTATGTGAAGTGGGTGGTGCTCTCTCTAGGTTACAGATGAGGAAACTGAGGCACAGTGTCTTGGGGTACATGGCCCTCCTTCTACACCAAGCCACCCACACCTAAGGTCTCATAAAACACACACACCCATTCTGCAGACTTCTGGATGACAAGATGATGTTTAACTCTTTTTCTTTTTTCCCAAAGAATGTTTCATGTGGCTCTCATTTATTTATATTTGGCCTGGCACACAGGCTCTTCGTTCCCTGACCAAGAATCAAACCCACGGCCCCCTGCAGCGGAAGCACGGAGTCCTAACCACTGGACCACCAGGAAAGTCCCTACCTTAAGTTTTACAAGAATGTGACCCAGGCTGCCCCCACAGCACAATAGAGAGCAGATCAGCATCCGGAAAATCAAGATTCTCTACAGAGCAGAGTGCGGGAGTGATGGGCGGTGGGTGAGTAAGGGGCTCCCCACTCCACCCTGTGGTGCCTCCTCCTTCAGGGCCTGCCCTCTGCTTCTTTCTTTTTCTCTCCTTAGACATCTAGGATGGAGGGCCTCCTCCCTAGGGGGGCAAGGACTGGGTCTTCCCTTCATCCTAAAGCCAGAGGCAGGGGGCCCATGCAGAGCGGGCTGCGTGTGTAACTGATGAACGAATGACTGAGTCTAAGAGCTGAGTTCTGGCTCTGTCATAGGGTGGGCTACCCCACTGCTCTGAAGCTCAGTTCATGCTTTTGCTCAGTCGCTCAGTCCTGTCTGACTCTTTGCGACCCTATGGACTATAGCCCGCCAGGCTCCTCTGTCCATGGGATTTCTCAGGCAAGAATACTGGAGCAGGTTGCCATTTCCTACTCCAGGGGAGCTTCCTGGCCCTTGTGTTGAGACTCAGTTTGCTCACCTGTAAAATGGGACAACACCAACCACTTCTACAGTGGTTGCAAATTGCTACATTAGATGAGATTTGTGAAGGCGCCTGTGAGGTGGGTGTTACGATCCCGGCTCAGAGTTTGCTGAACCAGACAATGGGGAGAGCTGGAAAGCAGAGCTGAAGATGCCTAAGTACAAACAATGGGGGGAAGGCACACACACACACACACTTGCATGCATGCATGCACACACGGCCTCTCAGCTCAGCACCTCTTAAGCTTAGCACTCTCTCTCTTTGACAGCCCCTCTTCCTTTCAGCTTGAGACCCTCAGCAGCCCAATCTGAAAAGCTGGCACCTGGGGCTTCCACTGAAGACACAAATACACTAATGTCTATAACACACCTAACAACATAGCAAAGCCTGGGGCGACGTGGAAAAGAGGAACAGTAAGAGAGGAGGGCAGAGATTTCCAGAAGTGCACACAAATGGTCTGTCTCACTCACATAAGATTCAGAGCTAAAAAGCAATGCACAAAAAGGACAGCTGTGCGATCTTATCAATACTGGGAACTGTTTATGGGAGATCATGTTAAAGGGCAGAATGCCAGCTGGTATGTGCACCCCTGATGGAAGCAGGGAAAATGGTATCCGTGTGTGTGCGTGTGAGTGTACATGTGTGTGACTGTGTGTGTGTGTGTGTGTGTGTATGTTCAGGCACATTGCAAAGCAGACCGGGAGAGTTGAATGTTCATGAGCTTCTGTTCTCCTGCACAATTTCTTAAGCCATTTGTGTAAAAAGATGAACTGCCACCACTAAGATTTTCTTAGTCTCAGCCTCTCAGGAGGTCGTGGTCCCAAGTCCTAGAACCTTGGATGTTGAGCCAGGACCGCCTGTCCTGCCCGACACAGCCTGGGTAGGGGGGACGCCAGCGCATGGGGCAAGACAAACCAAACTTTCCCCGCAGAGATCTTCCTGTGGGCTTCCTGAGCCTCTGTCCAAACCACCAGGCTTCCCACCGAGCCCTCCCCTGCATCCCAGGGTTCCCGTCGAATTAAGGAAGAGAGAGAGCCACTCACCGCCTGAAAGCCAGCCAACACGGCCACTATTCCACTTTTCCTGGAGTGAGCTTTCCACACTTGGGGAGGCTGGAGCCACCGGCAGCCAAACGGCTCCCACCTCTCCGACCTGCTCTCACACCCTCTGCGGCTGTTTACGAGGCTTTCAAGTAAGGCACTGGTTTGTGAGGTTGCTCAGAGAGAGGAGGCTGGCTCCTTGTGCTGGAGGACAGGAGAGGGAGGGGGGAGGCTGGCACGGAGCACTCAGGATTCACTCTGGATGAAAGCCGGCGGGTTGGCGGAGCCGTGCTTCCCTCCCGCCCCACACCACCCCCCCCACAAGCCAGCCCTGCGCTGCCATCCTTCCGACTTGCTGGCGTGCTGATTAAACACAAACGTGGATCGCCCAAGCAGTGCCCCCCCAACCCTGGACGCCCGTGAAAGACACCCCTCCTTGGGGGGAGGCCGAGTAACCCCAGCGGCCGCAACCTCCCGTGGGTTCTGGGAGCGGAGCTGAGAAAGGGGTGCCGCCACTCACGGGGCTGACCTTGCCCGTGTCACATCAGATTTTCCGTTTGCCAGCAAACCCAACCCAACCCAACCAGCACACGGCCTCCCCACCCCATCTCACGACTCGTAAAGCCATCAGAATTCACAGCAAACCGGCCAGAATCCAGACGCAGCTAATGTCATTAAGAAGCCTGCACAGCGCCCAGATGCCGGCAGGGGCTCGGTGACAGACGCCAGCCTCGAAGCGAAGGGAAAGCAAGACACAGCACAGACGCTGCAGGCACAAAAGCCTTCTTCTCATCCTGCCCCACAGGAACCGATCTGATTATCAAAGGGAAACACGGAGGACTCAGAGGTTACGGCGGCTTTAGCGAAACAGGGCTTCGGGAGCAAACACAGTTTCAAGAGACCCGACCACAGACCCAGCCTGGGGTGGGGGGCAGGCGAACCCTGCCTCGGGCTGTCTGTTTTTGAACGCAGTCCGCCAGAGATAATGCTGAAAACAAGCACATAATCCAAGGAACCGCCTGACTCTGAGACACATACCTGAGTTTCTAGGCGCCCTGCCATCTCAACCCCCAAAGTGGGGACCACGATCACGGCTGACTGTTATTTCCTCTGATACCTGCACCAAACTTTCAAGCCTCCCTCTGAGTCACTGGCATTCACTTTCTATTTAAAGATCACACAGGGCTTCCTCTTAAGCACCATTCAAACCCGTGGCTTCTAAGAACTGGATGTTAAATCTGTTTTCTTCGGGCCTCACTTTCCATCAACAGAGATGTTCTCCTTGACAGTGAGGGGTTTCTTTATTCCATCATCCACTGCCAGGAGGCAGAGGTAACCAGAGAGGCATGGATCCCAAGACCACCCCTGGGACAGGCAGCAGATGGAGTAATCTCACCGATTCCTTTCTGGAGAGCTAGGAAAAGCTGTCCTGAATGCCATGCCTGGAAACGGGGTAGACACAACGGAAAATCTCAACCCGCTGGGCAACGGTCTTAGGATTCTGTCTGAGCCACACTCTACTGAGTGTGGTCCCAGACACAGTGGTACTGCCTGGGATAGCCAGACAGCTGGGACCCTCCCTCTGCCCGGATCAGCCTGACTACACCATCCTCTGGGAAATCCCTGGTTATGGGGACAAAACATTTCCCCCACCAAACTCCGTTTCCAGGTGAGAAAGGATCAGGTAGAGAAATCAGTACCAAACCATCACCACTTGGGAGCCCTGTCCCGTCTGGGGTGCACGTGCATGCCCCCAAATTCCCTCCCCCTCCCCTTGTGGTCAGACCACAGTCCAGGAAGCAGACTGCTCACGCTGCGTAGCGATGAGGCTGAAAAATGGAAAGGCAACAGCCACAGACCCAAGCACCAGGCGTGGGAGCGGGCCGCTTAGAGCCGCCCTGGACGAAAGACCCCACACGCGCCCAAACTCTGCTGTGTGCCCTCCAGCTCCGAATCGGGCCATGCCTTGCCCTCCCTCTCCCCCTCCATCCCAGCGACTCCAGGGAAAACAAGCAGCCCATGTGACCAGGACAGAGCCTGCCTTGCTAATAAACCCGTCCTAAGGCTCTGACAGTTTTAGCAGAACATTACCTTTCAGGAAGAAAATGTAAGGACCGGGAAGAGGGGAGAGAAAGTGTCAGAGCTGGAAGCCCATGCCACAGGAGCCGGCTGGGGGCTGGTCCTGCGGCCTCCCATGTCTGCGGAGGATCCCTGAGCTCCCCATGCTGACAGCCTCAGGGAGCCACCCCCAGCACACAGCCCTGCCGGCAACCCATGCCTGGAGACGGCAGGGCGCCTCAGGGACCAGGGAAGGACGGACGGATGGACCGATGGATGGATGGATGGATGGAGGTGCCGTGAGCCTGGTGGGGACGGAGGAGGAAGGGAGGCCAAGAGGAAGGGGTGGGGAGAGAGGAGAGAGAGGGAGGGAAGAGGAAGAATTGATTCTCTCTCCTCCACTGGGACCACTGAGCTAAGTTGCCATGGAGAAAGGGGAGCCGCTGGCAGAGCCCGAGGCGGGCGGAGGAACCTTATGCTGGAGGGAAGGCGTCAGCTCGGAGCCAATCCCCACACTTCTGGTGCGGCCTCCCCCGAACCAGGCCTTCTGGGCCGAGGCGGCCGGGCTGGGAAGGGAACTGGCCCGACTCAGTGGGGCAGACAGCAGCTCTCTGCCCGCTGGGAGGAGATGGGGGTGAGGGGACAGGAAGCTCTCAAGGCTTCCTTGCCTGGTTCACTGCGCTCCATCACCCTGAGATGAGCCGCACCCCTCATCTCATGCCCAGGCCACCCGCCCAGCTAAACTCCCTGGGGACTGAGGGGCCCAGAGCCCCTCCTGATGCCCTGGGTACCACCTGGGGCCCTGGTGTTGGAGGAGGCATTTCTGACCTCCACCTGTCTCCTCGTCTTTAAAAATCAGCATCGCCAGACCTTAAGGCGCATTTCCCCATGAGTTTCAGTCATATTTTCCAACCTCAGGTGGGATGAGGGGACATTCAACTAAGGGAGGACCTCGACACCCGGAGCCTTTTTTGCAGGAAGTGCAGGAAAGATGAAGGCACTCTGGGGTGCCAAGTGGAGGACCCTCCCACGTAGACACCCCTCCCAGGTGGACGACCTTCCAAGGTGGACGACCCTTCGGGTGGACAATCCTCCCAGGTGGATGCCTCTCCAGGGTGGACAGCCCTTGCAGGCTCTGCCTCCCTGCCGTCTCCGGCCCTGGGCTGCTCCCACTGGCCTCTGCCATCCTCGCTGCTACTCTAGTCCACGACCCAGCCCCAGCTCTGGCCTTTGCTGCTGGTCCCACACTCACTCCACGCTGTAGAGATGGGGACAGAGAGAGCACCGGGAGGCCTGGGCTGGGGTCTCAGCCTCCCCACTTGGAGATGGCATGACAGGGGCACATCCAGGCCCATCTCTGGGCCTCCAGTTCTCACCACAAGCGGACACAACCCCACCATCGTCCCAACTGGAACTCCAGGGCAGTTCGACACTAAGACATCAGGGGCCAGGGAAGGTGTGTATACACCAGCTTAAGAACGTTGTGCCCTAGAGGGGAACGGAAGCTTGTTGGGCACACCCCCTACACGTCCCACCTCCCCTTGCTGCCCAGGGCCAGGACTGAGGCCCTGGAGAGACTGAAGGCAACGCAGAGGCCTCGCACCATCTGACGGACACAGACCTCAGGGTGGCCCCAGCTGGGTTCCGGTCTCTGAAGACTGCGATCTGGAAAACATTTCCTCTCCACCATTTTCTTCTGGCTTCCCCCTCATGCTTTATTATGAAAATGTTCACACACACAACAAAGTTGAACACATTTCCTAATGAACATTACATACGTGCACCATTGAGATTCTACTATTTCCTCTTGTGTTTAATGTGGCAAAACACCCTTAAAATTTACCATTTTTAAAAAGATTTTTTTTTTAATGTGGACCATTTTTAAAAATCTTTATTGAATTTGTTATAATATCACTTCTGTTTTGTGGTTTTGGGGTTTTTTTAGCTGAGAGGCATGCAGGACCTTAGCAACCCCTCCACTGGAAGGTGAAATCCTAGCCACCCATGGCAGTGGTGGTTTACTTGCTAAACTGTGTCTGACTCTTGGAGATCCCATGGACTGTAGCCCACCGGGTTCCTCTGTCCATGGGATTCTCCAGGCAAGAATACTGGAGTGGGTTGACATTTCCTTCTTCCCCTCCCAGGAACTGAACCCTCATCTTCTGCATTGCAGGCTGATTCTCTACCTCTGAGTCACCAGAAAAGCCCCGTTGCCCCTGAACCACCAGGGAAGTCCCATTCTTACTATTTCAAAGCGCACAGGTCAGACGCATGGAGTGCCACAATCTCCTCTCATTCCAGAACGTTTTCATCGCCCACCCCCTCCCCCAGCCCCCAGCAACCACCAGTCTGCTCTGGGTCTCTGTGGGTTCACCTGCTCTGGACACTTTGGATCAATGGGATCGTCCACTCCGTGGCCCTCCTCTTTCACTCTGCATCGGGTGCTTGAGGGTCGTCCACTCGGTAGCGTGTGTCCGTGCTTCACTCCTCTTTACGGCTGAACCACAGCATTGGCGTCACTGGATATGTGGGTTGCTTCCAGCCTTTGGCTACGGTTCTCTCACTTTTAGAATGAGTTTTTCAGAGCCCAGTGATGTTTCCTGAAGCCTCTCCTATGGGATTTGGTCTCAAAAGGAGGCCCCAGATGGAAATGTCAATCCTTGCTCAGCCTTTTCATTAACGCGTTGCTCCCCACTGGGTAATGGAGCCTGGGTGGGGGAGCCCCACCGGGCCCTGAGGCAGGAGTGCCAGACACGTGTGTGGCCAGCTAGTGGCTTTGGGTCACCTCTGTCCCAGGAAGCGGCCCTTTGGGCAGCAGGACCCACGTGCACACCATCCCCACATCCACTCAACGCCCCCAGGTTTGAGTGCTCTCTTACACTCAGTGGCTGCCTGACTAGTGAGTCATTTTCCCTTCTCTGAGCCTCAGCTTCTCCATCTGTAAAATGAGGGGCAAACAGTCTCCACCTTGAGGGGGTGCTCTGGAGATGAGACTGGTGTTGTTTCATGGAACTTTCTGGGATGACGGACGTGTTCTATGCCTGGGCCACCACTAGCCCAGGGGCTACTGAGCCCCTGGAAGGTGAACAGTGTGACTGGACAATGGAATTTTTAATTCTATTTCGCTTTAATTTAAACTTGAAATGAAGGGACTTCCCTGGGGGTTTAGTGGCTAAGACACTGAGATCCCAATGCAGGCAGCCTGGGTTCAATCCCTGGTCCAGGAACTAGATCCCACATGCCACAACGAAAGATCTGGTGCAACCAAAGAAATAATGCTTTAAAAAATTAAATTTAAATTAAGAAGTCACATGGGGCTACTGATGATTGCTCTGGACAGAGCAGCTCTAAGGTCTTAACAGGCTGGGAACACAGGACACACTGTCCAGGCCCAGCATACAGCTCCTCCGTCTTCTCCTCTATCCCTTCCCCTCCCTACTTACCCCGCGGTGTCTGGACAGTGGAGCGAACCTCTGTTTGCAGCCTGGCCCCCCACGCTCCCTCTAAAAGGACAGAAGGTGGGCAGTCGGGCTCTCAGGGAACACAACAGGCATCAGCTGGGGAGTGCGCATGGTGGACTCCATAATGACGTAGGGCCCTGAACCGCTGACCTCTCCTCCTGCCCCCTCTGGCCCCTATTCTAGAACCCCATCTCCTGCCGTTTCCCCCAGCAACTCCTGAGGTCATCCCTGGAATGTCCGGGCAGGAGTTGGAGGATTGAAACAGACCGTCCTGGCACTCCTAAAGTAGCAGCAGGACCCCCGTGGGGGTGGACAGGGGGTCTGTGATCTCCGGCGGGGCTATCTTGGCTTTTCAGGGACACCTTCCCACGTGCACGAGGCCGTTCTCACAGGCTTGTGCCCTGGCACCAGGGCTGGACTAGAGTCCAGACCAGATTCCAGATCAACCTTCTCACTCTGCAGATGCTGAAACCCAGACACAGCTGCAGGAACACAAGGCAAGGTGGGGGATAGGGAGGGGGGCATTGGGGCTGAAGTCCAGGCCCCCGACTCCCCCCGGCCTGGCCTGCATGGGCCTCCTGAGAGGCAGGAGACTCTGAGATGGGCCAGGGTAGGAGGGGGCCCCCAGCACTCCATCCCATGCCAGGGCAGGTCAAGGGCCCAGGGGACAGCTGTGTGGCTTCAAAGCTAGCACAGTGGGAACCAAAGCCTGGCCAAGCCACCATCCCACTCCTGTTTCCTGCCCCCCACAACCCCACCAGCCCCTATATGCCCAAGTTGGGGAGAAGCAATGTCTGGGGGGTGGCAGTGGGGACTCCGCGAACATTTAAACATAACCATAAACAACCATAACTCTGCGTGTGCTGTGAGCCCACCAGCAGGTACAGGTCATCTAGAGACTGCTGCCGAGGACCAGGGGCCCTGGGCAGCTCCCCCTTCACCCTGAAAAATCTCCTCTTAGGCTCCCATATGCCCCCTGCTTCTCTTAACAGGACGGCCAGAGGGATCTCCTACAAACCTGTGCCCCACAGCGGCCTGGTCTCACCCCACTCACAGTGAAGATCTGGAGGCCCTGCTCTGCCCGCCTCAGAGAATCTGTCCCTCGGACCCTCTGCCCAGAGCCCCTCCCCCTGCAGCCTCTGCTCTGGGCCCCTCCTCAGTAAGGCTTTCCTTGACTACCCTTTTTTCTTTCTTTGCCATGCCGAGCCTCAAGTGGGATCTTAGTTCCCCGACCAGGGATCGAACCCACACCCCTTGCACTGGATTGTGGAGTCTTAACCGCTGGACCGCCAGGAAGTCCTTCCACTTTATTTCAAACTTCACCCCAACCCCAGCACTCCCTTGACTTTCCCCTTTACTTCATAGCTTTGATCCTTATCTAAAATACTATGCACTTTCCTTTCTTCTTGTTACTTTAAAAATTGTAGAAAATACGCACAACATCAAGCTTACCGTCTCAATCATTTTCAAATGTACAGTTCCGTGACATTAAGTACCTTCGTACTGTGGTGCAACCATCAACCTCATCTATCTCCAGAACTTCTTCATCTTGTAAAACTGAAACTCTGTCCCCACTGAACACCAACTCCTGGTTCCTGCCCCCCCATGGCCCCTGGCACCCCCCATTCTACTTTGCTTTAGGCACGTCACAGAATTGGAATCATACAGTTGCTATCCTTTTGTATCCGGCTTATTTCACTCAGCTTCCCTGGTGGCTCAGATGGTAAAGCGTCTGCCTGCAATGCGGAACACCCAGGTTCAATCCCTGGATCAGGCGGATACTCTGAAGGAAATGGCAACCCACTCCAGTATGCCTGCCTGGAAAATTCCATGGACAGAGGAGCCTGGTAGGCTATGGCCCATGGGGTCACAAAGAGTTGGACATAACTGACCGACTTTTCTTTCTTTCTTTCCTTTATTTTACTCAGAGTAACATGTTTTTAGGTTCATCCATGGTGTGACACGTTCTTTTTTAAAAAAAAAAAAAAAACTGTCTTTCCCACTGGAATGTGGCATGAGCAGTAGAGAACCCATTTGCCAATGCAGGAGATGCATTGGGTTTGATGGGGGCAGGGGGCGGTTTGATCCCTGCGTTGGGAAGATCCCCTGGAGGAGGGCTTGGCCAATCACTCCAGTATTTGCCTGGAGAATCCCCATGGACAGAGGAGCCCAGTGGGCTAAAGTCCTTGGAGTTGCAAAGAGTTGGACACAACTGAAAGGACTTGATAGATATGCCCACTAGAGTAGAGGCTCCAGGGGGCAAAGATTTTGATTGGGTTGTATTCAGTGCTATCTCCCCATGGCCTAGAAGAGTACCCGGCACCCAGCAGGCAGTGAACACAGTTTTGGAATGAATGAATGAGCGCCTGAGTGACTGAATGAAGATTCTGTAGTACCCTACCCTACAGGGCTGGGTCTGCCCCTCCCCTCATCATGAACCAACTCCCAGGATGATAGCCCCACCCCATGGCTTTAGACTCCTGCCCTGGAGTCCCAGACCCACTGTTCCAAGGGGTGACCACACTCAGCACGCACAAAACCACCTATTTGATGGTGGGCTTTCCCCCTAGACATGGTGCACCTATGGAAGGATTATGACAGGGACAGACAGATGCCCAGCTGTGGACGTGGTGATGTGCCCTGGAGCCTCACACTGGCCTTGAGGGCAGGGAGGAGGGACAGAGTGAGTGAGGGCCTGGGATACACAGCGAAGAGGCTGCGCACACTGGGCTTCGGGTGACCTGGAGTTCGCTGTGGACCCAGCCCCTGCTCAGAGCACAGTTCACGCCCCGGTGGTCCCTCGTCTTCCACCTTTTCCACATCCTGCTTCTTATAGCCTCCTCTCTGAGAACTCGTTTTACTCCTGTTTCGGGGCTAGACGAGCTCACAAAATCAAATTCATGTATAAGGAGGACCTCTCTGCACGTGCAGCAAGCCTGAAAGGTCACCAGCACTCCAGCCAGGCTGGCTGGCTCCGGGGGATGTGGGGACCTTAGCCCTTGCCAGGCTTGGGCGGGAGGTGTCCACCTCTCGGGCAGGGGCCTATGGCAAGGCTCAGCACGCAGACAGAACCTCAACCTGTGGGGGTGGAAGACAGTCACCCCAAAAGAGCCCAGATCACTCCAGACAGCCCCTCCCTGCACCAAGAAAACAGACTGAGACAGTGGAAAAACAGCTGTACCTTTAAATTATTTGGCTCGCAGATATGAAAAACATTTGCCTGTTGAAGCTGTTTGCATGTTTGGTTATTTTTAGGGTCAACCGAAGTTGCCTCCCTTGGAACCAAATGAAGCCCAGGAGGCACGTAGTCTTCTTTCCCAGATGGGGGTCCCAGACCTGCATCCCTGGGAACTGGGACTTGAGTGTGAGAGCCCTGGGGGTCGAGGACAGCCGGGGCCCCCCAGCACCACCCAAACACACACACCGAGGGAGCCAGGGCAAGTCTGCTGGGACCTTTAAGGAGATGTTCGCTGCTGACAGCGTGGCCGCCCACCTGGGTCCAGAGAGAGATCCTGTCTCCTGCGGGGAGCAGGCTTTGAAGAGAAGGAAGCTGGAGGCCCTGTCTCCCACCAGGCCTGGCTAATGGGAATATTTTGCTGACATATTTCTAGAACAAACGGCAATTACAGCAGATTGCTCTTCCACTCCCCCTCCCCAAAACAGGAATAAATCAGCTCGACCAATTTCCCAGCTAATGATTTCCTCCATTAAATTAAAAAGAAGAAGAAAATGTTTTTTTTTTAAATAGATTACCAGCCCTGTGCTTTTGGAGACCATGTGACCTGTCAGTTCCTCTTAAGCCCTGATACATCAAAGTCCCTTCATTAATTTTTAATAAATAAAACAGTCATAGTCTAAGAAGCACTCCTCCTCCACCTGCTCCCAATCAGCATGGCACACAAGGGTCAGCTCCCAGGTTGGCCATGGGAAGCCAGCTCATTCAGGCCAAAGATAATCTGAGAATCAGTGCATGAGACCCATTTCACAGATGGTAAAAATAAGGCTCAGATGAGAAGCACCTAAACACATGGCCCACAGAGGACTAAATGTGGGTTGAGGGTCTTGATTTCAAGGTGTGCCCATTTGTTGTTGTTCAGTCCCTAAACTGTGTTCAATGCTTTGCGACCCCATGGACTGCAGCACGCCAGGCTCCTCTGTCCTCCACTATCTCCCAGACTTTGCTCAAACTCATGTTAATTGAGCTGATGATGCTATCTAACTATCTCATCCTTTGCTGCACCCCTTCTCCTTTTGCCTTCAATCTTTTCCAGTATCGGGGTTTTATCCAATGAGTCAGCTCTTCACATCAAGTGGCCAAAGTATTGGAGCTTCAGTTTCAGCAACAGTCATTCCTAGTGAATATTCAGAGTTATTTTCCTTTAGGACTGACTGGTTTGATCTCCTTGTAGTCCAAGGGACTCTCAAGAGTATTCTCCAGCACCACAATTCAAAAGTATTAATTCTTCAGTGCTTAGCCTTCTTTATAGTCAAATTCTCACATCCACACATGACTACTAGAGAAATGCAAACAGGTGAAGCCAGGAGCTAAGGAGCCCCAGCCTTCAGGTGTAAGGATGACATGAGTTACTTTACCTGAGACCTGGGACTCTTGTCCTCTTGTTGCTCTGCAGCTCCTGGGACAGAGGCCAGCAAGCATCACATGTATTTCTAAAAAGTTCACCTCCCCCCCACAACAGCAAGGGTGAACCTTGGAAGCATTGTGCTAAGGGAAAGAAGGCAGACACCACAAGACAAATACTGTATGATTCCACTCGTATGAGGTGCCTAGATCATCAGCTCCTTAGGGACCAAAGGTAGAAAGGTGAGTATGGGAGAGTGGCGGGAGTTAAGTGTTTATTGGGGACAGAGTTTCTCTTTAGGGAAAGAAAAGAGCTCTGGAGATGGTGCTGTTGATGGTGACCCAACAACTAGAGCATAATTAATGCCACTGAACTTAAAAATGGATAAAGTGGTCAATCTTATGTGTATTTTGTGCTTAGTCACTCAGTCATATCTGACTCTTTGTGACCCCATGGACTGTAGCCTGCCAGGCACCTCTGTCCATGGAATTCTCCAGGCAAGAATACTCCAAGTGGGCAGCCATTCCCTTCTCCACAGGATCTTCCCAATCCAGGGACTGAACACAAGTCTCCTGCATTGCAGGCAGATTCTTTACTGTCTGAGCCACCAGGGAGAGTGGACTTGTTTTTTTTCTTTTTATATCTTTTCATTGTGATAAAACAAAAGTCCACTGTCCAAAATGCTATTTGAAGACACAAGAAGGGGGACTTCCATGGTGGCCCAGGGACTAAGATTCCGTACTCTCAATGCAGGGGGGGTCCATGTTCAATCCCTGGTCAGCGAACTACATCCCGCATGCCGCAACTAAGACCCGACACAGACAAATAATTTTTTTTAATAAATTAAAAAAAAATACAGAAGGGCCTAACAACTCCACAGTGACCAAGTCGGCACCCTCTGTGGCCTGCTGCGAGCCAGACCTCAATTCCTGAAGTACAGCCGGGGAGCTCACAGGCCCCTCCAGTCAGGTAGAAATGCCAGGGACCTTCAGAGAAAGGCTCCTTGTGTCAGCCAGCGTCACCAAGACAGGATTCCGTGTCCCTGATGGCCTATCAGAGGCCAGAAGGTAGGCAGAGGCTAAGAAGAGCCAGGAGATACCCTCCCTGAAAGATGTCCCAGGGCCTTTGGACATGCTGTGCCCTCTGCCAGGAATGCATTTCCCCAGATATACATGATTTGATTCCTAAGCTTACTTAGGTTTCTATAGAGAGGTCCTCTCTGGACCATCCTGTAGCCAGATACAGGGAAGGTTCCAGGGACCAGGCAGGGTGCCTTGAGCGAGAATGGGAACCCAACAGCCCTCAGCATCCATGGCGGGCTGGCACCAACACACTGTCCCTGGAGGGAGAGAAGCAGCTCACGGGAGGGCTGTCAGCTCCTGGCCCTAGCACTACCAGCCAGAGGGCCTCGGCAAGTTCCTTCATCCCTCTGAGCCTCAGTTTTCTTTTTTTATAAAGTGGGGATGGGGACGTCCCTGGTGGTCCAGTGGTTAAGACTCCATGCTGCCAACGCAGGGGGCACAGGTTCAATCCCTGGTCGGGGGAACGAAGATTCCACATGCTGCATGGTGCGGCCAAAAATTTAAAAAAAAAAAAAAAGGGATGGACTTAGAAAACGAATTTATAGCTGCTGGGCGGGGTCGGGGGAGGGAGGAAGGATACTTAGAGAGTTTGGGATGGACATGCACACACTGCTGTATTTAAAATGGATAACCAACAAGGACCTACTGTGCGGCACAGGGAACCCTGCTCACTGTGATGTGGCAGCCTGGAGGGGAGGGGGGTTGGGGGAGAATGCAGACATGTATATGCATGGCTGAGTCTCCTTGCTGTCCACCTGAAACTATCACAACATTGTTCATTGGCTATACCTCAATACAAAATAAAAAGTTCAGAAAAAAAATGGGGAAATGGGGATGAAAATAGACTTCTTTGAGGGCAATGTGAGATGATGTATGTGAGTGTTGGTATAGGGCTGGGACGTGGCCAAAGGTCAACAAATGGTAACGATTCTAATTATAAACTCCCAAACATGCAGGCACGTTCCTTCAAACAGGGTCCAGGGGGAATGCTCCCAGAAAATTCAAATAAGGACACAAATGGCTAATCACTACCCAGGCTAGCCGGGGTCAGTGACCCGGAAGGCAGAGGATGGCGCTTGTAGGCTTATTGTACACTGTATTCGATTTAACTGATTGAATCATTTTGTCCCCATTTTGCAGATGAGGTAACTGGAGCACAGACAGGTTAGTCACTTACTTGCTCCAGGTCTGGAGTCGAAGTCAAACCCTGGTCATGTGGCCCCAGGGCTTGAGCTGGTCCTCACTGTTCCACAGTGCCTCTTTTTTTTATTTAACTTTTTTTTTTCTTACAGTAGGTCCTTATTGGTTATCATTTAAAATACAGCAGTGTGCACATGTCAGTCTCAATCCCTAACTTTCCCTCTCCCTAACCCTCCCACCCTGGTAACTATAGCTTTCTTCTCTAAATCTGTTTCTGTTTTGTACATAAGTTCATTCTTATCAACGTGTTTTTAGATTCCGCATATAAGCCATATCACATGGTACTCATCTTTCTCTTCTGACTTACTTCACTTAGTGTGATCATCTCTAGGTCCATGATAGTATATCTTGAGAAGTGTGAACGGAGGAAGGGAGGGAGGAAGGAGAGAAGGAAGCAAAGGAGGGGGAGTCCAAAAAAGCAGAGGCAGAGACCCAGACAGTTTCCGCAGCTCTGACATCCGGGCTACGTGAGTTTCCAGAAGTTGGAGGGAAAGGTCTTAGAACAGGCCCCTTGGGGAAGCCCACAGCTCAGCGGGACCCGCCTGGTTCCTCTCAAAGGTCTCCAAGGCCAGGCCCAAGATCTTTGTGCTTCATTCCACTCAGCCCGTCTGCACGGATCAGCACCCCTGTGTGCAATTAACTCCCTCAGCACCCGGGCTGGGCAGGGGGAGGGGAGGAACAGCTCAGCGCCCAGCTCCGCCTTGTGATGCCTCCCCAGCAGCTCAGAGACCCAGGGGACCCCTGAAAACCCTAACCCTCTCAGTGGCCAGACACAGAGGGCCCTGCACACTGGTAGGTGATTCTATGTGCCTGGCTTCCAACTCATTCTTGAAGGTGATTCACTTCCCTCTATGCCAGGGGTCCCCAACCCCAGGGACACAGCCCAGTAAGGGTCCACGGCCTGTTAGGAACCAGGCCACACAGCAGGAGTTGAGTGGTAGGCTAAGCTTCATTTGTATTTATAGCCACTCTAGTTACAGGAAAACAAGCTCAGGGCTCCCACTGATTCTGTATTATGGTGAGTTGTATAATTATTTCATTATATATCACAGCGTAACACTAATAGAAATAAAGGACACAATACATGTAATGCACTCGAATCATCCTGCAACTCTACCCCCCAACCTTGCCTCGGTCCATGGAAAAACTATCTTCCACAAAATTGGTCCCTGGTGCCAAAAAGGCTAGGGACCGCTGCCCTGTGATACCTTCCATCTTCATTAACAACTCTCTTAGGGTACTGCAATATAGAACTTCTAACTGGTCTCCCTGCTTCTACTCCACAGGGCAGCCAAAGTGAGCATTTTAAAATGCTTCTGGGGACAGCTGACATCCTATCGACCAGTCTGCATGGTCTGTCTGTACAAAGTTATCAGCAGGACACCTAATGTCTATACACTTTTTGTAGCATTGTTACACTTCTATAAAAAGTTTTAAAAGAACTTTTTAAAAAAGCTCCATTGAACGAATGAATTATAGATAACTAAACAATGAAAGATGTACAACAAAGCTCTTTAAAAGCATGTATAAGCCATTATCTTGTAACAACGGATAATGGAATATAGTCTGCAAAAATACTGACTCACTATGAATCTAATATAATACTGTAAATCAACTATACTTCAATAAGAATAAATAAATCAATAAATAAAAGCACAGATAGATTCAACAAGACCCCTAGTACCTACTGAGCAGATCAAACTAAGTGGAACACAGAGTTCTCTCACCATGAACCACATAAAGTCATCTTGCTTTTTATGGAGAATGAGAAGGGAATGGACAGGTCCTTCAAGACACGGCAGCCACAAGAACTTAGTGAGGCATTGTTTAGGGGACATCTATTGGACTGTGAAGAAGGCTGAGCGCCAAAGAATTGATGCTTTTGAACTGTGGTGTTGGAGAAGACTCTTGAGAGTCCCTTGGACTGCAAGGAGATCCAACCAGTCCATTCTGAAGGAGATCAACCCTGGGATTTCTTTGGAAGGAATGATGCTAAAGCTGAAACTCCAGTACTTTGGCCACCTCATGCGAAGAGTTGACTCATTGGAAAAGACTCTGATGCTGGGAAGGATTGGGGGCAAGAGGAGAAGGGGACGACAGAGGATGAGATGGCTGGATGGCATCACGGACTCGATGGACTTGAGTCTGAGTGAACTCCGGGAGTTGGTGATGCAGAGGGAGGCCTGGCGTGCTGCGATTCATGGGGTCACAAAGAGTCGGACATGACTGAGCAACTGAACTGAACTGAACTGATGGTCCCTTTATGCAAATCTGGAGAAGTTCAAAGTTGTAAAACTCCAACCCCGCTGGGCACTAGAAATCAAGCTGTTGGTCCCAAATGCTCTCTTGCAACTGGCCAGGGGACATCAGTCTGTTGGGGTGCCAACAACAACGACATCCCTGGTAGAGGCTGTAAGTGCCTCTTCCCACCAGCCAGATGGGCACTGTCAGAGGAGATGGACTGTGCCCGGCCTGGCTGCCTAGCCTTTACCCTCCCTGCCTTCTTCCGATGGCCTCCCGCCCGCCCTGCCTGCTTCCCAAGGGGGCCTTCCCACTCACTGCCAGCCTAGAATCCCTTCCTGGGGAGTCCATCCGGCTGCCTTCGGCTCCCTTCTGGGTTCCAGGACTGACTCTTTGCAGACTGATCCCCCCCTAAAAAAGGGAACAGGTCTTCATCTCGGGTGGTCTGTAAAGCTGGGCTGAGGGAAGGGGAAGATGAAGAGAAAACACGAATTTTCCTCCCATACTCAGAAAAGATGTGGGACATCTATACCTCACTCTCAGCAAAACACCTCGTGCAGGGACTCCCATATGAGGCAGTGGTTAGGAGTCTGCCTCACACGCAGATTCTTTCCTATCCCCACTTTACAGGTATTTCTATCTCCACTTTACAGATGTACAAAAGAAAGCTCTGAGAAGGTAATTGCTTCAAATCCCACCAGGAGTTACAGACCCAGCCGGCATTTTGTCCTGCCCATCTAGCTCCCAGTGACCACAAACTGGGCAGATAGGCCTCCAAAAGGAGTCAAAAGCCAGGCCAGCAATGCCCAGCCAAGTTACCTCATCTCTTGGCATTTCCTCATCTGTAAGAATAAGGTTTATATCAGCGCTAACACTGGGAGTATGGCAAAAATGACATAAGGTGACATGAGAGGAGCATCCGGCACACGGCCTGGTCCAGGGCACACTCCCACTAAACATCAGCAGCTGTTCACGTTCAGCAGCATGTTCATTAATTTCATGAACGTCAGACCATGAGGTTCCTGCAGGCCCACCTGCCTGCTTCCTTGGAGCCAAGGACAAGTTGGAGGCTAGGTAGTGAGGATGTGGCTGGAGCACCCAGGGTAAGCAGAGGAGTTAGGCTGCTCACGCGGTCACCCGCTCACTGGCAGGCCTCCGCTGACCTCGCAGAAACAGCAAGGAGTGTTTCCTCTCTCCCAGGTGCCTGGCTTCACAGCAGGATCAACATCCTGCAGCCTCTTCCTTAGGAGACAGGCTTTCAGAAGCCCCCAGGTTGATATGTGGCAGCCTCGTGGGACACATGACTTACGGCTGCTCCCACGCTCCCAGCTACAAGAGCTGCCCTCTGTCTTCCAGTAAAACCCGAGCGAGGCTGATCAATGTTCTCCTGCGTCGTTCCCACCACCATAGACGGGGGGTTGGGGAGTGAAAGTGACAGTGTTGGTGGCTCAGTCTTGTCCGTCTCTTTGTGACCCCATGGACTGTAGCCCCCCAGGTTCCTCTGCCCATGGGATCCTCCAGGGAAGAATACTGGAGCGGGTTGCCATTCCCTTCTCCAGGGGAATTTTCCTGACCCAGGGATCAAACCTGGGCCTCCAGCATTGCAGGCAGATTCTTTACTGTCTGAGCCACCAGGGAAGCCAACGGCGGGGGGTGGGGAGGGGTGGGGAGGGGGTGCGGGGGGGAGTTATTAAATCTATCCATCTAACTTCTCCACGGTAGGTCAGTGGTTCCTGATACTAGTGATTCTTTACTGTGTGGTGGGGATGGTGGTGGGGAGGGTAGCTGGGGGTGGGCCAGGGGTTGGGGAGATAGAAGGCAGCATAACTGTGTGTCTAAGACCCAAATGCAAAACACACGTAAGGGTCAGCTTGGCTGATGGTTTTTAAGACGTTGACATTGTAATGCCCTGGCCAGCCACCCTCTGATTCAGATACCTTCCTCCCACCATCCAGAGCCTACGGGAGCCCGGCTGTCAAACCCAGAAAGCCACCTCCGCACATTGTGCTGGAGACCCCATCTATAACTGGCCTGCAGTTCCTATGAAGATCAGCTCTCGTCTCTGGGCCACCCCATCGCCAAAAGAAGATGGCACCTTGGAGAGTAAGAGCTGCCTCAGTCTACCTGCAAGCTGGGAGGCCCTCCTACCCTGATGAGTCCTCTTTCATCACCCCCGCCTTGCAGGACTGATGCCGGGGCTCATATTAAATAAAGTGGACAAAGCCGCCTCTGGACGCCTGACTTCCAGGGCCAGTCAACGCAGGAGCTGTTTCTCTTTGCCTCCTAGCCCTCCTGTTTGGTTCTGGAACTTGAGGGGCCCTTGCAAGTAAGACAGCTCAGCAGAGAAACCCCTGAGCCAGTGTTTTACATTGACAGTCTGGGGTGGGTGAGGCCTCACATGAAGGCTGCAGAATCTTTTTTTAAAAGATTTTTTTTTCTTTGCATTTGTGCCAGGTCTTAGTTGTGGCATGCAGGATCTTTAGTTGTGGCATGTGAACTCTTAGTTGCAGCGTGTGAGGTCTAGTTCCCTGACCAGGGACTGGACCCAGGGCCCCTGTATTGAGTGCTCGAAGTCTTAACCACTGGACCACCAGGGAAGTTCCTGAAGGCTTCAGAATCTTCCCTATAACCCTGACTGCAGCCTCCGTCCGCCCCCAAGAACCAGGGGTGGCTCAGGTGTGGCCCCCGGAGAGCTGAGAAGTGCGGTTCCTTTGAATAGCAGATTCTGTGCCCCAGAAGGCAGCGCCACACGCAGCCATAAACAGGATTACTGGTCACTTTGTTTGAGAAGACAAGACCATTAGAACAAGATTAAACTAATGTGTAACTGCCCTCTTCTAATCCCTGGGTTGGACTCAATCAGGCTGGCTCTCATCTGAGTCCCCTTGGATCTGCCTTGAGGCTCCTGGAGGCCTTAGATGTCAATCTCAAAGCGGGGCCTTGGGACACATGCAGCTCAGGATTCCAGCCTTGGAACAAGGCCTCTTGTCTGCCGAGGCCTGGCGCTCTCCTCATCTGTCCATCTCACGGAAAGAGAAAAGAAAGACTGGCAGGAAATCCCGAAAGGACCCTCTCCCTCCAGGCCCCTCACAACTCTCCCTTCTCCCACTCAAGGGGCCTCTCAGAGAAAGAACGTCCTCACCCCACTCCCGGGAGCCCCTCTTGGAAGCTGCCTTTCCTGCTGCTTGCATCCTCTGCAACTGTCCCCTGACCCTCTCAGTAGCTCAGAGCTGTGTTTGAGATGGAAAAAATGTCACTCTTTAAAAATGCACTCAACCGACGAGAGGAGAACAAAATGTCGTCAATAACACACGCGGTTCAGCCACGAAAAGGAATGAAGTGCCGACACAGACTACAACATGAATCAGCTTGAAGACGGCATGCTGGGTGAAGGCGGCCTGGTGCAAAAGGCCACGGGCTGTCGCTTTCCATTTATACGGAATGTCCAGAAGAGGCAAAATCCAGAGAGAGGGAAAGCAGTCTAGTGGCTGCCAGGGGCTGGGGGTTTAGGAAGCGACGGGACAGGGGGAATGTCAAAGGGTTCATTTTTGGAGGGATGAAAATGTTGCCAAACTGAGATGGCTGTACAACTCCGAGAATATACTAAAAACCACTGAACTGTACGGTTTAAACGAGTGAATTGTATAGGATGTGAATTATAATCTGAAAAGGCTTTTGTGGAAAAAAAAAACAAAAACCCACAGATAGACTTCCCTGGAGGTACAGAGGTTCAGACTCCGGGCTTCCATTGCAGGAGGCATGGGGTCGATCCCTGGCCAGGGAACTAAGATCCTGCACACCACACATTGTTGTTGTTCAGTCATGTCCAACTCTTTGCAACCCCATGGACTGTAGCACACGAGGCTTCTCTGTCCATGGGATTTCCCAGGGAAGAACAGTGGAGTGGGTTGCCACTTCCTTTTCCAAGGAATCTTCCTGACCCAGAGACCAAACCCAGGTCTCTTGCATTGGAGGCAGATTCCTTACCATCTGAGCTACCAGGGAAGCCCTATAAACCAGCAAGTCTAAGTAAACGTCCCGAGTTCTATGAACTTCCAGCAAATCATTGAACCTGAAGTGGGGGAGGGTAGGAACCCCCATTTGTAGCCAAGTCAGAAGTAGGTAACCTGGGACCCACTATTTGTGATTAGCATCTGAAGTGGGGGTGGGGGGAAGCAATTTTGTGGGACTAAGCCCTTAACTCAAAAAGTCTTCACTAACCCTGGGAAGTTAATGTCAGAATTGAATTGACTGTAGGACACTCACATGTTGCCCACAGAGAACTGGAAAATTGCTTGGTGTGGAAAACCCACACATTTGGTGTTGGAAGTATTGAGCAGAGAAATGGTTTTGCTTTATTTCCTATCCGAGAAATGAGGACTTGGACTTGCATGACCTTCAGGAAGCTCCTGACTCTGACCTTCTCAATCCGTGACGGCTGGGATTTCAGGACAGGGTATGACTTTTGACTCACACAGTTCTTAGCAAAGACCACAGCATTCCCCCAAGGCAAGATCAAGGCCGCACAATCTCCCTTTTCGCCTGTTTATCAATTGACACCAGCAGAATCATAAATACATTTATAAATACATAAAGACAAGACTGGAGTAACTTCTGGGTTCTATGGTTTACTGGAGCAATCATGTTTATCTTTCCATCACATGGCACTTTCTAAGTCACTGCTTTTTCAGGGCGCTGGAACTCAGCACAGAGTCAGCACTGGGGTGAGGAGGGGAACGTGGCAGGCGGGAGCAGGGGTACTGGGAGTCACCAGTCAACATCCTTTTACAGCCGGCTGATTCGGGGTCGGAACCTGGAGAGGAAAGCCGGGGTCACGGACTAAGCCTCCAGGGAAGCAGTTATCTCGGCTCCAGACCCAGGCTACTGGCAGCGGCCATACTTGCTGGACAAAGTCACCCCTCCAGTGATAAGGGGACCTGAGCAAGTCAGAACCAATGGATGGCTCCAAGCACAGCCCCATCATCTTTAGAAACCCGACTTTCTCAGGCATGCACCCACATGTGTACATCCTGGATTTCACAGGTTCCGTTAAAAGCAACAACAACAACAACAACAACAAATCTTTCAGGTACTCAGCAGTGCAAGACATCATGATGCTGCCATCAGCCTGCCCCCTCCTCCCCGCCTCCGACCTGTCATCCCCATGGAGTCGGATGAAGCCTTTTCTAATACATCAGAGGGTGAGAGGACTGAGCCTCTCAACACTCTCCCTCGGCTTTCAAGCCAGCATCCATGCTCCTTAACCAGCCCACAAGACCTGCCCCCATCCTCACTGGCCTGGCTCCTTCCCTGGGCTCAGCCTGTGCTACCGGCCAGACGCCGCAGCACCTCCTCCAGCCTCTGTGCCTTCGCACAAGCTGTTTCCTCTTCCAGGAAGACCCTCTCCACCTCTACAAGTTCACCAAGTTGGGTGAACTTGGCGTTCCAAGAAGTCCAGCCCACGTGTTGGTGCCCTTCCTCCATGGGTTCGGTGCCCCAGAAGCAGTTCCCCCACCCCATTCCCTCAGGCTCATAACGTGGGCACCATAACTGCCCGCTGGCTCCAGTCCCTTCTGGTGGCCAGTGAGCTCCTGAGAGTGGGGACGGCACACGGTTCATCCCTTGGGGCCGAATGACGGGTCCACACATGTGCCGCCCACTCGAGGCGCCGACGTGGCCCTGTGGTTCCCTTTGTCCTCGAAGCCCTGAAGCAGCTGTAATGACTGTGGGGCAGGGGTACCGACCCCTCATCCAAAGGACAGACAGGGCTGTCCACTCCCCCTCCGCAGGGGCGATGTTCACAGTGTTAATAACCATCCTATCCTTGCACTGGGCCTGAGCGCATGGTCCCCTGAATGCAAGGGGTCTTTGTTCACTGAGGCTGCAGAGGGGACCAGGCTCATGGGAACCACTTCCCACGACTGGTGACTGCATAGTAAGGATACTTTGTTCATGGGGATGTCCCAGGATTCTCGCCAGCTCATTGACTCCTATGCTTTTCCATGAAAAGTGTCTCCCGGGCGCGTGTCCTGGTCCTTGCTCAGCACCAGCCCAGGTACCTGATACTGCCTAGGAGGGGGCGGTCAGAGCTGGGGAGGGGGCAGGTGGAGAAAGGTGGGCCCAAGAAGGGGGTGAGGGGTGAGAGGC
The DNA here is from genome assembly GCF_042477335.2 of Ovis canadensis. Taxonomy (NCBI): domain Eukaryota; kingdom Metazoa; phylum Chordata; class Mammalia; order Artiodactyla; family Bovidae; genus Ovis; species Ovis canadensis. The sequence continues at coordinate 62,832,275 of NC_091261.1, read as the reverse complement.
CAGGGAACCACCAGACTCCTGCCCCCTGCAACTCTAGCCTCAACGGAGCGGGGGGTCACTAGGCGACCGGCTTTGGGTGAGCACTGAGGACTAGGAAACCAGAAGATAAACAAACCTGGGATCTTTTCAGGAGGAGGCAGCTGGGAGGAAGCAGAAGAAGGAGAGAGACGGCAGCTTGAGAAAGCAGAGCAGGCACCCCGCAGGCCCGAGTCCAGAACCACCCAGAACACGTCCTTGTCTACTGGCCACACTTGCAACAGGACTGGCCTGGGGAAGCCAGGGGGCTGGAGATGCTGGCCGGGGGCTGCCATTTGGGGCATAACACGTGACTGTTCCAGGACCCTTGCTTGGGGCTGGGGGGGCGGCTGGTCCCCTTTATCAGCTCCTAGCAAGGCTAAGTGGGAATTACCTCTGGCAGCCCCGCCCAGCCATGCAAGGTTCCCACAGACCAGTTCCTCCCTGCTCTCCTCCCACAGACCTTCCCTTCCCGCCACCCCTCTGCCACCCGGCCCCCCCAGGCACAAGTGTGCTTTGCGAGGGAGCTGGTGAGATGTCTTTCCGCATGGCACAGCGTGGCTGGGGAGGTGTTCCAGCAGACTTATTTATAGCCAAGCACCCCGTCCGCACACTCTCCAGCGCTGCCTGCCTCGTTTGCCTGCCTGCCTGCCACTGGGGCTTTTCAATCCGTGTCTATATTTATCCCGAAGCCGTGGGGATAATGGCAAGGCCAGAAATAGCCTTGAAGACATTCACGTGAAGATGATGGACAGGTCTCCAGCTCCTGGCTGACCTCGCCCCCTCCACCCCTTCCCCCATCACTCTGCATCTGCCGCTTGGCCGTGGGTAACGGGGAACAGCTGGAAGGGACTGGAGAGGCAGCTGAAGCCAGAAGGGAACAACATAATCCCTCTCTTCCCGCTGGCCGTGGCCCTCTGTAGTGACGCGGCGGGACAAGTCCAAAATGATACATCACAGCTGCCGGGCTGCGGGAAGACCAAAGGTGACACGGCCTCTTGATGGATGTCAGAATGTTAATCAGCTCAGAGTTAGAACATAGAGTCAGAGCTGGTACACACGCACAAAAAGCAGGTCACCTGCGCACCAAGAATGCAGGGAGATGGCCCCCCGCCTGGCCTCTTGCACCTGGATGCAGGTGCGGGGCTCGCCGTGGAAATGTGCACGTGGTCTCCTGTTGACCTGGCCTCTTCCCACCTCCTGGAAAGGAGGACGACTCAAAGACAACCTGGCGGGTCAGGGAAGAAGCTGAGATGTTAGGGGAACCGGTGGGTGGCTCCTGCTCCCCCAGCTTCAGCATCCTGGAAGGAGTATGCTCCATCTGGGATGGGGGACAGACGTCTATAGAGGGAGGCTCAGGGACTTCCCTGGTGGTCCCGTGGTTAAGATCTGAGCTTCCACTGCAGGGGGTACAGGTTGCATCCCTGGTTGGGGAACTGGTCGAGACTCTGCATGCTGCCTGGTGCAGCCAAAAAAATAAAATTAAAAAGAAAAAAGGCACAGAGTGCAGCAGGAGCCAAGAGAAGCAGCTGGCTACTTGGTGGGGATGGTTTCATGCAAAGGGGGGATTTTGGTTGGGCTTTGAAGGATGCATAGGAGTTTGCCAGGGGGAGAAGTGGGAAAGGCATGAGCCAGTGCCTTTGGTACTCAAAGTCTGGGGTATGGGGGAAGTCCCAAGTGTCAGAAGTGGTGAGTCAAGGGTGGTGAGATGGACCCAATCACAGATCTGAAGGGCTTTTGAACACATGGGATTCAGGAGGCTCACTCACATTCTTGTAGCTGTGGCTGTGCCCTGCAGTGTTCTCTGACCTGTCACTGCTCCCAACAGGGAGGAGCTTTCTGACCTCATGCAGCCTGGCTTCCTATGACAGGACCTCTGGGCAGATCCCTGACACCTGAATCTCTAGTTACCCTGGTCCTGACTTACATCTGACTCCCCGTCCACCCATCCCTCCCACGAGCCCCAGCCCATCCTTGGTCTCTTCAGGGGAGCCCTGGATGCAGGAGCACCTCCCCACAAGCAGGGAAAGAACCTCCAGTTGTGAAGTGACCGCAGACTGTGCCACAGTTTCCATTTAATCCTGGTCCCTGGGCCAGGTAGATTCAACCTGTCCATTTCACAGATGATGACATGAGGCCTTTGGGAAGCTGAACCCCTCAATCTTCTCAAGACTACGCTGTAGTTGGTGACTGAGCTGGGTTTATAATGAGGTTGGCCTCAACTTTGTAGATAAGGCTTCTCAGCTGCTTTCTTCCTTCCCTGCTAGGAGGTCCTTGATGTGTGTGTCAGCTGGACTTTTACAGGGTCCAGTCCCTTTCCATTTCACCACCCTTGACCCTGCACTTTTGCCACCTGCGATTTCCCCCACCCCACCACCCAAAATGCCACACACTTTGAGTCCTAAAGGCATCGGCTCGTGCTATTCCCTGTGCCTTCCCCACTTTGCTCCTGTACAACTCCTATGCATCCTTCAAAACCCAATGGAAATGCCCCCCCTTTCTATGAAATTTTCCCCATCAGGCAGTTGGCTGCTGCCTTCTCTCTGGTCTGGCTGCACTCTGTGCCTTCCTCTACTGATGCACTATTTGCTCTGACTTGTGTCTGATCCCAGATGGCACACTCTCCTCCCTCCCTGTGACCCACTGCCTGGCACAGTAAACATCTGCCAGGTGAGAGAGTGAACCAATTTCCTCCTCCCTCTCACCCAGAGCTGTCATTTTTTCTCACCTCCCTCCAATTGTTTTCCTAAGGACTGGACTCCCTTCAGTAATCGAGGTGAATGATAAGCCCGGGTGCTCTCTGACTCTTCCTCCCCATCTGGGCAGCACACAGGCTGCCAGGCTCTCCTAGCGCTTGGAGAACACCCAGTGCTGCCAGGTTGATGAGCTGCTGCTCTGCCAGGGCACCGACAGCAGGGCCACCCCCGGCTGAGGGAGCAGGCCCATCTCTGTGCCTGGGGGCTGTCGAGGCCCTGGGGACTCCGGGCCACATCTACAGTGCGGGGCTCCAAGGACACGTTCCATCACTGGGCTGACTCTCCATGGGGCTCCTACCAGGGCTGCCACTTCCTTCCCAGAGGCTGACCTCAGAGCAGGAACCGGGCTGCCGAGGAGCAGGGGGCCACTTCATGGGCTTGGGTCTCGGCTCCCCAGCACTGCTGGGTCTGAGTGACCCAAACCGCTCCCGATTCTGGAGGCCCGGCTCCAAATGCTCCCTGTGTTCCTGGGTCTAAGGTCAAAATGCTTTTTGGAATTGAAGCCACCCCTAACGTCACAGATCCCTGTCAGACCCTCCAAGTGAAGGGAGCTCCCAGGGTGCAAGACAGTGACAGTCTAGGGGGCTTTCCCAGGAGTAATCATAAGAATCAAAAGCACCAAAACATGGGGTACCCCAGAAGCAAATTCTGCATCCTTTAAAACAGTGGTTCCCAGCCTTTTTGGCACCAGGGACTGATTTCATGGAAGACAGTGTTTCCATGGACCGGGGCTGGGGGGAGGGGATGGTGTGGGGATGATTCAAGTGCATTACATTTATTCCTGCACTTTATTTCTGTTATCATTACATCAGTACCACCTCAGATTATCAGGCATTAGATCCAGGAGGTTGGGGACCTAGGCTGTAAAATATCATGGACAGGGTACCTACTTTGTGCCCAGTGCCTGCAGTCTGGGGGGCGGGGGCGGAAATACTTACAACAGCAAAAACTAGATACAGCCCCTACCAAGCACTTTATAGACATTCTCATTTAATCCCCATGACAACCTGTAGTGAGCACTAATCTTGTCCCCATTTTATGGACAAGGAAACTGAGGCTGAGAAAGGTGAAGGGACCTTTCCAAAGTCCCCCAGCCAGATTCTAAACCCAGGTAGCTTGGCTCTGGACCCTGCATTAACTGCCACACTACACAATTCTGCATGACCATCATTATAAAACAGTGCGTACTGAAAAATGGGACAAGTCTGGCAGATCCTCAAAATGTTAAATATGAGAGTTTTCACATAACCCAGCAGTTTCCCTCCTAGGGATGTACTCAAGGGAAATGAAATGTAGGTCCACACAGAAACATATACACGGGGGATTTCCCTGGTGGTCCAGTGGCTAAGACTCCTCATTCCCAAAGCTGGGGGCCTGGGCTCAATCCTGGGTCAGGGGTCTAGCTCCCACATGCTGCAACTAAGAGTTCATTTACTGAAACTAAAGATCCTGCATGCAGCAGCTAAGACCCAGTGAGGCCAAATAAATAAAAATAAATATTATAAAAAATATGCATGAAATATTTTTTTTAAATGTATACATGAATGTTCAGAGCAGCCTTATTCACGGTAATCCGATAGTGGGGGGAATTCCCTGGTAGTCCAGCAGTTAAGACTGAGCTTCCACTGAGCAGGGGGACAGGGGAACTGTCCCTGGTTGGGGAACTAAGATCCCGCAGGTTGTGAAGCTCAGCTGAAAAGGAAACAGTGGGGAGAATGCAAATGCCTATCAACTGATGAATGGATACATGTAACCATCCACACAACTGAATGTTATCCTGAGATAAAAAGGAATGAAGTACGATTTAGGTTACCATGTGCGTGAGCCTTGAAAACATCACAGTGAGTGAAATCAGCCAGTCACCAAAGGCCACATATTGTAGGATTCCATTTACACGAACTGTCCAGAATAGGCAAATCCACAGAGGTGGAAACCAGATGAGTGGTTGCCAGAGGCTGAGGGATAGGAACGCTGATTCACTGAGCACCCACAGGGCCAGGCACTGGGCAAGGTACTCTACACTGCCCCCCTCTTTTTTAACATTTATTTATTTGGCTGTGCATGTGAATGCCTAGTTGTGGTCTGTGGAATCTAGATGCCTGACCAGGGATGGAACCCAGGCCCCCTGCATTGAGAGCGCAGAATCTTAGCCACTGGACCACCGGGGACGTCCCTACACTGCCTGTCTCATGGGCTCTCTTTCCTCTGGTTAGTGTTTTCAAATCTAGGCCATTCTTGCAAGATGCTTTAAAGGTTCAAGAAAACACACTCCTGACCTCAGAAGTCCCCTTGCGATGGGAGTAAAGCGTGAGTCACGGGCATGGGGCTGGCCCTGGGGTGGTCTGTGACGTTGGAGGAGGAGTCCTCCTGCTGGGACGTCAGCTCAGCTCCCCACCGCCGCCCCATCTCATCCTGTCGCCCCGGCCTGCTTCTTGGGTCCAATGGATAAGCCTGTGCACAGGGAGGTACCAGGGAGTAAGGGCAACACACTTCCCCAGAGTATTTATAACTCGCACGAGAACCAAAGGGAAGGAGTGACCGACCGACTGAGGGAGGAGGCGTGGCTCTCCTTCCGAGCCTCTCGAAGCACAGCTCTGCTCTATTTTCACCTTCAGCACACGGAACAGCTCAGGCACACAGAAGGTGCTTAATTTGTGTTACTCGAATGATCACCTGACTTAAGGCAGCTCCTCTCATCTGGGAACCCCCCTCCTGGAAAGCACGCTTCAGGAACCAGCCAACAGACTCCCTCTCCTCCGGGAAACTGAGGAGTCGGAGATACCGAAACCTATCACAGACGCAGGCGCACCCTGAGCACGGCACTCAACCTTGATTGTCCTGGAGAACGGGTCCCATCCTGAGAACTGCCCCAGGGAGGCTAGGAAGGGTTCCCCTCTGCCCTCTCCAAGTGCTGCAGCTCAGGGCAAGCAAGGACTAAATGGCTAGTGCCCTGGCGGGAGTCTGTCTGGGTTTTGTTTGTTTGTTGCCATCCCCTCACTTCCCAGGTGGCACTAGTGGTAAAGAACCCACCTGCCAATGCAGTAGACTTCAGAGACGAGGCTTTGGTCCCTGGGTTGGGAAGATCCCCTGGAGGAGGGCATGGCAACCCACTTCAGTATTCTTGCCTAGAGAATCCTACGGACAGAGGAGTCTGGCAGGCTATAGTCCATGGAGTCACAAAGAGTCGGACATGGCTGAAGCGATTGAGCATAGCACACACGCACACTTCTTCCAGCTCCCAAGGAAAACTCCAACAAAAGGACCGGGGTAGGCATGAGACCAGGCCACTGAGGCTCAAGCCCCACTTCAGTGATCCAGCTCCATCTCCCATGTCTGGGCGCCACGCTCTCATGTCCTGGGACCACCTGTGGCTGCCAGGTGAAAGGTTGCCTGCCAGGGGTTGCACCGGGATCCCCGTACTTTAAGCGCAGCTTGTGATGGGTGACACAGCTGTAGGCAGTGAGATCCCAGCCCCCACCTACCCTCCTTGCTCCGTTTCTTATAAGGGATGAACTGTGGATTTAAGTAGACCACCAAGCGTGCAGGAGGCTCTGACTCGTGTTCCCCGAGGTATCTGGTGACTGTGGTGGCTGTTCATAGAGTCCACCCTGGGACAGAGAGCCCAGGCCTGGACAGCTCCTGCACGTGCCTCACACCTGAGCCTGATTATCCATGATCAAGGGGGCATGCTCGGTCCACCCGTCTGTCTCCTCAAACTGTTAGCTCCTCCAGAGCAAGGACACCTTGTCTCTGGGCTGTCACCTTAGTACTAGCTCAATAAAATCTTCAAAAACATGCACAGAGAAAGAGAAAAGCTAATACCACCTATTAACCCACATATGTGAAATCTATAAAAATGGTACAGATGAACTTATTTGCAAAGCAGAAATACAGCCAGAGACATAGAGAACAAGCATATGGACATCGGGGGGAAGACTGGGTGGGATGAACTGGGAGACTGGGATTGACATACGTACACTACAATGCATAAAACAGGTAACTAATGAGAACATCCTGAATAGCACAAGGGAACTCTGCTCAGGGCTCCGTGGTGAGCTAAAGGGGAAGGAAATCCAAAAAGGAGGGGATCTATGTAGAGGTACAGCTGATTCACTTTGCTGTGCAGCATAAACTAACACAACATTGTGAAGCAAATACACTCCAATTAAAACAAAAAAATGCGTAAGAGCATTGCCTCTGATCTGCCCAAGAGTTCAGACATGACCACCAAGACTTCAGCCCAACTGAGATCAAAATGCGGGCCTAGAGAGAGCCACTAGAGACCCAGAGCATCTGGAATCATCAGCTGACACTCCAGGTTCCTGCCAGCCAGTAAGTCTGCCAGGCCCCCATGCTCGGCTGCAGTGTCAGGGGCCCTCTTCCCTGGGAACCTCACACCTCCGCAGGTCTCCTTCCAGAGCCACCACTGGTTCAGCTACAGACACTGTGGGCTCGGGGTCAGAAGCCCAGTCTTGGCTCTGTAGGTTAAGTGAAAAGGTTGCCCTAGATGATGTCTTCTTACGTGCTCGGTCGGTAAGTCACGTCCAACTCTTTGAGACCCCAGGAACTGAAGCCCCCCCAGGCTCCTTTGTCCATGGGATTCTCCAGGCAAGAATACTGGAGTGGGTTGCCATTTCCTTCCAGGGGATCTTCCTGACCCAGAGATCGAACCTGAGCCTCCTGCATCTCCTGCACTGGCAGGTAGATTCTTTATCGCTGAGCCACCTGGGAAGCCCAGACGATCTCTTGGATCCTTTCAAATCCATGCGAACCTGGCTTTTAAAAGCCCACACAGCAACTTTCCAGACTAGGTTGCGAAGACTCTGCACTCACAATGCAGAGGGCCCAGGTTTGACCCCTGGTCAGGAAGTAGATCCCACATGTGGCAACTAAGAGTCTGCATGCCACAACTAAAGATCCCGCAGGCTGCCACAAAGATCAAAGATCCCCGGTGTGCCGCAGCTAAGATCCAGTGCAGCCAAATAAGTAAATATATATTTTTTAAAAAGAAGAAAGTGCACACAATGAGGATCACCTCATTCCTCCGCGATTTGTTCCAGCTCTACCTTTGAAACATACCCAGAGCCCAACTCTCTTATCCCTGCCACTGCTGCCACCCTGGCCCAGCACCTGACATCTCACCTTTGCGTGCGTCTCCCCACTGGTCTCCCTGCTTCCTTTCTTCACCCCATCCAGTCTGTTCTCAACACAGTAGCCAGAAACCATCCTTTTAAAGCACAGGTTGGATCCTGGCCCTTCTCTGATCAAACTCTGGAGTGGTATCATACCTTACTTAATCAAGGTAAAAGTTCAGACAGGATTTCAAGGCCCTGCTGGATTCGGGCTCTCGTATTTCTCCAGCCTCCCTCTCCTTCCCTCACTCCCTCACTCAGGTTTCTTGAGCACCCTGGACAATCTCCTGCCTCAGTGCCTTTGCACAGGTTGTCTCTGCCTGGGATAACCTCCCAGCTCTCTCCCTCACCTCCTTTAGGCTTTTGCTTAAATGTCCTTGACTGGAGAGGCCTTCTCTTCCCCTGTTTATTTAGCTGTGATGACCATTTGATGTACTTATATAGTTTACTGCATATTTGTATATTGTATGTCTACCCCGCTGCTAGACTATAAGCCCAGAAGGGCCAGAGTTTTAAAAGTTTTATCACGCCTTTATACCCAGCTCCCAGAAAAGCAGCTACTCACTAAATACATGTTGAGTGAATAGGTTTTGATCATTTGTGGTGGTCTGGACATGCTACTAAGAAAAACGGTCTCAGGCTATATGACCCTCCAGCTTGACAGAGTCCCTCTGAGAATCTCAAGCTCTCTGGATGCTGTCTAAGAGAATCAAAGTGATTATTTCAGGCAGGTTCAAGGCTCAGGAAGTATGTGGAGGGACAAAGCAAGGAAATGACACAGACCTGGTCTGGTCCCTGGGAGGTGTGGGGGGGTCATTTCATAAGCAGATGCTTCCTTGCTGGGCAAGACAGGGTTATAAACAAAGCTCATTAGTGCATGAGACACCCATCAAGGGGAAAGCACAGGAAGGAAAACTCAAGGAGTTGGCTCTTCATTAGAACCAGGGAGGACTTCCCTGGTGGCCCAGGAGTTAATCCTCCTGCCAATGCGGGGGACATGGGTCTGATTCCTGGTGCGGGAAGACTCCACACGCTGCAGAGCAGCTAAGTCCGTGTGCCACAACTGCTAAGCCTGTGCTCTAGAGCCTGGAAGCCACAGCTACCGAAGCCCAAGCGCCCTCGAGCATGTGTGCTACAACAGCAGAGGCCACCTCGATGGGAAGCCCGCACACCGGGCGGGAGAGTGGTCCCTTCTCACCGCAACTAGAGAAAGCCCATACACAGCAACGAAGACCCAGTGCAGCCAAAAATAATCCATTAGTTTTAAAAGAAAGAACCAGGGAAAGGCTGACACAGGGGAAGAGAGAGCAAAGGGCAGCCAGAAGTGGGGCGGCAGTGCCAAGAGCCTGTGGACAGAGCTCCAGGGGCACCCCAGCCCGACCACTGAAGCCGAGCCAGCTGCTCGCCCCACCCTGCCCTGCCGACCCCAGCGCGCTCAAGTGCAGGGCCCTCGAGCCTGGCTCTCCGAAAGGTGCCTGGGTGAAAGTCCACAAGTGACCAGGAGCAGAGGCCAGAAACAAGGCCCAAGAAGCGCAGCTCCTGCCCCATGGGTGAAGGTGAAGCGTGTTCTGGGGAAGACGTGTGTCACCAAGGCCAAGAGGGCAAACCCAGGGAATGGGTGCCCGGGGCTCCTGAGGAGAGGATGAAATGGGAGGTGGAAGGGCTGGACTTCGGCAGGACAAGGCTCCCGGCAGGGTGGTGGGCTGGGGAGGTTCCCCAGAGAATGTGGAAAGAAGGGAGGGTCAGGCTCCAGTGGAAGCCCCCTCCACTTTCTACACGAGTCTGGGCAGGGCTGGCCAGGCGAAAAGGGAATATAGGGGACTTCCTGGTGGTCCAGTGACTAGGACTCTGAGCTCCCAATGCAGTGGGGCCTGGGTACGATCCCTGGTCGGGGAGCTGGATCCCACACGCCACAACTAAAGAGTGTGCATGCTGCAACTAAGATCGAAGATCCTGTGTGTAGCAACTAGGACCCAACTCAGCCAAAATAAACAAGTGTTTAAAAAAAAGAAAGAAAAGGGAATATGGATGGGATGTCAGGAAGGGACATAGAGGGGACACCAGATCCTGCCCAGCTGATTCCTAAGCGCAGTAGGGGGACCTCAAAGGACCACAGGACAAGCCCCAGTCCTTGCTCTTGTTGCCCCTCCCCACCCCGCCCCTCCATGCATGCTCGTGGCCTCCCTCATTGACCCAGCAGACCTACAACCCGGGAACTGTCAGCCAAGCCTCCCATGTGGGGCTGGGGTGCAGAGGGGGTTGTACAGCTTCCACAAATGAAAGAAAGACACCTTACCCCTCCTTCAGCCTCCACCCAGGGGCTGGAGGGGAGGCGGGGAGGCCAGCTCGGTGGTGCGGACTGGTGTGGACGAACAGTGTGTCAGTTGGGGCTGTGGTCTGAGGTCCCTGCCCTTGTCATCAGCTCTCTTCCTCTCCAGGAGACAGTAGTGACCTTGCAGAGGCCTTGGTGGGCAGTGGCGACAATGGCAGGAAGTGCCCCTCCCCGCCAGCTGGGGAGTCAGGAAGGAAGTGACCGACTCCGAGCCTGGGCCCTGGGACCCCGGCCGAGCCCCCACTCCAAGAACTAGCCCCCACCCCAAGAGCTAGAAGCTCTGCTCACCTGCTCAGGGCGGCAAACGTCCTCTGCTTTGGGGAGAGGCAGGGCTGAGAGCAGATGCTCTCGCCGCTGGGACCCCCCCTCTTAGAGGCAGACCTCCTGTGGGTGGACGGCTCCTGCGTCAGGGCAGCGGACGTAGAACGCGAATGCGGCCAGGCTGAGCTGAGAAGACAACTCCAGCTGCCCCCTGCCCGCCCTCCACCCCACCCCCACCTCCTGGAAGGAAGGGCTCCGGGTTCCTCTGGAGCAAGGAGCTTCTCTAAAAATACACCCTGCTCCTTAAGCCTTTTCCTCCTCCAGCCCCCTGCAGAGGAGACGAGGAGTTGGTCTCCCTCTCAGAAGGGCCATCTTGCTTCACACCACCCCCAGCCTCTTGCCATTCAGGGTCCAGTGGTCTCCACGTCTGACCAGGCCACAAACTCCCAAGAAGAGCTCAAAGGCAGGTGAGGCGTGACCATGATTGTCTCCACTGTCCGGGGGGTCCAGGGTAGAGCCCAGAAGGGGGAAACTCAGGATGCTGGAACAGCATATGCAAAGCACAGAGGTGAGAGGGCAGAGCGGGCACTGGGCCAACACCAGGGCAGAAACCCCACAGGGGCGGAGACTGCACAGCTGTGTCTCGGGCACCTGGGATGGTACCCAGTTGTCACTGGGTACTCAGTAAATGTTCACTGGGTAAACAAGAGAAGCTGAAGAGTTCTTTTTTTTTAAAGATTGTTTTTGATGTGGACCATTTTTAAAGTGTTTACTGAATTTGTTACAATATTGCTTCTGTTTTTCTTATTCTTTTTTTTTTTTCTGGTTTCTTTTTGGCCATGAGGCATGTGGCATTTTAGTTCCTGAACCGGGGATCAAACCTGCGTCCCCTGCGCTGGAAGGCAGAGAGTTAACCACTGGGCCACCAAGGGAGTGCCCCGAGGAGCTCTAAGTGAGGACCTGCAGAGGAGGGGAGGCTGTAAGCCCACCATCCGCAACACCACGGAACGGTGCGAGGCCATCAGGAAGGACAAGAACCCCCTTCCTGTAGAAGAGGAAACAGGAAGCGAAGGCTCTGTGGGAGCCCTCCAACCGACATGAGCTGATGTCAGAGCTCAGGCCAGGCTGTGTGGGCCGAGGAGGGCTCACCAGGCCCCCACCCCCAGCCAGCAGGAGGGCGAGTGGCTGCGGAGAGGCAGAGAGGGCCCCGTGTCCCCATGTCAACTCCTTCCCCAAACGCCCATTTGAGACACCTTGGAGAAAATTCACGCAAAGCAACAGAACAAAAAATACAACACACACACACACAAAAATACAACACAGCACTCTCCCTTCTTAGCACTTGGAGGCCTTTTCACAGCAACAAAAACGGGTGAGCAATTAGAGGAGACAGCCCACGGTGAAACACGGCAGTGAGTGGGCCCATGGCTGCGGCCTTGTGTGCTGGGCCCCGTGTGCCCAGGGAGCAGAGGAAGCCCAAGCGAGGTGTGGTGGGGAGGGCAGGGGGCTTACCTGGAGCCAGGCCCCCAGCCCATGGGGAAGCCCAGCTGTGTTTGGGAAACCACGTCATGTGCATGGGGTCCAGTACCAAGCTTACCACTGACTAGCTGTGTGACCTTGAGCCAGATACTTGCCCTCTCTGAGCTTCAGCTGCCTCATGTAAAACGGATTGTCAGTATTCTTGCCTGAAAAAAATCCCATAGATGGAGGAGCCTGGCAGGCAGGCTCTAGTCCAATGGGTCGGACATGACTAAGCACGCAGGCAGGCAAGGGCCTCTGCACAAGTTACTGTGTGCTTAGCAGAGGCAGTGCGTTTACAACCCATAGCCCAGCCAACACAGCAGAAACCAGAGACTTCAGTGCTCCCATCTTCTCCCTCCAGGTTAGTTTCCCCAAATGGAGTGTCCCCTCTCTGAGCCCCAAAGCTCAAACCAGCCAATTAGCACACAGGGAGAAGGGTTCATCGATGTTCAGGAAAGGAAAAGGCAACATCACTTCAGCTGCTCTGCCCACCAGAGGCCTTGGGTGTGACAAAAAGGGGACAGAGGGAGGCCGGGCCCTGAGACTCAGGACAGCAACGGGACGAGATGGACCGGAAGCCAGCATGGGGGCTCCTGCGAGAACTCAGGGCAGAAGGAGAGAAAGGGCCAGCCCCTGGGGGATGCGCTGCTGGCTCTGACTCCATAGCGGATCCCAGCTCATCACAGCCTCCGGCCTCCGTTTCCTCCAGGGAGGTGGCTACCCGAAAACACTCACACTGTTGTTTCCCTGTTGCCAACCACAACTTGTGAGACACGGCAAACCAGCACCCAGACTGCCTGCTCAGACGCTTCAGTCGTGTACGACTCCTTGCGACCCCATGGACTGTAGCCTGCCAGGCCCCTCTGTCCACAGGATCCTCTAGGCGAGAATACTGGAGTGAGTTGCCAGGTCCTCCTCCAGGGGATCTTCCTGACCCAGGGATTGAACCCATGTCTCTTATGTCTCCTGCACTGGTAGGCGGGTTCTTTACCACTAGCACCACCTGGGAGGCTCACCCTGGAAGCCCCAAAACTCTGGTCCTGTCTCTTTGACTGGGGTGGGGAGGACCAGGCTGAGCCAAGGAGCCAAGAGCAGAGAAGCACCCCCTGGGTGCCCTGTACAAAGGAGAGCAACACAGGCTGCCCCAGGGAAGCCAAAGCTACCACAGACAGAACATCAGTCCTTCCTGCTAGGTGAAGAGGAGTCAATCTCTACAAGACGCACGATCGATGAATATTATCTACCCCATGTGAATCAGCGGAGAAGGCAACGGCACCCCACTCCAGTACTCTTGCCTGGAAAATCCCATGGATGGAGGAGCCTGGTGGGCTGCAGTCCATGGGGTCGCTAGGAGTCGGACACGACTGAGCGACTTCACTTTCACTTTTCACTTTCATGCATTGGAGAAGGAAATGGCAACCCACTCCAGTGTTCTTGCCTGGAGAATCCCAGGGACAGGGGAGCCTGGTGGGCTGCCATCTATGGGGTCGCACAGAGTCGGACATGACTGAAGCGACTTAGCAGCAGCCATCTATGGGGTCGCACAGAGTCGGACACAACTGAAGCGACTTAGCAGCAGCAGCAGCAGCATGTATTTCAGACAAAGTCAGATATTTACAGAAGAGGAAACGGCAGTTGAGCCCCTGCACCCCCAAACTCCACAGCTGGGAGGCGGGGCAGTCCTTACCTGTGGGTCTGCATGGGAAGGCAGTGCCGATGTCCTACTCTCGAGGCCCACAGAAGGGTATCAGGCACCAGGACAGCCTGGCCAGCATCCTGCAGGGAGAAGCCCAGAGGGCGAGGGGGTGAGACACCTGGTCACTCTGATTGTTCAGAGCCCACTGGGAAATCCATGTGGCCAGGCCTCATCCTGAGTAATGCCAGAGAGATCCAGATGTGACCAGAGGACGGGAGTGGGATGCCTGGCTAAAGGAGTCTTCAGCTGACAAAAGGGACTCCTTCCAGGACGCGTTCCTGGAGGCTGATCCGCCCGACACCACCCATGACTCCCTCTGCTTAGGAAGACAGCTCGAGGAACCCAAACCCTCATCTCTAGCACATATGGGAAGCCTTCTTGTTTCAGAAGCCCAGCGTGGCGCTCTCAGCCTCAAACCTGAGGCTTTTCACCCATCAACCTTTGGGACTTCGGGACCTCGGGACCTCAGGCTGCAGAGGGGAGGCAGGTGGGAGACGGGGATGCGGAGGGGCGGGACATGACAGCCCGCAGCTCTCCGTCAGCAGTTAGCCAGCATCTTGATGCCTGGGGCAGGGTCATGGTCAGCCTCTCGGGGAGATGCAGATGACTCTCACATTCTAATCAAGCCCCTGAACTTGGGCAGTATGTGGCTGGAGGCCCACCTCCACCAGAGGCCAGAGATGAGCACTCACAACAAAATGAAAAGAGGTGGAGAAACAGATTTCCAGGGAGTCCCGGGGTGCAGTCAGCCTACAAGAGCATAGAACATGCGCAGGCACCATGAAAGCTGCCACCCAACCCAGGGCTCCCCCCCAGGACACAAGATGCTCCCCTGAACCATGTGTGCAGCTCAACATGAAACAGCAGCACCTCTATGGCCCTTGCCCACCACACCCCCCACAACCATGCCCACAGCCTGCCTTTTGTCTGTGGAAAAACTTGAGCCAAAGAGTAAGCTTAATCGGAGAAGTGAGAAGATGCAGAAACAAAGGGAAACAGTCAAAGGAGACCAAATAATAATAGTTTAGTCATTAAACATAGTCAAGGACCTTCAGTTCCTCCTCAAGGGCTCTAGGTAACATTCCCAGCCATGTCCTGGGAGCTGTTTTGCAGACAGAGACCCCCACTAAGTGGAAGAAGTTAACTACACGATGACCAGACACAAGCCAGGACACAAGCTGCCACAATTCCGAGAACTGGCCTCAAAGAGACAGAGACAATCCTGGAACTGACGATTAACTATACTTAAAACAACCAAGATGACCGCTGGTCAGACCGCTGAAGACCAATCTCAAGATGAGCATCAGAGCTGACTCTGCTGTTTCTGCCTGGAGCCCCCTCTCTCTGTCTATAAAAGCTCTTGCCCTCTGATTGTTGGTGCAGCGTGGTGGGGGAGGGGAAGTCAGCCTTCGGACAGGTGTACCGCCTCCCCAGAGCCCCGTCTGCTGGCATCCATTTCCTTTCCACCAACCTGGCCTCTCTGCTGGTTTTTGAGCTGCGAGCGGCCAGACCCCACTTCTGGTTACAAAGACGCGTTCTTGTTTGTCTGACATTGGTGCTTCCCATGTGTGGTGCCCAGGAGGCAGGCAGCAGCCCAGGAGGCCTCCCAGTGACCATGATGGGAAGGCAGAGGCCTTGACTGTTGCAGGAACCCAACTCCAGAGCAACCCTACTCCTGGGGCTGAGGCCAGGCACCAGGGCAACCAGGGACACCCGAGGTAAAAATCAAAGAAGAGGGGGGTTTCGTGGTGCCTCGGAAAAATGAAAGTGATACACTGCAGAGTGAGGGCACAGACGGTGAGAGTTCAGAGGAGGAAGAGAAGCAAACTAGGGAGGTGAAAAGATAACCAGCGACGGCACAGTGGTGGGAGGTGTGGCTGCAAACGACAGAGATCGGCTTTTCACACGCCGCCCACCCCACTGCAGTCCCACGCTCCCTCTGGGGGAAGCCTCAGCAAATGCTGTGAATTCCTCTTTGGGACTGGCCCGCAGGGGTTGAGGCTCCTTCTCTGCCCTGCACTTACATATGCAACCCCTGACTAACGCAACATCCCAGGTGGCTCAGGTGCCAGTTCCCCTCCCGGACACACTAACTTCGCCACCTCCCCGGCTCCATCCCATCAGAACCCTTGGCTTGCCCTGGCATACATGCCCTGCCTCTGCAGGACTTCGCCTCTGTTCTGCTTCTTAGCTTTCATCACAACACCTCCAACCCCTCTGGGAGATCTGTGCCCATCTCCCCATTTGAGGCGTCAGGAAACCTGCCAAGAGGTTTAGTCAAAGGCAAGCCAGCTTCAGCGCGACTCCCCTCCACTGTGTGCACCTCTCCCAGGATGTCACCTCTTCCATGTGAGAAGGTCAGCTGTGACTCACACATCCCCTTCCCCCTACCATCCGCTGCAGAAGATCCGAGGGGGCCTGCGAGAAAGGATGCTCACTCTTCACACAGGGGTGCATGGTGGGGAAATGATTTTTCTGACAAAAGAATGCATTTAAAATTCAAAAATTGAATGCAGGGTCAACTTAAAGAGCCAGGCAGCTCCTGGGGGAACAGAGCTCTAGGGGCAGGGGGGCAAAACCACACTGAAAAAGAGTAGGAAGATGGTGCGGGAGGACTTGGCTTTCCTCCCATGACCACTCACACAAAAGGCTAAAAGCCAACCAGCCTGCTCCCTTAAGGGGGATGAAGGATCAAAAGAGAACACGATTCCAGGCTGAGACTTGCTGCACATGTGTTCCGTGCACACCTGTAGCTGTGGTCTTGGGGGGATGGGGGGAAGTTCTGGAACTAAATGATGTGCGGTGTGTTGCTGTTTACCAGGAACAAAGGCATTTTATTCCTTTGAGCTCCCTCCCCCAGTGTTATTGAAGTATAACTGACAAATAAAATCATGATATACTTCAAGTGCACAGCCATAAAAAGAATGAAATAAAGCCATTTGCAGCAACATGGATAGACCTAGAGATAATCATACTAAGTGAAGTAAATCAGACAGAGAAAGACAAATATCATGACATTGCTTACAAGTGGAACCTAAAAAGATGACACAAATGAACTTTCCAAATAGACCCACAGATATAGAAATAAGCTTAGGATTACCAAATGGGAAAGGTGGGGGGCCACAGAGTAGGAGTTTGGGATTAGCATATAAACACTGAAAGTGAAAGTCGCTCAGTCGTGTCCGACTCTTTGCGATCCCGTGGACTGTAGCCTGCTGGGGTCCCCATGGAATTCCCTCCATGGAATTCTCCAAGCCAGAATACTGGAGTGGGTAGCTGTTCCTTTCTCCAGGGGTTCTTCCCAACCCAGGAATCAAACCGGGGTCTCCTGCATTGCAGGCAGATTCTTTACCAGCTGAGCTACCAGGGGAAGCCCAGCATATACACACTACTATATATAAAAGGGATAAACAACAAGCACCTACTATGTAGCATGGGGAACTAAAGTCAATATCTTGTAAAAATCTATAGTGGAAAAGAATCTGAAAAAGAATATATATGTATATGTATAACTGAATCATCTTGCTATACACCTGAAACCAAGACAACATTGTAAATCAACCATACTTCAATTTAAAAAAATAATAAAAAGCGTGCAGTATGATGATCTGATAGACGTATGGACCGTGAAAGGATTCTCATCATTGAGTTTATTATTCTATCACCATGTTGGTTTTATTGTTGTTGTTGTTTTGTGATGAGAACCCTGAAGTTCTACTCTTTTAGCAAATCTCCCTTAGACAATACTACAGTGTTATCGATTGTAGTCATCATGTTATACATTAGCTCCTCTTCTTTCCATTTTAAATCTAAATCTTCAATATGCCTCTTCAATGACTTGGAAAATTTCAAGAGGGTGAAAAAAAGAAAGAAAAAAAAACCCATCCTTTGAGAACAGAAGTCAGAATTGCTTTCCTGAAAAATTTTCAGATCCCTAAATGTTTTAGTCGGTGGACATGAATTAGTAAGTGAATCTGTTTCTCTACACAACTGCTATTAATAGAATATCAGTCTCTCTTCATCCCCACTAAATAAATGTCAAACAAACACTTAAAGAATACTGGTTTGATGGGGTGCCAAATGACTAGCTTGCCCAGACGTCCACATGTCTAAAGTTGGCCCTGGTTGAGAGTGTAAGTTCCAAACGAGTGGGTAGCATGGCTGGAGTTAAACACTGTTGTTTCCATCCCCCGTTGACATGGAGACCGGGGGAGGCAGGTGGCTGAAGAACGGGCAGAGAGGGATGGATGCAAACAGCAGTGGTACCCAAGCAAGTTGTCCAGGTTGCTGATAACAGGTAGGGGCTGTCCAGCTTTGGATTCCATCTAAAGGCATAGCTCCTGATTTTCTGATTTATGAAGATGTAATTCACATGCCACAAAATTCACCCATTTTTTTAAAAAAGTTCACATGGGACCTTATTTCCCCAAACAGGGACTGAACCCGCATTGCCTGCATTGGAAGACAGATTCTTAACCACTGGACCATCAGGGAAGTCCCATGGCCCTTCTAAGGGGTACAGTTTAGCAGCATTTAGCATATTCACAAAGTTGTGTGACTGTCACCTCTCTCGAGCTCTGGAACATCTTCATCACACAGCCCAACATCGCCCCCCATCAAGGAAATCCCACGTCTATTGGCAGTCACTCGGCAAATCCCTCCCCTCCAGCCCCTGGCCAGTGCCGTCTGCTTCTGTCGCTGCAGATCCGTCTACTCTGGACACTTCGCATGAACTGGATCACACAGTCAGCACGTGGCCTTGTGTGTTGGACTGCCTGCACTTCAAATCATGTTTTCCAGGCGCATTCACATCGTGGCGTGTGTCAGTACTTCATTCTGTTGTTGTGGCTGAACAGCATGGCGTTGTGTGGATCGACTCTCTCTTGTTTATCCATTCATTTGTGAATGGACACTTGGGTTGTTTCCGCTCTGGGGCTATTATGAATTATGCTGCCGAGAACATTCACATACAAGTTTTTATGTAGACATATGTTTTTGATTCTTTAGGTACATAGCTAGGAGTTCCTGATTTTTAATAAAATAATTTAAAATGAGTAATACCTTCTGAAAAGATTTCTAAAAAAGGCATGAGAGTGAGTTTCTCTCTTGTTCCTGCCCCATGGCCCCTGGTTCTTCTCCCCAGGGTCAAGCTAACTCTCCCTGAGAGGCCCAGACACACTGCACAGCCTGCTGCACCTTACAGTCCTCTGGCAGGAGGAGACCCGACGACCAGATGCGGCCGGAATCAGCTTAGTGAGGCTTCACAGTGGGCACAGGGCCCAGTCTGAGTCCGGTCTCTGCTGTCTGTCGGCAGCCCGGCCCTGGGAATCGGCTTAGCGCCCTGGGCGGACAGGTTTTGACATCTGGCTCTGCCATCTCTAGGCCCTGCGGCCTCAAGCCAGCTGCTTAACTCCTCTGGACTTAG
Organism: Ovis canadensis; assembly: GCF_042477335.2. Lineage (NCBI taxonomy): Eukaryota > Metazoa > Chordata > Mammalia > Artiodactyla > Bovidae > Ovis > Ovis canadensis. The sequence goes on along the minus strand of NC_091261.1, from coordinate 62,813,137 downwards.
CTTCCTTTTCTGTAGAAGAGCACTCACACTAGGACTTCACTATTGGTCCAGAGGCTGAGGCTCCCCGTTCCCAATGCAGGGGGCCCGGGTTCAAGCCCTAGGAAAGGAACTAGATCTCACATGCTGCAATCAAAGAAAAAAAAAAGATCCCACATGCCGCCACTAAGACCCAGAACAGCCAAATAAATAAATAAGAAATAAAATAAGTATTTTTTAAAAAAAGGCATGCTAACACTACTACCTAGTTCATGGAACCGCCAAGAAGGGTCCAGGAGCTCAGGAAGGCAAGTGGTCAGCACCAGACCTGGCACACAGTAGGCACCCAGTGTTTGCTGCCACTGTAATTACTACAACTACTTACTACACTGTGGTCGACCCCATCCTTGGTCTCCCCATCTGGAAAACGGCAGCAGACACCTCCTGTGCACGGTTATGTGGACTGCACAAGAGCCCAGGGTGGGCCGCCATTGCTTAGCAGCAGGAGCTCCGGGAGAGTCAGGATGGCCACGCTGCATCCCCACATCCCCTGGTCCTGCTCCGGAACCACCCCAAGGAGAGGCCAGGTGTCCCTACTCAGCACCCTCGGCCCTGAATTCTCCACCCCGCCGCCCACAAGTACAGAAAAAGACCCTGCTTCCTGGACCCCCAGCCCTTTGGGGGGGAAGGGGGGGGGCGATGGCTGGGCTTCTTATTTGTCCCTTTCCAGTCACCACCCAGCACCCCTTTCTGGATCCTTCCCTCTGCTTTCTCAACACACTCAACTCTGAACCTGAACATCTCTCTCTGAAGCCCAGACGTGGAGACAGCAGGGAAACCCTTAGAGACCTTCAAAGTGAAGGGGCCTCAAGTGAGGAAGGACGCATTAGTGGGGCCATTAGGAAGCTGTTAGGGGTGATCTGCTCCCAGCTGGCAGGAGGTGAAACCAAGCCTGCAGAACAAACCCAGGTCGGGGAGGGCAGAGCGGGGAGAGGAGCTGAACAGGGCTGTTTTGGGTGTGCAAAAGTTCACAGGGGAAAACACCCAACACACACACTCACACACACACGCTTAACAGAAAGGAGAAATTCTTAGCCTGCAGCAGTTGGTAGCATTATGTAAAATCCCAAGCCCACAAAAATATCATTTGGATGATAAAAAGTTAAATTTAGCTAAGTACAGAGTGACTAATACTACGAGGGAGGGGCAGCGCCCCCAGTTGCCTGGAGCTGATACAGCTGGCTTTTAGAAACTTTTGACAAGTAACCAGGGCCTGGCGCAGCCCAGAATAACAGATTATGTAATAAGAGGCGCAGCCATTAGCAGTACAGAGCAGACGGCAGGCGCTGCAGCCGCCTGGAGGCAGGGGACCACTGGGGTCTGACTGCAGCTTCTGCCATAGCACCCGACCTCTGGGAGCCCGGGAGATCCAGGGGCATCTGAGAGCGGGGATGCATTAGCATGAGTGGATCCACCTGCCTCTTTTGCAAAGAGCTTCTCCCAGAGTGGCTGTGCTGGATGTTTACCTTGGTGGCCCCTTGTGGGCCAGGGCCCTGGGAAGTCCCTATTCTTTGAATCCAGTCTGGCCCCATGTCCTGTATTGACCAACAGAACGGGGAGAACTGGGGAGACAGGGAGTTACACTGGAACAGAACCTTAAGGAAGGACTGGTTGAGACTCACTGAAGGCAGAGACTCCAGCAAATGCTAGCACAGTGTTCACAACAGCACTAGTAACAACAGCAGAAGGCAGGCCACCCTGTCAACAGGTGGATGGATGAGCAAATGTGATCTATACAAAGGAATAGTATACAGCCCTCAAAAGGAAGGACATCCCGTCACATACGACAACATGGATGAGCCTTGAGGATGTTATGCTGAGTGAAATCAACCAGACAAACAGGACAAATACTCTCTGATTCCATTTATATAAGGCACCCATCAGAGTCAAGTCCAGAGAGACGGAAAGTAGAAGGGTGGCTGCCAGGTGTTGGCGGAAGGAGGACGGGGAGTTAAGTGCCTAATGGGGATAAATTTTAAGTTTTGCAAGGTGAAAAGGATTCTGTGGGTGGTGAAGATGGTTGCAATGGTATGAATGCACACTGCCACAGATCTTTGTACCTAAACATGGTTAGAGTGTGCACCTGAAACTAACACAATGCTGTTGCTTTTTAATTAATTTATATTGGAGTGTAATTGCTTTACAATGCTGTATTAGTTTCTACTCTACAGCAAAATGAATCAGCTACATGTATACAAATATTCCCTCTTTTTTTGGTCTTAGTTCACATTTAGGTCACCAGAGAGCACTGAATAGAGTTCCCTCTAGAGTCTCATCCCTCTATAGGCTCATGTGTGTCAATCCCAACTATGCTTCAATTAAAGCAATGGTTAAAGTGATACATGTTACACTATATGTATTTCACTACAATAAAAAAAATTAGATTTTTTTTTTAAAAAAGAGAAGAGGATGGAGGAGAAGGAGGAGGCATGGATGTGTCTGTTTGTCCCCTGGGGGAGTGGGCAGCCATCATATACGAAGTCCAACTAGCTGGAGATCACTGAGCCAGTCCAGCCATGGGGAGGGGTCACGCACAGAGGAACCAGTGCCTCAATTGACAGTCAAGAGCCTATACCCACCCACCAGCCCTGGGAGCTTGGTCATGTGTGGAAACACATCTTCCACCTTGAGTCAAGCCATCGCAACTGACATCAGCGGAGCAGAGATGAGCTGTCCCCAGCAAGCCCTGCCCAAATTGCCACCCCATCAACAAATAAATGGTGCTTTCAGCCACTAAGCTAGGGGAGTCCTCTGTTGCAGCAGAACACTGACACAGCAGTCAAGCCCTCTAATGGGTTTGGGGGAAATTTCTGTTATGAAGCTCTTTCACACTCTCACATATGAGTCACTAAGAGAAGTCAGTGCTTGAATGAGTCTGAGGAAAAGACTGATTTTCCACTCCCCAAATCCCAGTGGAATAAATGCTGAAATCAAGCCCTGTGCTAAGATTCAAACAGCTGCTGGAAAGGCTGGGGGATTTCTCCAATGATCCAATGGACTAATCAGGCCATCCATCAGCTGATCAATTCAACATTCTTTTTAAAAGTCATTCTTTTTAAGCCATAAAAAGAATGACTTTGAATGGCCCTGCCCAGAGCAGGGACTTGTACAGTGTGGACAGAGATATTGGTGGAATTCCCTGTGGTGGGTGGGGGTTGGGGAGTGATCCCAGGTGTGGGGGCTGAGAACAGAGTTCTAGCTGGCTGACTCTGGGCAAGTCAGTTCCCCTCTCTGGGCCTCAGTTTCCCCAGCTGTACAGTGAGAAGATTGATGTCTAAAAGCCCTTTCCAGGTATGGAGCAAAGGGACTCCTCCTACACTGTTGGTGGGAATGCAGATTGGTACAGCCACCATGGAGAATAGTGTGGAGGTTCCTTAAGAAACTAAAAATGGAGTTACCGTATGATTCAGCAATTCCACTCCTGGGCATATATCCAGAGGAAGCCATAATTTTAAGATACATGCACCCCAATGTTCACTGCAGCGCTACTTACGATAGCCAAGATGTGGAAGCAACCTAAATGTCCATCGACAGAGGAACGGATAAAGAAGATGTTGTTTATTTTATACAATGGAATACTACTCAGCCATAAAAAGAATGAAATAATGCCATTTGCAACTACACGGACGGACTGAGAGATTATTACACTAAGTGAAGTAAGTCAGACAGAGAAAGACAAACATCACATGACATCACTCATATGTGGAACCTAATTCTTAAAAAAATGACATAAATGAACTTATTTACAAAACAGAAGTAGACTCACAGACTTCAAAAACAAACTTATGGTTACCAAAGGGGAAACCTGATGGGGAGGGATAAATTAGGAGTTTAGGATTAATGTACACACAATACTAAATATTAGACAGATAACTAACAAGGACCTAGTGTTTAGCACAGGGAATTCTACTCAACACTCTGTAGTCACCTATGTGGGAAAAGACTGTGAAAAAGAATGAATACATGTGTGTGTATATATATAACTGAATTACTTTCCTGTACACCTGAAACTAACAGAACATTGTAAATCAACTATATTCCAAAATTTTTTTTAAAATTATTAATAATAAAAGACTTCTCCATTTGGCTCCAACATTCTGCAACACTGCAGTTTTGGCAGAAGGGAAAGCACACTGAAATAGAATCCAAAACACTGAACAAAGTCCAATTACCTATGTCTAGTTTACAGGGAGACGCACACACTGGAGTCTTCACCTCTGCCCCCTGGGAGCCGAGGCACTCTTATCTCCGTGTCCTTTGTGAATTTGTTTGTTCCTTCCACAACATTCCCTGTGGAAGTCCGGCTTGATCCAATTTCCTCTTCTGAATTACACTTTAGCTCCCTGGATTCTTAGTGGGGCTGTGTGATTAGTTCTGTGAATAGAGGGATGTACACCACTCCCCCACCCCCAGGCCTGGCCCTTAAGACACCTCACATGATCCTCTATGCTGAAACTCCTAATTGAGGACAATCTACATGCAAATGAGTTGGAAAAATCAAACTTGGCTGTGGACTTCCTAGTAGGCAAAGCAAAGAGGGCAACAGGCTGACCACAGAGCTCTGCTAACCGAAAAACATACTGCTCATGATAAGAATCTCTGTCTTGGCCAAGAGCTCTGAGAGGAAGGCTCTCCAGGGCCTCTGGGTGAGGAAATCGGTGTCTGGGCAAGAGGGAGCAAGAGGCCAGGCTTGTCCTGAAATCTGTTCCCTCCACGGCAGAGGGGGGGGGTCAGCTTTGGTGGTCCTCCTGTGACCTGACTGGTGCATTACTGCATGAGTGTAATTCTTCATCCTTGTTAACGTCAATACCGCAGCAGCATGATAAACACGGAAAATATTTACATACCTGTACCACGGATGGGTTGTTTAGACCATCTGGCTACAGGATGCGGTAAGTATTGTCAAACACATGGCCTGTCTGTAAAGGCTGTGCCTCAGCCCTGGGGAGGCCAGGCTCTGGGGTTCAGGTGGCTTCCCTGGGCCATATCCCCATCATACTCTGGACCACGGGGAACCCGAGAGACCAACTCACATCTCGGCAGGCCTGGACCCACTATCAGCCTCAGGCCATTGCCAGTTGGGAGCAGAGCCCTCAAGCCCCCTCTTCTGCTCCCTCTGGGTAAGCACGTTTGATAACCCCTGACACTTCTTTAGCAAGGAACTCTTTAGGACTCAAGTGCTTCCTACAACACTCACTTGGCAGGACTTCCTGGGTGGTCCAGCGGTTAAGAATCTGCCTGCCAGTCCCGGGGCCACAGGTTTGATCCCTGGTCCTGGGAGATCCCACATGCCTGGGGCAACTGAGCCCATGCACCACAGCTACTGAGCCTGTGCTTGAGAACCCAGTCACGACTACTGAGCCAACATGCTGCCACTACCGAAGCCCGTTCACCAAAGAGCCCATGCTCCACAAGAGAAGCCACCGCAATGAGAAGCCCGAGCACCAAAACCGGAGAGCAGTGCCTGCTCCCTGCTACTAGAGGAAGCACGCTTGCAGCAGTGAAGACCCAGCGCAGCCAAAAGTAAATAAATAGATCAATCTTTAAAAAAAGAAAAAAGACTCACTCAGCAAGACCGCCCCAATCCACAGCCACCCCGGGAATGTCTCCAGGGAGCACGGGACTGTGGGGAATCCTCAAGAGGCAAACAGCATAATTCGCTTGTGTCTGAAGCAGCTTCTGCCTAAGCTTCATCTCGCTAGAGAGGCAGGAGACAAGGACGAGGTACCACCGCTCCGGAAGGATGGATGACAGGGAGCTTAAGCTTGCCTCAGGGAGAGTTTCTTCTGCTGAGTTCTGAGATCAGGCTGAATAACGGAGGTATTTTTCCTCCTGGGTGGAAGTTAATTTTTTTCCCTTTTCCTTCTTTTAAATAATTTCAGGTGTGGGGCGGGTTGCTTTATTAATTTTAGTAAGAGCCAAAAAGTTCCCTTCGGAGCTCGTTTTTCAAAGTAGCAATTTTCTTAACGGGACACACGCGTTTGCCGCCCACAGGAGGAGCCGTGTCAGCCTGGCAGTCACAGTGCCCGGTGAACACCTTCCAGACAACTGTGAGTCAAATGGAAACTCGCCGCATCGGCTGCGTGGCCAGCAGCCTGGCCCAACACTCTGACAAGGGCTTTTGCGGGGGGCACGCCTGGAGGGAAGGTCAGCTGTATTTCCGTCCACTACGAACTCACAGCTTTAGGGTCTCTTTTTTTAATTTATTTTTTTGATGTAGACCATTTAAATAGTCTTTCTTGAACTTGTTATGATATTGCTTCTGTTTTAAATTTTGGGTTTTGGGCCACAAGGCATGTGGGATTTTAGCTCCCTGAACAGAGGCAGAACCTGCATCCCCTGCATTGGAAGGTGAAGTCTTAATTAACCACTGGACCACCAGGAAGTATCTAGTCTCTCTTTGTTTCCATTTTTTTTTTAAGCTTTTTATTTTGTATTGGAGTATAGCCAGTTAACAGTGTTGTGACAGTTTCAGGGGAACAATGAAGGGACTGAGCCATATACACGTATCCACTCTCCCCCAAGCTCCCCTCCCATCCACGCTGCCATATAACATTGAGTAGAATTCCCTGTGCTGTACAGAAGGTCCTTGTTGGTCATTCACTTAAAAGATAGCAGTGTGGACGTGTCCGTCCCAAACTTCCTAACTATCCACTCCCCCCTTTCCCCTAGTAACCATAACTTTGTTCTCTAAGTCTGGGAGTCTCTTTCTGTTTTGTAAGTTCATTTGTATCATTTCTTTTTAGATTCCACATATAATGGATATCACGATGTTTCTCCTTCTCTATCTGACCTACTTCATTCCTTAGAGTCTTCTTATTACGAACACCCTCGAAGATTTAAAATGCACCAACCAGAGCGTTCAGGGCCTTGGGTAGCACACAGACGGGGTTCAAGTGCCAGCTGGCCATCTTGCCTCCTGGAATCTGGATTTCGACTGTGAAATGAGGGTTAGCGACACAGCTAGAAGCCGCTTCCTGCTCTGAGAGTCATGAGCTGGTTCTGCAGTGACTGGGCAAGTAGGGGACTCTGTGGCCACGGAATCAATCGAGTGTTACAGTCTTTCCAAGGACTGGCACTCTGTCTGTGCAAACAGGGTGAGGACCACAAACCCCACATGTGGAGAGATGAAAAAAGTCAGAGCCTAAGGCCAGACACGGCCTGAGGCTCAGGGGGTTGCCACCGTGTTCCAGGAGAGCAAGCCCATGTGCACATTCCACACCCTCTAAAAGCACAGACCAGCATGCCAGGCGGCTTGACGATACAGAGTTGGTACAACTGTTCTCACTGGTAGCACCCCAAGCGCCCAGCGAGGCCGGTGTCCATGCGCAAGGCTCAGAGCCTCTCTGGTAGGCACTTCCGATCCCTCGAGCCCCAGCAGAGATGTCTGCTCAGAGCCACCAAGCAGTTTCAGACTCCTGTTCCACTCACTGGCTTGCAGACAGAGCTGGGCAAAGGCTCTTTTTCTGAAGTGAGCTGCTGGGGACATGGAGATACGGTGACAAAGACCACACCCAAGTCGCTGCTTGCTTCATTCTCACTGGGCTCAACAAACATCCCGGGATAGAACTTCCCTGGTGGTCCAGAGGTTAAGACTCTGTGCCTCCATTGCAGGGGGCACAGGTTCCATCCCTGGTACAGAATGTGGCCAAAAAACCCCCAAAGCATTTAACAGCAAGCCAGCAACAGGCTTCTTTTGTTTAAATGCAAAAATATAAGATGGCCAAGAGTGGGCCCAGCACCTCAGAACAGGGGGTGGCCTAGGGGGAGTGGGTTAGCCCCAGGCCTCCCAAGTCAGAGTGAGGATCTTCTCCAGACGGAGGAATCCCGGCCGGCCCAATCTGAGCTCCTATGTCTCCAGCTCTCAAGGCCTCCTGCCCCGGCTCCCACACCCCAGTGGACAGGCCAGCACTAGGCACCACTAGGCCCCCTCCAGTTCAAGGTGAAATGAGACCTGCACGGTCAATGGAGCAAGCCATAATAAAAGCTCTGTTTATTCTCTTTTTATTCTTAGATTAGATCTTTCCTATTTCTTAGTGTCCTTTAGTTCATGAGAAGATGGCTACAGGGAATTACAGCTTTCCTCTGTGTGTGGTTAATTATTCATAACATAAATTTTAACATTTTTAAGCATTTTTAAGTGTGCAACGGCATTAAGCACATTCATAGTGCTGGGCAACTAGCATTACCACCTGTTTCCAAAATCTTCTCATCCCCCCAAACAGAAACCCTATAATCATTCAACACTAACTCCCCAGACCCTCTTTCCCCCAACCCCAGGTAATGTCTGTGAATGGTACCTCTTTAAAAATAATGTTATTACCTGGCAACATTATCTTGTAATTTAAAAAAAATGATTTGTTTATTTGTCTCATCGGATCTCAGTTGTGGCGTGCAAGGTCTTTCGTTGCAGCGCATGGACTCTCTAATTGTGGCACACAGGCTTAGCTGCCACGTGGGATCCTAGTTCCCCAACCAGGGGGTTGAACCCTCATCCCCTGCCTTGCAAATTGGAGTCTTAACCCCTGAACCACCAGGGAAGTCCCTTATATTGTAATTTTAAAGCTCCTGGTGCTTCTCAGCTACTTGATGATAGATGAGTCGACAGAGGGGGGCCCTGAACAGCTTCTGTCCCCCCACCCCCACCAGGAAGGAACCTTACAGGCCATAGTCTGTCTGGAGGAATCACAGGCTCCCCCACTGCCATGCTTGAGTGGACATCTAATGGGAGCCGGCTGGCCAGGAACTCTGCTAGACTTGCCCTTTGCGGTAGAAAGGCTTTCACCCAATTTTCTCCAGATTTTCATTTTACTTAAAAGCTCTTCCTTGCTTGGGGTTTTGAGGTTAAAAACCACTGTCTCTTGCTCCCACGCCGTAAGTTGGAGTGTCAATTGGTCCTACCTTTATGGAGAGCAATTGAGCAGTAGCTATAGAAAATAAAAGGCAAACACTCCTTGACCCAGTAATTCTACTTCGGGAAAAATTATTCTGCAGATTTGAAAGCCTATTTGCATTAAAACCTACGAACCAGGAGACTCACTGAGGCGGTTTGCTCTTCCTTGGTTACAATGCAAAACTCCATGGATGGGGAGTTGGTTTAAGAAATGAAGATGCATCCAGTAGCCAAATAACGAGCCCATCGAGCCCATCGTTAAAAAGCTCCAGGCATGGGACTTCCCTGGTGGTCCAGTGGTTAAGACCCTGTGCTTCCACTGCAGAGGGCAGTTCCATCCCTCATCCGGGAACTAAGGTCTTGCATGAGGCAGGGGTGAGGCCAAAAAATAGACGGGAAACAAAAAAGTCCCGGACAGCCTAAATGAACCAACAGAGGAGGACCGCCAGATGTCTGAATTGTTAAGTCAAAACAGCAGGTGCATAGGGAGGCAGTCATTTGTGGTTTTCTGAAGTAATATACACTCATATATGCAGAGCATCTTTCTGAAAGATACACGCACCAGGGGACTACAGACAGGAAGCAAAGAAGACTTACGTTTACCTCTCAGCCCTTTGACATTGGGTACCAAGTACTGAATATACTGTATTACTTATCCAAACAATATTTTTCATACCAAGTATGGTCTTTATTTATTATTTTGTTATTGGACTACTTTATTGGAAACTATGAATTTGTAAGTTCTATAAATCAAGGAATGTATCTAATTTATCTTCTTTCTTCTAGTTTTTTATGTTTAAGATGCACAGCATAATGACTTGATCTAGTTTATTTAACACCTTGCCAATGTCTGGGATAACATCATGTACAACTTTTTGTGTGTTATAGTAATTTTTTGAAGACATGAAAGGATGACTGAGTAAACAGTGAGTGAAGAAAAGTAGTAGAGGGGCTTCCCTGGCGATCCAAGGGGTAAGACTTTGCCTTCCACTCCAGGGGAGTGGGGTTGGGGAGCTTAGATCCCACATGTCTCGAGCCCAAAACACCAAAACATAAAACACAAGAAATACTGTAACAAACTCAATAAAGACTTTAAAAAATGGTCCACATCCAAAAAACTTAAAAAAACATACCTCAATATAAAATTTTTAAAATGAAAAAAGAATTTATTTTAAAAAAAAGGTTTGGAAAACTAAGTCATATTCTTTAAATACTAGAAAACCATGAGTCTTGAGTTGCCAGGAAAGGAAGAGATTGAGGGGAGGCAGGAAGAGACCGACTGTGGCGATTGAGGTAGAAAAATCAGACTTGGTAATTTCAAAGGAAGATAAACACCACTGAGAGGGCAATAACATTGGTGCTAAAAGTGTAAGTGGGGACTTCTCTGGTGGCCCAGAGGCTAAGAGTCCCAGCTCCCAATGCAGGGTGCCAGGGTTTGATCCCCGATAAGGGAACTAGACCGACCCCACGTGCTGCAAATAAGACTTGGTAAAGTCAAATACATAAAATTGTTTTTAAATACGTTTAATTGAATAAGAGTTTTTAAATTTTTAATTTTAATAACTATTTTAATTTTTTAAAGTCAACATTTAGTGTTTCTTTTGGAACAGTAGAATGCAAAAAAAAAAAAAAAGTAGGTAGTCCAAATGATTTTAAAATACATTTTTTTGGAAACCACATTATATCTACCTTTTAATCCTGTGAACCACATATTCCTAAAGAAGTGGAAAGTATATCAAGAAACCAACCCTCTCCAGTGAGCTGGTTCCCAGGTTTGAGAGCTCTCCAGGGATCAGTACATACATACCAAGCTTGGGAGCACTTGCCCGTGATCCTCCATGATCCAGTCTGCAGGCCAGCAGCAACCCTGACCATTGAGAAAGGGGCTGACCAGCAAGGCCCCTAGGCTTCAAGGAACAAACTTCCACAAAGCTCGAGGCCCTCAGTCCTCGGAAAGTTATACTCGCCCTCTTGGCCGCTCAAACAAACAACGGTGGCTAAAATAAGGCAAAAGATTAACAGTGGCAAAACCACACTGAGGAGAGTAAAGGAAAAGAAACAGGAAGGAGGGAAGGCTACCTTAAAAGGAATTGAGAGAGCCCGGGGTTCAGTCCGAGGGCCGTCTGGCAGGCATGCCCCCATCCAGCTCTTCCAAGGCCCCCCAGGACAGCCGGGTTCATGACACCCAAACTTCATCTGCATCTTGGTAGCTCCGGCTAGTTGGATGACTCACCCATCCCTGAAAGACTGAGTTACACCGAGGGCTCGCTGTTTATTCTGAGAGAGACAAGAAATGCCTTGGAGAAAGAGCAGGATCATCACCAGGGAAACATGAAGGATGCCTCAGTCCCCAACAAACTGGTTCATCCAGTGTCCTTGAGCTGGTTTATTTAATTTTATCCATTGATTTATGGCTGTGCTGGGTCTTCACTGCTGTGCCCGGGCTTTCTCCAGCCGCAGTGGGCAGGGGTTACTCTTTGTTGTGGTGCTCAGGCTTCTCATTGCAGTGGTGTCTCTTGTTACCGAGCATGGGTTCTAAAGCGTGGGCTTCAGTAGCTGTGGAACATGGGCTTAGTTGCTCCACAGCATGTGGAATCTTCCTGGACCAGGGATTGAACTGGTGTCCCCTGCAATGGCAGGAGAATTCTTAACCATTAGTCCACTAGGGAAGGCATCATTTTTTTTTTAACTTGGCCACCATATCATCTTATTACTTCTAAATATTGTATCTACTTTGAACCCCTAAACTGTATCCATCTCGAAGCATCAACTTTGCAACCTTGTTTCTCAGTGTTCTGTTCAGCATCTTTCCTAGCCCATAGCACTGGCTTCACTCTGAAGTGATGATTTTTAGTGAGAGAGGTTCTTGCCTGTCTTGCAACTAACATTAAGGGAATTCCACTTATAGTAACGTTTTAAAATGCTTGGCCCTCAGATCTCTTTTGGACACAGTCTCCAGTAGCATTCTGAACCTCTTGGAAAATGCTGTAGAGTGTTTCACTCTTAAGGATTAAGTTGATACTGATTAGAGATGCTCTTTGTCATGCTGAAATCTATTCCTACGCTTTAATTGTTATGTTTTTAAGAGCAACGGGTGCTGAACTTGATTAAATGCTTTTCTGACATCTACTGAAAGCACCTAAGTTCTTTTTCTTCCTCTTTTTTTCCCCCCTTCTGGTAGATTTCCTCATCTTTAATCATCTGCTTATAACTTTAAGTCTGGTCCACGACTCAGTGTACCGACCCATGACGGGAGCCAGACTAGGGCAGCAAATAGCTCTTGCATACAGAGGAAAGTGGGGGGTACAGAACATGGAAAAAACACACACACAGCTGAACAGCACATTAGCATTTGTGAATTCATGTGTCACACAAAAGTCACAGTGAGAACCCAAGGAACCACATGAGTTAAGTGAATCACAGAGGGCTTCCTGTAGGAGGTGACGGAGGGAATTTAGAGACAAGCTGGAAATTAGGGCATTTGGATTTCAGTCTTGCCCCCCATGGAGTCCAAGAGCATGATTTCCTGGCCTCTAATTTTGTCAAGGCTATGGTTTTTCCAGTAGTCATGTACGGCTGTGAGAGTTGGACTGTGAAGAAAGCTGAGCACCAAAGAATTGATGCTTTTGAACTATGGTGTTGGAGAAGACTCTTGAGAGTCCCTTGGACTGCAAGGAGATCCAATCAATCCATTCTAAAGGAGATCAGTCCTGGGTGTTCTTTGGAAGGAATGATGCTAAAGCTGAAACTCCAGTACTTTGGCCACCTCATGCGAAGAGTTGACTCATTGGAAAAGACTGATGCTGGGAGGGATTGGGGGCAGGAGGAGAAGGGGACGACAGAGGATGAAATGGCTGGATGGCATCACCAACTTGATGGACGTGAGTTTGAGTGAACTCCGGGAGTTGGTGATGGAGAGGGGGGCCTGGAGTGCTGCAATTCATGGGGTCGCAAAGAGTCGGACACGACTGAGCGACTGAACTGAACTGAATTTTGTCAGCAATAAAACAGAAATAATCATAGACCATGAGACCTTCAGAGGCATCCAGGTTAGCCTCCTTCATTTGCAAACACTAGAGGCAGAGGATCAAAGGGAAGTGATTTGTTCAAGATCATCGAGCCATCCCTACTGTTTATCTTGGTTCCAAGGGGAGGGGGAGAGAAACAAAGACAACTTGGAGATCTTGGGCAGAAAGGAAGCAGAGAACACCCGGTGTGTCGTGACCCTTCCCCTGTAATAAACATTAGTGTTGTCATCTTGAAAGCGGGCTGAGTCAGGGGGCAGCCCATGTGCTGACTCAGGGTGCAGAGGCCAGCGGTCAGAGGAGCCTGGCCGGGAAGAGGAGCAGATCCTGGAGCCACCCCTGCAGCAGCCCCAGGTCTCCTGCATCAACACACCTGTGCAGACGTACATGGATGGCTTTTCAATCACTCATTCACTCCCCTATTCATTCTGCAAGTACGGAGCCCATACTGAAGCGTGTCCCCCAAGTTCATGTCCTCCTTGGAACCTCAAAACTTGAACTATGTGGAAATATGATCTCTGCAGATGTAATTAGGTGAAGTCAAGCTGGGTTGGGGGCAGGGGCCTGGATCCAGTATGACTGATGTCTTTTTCTTTTTTTTTTTTTGGCTGCTCTAGGTCTTCACTGCTGTGGGCTTTCTCTGGTTGTGGTGAGCATGGGCTACTTTTCATTGCAATATGCAGGCTTCTCATTGCAGCTGTTTCTCTTGCTGTAGAGCATAGGCTCAAGGGTGAGCAGGCTCAATACCTGTAGCACACTACGTGGCTTAGTTGCCCTGTAGCAGGTGGGATCTTCCTGGACCAGGGGTCGAACCTGTGCCCCCTGCATTGGCAGGTGGATTCTTAACTACTAGACCACTGGGGAAGTCCCTGATTGGTGTTCTTATACAAAGAGGAGAAGAGATACAGAAATAGATGCACACAGAGGGAAAACAACCACATGAAGACAGAGGCAGAGATGGCGGGGTAGGGGAGATCCATCTATAGGCCAAGGAGAGCTGAGGATGGCCAGCCACCACCATAAGCGAGGGATGTGTAAGACCCTCCCCTTAAGCCTCCAGGAGGAAGCAATCCTAAATTTGGACGCGTGGTCTCCTGAACCAAGAAAGAATAACTGCTCTTGTTTTAAGCCACCCAGTTTGTGGTGCTTGGTTACGCAGCCCCAGGAGCCCCAGAGCTTGCCCCATGGAACCTCCTGCTGGGAGGGAGAGGGGGTGTTTGATTGGAATCCTTCAAACCACATTACCCCCATCAGCAGACTGGTCCTCCCAGCCACCATGCCATACATAGCCTGTGAGTGAGCATCCTAGCCTCCTCGGGCCAGACACAGAAAACCAAGTGCTCCTCAAGCTGTGAGGCCCCAGGTGCCATTCGACACACTCTGCGCACACTGTTCTCTAAACGTCGCAGCACATGCTCAGTCGTTCAGTCGGGTCCGGCTCTGCGACCCCATAGACAGCAGCCCGCCAGGCTCCTCTGTCCTTGGCATTCTCCAGGCAAGAATACTGGAGTAGGTCGCCATTTCCTTCTCCAGGGGATTGTCCTGACCCAGGGATCGAACCCACATCTCCTGACTGGCAGGCAGAATCTTTAAAGCCCACTTTAAAAGTCAGTTTCAGCCAAAAGGCAGGTGAGGACACAACAAATCTGAGAGAGCAGTCCGTGTCAGAACCATACTCCAAACAGACTGTCTGCATGGGGGGAACACGTTCTTTGGCACAGCTACTTCCCGGCTCCCCCAGGGCTGTAGCACCTGCCCCTGGCAGGCCTGTCTCCCACTCATTTGCAGCTGTGGGGACCCCAGGCAGTTGGCATCTGGTCTTTGAAAAGGTATTTATCTTTCCACTCCCTGAGAGCAAGCAAGAGCCATAAAAGGCCATGCCCAGTGTCAGGTGCACAAGCGTTTCGTGGAGACAGATGTCGTTCACAAGTGGCGACCAGGCCTGGTCACTAATGGACAGGGACGCGAGAGCCCGGGATGCAGCTTACAGCTCAGCTCACTGCTGAGCTGCAGGGCCTTGGCCAGGCCGCCGGTGTGGACATCTCCCAGTGCCTGGACCAGGCCAGGTACTCCACAAGCAAAAACAAGATGTGAGCCATCACAAGGCCCACTTGAGGTTCTAGCACAAGCCTGAGACTTCTGTTTGGGTAACATCTTAATTTTTTTTTTTTTTTTTTGGCCATGGGGCATGTGGGATCTTAGTACTCTGACTAGGGATGTAACCTGTGCAGTGGAAGTATAGAATCTTAACCACTGGACTGCCAGGGAAGTCCTCCATTTTAATCTTCTTTAAGTGTACAATTCAGTGGCACTGAGGATATTCCCAGCGTTGTACCATCACCATGGTTATTTCCAGAGTATTTTCATCACCTCAAACAGAAGCTCTGTCCCCTCTAACACCCACCCCCAGCCCCCGATAAGCACTGCTCTCCTCTCTGTCCCTGAATTTGCTATTCTCAGCACCTCATACAAGTGGAATCACACAATTCTGCCCTTTTGCATCTGACTTCTTTCTCTTAGCATCATGTTTTCAAGGACCATTTACGTGGGGCCTGTGTCAGTGCTTCATTCCTTTTCTGGCCCCGTAATATTCCATCGTATGGCTATACCACGTCATTTCTTTTATCCATTTATCAGCTAATGCACTGAGCCGTTTTCAACTTCTGGCTATTGTGAATAATACTGCTAAGAACATGGGTGTATAAGTACCTGTTTGAGTCCCTGCTTTCAGTGCTTTGGAGTAGAATAACCCAGGAGTAGAATTCTAGTGACATTGTTTTGTATGGGTAGACCACATTCTATTAGCCCATTCATCAGTTGGTAACCAGACAGAGGAACCAGAAATCAAATCGCCAACATCCACTGGATCATCAAGAAAGCAAAAGCGTTCCAGAAAACCGTCTACTTCTGCTTTATTGACTACACCAAAGCCTTTGACAGCATGGATCACAACAAACTGTGGAAATTTTTCAAAGAGATGGGAATACCAGATCACCTTACCTGTCTCCTGAGAAATCTGTATGCAGGTCAAGAAGCAGCAGTTAGAACTGGACATGGATCAACAGATTGGTTTCAAATTGGGAAAGGAGTACATCAAGGCTGTATATTGTCACTTTGCTTATTTAACTTGTAGGCAGAGTACATCATGTGAAATGCTGGGCTGGATGAAGCACAAGCTGGAATCTAGACTGCCGAGAGAGATATCAATAACCTCAGATATGCAGATGATACCACCCTTATGGCAGAAAGTGAAGAAGAACCAGAGAGCCTCTTGATGAAAGTGAAAGAGGAGAGTGAAAAAGTTGGCTTAAAACTCAACATTCAGAAAACTAAGATCATGACATCTGGTCCCATCACTTCATGGCAAATAGATGGGGAAACAATGGAAGCAGCGAGAGACTTTATTTTCTTGGGCTCCAAAATCACTGCAGATGGTGACTGCAGCCATGAAATTAAAAGACGCTTGCTCCTTGGAAGAAAAGCTATGACCAACCTAGACAGCATATTAAAAAGCAGAGACATTACTTTGCCAACAAAGTTCTGCCTAGTCAAGGCTATGGTTTTTCCAGTGGTCATGTATGGATGTGAGAGTTGGACTATAAAGAAGGTTGAGCACCAAAGAAGTGATGCTTTTGAACTATGGTGTTGGAGAAGACTTTTGAGAGTCCCTTAGATTGCAAGGAGATCCAATCAGTCCAGCCTAAATGAAATCAGTCCTGAATATTCATCAGAAGGACTGAAGCTGAAGCTGAAACTCCAATACTTTGGCCAACTGATGCGAAGAACTGACTCACTGGAAAAGACCTTGATGCTGGGAAAGACTGAAGGCAGGAGGAGAAGGGGACAACAGAGGATGAGATGGTTGGATGACATCACTGACTCAATGGACATGAGTTTGAGCAAGCTCTGGGAGCTGGTAAAGGACAGGGAAGCCTGGCATGCTGCTGTCCATGGGGTTGCAAAGAGTCAGACACGACTGAGTGACTGAACTGAACTGAACCTGGAGTTGCTGCTTTCCTTTTTTCTCTTTGGCCATGCCACTCATGGGATCTAAGTTCTCCAACTAGGAATGGGATCCAGGCTTTCGGCAGTGAAAGTGTGGAGTCCAAACACTGGATCACTAGGGAATTCCCAGCAACTCCGTGTTTAATCACTTAAAGAACCACTAAACTGCTTCCACAGTGGCTGCACCATTCTACATCCCACCAGCCAGGGGACAGGGGTTCCCATTTTTCCACATCCTCGTCAACACTTATTATTTCCCACTTTGGGATATTAGTCAAGCCTGAGATGTCAGAAGAAGGGAAGAAAGAAGTGTGCCTGGGGTCCTGGACATGGCCTACTGGCATCTGTGCACTTCAGCCTGCTGTCTCTGCAGGGCTGCATGGGTACGGGCTGGAGAGTCGAGAGCATTCAGTTCTAGGTCCAGCACTGGTGCTTGTGACTATGCGACGCTGGACACAGACTATAAGCACTGTGAGCCTTAGTCACGTCCTCTGTGGGAACCGAGCTCACGCCCCAAGTGTCACTTCCCACAGGAGGTGGGGCTGTGAATCTATGAGGGCAACCAAAGGAAGAGTATTTTCAGCAACTCTACAGGGGGACACAGAGGTGGCAGAAAGAGGCGGGCGGGGTTAACCTCCCTTATAGATCGCTTATGATCGTGTGTGGACAGGACCTGAATACGCCCCCCTTCAACTTCCTCTTCTTCTGCCTATTCAAAACAGTTTTTTGTTTTAGTTAATTGATCAAGTTTGGGCTGCTCTGGGTCTTAGGTGCGGCACGCAGGCTTTTTCCAGTTGTGGCGAGTGGGGGATGCTCTCTAGTTGCGGTGCTCGGGCCTCTCATTCCAGTGGCTCCTCTCGTTCCGGAGCTTGAGGGCTTCAGTAGTCGCTGCACTGGGGCTCTAAAGCACAGGCTCGGCAGCCGTGGCACACGGGCTTCGCTGCCCCTCGGCATGTGGGAGCTTCCTGGACCAGGGACTGAAACTGCATCCCCTGCACTGGCGGGCGGACCCTTCACCATTGGACCACCAGGGGAGTCCTCTTTCCCTGCCTTTGAATGGAGAAGCCAAAATACGGGGAAAAGTAGAAAGACAAAGAGGGAGGAGGGAGAATGCTAGATGACCGACTGAGGGTGACCTTGCATCGAAATAATTACTGGACACAGACACACACCCCCATACACACACACACACACACACACACACACACACACACCAGCGTACACACACACACACCCCAGTGTACACACACACACACACACACACCCCAGCGTACACACACACACACCCCAGCATACACACACACACACACACACGACCTTGCATCAGAATAATTACTGGACACAGACACACACCCCAGTGTACACACACACACACACACACACACACACGACCTTGCATCAGAAAAATTACTGGACACAGACACACACCCCAGTGTACACACACACACACACACACACTGACAGCTCCTGAGTCAGACACACACCCCAGTGTACACACACACACACACACATACCCCAGTGTACACACACACACACACCCCAGTGTACACACACACACACACACACACGACCTTGCATCAGAATAATTACTGGATACAGACACACACCCCAGTGTACACACACACACACACACACACACACACTGACAGCTCCTGAGTCACATCATGGATTCAAAGTTTGTCTGAATCTCTTATGTCACCAGATCGAAAGAAGCATACCGACAGCAGGAATTAGCAACCCAAATTTTCAGGGGAGGAAATGAAGGCCCAGGGAAGTGGGGTCACATACAGTCCAGTCCAAGTGGGGCCTCTGGACGCTAGTGAAGCTCAGCCAAACCACAAGACACCGAGCTCCGTGCAGGGCCCGGGCCCACGACTTGTTCTTCCAAAGCAGCAGCAGCATCTCTCTGTCTGTGTCTGTCTGTCTCTCTCTCACACACACACCCAGTGACTGAGGTCTCCACTGAGCAGCCAAGGCTACATTCCAGGAAAGAAACAGGACCCCTTTTCCTCTCACCAGCAGGAAAAGCACACAGCCTCGTGGGCCCCCAGCCGGCATCTCCATAGTGACAGAATCACAGAGGCTGTGGGGCTAAAAATAATGCTTCCACTTTCTGAAACCCCCGTCTGCTTAGCTCCAGCTGCACGAGGGCTTGGTGATGCTCTGTGGCCAACACCTAAACAGCGAAGAGGGGCCCTCTTCTCTGAGGACGGGGGACAGACAGCACACCCGGGACACCAGGAACAAAAGACCACCTGTGCTCCCACGAAAGAGTTCCTGAAGGTTGTCACCCACAGGCTCCCAGACAAAAGGGCTCCATGTGGGTCATGACAGCAAGCAAAAGGCGCCCCAGCCTCCATGCACAACATCCCCACATGCGCACAAGCAACCCATTCAAGGCAGCCTTTGGGAGGCACCTCTTAAGCCTTGAAAGTAAGAAGTGTTTCTTTTCCAGAAGTACCAAGGGTTTGCAAGTTTTCCCACTTAAAAAAAAAAAAAAAAAAGGATTTTCAAAATGCTTAGCTCCCCAGGCAGGCTCTCAAAAACCTACTTCACTGCAAAAATGGGTGTAGTGTATGGTAAATGGCCTAAAACAGTCATTTAGCCAAGGGCTTCCCCTGGGGGCTTGCAGAGCTTCCCGATAGCTAGGTTGGTAAAAAAAAAAAAAATCTGCCTACAATGCAGGAGACCCCAGTTTGATGCCCAAGTCAGCAAAATCCAAAATCCGCTGGAGAAGGGATAAGCTACTCACTCCAGTATTCTTGGGCTTCCCTGGTGGCTCAGCTGGTAAAGAATCCGCTTGCAATGTGGGAGACCTGGGTTTGATCCCTGGGTTGGGAAGATCCCCTGGAGAAAGGAAAAGCTAGCCACTCCAGTATTCTGGCCTGGAGAATTCCACAGACTGTAGAGTCGATGGGGTCGCAAAGAGTCAGACACTACTGAGCAACTTTCACTTTCCCTGGTGGCTCAATGGTGAAGAATCCACCCTGTCAATGCAGGAGACGTGGGTTCAATCCCTGGGTCGGGAAGATCCTCTGGAGAAGGAAATGGCAACCCACTCTAGTATTCTTGCCTGGGAAGTCCCATGGACAGAAGAGCCTGGCAGGCTACAGTCCATGGGGTCAAGAAGAGTTGGATGCGACTAAGCATACACATACAGATGGATTTTTTTTCAGAGCCAGACAGCCTGGATTTGGATGTATCAGCCATGTGCCCTTGGGGTAGCCAGCTTTCTGCTTTGGGCCTCAGTTTTCTCATCTGCACAATGGGACTAACTGCAGGGTGTCATTGAGGACCAGGCATAGACTAGGTGCTTCAAGAGCTCAGTTATTCAGCTGTCTGGGGGTCCTGTTCTTGGTGGGTCAGCCTGAGAACCCACTAGCAAGTGGAAATTCCAAGTGAGAGCAGCTTTTCAAGGGGCCAGCTGTGCATCAGCTGGAAACTCCCCATCTTAGCCAGCACTTTGCACACACTGAAACCCCGCCTCGCCAACTCTCCATCTACATGACCTTCCCCAAATCAACCCTCAGCCTCGGCTTATCTTCTAAATAATCTATAACATGGATCACAACGAACGATTCCCAGTATGATTATTAACTATATTACGGCTCATTTTAAACAGCCTTAAAATTCGCACAATGAATGCAACTCCTCATTAGTCACACAGCCCTGAGTTAATAATTAAGCAGCCTTAATTGGTGGATGTGGAAAGGCATGGCGCAGCTTCCTAGGCACCACTGCACACGGAACCAGCCCAGCCCTATAATGGATTTCCTAAGTCAGCTCAGAGCTAATTCACATCGAAAGTTAATTAGCCTAATGAAGGCAAGTGCGACTTAGTGACTTCCAGCCTGATTCTGCTCTGACTCAGCCACCCCAGGAGGCTGCCAATGCCATCCTCCTAGCTTCGATTTCCTGGAGCTCCAAGGAAGGGGCCCTGGGGACGGTGCTTCGGGGAACCATGTGTTCCTGGCTCCCTGACTGCGATCAGCTGGGAGTCAGCGAGCACTCAGAAGGCCACAGAGAGGCAGGATGCCCCTCCTTGTGGAGTTCATTCTGGAATCTCTGCAAGGGAGGGAACCTTCCAGCAAGTGGAAGTCACAGGTGAGCCCCAGACAGGTGGAGGGCCAGGCAACACCAACCTTCATAACCTATGACTGGTGAAGACCAGGACTGTCCCTTGTCCCTGACCAGGAAGATAGCAGCTCACATATGCAGGGCAGCTGACAATCCACAAAGCTACCCTCTCATTCAGACTCTCACTGCGTCCTCCCCTGCGAAGGAGCATCGCTGGATGGATACAGAAACCAAGGCCCAGAAAGGCAGGATCATCAAAGGCCACTCATCCTGGAAATGGCACAACTCAGACCTCCCAGACCCCCAGGCCCTCCTGGTCCAGCTGTCTTTCACTGTTCCTCATTCAGGGGCAAGCCAAAGTCAACATCTTGCCGGCCCAGAAACAGCCCAAGTGCCTATCAACAGAAAAGCAGAAGGTGGTCTATCTATACAGTGGAACATTACTCGGCCAAGAGAAGAAGGAAATTCACAAGCTACAGCGCAGGTGAATCTGAAGGACATTATGCTCAGCGAAATGAACCAGACCACAAAAGGACGAATTCTGTATGATTCCACTTATTCGAGGCACCCAGAGAAAACTCACAGAAACAGAAAGCAGAACAGTGGGTGCCAAGGGCTGGAGGGAAGAGACCGTCGTCGTTTAACGGGGACAGAGTTTCAGTTTGCGAAGAGGAAGAAGCTCTGGACGGGATGGGGGTGATGGTTGCACAACAGGGTGAATGTACTTAATGCCACGGGACTGTTTGCTGAAAAATGGTCACGGCGGTAAATTTGACATTATGTGTATTTTACGACTCACACACACAAAAATGAAGTACTAATATCGGCTACAACATGGGTAAACCTTGAAAACATTATGTTACATGAAAGAAGCCAAAAACCAAAGGTCACATAGTGTAATATTCCATTCATTGGGGGGCCAAAAAGTTTGCTTGGGTTTTTCCGTAAGATCGTATGGAAAAAAACCAAATGGATTTTTTTTTTTTGGTCCAATCTAATATTTGAAATAATCGGAACAGATAAATCTATAGAGGCAGAAAATAGAAGAGTGCTGGCCACAAGCCAGGGGAGGAGCGAGAAGGGAGCATGACTGCTGATGGGTGTGGGGTCTCCTTTCGGGGTGGTGAGGATGCTCTAGAACGAGACAGAGGTGGTGGTCGCCCAGCCCGCAAACATAGCATGTGCCACTGAATCGCACATTTAGAAGTGGTCAGCTCTCCGTTACATGAATTCCACCACAAATTTTTAAAGGAGGCCAGGAAAGAAAACGCCCCATTCTCTCCTTCTGCACCCATCTGCCTTCCCCTCGCCTGCATCCACACCTTCACCCAGCGCCCTCATTCTCTGCTGGGCACGTGTCCAGTGGCCCTTCCCGGCCCTTCCATGCGCTGCACACCCTGGAA
Organism: Ovis canadensis; assembly: GCF_042477335.2. Classification (NCBI taxonomy): domain Eukaryota; kingdom Metazoa; phylum Chordata; class Mammalia; order Artiodactyla; family Bovidae; genus Ovis; species Ovis canadensis. The sequence goes on along the minus strand of NC_091261.1, from coordinate 62,790,698 downwards.
CCTCCATTTTCCCTCTGCGTCCAGCCTGAGCAGTCAGAGGCTTGGAATCCTCCTGCGTGAGTGTCCTTCTGAGCAGGCTGGATTCTAGGGAGAGCAGGAGAAATCTGGAAGATAGCCTCCTGGGAGAGCAGGTGGGCCAGACCGCCTTCCCCAAGTGTCCTCCCGTCGGAGGCTTCGTTAAACCCTCTGCTTGGACTTCTCTGCTGGTCCAGGGGTTAAGAATCCTCCTGCCAATGTAGGGGACGCGGGTTCCATCCCTGGTCCGGGAAGATCCCACGGGCCTCATAGCAACTGAGCCCAGGCTCCGCAACCACTGAGCCCGGGCACCTAGAGACTGTGCTCCGCAGCAAGAGAAGCCACCGAAATGAGAAGCTGGCGTGCAGCAACAAAGGTCCAGCACGGCCCCAAATGACAATGAATTAATTAATAATAAAATCCTCGTCCAAGTTCAGAACCAGGCAAGGTGCTCCAGGAAGCCAAAAAGGCATACCTCGGTCCTGCCCAGGGGAGCAGTGCTGGCTGGGACGCCTGGACCCAAGGAGCCGCCTGGAGAGGATGATAGTCCTAGAGTGGCCCACACAGTGTGGAAGGCCCCAGGGAAAAACAAACCCTCTAACTCTTGCCCATCGGACCCCGGCCTGAGCTAGAGAATCCCACGGGGACCCATCTGCATCTCTTCTCTGCCCAGTGGCCACTGGGCCTTCCACTCTCCCAGCCTGGAGGAACCCGGAGGTAGCAAGACAGGCGATCGCGGTGCTGGTGGGAGACACAAAGTGCTGGCCTCTGCCTCCTCCCCTCCCTGCAGCCGCGTCTTCTCTAATAAGGGAGAGAAAGGGCACAATTGGGGCAGAAAGAGGGGAGGACCCCAGAACAAACTGACCCACCGACGCTGAGAACCCAGAGTGGATGGTGAGCAGGGCCCACCCACCCTGGCAGATGAGGCCCCGTTCACTCTGAACTGTGCACTTTAAAAGCGCACCTGCCCCGGCCCACTCCCCCCACACACACACTGGCATCCTAATACAGCCAGTCTGAAAGCTGCTCTCACTTCAGGAAAGGGAAAGGCACCACTTTCCAGGATCTCAAGGACACACAACCCGCAGGGCCTCTGACCACAGCCTCCTGGGTGTGTGGCTACAAGACTCGACAACAGGGAGCCCAGGGGACCCCCAAGTCATGCCCACGCCGTGATCCCAGAGCGCGCCGCCCTATCTCAGGAATCTATGATAAATCCTGCTCTACGTCCATGGTGCCTTTGGGCCTCTTTGAAGAGCAAAAGCTACAGAACAAGAAAAGAGAAATTCTGTTTTCTTCTCTAGGTAAAAAATGAAACAAAAAACTCACACAAACCCAAACCGAAAACTTCTGGGCACTGTTCAGACTGAACTGCATCAGGAAATACTCATGGAATTTTTGTTGTTGTATTTGGCCTCATGGCGGGTTTTCCAGGATCTTAGCTCCCCAACCAGGGATTGAAGCCTAGCCCTCAGCAGGGAAAGCCATGAGTCCTCACCACTGGACCATCAGGCAACTCCCCTGATGGATTTATAAACAATGACATAACAACATGGCATGGGTCATGTAGGGAATGCAACAGAATGAACTTGAAGAATCGAGACCCCAGTAGGACAAGAATCCTGGCCAGCCGTTAACTTGCTCTATGGTTGGCCCAAATCATGCCCTCCCTGAGCTGTACTGTGTGTGAAACGTGACAGCTGCAAGCACTGGACGCCAAATTAAGACCGCTTCCAGCCTCAGTTTCCCCACCTGTAAAATGGGCATAGCAGCACTTCTGGGTGTCAAGTGAAAAACAATAGGCAGAAGCTCTCTGGGCCTTGGAGAGTGCTACCCAAAACATGGATGAAGGAGAAAGGACGTTTTCCCTCTGGATCTCTAGCCACTGCCTCTCCCCAAATGGTCATCAGTTGGCTCTGAGTTACCTCCCGGCCACTGTACTGGGCATGGGGGACTCAAAGTCAAATAAGCCCAGGACCCTGTGCTTGCAGAGCAGCTAGGCTTGACCAGGGGATCCTCATAGTCTGGAGAGGGAAGAGTTGCCTTCTCCTTGGGCAGGAATCTTAGGATCCAGAAAAGTCCATTATGAAGCATCAACCTGTCTGGTTATGTGATGGGTGCCTTTATCAGCCTAAACCCTCCAAACACCAGTCCTGTAGCTCTCAGGCCACCAAGACAAATCAAGTGAACCAAACATCCCAGATTTCACAAGCCCGCCTCCCTCCAGTTCACAACCGTGTCTTGAGTCTCAAGCCTGCTCCCCATCCAGTCTGGGGTGGTAAGGTTTCAGGCAAATGGAAAGTCAAATGAAAGATCAAACCCATGGATTTTTTTTTTTTCCAACACTCCTTCCACTCTCCTATTCTCTTAAGATGCTGAATTCCTCTTTTCCCCCGCTGCTACAAAGTCAGACAGCACATTCCTCAGGAAAGGGGACAGTCAGCCAGGAAAAATAATGAGGTAAAAAGAGACAGCAATGGGTGTGATCAGCGCTCTAAACCTTGGTACCTAAGGAGTGAAGGGCAGGCTGTGCTGGTCAGCTCTCATCACCACGAGCTCACGACGCTCGGTGAGTCATTGAGGCTAAGACCCGAAATAAAACCAGTGGCTTGGGAGCTCAGCTGAATACTGATGGAGGGATATATTCCCTGCCTCCCCTGGCTACTCCCGGTGGCCAAAGCTCAGGCTGCATGGCCCCCAAGTATAAAAATTAATGAGCTCCTTTGCATACTGGGTTAATGCAAATCGTGCTCTGGATCAATTAAATCGGCCACTTCAGAACTTTGCTTGGCTATGCTGGGAAATGACACAGGCGTGGGGGGAAAATATGAGGTCTTAAGTTATGCATGTCCATCTGACGGCTCAACAAGGGGGAGTGCTTTCAGAACTCTGGAAGCTTTCGTTATTAATGGTGTTTTAGTGTTGGGTTCTTAAACACATCAAACAAATTTCCTTCAAACTGGTAGTTACTGACTGCCACGGGGAAAGCTGCAGGCCTCCCACCTCCCAGATGGCTCAACCACAACGAACGCGTGGCCTGTCAGATGCACAACACTGACAAACTAATTGAAATATGCTGCAGGAAGCCAGCCCCAAATAAATGTGAAATAGCGGCTTCCTTACGCCAGAGCCTGCCCGCTGAACGCCCTCCCTGGCTGGCCATCCGTACCGACTGAGCGGTCCCCTGGCTCCGAGAGCGCTGCTTCTGTGTGGTTTTCAATGGACTTAAGTGTCTTTTTTTTTTTTTTTACCCATTGTGATTACCCGAGAGGGAAAAATTCTAATTGCAGAAAATGTTTGGTTTTCCTCCCTCTTATGGGGAAAAAAAAAAAAAAAAACATGCAAGTGGAAAGTCAACTCTCATGAAGTGCCCAGGAAAACAATTATTGGGCCCTCAGGCAGGACGGAGGGAAGAAATGGACCCATGGGCAATAAACAGGCCTTGACCGGCCTCCGGGCAGCCCTGTGTGGATGGATGTTGGTCCCTGTCAGAACTGGGAATGGCCACCTCAACATCTGCCCCTGGCCCTTCAAGGTGGGTTTTCAAGGGGCTGTAAAGAGACAGCAGGTGGACAGCCCATCTTCCACCTGCTTCACGCAGGGCACTGGCGCCTGGTGGGCTCTCGGTGAGGCCTGACTCCTCCGTGGACCACAGCTAGGTGAGGCCAGGAGGCCACAGGGCCTGACTCGGTCCGGCAGGGCTGCAGCGGGAGATAGCTCTTGCCCTGCCTCACAGCACAGCAGATGAGTCAGCCAGGCCCTACGGAGACCTGGGCGGTAGTGCCCGGCTGCTAAAGAGAAAATGCCATCCTTCAAGGGGAACCATCTCCTAAAAGGGAAAGAAAGAGCCTCGGAGAGAAGAAACAGCAATAACTCCTATGACCTGCGTACCAACTCTTCAAGGGGCGCAAGCAACAGAATGTTTTTGTAAAGGTGCCCAGCAGTAAGAAAGCCAGGACTGGAGGAGTGGGTCCCCAGGAAGCCCCATGCTGGCCCAAAATGCCTCCCTAGGAGCATCATTCCTTTGGGTGACAGGCTGCCCTCAGCTCCTCCCAGCAAAGACCAGTTCTGTTAGATGTGAGGTTGTCAGAATCTTCTGATGTGCGGGAACACGGGATCTCCTGTTCACAGGCTGTGGAAAGGGGAAATGGGCACCCTTCTGGAAGGGGTACAGGAGGGTGAGGGGGGAAACCTACACCCAGATATTTCTCCTTCTTCTGGCACCCAGGATGGAGCAAACACAAGAAGCTTCGGTCCCAGCCTTTACTCGCCAGGAATTACTGAGCGTCGCCGAGGAGTCCAGTTGGCACTAGTGGTATAGAATCCACCCGCCAAAGCAGGAAACTCAGCTTCAATCCCTGGGTCGGGAAGATCCCCTGGAGGGGGCAATGGCAGCCCACGCCAGTATTCTTGCCTGGAGAATCCCAGGGACAGAGGAGCCTGGAGGGCTACAGTCCTTGGGGTGGCAAAGAATGAACTCAGCTGAGCACACGTGAGGAGCCCTGTTCTGGATGCTGCAGACACAATGACAAAGGCAGCAGATGAGGTCTGTGCATGGGAGTGGGAGGACTGTGGCCACGAAGAGGAAAGGCTCTCACAACAAATGCGATAGGAGCGGAGGGGAAAGAACCACACTCGGGATCAGCCAGGGGTGGGTGCAAGTGTTGGCCGGGCCCCAGCTACTCACATAAGCTGCATCAGGTCCTTCACCTCTCTGAGCCTGTTTCCTTTCTGTTAAATGTGGCAACAGTCCCTCCTTTTCGCTCAGGAGTGTTGTGCTGTGGAACTACTTTGCATAAACAGTCGGTACCCATTATTCACGGATTCCGTAGTATTTACGGCCCCTCCTGTCTGGCTAGAGTTTTACCTGTAACTCAGAAACTGAGGAGCGTGGTGCTTACTCGGTCTTTTGCAGACGTGCAGAGCAGGGAAAAACTGAGTCACCCTGCCTGCCTGAGCCCTGCAGAGGTCAAACAAGGCGGCCCCCTGCCTTTCAGTTCAAACTGTCAACAAGTATCCTCTCCGTGGTCTGTTTAGTGCCATGGTTTTCACACTTCTGTGCTTTTTGTTAGCGATTTAACATGGCCCCGAGCATGAGGCTGAAGCGCTGTCTAGTGCTCAGATCCGGGGAAAACCATGATGCACCTTATGGAGAAAACATACGTGTTAGCTGATCTTCGCTCAGGCATTGAGTGGCAGTGCTGTTGGCTGAGTTCAGTTTAATCAATCAACTGTTGTTGTTTAGTCACTAAGTCGTGTTTCTTTTGCGATCCCTTGAACTATAGCCCACCAGACTCCTCTGTCCATGGGATTTCCCAGGCAAGAATACTGAGTGTGTTGTCATTTCCTCCTCCAGGGGATCTTCCCGACCCAGGGATCGAACCTGCATCTCCTGAATTGGCTGGTAGGCGGATTCTTTTCCACTTAGCCACCAGGGAAGCCCAGTGAATCAGTAACATACATTAAGTAAGAAACACACATAAAAAGAGTTTTCTATTGGTCAGGGGACAAATGCTGTGGCCAGAGGCTGGCAGGAACCTAACTCTGAAATTCCCTAAAGAGCAGAACTGCCAGAACTGGACCTGGACTGTGTGCACACGTGACCTGGGATGTATTATATTACACTTGAAGACCTTCTGCCCTGATGGGCCACTGCCCCACACAGCTGAAGGCTGACATGTCCACACCCATCCGGTCAGCATTACCATGGGATGGGAATCAGCCTTGGGATCCCCAAGTCCTCGGGCTTCTTTTAATAACTCTCTGTCTTTCCCCTGCACCACCAACTCCCCACACCATCCCACAAAAGGGAAATGGAACTGTGGGTTTAGGGCTCTCGGAGGAAAAGCTTTGAGAAAGATGCCGGATTTCAGCAAAAAGAGGGTGTGAAACTGCTTTCTCTCTTTAAAAAAAAAATCATTTTTTTTTTACAATGAGGGCTTTAAAAAAAAAAAAACTTATTTGGCTGTGCCTGCAGCATGTGCAGCTGTGGCAGGCAGGATCTAGTTCCCTGACCAGGGATCGAACTCTGGCCCCCCGCATCGGGAGCTTGGAGTCTTAAGCCCTGGACCACCAGGGAAGTCTTGAAACTGCTTTCTCGATGCTCTTCCCCAAGGCGCTTGCTTGGGTTTGATTTGTCTGCTGCCGGAACCCTGCCTGTTGGTTAATCTGGTTTCCCTCCTCTGGCAAGGGCAGTTGTTAATATGAGTAACTGAAGAAAATGCCAGCCCTCCTCTCCGACACAGCTCTTTCTGACTTTGGTCATGACAATTTCGCAGGACTTTCTCTTGGTGTTCGCCAGCCTGGGAGTGAGGAAGGCAGTACCCCTGTACCCACTTTACAGGAACAAAGGACCGATGTTCAGGGCTGCTGCCCGTCGTCAACCCCCGCCAGTAACAAGAGCCCACACCAAGCTGGGAATTAGGGACCTGGGTTCCAGGTTTCGGGGCAGGCCTTGGGCAAGTCGCTTCTCTTCTCTGGGATCACTCATCCTTGACGGGGCACAGTCCTCAAGGCTCCAGTGTTCCCAGAGCATCCTGCAAGGCTGGAGGAGACCTGAAAAGGCACCACCAGCCTTGCCATTTTCTCTCCTTTTCCACAGGAACCTTTTCTGGAAGGGCCCTGGTGATAACCACAGATTTGAAACTCTAAATTCTACACACCTTTCCAGGTGCTGTGACTATCAAAACTCCGCCCATTCTTCAAGGCCTCCTTCAAATCCCACCTCTTCCAGGAAGTCAACTCTGACCGCCTTACCCAGAAAGGGCGTCTCCTCCTCTGAACCCTGCCTGCTGTTTAAGCCACAGCATGCCCCGTGTTACCTGTGGGGCGAATCTCCCTAACCACACCGTGAGTCGAAGTTTTACATTCAATGTTACTTATCGTATTCAACTCTTTATATGTCCAGTTTTCCAGAAACCCTTTGTGATGACTTATAAAGGCAGATTTAAACATATGTATATATGTTTAAATATACTTAATATACGCACATAGACAGTAAAGTAGAAATAGTATGCTGACTACGAGGGTGAGTGAATATAGTCTCTATATGAATATGTCGGGTTGTCCTTCCAGCGTCCTGGAAGCCAGGGAAGAGGAGGCGACCTGAATCAGTCAGAAATACAGTGCAGGTGCAACGAGCAGAGTCCAGCAGAATTGGGTAGGAACCCACAGAGCCTCTGGGCAAGTGGGTTGACCTCTCTGTGTCTCAGTGTCTTTCTCTGGGAGAAAGGAGGGTGAACACCACCTCACTTGCAGGGTGCACGGGGCAGCCTTGGGCACGCTGTACATGCAGTACACATCCCAAACATGTTTCCTTCCCCATCTTCCTTCCCATGATCAGAGGAAGCAAACTGCTTTCCCTGCACACAGGGGAGGCAAGGCTTCTAAATTCTAAAATCAATTTTTCATACACGCTCTGAGAAGACTTGAGCAGAGAGGGAGCAATGCCCTTTGCTCATTACCCCGGGTTTTAGAGCAGAGCGGACAAAGATTTGCCGTGGCTACCGGGGCACTACTTGGTAACATCCTGGGTACCTAGTGAGAGCCTAATGAACACTGATGGAAGGACGCAGAGAGGTCATTTGAAGACCACTTAGCGAGGCTTCCCTGGTGGTCCAGTGGTTAAGAATCTGCCTGCCAGTGCAGGGGACACGGGTTCAATCCCTGGTCCAGGAGGATCCCACATGCCTTGGAGCAACTAAGCCCGTGCGCCAAAACTACTGAGCCTACGTGCAGCAACTACTGAAGTGTGAAAGCCCTAGAGCCTGTGCTCGGCAACAAGAGAAGCCACTGCCACAGACGGCAACTAGGGAGCAGCCCCCACTCACCACAACTAGAAAGAAGTCCACGTAGCAACGAAGACCCAGGACAGCCAAAAATAAAATAAATAATTTTTTAAACCTTCATTTTAAAAACAAATAAATACCACTTTAATAAATAACTACATCGGTGTCCATTGGCAGGGGGTCCTGGTGGGCAGGTTTCGGGAGGGCTGTCCACAAGGCTGAGAAGGGGTGGGGAAGGGGCCTAGAAGCATGTGACTGCTCACTCAGGATAGCTCACCTTTCCTGCCCATGGCTGAGGACACAGGCATGAGATCACTGGCCTTCCGCAACAGAGCGTACACACCCCCACCCTCTACTCCACTGTCTTTTCCAAAAGCAGCCAGGCAGAGATCTCGAAGCACCAGAAGTTTCCGCTTCTAATCTCTACAGATGAACGGCATCGTTCTCCATGGCTGGCTCTTCTCAGAGACCAAGCTAGAAAGCCTGAACGGGATGGGATGGTGAGGAGAACATCTGCCTGCTTTCATTTCATTTATGTATTTTTTTCTTTGGCTGCACCTCACGGCTTGCAGAACATCCTCAATCAGGGATCGAACCCGAGCCCCCTGCTGTGGAAACACAGTCTTGAGCGCTGGACTGCTAGGGAGGTCCCCATCTGCCTGGTTTTAAAACAGGCCTCTAGATAGGAAGGAAGGCAAAATTGGGTCCCTGTGAGAGAGAATGTACAGTCAACTGGAACAAGGGCTCTTAGCTTCTCACCTTTATCCCATAGACCTTTTCCCTAGAGCCTCCCATGTGCCAGGCACGGGAGAGGCAGAGAAATGAGATTTAGGGCCAACCCCTGCTCCCCTAGGAGCTCAGCCTAGCAGGGAGTCACAGGATAACATTCAACTGCCATTCAACTGCGATTCTTCCTGGTAAGCTGAATTAGCATGGGGCACAAAGGTGGAGGTGATGGACTCCACCTGGGAAGGCCAGTGAAGACAAGCCTGGATCTCCGTAATGAACAGTCAAAAAGGCAGAGGATGCAGGGCCCAGATCCTGTAGGGCCTCATAGAAGGAGAGGAATTTTCTTTCAGATTCCATAAGGAAGGACCAACCAAGATCAAGAGAAACCTGGTAACTTAGTTACAGACGTTATGGGAGGGCCAGGCCTGGAACCTTGAATCCCAGTCTGGTTCTCTACTGCCTCCCATGCCCGACGAATGCGGAAGGCCAAAGAGAGAAGTCCATTCTACACCCAGGGCCCAGAGAGCCCACAGTCTGTGCCTGGACATCCTCATAGCAGAGCATGTATTGTCCTAGTCATTTGGCAAGTCACTCTCAACAAGAAAAACAGCCCTTCCTAACTCATGGTGTTTCTCTCTGCAAAGGAAGAGGGCTGGGAGTCTCTTCTAATCGCCAGCGTAGAATTTAACAGGGACAGTCCAGGAGTCAGATAAGGTAGGGTTCCAGAGCTAAAGCTAAAGATAGAGTCCCCCGGGGTGGGGACTTCTACTCCATCCAGACACTAATGCTGACAGTACCCAGGATGCAGGACCAGGGATGAATCAAACCCCACCTCCATCCTCCAGGAGCTGACAATCCAGCAGGGGAGATAAGCCAGACACAAAAGTAACTATAAAATAAGGCAGGTGGTGATAAGAGTCACACAAGAGACCCAGATAAGGTGCAATGGGAGTTCAGAGCAGAGATGAGTCACACTAGGGGCTTGGCCATGGGGAAGACTCAAATGAAGGGGAGCATTCCCTTCAGAAAGGAGGGAGGGGTCTAGCCGGCCACCCCAACGGCTCCCCTATGGGAACTGGGGAGAGAGCTAGCAGTGGTTGGAGAAAGATGCTCAAAGGAGGTCCCCTCTGAAGAACTCTGATTCTAGAGGGGAGGAGGTGGGCAGGCCTGAGGCTTTCTGCCCTACCCCATATTTAAGAGGTAGGGACAGGAATGTAGGATGAGGAATCTAGGATTTATGTAGAGGGCAGCAAATGCGTTGAAAGGGGATAGAGCCAGAAGATTTGCCTTGAAATGACATTTGCCTAGCAAACACACTCTATTTACTCAGAACGTCCATCGGAGGTTTCCCTAAGAGAGAATTAGCTGCACGTTATGGGGGATGGGGGACTCAAGAGTTTTGTCCTCCCCAAGTCACCCAGCGGCCCTGCACGCCCCCGGCCCCCTACCCCATAAGAAAAGCTGAGAGGGATAGGAAGGCAGATGGCTGCTCAGACACAGAGCTGGCACCGCAGGTTTTACAACAGGAAAGGGCGACTCACAGGATGGAGATTGGCTAGATTTTTCCTCCAGCGAGGGGGACACCCGGGAGCACTTCTTCCAAGTCCTAGCCCCCTCTCTCTGAGGGCCACACCCCACGCTTAGGCCCCGGGTACCCACCCAGGCAGGCCAGGGCTGGAGGAGGAGAGAAGCACAGAGGGCTGGCCGGAGGGCTGTGGCCACCACTTCCTCCCGACCCCTCGGTCAGGAGCGCGGGCCGGCCGGGGCAGGCCCAGCACCGCACACACACCTGCCCCTGCGCCGCCGTGACACTTGTCACTGGGGGAGGGGAGCCCTCCGCGCCCCAGCCGGAACCGACGGAAATTCGGAATTAGCATTGGGCCCCTCACCCCCCGAATCCGGAGGGCCCGTGCTTGGGGTAGGGGGGTCGGAGGCGGATTTCCTCAGCCCCGGTCCCGGCGCGCCATACCCTCCTCCCAGCGCGGGGCTGGGGGCCCGGGTCTCCCACTTTTCCGCGCACCGACCAGGAGGGCGGGCCGGGGCCTCCGGGAGCCGCCGCCTGCCGGGCCGGTGAGGGGGGGGGTCCCCGCCCCGAGCCCGCCCCCCCCCCGAGCCCGCCCCCCCCCCCCGGGGTTCGCTGCGGCCCTGAGGAGGGGGCCCAGCCGCGCCGCCTTCCGGCCGGGCAGCCGAGACACTCACCCCGCTCTGCACGGCGCTGCTCCGTCCTCTTCGGCCGCGCTGGGCCGCCGCCGCCTCACGCGGCCCGGGAGACTCCGGCCCGGTGGCCCCGGCCCGGCCGGCTGCGCCCCGCGGCTCCACGCGCCGCCGCCGCCGCCAGCTGGCCCCGGGCGAGCGGCCGGGCTCCCGCGGGCATGCTCCCCGACCGTCGGCGGGCGGGCGGCGAGCGGGCGCACGTGCGGGCCGCCTCGGGTCTGGGCGCTCGGAGCGGGGGCCGCGGGCGGGGATGGAGGCGGCGGCCGGCGGGGCGCGGGGCCGGGCGCGCCCGCGGACCGGCCTGACAGCTCTACACGGCGGCGCCGCCGTGCCCCGCGCGCCCCAGCGGCCGCTGCTGCCCGTGCGCGCCGGGCCCGCCTCGCATTCCCTCACTCGGCGGTGGGCCTGCGCCTCCGTCAGGCCACGCGCGGAGCCGCCCGCCGCCTCCGCCCGCCCGCCCGCCCGCCGCGAGGGCCAGCCTCCGCCGGGAGAAACCCCGACAAACTTGGCCCGGCTCGGGCGTCAGGTCTGCGCTCGCCCGGGCGACCCCGGGAAAGGCCTGGAGGTCACTTCCATGAGGGGAGGCCCCGGCCCAGGACCTCTTGGCCCTTTTAATACTGTGAGCCTCACTTGCCAGGAAACACTCTCCCCCACCACCACCACCCCAACACTACCAGGGGAAAGGAATGAGCAGATTTACAGAAAAGGGGGAAAAAAAAAAAGGAAAAATTGAGTCCTTTGGGAGTAAGATAACAAAATCAAGGGGAACGAGCAGCGGAACACTAAGGAAGGCATTTGGAATGTGTGGGCAAACCAAAGGTAGTCAATGGAAGTCCAGACCTTGACACCTGGTGCTTTTATCCGTTACCAACCCGATTTGCAGAAATAGAGGCAACCAGGAGTTCTCTCCTCAGGACACCAAATATGGTCTGGACCGAAAAATGAAAATGCTCTTTGGCAATCAGAAGGCGTGGCAGTCATAGTAGCCAGAGGGTAAGATCTAGCCCCTGACCTCAAGAAGGAACTGGCAGAGGATCAGAAATAGCTTCATCTTGATATTCCGACCAGACTGGACACTCCAGTTGGACCAAGAGGGTACTGAGTGCTATTTAAATCATGAAGTATATATTTAGATTAAGCAAGGATGGCTTTATAAAGATTTGAAGTAACTGAATTAAACAGGGCACACCCCAAACCTAGGAGTAGTTTACTTATCACCAAGTATCACTTTCTCAGGTTGAAAGGAGGCAGGGAGCCTTCCCCTTGGGAGGGCAAGTGTAAGGTGAAGTTAAAAGCAGCCCAAGATGAGTTCAGATCAAGTCAGAGAGGAACAACCCAGACCAAAGGCTGTCCAATCTCCTTGGACACTGAATGGGCCAACTCCTTCCCTCCACCAAGAGGCACCCTAAGACCCAGTAAAGGTTTCCAGCCCCAGCTGCTGTTCTGAGTAGGCCAGGGATTGAGTCATCGTCTATCTCCTACACAGGTGTCCTCCTTGCCTGAGGATCTGTGGAAGCCAAACTGGGTGACAGGTCCTTTCACTGCTACTTCTGCCTTGACCTTTACTTTTTTGATAAAGGTAAAAAAAAAAAAGTTTTCAGAGCATATAGATTTCTGGAGTGAGGCTCTCTGCCTGTAGGCCAGTCAGAACAGAGGCCCTGGACAGCTGCCCTTGTAACCCTGCGGTACCTGCTCCCAAACCAGTAACTCAGAGGACTTAACACCATTAAAAACCAGAGCCCACAACTGGCCAGCAGGAATAAACACACTGATAGCACAGATGTTTGTATCCACAAATATTTATTCAGTGCCTATATGCAAAGAGATGGTCCCTGCTCTTGCAGAGCTTACAAATTTCATCACTCTAGCATCTGACTTGATTTAAAAACTGCAACAAGGACTGGTCTTTAATGTCAGCAGCACTACAGGAAGCAGATTTCTTACTGTATTGGTCATGGTTACAGTGAAATTGTGAATAAAATATTATCTTTGAAGTCTGTAGTCACAGCAATGACATGGCATATAATGTCCAGCAAATGCAAAGTTATGGCTTGATTCCTCCTATTTGAGAGGAGTCTATTGAAATAGAACACAAATCAGAAAGGGAAAGCCTAGTAACACAGGTCCTAAGAATACTGGTGTAGTTTATTATTAAACTGCCACAGAACTCTTGGCAAGGTGGGAAATTATTGCCTGCAAAATTGGTACAGTATAATTCATTTAATCAGACCTGCAAATTTCATAACCATGTACAATCACTTGTGATGGGTAAATACGATTTACCTTTGATTCCTAAAGGGCTTTAGATATGTATCGATATTTATTTTCTAAAGCTTCTTAAAGACTCACAGCACAAGTGGCACATAAAAATTTACTGAAAACTGCTTTTGAGATACCTAAAAATCAAAATGACAGAAATGTCTAACTTCTCAGAATTCAAATAGCATTCAGCCAAGCACCTGGCTTTTCCAAGTTAAAAAAAGAAACAAATTCTGGTTGCTTATCAAACTCCAAAAGCAAATCATAAACTTCATGTTAACTTTCAAACATTCAGTGGCATCCTCTTCCTTTATGTGGTCCTGCTTCACAGGCCAGCAATTTTAGAAGTCTAATTATGGAACAGTCAAAGGAGCAATTATTTTTATTACATTGGCAATACTTTTTTTTAGCAAAACAGCTTATATCAAACAACCCCCAAATCACATTTAAGATTGCAGAGTATCTGAACTTACTACAGAGCTCATCAATTACTCATGGAAAAAACAAACAAACAAACCACCAGAGGGAAGCTCATTTAAACCCTAAGAAAGCTCATTTTTTGCAAAAAGATGGAGAGAACATCTTTGACCACCTAACGTATGTCAACCAGCCCAAGGCAGTTTTTAAGTCAATTGCTAGGGACATGGTCCACTTTTCTAAGAAAGCACTGAAATCACTACTTCAAAAGCCTATTTAATAACTCAGAATGAATCTGAAATATACTGCTGATTGAAAACTTAAGAGACACCAGGCACTTTGCATATAATCTCCCACAACGGAAGGAAGCTTCTTATCTTTACATGGAGGAAAGCCTGAGCAGGGTGTGATCCAGGTCTGGCTCACCTGTCCCCTGTCCAGCTCCTACAGTCCTAGTGTGGATTAGTAGCTATATCCACTTGGCACCTTCAAGCAATCAAGCACATTCCTCCCTCAGGCGGTTCAGTGAAAGGAAGGCGGCAGGTCTGGGTGACAGGAGAGCAGTAACTCTATTTGAATTTTAAATGGCACTTCCTAGAAGTGGAAGATTCACTTAGTTAAAAAACCTAACTGCAGCCAGCAACTAAAGTATAGTTCACCTCCCTGGGATATAACAGTTGCTTTTTAAGGTTGTCACCTTTCCAGCTTTTAGGCTGTTTTTAAATAGAGTAGTTGTACGTTAAGCATTACTAAAAGGAAAGACAGTTGGAAGGATTTTCCTTGGTGTCCCTCTTCACAGGTATGGAGAGAAAAGAATTTTTTAAAAATTTCTGAAGTGACTGATACTTTCAGTTTATGACATGTCACAAATCAAATCACATGTTTCCTGAGAGGCACAGAAGACACTTCAATGGGGCTTAAATACTGGGATATGACTACTAAGAAGATAACTCCCTGGTAAGATAAAACTCTCATCTCTTCTGAAAGGGCAATTTCCTATTCTTTGGGATATAACAGACTTTACAATAAAAGCAGGGAACAATGAAACAGGCTAACAATTTTCAAGTGAGTTTTTAATGTCACGTATAGGACCATACTAAAGGGAGCATCACCTGTAAAGTCAATCCCTTTAAGTTTTGACACAGCTATACTGGAGATTGATTAAAATGAATGTTTTCTTCACTAGAACTAGGAGATTAAAAAGAAAGAAAGAAAGAAAAAAGACTAGAAAAAAATACTGGGAGTAAGGCACTTGATTCTGATGAGTAACTGATTAGCCAGAGGTCTTCAACAGGTTGCAGGAGGTGGGAGCAAAGGTTTGATTCACGGACAGGAAGGAACAGGAGAGGCAGCTGTCAGTGGGTTCCCCTTGCTGAGAACCCTCCACAACACTGAGCAGGGAGCCTGAGGAGGGAGCCAGGCCTGGAGCTCAGGCAGAGGAAGCTTTGGTGAAGGGTGCTCAAAGATTCTCTGAGATCCTGCTCAAAGGCATACATAGACCCTAGTGGAATATCGGGTGGCTTGGCTCACCAAAACTACATGCTATTAAGAGCCACAGGGAGGAGGAGAAAAAGCTCAAAAGTAAACCAAACTTTAAAACCGGAATCAGTGGGAATTAGTGTTGAAAGTGTGGAATGAGTCTTGTTTATCAACACATACTGAGCTTGAGTGGGTACTGGGTTCTGACTGGCCACCAAAAAAATGAGCAGCTGAGGAGCCCAGACCTTGACCAGCAGTCAGGACCTCTACCTGCCATACTTCTCGTCAGATCACAGCCTCTTGCCTACGTGGAAATTCTGAGAGCAGGAGGCACTGCCAAGGCAGTGGGCTACAGCCCCCCAGCAAGGCCAATTGAAAGGCACGGTGCTCTATCTAGACACATTACCTGTGCAGTAACAAGCAGCATAAGTTGCTCTGACCTCCACCTACTGTTCTTACAGCAGCTACAATGGAAGTGTATTCTTCATTGGGAGGGTGGGGGGATGGGGGGAATGGTGGAGAGATATTAAAAACATCTTCCTGACAATCTGACATCTGAGGCCGTGTACACTGAAGAAACTGCTCTTACAACCTCACTGGGTGGTGGCCTGTATTTCATCAAAGCTTTTTATCATCTCACTGTCAAAGGTGGGACACAAGTTACATTCAGAAAGATGGGCAGAAAGCTACAGCTCTCCAACTGACTTTTTTCTAGAAAGTACTACATATATAACAAAATTAGAGATTTCTATCTCTAGCATTTTTCTTTCTTACAAATAAGAAAGCTTAAGGGAAACAGAATGAAATAGTCTCACTTTCAGAGCTTTCCAATATTCCATTATTTCCAATGTTTCCATTATTAACTCTAATATTCAGTCTTAAGACACGTTTCAAACAGGAATTATCATTTAAAAAAAACTTCAACATAGCTAAATCTAGGGTATGCTTTTTTTTTGCATTCAGCATGTATTACTCTATCACTGTGGAAGCTCTTAAGCATTTATTTTAAAAAACTTAGAATCATATTCACAATGTAGAACAAGTTTATAAAACTGGTGTGCAAAGTTCATCATAAAAGGATAACACTATGTTTAGAAACAAAGCTGCCTCCCCTGTTATATTTCTTTATTCTTGATATAAACAGGAGACATATACTATTTAAAAATAATACTTTTTAAATAGTAAAATATACAAGAGGTTCCTGAGCATAACAAAAATATCTTGAAAATATGTGGCTATCTGAAGTATAAAATAGCAAGTGTAAAGAATAGCATGATTGTAAAACTACGTTTGAAGGCTTAGAAACAGTATAAAATAGTTTGCCTTTTTTGAGTGCATAATTATACATTAGTGCAAACAAAAATGTCTCAAAATTTAATGACTACAAATCTCAAAGATTTGCAGAGGTGCGCAAAACATGGAATTTCTTTAACGTCATGCGAACAGAACCCAGCTCTCGATTAATCTTCTCCAAACGATCTTCCAAGGCTTCCTGGGCGAAAATAAAGGAAAAAACTTAATCAGAATTCTACCAAGTTCACCAATTCTATAAGTATCACCAAAATGACCTCTCTTTCAGCAAGTGAGCAAGTTTAAACATCAAAAATTAAAATTATTTTGACTTTTATACAAATCATCTTTACATTATTTCATTTAAACTATAAACATAAATCACCATTTCAACCATTCAAGGTAACTGCTGAACTTTAAATATTCTCAATATGTTTGATACACTATGTGGAAATTATAGCAACAGCAACCCAGTTCTCGAGAAGGAGAGAATTATTTGACTCCGCTGAACTGAAAACAGTACAAGAGGAGCCCAGAAGGTTCTTCATACATTTCCCCAGAAAAAATGGACACATCTGATTGGTGCTGTAACCCACTTATATCAGAGAACTTTCTTCTGACCAAAATTTCTAGGTTAAAAAGGAAAAATGCTGGAGGAGAGCTTTCCAAGAAACAAGAGACTGTACAATGAATCAGTGTAACAACTGCTATTTTAAAATAAATACTACTACTGTTAAACAGTACCTGAAATATATATTCACCACTTTAGGTATTTTATTCAGTACTAACTCCAATGGTATCCTGAAATAAAACCTAAAAATTTTCTCTTCAACAACTTTCACTGTAAGAAATTAACAGTTCATTTTTAGAATATTCAGAAGATAGAAGAGCAAAAAGTAACAACCACGGTTCCTGTTTCCTGTTTTTTATGTATATAGAAACATCATTTTTAAGAAAAAAAATCAAACACTTCTTTAGAATGTTTTTCAATTTAACTTTTCTTGTTATGGAATATCCTTTATGAGATCATTTTAAATTAAATATATATTCTGAAACATGTCTCTACACATACCTAAAATACTGCCTTAGGAATCATTCCCTCAAGTAAAAACGCTAGGTCCAAAAAAATGTATAATTTTAAAGCTTTGGATACATGTCAAGCTGAATTCCAGGAAGTCTGTGACACTTTCTCCTTACTCAGTGTTGAAGGATAAGCTTTTCCCTAGCCCAGCTATCATTGTTTTTTTTTTTCATCTGCCAATGTAAGAGCTTAAAAATGATGCATGCACATGTGTGCGTGCTCAGTTGTGTCCAAGTCTTTGCAACCCTATGGACTGTAACCCACCAGGCTCCTTTGTCCATGGGATTCTCCAGCAAGAATACTGGAGTGTGTTGTCATTTCCTTCTCCAGATTTTTCCCACCCGGGTATCAAATCCACCGCTCCTGCGGCTCCTGCACTGGCAGGCATTTTCTTTACCACTGAGCCTCCTGGAAAGCCTTAAAAATTATGCTTTTGTTTAAACGTGTGTTTATTTTTTTAAACTCATTAGTGAGGTAGAGCATTTTTCATCTTTTTTTGCCCTTTTTAAACTTACGAATCCTACACAAGCATCCTCAGCCTTTTTTGTGTGTGTGGTTGCCCTTTGTCTTCTTACTATATTCAAACAGCTTTGACATACATGACTGGAAACTACGGCCCTTAAAAAGAGTCTTATTTTAAGAGCTTGTTGGGACTTCTCTGGTGGCTCTGGTGGTAAAGAATCTGCCTGCCAATGAAGGAGACACAAGTTTGATCCCTGATCCAGGAAGATCCCACATGCTGCAAAGCAACTAAGCCAGTATGCCACAACTCCTGAGCCTGTGCTCCAGAGCCAGGGAGCCACAACTGCTGAGCCCACGTGCCACAACTACAGAAGTACGCACACTCTACAGCCTGTCCGCAACAAGAGAAGTCACCACAACAAGAAGCCCACACACCACCACTCAAGAAAAGTCCACAGCGAAGCAGCGAAGACCCAACATAGCCAAAAATAAAAATAAATAAGATTATAAGGAGTTTGGGCCTCCCTGATAGCTCAGTTGGTAAAGAATCCAATCCCTGGGTTGGGAAGATCCGCCAGAGAAGGGATAGGCTACCCACTCCAGGATTTGTGGGCTTCCCTTGTGGCTCAGCTGGTAAAGAATCTGCCTGCAATTAAACCTGGGTTTAATCCCTGGGTTGGGAAGATCCCCTGGAGAAGGGAAAGGCTACCCAATCCAGTATTCTGGCCTGGAGAATTCCATAGACCAGTCAATGGGGTTGCAAAGAGTCGGATACGACTGAGTGACTTTCACTTCACTTCATAAAGAGCTTAAAATCATCATTATGTAAACATATAAGCATATGTAAACATATATGGAACCAAATGTTTCAGATACATTTAGAATTAGAGAACCAACAAATTCTTCTGCCTTCCCAATAAACTGCCTTATTTATTTTTGGCTGCACTTTGTGACTTGTGGGATCTGGGACCAGGATCAAACAAAAACATGTGCTGCCTGCAGGGGAATCACAGAGTCCTAACCACTGGACCACCAGGAAATTTCTCAGTAAACTACTTAAAAATGAGTTTCATATGTTGAGTCTTATCAATTATTAAATAAAAACTTTCAGAGCAACAAAGACAATGAAAGAAAGTCAGAGATAAAAGAGACGTTAAAGATAATGAAGAACCCATGTGGGATCTTCCTGGACTGGGGATCGAACTCATATGTCTCCTTCACGGGCAGGCAGATTCTTTACGACTGAGCCACCAGGGAAGTCCCAACAAGATCTTAAAATAAGACTTTTAAAGGGCCTTCATTTCCGGTCATGTATGTCAAAACTGCTTCAATATAGTGAGAAGACAAAGGGCAACAAAAGAAAAGGGCTGAGAATGCTCATGTAGGATCCATAAGTACAAACCTAGAAGAAGACCTCTTCTATGTGTCTCTCTTTCCTTCTGGTATCACAGATTGATCTGAGAATGAACTTTTCCTGAAATTAAGGCACTCAGTATGCCAGCAAATTTGGAAAACTCAGCAGTGGCCACAGGACTGGAAAAGGTCAGTTTTCATTCCAATTCCAAAGAAAGGAAATGCAAAAGAATGCTCAAACTACTGCACAATTGCACTCATCTCACATGCTAGTAAAGTAATGCTCAAAATTCTCCAAGCCAGGCTTCAGCAATACGTGAACCGTGAACTCCCTGATGTTCAAGCTGGTTTTAGAAAAGGCAGAGGAACCAGAGATCAAATTGCCAACATCCACTGGATCATGGAAAAAGCAAGAGAGTTCCAGAAAAACATCTATTTCTGCTATACTGACTATGCCAAAGCCTTTGACTGTGTGGATCATAATAAACTGTGGAAAATTCTGAAACAGATGGGAATACCAGACCACCTAACCTGCCTCTTGAGAAATCTGGTCAGGAAGCAACAGTTGGAATTGGACATGGAACAACAGACTGGTTCCAAATAGGAAAAGGAGTACGTCAAGGCTGTATATTCTCACCCTGCTTATTTAACTTATATGCAGAGTACATCATGAGAAACGCTGGACTGGAAGAAACACAAGCTGGAATCAAGATTGCTGGGAGAAATATCTATAACCTCAGATATGCAGATGACACCACCCTTATGGCAGAAAGTGAAGAGGGGCTAAAAAGCCTCTTGATGAAAGTGAAAGAGGAGAGCGAAAAAGTTGACTTAAAGCTCAACATTCAGAAAACGAAGATCGTGGCATCCGGTCCCATCACTTCATGAGAAATAGATGGGGAAACAGTGGAAACAGTGTCAGACTTTATTTTGGGGGGCTCCAAAATCACTGCAGATGGTGATTGCAGCCATGAAATTAAAAGACGCTTACTCCTTGGAAGAAAAGTTATGACCAACCTAGATAGTATATTCAAAAGCAAAGACATTACTTTGCCGACTAAGGGCCATCTAGTCAAGGCTATGGTTTTTCCTGTGGTCATGTATGGATGTGAGAGTTGGACTGTGAAGAAGGCTGAGCACCGAAGAATCGATGGTTTTGAACTGTGGTGTTGGAGAAGACCCTTGAGAGTCCCTTGGACTGCAAGGAGATCCAACCAGTCCATTCTGAAGGAGATCAGCCCTGGGATTTCTTTGGAAGGAATGATGCTAAAGCTGAAACTCCAGTACTTTGGCCACCTCATGTGAAGAGTTGACTCATTGGAAAAGACTCTGATGCTGGGAGGGATTGGGGGCAGGAGAAGAAGGGACGACTGAGGATGAGATGGCTGGATGGCATCACGGGCTCGATGGACGTGAGTCTGAGTGAACTCAGGGAGATGGTGATGGATAGGGAGGCCTGGCATGCTGCGATTCATGGGGTCGCAAAGAGTCGGACATGACTGAGCGACTGAACTGACTGACTGAAGGCACTGAAAAGCCAAAGCATTCTGTTATATGAGACACAGCACTGATGTGATGTTTAAAATGTTACAAAAAGAGATTTAAAATGTCCCATGGCTTCATGCATTTTATTGGTAATTCTCTTTGAAAAGCAACTAAAAGAAAGGCACACGGGCCATTTCACCTGCACCATCTCCTGCTCAATAATGGAATCACATCTCTCTTTTTAACCTCACATCTATTCCAGTTGCAAAGTGCCACTGTTTTACACGTTTACTAAATGGAAAGAGATTCAGAAATAATTTGCAATTTGGGGAGGAAAAAACAAAACACAAAAGGAGAGATTTCATGTGAGAGCCTTAACAATGCAGAAATCTGTTAACAGACATCTTGCCATTTGCTCCCAAGTTAGTTTCTTGAAAACATGATGGCATGAATGCCTTTTTCTTGGAAGTATCAAGTAAAATCACTTTGTTCCTGAAAACTAGCATCAAGTTATAAAATACGCTGTCATTACCAAACACTTTCCATAAAG
Organism: Ovis canadensis; assembly: GCF_042477335.2. Lineage (NCBI taxonomy): Eukaryota > Metazoa > Chordata > Mammalia > Artiodactyla > Bovidae > Ovis > Ovis canadensis. The sequence continues at coordinate 62,769,577 of NC_091261.1, read as the reverse complement.
GCTAAAAGTTCTGATTGACTGTTTCAGTGTGCCTAAAAACTGACATTAAAGAACCACTGTGGAGGCCATGCGGACTTCCCTGGTGGCCCAGTGGTTAAGAATCCGCCTGCCAACGCAGGAGACACAGGTTTGATCCCTGGTCCGGGAACTTTGGATCCCACATGCCTCAGGGCAACTAAACCCATGTGCCACAACTACTGAGCCCACGCTCTGCAGCAAGAGAGACCAGCAAAAGGAGAAGCCCACGCGCCACAACTAGAGAAAGCCCGCACACAGCCAACAGAAACCCAGCACAGCCATAAGGAAGTCAATAAACACTTTTTCTAAATTAGAAGAAAAAAAATCCTCATGGTTAAATGGAGCACTGACTAGCATCAGGCCTCCAAAGCAGATTCAAGCTAAGACACGTCACCTGATTTAATCTCGTCTGCAAAGTGACTCGTCCTCCAGTAGACGGCATTCGGCTTAGTGCTGCCTCAATCTGGTAACAAACAGAAAAAAAACGTTTAAATAAAAACAGGGGAATTCTAATTATTGGCAAGGATGTTTATAACAGGATGGAGTGAAAAGACTTCAGCCTAGCATTTTCTTGTCCATCTCGACTTCACCCAAGTTCCCTCTGACACAATTAGTAACGACAGCTCGGTTCACACGCGTTTCCAGTACAGCTTTGTATGGCATCAACAGTAACTTCCTGCTTTTGACTCAATAATTCCCTTCTGACTGTTCCTCAGACATATGTGCTAAGTTCAGATAAAGATTTAAAACTTTTTTTGTTTGTTTGTTTTTACCTGGTCTTTTTCTTTTGTAAGTTCATCAAAAAACCGTTCCGTTTCAGCTAGGGTTCTTATCTTTGCTGTATACTCAAAATTGTTACCCTGTGGTGCTGTGGAGAGGGGCTGACACTGTTCATAGCTAACTGACTTGTTCTTCTCCCAGGCTGGTCTCACAGAGACTTTCTTCGCTCCATTTGGCAACAGTTCGGGGGAAGAGCTATGATTAACATGGATGTCAGTGGCTTTTTCTGAGTATTTTTTTTCTGCCAGAAAAAAAAAGAAATTTCTTCCTTATCAACTCTTCTCAGAGAGCATGTACATACTAAATATGCTACCCAACTTCATTATCTGGAAATGGCTGCTACACGGTCAAAAACCGTAATGAAAAGAAAATATGTAATCAATCATATATACTCAGCTTTTTCTCCTCAGAATTCTAAAAACCTTTCCCTCAGTCTGACAATCTTCACATCTCCCCTAAATAAATGTATGCAAACTTTCTGTAAACTTGAAGCAAAAAAAGTTTAAAAAATAAGCAACACATTTAGTGGACATATATCAACATTACAGAGTTAGCATTTTAAGGGCCTGCCCAAGCAATTTCATATATATTATTTTACAACTTTATCTAAAACGGAAAGTACAATTGAGAAAAAGGAAAAAACATCCAAAGCCTAAGTTGTATATAAGTTACAGAACATAAAAAACTGAACAGTTTTGCCCTGGTAATTAAACATTAACATCCCCTGACCTCAGTTCCCAACTTTCCAATGAGGATAACACAAACAATATGAGCATCAAAAATGCTTATTTTTAGAGATCCCTGGGTAAAAAAAATTTAAGTGCAGGCTATAATGACGTCTAGAGCCTTGATACCAGAAACTCACAAAATGAATGACTAAAACCATAATGAATAATTTTTTAGGAAAAGATACCTTCCGAGTCATCTAGAGGAAGAAACTGGAGTTGTTTCCTTGGATTGGAACGTTGTACAGTAGACACAGGAACAGTATCTAAATCATCCAAAAGTATATCAAATCTATTGAATGAAGCAAGTTTTACTTGTGAGAAAAAAATGTTAACCGATGTTCCCTATTCTCCACTAGACAGATGAGCTGGCATCCAAGTTAACTCACATATTTACATATTTTTTAAGAGAGAAAGGTGGTCATATATTTTTTTAAACTTAAATTTAAATAATATTTTCTAACACAAAACTATATTTACATGCTGGTGACTTAAAGCATTTACTAATACATGATCTCATCTGATCTTTGTTAACAAGCATATGAAATAAGCAGGTAGGCATTATTATCCCTGTTTTATAGAAGAGGAAACTGAGGTTCAATGTGCTTCATTAATTTTCCCCAACAGCCTGACAGAGCTGGGCCACCAGCTCTTGTGTCTTAGGCGTCAGTGGTCATTTCCCACCACAGTACACACTGCAGACCACCCTTCAGAGAGAACAGCCTTCTCAGAGCACAAACTGATGTTCAGTGCCAGGGCCACACCAGGACAGCCCACTTTCTTGTACAAACGGCCCCCAGTTTTCCTGATACCTTAAACCTTTTTAGGAAAACAAAGAATTATTCTATATCCAAAAGCTGGAAGGGTTTCTGAGGCAGTATTTAAATTTTATAGTTAGTAGCCAGTTTACATAGTTAAAAACTGTTTTCATGTATTATAGTACTTTTTTATTTTTAGTAGGGAGTTTATTTAAATGATTTAAATCCACAGAATCCCCACTGACAACTGAAAAATTAGTGATAGCTAGACGTAACAGGTGATATTAAAAAAAAAATCAATTTTATACATATTTTATTCTACAGTTTTAGAGAACTTACCGAATCGGGCTGCTTTCATTTTTGCTAAGTAGATGACTAAATCCTGGGGACAAATTTTCTTTAGGGGATCGCTTTGGACTATACGCCACGGTCACTGGTGTTAACATAATCTCTCTTTTTGCTACAGAGGAAAATGAAGAGGGGACAGTCTTTTCCTTCTACGTATGGGCTATGTTGGCAGAACTCAGAAAAGTACTGAAAGAAAAACTAACTTTAAAAAGAATACATTTTCACTGTAAAACTTTTTGAAAGATAAACAAGAGTATACAAAATTAGAACAATTCATACTTCTAACTATCTAGAGGAAACCACTGGCCACAGTTTACTCTATCAGACTATCGTTGCAGTGCTCCATCTCAAAACTGGTTTTTCAGGATTTTAGAAGTCGACTGGAAATAAGATGGAAACACCAGTGCACCTATGAACAGTTCTAAGAGCACAGTCATATATGAATTTCAGCTGCTTACGAAAATAGAAACTAAGGATACAGAAATCCAATGCTTAACTTTAAAATCATACTTACAACTGGCTAAAGAAAATGCTGAGTCACTTTAGGTAACTACATGAAAAAAAAAAAAACACAGCTTTATTTCAGGCTAGCTTAATTTGTTTGAACTAATAATTAGTCAGCCAAAAATATTTGAGTTTGACTCAAAAACTGAAGTGGTATTAGTTGCAAAACATTTGTGGGACACACATAAAAATCTCACTTTGATAAATGGTGAGAATTTCTTCTGTTATGGTCATAGTAACTGTGCAATCAGACAGTGTTACTGAACAAGATGGCATTTAGAGATTCGGTGTTCAGAGCACTACTAGGTGCGAGGAAGAGCATAAGGGAGGCAGAAAACATCAATGTGTACAGCTCAGATGTCACTCTTCCAAGCCCAAGACAGAAACCTCTAACCCTTACTTGGAGTACTCGATTTACGATTTGAAGGTGGCAAAGATGATGATCTTTGTGAAGCAGAATTAAACCTCTTTTGTCTTTGCTGGGCACCTTTCTCTGGGGACCGACTTGCACTGACTGAAGAGTCAGCTGGCCGAGGATTCACCAATTCTGTAACAGAAAAATGTAAAAAACAAAACTAGCTTCAGTTATCTGCCTTCATCAACAGATGGTTACACAAAGCAAGCAATTCTTCTATCTATATTATAATGATTATTTGCAAATGCACCACATTACAATGAAAATGCTTGATGAAAAAAACATGTGGGATTTTTTAAGAGAGTTTATTTTTAGAAAACAGGTCACTAATTTATTTACTAGGGGATACTGCTTAGGAAATGCAATGCCGAAGATCTTAATGACATGATTAGCAGGCCTGACCAAATAAGCACCAGAGAAAGTACAAGTGCCTGAACCTGTGAAACACACTTCAAGTATTAAACACACTTCTTGGGCTTCCCTGGTGGCTCAGTGGTAAAGAACCTGCCTGCCAATGCAGGAGACACAGGTGCAATCCCTGATCTGGGAAGATCCCACATGCTGTGGAGCAAAGAAGCTTGAGCGCCTCAACTATAGCCTGATATAGAGCCCAGGAGCTCTAACTACTGAGCCCACCTGCTGCAGCTACGGAAGCCCACACACCCTAGAGCCTGCTCTCCACAAGAGAAGCCCCTGCAGGGAGAAGAACAGCCACAACAGAGTAACCCCTGCTGGCGGCAACTAGAACTAGAAAGAAGCCCGTGTGCAACTAAGACCCAGCACAGCCAAAAGTAAACAAACAAAGTTATTAATAAACAGACCTCTTGTCCTACTGACAGATGCTCAATAAGCAAGAAAGGGAGCGTAGCAAATGTTACATCTCACTTCACGAACTCCAAATGCCTGCTTTAACTTTCTGATGTGTGCAAATAAGACAAACTGAGGTAGAAAGTTTCAAATACTCTTAAGAATGTCACAGGAATCTTTAATAACAGAGACTAATATGTCATTTACTTTGTATAAAAGGTATGTATGTAACAACAATGATACATTAACAACTAGGATTCAACTGTCTGAAATAGGGCTGAAGCAGCAGGAAAACAAATTTAACTTTTTATTTCATTACTTGGGGCATTTCATTTTAAGAAGGTATATAGTTGGGGTAGAAAGGGGGAGGAGATCTATGTATGCATCTATATTTCTATCAGACAAGGAATAAAATACTTACTATTCGAGGTATCCTCCTTCTCTGTCTGTGTGCCCCAACTTTTAAATACTTTTTCTTCATCAAGTTCTTTTAAAGCTTTCATGATTGGTGTGTCTAAAGTCTCTCTCTGCTTTTTTATCAATAAACTTGGTGAACTTCCGGGTGAAAGATCCTTTTCCAGAGCAGAATGGTACCTTAAATAGTAATTACAAGACACACAGTGCTATGACCTGAATATTTCCTGTCTCCCCAAAATTATGTTGAATGAGATTCTTATGATGAATTCTTATTCTCAATGCGATGGTGTATATGTCGGGGGCAGGGAGGTAGGGTCTTGAAGGTGATTAGGTTTTGATGATAACGTGAGAGTGAAGCCCCTATGCTGGGGTTAATACCTTTATAAAAAGAGGAAGAGATACCTTGATCTCTCCCTCCACATATGCACCAAGGAAAGGCCACGTGAGGACAGAATCTGGCCCAGCCATGCTGGCACCCTGATCTCAGACTGCCCACCTCCAGAGCTGTAGAAAGTAACCGTTTGTTGTTTAAGCCACCCAGTCAAGGGTAATCTGTTGTAACAGCCTGAACTAAGATGGTTTACTGGGATTATTACTAGACTAGAGGAATAAAATGAGGGTTGATAGTTACACTCCACAATGAATACGTATGCTTTTCAATACAAGTCAATAAAACTGAACCTGTTGTATAAGACCATTGTTTCTCAATCCTTTTCATAGCCTAGCGCATGCTGTTGTTTAGCTGCGAAGTCGTGTCTGCCTCTCTTCTGACAGCATAGACTGTAGCCCACCAGGCTCCTCTGTCCATGGGATTTCCCAGGCAAGAACACTGGAGTGCATTGCCACGCCCTTCTCCAGGGGATCTTCCTGACCCAGGGATCGAACCAGCATCTCCTGCATTAGCAGGTGGGTTCTTAACCACTGAGCCACCATGGAAGCACTCAGAGAAACAGAATATTTATATGGCACTCTGGAGGAAACGAATGAGGTTGCTTCTGGAGGCTCCAGTGATCCACAGGGTGAGGATCAACCTCGTGTCCTAACTGCAAGCCCATGCACAGAGCACACGGCTATGCCAGGGGCACAAGTGCAGAGGCTCTGCAGCACCTCTGAAAGTAAAATTTCCTAAAAGCACTAGCCTTTCAAAGTAAAAGAAAAATCAGATCCTCAAAATTAAGACATGATAGGAACAAGGAGATGGCTCTTTAAACCTTCCTAAACTTTGAAAGGCAACTGAAATCTCTAAGAAAAGCTAAGAGTGCCTAAATGAGATCTTCGCTGGAGCTGTCTCACCTAGGAAGGCAGGTCTCCTCCGGCTGGCTGTCCACCTTGGTGTCCAGGGGCTGCCCAGTGAAGATGGAATGCTCTGCTCCCGGGATCAGCCACTTCCTCCGGCTGACGTCTGAGCCTGCCAGCGTGCTGCGAGAATGAGAAGTGTGCTGAGACGCTGCAAGCTCTGCACTCTGGTTTAGACTGAGCACAGACAGCAAACAACCTGCTCTCAAATACTCTTTCCACATTTACCCAGGGATTGAAAGACTGCATAGAACAATCTTATCATTGTAGCTAGATGAACTCTATTTGAAGGTTTTCAGTTCCAACTGAATTGCTCTTCTTGGTCTCGGAAGAACAAGACAAATAAATCTTTGACAAATCAACGCATAGTTTAGACAAAACATTTAGCTCACACCTACAAAATTTCATAATTTGTGAATGTCTTGAACTAAATCTAGCCTCAAGATTTGGTGTATTCACGTGCACACAGCTCTGAACACCCCCGCCCAGCCCCTCACCACACTTCACACCCTTTATGACCCATCGGAGCTCAGGGCCAGGGGATGAAGGACGGTCCTGCCTCTCCCTCCTAGACCAGGAGGGCTCACAGAATTTTCTGTAAAGACAGAAAAGGCCTTCCATCTGCACAGTCCAATACCATAGCCATCAGCCACATACACACAAACTCGTGAATGCTTGCCACATAGCTAGATTTAAACAGCTCTGTGGAGAAGGGCCCTGCTGTACTGAACAGTGCCGTTCTAGACCAGGACGGTCCTGCTTCCGTTCCTGTGAAGCACAGCCCATCCGAAGCTCATTCCACCATTCTCTGGTAGCTCCTGCCCTTGTCCTGAGCACCCTCCCTATGCACATGGGAGCTGCTCCACCTCCTGCCAACCATGCAACTCTCAAGAGGATGCTCACTGGACTTTATGATCCTAGAGAAGACGGTCCCCTCAGAAATCAAACCTCCAAGATCCTTCCGACTCCCACGCTCAAGCATCCGGATGCACAACACTCTCACCTCAAGGCCTGTGACCCTGGGCCTCCCCCTTCCCTGGGCGTCAGCCCCTTCTGGCTTTACAGCTCCTCTTTACCACCCATCCCCAACCCAGGACACTCTCCTGCTGATCATTACTCACTGCCTGGAACCCCTTTTCTGCTCACTTTCCTGTACACCTGACTGGCAGCAAGACCTAAGCCTGGATGACTACAATGACCTCACTTTTCTTCAGCGTCTGTATCTTTACAGCTGAGCTTTGTGGGAAAGAAGCTGCCTGCCTGTGTAGACTGGGACATCATCAGAGAATCACTATCTCAAGTGGATGCCTGACACTGGCTGCCAACATGTCTTCCTGTAATCAAGGAGCTCTGATTCACCAAATATGACTATCTGACACCCTCTCCACTCTCCTCAAACCCCTCACCCCAGGCTTGACTGTCAGGTGATAACCACCCATCACACTCCAGAGAGAAAACAGAAACCAGGAGACAGGAACTCCTGCCTTCCTCTCTCTGCGCCTTTTCACAACCAAACTTTTTTTTGAAGGGTTGTCTCGTCTATTTTCATTTCAATCCCAGTCACTCCTCTTCCCCTCAGTTTTTAAATGAAGAATCATTTCAAACATTTTTAGAAAATTACAAAGAGTACCACAACAAGCACTAGCCCATAGTTTTAACAAGTGCTAACATCTTACCATATGTGTTTTTAATTTTAAGACATAAAAAGCATATTTCTGGTTGTTTACATTTTTAAAATTACATAAAGGGCATAATGTACACATCCTTTTAATGCTTTTTCTACTCAACCTTCTGTATGAGACATACCCATGTTAATACATATATAAACCTCTACCATTTTAATCATTTACCCACAGTACGACTGTATCACAAGTTATTTATCCTTTCCCCTGTTGGTGAATGTTTAGTTTTCAATGTACTCCCTTTTCAGCAATGCTATAATAAACATACACAAGAACTTCTCTAAGGTAAACATCTATTGTATGTGTGCTCAGGTGCTCAGCTGTATCTGACTCTTTGCAACCCCTTGGACTGCAGCTAACCAGGCTCCTCTGCCCGTCAATTTTCCAGGCAAGAATACTGGAGTGGGTTGCCATTTGCTACTCCAAATACCTATTAGATTAGTGAAAAAATAATTGAGATTTTGTATTGTTGAACCCTGGCTATTTGGCACTGGAATACCTTCTTAAATGTGGTTATGCTATACATAATTTTAATGCACATTTTTTTTGCTAATGACTTATTACTTGCTGTTTATATTTATTTTAGACTATAAAAATGATGTTAGATGAAAACCAAATTCAAGTGACTTTTTTTTTTTTAATTCAAATTCAAAATGGGTTGTAAAGCACCGGAGACAACTTGCAACACCAACAATGCTTTGGGCCCAGGAACTGCTAAGAAAAGTACAGTGCAGTGGTGATTCAAAAAGTTTTGCAAAGGAGACAAGAGCCTTCAAGATGAGGAGCATAGTGACCACCACTGGAAGCTGACAACAACCAACTGAGAGCCATCATTGAAGCTGATCCTCTTACAACTACACAAGAAGTTGCCAAAGAATCCAACATCGTAAGTGAAAGTGAAAGGGCTTCCCTGGTGGCTCAGCTGGTAAAGAATCTACCTGCAGTGCAGGAGACCTGGGTTTGATCCCTGGGTTGGGAAGATCCTCTGGAGAAAGGAATGGCGACTCACTCCAGTATTCTGGCCTGGGAAATTCCATGGACTGTACAGTCCATGGGGTAGCAAAGAGTCGGACACGACTAAGCGATTTTCACTTTCACTGGCATTTGAAAGCAAACTGGAAAGGTGAAAAACCTCACTGAGTGAGTGCCTCATGAGCTCATGCAAATCAAAAAACCCGTTGTTTTGCAGTACCGCTTTCTCTTATTCTACACAACAATGAACCATTTCTCATAGGATTGCGACATGCGACAACAAGTGGATTTTATACGAATAGTGACGACCAGCTCAGTGGATGGACCATGGACCGAGAAGCAGCTCCAAAGCACTTTCCAAAGCCAAACTTGCACCAAGCAAAGGTCATGGTCGCTGTGTAGTGGTCTGCTGTGCGCTTGATCCACTGCAGCTTTCTGAATCCCAGTGACAGCATTATATCTGAGAATATCGATGAGATGCACCAAAAACTCAAAGCCTGTAGCTGGTACTGGTCAACAGAATATGCCCAATTCTTCTCCAAGACAATGCCCAACCACGTGTAGCACAACCAACACTTCAAAAGGTGAACAAATCGGGCTACGAAGTTCTGCCTCATCCACCATATCCACCTGACATCTCGCCAACCAACCATCACTTCTTCAACCATCTCCACAACTTTCTGTAAGGAAAATGCTTCCACAACCAGCAGGAGGCAGAAAATGTTTTCCGAGAGTTTGACAAATCCCAAAGCATGGATCTGTACGCTATAGGAATAAACATACTTATTTCTCATTGGCAAAAATGTGTTGGTTGGAATGGTCCCTATTTTGATTAATAAAGATGCGTTTGAGCCTAGTTATAATGATTTATCTGGAGGAGGGCATGACAATCCACACCAGTATCCTTGCCTAGAGAATCCTATGGACCGAGGAGTATGGTGGGCTACAGTCCATAGCATCACAGTCGAACATGACTGAAGTGACTGAACACATAATGATTTAAAATTCACAGTCCAAAACTGCAATTACTTTTGTACCTATCTAATAACTAGCATCCTATTTCTTTTGCAACTAGTTTTTTGTTGTTGTTCCATATTATGTTAAGATTAAACCACATTGAGTCTAGTTCAGGAGTGGGCAAATTTTTTCAGTAAACAGCCAGATAATAAATATTTTAGGTGTTATCAGCCAGATAGGCTCAGTCCCAACTACTCACCTTTGCCACTGTAGCACAGACCAGCTACAGACAGCATGTAAGTGAATAAACTTGATGTAAGCCAATCAAACTTTATTTATGGACACTAAAAACTGAATTTCATATAATTTTCATGTAACATGAAATTTTTTTTTCCCCGAAAAATTAAAAACAAAAACCATTCTTTGCTCACAAACCCTACAGAAACAGGCCAGAGGCCTGGATTTCGCCAGGGAGCTGTCGCTTGTCAACCCCTGATCTAGTCTGTATATGGTCACGCTGAGCAGTATCACACATAAATGTATCACAATACACTGACATTACAGCTGTTGGACATCTGGGTTTTCACTCGCTCTTCATTCAATACATTCCCAACTGGCTTCCGCTTCTATGGCTCTACATAAACGGCTCTCCAGGTCATCAGGAACCCCCAGCTTGCAAATGCAAGGGACACTCAGTCCCTATCTCACTGGTTCTCATGGTAGCTCACTGGTTCTCATGGTAGCTGTTTCAGTCTCTCTCTCTCACTGGTTCTCATGGTAGCTGCTTCAGTCTTTCTCCTGTTTTTTAGCAGCTATTTCTCAGTTTCCTTTTCCAGCTCCTTCTCTACCCAAAACCACAACACTCGAGCTCTTCAGAGCTCTCACGTGGACTCACTTCTCACTAAACACACCCATCCATCCAATAAGTGCCACCTACAAAGACAAAACTCTAGTATTTATAACTCCAGTCTTCTTTCTGCACTCCAAATGTAAATTTATCATCCCCTGCTTGAGTTCCACTTGGAATTCACATGAATCTCACACTAAAATATTCAAGATGGAAATTCTGATCTTTACTCCATGTTCTACTCTTCCCATCTCTTCCCTGGTTCAATGTGACACCCTTGGCTGTTTAAGACAGAAACAAAGGTTTTACCTGGCTTTATCTGACACCTCCCTTTCTTACGCTCCATCTAACTCATAACCATGTTCTGTGGCTTCTACCTCCAGAATTTTCTCAAATCCTTCCCCCTCTACCCATTTCTGTGGCCTCAACCCAGCTAATACCATCTCTCTCCAAGTCCTTCAAGAGTCTAATTAGTCTGTTTCTACTCTTTTCCCTTCCTCATGGCAGGTTCACTGAACAAAATGATAAATCAGGTGACACCATTTTACTATTCAAAAAGCCTTCAGAGGTGCCCCAATGGACTTAGAGTAAAACTCAAACCCTTGACCATGGCTTAGACAGTTATGTATGATGGCAACAGTAAGGCCACACAAGCCTCCTCTGGGTTCTTCAAACATAAAACTAGCTCTCTCCTTCCTCAGGACTCAGCAAGACCACTGTCTCTGTGTGGAACACTCCCTCCCTTCCACACCTCTCTCCGGAACGACTCCACACACATCTTACCTCTCTGCTTACACGTCCCCTCCTCAGAAAGGACTTTCTCCCCAGGCAAACCTTAGTCTTCCTTTTATTCAATCTCAAACATCCAACTTCAGTTATTTACATATTTTTTTCTTTAAATAATCCATTATGTCCCACATAAAATAGATGAGTAAAAATTTAGACAATGTTTCTCCTTTGACAATTACAACTTAAAAAGGTTAACAACACAATCTAAAATTTTTCTGATAAAACGTCAATATTAGGAAGTTATAATCTATTCTCTATTACCTTTTTTATATAAAAATCATAATAAAAACCAATTCAAATTATGAAAAAACTTACTCTGTAAATGTATCATCAAGATAATGTTCTTAGCTTATGACAAAGCTAATCTGGAAAAACTAAAAAGAAAAATTCACACAACCTAATGCAGATCCATCATCATAAGTTTTCCATTAACACAGGAATGAAATTTATGGAAGTTACGAGCTACGGCAACTCACTCCAGTATTCTTGCCTGGATAATCCCATGGACAGAGGAGCCTGGTAGTTCATGGGATCGCAAAGAGTTAGACACGACTGAGCAATTGAGCACAAGGGCTAACAGACCCTTTGAGATGTTGTAGTCCAATGTCCTTGTTTTTACAGATAAGACTGAGCTCCAAAAAATTAAGTGATTCGTCTGAGGTCACACAGCTGGGCAGAGTCAAAAACCAAAAACCATCCCAATTCTCCTCAGTCCCAATCTGCTTTTACTATTTTCTCCTTTTGGCAAATGCCTCTGCTTAAGAGTTTTCACAATATCTAACAGTAAGATGCTTTCACACATAAGATCTGTGATGACATCTAACCCTGCCTTCTTCACCATTTAGACAGAGGAGTGTCTCAGCTCAATTATAGGATTTACCTATTACTAGTTTCACAGAGATTAAATGAAGTAACTTACTTGGCATGTGAGGGTCTCACGGGAGTTTTAGAATTATGACGAAGACTCAACATATTTTCATGCTCTACTTGCTTGACTTGAGCTTCAAGTTTTGAAATTGTCCTAATTCAAACGCAGTAAAATAAATTAAGTACATTTCAACAAGCTTAAAATACAGCTCAACTATAAATTACTTATTTAACAGACATTTCTAGGAAAGGGGTGACAAAAGAGATACAAATTCATAAAATTTTTTCATAGTAAAATGTCACATTAAACTTTAAAAAGCTGAACAAAATCAGGGAGAATATAGAAAGGCAAATAGAAAAAAATCCTACAAAGGAGTATTTCATACGCTGTAACTACAGGAAAAGGGAACAACAAATGCATTTAATATAGCAAGTAGAAAAAAAGTTTAGAAATTTGACTACAGATAAAACAGTACAAATTAAATACAAATAAAATTCAAGCAATCAAATAAATTGCAATTTGCAAATAAACTGCAAGGTGTTTAATTCTAACAGGTACATGACTTGTACAAAATATACACAGGTTAGGTTCTCACGAAAGAGGAAGCAGGCTTGCCATCCAAAGCAGACGTATTATCAAGAATTTGCTTTTTGAACAACTCTCAACTTACAGGCAGCTCATCTAATTTGTGCTATGTTCAGAATAACAGCTTATCTTCAAGTTTACCAACAGAAAATAAGTACTATGGCCAATTAATTATTTTGAGGCTTATCTTTGCATTTTTTCTGTTCTTTTAAAACTTTTGAATGTCTTTATCTCATCTTTCAAATTTAGATTCTTACCTACTCTGTTGCAGGGAAAGTTTGAAAAAGAAAGCTCTAACAGGGCTGACTGTGTATACCAATCTGATAACAAAACTATCCCTAGAATTGAACCCTTCACAAGAAAAGACTTGAGCAGACAAGAAAGCTACACAGTACTTCTGTTCTTTTCTGAGAAGTCCTTAAGAGCATGGTAAAATCTCTAAATAAGGGACATCATTAATCTCCAAACACAAAAATATACTCTGAAGCCAATTAGAAATATCTAATCATAGCCATAGGGGCCATTTACACACTGTGCCTTACCTAATTAAGCAAATCGGATCATGAATACAGTTCCTGAACCTGGTCTTTAAGAAATATATAATCACAAAATTGGTGTGAATGCTGTTTTCTTTTTGGAGCACAAAAGTAATTCAGTGAATTAGACTACTTCCTAAAATTCTTTTCAATGACCTAATATCACTTACGCTTTACCTATGCTAAGAAAATGCATAATGTTTAAGCACACACACACCTTGCAGGCACAGCCACCGATGTATTCTAATTAATTTAAACTCTTCGGCTAAAATAAAATGTATTTCCAGGTGAAGGGAAGATGAGGATAAAATCTAATCTCAAAGTGCTTAAAAATCCTCAAAAAAGGGTTTCCTTTCCCATCATTTACAATTTAGACACATATTTAAGGGCTGAAAGAACAATTAAAAGGTTTTTGCTTATTAGACTTTACCTTTTCAAATCAGAAATCTGAGTATGTGCATCAAGCAATTTGTTCTCAGTTATATTTAATGTATCCTATGAAAATAAAGAAAAAATTCAGATAACTGAAGACAAATATTTAGATGTAGTCTTAGTTTTATATTATGCACCTTAAGAGGAATATACCAAAAGAGAACTATAAAGAAAATTATGCATAATCAGCAAGTCTGGCATCAACCAGAGAAAATACACATAACACAAAGGGAAAAATGAGACAGCAAATACTGGTTTAATCAAATAGCTGTGTGTAAGTTCCCTTTTTAATAAAAGTGAAGTAAAGTGAAGTCACTCAGTCATGTCTGACTCTTTGCAGCCCCATGGACTGTAGCCTACCAGGCTCCTCCATCCATAGGATTTTCCAGGCAAGAATAATGGAGTGGGTTGCCATTTCCTTCTCCAACAGATCTTCCCGACCCAGGGATCAAACCCAGGTCTTCTGTGTTGCAGGCAGATGCTTTACCATCTGAGCCACCAGGGAAGCCCCATCCAAGTACTAACCAGGCCCAACCCTGCTCAGCTTCTGAGATCAGACGAGATTGGCCATGTTCAAGGCGGTATGGCCCCTTTTTAATAAATAAAGCCTATTAAGCTTTGCTCGATTAGAAACAATCAGTGTCAAAACTAACATTTTTAAACACAAACTGACTGAAACCTCAGTAAATGGAAAAACTAAAACCTGTAATAATGAGATTTCAGCTGTAACGACTAGCCCCTGAAACCCCAGACATTCTGGCTACCAAGCTGTGCTGGCCTTTTCATTAACCTTGGATAATCACAACCCTGCATTTTATGCAACAGAATTACTTGAAACTCACTTACTTATTGTGGAGTTTCAGTGAATTAGAAATTGTAGATCCCAAACAGAGTTTTAATTGTAAGAATTCAAACATAGGTTACTCAACCCCACAAAAAGCTACTGTTTTGCAACACAAAACTTTATATCTAAATAGTATTAACTATGCGCATTTGTATTTTATACTCTTCTAAAAATTTCATCTCACCTCAAATGAAGCAACCACTCAATAAATATTTTTTAAATTAACAAATTTAACAAACTTGTAAGTTCAAGGGTAGATATTTGAAAATAAGGATACTGACACAGAGAGGGTAAGTCTAGTTCAAATAGCCAGATGGGCACAAAGGAGGGGAGAAAAAAGGGAGACAGTCAGATCTCCTGACTTCCAAACTGATGCGTCTGCCCCACAGGAAGTTCAGAACATGAATCAGTGACCATTACCTTTACTCTTTCGTGTTCTTTTCCAAGGGACTCATACTCTCCTAAAAGCTACAAGGAAAAACAAAAGAATTGCATCACAAGATTAAATATTATAACATCAGTGGAGACTATAAAAACCTATAAAATCACTACCCATACTCTTCAAAGATGCTAGTGTCATGAAAGGACAATGTTAACACATTGTTTCAGATTAAAGGCAACTAAAAAAATGAGACACAAAAAAGGAAATAAAAGAGATGCGTGAGTGAATTCCCTGGTGGTTCAGTGGTTAGGCCTCCCATAAGCTGCACAGTGTGGAAAATAAACAGTCACATGTGGCTAGCAGCGATCATGTTAGAAGGCACAGTCCTATAAAATAGTCTGTGATCTTCAAAGAATTTGAAGGTTATAAAAGAAAAACAAAAACTGAGGAACTGCTCCAGATTAAAGGAGATAAAAAAGATATGACAACTCAATGCAGTATGTAGTCTTGGATCAGATCCTGAACAAGGGAAAAGAGATCTGTTATCTCTTTATACCAAAAGGATAACTAACATTTACAGTATAATTCACAAAAATTGAATGGAGCGTATAAATTAGAGTACTGTACTGGGAAACACATAGCTTTTTGAGGCAGAAGCTCAGTGTGTCTCCCTTTGCCTGCCACAGCTATCCATTCCTACTTCACCCCCTCAAAAGATTACTGTACTAATGTTACTTCCTAACTTTGCTACAGTTATATAAGACTGTCTTTGTTCTTAAGAAATATACCTTGAAGTATTTAGACATAAAGGTGCGTTATATCTCTAACTTACTCTCAAATGGTTTAGGAAAAATATTTTTTTCAATCATTTAACTACATGTGGACAGAATGATAAAACACATAAGATGTTATTCAGAATCTAGGTGAAGGGTATATGGAAATTCTTTATACAATTTTTGCAACTTTCTGTAAGTCTGATGTTATGTTAAAACAAAAAGTACAAGAAATTTTAAAAACCAGAAGCTCATGTTTTCTCACACACTAAAATTACACTACTAATACATTAAGTAAGAATAATAACCAAACAATATAAAGTTCTAATAAAATACAGCACAGTGAACAGAGTGTTCATATGCATGCCCTCCCGAAACTTTACTAAAATGACTGCAAAAGAATAAAAAAACATAGTGTTTGCTGATATGACATGCTGAAAATGATATTTTACTTCTATGATTTTCCTCCTAATAACTCCCGGTCTGATGATGAGAAAAACATTAGTCAACTCTCAAGGGATATCCTGCAAAACACCTGCCCAGTCCTCAAAACTGTCAAGGTCATGAAAAAGGAGGGACATCTGAGAAATTGCCATGGCTAAGAGGAACTTATGCAGATGGGCTGGCTAAATGTAACCTGGTCTCCTGGAGGGAGTCCCAGAGCAGAAAAGGAACATTAGGAAGAAAACAAGGAAATCTAAATAAACTGTTGTATTTATTAATAATGCATCAAAGTGTTCATTAATTGTGGCCAGACTGAAGTGAAGTGAAGTCACTCAGTTGTGTCCGACTCTTTGTGACCCTGTGGACTGTAGCCTACCAAGCTCCTCTGTCCATGGGATTCTTCAGGCAAGAATACTGGAGTGGGTTGCCATTTCCTTCTCCAGGGGATCTTCCCGACCCAGGGATCGAACCTGGGTTTCTTGCATTGGAGGCAGATGCTTTTAACCTCTGAGCCAAGGTATCATACAAATGCAAGATGCCAAAAACAGGGGAAATGGTGTGGGGCATATGGGGACACTCTACTGTCTCCTCAGTTTTTCTGTAATTCTAACTATTTCTAAAAAATAAAACTTTTTTTTTTAATGTAAAGTGGGGTTGTAACTATAAACGTTTTCAGATACGGAAGACCTCAAAATTTGTCTCATGCTTCTTTTTCTCAGGAGATGTACACTAGCAAAACAAAAGATGTAGAACCTACACAAAATGACAGATGTGGCACAGAAAAGAAGGAAAGACAGCTCCCAGCATGATGACAAGGGCAAGCCCTACAAATCTGTGCATCAAACCTCAGAGCAATCAGTTCAAACTGAAGCAAGGATACTAGGTAGGCAGGCAAGGGGAAAGGAAGTGCCATGCATGTTAAAAAGAAAAACAAACTAAGCAGATTAAAAATAAAGCAATTACTAAATTAAGGAAAAATATAATGAAAGTTGGAAGAGAAAGGAAATAAAATCACTGAACACTGCAGCTTAGCTCTAAAAAATATTTACATAGACATAAGAAATACTGAATTCGAATCCACCTATAAATAATATACTGTATTTAAAATCTAAGAAACCACTGATCAGAAATCATACCATTTTACCACTGATCAGAAGTCATACTATTTAATATTTACTAAAATACTAAGAGGTGGGGGTTCCCTGGTGGTTCAGTGGTTAAGAATCTGCCTTGCAATGCAGGGAACACCAGTTCAATTCCTGGTGCGAGAAGATCCCACATGCCATGTGGCAGCTAAGCCTGAGTGCCACAGCTACGGAGGCTGCACTCTGGAGCCCGAGAGCCGCAACTATTAAACTCTGCACAATGCGAGAAGAGAAGCCACCTCAAGGAGACGCCCATGCCCCACAAGGAGAGTAGCCTTCACTCTCCACGACTAGAGAAAGCTCACGCAGCAGTGAAGACCCAGCACAGTCTTAAAACGCTAAGAGGAAAAAAACGCTTCAATTGAAATAAGTCACTATAGTATCAAAATGTATTCCAATTTCAGAGTTGTAAAAAATAAGCTTCTTAGAATCAATTTAATCACACTGGAAAGAGGGGGACAAGTGTTTGGGAGCCAATGGTGAAAGAAAGCTAAACTGTAGTGATCTTGCACAGAAGGAAGTCAATATATAACATCTGAGACTGACAGGTTAAAGAGAAATTTAAGTTTATTACTTAGAAACAGGAAGCAAAATTTTAGAAGAAGTAACTAAAAGGGCTGAAAATAACAACCTCTAGGATAGAGGATTACAACTTAGGAAGAGGTGGAGAAGACTGCTGTTTCTCATTTGAAATTTGACCATTTAAACTATTTACATGTATTATCTTCATGAAAATAAATGTTAAAAAACAAAGCAGCAAGAATCAAATCTAAAGCTACCAGAAAGAAAATTTCAACAGCTGGAAATACTTTCAGATTTTTTATGTACTGTCACAAAAATATTAATAAAAATTTAAACTGAAAAAACCTGAAACTTTAATCCATTTTTAATGTGATACAATTCTAAATTTTAAATGAAATTAAATAAAAATGAATAATTATATCAAGCCTCTTCTAAATCTGGTTCATTTTACCTTCCAGACACACAGATGTTGATTTAAGACCACTCAAAAGCTGCCCTGCTAGAGACCGAAAGGCGTGGGAGTGACACCATAGTTCTGAAAGCCCTGACTTCCTGTTTCAAGATAAGACCCAACCGACTCAACCAGAAAGGTATACAGATATTTGCAGCAACAGCAAAGTCATGTAAAGCGAAAACAAACGTGAACTATGTCATAACAGCTTGTAAGGCTACAAAGACTGAATCGACTTTTAGCCAACCACAGACTGAGTTATCGTTACTTGTCACTTACATCTTGAAACATTTTGTTTTCTTGTTTTAGTCTTGCTTCTTTATCATCTGAGAGTTTGTAAGCATTCTCAAATGCCTCTTCCAAATCCTGAAGTCTAGATTTCAGTCGAATAATGGTATTGTCTTTTTCTTTATTACTTGTTCTCATTTCTTCAATTCGTTCCTGCAGAATTTTGGAGGCACTGCTGGCTGCATTGAAGCGTTCTCTGAAATCACTCTACAAAACAAAGACAAGGATAATATGTTGTTTTCAATAATAATAATTAAAAAAAAAAACAGAGGTCTCAATAGCAGCTAATAAACTGTGGACACTAAGATATAAAAACATAGAAATGGAAATGAACACAATTGATACTGTTATATCCTAGGAATGGAGACTAGAAAGGATTACCCAACAGAATAATACACAGAAAAGCACTGAGGCATTCTGATTCCAAGACTCATCTACAGACCACTTTAAAGAGGAAAAAATCACCATGACTATCAGGAAACTGAGAGCAAAACTGGAATTTTTTGCCTCACATTAATATTTATAGGGGAAAAAAAGCATTTCTTACCATATTGTCTCATAATGAAAATAAAAGAAAATTCAAAATGCATCTGATCTGTTAATATTCATTCAATAATCATTAACTGCAAATCCACCAGGTTACTAGGGTGCTAGAATTGTAAAATTAACAGAAACGTCCCTGACTTCATGAGTTTATAGTTCAGGAGGTGCAGTCACTCAGTTGTGTCTGACTCTTTGCGACCGTATAGACTGTAGCTGCCAGCCTCTCTCCTCTGTCCATGGGATTTTCCAGGCAAGAATACTGAAGTGGGTTGCCACTTCCTCCTCAGGGGATCTTCCTGACCCAGGGGATCGAACCCACATCTCCTGCAGGCAAATTCCTTACCACTGAACCAAATGGGAAGCCACAGTTTAGGAGGAGACAAAGATAACTAAATAAACATCAAAGACACAGAAATAATGTCTAGAACATAACGCATTTTCCAGCAAAACTTTGTTTGTAACATTACACACAAAAGAATAAAACTTGGCAGTGCATGGGGGGAAAAACAAGTTATTTAAGAGGAAAAGGTTAAGCACTCCTACTTATATATCTAAGAAAACTGAAAATATGTCCATAGAAAATCTTGTATACACATGTTCACAGCACTATCATTTATAATAGCCAAAAAGTGAAAACAACCCACCTATCACCTGATGGACAGATAAACAAAATGTGGCAGAGCCATACCACAGAAACTACTCAGCTATGAAAGAGTGACATACTGGCCCATGCTACCCTATGGATAAACCCTGAAAACCTGATGCTAAGGGAAAGCAGCCAGACACACAAGGTCACATATGATGTGATTCCATCTACACCAAATACCCAGAATAGGTAAACTCATAGAAACAGAAAGCAGAGTAATGGCTGCTTATGGCTGAAAAGAGTGTGTATGTGAATGGCAGGGATGGCTAAAGGGGTTTGGGATTTCTTTTTAAGGCAGAAAAAACTTATAAAATTAATTATGGTCAAACGTGCATAAATTTGTAAATATACTAAAACCCACTGAATTGTACACTTTAAAAGCATGAGTTTTATAATGTCCAAATTATATCCCGATTAAAAAATAAAATTTTTAAGGGGTAAAATATGTAGTTATCATATGAAGCCAGCAACATTCAAAACGGAATCTTAACAAGAAATCCTAAAGGAGAAGACAAGCAACATATAATGCTTTTATAAAAATATTCATTTGTCTCTAAAGTTCAGTTAATAAAAAAGCTTACATTTTTAAACATTTAGCCACTAGAACAATGACCAAAAATACCATACTTACTTACCACTTCTCTTTCCAGTAAGTTATTCTTATTTTCAAGTGTTCTCACATGACTAGTAGCTTCATTCAGAGCACTCTCTAATTGGCCACATCTAAAAAAATATATTGAAACAAAACAATCAAAAGCAATATCCTTTCTCTTGAAAGTGTTATAAAAATCTGATTCTCTAATATTACATAAAACAAATTTTCCAATGTTAGCCAAGACTAAGGATGCCATTTTAGTAAAATATATCCCAATGAACCTGATACTATAGCATTCAGGGAATATTAAAAATGATATGAAAAAATCTTTAAGAATTATTAGGTGAAAAAAGCAAGATATGAGCAGGTATTTGTATATTCAGATTCATAGCAGCATAATTCACAATAGCCAAAAGATGGAAGCAATTTTAAGTGTCCACCAAGGGATGAATGGATATAAACAAAAGGCTGTGTGTGTGTGTGTGTGTGTGTGTGTGTGTGTGTGTACATGCAATGGAGTATTATTCAGGCTTAAAAAGGAAGGAAAACTCTGACACATGCTAGAACATGGATGAACCTCAAGGACACAGTATGTTGAGTGAAATAAATCAGACACAAAAGAACAAATACTGTGATTCCATTCATACAAGGTACCCAGAAGCATCAAATTAATAGAGACAAAGTAGAATGATGATTGCTGGGGTTGGAGGGAGGGGTCATGGGGAGTTATTGTTTAATGAGTAGGCTAAAACAAGTTCTGGAAATGGATACTGGGGATGGTAGCACAACAATGGGAAGGCACAAAGCCAGTGAACTGTACACTTAACGTGCAACATACAGACGACTGCATAAACAGCTTGATCTTTGTCATGAAAACAATTTATACATGCATATACACTCTGATTTCTAAAAGGATGCAAAAAATTAAGTCTAGGATGTGAGAACAGAAGATGGGGTAGAAAGACTTCATATTATATCCTTGTATATTATTCAAATTGGCATGAATGTCCTTATTCTTATAATGAAGGACATTCTTTGTAAAGCTAATTATCATAGGACCTGAAAATAACAAAATACACAGAATTCAGTTAACATTTTGACTCAGTGTTTAATGATGTATTGTAAATAACAGCTAGTATTTATTGGGCACTGGCTACATACCCAGTCTATGTTAAGCACTTTGCATTCATCCTCACAATCCTGAGTCAGGATTGCCATTATTCCCACTTTACAAATGTGAAGAGAGAGACAGAGAAGACAAGTTCCTCCTGAGCCACACTAGGATTACGAGCAAGGCAGTCTGGCTCCAGAGTTCAGGTTCCTATCCAATATGCATCGATAACCTCAGATATGCAGATGACACCACCCTAAATGACAGAAAGCCAAGACAAACTAAAGAGCCTCTTGATGAAGGTGAAAAAAGAGAGTGAAAAAGCTGGCTTAAAACTTAACATTCAAAAAACTAAGATCCCATCCGGTCCCATCACTTCATGGCAAATAGATGGGGAAACAATGGAAACAGTGATAGACTTTATTTTCTTGGGCTCCAAAATCACTGCAGATGTTAACTGCAGGAATGAAGTAAAAAGATGCTTGCTCCTTGGAAGAAAAGCTATGACAAACCTAGAAAACCTATTAAAAACCAAAGACATTACTTTGCCAACAAAGGTCCATCTAGTCAAAGCTATGGTTTTTCCAGTAGTCATGTACGGATATAAGAGTTGGACCATTAGGAAGGCTGAGGGCCAATAATTGATGCTTTTGAACTGTGGTGCTGGATAAGACAGCAAGGAGATCAAACCAGTCGATCCTAAAGGAAATAAATCCTGAATATTCATCGGAAGGACTGATGCTAAAGCTGAAACTCCAATACTTTAGCCACCTGATACGAAGAGCTGACTCACTGGAAAAGACCTTGATGCAGGGAAAGACTGAGGCAGGAGGAGAAGGGGACGACAGAGGATGACATGGTTGGATGGCATCAATAACTCAATGGACATGAGTCTGAGCAAACTCCAGGAGATGGTGAAGGACAGGGAAGCCGGGCGTGCTGCAGTCCATAGAGTCGCAAAGAGTCACACAACTGAGTGACTGAACAATAAAAGCATCAAAGCCTTGCAGAAGTGAAATACTAATAAAACTGTTGATGAAACAGTGAAAATAATAATACAGTTCACTGAATAGTCAACTGTAGGTGTGCTGTTATTTTTCTGTTTTAATCACCACACTGATTCTGGGATACCAAAGATCTCACCCCCTAAGTTACAACTGTATGACAAGTGTTAATGGCCCCAACTGGAACTCCCAATTTACAATTTTAAAGTCTGAAAAAAACTGCTACATATACTGCCAACATAGTTATCAGTTTTTGTCTTAGGTAAATGATTTACCTCTAAGTAACCTCAGGCCAAACCAAATCCTTTGGGGGTAGTGGAAGGGGACAAAAATGCATTGCTCTTCATTTGCATGTTACAGGCACATTGACTCCAGTGCCATGGACTGCTGTTGTTATTAACACTTTCATTTATGTAAGACACTGACTTCCACGCTGCTCCTCCATTCCCTCATGACTTTGAGGGGTTCCAGACATAAAAATATTTTAACTAGTTTCCCTTTACTTTGTGCCTTCTTTGGCACCTTTTCTTTGACCTAATAAGGCCTACTGGTCGCTTTTGTCAGACTTCTGATTTCCAACAGGAAGTACCTGTGGTCATCTGTGCCTTCCTAAACACACACACACACACACATACACACAAGAATCAACTTCCCTAGCCTGCTATTTGTTCTTTTCTTTTCATCCTAGAAAACCTAAAACTAGTTTGTTTTTTTTTTCCCTTGCTCTTTTCAAACTACTTCTCTCTGCCACTGGACCCCATCCCCACCACCAACAGCAAAATGGAAGCAATAGAAATGACCAGGATGGATTAAGACAGCATGTTAACACCACAGCAACCACACACTGATATAAAAGCTAGTTTTACTCGTATTCTACAAGTTAAGACTGCTAACTGGACCAAAAGACTTCAGCTCCCTCATAATTATTCTCAAGCTTTGTCTTCTTTGCCCTAAAGAAGGATTATTTGCTGTCATCTAGACCCTATCAGTTTTCTTTCTTTTCTTTTTTTAAAAATAATTTTATTTATTTGTTCTTGGCTGTGCTGGGTCTTTGTTGCTGTGCGGGTTTTCCTCTAGTTGTGACAAGCAGGGGCTACTCTCCGGCCACTCTCCAGACTCTATGCACAAGAGCTTCGGCACTTGCAGCTCCCTGGCTCTAGAGCACAGGATCAATAGCTGTGGCACAAGGGCTGATGGCTTAGTTGCTCCTCAGCATGTGGGATCTTCCTCGATCAGGGATCGTACCTGTTGTCTTCTGCATTGCCAGGTGGTTCTTTACCACTGAGCCACCAGGGAAGCCACCCTTCAGTTTCCAATCTGTTTAATATCATTTGTAAAGTATGTTGCAAAGTATGCTGTAATTAATACTAGTATCTCTAAACTAAGCAGAAAGCTGTTCTTAATATGAGAACACACTCCTGTGTGCCTACGGTTTTTTTAAATGAGATAATTATTTCCACAGGTGCATGAGTGGCTACGTTAAAGCTATGCATATCTGGGTAAGAAAAAAGGACATCAGTCACAGACTTATTAGGAAATAAGTATACAGGACAAAACGACATGCCTTTACATATACAAAATCTGCTCAACTGTCTCAGTACTTTGCCCATATGAAACAAATGTCATCAATTTTCAGTATTTTGTACAAGGATGGCTCAAATCTTTAAAAATAATTACTTAGGCAAACATGTTTCTCTGAAGAATTTCAAATTGAAATTACATGCTTTCAAAGTGTTTTATCATCACAATATATTATGCTTTGGGTAAAATAATATATCCAAATTGGAGAAGCACTAACTTTACAGTTAAATTACAAGTTTTACCTCTCTACAAGAATTTGATTGGTTTTCTTCCAGTCTTCAGCTGCAGAAATTTCTTTTTCCTCCAGTTTCTGTTTCAAACTATTTATTTCTGATTCATAGTAAGCTCGAAGGTCTGCTATGTGTCGAGCATGCTTTTCCTTCAGGTTCTGCCTAATCCTGTTGGTGAGAGGAAAAAATATTTAGAAAGCATCTCCTCACTCTCTCAATAGGAAAAAACAAGAACACAATCATTCTCATAATCAAAAATACAGCCTTTTCCCTTTTACACCTATAGAAAATATGAGATTAATCTACAACTTGACAGCTACTAATAATAAAGCAAAAAAAGTTTATTTTTTAGACAGTCTACCTTAATTATTTTAACTTTTATGTATTACTGAAGTTCAATAAAAACAATTTTCATCATTTAAGCAGACATTAGAGAACATCTATTAACATTACAAGCCATTCCCAGAAGTACATACTTAGACAATACCACAGGATCCTCGAGGGAAGTCAGTGAAATGCATTCTGGGACACCATTGGCTGTACCTGGAAGCTGGGACTGACTGACTGAGACAGGCGGTCCCAGGACAGGGTTTTCTTCATCTACAGTGCTGACTGAGATGTCGTTACTACCAACGGTATATACTGAAGGAAACGTGGAACTGGTCCTACTCTCATTTCGGAATGCCTGATTTTTCCAAGAGTCCACTGGCGAAACTTTTGCATCTGTAGGATATTTTGGGAAACCAGATAACTGAGAAGTGATATGACTTGCTTGTGAAAACAAGTCTATGTCAGAGTGACTAGAGAGACTAGGTTCTAGAACAGAGTCCGGTGAAAAGGATATTCTGTCATCAAGAGTATTCAAAAAGCTATGTGGTTGAATCCCTGAAATCTGCTGATTTGGCTTCATGTGTAACGTTGGGTCCAGAGTCAGTACCTAGAAATAAGACAGAACAGTAAGCTTTCTCTCTCTCCACGCAGGTTTTTTTGTTTGTTTAAGTGAGTAGGCTTTAGATCTCCTAGGGAAAAGAAGCTCAAGATGCGAGTTAAAGTCAGGAAGCATCTTTTATTTTCACCCAGCAGTGCTGACAACTTTACCTCTGGCGGATGATTTGGGTTGGAAGCAGAAGTGAGATTCCTCTCAGGTAACTGCTTGTTTTCCCTTTGTTTTTTATGATAAATATCCTTCAGTGATGGTGGCTTCATCTCATTACTAGTATTAGACTTAAAGATATGAAACAAAATTATTCAAATATTATCAATGAATCAATGATGAAAAAAGTTTACTTACCTGATATCAAGATCAGCACCATAAAAAGGTTTTTTGAAAAATTTAAAATAAACCAAGATGCTAGACCATCAGATTTATAATAAGAGTTTGGAAGTCATTCCCCATTACCTGTTACCTATAAATATTAACGGTATAATTTTAACCTAAGATATTTAAAACCATAAGAACACTTTCAAAGAATAAAATCCGTGGTAATCTCCTTACTTAAAATAAGAACCAAGTTCTAAAGAAAAGACTTCGTAATGAGTGAATGAAGCGGAACAAGAAAACTTCCAGCCAGATTTATTTCCTATGCCTTGAAGGGACAGGTGTCAAGAGTGGAGTCGCCTAGCTCTGTAGTTACATGTTTAAGAGTTGGCAGTCCCTGGTGCCTCAGATGGTAAAGAATCCACCTGCAATGTGGGAAACCTGGGTTTGATCCCTGGGTTGGGAAGATCCCCTGGAGGAGGGTATGGCAACCCCCTCCAGGAGTCTTGCCTGGAAAATCTCCATGGACAGAAGAGCCTGGCGCGTTACAGTCCATGAGGTCACAAAGAGTCAGACATGACTCAGTGACTAAGCACAGCACACCACAGACAACAAGGAGTGTTAAGAAAGAAGTTACCCAATGAAAATAAGACCTCCTTTAAATTAGTTATAAAAACAAGAAGATACAATCCTAACTTCCACAACTGAAATCAGGGCTTTGCTACACTGGAAGTGTTACAAAGAGGCCTCAGCTCCAAATAGTAACACACCAGGCCTAACTTATCTCAAGATGGGACTTACTGTAGGACATGACAGGGTGCCATTTAACTCTGGGCCTCAAATTTAACCTGTGGACATTCTCTCAAATGGTATTACAGATTCAGAGAGATACATTGAAAGTACTGAAAGAACACATTCGTCATACAGCTTTAAGCTTTTAAATTGTCCCATTTCCAGATACTACAAAGACTGCCGAGCACCATGAATTAATATTTTTTAATAAACCCTTAACTAGCTTGTGAAAAAGACAATTATAATTTGTGTGTATGCATTAAAGGCATTAATTTGTTAAACGTAAACTTTTAAAATTAATGATTTCTATAACCCCACTTTGAAATTTTACTTTTATATACCTATAATCTAGAAGCCTTTTCAAGCGCTAAAGCCTACGCTGAGCAGCAGTTCTTCCGCTCTGGCTATAGCCTGAGGAAAACTACCCCGGGGGCCTGGGTGAAGAGTTACAACTATTCTATTTAGAGCTCATAGTAATACAAAGTGACTTTTTTCACCTTGGAATGGGTGAAGGGAAGGATGGACAGAGAGATGGGTAAATGAATGAATCAAAAACAGAATATTAGAGAAACACTCGGAAAGTAGCCTTATAGTGGGGCTTCCCTGGTGGCTCAGTGGTAAAGAATCTGCCTGTCGATGCAGGAGATGCAAGTGACATGGGTTCGATCCCTGGGTTGGAAGATCCCCTGGAGAAGGTAGGGCAACCCACTTCAGTATTCTCACCTGTAAAATCCCATGGACAGGGGAGCCGGGCAGGCTACAGTCCGCAGGGTCACAAAGAGTCAGACACGACTGAGCACACACAGCCCTATATGAGGGACTGCTTCTTTTTTTTGCCATGCCACAAGGCTTGTAGGATCTTAGTTCCCCAACCAGGGATTGAACCAAGGTCCTCAGGAGTAAGAGCACGGAATCCCAACCACTGGACCACCAGAGAACTCCCTTTGCACTACTTTTACGATTTCTCTTGTCATATTTTAACATCTCTGAACAGAGGATGCCTCTTATAATTAATGGTATCCTACAAATGCCTTTGGTCAAGTAGTAGCTGTGACACAATTGTCATTGGCTGCTCATATGCAAATAAAAAAGCCATCAAAATTAGCCAAACAGGTGTCAGCAGCTTGGAAGAAAATCCTAGTGACTTGAACCTGTGCTGAAATCCCTGAGAACCAATATTTAAGGGACAGTGAATCAGCTGCTTGAGCAACATTCCCCATCTGAGGGTCAAATACAGGTCAGTCCTACATAACTACTAAGCCAGGTAAAAACTCAGCACCAAGGCTTTTTATTCTCTTTTAAAGAAATGTAAAGTCACCAATGCTCTTGGTGGCCCAAGGGGAATGGAGTATGGAAAACACAGAAACCAGCACTGACTTAAGAGAAGAGTGGGAAGAGTTAAGCCCCTGAAGGTAAAGATGTTTCAACTAACTTACTTCACTTATATTTTTCATTAAGTATGTATGAGAAATAGATGACAAAAATATGTTTAAGTCTATAAAACATAAATTTAGTGATAAGAAAGCACTGCATCAGTCTAATTGATGAATGTTTTTTTCTTGGTAGAATAGGAAGCATGAAGTCTTAAAACTGATGGGAACTTTATATTTTGAGTCAACAAAACAGAGTGTTCATTTACAGATGCTGCAGATCAAGAAAACACACACAGTGAGCCTATGACTGCAAAGCCCACTGAGTCTCCCAGACCCCTCAATCTCACTTCCCCATCCCTGCCTTCTTTGGGTTTATCTGTCTCTTTTACTCTTTTCCTGAAGGATACAGTGCTGGTTTCCACCTTCTCTGGGACTCAGATGTCCACAAATCTGCTGGTCCCGTGTTTCCCTGTCCATCTACGCCTGTTACTTGTATTTACAGCTCTCCTGGTTACTTTAATCATATCTCTCCTTTCCTCCAACCTATTTTCTCATTCCCTGATCTAAGCACAGGAGAGAGAGAGATATATATATCGATATACATCGATATGCACATACTGGATATTTTTATTTCTTTGCTTTGAAGTCAATAAAATATTTACATTCCTCGCTCAAAGAAAATCAATACAGTAACTTAATTATGACAAAATGGATCAGTGGGAGGTTATAACAGAGCAGAAAATCAAAACCAGGTCTGGAAACGGGAAAAGAAGTTTATCTGTGTACTTACTACATTGAAAATAGTGGACACAAAACCATGTCATTTAATTTCATATGACACTGGGCATTTTAAATTTCATTTTTAAGTAATTTTCCTAAGATCACACAAGCAATGAATGATAGAGACCAAATCTGAAAGCAGGCAGGTATGATTTAAAGCCCATGCCTTTTTCCTGTATATCAGAAATTTAAAAATACAAAATTTATAAATGAAACAGTATACAATTGTGTAACACAAATATACATGTGTGTCACGTTACTAAATTACCTGGCTTGGTGATATATCTGTGGAGGAGGCTGGTGCAAATGTCTTCTCTAAAGTCTCAGGCAAAGAGTGATACATGTCCTTCTCCTCCAGTTTCCAGTAAGTCAGTCCTAATGTGAAAAAATATACAGAATAGATAAAGGTGAGGAAAAAGAATAATAGTGCTTTCTAGAAAAACTTATTTCTACCTAAAGAAAATTAAATATGGGAGGTTTTGGCTACCTGGATACAGAAAATTGAATTTAGAAGGGAAAAAAATTCACTTAAATGTCTTGCCATGTAGGAGTCCTAACTTAATGATTCAAATATTTTAAACTGAACTATAAAATAAATATTTAAGTTTTTTTTATGTGGACCATTTTTAAAGTCTTTATTGGTTATAATATTGTTTATGTTTCGGTTTTTTGGACATGAGGCATGTGTGATTAGCTCCCTGACCAGGGATCGAACCTGCACTCCCTGTGTTGGAAGGTGAAGTCTGAACTGCTGGATGGCCAGGGAAGTCCCTAAAATAAATATACTTTTTAAAAAGACAACAATTTCTTTATGCAAAGTACAGACTTACACAGGAGCAATGTAAAAAACTCAACGATTCAAATGCTTATTTTACTATGCCAGCTGCAGGGAGGAGGCAAAAAACTATAGTATATACACTATATCAGAAGGTGGCGAGCACTCTCCTCTGGTAAAATTTTAAAATTGGGCGTAAGGGAGGATGCAGTGTGTGTGGAAGGGAGGACAGATGCTCTTATTGAATAGGATGGTTGGCCGTGTTAGCCATGTATGGGGAGGTTCCCCCCAAAAGGAGTGAAGAGAACATTCCACGTACAGGAAGCAGCTGAACAAAAGCCCTAAAACGAGAACTCATCTCACATATTTGAGCAAAAAGCCTCCCTGCTAAATCAGAGAAAAGGGGAGACTAGCAGACAACTGAGGTCCAACAGCAGGGCTAGATGTATGTAGGCTGTGGGATTAAGGACAAACTCTGGGCTCTTACTCTGCACACAGCAGACCCACCGCAGGGTTTATGCAGAGGAGTCACGTGATCAGATCGGTCATTACAAAGGATCGCACTGGCTACAGTGTTGAAAACAGATGGAAGGTGCAAGGTGAAAGCAGGAAGCCTGGTCAGGAGGCTTATGGGAGCCCAGAGGGCAGGTGATGAGGCTCTGTGAAGATGAGAGCAGGGAGGTGGTGACAGTTGCTAGAGTCTGGCAACTTTCACAGGCAAAGCTGATTCATCCTGAATTGGATGTGGGATGGTGGAAAAAGGAGTTAGTGTGTAAAGCCATTAAGACTAAAATAAGTTCACCATGGAGAATACAGAATGGCTCACAGGGGAGTTGAATTTCTTAATTCACTTTGGATATCTGAGAAAACGCTGAGATGATTTTTGTAGCCATTTGAAATAACTGTTAAAAAAAAACAAAACACTTTTATCTTTTCAAAACTTGTAGCACAAATTAAGGCAACTGAGGAAGTTACAGATGCAGAGACATAAGACAACACACAATACGTCTTAGAAACCCCTTTAGTATACTGTACACAATTATCACCCTAGGAGAAATGCACACATTACTATTTTGAAAAAAACTCCTTAAAAATATAAGTATTGGGACTTCCCAGGTGGTTCAGTGGTTAGGACTCCATGCTTCCACTGCAGGGGGCACAGGTTCTATCCCTGATTGGGGAACAAAGATCCCTCGTGCCGAGGGGTAAGGCCAGAAAACAAAACAAGTATCATACCTGTTCCTGAATCAGACATCCAAGAATTTGGACCCTCATCTGGTTTGTTGAAGTAAAACGCTCGAGAATGTGTATCAGCAGTGAAATCAGACTAAAAATGAAGAAAGCAAGCCATCAGTTGACAGTTTAAAATTGCTAGGCACAAACTGCTGACCCAAGGAATATGAGCCAGGTGTCAAACCCAGGCACAGAGAAACTTTCAGAGGTTCACAAAGAAAGTCAGCCTGGCTTTCCCCATGGTTCCAATAATTGCAAAATGATAGGAATTAACAGTGAAGGATTTTCTACTCCTGTGTAATTTACACACGTTTATTTTGATTCTCTGTAGAGCTGGAAGAAGAAACCGGAAGCAGGTGTTAAAAAGTTCAGAATGAAAACGGATTCCTAATTTGCCATCGATTTCCAAAAGAAATTTCAAGTGCCTAGAATTACAGTCATTTAGTACAAAAATTAATGTAAAAGCTGTAATAATTCATTTTTATCAGTAAGACTGCAATAAATCAACTCTGAAAACTGCACATAAATAACGAACAAGAACTCTAAACAGTAGACTATCTTATATACAGATAATTGGTTACCAGAAAAGGTTAAAAATGCTTACCTATCCTCAATTCTAATTAAAAACTCCAAGTTAAAATTTCCTTACCATATCTCTGGCATTGTCACAAGAAATCTGTGTTTCCAAACAGAGATATGTGGAAAGATTATTTTCATTGGAATTTTTCTTATCAGTTCCACCACCAAACTTTCAATTCCTGTTAATAAGTACATGGCTCTATTTGCTTACAAGCACCCGTGGACCCACTGCCAAAATAAAAGCATGCTAAAGCTGTTGACATTCTCCCTACCAAGAAGGGGATCTCTGCTCAGCCTTCTTTTTCTATCCTCCTCAGATTCCCAGGTAAAGCCAATAATAAAGAATCCGCCTGTCAATGCAGGAGACATAAGAGACAAGGGTTCGATACCTGGGTTGGAAGATCCCCTGGAGGAGGGCATGGCAACCCACTCCAGTATTCTTGCCTAGAGACTCCCACGGACAGAGGAGCCTGGTGAGTTAGAGGCCATGGAGTCACGAGGAATCGGACACAACTGAGTATGCAGGCACAGCTTTCTAAGGCACCACTTTTAACCTCTTTTTCGTCAAATGTCTCTTCTACAACTCCTATCTGTTCGAATTTCTGTTGCATATCCGAACTTAACTGACCAGAAAGAGCTGACTGCAGAAGACTAAATGAAAAATTCCCAGTGAAATATTTTGTTTTGCACCAGTTCTGAGGTGCAAATCCTAAAGCGATAAGCCAACGCAGACTGCGTTGGCTGGAGGGGGCTTACCTCACATAATCATCTGCTGCTCTTCCACCCCATGAGGCACTGGCTGAAGAAAACAGCCCATTTTTAAAGAGAAGGGAAAGTATGGTGCAAGAAAGCCCTTCCCAAGAAACCAGCCTCAGCCTAGCACAGGACCTTCATCAGTAACCGTCTAAAGCACCTGAAAAACCACCACGGAGGCCACAGCTGGGAAAATGGTAACAGCCAGTCTGTCCCAAAGGACCAAGGAAACAAAGACCAGCTGGAGCTTTAGAAAACCCCTGCGCTAAACACTATCCAATTTCAAGATGTGCTTCAGAATAGCTAGACCCCCAGATAAACTATATTGTATTAGAAGAAAATTGGATCCCAAGAGAATTCTGATCATAAAGATTCCCTGGATTTAGGCTGAAAATGAAAAAAAAACAATGAGAGACATGAGAAAGGATGAAATAAAGAGGAAAGTTCCAACTTTTGTGAATCCACAGAATTTGAGAATTAGGCACGTAAAAAGTACGTGTCAGGTGTGGTGTCTTTGTTTCACCAACCCCCAGTACCTGAAAGCTGTTTAAAACAGACATACCAAAGAAACCTGATGTCCCCTAATGATTTAATATCAAAAATATCGAATTCACCTTTTAAAAAATAGGAAAATAAAACTTGTTTAGGAGATGATCAAAGAAAAGGAAAAGTTTAAAGAACATCATGCCCTCATCACAGCTTTACCCTCTGCCCTACTGAGATCCCCAGAGGCAGAACAGACTACTAGGAAGACCTAACCCCAAACGGCATCTCTCAGACAGTACCTCTGGCTGATCCTTCGGCTGCTCATCAGATTTTCCACTGAATGGAGGAAGAAAACTTGGCCAGTTCACTGGTTTCAAGCTTTACAGCCCAGAAGACTCAGCGGAGGAGCTTTTAAACCACCTGGTAACAGGTCACAACCACATCAATGAGGGCAGACCATCTGGGGCTGGTGGCCAGGTGTAAGTAGATTTTTAAAAATTTGTTCATTTGGCTGCACTAGATCTTAGTTGCAGCATATGGAACCTAGTTTCCCAATCAGAGATCAAACCCAGGCCCCCTACACTGGGAGCGTGGAGTCTTAGCTACTGGACCACCAGGGGAGTCCCAGATTTCTGACGCTCCTAATGACTCTGTTGCCAAGTCACTTCAGTCGCGTCCGACTCTGTGCGACCCCACAGACGGTAGCCTACCAGGCTCACCCGTCCCTGGGATTCTACAGGCGAGAACAGGAGTGGGTTGCCATTTCCTTCTCCAATGCATGAAAATGAAAAGTGAAAGTGAAGTCGCTCAGTCGTGTCTGACTCTTCACGGCCCCATGGACTGCAGCCTACCAGGCTCCTCTGTCCATGGGATTTTCCAGGCAAGAGTACTGGAGTGGGATGCCATTGCCTTCTCTGCCTAATGACTCCAACGTGCAGCAAATTCTGGGAACCACAGGGCTACATTGAACAAATACTGATTCACAGTAGCAAAAGACAGTGAATCCAGTGAGATACACACCACAAATATGTAGTTTATCAGAAGTGAAAAAGTCTCCACTGAATTTCAGTTAACGCTGAAACAAACAAAAAAGAAACTAGTATGTAAGAAAACATTTTCCTTTTCTGCCAACCTATTCCAATGAAAAAAGAAACTTTCAGTACAGTCTCCAAATGCTTTTATGCCATTACACCAAACAAGGATATACTGTGCTGGTTCAAAAGAACAGAGCTACCAATACCACACCAGGCCCAGAGGCTTGATGGTTCATGTAGCTTCTTCACTTTCACTTCCCTCCTCAACACAAATCTGATTACGTTCAACACCTGATAATTAAGAAGCCTAAGTCATCATGGGTTGAAGAAAGAAAATTTACCAAAAGAGAAGTAAATAATGCCTTATGGAGGCTGAGTTCTTATGATTTCTATTGTTTAATAGAACTTTTTCAAAGAATGACAGAAAGACTGTTCACAATAATCAAGACATGACCTGTTTCTAAAGGAATCAAGTTTGTTGAGAGACTTGATTTTGTGATTTCAATGTATTAGGCAATGTTATTCAATGATAATTTAGGCCAAAGGGGCTTTAAAGATATTTAAAACTTACTCAGTATCCGTAACTCTTTAACAAAAGCAGCTGCTGTATGAGCAAAAGGGCCACATAAAATGTAAACATTTAATCTCTTGCAATTTGGATTATAAATTCAAGTTGTCCAAGCTTCAACTGTTTTTATAGAGGCATCTAAAGCATTCACACATATATTACTACTTATTACAACTTAATAGTAATAAAAATTACTTGAGGGTTTTTCAAAAAATAATAGATTACTCTCAGCTAATTGCAAAGATTTGCAGCACAAAGGGAATTAGGACATTTACAAAATAAAAGTTTCTTTTTTTTTTTTCCCTAGTACTTTCATTCCTCACTAGCTTTGGTTTCTGGCCTATTAAAGAACCACTACTTGGACTACTGTTTCCCATTCTCAGAGACACCATAAAAGATAGGTAACAAATTAAGAATACAAAAGAAAAGGCAAAAAAAAAAATTTATGTTAATGAACAGGTGGTAAACACAACATAATTATCCTGATTATCTGCAGCTAAAGCACACCAGAGTCAAGTGACTTATCACCTACTTTCTCAATTGGCGATTTCTTGGTTTGCTCATCTCCTTGCATAGATTTTGAGTAGCCCTCTTCTTTGTGTGCTCTCTTTGGTTGGTTCTGCTTCAGCCTTTGAGCCCATGATGTTATCGATTTACTATTTAAAAAGAAAAAAACAAAATACCTCTCTTTAAATGCTGTCTTCAAATAAAACTAAACACTGATAGACTATGCTTCAAATTGCTTTTCTAATAGCAGAGAGGGGATAGATTTTTATTGAGTTGCATGAATTTATTTTTACAATATCTTATTATTAAAGGCAAAATGAAGAAAAGGACTGACTAGCAGTGATTAACAGTATGTATAGTCTGTAGCCATGGGATAGAACAAAAACCACCATAGTGGCACCTACAAATACTAATATCTCCATAGTGAAAACATACTTACTTAGATGGACTTATGAGTACCCAAGATATGAGTTACTATAGTTAAATACCTTACATTAGATGACATACTTCAGAGACATAAAACTGAACATAATTTTAAGTGATTATTTGCCTTACAAATTCAGCCTAAGTTTCTTTTACTGAAAAGTCCCCTGGATGAATTAAAATGTCATTGAACTTACAAAATCTCTTCTAATATATAACAAACATAAAATTGATCATGCTTGTATATAATATTTGGTTTTAAATTACATGAATGTGTGTGACAAAATTTCAGTTAATTCAGTCCTATACTCTTAATTTTCAGCAAATCAATGCTGCTGCTGCTAAGTCACTTCAGTCGTGTCTGACTGTGTGTGACCCCATAGACGGTAGCCACCAGAATCCCCCGTCCCTGGGATTCTCCAGGCAAAAACACTGGAATGGGTTGCCATTTCCCCCTCCAATGCATGAAAGTGAAAAGTGAAAGTGAAGTCGCTCAGTCATGTCAGACTCTTAGCGACCCTACGGACTGCAGCCCACCAGGCTCCTCCGTCCATGGGATTTTCCAGGCGAGAGTACTGGAGTGGGGTGCCACTGCCTTCTCCTAAATTATTCCTGCTGCTGCTGCTAAGTCGCTTCAGTCGTGTCTGACTCTGTGCGACCCCATAGACGGCAGCCCATCAGGCTCCATCGTCCCTGGGATTCTCCAGGCAAGAACACTGGAGTGGGTTGCCATTTCCTTCTCCAATGCATGCAAGAGAAAAGTGAAAGTGAAGTTGCTCAGTCGTGTCCGACTCTTAGCGACCCCATGGACTGCAGCCTACCAGGCTCCTCTGGAGTGGGGTGCCACTGCCTTCTCCTAAATTATTCCTGAGTAAACTATAAATAGAAAATAACTACAACATACAACAATTTATAATGACTTAAAAGGGCTGTTTACATTTAGAGTATGTATTTTAAATATTATCAAAACAGAACTTAATATATCAACTTTATTAATTATATGTACATAATTTATACAAAAATGTTAAGGATTTTTCCCCCCATGGTTATAAGGACACCTCTGATCAACTTTTTTATAATTAGCTGACACACATTCATATAATACTAATTAATTTTATTAGCCTAAAAAACTAAGTGAAATATAATCCCAAATAATCACCATCGACTTAGAAAAACAATTAAAATACTATCTGCTGTGTAGTCAATTATTTATTGAGCACGTCCTATTTTTCAGCACCAAGACACATTTATTACCTTACAGAAATCAAAAAACCATCCTTCCTTTCTTTCTTAGTTGCCTCCCTAAGGTCATTACCATGTGCGCGTGCTCAGTTGTGTCCAGCTGTTTGCAACCCCATGGGCTGTAGCCTATCAAGGCTACTCTGTCCAAGGAATTTTTTAGGCAATACTGGAGTGGGTTGTCATTTCCTACTACAGGGAATCTTTCCAACCCAGGGATCAACCTGCATCTCCTGCACTGGCAGGCAGATTCTTCATCATTGCACCACCTGGAAAGCCATGGTCATCACCACCTATCTATAATTTCTTTTAATAAAATACATGTTAAGTGGGAAGGTATAAGAATTAATCTATTATTCTGGAATTTTAAAATGACACATGCACACATTTAAAGGTTATACATTTTAAATAGATACAAACTGTTAATTCCTAAAAAATATTTAAAAAATTAACCTCATTGAAATTTTTGGTTTATAAAAATAACTTTAATTGCAGGGTGTCAAGTATAAACAACTGTGTATTATGATGGTCAGCTACATATAAGATACAGATAAGATTCTTTCAAGTTTAAAGTACCTCCCCTAAAAATTAGGCCAATGGTTGATTCCTTATTTTAGTTCAACTGGAATAAAATCTAACAGGAGTCTTTTCCAGCAAAATACAAAAACTATTAGTCGCTCAGTCATGTCCAACTCTTTGTGACCCCATGGACTGCAGACCTCCAGGCTCCTCTGTTCATGGGATTCTCTAGGCAAGAATACTGGAGTGGGTTGCCATTCCCTTCTCCAGGGGATCTTCACGACCCAGGGATCAAACCTGGCTCTCCTGCATTGCAGGTGGATTCTTTACTGCTTGAGCCATCAGGGAAGCTGTATAATACAAAAAATGATAGCCCAAAGGTCAAGCAACACAGAATTTAATACATATTGAGAAGAATTTAACAGGTAATAGTAGAAAATTCTAGCCAGCATCTACTTTTGTGTAAGATTATCATACAGAAAACTTTTTCTATTTAAAGTATCTTCTAGAAAGGAAAGAAACTATAAAGAAACAGACTATGTAAGATCTAGTTAAGTGCCCTCCTTCTACAAATTAAGAGATTGGGACTCAATCTTAATAAGTAACTTGTCCAAGACACACCTCAGTGGTACAATCAGGACTGATTCTGGAACCTGACTTCTATTCTGGGCTCTTGACTACAAAATATAAAAGGTATTTTTCTGGCAAGCCTCCCACCCTAAGAGTTTTCATAGTCTTATTATCAATGGGAAGGCAGTCAGATGTTATTAACATATAGTGTGCTTTGTTACTTTCAATTTTCCACAGGCAATAAATAAAAAATTTGATAAAACTGACATGTTCAAATACATCTCATTCCAACTAAAAAGAGCTGTATTAACTAAACATTTTAGCTTATTATAAATGTATTTAACAAGTAAAATTCCCTTCAAGTGATGGAGAAACTCAACTTACTTGTTTGTTTTTCCACTGTATACTTCTGAAATCTTACTTTCACCAAGAAAACTGTGTTCAAATTCACCAGGAAAAATGGGAGTATCTTCCTTTAAAGAAGCACAAAACTCTTCATTTGGATGTATATAAAAACTCTGGTTTTTCACACCATCTCCAAGTGGCTCCGCTGGCACCACCGGTGCTCCAAAATGTCCTTCAGAAGCCTCTATGTGCTCCATGAAATCTTGAGCGTCCTTTGATTTGTAGGTGTTTAGTTCTGAGATGCAAAAGGTTCCATACCCACTGCTCACTGAGCTACTATCCACATTGCAGTCTGGTTGCGACAAGGATGCTTCTTGCTGCATTTCAGACTCTTCAGACTTGGGATAACTGATAACATATTCATTTTTCTCACCGTCTTCAGAAAAAAAACCCATTTGACTTTCTGAAGATCTTTGTTTGCTTAAAGAACTTCTACCATAGGAAGCCCAGGAAGCATTATTAGTCTGTAACTTGACTAAATTTTTTATTTCCTCCTGTATACGCTAAAAATAAGAGATTTGGGGGGGAAAAAAAAAAGAGAGATTTGGCTAAGAATGTATATTAAATATCACATTTTCACAAATGTCTTAAACATACTGCATTTAAAAATAAGGGCTACCACTCTAAAGATGACACTTGTGCCTTATATTCAATCCATAAGCAAAGCTGACGTAAGGAATTAACTCGCTGGGGGCTTCTCATCTTCTGAGATGCCCCACACGCTGCCTGCAGAGTGTGCTCCTCCCAGGGCCACTCTTGCCTTTTGAGACAGACCGCATTCTGTCTGTGGAATGCGTGCCTCTCTAAGTAAGTCCTCTTAACTATTACCTTAGCTTTCACTGAGTTCTGTCTTCAATGAGACATAAAGAACCTGAGCTTCAGTAAGCCCTGACACTAGGAATTAAGCCCCTACCCGGGTGGAGGACGGAACTATGATGCTGACCCTCCTGACTTCAGTCTACTAAAGCGTGGACTCTGTAGATCTCTGCCCCAATTCTATGCTGAATTCTCCTCTGCTCAAGGCCCCTCATGAATATGCATGTGCCCTTAGATTAAAACTTCCTCAGTTTTACAGTTCAGGGAGACATTGCTTTGGGTGCAAGTAATTAATCCTTCCTTCTCAAAAAAAAAAGAATTAACTACTTGGTTCTTCTAAAAATTTTACAATGTAAAACAAGAATCAATATAAAGAACAACTTACTTGAATTTGGTTGTGAAATTGCTCCTGCTGAGCCACTATCTGCTCTTGGCAATGTTTTTCCACCAAACTGAATAGTTGTAACCACCTGGTCTATTAAATTATAAAATATTTTGGTTAAAAATAATTTTTTAACCTAGTATTTCACAGAAATATTCCTCCAATGGGAAAGGGCCTTTTAAAAATGTATTTTTAATGTAAAAATTATAAGCTAAATTAGTTATAAAACTATAAAATTAGTTATAAAACTATAAAATTAGTTATAAAAATGCAAAAATAAAAGGACATAGGCTTGGGCACCCCTTTATGTTACCTGTGGTCTGGGTAAACTGAAGGTCTCAGTAAATCTGATTAACTTGCTGTCATCTGCTGCCTTTCTAATTAATCAACAACTGCTGGTAGATGTGCTTCAAATTTGTCTTAAGCCCCTCTTCCTTTCCTCATAACAGGCAATAGTATTCTTAAACATTAACTTGGACCCAGAAAAAGAATCCCACATCTTAAAACAACAGTTTGGTTTATAAGAATTTGACCCCAAATTAATTTGTTTTTCAAGTTTAAAAAAATCCAAACATTTTAGAGTAAGATATTAAAGTGTTTTAAACACTGCAGCAGCTTTAAAAAAAAAGAAAAAAAAGACTTCTGAAAACCTATGGAAGTGGCCTAAGATTCCCTTCAGAGCCCCTTTTAGGTCCTGAACCATCCTGACCAAGAGTAGTTAGTGCTCTTGTAACTAGATGAGGCCAAAACATAAGAGGGGAGTATGAATTCTCTAGAGGCTGAATTCAAACTAAAGGCTGGTCTACTGTCAGTTAACAGGTCAGTTCAGTTGCTCAGTCGTGTCCAACTCTTTGTGACCCCCATGGACTGAGCCAGGCTTCCCTGTCCATCACCAACTCCCAGAGCCTATTCAAACTCATGTCCATTGTGTCAGTGATGCCATCCAACCATCTCATCCTCTGTTGGTCCCTTCTCCTCCCGCCTTCAATCTTTCCCAGCGACAGAGTCTTTTCAAATGAGTCAGTTTTCCACATCAGGTGGCCCAAAGTATCGGAGTTTCAGCTTCAACATCAGTCCTTCCAATGAATATTCAGGACTGATCTCTAGGATAATCTTTAGGATGGACTGGTTGGATCTCCTTGCAATCCAAGGGACTCGCAAGAGCCTTCTCCAACACCATAGTTCAAAAGCACTAATTCTTTGGTGCTCAGCTTTCTTTGATAGTCCAACTCTCACATCCATACATGACTACTGGGAAAACCATAGCTTTGACTAGACGGACCTTTGTTGGTAAAGTAATGTTTCTGCTTGTTAATGCTGTTTAGGTTGGTCATAGCTTTTCTTCCAAGGAGCAAGTGTCTTAATTTTATGGCTGCGGTCACCATCTGCAGTGATTTTGGAGCCCAAAATATAAAATAAACAAACAGTATGCAACAACATATAATGTCAAAAAGTAGCTACTGCGACAACTGGCTTCCTTGTTTAAAACCGTCCAGTGTCATTTCCATTCCATTCTATTCCCTACAGGGCCCTGTGTGATCTGGGTTCCACACACCTCCCAGCTTCCTCTCAAATCCCTCTGTCCCTTTCATGACACACACTGACCTCGCTGGCCTCCCTCTGTTCCCTGGACATGCCCAAGCTGTCTTTAGCCTCAGAAGTCTTGTACTGACACTTGCTGTACCCTTTACCGGGAAAGCTCTCTCCCCAGCTTTCAACGTGGCTGGCTTCTTCCCATCCCGCAATTTCAGCTTAATTATCCTCTTCTCGCAAAGAGTTTTCCAAACCATCCTCACAGGCACTCTCTTTCTTGGCATCCTGTTTAGTTCCTTAAGAGCATTTACCACAATCAGCAAATATCTCATTGGCTCACTTGGGTTTACCAGTCTCCCTCCCATCCCTGCCTGCACTCCAGCACCTAGGATACAAGACCCAGTTAAGAGTGGGTACTCAAAAAAAAAAAAAAAGTGGGTACTCAGATATACAGTCTAAATAAACATATAACAATGGATATTGAAAGCTGAAGGAAATCAACCCTGAATATCTGGAAGGACTGAGGCTGAAACTGAAGCTCCAATACTCTGGCCACCTGATGTGAAGAGCCGACTCAATGGAAAAGACTGAGGCTGGGAAAGACTGGGGGCAAAAGGAGGAGGCGACAGAGGATGAAATGGTTGGATGGCATCACTGACTCAATGGACATGAGTCTGAACAAGCTCAGGAAGATAGTGAACAACAGGGAAGCCTGGCATGCTTGGAGTCACAAAGAGTTGAACATGATTCAGCGATGGAACAACAACAACCGCAAGCTGAACTTTTCTTGGTATTATAGACCACACAATCCAGTGATCCTCCCCATTAATGGTGAAAGCCATTTATACAACGTAACAGAATTAAGCTGAAATCTGTATAATGGTATTAAGGTAAAGGGGAGGAAACCTCAAGATTGGAAGAGAAAGCCTTAAATGAAATATGAGGGCACTGACAGGAAGTGAGAATTCTAAATCAACTGACTTCAGGACAAAGAGGACTAGATCAAATCAAGTCCCTTACTCTCTCAGCTTACAAAGTACCTTATAGATTAATGAAAACAGAAAAGAAACAATCAAGCAACAGTTTTCTTAAGTTATACCCCTGTACCCTTTAGGTGTTATTTTTAATCTGATAGTTATTATTCACATAAAGCTTAACTATAATAACGATAGAATAACAACTTAATAAAAATAATGGCTTCATAGTTTATGAGACAAGATATTAATCACATCCTTATCATCTTCTTATTTAGGATACAAATGAAGAGTTCATTCAGGCTATAAATTAGTGGAG
Source organism: Ovis canadensis (assembly GCF_042477335.2). Classification (NCBI taxonomy): domain Eukaryota; kingdom Metazoa; phylum Chordata; class Mammalia; order Artiodactyla; family Bovidae; genus Ovis; species Ovis canadensis. The sequence goes on along the minus strand of NC_091261.1, from coordinate 62,727,964 downwards.
ATTTTTGTTTTTCTGAGACAGATTTTATTGTTTACCCTTTAATTTTAAATAAAGTAACTTAAAGAATATTATTAATACAGTGATAACATTATACACTTAATTGTTAAGTGGGCTTAATTGTTAAGAAGGGCTATTATTCATTTCAAACTAAAGTGACTTGTACTACCTGCCTTTTATATGTTGTTGGAGGATATGGGCACCTGACTGAAGTTTTCCTGTGAACGCAGTTTTCTGATGCTATCAGCCTGCATGGGATTGCTATAGTCTGGTTCCCTAGTCTGACCCGGTAAATACGTTGTGGGCTTTCCCGTAGTTCTGACTCCCACCTCTCCACCAACAACTTGTGTGATTCTGGAACAAGTAAATTTAATTTCTTTATACTTCAGTTTCCTAGTTAAAAAAATTACTAAGGAGATATTTTACATTCCTTTATTGCCTTTAAAATCCAGTGTGCATTTTTTTGGAGTGGGGGTGGGGGCTGTGCCAGGTCTTTGCTGCTGTGCAGGGACTTTTCTCTAGTTGCAGCGAGCAGGAGCTACTCTTTAGCTGAGGTGCACAGGCTTCTTACTGCAATGGCTTCTCTTGTTGCAGAGCACAGGCTTAGCTGCTCTGCGGCATGTGGAATCTTCCCAGATCAGGGATCAAACCTGGGTCTCCTGCATTGGCAGGCAGATTCTTTACCACTGAGCCAACCAGGGAAGCCCTCAGTTTCCTAATTTATAAAATGGCAATAACACCACATTATTTGTGGGGATTAAATTTTAAATCTGATGCCTGCAAGGCAAGGATCTCAATGGGAGAACTATATGTTGAAATCTATGAGGTCATGGTTGTCACAAAGATAATGGGAGCACCACTAGCATGTAGGGGGCATGGTCCAGGGATACAAAACACAGGACAGTCTCCACAATAAAGAACTATCCTATGTCTATTTTATATTGTATCTTGCACAGTTTTCAAGTCACCAGATTGTCCAGGAGTGCAACTACCAAGATGTTTCAGTACTTGCTCAGAAATTACATGCTGTTTCAGAAAATCGCGCCGCCAGCTACAGTGCTGGTGCATCAATGCAAGGCAGCTGTCCGTTCTGTGCTGATAGCTGCTGCGTTCATGGAGTCTCCACAGAGGTAAATGCTGGACTGCTTCATTATGTTCTCTAGTGTAGATACATCTGAGCGTTTATATATTTACATATTAGCTTATAAATAAGTATTGTTACCCCTTTATATCACAGGACATTACACTGACTTTTTTTTTTAAGCAGATACAAGCAGGTTATATTATTTGTGAATTTCATTTCAGGACAATATAAGTTGATGTTATTTTAAAAGCTGTTATAAAAAGAGAGCTTCAGGTCTAATAAGGTTGAGGGCCACTAACAGAAAGTATCTCGTATACTGCCCGGCAAATAGGTAACCAATAATCATCAGATAATTGTTATTATTATAATCAGTAGTGCTAAATAGTTACAATGCTACAGATAATGATATGCTTTAAAATTTTCTTACAATCATAGAAATATTAGCAAGTACTTTAAAATGCATTAGAGGAATTCCCCGGGGGTCAAGTGATTAGGACTCAGTGCTTTCACTGCCGTGGACTCAGTATCAATCCCTGGTCGGGGAACTAAGATTCCACAAGTCACACAGTGCGGCCAAAAGCAAACAGAAAGAATAGCTTAAAGTATTTCTACAGAAATGCGTTAATAGATTCTTTCCTGATAGAATAAAAATATATAACCTTCCCAAGTTTAAGCAGTGATAAACTTTGAGAATTCCAAAGAGTTTTAATGAAAGAATTCTAAAGAATCAGGTCATCACCAGATCTCTTCCAGAGCTCTGCAGAAAGTTTAGTTCTTTAATAACGTACATTAGCTTCTTATAACTGGTAGAAATCAGACAAATGTTACTATTCCAAAAGAAAGGTATAAACATGAAATTCAGGGAAGAATCAGGAATAAGACTTAGACAATATTTACCCTCCCATTCTTTCTAAAGCACTACCCTAAAGCATCAGAGGCCTTTATTTTCATATGTTACAAAAGCACACAAAACAAATTCAAGAAGTTATACTGAAATGGCCAAAATAGCATTTCATGTTCCATCAAAGTACGAAATAGCTTACAAAGCTCTTCAGTGAATAATCAATTATATGCCTACATTATGAAAATTAAAGTCAGTTAATACAAAACATAATTTTAAAAATCTGTTAGATCACAGAAGAAAGGGTAGAAAGAAACCAGTTCAAATGTTAGGAGGTTTAAGTGGCTAGATGGTATCCTGGCATGTAATAATCTATGTCTTAAATTCACAAATATACTCTGATTCTGATTGAAGATGTTGATTTCGAAGATTTCACAAAAAACTTTCTAGTTAAAAATGAATTTACCAGACGTCAAGCCACATTCAGGCAATTTGTCTCTCTTTTTTTTTTTAAATACTAGGGGAAACATTTCATAGAACATTCCATTATTATTTACATCGTTTTACAGGGACATTTTATAGGTCTTTTGCATTAGCACATACTGATCATTATGTGGGAAAAAAAAGTATAAAAAGTTAAAAGTTTTCTTTTAAGTTTGCCATAACAGTCATTTTATAACTCTAACGATTATGGATAATGAATATAAGTAGCTATTACTGATTTCTTAAACCAGATAATCTTTCATTCTATTTATTCCACACTCTGAAAATTAACACAAATTATAGTCTTAGAACTATAATTAACATTTAAAACAAAATTTACTGCTCTCTAAATAAAGAATTTAATAATAATGTTTTATACATTTCTACAAAGCATTACCAACTCTAGCCTTGGAAAAGTGTATCGTGGGCATTACTGCATGACACAAAATTTACATATAAATATTCTTTCAACTGTTAAATTTTTATATTGCAATTTAACCTATAGACAAAAGAAAAAACCACTTGACCTGAATAATCAATGTTAAGTCAATGGAGCACAGCTAAATGCAATAATGTATGAAACAGAAGCCTTATTTATAAACAGAGCATTCAAAATATTTCAAAGTGAATTTATGTTTTACAAAATCATGACAATTCTGCTTAAGTTACTTAAAAGATTAGGATTAGTAACAAATATCAACAATTTGGTTGGCAATTCTCATTTTTCTGAAAAAAGACATTTTAGTTTATAAAAACTAACAAAAAAACCTAACAAAGTATAACAAAGTATTTTAGTTCACATTCACAATATATAAATTAGAATGTCTAATTTATATATTAGTAAATATATTGTTAAAATGAACTTTTGATCACTGTGTTCACATTTGTTCTATATTGTTCCTTAATTAATATACTTGACTGCTTTATTCTGGCAATAACTTAAGTATCATGCTCTTTAGAATATAAATTGCTAATAATTTAGAGTTTAGTAGAGGCATATTCATAAACAGAAATTGTTTTTTTAATTCCAAAAATAAAACAAAACTAGATACCTCACAGTTTTTCCAAAGTTCCGAATCAGTCTTTCCACTGTTTTGTAGCTCTTGCATTAAAGAGGTGAGGACTTCAACTGTACCTTGAATTACAGATGGTCTGATCTTCCCTGAGAAAGAGGATACCCCATTTGTACTAAGGTGGGGACTACTTCTGTTGAAACATAAATAATTCACATGGTTTTCTTCATTCTACCAAAGTGTTGAATAATTCAGCAGTTCAAGATTTAGCAGAACAGTACAAAACTACTGATACTTAATCCTACTTAAGAGCACCTCATTTGCTGAAAATCTGATCACAAGTTTGTCCATGAAAGGAAAATAGCAGTGAAAAGACAGATAGCGCTTAATTATATTTTTAAGAACAAAACAGAAAGAACTTCAGAAGGGAGAGAATACTCCAAAATAGAGCAGAAGATAAAAGTGTATGCTAAACAATAAGGAAAATTCTCAGCGACTCCGATCTAAATTATTCCAGAGGAGTATTTCACTCCACTTTAAGAGCAGTCCTTTATTGTAATGGAGATCCTTTCTCCACTGCCCACAATTACAGTCATGTCTTGTTAACTGGATCCCCCTAATTTGGCATGATAAGCTCGTGCTTATCTTTGCACTGTCTTTGAATAAAAGCAGTGCCAAGCAAATTAGTAGCAGATATTCAGGATTTATTTAGTCTATTCAATGTATAAAATAGCACTAATTTTTCCCAGGAGGACTGCTTTTCCAAATCTGAGAGGAGTTTATTTCAGATTTGCTTTATAAAAACACAAGGGATAATTAGGGACATTAAAATTTATTTAAATTCCAACCACTGAAAGGTCATTTTTCTTTTATTTATTGATACTCTGCTTTGTTTTACAAACAATTTGTGAAAAAGAGGACACTAATGAAAATAACAGTAATATAATAAAGAGTTAGGATCAGAAAAATACTAATAAAAATTCAAAGGAAAGAACATAATATGGTATCCATTAAGGGTTTAATACACAATTACAGTTGTATAATAATCAAGTTTAAATTTGGCCAATTTAACTGCCAGTCACAATAAAAGGGAGACAGTTCAGTGACATAATTTTCATTAGAAAGGCACATTTAAGTTCCTCCAGGCAAATCAAACACTGTGTTCTAAAAAGGGTTTCTTCTAGAAGTGGATTTCAAAAGGGCTGCCAAATGATGACACAGGAAACAAAAAGCGTGGCCAGCATTCAGGAAGGAGGTACAGATTACGATGGCAAGTGTTTCTGGACCATATCCCATGCTTTTTTTTTTTTTTCCTCCCTTTCTACCCTACTTTATGCTTTCTCATTTTATATTTTCTTGTAAACTGCCTTAAATCCCTCCTGAGGAGGGCAAAGAATAAACAAGTCTTTTAAGGGATTTATTTAAAATACACAATTTCTTCAAGATCTATGACTGTGTGCAAGTTTGCTCCTTTACAGTAGGCGCCAGACTGTTATGTTTCTGCTTTACTGTACTTGCTTTTTATAGGTGATAAATGGCCTCTGCCTCTGCTGTTTGTAAGCTAATGCAAATTTTTGAAGCTGGCATACTGTAGTTCATGGGGTCTCAAAGAACTGGACATGACTTAATGACTGAATAACAACAAGAAGTTTAGAAATCAAATAATCAACTTGTCTGACTATGTATAAAATGAGAGTAAACAGGCCCTGATTCAAACAAACCAAACGTGGGATAATTTAAAAAGAAAATGCATAAAATGCATCGTTTGATAGCATCTATTTTGTCAACTCAGCCTGCTTTTTTGCTAACTTCCTAGTATTCAATTTTTTTTCAATCTTGAAATTGCTACTTTCAAGATTGGTGAGGTATTTCTGCAACATGAAACATTATTTTTCCTCAATTTCAAAATGGAGAAGCAATATTTAGGCAATCAAATTTTAAAGATATGCTTGTAATTTACCAAAAAAAAAAAAAGTAAAGAGAACTGCATCTAGCAAAACAAGTTCTTTTTCACAGCGCTCCCCATATAGAAGAGTATCTCTGGAAGAAATGAAGAACATGAAAGTACCGATATTATTCTTAAACAACTGTCCTTGAATGGTTCCTGATCTCAGTTTTGGGGTTTTAAAAATGCAAACAGTAAGTATGACACTATTTGGATAAACTGGTAAATTATGCAAATAAAGTTATTTTTATTTGTCATTACATTAAAAAATCTATTCCCATTCTTACCTATTAGTATTTAAGTTCAGTCCAAGAGAATGAGGAGAATTTTTTATATCAGATTCTATAGAAGATGAAGCTTTCTGTGAGGGTTTCCCCAAGTCAAAATCTTCCATAGTGTACAGAAATTGCTACACGCTCTCATTTGAAAATTCAGGTTCTTGCACTGTTTGAAGAAACTGAATCTGAGTCATCTTCAGATGCTTCATCGTCTACAGGCATTTTCAGTTGCTGACATTCAGAAGTGAAATATCCAAAGGTCCCAGGAGAGTCTGAAAATGAATGAGGAACAAAATACTATTACAAAAAACTTTGTCAAAACTTTAGAAACCTTGATTCTTTTATAGAAATCTACATTAAGGATAGCAACACTTTTCATAATAGCCAAAATTCAGAAACAACTCAAATGTCCATCTACTGTTGGATAAATAAATGTGGTATATCCATATGACGTGAAGAGCTGATTCACTGGAAAAGACCCTGATGCTGGGAAAGACTGAAAGCAAAATGAGAAGGGGGCGGCAAGAGGATGAAATGGTTAGACAGCATCACTGACTCAATGGACATGAATCTGAACAAACTCCAAGAGATAATGGAAGACAGAAAAGCCTGGCATGCTGCAGTCCACCGGGTCACAAAGAGTCAGACAAGGCTTAGTGACTGAACAACAACAATCCATATAATATTTCTCAGTCACAGAAAATAAAGTGTGGAATTATGCTACACTGTGGATAAACATTTAAAACATTATGCTAAAGGGAATTATCCGGCGGTTCAGGGGTTAGGGCTCAGGCCTGTCACTGCCGTGGGCCCAGGTTCAATCCCTGGTGGAGGAACTAAGACGCTGCAAGCAGCACAAGGTGCAGCCAAAAAAAAAATACACACACAAAGTAAAAGCAGCCCAACAAAAGACCTTATTATATGTTTCCATTTATACAAAGTATCTAGAGTAGGCAAATCTATAGAGAAAGAAAGGAGACAAATGGTTGCCAGAAGCTGGGAGGGGAGAATGAGAGTGACCAAAATGGGCACAGGGCGTCTTTTGGGGGAGATGAAACATTCTAGAATTAGACAGTGGTGATGAATGCACAACCCTGTGACTCTACTAAAAAAATCACCGAACTGTACACTTTAAAAGAATAAATTTTATGGTGACTTGTATCTCAATAAAAAATCTACAATAACAGTGATTTACGGAAGTAGCAGTAGTAGTTGAAAGCAGGAGAAGGGGACAACAGAGGATGAGACGGTTGGATGGCATCACTGACTCGATGGACATGAGTTTGAGTAAGCTCTGGGAACTGGTGATGGACAGGGAAGACTAGCGTGGTACAGTCCATGGGGTCGAAGAGAGTCGTACATGACTGAGCGACTGAACTGAACTAGTATTTTTTTCAGGTAACGTTTCAAAACTTTAGGTGCTTAATAAGCAAGGTTCCAGACACAATTCTGTGTAATGATTGGAAAACTTACATGCCTTGTTCATTCCTTTAATACATTCTATCAAGCATGCTTGTTGATTTATACCATAAATAGATGAATGGAAACTACTTACTATTTAACTTGGTATTGAAAACAGCCAGTTAAACTGTTAATAATGCTTGTTTCCCCACTGAAGGTGGGGGTGGAAGGAATGCATTTTGCACTATATACTATATACACAGAGTACTTTTAATTACTTTTGAAAAAATAAACTATTTGCCAGGTCTGCTAAAATTTAACTGAAGCTAGATGTACAGAGGTAAACTGGCTCTAACAAGTCAATTGCCTCCTTTTTAAGGAATTCATGTACTTAAAAAAAAAAAAACAAACAAGCCAAGGAATAACAGAGGGAAAAAAGAATAAAAGAAAACCTATGCTGCTGACAAGATGGAAGCTTTAGGGGACGCAATAGAGGAAAATAATTCTGGTTCCTCTATGTTCCCACTTTCTACAGCCTGGTTTTACAAAGCACAACGTTGAAAGAAAGCATCAGCTCACAAAGGAACCGTTTCCTCCAGGGACAGGTGTGAAGGCCAAGGGTAACCCGACCTAGCTAAATAGATTTCTCCCCAGTGACTCAGCCCATCACCAACGACAAAGGGTACTGACAAACTCAGGGGCCGCACCTTCCATCTGGCAACGAAAATACCTGAATTCAAATCACCTTGCTCTTCCACCAGGAAAACGCAAGCTCTCTGGGGACATGGATCTGCATGCAACCCCATCTATTATTTCCCCCGTTGAGTTAATCCGGACGCAGGAGACCCAGTTGAATCCTGAAATGTGATAATGCCTCCCCAGCAGAGCATGGGGGTGGGGACAGGGATGCGGGGGGGGGGGGGGGCGGGGGATGAGTTTTTTTAAAAAGATATACAATGCAGAATTTTAAGAACCTGATGGAGATGGATATAAGAACAGAGACGTTTTTGTATCTCCCACAAACAAAATATGACGCTTTGGATGCTCCCAGTTCCAAAAGGGAAAAAGGGAGTTAGGGGGAAAGGGAACGATTGATACGGGGTCTGCTGAGAATATGAAAGTTAACTAGGCGTTCTGCTTTGTTGGGAACCCGAGAAGGGGAAAGAAGGGATGATTTCAGGTTTTGAGGCCAGATTCTGACATTTTCGCGCTGACAGCCAGACCGCCGCTGCTGGTTCTCGCCTAAATTGTAGCCAGCGGGGAGGCCGGAGTTAAAACTCTCGGTGCAACAACTACATTACTGATTCTCAAAGGAAGCCCAGGAACCTGGTCAAAAAAAAAAAAAAAAAAAAGAAAGAAAAGCCAAATCCCTCAAGCCCCCCGCCCCTGAGGAAGAGGCGCTCAGCGATTGGGCCGCGCGGGTGTCACTCAAGGGCACAGAGTCTAGAAAAGGCGTACGGACCGGGAGAAAGCCCCCACACGCCCGCGGGCTCCGGCGGGGTGGTGTCGCCTGACTGTTGTCTTCCCCCGCCCTAACCCATCAGCACACTCAGGGGTCCGCTGGCTCGGTGTCCTCGACGTCGCGTCCCCTGTCCCTTGCGACTGGCAGCTCCCCGCAGGCCGGCGGCCACTTACCTGGCCGCCGCTCCCACTGCCGATGTCAGGGTCGGGCGCTCGGCCTCTCGCGACCGTTAAACTCGAGGGAGCGTGCGCGCGCCCGGCGTCTTGGTCACGATTGGTTACTTGGAAGGGGGCGGAGACGGCCGTGCAGCGGCGCGCGCTTCGTCTTCCCCCTTCCTGTCCCCCAGCTCCCACCAGAGACGGAGGTCAGCCGCCGGGGAAACGAGAGGGGCGGGGCTGCTGTCAAGTCCTCTCCTCTGATTGGCTCTCTGGGAACCTACGGCAGCTACGCGGGAAAGACTACTTAGCTTCCCGCATGCGCAATAGGTAAGACGGGGGGGCTGGCTCTCAGGCCTGAGGGCAACTGCGGCTGGAGAGCCGCGCGTGCGCAGACCCGGAAGCGAGTTAGAGATCCCGCTCCTGAGGTGATTACTGTTCCTCCTGAACTTTGGGGGCGGAAGGCCATTCCTGAGGTCAGGTAAGCGTCTGTGGAGAAGCTCGGCATCCACATCGTTGCCCACGATCATCAGGGGCTCTGGAGAGAGGACTGGGAGCTGGAATCCCTGAATTTCCCTGTTTTGCGACCCTGAGTCGCGCCGCCCATTGACCTGGAGGCCCCACTGGCGGTGAGATGAAGCCGGCCCCGACACCTGAACTAAATTGTCCCTGGATCTGATTTACTTTAGGCTGGTGGGGGGGTCAGCACTGGGCTCTTAACGGACTTGGGGGGCAGGCGAGGACGAGAGCCCACCGTTATGGAGAAAACAGTTCCACCGAAGCCGGAGGGCAAATGGATTGATGCTCATTTACTTGTTCGGCAGAGCCTTGGGTAGCTGTGATCATGCAGCTGGGCCTGTTTTAGGCATTGTGAGGGTTTTGCTCCTGCCAAGCCTTTCGAAGGACCGCAGAGAACCCACGTCCCTTCCCGTGGGCCCACCAGCCCATCTCATACGCACTGTTCAGTCTGCGTTTTTCAGACGAAAGTACTTTACTTCCAGCTCTTAGATTTACCTCTACGTGTCCTGAACCCCCAGTAAAGGCACATCGCTAGCCCTGTCCTTAGGTGTGCCTGAGAAGCCAGGATGCAGGCAGAAGGATGCAGGATGCAGAAGCCAGGAGCAGATGTTATTTGCCTTTGGAATAACAAGTGTGCCAAGAGGCGTTTCATCTGATCAGAGCCTTGTAAAAACACCTAACAATTTTGTCTCAACAGTAAAAATTCATTCTCTCCAAAATCTTATCCGTGTATGGAAGATCTTAAAGGTAAATAAATCAAATCCTCCTCCCAATTGTGTTAATCCACCAATCAGTGCTGTGTTTAATACTTACACTAAATCAAATTACTTTTAAGCACAGGGCTCTATTTTCAATGTCTATATTTTCAATGTCTATTTCAAGTCCATCAAAAAAAAAAAAGGCAGTTTTACCACTAATTTCAGTCGGTTAAAAATCTATAATTGAGATACTGTAGAATCTTGCACTCACACAAGAATGGGAGAGTGGATTCCTGGGACAGCTCCAGGCAAAGGGAGGTGTGTTTCCTTCAAGAAAAATGTTAACCCCAACATCGGGAGTACTGGGTATTAGTTCCTAATCATGCACTAGGCAGGAAAGCATGGCTTTTCGAAACAGAATCAGATGGATTTTGTTTAGTTTCAGTGCGTTTCTTTTTTTGGCAGTGTGATTTTAGGTAACTTTCAAAGAACCTATTAATCTGTTACTAATTAATAAGCCAACATGTTCAGGAGCTAGTATTCTGATTAATCAAGTTATCTTGTTAACTAACTGATATGAAATATTTTGGTAAAGGTACTCACACCTTATTTCTTAATTTAAGCTCTTTGAAGGGGTCTAAATTTTTACAAATTCAGAGTGGAAATTGCTTTTGACTAATTGGACTAAAAAGCAGCTTTATGAAAATAACTAGGGAAGAGAAGGCTTTAGAAATACAAGTATGTGCTGTGTGTGCTGTGCTTAGTGACTCAGTCGTGTCCAACTCTTTTCGATCCCATAGACTGTAGCCCGCCAGGCTCCTCTGTCCGTGGGGATTCTCCAGGTAAGAATCCTGGAGTGGGTTGCCATGCCCTCCTCCAGGGGATCTTCCCAACCCAGGAACAGAACTCAGGTCTCCTGCATCGCAGGCGGATTCTTTACCATCTGAGACACCAGGGAAGCCCAGTAACTATTCATCTAATTTAACCTCCCTCTTCTCATACTGGAGATTTTGCATTACTTATGTGCAAGGTTATACTAATATTTTATGGCTTTATAAGAGTGTGATTACCATATGACTTTATTATAACATCATATTGCTCAAGTGGGGCTTCCCAGGTAGCTCAGTGGTAAAGAATCCACCTGCCTATGCAGGAGCCACAGGAAATGTGGGTTCAGTCCTTGGGTTGGGAGGATCCCCTGGAAGAGGAAATGGCAACCCACTCCAGTATTCTTGCTGGGATAATCCCATGGACAGAGAAGCCTGGTGGGCTACAGTCCATGGGGTCACAAAGAGTCAGACACAATGGAGCGACTGAGCATGCATTGCTGAAGTATTTCTCTTTTGCCATGAAGGCTTCAAATGACAGTTTTGAGTGGAGCTCCTTGATTCGGATAAGATTAGGCTATTCAGTAATACTGGCTATTAGCGGCTTGAGACATTTAATGTCTGTTAACCAGGGTGTTAACTTGGTGTCAGTAATTCTTACATCCAAACAGCTTGTCATTGATGGGGGTTGGGGGCAGGCTGGCCCCCACAGGAAAAATTAGGAACTCTAAATTGGACTATGAAAATGAATGGAACATGAAAATGAATGATGAGGTATACATTTAAATATGTTATTTAATATCAGGTGTACATTTTTTTTTACCTTTCCTACCCCTCATAATTTTTCTTACTATATCAGATAATTCCTAAAGATCTGTATGTTTAAAGCAGGACTTGCTTTGATGAAGGTAGTTTTTATCTTTCAATTTGAAACCAGCTGGGAAGTCAAGCTATATTCTCAGCATCATAATTACCTCTCTGGCACTTGATTTCATAGACCACAATTATGACCTCACCAAACAGCGAGTCTTTGGTGATCACATGGTCCCCAAGTATTTCTTAAATTGGACCATACCAAGTAAAATAGTTTGCAGGTCATGTTCTAGATATCTTTTCTCTGAGCTTTTAAAACATAAGTCCATGAAATAATCCGTTTGCAGACTGGGCTTGTGTTTTGTCAGCCAGAGGTTGCTGAGCTTTGTGTGCTTTGGAGCACCACGAAGTGCTTTAAATCTGTAGCGACCTGTGCAATTTTTTTTTTTCTCTTCCTAGGTGGTATAACCTCCATTTTACAGATTTGGAAACATGGCCAGAGCTGCACAGTGAGTAAATCATGGCATTGAGACACTGACTCAGGTCATACTGACTATAGAGCAGTATGGCCTGTCAGGGACAAAAAATCGAGAGAAAGGGTCAAGAGAAAATTGAAAATGAGCTCATATTCTTTAAGGAGCTGGGGGAAGAACAAAGGGGTGGGAAGGACAAATTTAGTTTAAGAAAATGGAATGTTCTTCCAAAATAAGTCTTCCTGAACTATTCCACATAGTATGCATCTCATCTTTTATTTGTGTGAAATACAATAATGTATTTGAATGTGGTTTGAAAACAGACATCCTAAACAAATACAATGCATCATTAATAGAGTCTTTGCGACTTTTAGAGAAAAGTGTGGAGTGTAATCATTGCTGCTTTTTTATGTGTCTGTCTTATTTTAATAGCATAGTTGATAAATAACAGAGTTCCTGTTAGGTGCCATAAATAGAAGAAAATCACAGTGATGCACCCAAATAGGACAAGTGTAATTGTGGATTCAACGTTTTCTGTTTAAAAAAAACACTGCACGGGCTCCTGGTATTGTATGAATTGAAAGCTTTTCTCCTTATCTGCTTTATTAGTTGTCTCTTGGACTGGGCGGCAGTAAGCCTGTTGAATCTAAACCAAACTCGGGAGTGGACTCCTTATTCTCTTGTCCTCTGTCGTCAGCTCTGTCCTTTTGACAGCTCTGTTATACTTTCCTGCTCAGTCCATTGTGCTTTTTTTTTGAGAAATAGTTCTCTGGAAACACTTACTGTGGCTGGATGGTGCTTTCTCTTCAGTGGAGAACCCCTAGCCTAGGAAATGACAAGGGTCTGTGTCAAGCCTGAGCCACAGTTCCCTGGGGTTCTGTTTGGGGATGTGTTCTAGCCCTCATGAGGATTTGGGTTTCCCGGGTAGCTCAAACTGTAAAGAATCTGCCTGTGATGCTGGAGACCTGGGTTTGATCCCTGGGTGGGGAAGATCCCCTGGAGAAGGGCATGGCAACCCACTCCAGTATTCTTGCCTGGAGAATCCCATGCTCCAATCAATTGGGTTGCAAAGAGTTGGACATGACTGAGCGACTTTCACTTCACTTCTTCATGAGGATTTTAGGTAACCAGAACAAAAGCTTCAGCTGGATGTGAAAGGGAAAGAAAGGGTGCTTTCTCTTTACTCCCATTCGGCAGGGAACACCAAAACACACTTTTATGGTTTTTTTCAAATGTATTTACTTATGTATTGGCAGCGTCAGGTCTTATCTTAGTTTCAGCACACAGGATCTTCCTTGAGTCATACAGAATCTTTTTCTGCATCACATAGACCCTGTAGTTGTGGCGCGGGCTTAGTTGCTTCATGCAAGTGGGATCTTAGTTCCCAGACCAGGGATCGAGCCCATGTCTCCTGCATTGCAAGGTGGTTTCTTAACCACGACCACCAGGGAAGTCCCCCAAACACACTTTCAAAATATAGATGATTATTATTAAGCATTTCTCAGAAAATCCTCTCTTAGCTTCTCGTGCCATCAGCTGGCCATTTTGTCTTTTTAAAAGCTCACTGAATTGGGTCCTTCACTGTTGATAAGATCATTGTTTTTGAAATCTAGTTTATCTCCTTCAGGAAGGGGAAACAAGACCATGACTAAGCAGGTAAACAGCCCTGCTGCATTCTGGCCTCAACTTCTGAAATAATATCAACATAAAAGACAACAAGCTCTGAAAAGCAGCTGGAAGAACTTGCTAATTCCTGTGTCCTTTGCTTCTCAAACTTGAATGTGCTGCTGAATCACTTGAGGATCTTATGAAAATGCAGGTTCTCATGTAGAAGGCCTGGGGTAGGACCTGAGATTATTCACACCCAACAAGCTCTCAGTGCGCTGCTGCTCTGTGGACCACACTCTGATTGCAAGACTCCAGAACTCCCTTAGCCATTACAGTAGCCATGAGCACTCATGGCTAGTCCAGACCGACATGTGCTATAAGCGTGGCCACACCTCAGATTGTGCAGACCTCATATAACAAGGAAATCTCAATAATTTTTATAGTGATCACATGTTGACCTAAGTATATTTGGGATGTATTGGATTAAGTAAAGTATATTGAAATTTACTTCATCAGTTGCTATTTATTCTTTTTAGTGTGGCTTAGAAAATTTGGAATTTCACACGTGGCTTGCACTGTATTTCTATTAGACATTGCTGTTCTAGAACATTAATGCAATAGAAGCAACATTTTTGGTGTTCTTTTTTTCAGATGACCCAGTTTCTCAATCCCCTCGTGACCGTTTCACCTGCTCTTTTTGCTCAGCTCGACATTCATTTCATTCTTTTCTCCAAATGTCTTTCCTCTCTTGCCTGTTCCTTCCCTTTCCACCTTCTCCACCTCCATCATTGTCAACACGATCCTAAGACTCTTACCCAGCAGTATATAATCCTAAGAGCCAGGACTGCAGGCAGCAGCCACCTTACCTGAGAGCTGGTTAGAAAGGCAGGGTCTCAAGCCCCACCCCAGACCTAATGAGCTGCGTCCTGTTTAACAGGATCCCTAAGGGATTTGTCTGTGCATGAAGGTTAGAGCCATGAAAACGTTAACTATCACCTTTCCTATTATTGTTGTGGTTTAGTCGCTCAGTCGTGTCCGACTCTTTGCAACCCCATGGACTGTAGCCCTCCAGGCTCCTCTGTTCATGAGATTCTCCATGGCAAGAATACTGGAGTCAGTTGCCATTTTCTTCTCCAGGGGATCTTCCTGACCCAGGGATCGAACCTGCATCTCCTGTTTGGCAGGCCGATACTTTACCACTGAGCTACCTGAGAAGCCCCATCTTTGCTAAAGCACCCCATTTCAGTGAATCTCCATACCTGTTCCTTTGCTTAGGTTGGATGATTCCCTCAAGGTTGATACACTAAGAAGTTGTGTCTAAGAGAAACTAGTACTCTATCTTTCTAAAACATCATCAGTGAATGGTAGGCAAATGGCATCCAGAAGGTGGGTCCAGAGTTAATCCTGAGGCTTCCAGATTCAATACCCTCTCTGTGTCTAAGACGCACAGGCAGTAGCCTCCCCTTACCACTCTCCAGAGCTTTTGAGCCACTGGTGAAACAAGCCTCACCTCGTTGCCCTTTGTTTAAAATCTGTGTGTGCTCCAGTCACAGGCCACGTTCCAGAGCAGAGCATGCCACCCCTGAGCTAGGTGTCTGTCTTGGTTTGGGCTGATCGTGTAAGCCAGAGGAGGGACTCTACTGGCTCCTATCAGGAACAAAGGCACCTAATAGGATGCAGCTTTGAAGTCCTGGTAACCAGCCTTCCGGGTGACTTGGGGGCACAGTGAAGTCTGAGAACCACTGCTCTCTGGCGTCTTGTCCATGTTAGGCTCTGGCACATACCTTACTTACAGACGTCTCCATTTCTGTTTTATGCTGCAGTCTCAGACTCATTGAGGCATATAGTAGATGCTGAAAATATTCATGGAGCAAATTAATGTTCCCTGTTGTAAAGGCATCCGCCCTCTTATCTCCAGCTTGACCAAGTGAGAGAGCACGGCTTTAACCTAAATTGCAGTCAGCTGTCTAGCGCAGAAGCTGCCCTCCAAGGAAAAGCAGAGCGGAGGGGAGTCAGGGTGGAGACCCCACCCAGGCCTGAGGCTCACACCAACAGGAAGGAATCCCGGCTTGCTGTTTCCACTGCCGGTTTCCCCTTACACTGCTTGTTACCATTTCTCTTTTTTTTTTAATGTCACGATGAGCTCTAATTTGAGCTGCTTTTATTGTTCCCCAAAGACTTTGGGTTGCTCGGTGGGTATCACAAAAACTGAAATCCAATCTGTATTCTTCTCTGAGCTTGGGGGAAGTGGAGCCACGGGTGTGTTTGTCATTTTTAGCCATTTTTGGAGTCCAGCCAGAGCTCCAGGAGATACTCAAAGTATTTGGAATCATCTGATTGGCCGCTGGAATTAGCCGTTAGACAAAGCAGCCAGTAACTGAACACTGGGGACCTCCGTGAACTCCAGTCCGGTGGGAGACCTTCCTGTGTGTGTCAGCTCTGAACTAGGACAGAAAGGTAGACTTGAAGCACATCGGGCTGGCGACAAAGCAGCTGATAAAAGTGCTCTCCTCCTCTCCACCCTTTGTCTGGGAGTTTCGCCCTGTCTCAGACCTCTTTCCTTTTCTTTGTGGCCAGACTATATTCTACCGCCATCCTGCCTGGTCAGATTGCCTAACGAAAGGGCAGCCCCAGGAGAGGCACTGGGCTCCTGTTCCATGAACCGAATCCAGGGACCAGACACTAATACACAAAGGAATTCTGTTCTGTAGACTGAAAGCAGAAATAAGGGGAAGGAAATTGTGGACATCGACTTGGTCTCACTCAGTCATTTATAGGGGAGTGGATTCTTTGTTGTAGAGATGGCAGAGAAAGGCTTTGTCGTTCATTTTTTCCTGAGGATGCTTCTGACATATTTCACACAATAAACAGAACCCATTTTTAAAGCACCACTTTCACTGGCATACTCTTGTTTCAGAATACCTCCCCTGGTAGCCACGGAGCATCTTATGAACCAACCCCGCCTTAATTATCACCCACTGGGACTGATGGAACGTTGTTCTTTTCACAAAGAAGATACGAGTTTAGACCAGAGGTTCCTAACCTCCCAGGGGCTTCCCAGGGGCTCAGCAGTAAAGAATCCACCTGCATTGCAGGAGCCACAGGAGATACGGGTTGGATCCCTGGGTTGGGAAGATCCCCTGGAGGAGGGCATGGCAACCCACTCCAGTATTCTTGCCTGAGAATCACATGGACGGAGGAGCCTGGCCCACTACAGCCTTTAGGGTCGCAAAGAGTCAAACATGACAAACGACTGAGCACACCCGCACGCCCCAACCTCCAGAAGCTAAGGCCTGATGATCTGAGGTGGAGCTGATGTAATAATAGAAATAAAGTGCACGATAAATGTAATGCACTTGAACCATCCTGAAACCATTCCCCACCCCTGTGGTCCATAGAATAATTGTCTTCCACGAAGACAACTGTCTACCAAAAAAGGTTGTGGACCATTGGTTTACACCATAGTGTCAGTTACAAGATTGAAAACTAGCACTGGCCTAAAGACTGAAAAGTACATTTCATTTCATTTGTTTTCCATAGAGATGAAGAATACTGTATTCATTCTGGAAACAACCCATGTCATCTGTACTGATAACTAAGACAGGCACTTAGATTTCAGAAAAATGCACGTATTTGCAAGGAAGCCACGCACACTAGCATGTTTCTGCCATAAGGTCACCTAGAGATCATGTGGGGCCCAGTGGACGTCAGCCATCAGAACTTCTGGTGGCTGAAAGGTAAATGAGCCAAGAGAAACCGAGTGAAAAATAACTTGGTGGACGTTAAGTACTTTCGGCTGAAGAAGTTAGTTAGGTAAACTCCAGTTCCTACCTGTGCTAGAGACCAGTTGCCATGAGCTAGAATGTACAAGGTTTCAAGTGGTGAAAGAAGCTGTCTAGAGCCTCACAAGAAGCAGTTGTTAGAGGAATACATAAAGCAACTACGATTTTAAAAAACAACTCTACATCTCTTTTCAGTGTCTACAGAATCCTCAATCAAGAAGTATTTAAGTGAGCGGCACATTTGTACTTCCCCAAATCCACCTGGGTGATTTTGCTAAAAACCAGTCTCATACGCTTCAGGATTATCAACAAAGCCCTTTCCAGAATACTACTGTTTCTCTGATTTCACTCAAAACCTGTGTGGGTTGCATGGAGAGGGCTTGCATGCATGCCAAGTTGCTTCAGTCATGTTGGACCCTGCAACCCTATGGACCGTAGCCCACCAGGCTCCTCTGTCCATGGGATTCTCCAGGCAAGAATACTGGATTGGGTTGTCATGCCCTCCTCCAGGGGATCGTCCCTACCCAGGGATCAAACCTGTGGCTCCTGCCTTGCAAGCAGATTCTTTACCGCTGAGCCTCCGGGGCAGCCCCAATGAAGAGGGCTTATTCTCCTGCATTTTTCAGATGAGAAAATGGGCCAAGGTTGTGACACACACCGCTGCCCCGTTCACGGAGAGTATGTAGGCCTCTGAAAATTGACAGTGCCTTTCAGATCTTCTGCCTTCCCTCGAAAAACAGCAGAGGCTTGTGGGACTCACCACATTGTCATGGCTGTTATTCTCTATTCATTTGTCAATGAAGACACTTCAGCTGTATGCTAGTATTGAGTAGTTATTGAAACCTCCCGTTCAGCAGCTCTCGCATTCTTCTTGAACACCTTCTCTGACTGGGAGAAATTCTGTGAGCTCCGTGAAGTCCACATCTTGCTCTCTCTGACCTCATGTCCCTCCCTCGCCCTTGCCTTTTACTTTGAACCTAACAAGCACCTTAATAAAAAATCAGTAGATTTGGTAGCACTAAAGATGAGTGCTGGTTGGATCCTTTGATTGGCAGTGCTTCTGAGGGAACAGATGTTCCTATTCAAATCCATGAAACTGGAAACATTAAAAAACAACAATCAGGACATTGATTGATAGTGATAGTTACTGCATCAGACTGTTTAAGCCCAGCTCTAAAACAGACCATCACATACTGTCATCTTTTCATTTTGATTTCAGAGATTCTCACACACTTAAATCATGTCACTTGACTCAGATTCTGAGTCTTGCTTGGTGTCCTATGGAGTATTTCCTCATCAAATTACAGCCCCGTGCTTTTGAATTTCACACTTGCAGCCTCTCCTTCCTGAGAAAACGGCACCTCTGGGGGCTTTGAAGATATTTTTGGTCCGTTTACAAGAAAATATTTACCAGCTGGCAGGGCATGTACTGCTGTGCTGAGAACACTATAGACAATGCAGGGCCGGGGAGAGGTGTATGTGTGTGTGGCCGGGTGTCCTGTCTGCACGGATTTCCTAAATCCCCTGCCTGCCAGATGGGTGGTGATCCTTTGAACTGGTGCATAAGAGGTGATCTTAGAACCTGAAGAATTATTCATCTAATCTTGAGAGCAGACCAGGCTGAAGGGCTCTCCTCTCTGTCTGATTCAGGTCCTGAGAGCCCCTCGCCATGAGTACCTTGGGTCTGTTCCGTTTTCCTGCCCCACTGACCAGAGTGTGCCTGGTGCCCTGGGGACTCCGGCTCTGCGAGAAGCTGCCGCTCCTGTCCCCAGGAACGATGGCCACTCCAGTGCAGGCGGCCGGCAAGAAGGACTGCCCGACGCTGCTCTCCCTGAACGAGCATGAGCTTGAAGAGCAGTTCGTGAAAGGCCACGGTCCAGGGGGCCAGGCAACCAACAAAACAAGCAACTGCGTGGTGCTGAGACACGTGCCCTCGGGCATCGTCGTCAAGGTAGAGGAAGGTGGTCTCAGGATCCCCTGATTTCTCCTGAGTGACAGCTGTGGCCCCCAGCAGTAGGGGGACTGTGGGTCTCAGGCCTGGCCCGGCCCCAGGAGCCCCCTCCCAGGATCCTGAGCAGCTGCACTCTTACTGCTGCCGTCCTTGAACTTGGCAGGCCCCACAGTTCTTGTCAAGCCACTGGGCTGCAGAGGGCTCTCTGTGGCCCTGACATGGGCTCCGGGCCCCCGAGCAGCCTGCAGGCCCAGGCTGTCTGCCAGCAGGCTCAGCCCTTAGCCACCTGGCTGATGACTCAGATGGCTGCACCCTCCATGTCTCTCCGTCCCCCCTTTGGTAAATGTCAGCGACACTTGCCCTTCTGGAGAAGGACTGAATGAGATAACGAGGCAAACTGATGTCAACCCTCAGCCGAACAGGCCAGCAGACCCTCCTGAATGCAAAAATCCAACCACTGATCTGAACATCGCCAGCCGTCAATACATGCTGCACTCTAAGAAAGGGTTTACTGCTTTCTCCTGTTTCCTGGTTTGGTAGTGGCCTCACTGGCCACCGGTCTGTCCCGTGGCCCCAGGGCCCTGAAGGCAGCACAAGCCTCGAGGCACAGTGGAGAGAGGATTGGCAGGTTTTCCTACACCAGTGTTACAGTTAGCAAGTACTTACGTATCACGTGAGCATGTTGCCAGCCGGCCCTGTTCTGAGTAGCTTCACATTCACATCAACTCTTAATCTTTATAAGCCCACGCTCATAAGGTGGAGCCTGAGGCCCAGAGAGGTTCCTCCAGCTGCCAGAGTCAACTCAGACCAAACCCAGAGTCTGGTCCTGACAGCTGTTCTTTGCTGCCATATTTCTGAGCATATTAGTTAAAATCTCAATCATTTTTCATTTCCTCCTCAAAAAAACTGTTATTCATGAGCAACAAATAAAACTCTGAAACCTGACATAGTTAAATTTGTTTAACCTGTTTCATGTAGCTCACTCCAAAGTTGCTCGAAATGTTATCTTTTCACCCTAATAGCGCATGCGTGCATGCTAAGTCACTACAGTGGTGTCCAACTCTGCGACCCTATGGACTGTAGCCCACCAGGCTCCTCTGTCCATGGGATTCTTCAGCCAAGAATACTGGAGTGGGTTACCATTCCCTTCTCCAGGGGATCTTCCCAACTCAGGCATTGAACCCACATCTTTTACATCTCCTACATTAGCAGACAGGTTCTTTACCACTAATGCCAAAAGGCTATTTTCCTCCTTCAAACAGAAGTTTATAAACGGGGCACACAAGAGGGCTTGCTTAGACATACTGGTTGACATTTCCAAAATTATCTGGGGACTTTCTTTGAAAGCTATTGTTACTTCTAAACAAAACAACACTCCAAATATTGGCAGAGTCACAGTGAAAGCCATGTAACAGCTGGGGTGTGGGACTGGGCACAGGCTGGGCAGAGGCAGGAGGGGGCTTGGCCTTCATCCTGCTGCTGACCCGCTGGGACTCCTGACAAGTGGCTTTGCCCCTGCGGGCCTGACCCCTCTGTAAAGGGATGAGGTTGTCTAATGATTCCCAAGGTCCTGCCCAGGACACACCAGCTTTCACATTATGAAATATCATCTCTTACAGTGCCACCAGACCAGATCCGTTGACCAAAACAGAAAGCTAGCTCGGAGAATCCTGCAAGAGAAAGTGGACGTCTTCTACAATGGCGAAAACAGTCTCGTTTGCAGAGAAAAACGCGAGGCAGAGAAGAGAAAGCAAGAAAGAAAAAAAAGAGCAAAGGAAACCCTCGAGAAAAAGAAACTCTTGAAAGAACAATGGGAATCCAGTAAAAGTGCCCGAGAGGACTGCAGGTTCTGACTGAAAGAACCTGCTGACTGGCCTCCAGGGTGGCGGCTTTCAGAGGAGAGTGTGTGTGCTGGGCCCCAGAGACAGCCAAGTCTCTAAGCGGCAGACAGACTGTCACGAATAGAGATACAGACTCTGAGAATAAAACTATAAAGAAACACAAGGAAGTCATTACTGGAGAAGGAACGGGGCGCTTTTG
Source organism: Ovis canadensis (assembly GCF_042477335.2). NCBI lineage: Eukaryota > Metazoa > Chordata > Mammalia > Artiodactyla > Bovidae > Ovis > Ovis canadensis. The sequence continues at coordinate 62,706,594 of NC_091261.1, read as the reverse complement.
TGGGGGAGGAAAGGTTATGGTGACGGGAGGCTTGAAGGGCGTCCCGGGCAGCTGCAGAGTCCTCTTTCTTGACCAGGGCGGTAAGTAGAAGCATGTCCCTTTTTAAGCTATACATTTGTGTGACTGTATCATATTTTATTATCAAAAGTGAGAAGTGAAAGTATTTTTGAAAGAAAAACAGTAACAGACTTTTTATGGAAAAATGATAGAATTGAGTCAAACAGCATTTTTAGTGCCTCCTTGTCATCCTCTGGGACATCACTGATCATTGACACGTGGATGTCCGTTAGCGTCATGTCAGGTTAAGAGAATAAAAGAAAACAAGATGGTGGAAGGAAGGTTTACAAGTTGGTACTCCACCTGCCCATTTACCCCATTAACTTAATAAACTGTTGGCAAGTGGCCACTCTGGTGAGGAAATACACACGTCACTCCCTGTATGTGGGTCTACAAGTAGTAGGCTTATGAGAGATGAGGTTTCAGAAACCTGGTTTGTGAATTTGCTTGATACCATCCCTCAAGCCAGAGTTAACCTTACAGATTGTTGGTGGGGAAGGGAGGAGGGTTAGGTGTGGTTATTAGCTTGGTTTATTAGAACCCATCCGGAGTTTATGCAAAAAACTAGGAAGGAAACAAAAACCACGAGGTGAGAAGGCCACTGTCAAGACACAGGGCCTGCCTCGTTGCTTCACTTAAGACCAGACGGCATGGTGGTGGTGGTGTAGTCACTAAGTCACGTCCAACTCATGGGACCCCATGGACTGTAGCCTGCCAGGCTCCTCTATCCATGGGATTCTCCAGGCCAGAATACTGGAGGCAGTTACATTTTCTTCTCCCGAGGATCTTCCCGACCCAGGAATCAAACCTGGATCTCCTGCATTGCAGGCAGATTCTTTACCAACTGAGCTATGAGGGAAGCCAGCTGCACGCATCCCAGTAAAATGACTTGTAAGGAAACCAGGTAACGCTCTTCTCACCTGGCAGTGGCCTGGTTTGGAAGCTCAGCTCCATGCAAGGCTCTGGACCTCTGGCCACAATGTGCAGGGCCTGTCTGATCTCCACCCTCCTTTTAGAAGGTAGCCAAGAGAAGCATCTGGAATGGTACATGAGAGACTGTAACAGTGGATGGGAAACGGGGGAGCTTCAGACGAGAGGGACAGGCAGTTTAATTTCTGTCTCCTTAAATTTTTGTGAATTTCTTATCATGTCCATGAAGGAGATGCAGACAAGCCAGCTCCCTAATATCCAGCTACTGGCCTTTAGAGTAGTCATAGCTGGGGCCTGGCCTCATACCTGTAAAACTGACCACATCCCTCCTGTTAGTCTTACCTCTCACCACAGTAAACCCTCATTACATGGGAATCAGTGCCTAAGGAATACAGGAAGGATGACCTCACAGTCCCTTTGGAAGACACTCCTGGGGTTCCCATGGGTTCTCAGGACATCCAGGCAACCCACTTTTCCCAGCACCAGGACAAATAGTTCTTACCATCTGGTGAGAACAGGGTAAGTAGCCAGCTGGAGTTTAGTAGCTGCATTATATGGGGGGGAAAAAATGCTCACAGTATAAGTTCCCAAACACAGAATGGCCTAAGGGAGGTGAGCTCAGAAAGGGCAGAATCAAGGGCTTCCCTGGTGGCTCAGTGGTGAAGAATCCGCCTGCTGACGCTGGAGACACAGCTTCTACCCCTGATCTGGGAAGATCCCACATGCCACGGAGCAACTAAGCCCACGTGCCACAACTACTGAGCCTGTGCTCTAGCACCCAGGAGCCGCAACCACCGCGCCCCGGTGCCTGTGCTCAAGTGAAGCCACTGCAGTGAGAAGCCTGCGCACCGCAACTAGAAGAAGTAACGCAGCCTCTCCTCTTGCTCTCCTTCCTGGCGCTCACTTACACCTGCTGTCGTTAAAATGCATCCACTGTGCAGCTTCACCCGATCCTTGCCTTCTGACTTCCCCAACACATCCCGTCCCTGGCCCATTGTGCTACTGACCCTGTCACACAAAACCTTCCTGGACCAAGTGGGAAAATGCCCTTTGACAGGTCTCTCCCTCCTCTCACTGAGGAGCTGTTTTTTTTTTAAATATCACCAAGAATTCAAGGAACCCACATCGTAATACAAGCTGTTAATGAAAATAAGCTTTATTACATCAAGTAATAAATACAAAGACGCAAACAGTTCCATTTTCTTCCAGATGTTTGGGTCAACCCTCATAAAAGGCAGAACTGAAATCTACATACAGTCTTAGGAAAAATTTCACGGGTCCTTGTTAGGTTTGATTTGGGAGGTTGCTCTTTCTTCTGTATTTATAACTTGTGCATTTTAGAATGGACTTCAAAGCACTAATAATCATGCAAATATGCTTAAGCAAAAAAGAAGTTACATTAAGCAGAATCTATACCGTATGGCAGACGAGGGGACTGGCTACTAGGTTAAGTGTGCTGTCAAGTCCGTACTACTGAAAAACTTCAAGTTGTATCAGCTTGTGGAAAGGAACACAGAACAATCTGGGTTAACATAAATGTATTCAAAAGAAAACCAGACACTGGTATCTTAGAGTCAAAACTAGTTTGCTGTAAGAGAGGTAACTTCTACGTGCATCTTTTGAATCAACGCTTTTAAAAAAAGAAAACAAAACCACAAACACCTGGGAAGTTCCTAACTATTTCAAATGTAACTCCTAATCAATTTCAAAATCTTTCCTCAATCTTAAAGAGACTGTAGATTCAGAGCCTAAGTGAACATGGGAGGGGCAGGGGAGGAGAAACTGAACTGGTTAACCATTTTGAAAACAAGAGTTTCATCTGAACAAGGGAGGTGAACCGTAACTTCTCCTCTGGGAAGAAGCTGGAAAACCTTCCAGGCTCAAAAGGCAGCTAGGACCTGGCGTTCCGCTCCGTTTCAGCCAGGCACTCCCGCACCAATCCTCGGGCATGGATGATGCCTGGAAGAGAAGCAGAGACGGGCGTCAGAGGGCAGCACCAACTCCAGGAGTGGAGAGCAGTCCTTCCGCAACCAGCTGCAGAAACCTCAGACTGGAGAGAACGTGGGACCTGCGTTCTACGACCCAAACCCCATCCTATCCCTCAAAGCCAACACTCCTCGTCACATCTCCCTTAAAGTATTTCTTCCCATACTCAAGATGACAAATCAGCAAGCTCTTTTCTTGACATTACTCGCTACACAAACCATGTTACCATCCAGATGCCAGGAATAAGTGTCTCCACCCAAGTTCTTTAAGTGAGGACCCATGATAGAGATTGCAGGCCAAGTCGCTTCAGTTGTGTCCGATTCTTTGCAACCCTATGGACTGTATAGTCCTCTAAGGCTCCTGTCCATGGGTTTCTCCAGGCAAGAATACTGGAGGGTTGCCATACCCTCCCTCCAGGGGATCGTCCCAACCCAGGGATCGAACACACATTTTTTGTCTCTTGCATTGGCAGACAGATTTTTGACCACTAGTGCCACCTAGGAAGCCCACTATGGAGCTTTCAAACCATTATTTTTCCTAAATTCTACAAAGGACTTGGGAGTGTCAGATAGCCTGCCCAGATCTGGGCACAAGACGAAGGCTCACTCAGTCCACCCTGGTCCACTGCTTCATCCTTTCTGCTAGGGACTGGTGCCATCTACGATGTGATTTTCCCCTCATCTTTTATCACTATGGTTTGGCAGTTATCGTTTGTTTGGGTTTTGTTTTTGTTTTGGCCTTACTAAACTTCATGAAACACTTACTTCATTTTAATTGACACCAAGAATCTATTCCTTCTAAGAGCTGACCCCGAGAGGGCCCTAGGAATGACACCCCACATCACTCAGGTATCCCCACCTCACAAATCTTAATCCCCAGAGCTTCTGAAGACTTTGAGCAAAGGGCGTATGTACAGCCAACCATCACAGCTGCTGCACTCTGCCATCATACCATGACAGAGCCAAGACATTTCACAAGCGATGGGTGTGACCATGTTCCAACAAGTCTATGCTTAAACCCTGAAGTTTGAATTTCGCAGAATTTTGACATGTCACAGAGTTTTTTTCCATCGTTAAAAACCACAAATAGTTCAGTCTCAGGTTTTGGCACCAAAAAACAAAACAAAAAACATAAATAGGAACTTCCCTGGTGGTCCAGTGGTTAAGACGCCACACTTCCACTGCAGGGGACGTGGGTTCCATCTCTGCTTGGGGAACCAAGACCCTGCGTGTGCTGCGTGGTGCAGCCAAAAAACAGAATAAAAAAAACACAAATCGCATTCTTGGTGCCTGATTCCCCATGCCCTAGGACCCTCCTTCCTTGCTATGATGTAAACTTGGCAAGCTCTCTCAGCTACTGGTCAGGGCAACTGTGGGACTAGGTGCTCACCCAGGATGTGCCCTGCGCCAGTTGCTAGGTGTATCCATGTGTTGATCTGAACTGCCAGCTTTGCTGGGTGGCTGCAGATAGCTCTTCAGACAGACTCTGGGGCTCAGCATTTCCTCAGGCATGCCCAGTTAGGTAACCAGCACTCAGTTTACCAGGACTGTGGGCCGAGTGATGCCCCCATGACCCCTGCGGTTGGGCTGGGGTCAAGCTCATTCTCTCCCCCAAGGCCTCTTCCAGCCCCTACTGCCAGCCTCCCCTCCCTACACCAATGCCTGTTATTCTCTGATCTGGCTTTGCAATCAGTCTCTTCACATAGGTAGTCACCACCTGTCCTCAGCCAGCCTTGCCCATCACTAGAGCCGTGGCTTGATTACCACCGTGGCCCCCCTGCCGTCACGCCCCAGATTTACAGCCACAGAATGTTCCCCTCTCGTTTTTCTCCAAAGTTGCTTCTCTAACCTTAAAAAAAAAGAAAAAACCCTCCTAAAATTAAATTCGCACATAAGCCACCATGCTCTGAACTGCTACCTTCTAAAATAGAAATCCTTTTCTCCTCTCCTCTCCACTCCCCTTTCACTTCGTGAAGCAGCAACCAACCTATTTCACTGCCTTCCGAAGTCAGCTGGCCAGTCACATCTTCACGTGAGTCCCTTCCTCCCGGTGACACCAGCCTTCCGCCCTCCCTCCCTCTTCAGTCACGAAAGAACTTCAAAGTGCTCTCACCCTCTGCCCCACACCCCTCCTTGGGGCCCTGCTCCAAAGAGGACAGCACAGGGCAATGCAGGCCCCTTTGGCCCCAGGTCTCCCCCCTAGGGGGGGCCCGCTGTACTGGGCTGCCTGGGGCTCCCAGGACCAGAGTCAGCCAGTGGGAGTGAAGCAGGCATGAGGCAGAGCTGCGGGATCTGGGCACAAAGGCTTTTTTGGGGGGGTTGTGCAGCCTATGGGATCTTGGTTCCCCGACAGGAATCGAACCTGCACCCCTCTGCAGTGAAAGCATGGAGTTTTGACCACTGGACCCCACCCCGCCCAGGGAAGTCCCAAGGCTTCCCTTCTCAGATGCCGCATCTGACAATTGGCCGCCAAGCCTCTTCCCTTCAGATCCCCCAGGAGGGTCTAGCTCATGTTGCCTCAACAGTCACTCTGAAACAAAATGAGCACCCCTGTGCCACAGGGGATGCTTCTGTCTGCCACCCTCCGTTTTCCCCAAAAGATCTTTCAAGACAGGTAGAGAGCCAGTGCCGGGGGTCAGCCAGCAGAAAGGTATCACCCACCAGGGGAGTCCAGGGTCCATGATTTACCTCGTTTTAGTCTCTCCATCGCACTCTTGCTGCCCGCATAGGTGGGTCTGATCTCCTTCCCCAGCTCTTCGATAATGGCCAGCAGCTCAGCATATTTGCTCTGGGGCACCTGGCTGTTCCCAGTGCCCTGCAATCAGAAAGGAAAGTGTTCAGAAGGATTACACCCAACCTGACCCCAGTGCCACAGTCAGGACCCCAATGCATGCCAGTGGCACAGGGCCAGGGGCAGCGGGACGGAGGGAGGGCGGCCCAGCCCAGAGTCCCAGGGCAGATGCCTCCACTGCGGCCAGGCACGTCCCCTCTGCGCAACAACTACAGACCAGGGAGCTGGCCCTCTCTATTGTCCCTGTAACTCAAGGCCACCGCCCAGCAGTCTCCAGAAGGCCCTCTGATCATCTCAAATAAGGAAAAAAGAGTCAACAGAAAGGTGATCATTGAGAATTTCCTGGAAGGAGCCACGACTAGGCAAGTGATCCCAGGAGAGCTGGGGATCCAGGGTGAATGGCTGAGATGGACGCCACACCTGGGGGTCAGCAGGACTAGAAAAACTGCCAAGGCCACCCAGACAGAAGCCAGCACGTATTTAGAGTCTCCCTCCTCCCCACACTGGCAGGGTCCACCACACAGAAACCCTTTCCTTCCAGACCCCCCTCCAACTGCCCCCAGCAAGCACACTGATCAGTGGGGCCGAGTTCCACCAGCCTACTCGGGCCTCCCCCCCTGCAACCAGCTGCATCAGGCTGGCCACCTCCCCCCAGGGAGGCCCTCGCCTGCTCCCCCCGCCTCTGCCGCCTCTGCTTCCTGGCCTCCCGGTCCTTCCTCCTCTCCTTGTCTGGCTCCTCGGCGTCCTCTGGGTGCCTCCCCTGGGCCCCTCGATCCTGCCTCCTCTGCTCTGGCTGCCGCCTCAAGGCCGGGGCGCTCCGGGGTCTGTCCAGGCTGTGCCTGGCCCCGTCCTCTAGCCACCACCTCTTCAGGGGGGCCCTTGCCCCCACCCACTTCCCCTCCGGGGGCAGGAGGGCCTGGCGGGGCATGGCAGCAGGCCGCCACCTCATCCCCCAGGGCAGGGCCGGCCTCCGTGGCGACCTCGGAACACGAGTTGCAGCCACGGGAGAGAATCTCTCGGCCGGTGGCGCAGGCGCCCTCCCTGCCCCCCTCGAGGCAGCACTTCCTAAAGAGGGGAAGCTGCCTCCACTGACGGCCCCCCCGACCTGAAGGGGAAAGTCAGTCTCGGCTGGTTTTGGGGTGGAGTGGGGCAGGGTCACAGCCCTGTGACCGATGGAACCCGGTGTAAAACTTAGGGGCCACCAGCTCTAGATGGAACCCACCTGGGCTCCACTAGGCTACAGGCCCCGTCCTCCCTGCTGGGGCCATGATCTTGTGGCGAGTGAGTGGGAACAGGGTCCCCTCCCCTCTGTCCAAGCTCAGATCCAGAGTCCAGGCCAGACCTCACCTGCCCAGGCAGCAGCACAAGGAGACCGGCCAGGGACACGCGTGGGGCAGTGGCCCAATGGGAGCGGTGGCTCCAGGACCGCCAGTGTCCCTGGGCTCTCCCACCCCTTCCTGTCACTCAGTGTCCCCCATGAACCTCTCGCCGCTTCTCCATTCCAAGGCCCTGAGCCCCGAACATGAGCCCAGCCAGGGCCCTGGGTTGGGGAAGCTGGGGTGACCACGCCATTCCATCATTTCTACTCCTTCCACTGCCTCCCCTCTGTGCCCAGGCCGCCCCCAGGGTCCCCCCTACCTCGCATCACCCCCGCTGCCATACCTGGGTGTAGCCTAGAGATGGCGGGCCGTAGTCACTCAGCAGCTGGCGGTACTGTGAAGACGTCGCCATGCTGGTGGAGGGCGGGTGGACGCTCCCAGCTGTAGGGGAGGAGACAGAAGTCGGTAATCCAGCAGCCTTGGCTAACTGTAGCCACTGCCAAGGTAAGGACTCTCAGTCCCCCTGCCCAGGACTCGTGCTGTCAACACTCGTGCCGTCAATAATGGTCTTTTGTCTCCGAGGACAAAGAACCCTCCTCCCGGCCTCCCTCCTCCCGTCCTCCAGTTTGGTGGTGGCTGACACTTGGCCTAAATGACTGACAGTAAAAAGTAGCTAACAGACCGCTGCCCTTCACACCCCCCACCCCAGCAGACATTGCTAATCAATCACAGAGCTCCTTCCCATTCATACCACCAAGGACTCGGAGCAAAGAAGAAATCTGCTATTCTCAGCCTAATCCTTTCAAGTCTCCTTTGCTGGGTCCTGCGCCTCAGAGGTTGACAGCCTAGGGAACCATGGCTGCCACAGAGCCCACCTGCTACTAAGGCTGGTCCACACTGGGGCTAAGACTTCCCAGGTGCCCAGACTTCTGCGGGACTACACAGTGAGGAAGACGGGAAGGTTTTGGAGTTCTGAGGCCAACCCTGGCCGGGGACTGGTGTGCATGTGTGCTTAGCCGCTCAGTTGTGCCTGAATCTTGGTGACCCCACGGGCTGCAGCCCGCCAGACTCCTCTGTCCATGGGATTCTCCAGGCAAGAACACTGGAGTGGGTTGCCATGCCCTCCTCCAGGGGATCTCCCCAACCCAGGGACCAAACCCACATCTCCTGCATTGGCGGGGGGTGGCGGTGGGGGTTCTTTTACCACTAGCGCCACCTGAGAAGCCCACTGGACACCGTGTCAGGAATCTGGAGCACATCATAGCCCATGTTATCCCTGGGCAAGTCCCTCAGCCTCTCTGAGCTCCCGTCACTCCTCCCCAAAGCGGGGACCAGACTCTTGCCAGTCTGAATCTATGCTTGGATGGCTTATGCCCCCCGAGGGGAGGAGTAAGACCCGACTTATGAATTGCCACACTAGAAGATGCTGTCCCTCAGCGGAGGGACCACGTGGGGCCAGGGCCTGGCTCAGAATGAAGTCTCCTGGATGGGGGATGGGGAGGTCCGCAGCAGGGAATATTCCAGCTCCAGCTCAGGAGCTGGAAGCACGCAGACCCATAATGGCGTCCAAGTGGCCATTAGCGGGTAAAGGATGTCCTGCGGAATTACAAACAGCAGTAACCATGGAGAATTTACCTAGCCCTCCTCAGCAGCGGCCCGCCTGCCTCCACGCCTGGCCCGGGAGTAGCTTTCCCTCTGCCTGCCGCCCCCGGAGCCAAACGGTCTCTCTCTCTCTCTCTTTCTCTCTCATGCACACAGCGGGCTCTGCAGACTTGGCCCCGGGGATGGACAGCTGGTGCCAGGCCGGCCAAACAGACCAGCTGCTCATCTGGTGTGGGCAAGGGGAGGGGCAGGAGAGGAAGGAAGTTCAGGGGCTCAGGCTGCTGGAGTTAGAAGGGGCCCTGGAACCCCTCACTGCAGAGAGTGAAACACAGACCAGAGAGGGTGGGCACTGCCCCCAGGCCACACAGCACAGAAGCAGCTAACACCTCACACCTGTCCCTCTGTCCAGGAGCTGGGGACAGTTCTGTACCCAACCTGACTGGCCCTGGATTTCTCCACTGGGGCCCAGATGCATGCCCAAGCATGGGATGCCCAGACAGGAAACACGGATTCTGCCACCTCTAAGTTGGGGACTGAGCACAGCACCCAGCTGCCATGCCTCTAAAAAGGGCTGCTCACACACCTGTGCTACAGAGCTACACTCACGTCTCTGACCTCCATCCGAGGCAACCATGGGTGTGCAATGGCCAGAGCAAGGGAATGTAGCGGGTGCCCCCCCCCCAGCTCCCCTCACCACATCAGCCAAACCCCAATTTCCTGGCCTTCTGATGTGGGTGGTGAGTGTGGTCTGGGTAGCTCAGGCTTCACTGCCCCAGGCAGGGTTCAAGTCCCGACCACTGCAAGTTCTTACACTTCTCTCTGTAAGGCTGGGATGCTAAGGCAAGAGTCGGGGAGGAGGGGTCCATGGCACTGCTCAGGTCTTCAAAGCATCTAGAAGATTCCAGCTCCCCGCAGGAAATGAGTGCATTCTCTGCCCTACCTCCTGCCCTTCTTCTCCTATTACTATATTCTGTATGTCTTGTCTTCCTGACCCATCCTCTCTCCTGCAGGCAAGGGTCTGGACTGGGAGCCAGGCCAGCTGCACCATACTGGGCTGCGGGACCTAAGACATGGCCCTTCTCTCTCCGGCCTCAGCTTCTCCATCTGTTTGAGGAAATAGTTCCCAACAGAATGTCTAAAGGCTCTAGAACCTGCTCCTCTACGGTGCTGGGTTAGTTCCTGAGAGAGGGAGAAGGAATGGGTTGCGGGCGTGGAAGCAGTGTGGAGAAGTCAGGCAAGAGCCCAGAGCTTGATTTTCCTGTCACCTGGGTGATGTGGTAGGCGACCCGACTCTGAGCCAGTCCTTTGCTCAGTGTTCAGAGGGGGGTGCCTGTGGCCCTGGGAAGAGTTGGCGCAGGGGCCCCAAGTTCCACTCATGCCCACAGCTTCCTGCAGACACAGGGAGGGCCGGCGGTCCAGCTGCCCAAGGCCAAGGAGAAAACCAGACAGGGCGTGAGCACGGTCGTCTCAGAGCATCGCAGACAATGCGCGCAGTGTGCGGGGACCAGGGAGGGCCCTGAGCCGAGGGAGGGATTGGCAAAGGCCAGCAGCTCCTGGGGCCAGGCGCGGCTCCCCGCCCCCACGCCAGACAAAGAGCGGCCCGGGCCTGGGGAGCTGGCGGCCTTCCCGCCACTTGGGGCGCCTGGGGGGGCTCTCTGGCGGGGAGGCGGGGGCTTTGTCTAACTCCGCCACTGCCACCGCCGGCCAGGCCGCGGCTTGGCAACTCGCGAGCAGGAGGCAGGGCTGGAGGGCGTGAGGGATGATGACAAGGAAGCCGGAGGAGCGGCAGTGGAGAGTCCATCTTGGATGCAAATGGCTCAGGGAGATGCGGGCTTTCTAAAGGGGTCCACGCGCAGGGCAGGGGGCGGGTGGCCCCTCAGCCGAACACCAGAGATCTGGAGACCTCAGCGCTCCTCCTGGAGTTTACCACAGGAGAAGGAAGACAATCTGGGCACAGGTGCTAGCCAGCCCAGAGCAGGGCTTCAGGGTGCCTAAGCGGGTGGCTTGCTCCCTCTGGGACCCCAGTCCCCAAAGGGCCAGGTTCAGGGTCCCTGCCTCAACTGCACCAGGGGAACCTGAGACTTCCTGCCCACCTGGGCCAGCGGCAAGACCCTCCACCCATCCCACCCCAGAGTCAGATGAGGGAGGCAGTGAGAAACATTGGCCACAAAGCCTGCCTCTTAAGGTGTGCAGACCCGAGAGATGAGAACATTTCAGCTGAAAATAGGGGCCGTTTGCTCTTGGGGCTCAGACAGAGCCCACACTTGACCAACTAAACTATCTACCCCCACAGCCATCCACACCCTGAATCTTAACCCTTTCCAATCCCCAAATCTCTGTCCAAGAAGTTAAACACACACACACATATATACACCTACGTATAGGTATATACGTACATGGACATACACTCAGTGCTTTTCTGGGGCGCCCTTCAGATTTTGGAGTTATCGAGTTAACATTAGAAGACAAGGCCCAAAACTTTCGGCCAACTGCCAGCGTGGCACTTCTGACCAGGGAGGCCCATTTCCTTCCTGCCAAGCCCCTGCCTCCACCCCTACCCCCATGCACCTCGCTTTTTTGGAAGTTTCCCACCAAGAGTCTAAAGGAGAACCTCGGTGAGAGGGGGCAGTCAGTCACCTACGAACCCCACAAAATTTTACCACCAGCCACACACATCCCGCGTGCCCCCTTGCCACACACACACCCCGCCCCCGCCCCGGTCTCTGAGGCAAGACCCCCAGACTCAGCCTAAAGCTTCCGGACAACTTATGCAGGAGTTTTCTGGGACCGCCCAGCTTCAGCCCCAGCACACGGAGAGCACGGCTCCTGGAGGAGGCCCCTCTAAACCTAGACTTGGGGGCTCCAAGCCAGGACCCCGGCTCGATGCCTCCCCCGCCCTCCGCCTGCAGGCAACTCCGAAGCCCCCGGTCTTCTCCAACTTCTCTCACTTCGTGCACGCCTGAGGGGACCTCCCGTGCGCCCCGTTTTGGGCACCTGCTCCCCCACGCCAGGCCGGGCGGGCGTCCACAGACCACCTCCCCTGCACCGCCGGTGACCCCAGCGGCCCCGCGCCCTCGGGAGCGGCTGCAACCTGGCGCTCTCGCCGCCCCGCAGCGCCGCCTGCGCGTGGCCCGGCCTTACTCACGTGCACCCCTGCCTCCCGGACCCCCCGCCCGGGCCTGCCCCTCAGGTCCCCAAGGGTGGACCCGCGCCCTGCTCCCGGCGCCCCGCTCCCGGCGCCCCCGGGCCGCTCCCGATTCCCGCCGGCAGGGGCCCTCGCCGAGCCGCCCAAAAGCCAGAGGAAAAAGGAGCCGAGAAAGCCTCCCCCGCCCTCGCTCGCCGCGCTCCCCACAAGCCGGGGCCGCCGGCGTGGGGGGGACCGCGGCGGCCGCCCGCGACCCGGGCCCCAGCCCCGGCCCGACCCGAGGCCCGGCGCGGCGCGGGTCGCACCCGCGAACTTTGGCAGCGCGCGCGCCGGAATCATGGCGGCGGCGGCGGCGGCCGCGCTGCCCCGGGCCGGGACCCGGTGCCCGCCGACCCCGGCCGCCGCGGGCTCCCGGGAGCCGAGGCCGGGGCCGGGCGCGCGAGCCCCCAACTTGGCTGCACTTGGGGCGCGGCGCGCGCAGCCCGCGGGGCGCACTCACTCACCGGCGTTGAGGGAGGCGGCAGGCATGTGCGCGGTCAAGTTCGGTTTGTAAGACATCCCCCCGAGCGGCGGGGCGCGCCGGGGCGCAGCGGGGCCCGGCCCGCGAGGGCGGCGGCGGCGGCGAGACCCGGCGGCGGCGAGGCGGTCCCGGCGTCCGTGCGCCCGTCCGTGCGCCCGCCGAGCTCCCGCGCACTTTTTGTTGTTGACGGCTCGGGCCGCACCGGCAAATATGGCCGTCCCTCACCCTGACACCCGCTGCAGTATATCACCCATACATCGGGCGGGCGCGCGGGCGCAGGGGCGGCCGCAAACTTTGAGCGGAGCCAGCGGGGCCGGCCGGGGCCGGGAGGGGGCGGCCCGGCGCGCCGCGGCCGGGCGTCAGGGGGCGGTGCCGCCCGCGGCCGCGCCCCGCGCCTCCGGGCGCACTCGGCGCCCGCAACTTGGCAAAGTTTGGGGGGCTGGGGTCCCGGCAGTGCCCGAGGCCCACCTGGGTCCCCTTCTTCTGCTGCGCTGGCGATGCCTGGAGATTTGTTGCTGTACCGATTCATTTTTTCTTTTTTTTTTTTTTTCTCTAAAGCTAGGTAGGATTGCGGAATTACTTTTTCGCCCCCCCCCCCTCCTTGACTGTGGGGGCAGGGATGGAAAATTACCTGGAGAAAATGGTGGCGAGTGGTATTTTTAAGCACGTAGATCATTCCAGACGCCGAGGTCTGGCTTCTCCCCAGAATAAGATCAACCAATTCCTGACATTGATTTCAAATAAATTTCACGTCCCTGTCGGTATTAAGTGGTTGTTAACCCCTTGGCGGCCTAGACTCCTTTGACACTGGACAAAAGCCGAAGGCCTCCTCCCGCGAAAAACACACCGTCTCAACCACCTAATTTTGCATCTTAACTCGTTCAAATATTTAAAAAGCGCCTGCTGTGTGGCGAGCACTGTTCTAGGCGCTAAGACAAGAATAAACTTGACCAAGTTTCTTCTCTCCTGGAGATTACATTGCAATTTTTGACCACCTTCCTACCCCACCACAGCCCACTTCTCAAATCTGACTGAACTGCAATCATGAAATTTATTTTACATCAGATGATGAAGCTTTTGAAGGTATTTCTTGGAGTTCTCCTTAAATAGTAAATCTTCTCAAAAGACACAAGATGCCCGCCCTTTTCTGCCATTTTTAATCGCCCTGCTTTGCAAATATCTTTTATTAGCTACAGACTTTCAGATACATCTGGATCTAGTGAGGATTCTTATTGCCCCAGAGGTAAAGGATACACCCATTCCCTCCCTCCTTCCTTTAGAAGTGAAGGTACAAGCGACACCCCTCTTCCCAGGATCCCTTGTGATCAGCTTTAGGCTGGTTCCGTCAAGGATGTTCAGCGAAGTGTTAGTTCGGGGGTAAATTAATATCATCCTTTTCCTACCCTGCTCCCAGGGGACCAATACTCTAGAGTAGCACTGTCCAATAGGAAAGTATTGCAAGCCACATATATATTTTAACAATTTAAATAATCACATTTCAAAAAGTAAAAAGAACTGATGAAATTAATCTTTTTTATTTAACATGATTTAAATATATAACGTATTAAGTCATTATATAATAAATATAAAGCAATTATTAAGATACTTTACATTCTTTTTCTGATACTATATTCAAAACCCACCGGGTATTTTACCCTTACAGCTCATCCTGATTGGGACTGGTCACATTTCAACAGTTTGGTAGCCACAATAGCCAATGGTTTACTTATTGGACCAGTACAGGGCTAGAAGCTATAAGCAGAGGGCTCATAGGCTGGCAGACCTGGGGCAAAAATCCAGGTCTCAGAGGTCTGCTTCAGTCCTTTCTACAAACGTTGTGGGCTATTCTCTCCATATTGTATTTTTAGAATGATGTCCATCCCCTCACTGATCATAATTTTGGGTGGAGGGCAATGCTGAGGGGTATGTAGGATCTTAGTTACCCTGCCAGAGATCAAACTCGTGTCACATGCAATGGAAGCAGAGTCTTAACCATTGGACCACTAAAGAAGTCCCACCACAGATCATCATGGAAAAATATTTTTCCTTGATTTTAGATCTATTCATTTAAAGGGTGTAAAATTCACCCTTTAAAAATACACAATTCAGTGGGATTTAGTATAAGCACAAAGTTGTACAGTCATCAGCACTATCTAATTCTAGAACATTTCCGCCACCCCCAAAGGAAACCCAACAATAGTCACTCCCCATTCTTCACTACCCATAGCTTTAGGCAGCTGCTAATCTGCTTTCTATGTCTATGGATGTACCTATTCTGGACATTTCATATGAATGGACTCAGTTAAAATATGTGTATGGCCTCTTTCACTTAGTATAATACTTTCAAGGTCCATCCGTTTTGTAACATAGATCAGGACTATGTTCCTCTTTATGACTGAATAATATTCCATTGTATAGATAGGCCATATTTTATTTATCCATTCATCAGCTGATGGACATTTCATTCATTTTCACTTTTTGAATATTATGAATAAAGCTGCTATGAACATTTGTGTTCAAGTTTTTGTGAAAATGTTTTAGTTCGTTGGGGTACATAACCAGGAGTGGAATTGCTGAGTTACCTAGTAACTCTGTTTAACTTTTTGAGGAACTGCTATTTTCCATAGTGATTATCATTTATATTCCTACAAGCAATCTGTAATACTTATAATTTCTCCATATCCTCACCAACACTTTTATCATCTGGCTTTTTTATTTTAGGCATCCTAGTTGGTATGAACTGGAATCTCATGGTTTTGATTTGCCTTTTTTTTTTTTTGGCTGTGCTGGGCCTTCATTCTGGTGGATAGGTTCTTTGTTACAGCGCTCAGGTTTAGTTGCCTTGTGGCGCGTGGGATCTTAGTTCCCCACCAGCGACTGAACCTGCATCCCTGTATTAGAAGGCAGATTCTTAACCACTGGACCACCAGGAAATCCCTGCATTTTTTCTTTTTGAATTTGGCTGAAGGGGCACTTGGGAGCTTTGATCTTTATTGTGGCATGCGGGATCTAGTTCCCTGAACAGGGAGTGAACCTGAGTCCCCTGCATTGGGAGCTCAGAGTCTTAGCCACTGGCCCACCACAGAGGTACCCCCCTTTAACCTATTTTTTAATTTGAGTTTTTATGTTAAGTTGTATGGATACTTGTCTTTATTCTGGATACTTGTCCCTTCCCAGATTTATAGCTTGCAAATATTTTCTCCCATTCTGTGGGCTATCTCTTAACTTTGTTTCATTTCATTTATTTATGTAGGCTGTGCTGGTCTTCCTTGTTTACCCTGGGCTTTCTCCAGTTGCAGAGAGCAGAGGCTACTCTTGTTGCGGTTCCCAGGCTCCAGAGCACAGGCTCAACAGTAGTGGTGTAAGGGCTTACTTGCTCCGAGGCAAGTGGGGTCGTCTAGATCCAGGGATTGAACCAGTGTCTCCTCCTCTGGCAGGCGGATTCTTTTTTAAAAAATGTTATTTATTATTTATGGCTGTGCTGGGGCTTCATTGTGTGCAGGCTTTCCTCTAGTTGCTGCAAGTGGGGGCCACTCTAGTTAGGGTGCAGGGGCTCCTCTTGTTTCAGAGCATCAGCTCTAGGCGTGTGGGCTTCAGTAGTTGTGGCTCATGGGCGTAGCTCTTGTGGCTCCCAGGCTCGATAGTTGTGGCTCACAGGCTTAGTAACTCCAAGTCATGTAGGATAGTCCCAGACCAGAAATCGAACTCGTGTCTCCTGCATTGGCAGGTAGATTCTTTACCATTGTGCCACCAGAGAAGCCCTCTTTTAATTTTCTTGATAGTTTTGGTACGAAAAGTGAGTCTCTCAGTCGTGCCCGACTCTTTGCGACCCCATGGGTTATATAGTCCATGGAATTCTCCAGGCCAGAATACTGGAGTGGGTAGCCTTTCCCTTCTCCAGGGGATCTTCCCAACCCAGGGATCGAACCCAGGTCTCCCACATTGCAGGCAGGTTCTTTACCAGCTGAGCCATAAGGGAAGCCCAAGAATACTGGAGTGGGTAGCCTATCCCTTCTCCAGGGGATCTTCCCAACCAAGGAATTGAACCGGGGTCTCCTGCTTTGCAGGTGGATTCTTTACCAACCAAGCTATGAGGAAGCCCACAGTTTTGGTATAGAAAAGGTTTTAATTCTACCCACACTCCCCTCCAGCACCACGTGGTTTGTGGGATTTCATTCCCAAAGCAGGGATTGAACCGAGGCCCTTGACAATGAGAGCAAGAAGTCCTAACCACTGGACACCCAGGGAATGCTCCAAAAGTTTCTGATTTTGATGAAGTCCAACCTATCTATTTTTAAATGTCTATTTGCTTGTGGTTTGGGTATCATATCTTGTCAAAGGTCATGAAAATTTTCACCTAAGTTTTCTTCAAATAGTTTTTCTACTTTTTGTTCTTATATTTAGACCTTTGATCCATTTTTAGGTAATTTTTGTGTATGGATTCATACACAAAATTCATTCTCTGCATGTGAATATCCAGTCAGTTGTCTCAGTATCATTTGTTGGAAAGTCTATTCTTTCCCCATTGCAAGGTCTTGACACCCTTGTTGAAAATTAGTTGATGATGAGTGTATTTCTAAACTCTCAATTCTATTCCACTGATCTATGGACTCTATCCTTGTATCCCTACTACACTGTAGCTTTGGAGTAGGCTTTGAATTCAGGAAGTCTGAGTGCTCCAACTTTTTTAAGATTTTGGCTATTCTGGGTCTTTTGCATGTCCCTATGAATTTTAGGATCAGCTTGTATTTTTTTTTTTCTAGAAAAAAAGTTGGAATTTTGATACAGCTTGTATTAAGTTCATCAAGTTAGGGAATATTGCAATTTTAATTTCAATGTCAACTCTTCCAATCCGTGACTACAAGATGTCTTTCCAATCATTTAGTTCTTTTCCTTTAATTTCAACAAATTTTTAAATAGTTTTTAGTCTACAAGCCTTGTACTTCTTTGGTTAAATGTATTCCTAAGTATTTCATTATTTTTGATGCATTTGTGAGGTTTTCTTAATTTTAGGGTTATCTTTAGTGTGTAGAAACACAACTTATTTTTCTATATTGTCTTCTATCCTGACACTTTCCTGAATTCACTTTTTAGCTGTAATAGTTGTATCTGCATGTAGACTCTTTAGGATACTCTCTATATAAGATCATGTTATCTGCAAATACAGAGTTTTTATTCTTCCTTTCCAAATGCAATGCATTTTCTTTTACTTGCCACATAGCTCTGCCTAAAACCTCGAGGACAGAACTGGATAGAAGCAGTAAGAGCAGACATTCTTGCCTTGTTCCTGATCTTAGGAGTAAAGATTTTAGGTTTTCACCATTAAGTATGATGTTCACTGTGGCCTTTTCATAGATGCCTTTTATCAAGTTGAGAACGTTCCCTTCTCTTCCTAGTTTGAGTGTTTTTATCATAAAAGAGTTGGATTTTGTCAAATGCTTTTTTAGAATCAGACTTCCTTTTTTTAAATTTTATTTTTGGCTGTGCTGGGTCTTTGTTGCTGGGCTTTCTCTAGTTGCAGTGAGCAGGAGCTATTCTTTAGTTGCGGTGCACGGGCTGCTCACTGCGGTGCTTCTCTTGTGGCGGAGCAAGGGCTAAGGGCTCTCGGGTGCACAGGCTTTGGTAGTTGCAAAACAAGGGCTTACCCGCCCCAAAGCATGTGGGATCTTCCTGGACCAGGGATCAGACTGGTATCCTCTGCACTGCAAGGTGGCTTCTGAACCACCGGACCACCAGGGAAACCCAAATGCTGTTTCTTTTTTTAAAGTGATTTTTTTTTTGTTGTTGGCATATAATTGCTTTACAATACTATGTGAATTTCTGCTATACAACAAAGTGAATCAGCTATATATATATATACATACGTGCATGCTAAGTCACTTCAGTCATATCCAACTCTAAGCGACCCCATGGACTGCAGCCCACCAGGCTCTTCTGTCCATGGGGATTCTCCAGGCAAGAATACTGGAGTGGGTTGCCATGCCCTCCTCCAGGGGATCTTCCTGAGCCAGGAATCGAACCTGCATCTCTTACATCTCCTGCACTGGCAGGCAGGTCCTCTACCACTACCACCACCTGGGAAGCCCCAAATATACATATATCCCCTCCCATTTGAGCCTCCCTCCCACCTCATCCCAAATGCTTTTCCTACATCCATTGAGATCATGGTGGGAGGGGAGGATCCCCTTTATTCAACAGAATATTATTCTTTATTCAACAGATATTAATAGTTATGAAGTGTTTACTATGTCTCAGGCACTATTGCAGCAACAGCAGGAGAAGACCATCCCCATGTTGTGATGAAGTTTATCATTACAGGCATGGCTGCCCTGTTTAGCTGTCCCTTCTCACCCCACTACACTGGAGCCATTTCCTTACCCCTTGTCTCCCATGAGTTCTTCTTCAGACCAGACTAGATTATGACCCTGGTGCTTGTTCATTCCCACATCAGAGCCTTCATCACACCAACTTGCCCTTGTGTTTCACTTGGCGAACTCCTCAAAGCCCAGCTCAACTATCGCACCTCTGAAAAGACTTCCCTGCTATTGCCCACTATTGCATTTGGCTGGTCTCCTTGAGTTTGAGCCACATAAAGGAAAGACCTGAATCCTTGAATGTCTAGTCAAGGCATATAGAACATTCCATAAAGGGCCTCAGTGTGTTCCTAGAAATGAGGCAAAGCAAGACCAATTCCCATTTGCAGATGGTAACTCCTGTTCACAACCTTCTTCCTGCTCACAACTCACTTTCCATAAAAGATGTGTTAGCTTCCTGGGGCTGCCATTATCTAATTACCACTAACTGGTGGCTTAAAACAACAGAGACTTACTTGCTCTCAGTTCTGGGGGCCAGAAGTCTGCCCTCTTCCAGCTTCCAGAATGGCTACATGCATTCTTTGGCTTGTGGTCACATCACTACAGCCCTGCCTTTAGATGGCCGCCTTCTCTACATGTCTTCTCCCTGGCTCTTCTAAGAACAGTTGTTACTGGATTGAAGACCCACTTTAATTAATGCAGGATGATCTTATCTCAAGAACTTTAATTACACCTGCATAGACCTTTTATGCCTAAAAAAGTCACATTTACAGATTCCAGTGGGTAAGACTCTGCACTCCCAATGCAGGGGACCCAGGTTCAATCCCTGCTTAGGGAACTAGATCCCACATGCCACAACTAAGAACTAGCACAGCAAAAAAAAAAAAAGGAAATCTGTATGAAACTCTCAAATAAGTCCCTTTAGCTTTTTTTTTTTTTTTTTAAGCAAAGAAAGGTTTATTGCAGGGCCAAGCAAAGAGAACAGGTGGATGCTCAAAAACCCTGAACTCAAGATAGGTCCTTTTAAATGAGTGGTTTTAGAATGATTAATGGCAACCCACTCCATTATTCTTGCCTGGAGAATCCCAGGGATGGAGGAGCCTGTTGGGTGCCGGATATGAGTCGGGCATGACTGACGCGACTTAGCAGCAGCAGTAGCAGAATGGACCCTTATTAGTTTAATGGGTATGTCACAGAGTGATTTGCCAGGGAACACAACAGATGAAGGAGAAAGCAGGGTCCAGTGGAAAAGCCTCAGGGGATAAGCTTTAGCTCTGGATCCACTGTGAGCCAACGCTTTAGGCCTCAAATAACTTGTTTAACCTATCTGGGCCTTAGTTCATCTATAAGATTAGGGAGGTTTGATGGGATGAAGCTCCAAGAATTCTCAAAACTCTTAACATCCTAAGAAAGCAGTCAGACAATATATGTACCGTTTTTGCCTAAGGGAAAAGCATCAGAAAAGTCTTGAAATTGTTAGGAAACTTGATACCATTCTGGGGCCATCAGCTCCAAAGTGGAGTGGACCTGCCCCAGGTGGTAAGAAGGGGACTTGTAGGAGTTGAGGGTATATTTAAACTTCTATGTATGTGGGATTTACTGCATACATACTAGCACAGAAGCACACACAGGACTTATAAATAATTTAATAAATTAACAGTGGACGTACACTCAGAAATGCTTACTAGAATACGTGATCAAAGTCTTCCCTGGCGGTCCAGTGCTTTGAACTCTGTGCTTCCACTGCAGGGGGCACAGATGTGATCCCTGGTCAAGGAAGTAGGATCCTGCAGATCCTGCATGCCATGGGGCACAGTCAAAAAAACAAACAAAACAAAAAGACTATGTGAGCAGAAACATTCTGAGACCACCGACCTAAGAATCTAGTTAACTAGGCAGTCAGACCCAACAGTTTGATAACCAGACAGGCTGTGGGTTAAGTATCATGATTAACTTAGCAGTGACTCCAGTGTGGTTTATATCCTTTGGACAGTAAAACCATACTTGACATCAACCTGAGTTTTGATCAGAAGTCTACACCCAAATTTATTAATTTTCAGTTATGTTTCTGCCATTATTTCTGTTTTATTGACCAGGAGCTGGCAAGCTTTCCTGAAAAGGGTCATATAATCAATATTTTAAGCTTTGCAGGCCACATTATCTCTCACTGTTTAAGTCTGCCATTATAGCACTGCCTTAGATGATACATCAAATGACGGGCATGCCTGGATTCCAATAAGACTTTGTGAACACTGATACTTGAATATCAGGTATTTTTCACATGGTACAAAATATTCTGGGACTTCCCTGGTGATCTAGTAGTTAAGAACCCACCTGCCAATGCAGGGAACATGGGTTTGATCCCTGGTTGGGAAGATTCCACATGCCAAGGGGCAATTAAGCCTGCAAGTCTAGAGCCCATGTTTCACAACAACAGAAGCCACCACAGTGAAAAGCTTGCACACCACAATGAAAAGTAACCACTCGTCACAACTAGAGAAAGCCCACGTGCAGCAACGAAGATCCAATGCAGCCATAAATAAATATAAAACAAACAAACAAAAACCCCCCAAAATGTATTTTTTCAAACATTTAAGAAAATAAAAACTATTCTTAGCTTCTAGGGTCATTCAAAAATAGGAGACAGTGTACTGGATGGACCCGTGGACCATGGTTTGCCAATCCCTGTGTTAGACCTCAAAAGTTTGTTTAAGTCTAATCAGCAAACAAGAATAATCCAATTTGCATAGCAATACCTCTGAACAGGAAACACACATGTAAAAACAGACACTGTGGACATAGCTAAAGGGAAATCCAAAAGTAATGCAGAAATTTAGAGGATTCTATAACTTATCTTGATCTAGGACTAGAGATAAAAAAGTACATTCTAGGGACCTCTTATGCCTCTCAACAGTGGGCATCTTCACAGAACACTTGACTTTCTACTGAAGGTTCATCAATGTCTCTATTTTCTACAAGTAATAATTTATTCTAGTTTGCCTTTCTCCAGTAATTGCACATCCATCTTTGTGAGAATGAATCTTGCCTACAACCACAGATAAACAACAGAAGCTAGAGCATTTTTTGTGATACTCAAAAATTTACCCTCTCAAGTTCCCCAAGAAAGGATAGTGAAGAAACTGGCAAGAATGACTGCCTTGGAAAGGAGAATGAGGGCCAAGCGGGAGGAGCAGAGAGAATGTTCAGTGTGCGTTCTCATCTGCCTGTTGACTTCTGTCAGGTGCTGGCGTTACTTATTCAAGTAAACAACCAATCACAAATATAAAAATTAAGTATTCCAGACTAATTTAATGTTCACCTCGCCGTCTTACCTTTGCACGCTACCTTGTGGTGACTCCTAACGGGATGGTAGCTTGGAACCAGCAGTGTGGCCCTCGCCTCTCCTAACCCAAAGATGCACTTGACGCCCAGAGTGGGCAGCTTTTGGAGGACAGAGCCAACTTGCTGAGAGTTGGGCTCTAAAAATAAACATTTTGCACATTTCTTTTAGCCTCCTTTCTCTCCATAAAGGCCTTCACAGATGGCTTCTTTACATCATGCTCTCAAATGACTAGCTGATAAATATTCATACTTATGGAAATCGTATTGTACATACTCCAAACCCCCTAGCCAGTTAACATTTGTATTTTCCATTATCTCAAGGGTGTTGCCCCCTTGTTCACGGGCCTTGTCCTCTATAAAACACAAATGTGCATGCAGACACACAGATCAGACACCAGTGTTGGCCTGTGTGTGACCGACTTGCTTAGAGGCAGTTTTTCCCGTCAAGAGGCCATGTCTGGAGACATTGTGGGTTTTCACTGTTGGCAGGGTGCAGGGCATGCAGCGTGTGCGACTGCTATCTAGTGGGTAGGCAACAAAGGTGCTGCTCAACACCACACTATGCACAGGACAGCCCCCGCCTCTCCCTGCCCCCGCCAAGAATGGACTGGCCCGAAGGCCCACGGTATGGAGGCCCAGGGCAGCAGCATGTGAGGCAGAAAGCAGACCCAGATTACAGACGAATCCCTGAAGGGAATAAAGTCAAAGCACACTGGAACCGTTAACGGGAAAACTCAGTGAGGACGACGGAGGCTCTCCACAAAGGCTGGCCTCTCATTTCTTCTTATTCAAATTAATACTCAATGTATTAAGATTATACATTTAAGAACAAGTTCTCTTTAAATCTTGACGCTCAATTTATAAATATTTTTGTGAGATTTCAGTTAAAATGTAAAACACTCCCTTTCACTTGTTCTTCAATTAATGCTCGGTTATCTCATGTGTCTGGCAGGCTGAATTCCCCGAAACATGAACACCATTTACAAATTTGATTAAATTCCCTTAAGCATTTCAAGCTACAAATTGAACGTGATGCTCTCAAGCATTTCAAAGCCCACAAAGAGGACTCACAAACAAACCAGACTCAACATTTTTTTAAACGTTTTTTTAAAAAAATACCTTTGTCCACATCTAGAGAACAGGAGAGTGGCATGGATTCCTGGTCCAGACCACCCCTGCAGTTCTCCAACCTCTGTGCCCATCTCATCTGTGCAGCAAGTGCCAGCTCTCACATGGCATGGAGGTGAATAGAGGCAGGGAGGCTTAAACACACACACGCACACAAACACACACAGGACACAGGATCTACTCACCATTCTGGGTGTCCTGTAGTATCTTCTCTCCTCTTCATCCCCAAATTCTCTGGCTTCCCGTGCCCAGTGCAAGGATCTGACTGGATCTCTCCGCCAATCATTACTTCGCCATCCAAGAGCCCCAGAGCTCACCACCCTCCCCGTCTCTGTCCACCACAGGCTCCACGAAGCAGTCTGGTGCCAGTGGATAGTGGCTCACCTCCTCTCCATTTTACCACACCCCCCACACCCGGAATTCCTGATGTTTCCTTCCTAGCTCCCATGGCCACCAGAACCTTCACCTAATCACTTATTTGCTGCCTCTACATGAAAAACTACCCATGAAGAATCCCTACCAAAGACAGCCATGAGACCTGATGCTAGACACATAGCAGTGGCTTATTAAATACTTAGTGAAGAAATACGAAATACAGGCACCAGTTCCACAAGCCTTAGAAATAAAAAGCTTTTCATCTGAGAACTAGCAGAGGACTGAGGACTATGGGAAGCACCCACAGTGACTGGCACCCACTAAGCTGTCTGCAGTAGTTTCTGTTTTGTTTTTCATCAGCAGAGCTCCAATCTCAGACTCAGGGATTGGATGGCTGTGCAGCAGCAGGAATGAATTTTCAAGCCTCATATCCCCAAGTTCTCCAGCACTGCGGCACCTTGCAGAGGACACCTGTGATCTGAGCCCCCCGGCCCAGGCACCCAGTGCCAACTCACTGAAGCTCTACAGCGGCGCAGCCATTTTTTTTGCTCTAACAAGCGCTGGGTTGATTTTTATCCTCATCATAAGAAGTCTTCTAGAATTCTTTTTAAATACAAAGCCAATAAAAAGTCCAAGCCCCCAATGGAAAGCAGCTCTCTAGGTCAGCGTAGTGAGCCCTGACACAGCCCCAACAGGTACTCAAGAGCCCAGTCAAAGAAAACACACTGATAAAAGCAGAATATTAGCCAGTTTAATTTATTTAAGAATCATACAAAAAAAGGAAAAAAAAAAAGAGAGAGAGAGAAACAAAAATCAGAAAACACAACAACAAAAAACGAAATACAGAATTTTGTTACGCTTCATGGTTGATCGTTTTTACTTGCAAGGGTATAAACCTTGCTAACTGCAGCCAATACATTTTTTTATTGCATGAGACCCAAATTTTTTTTAAGTTACAAATCAAAATGATTAGAACAATTGTCTCTGGACACTTGGTACTGTATCACCACAGAAGGCTGAAGAAGCAGTGCAGTATCATCAGAACAGTGCGTACCCTTCATACACTGACGGACATTCAAAACAGAGTAGCAATATAAAAAGAGAGATTGTAAAAAAGAACACAACAGAAACAACTGAAAGAGTTTTACATCCACCTTTGTTTCAAATTGTCTTTGGATTCCATCACATGTTGTCTCAAGATGCACCATGTCAGATTAGTAAAGGAGGAAGATCTATGCCTAAGTACAAAAGTATCCTTTGCTCAGCGGGAGGTAGAACCTGGCAAAAGTTTTATTGCAGAGATACAGCGTACCTCTTCCCACCTCTCATGGTTGATGGTAGATACAAGTGGTTATTGAAAAATAATATCAGTAGTTTGCAAATTCAGTATAAACCATGAACAGGATGATTTTTTTTTTTTTCTGATGGCGGCAAGACTGCAATGTGCTACGTAGAAAATACAAGCTATCTGCCCCGTAAAGTGGAAGTCAGAAAGAAGGCTCAAGCTTCTTTATCCTCTTCAGTGCCACAAATACTGCCATAGCAAGAAAGGCCCTCAGGACGAGGGGATGGGTGGAAAAGTCAGGGAGTTCTCACTAAGGAGCCTGCGGACTGACCCTCAGCCCCAAGGAGGCTTGACCTGCAAGTATGGAAGACAGGCTACGTCGCAGGTGGCACCCCTTGCTCGACTCTGCACTATAAGAGTGTGGCCTCAGCCTGACAGCTGCTGCTGCAAACCATGTGGTTCAACTGCTTCCTGGGAGTCAGAGAAGGAAAGCCTCTGACAGAGGAGCTCACCTCTGACAGGCCCTCTTACAAAACACACTAGGTTCCCAAGACTCACCTAAATACAGACAACTTCTAAAAGTCTACCAAGCTCAGAGCAACAAATGAAACGTGTACATAAAGGAAAGGCCCAAGAAACGCTCGTGGTGTCTTTGCTGAAAGTTACGGAGGAATATTTTCTTAAAAGTACAAAATCTGTAGATAGAAACACAGTGTTTGCCTGTTACCACAGTGGTGGTAATGATTACCACCGCATCTGTGAGCCACTCCTGGGTGGGCCCTCCTGGCAACACTAATCCAATTGTTAAAGAATGCCTCCAGCCCTCTCAGCTCCTAGGTTTACAGCCAATCTAGTCAACATCAACTCAACAGTTCAAGGGATCCCACCAGCCTGTCCCCTCCACAGTTAACACACAGCATCAGCCCTTGAGGAAGCCTGCACAAGCATTTGTGCTGCTCTACTCAGGAGGAGAACTGTCCCTGGAAGTACGTTCTCTAACCTGCCAGTACGGACGGACACCAGCACATACTGGGCCTGTCTCTGCCCCTTAACTGGTGGGACAGAAGCAGATCACCCATGCTCACTGGAAAAGTAAGTTTCTGATTATTATTTGAAGGCTAAAAGGACAGACTCAACTTCTTTAAGAAACAGAGAATTTGCAGCAGCAGCAGCCCATACATCACTGTTCAGATCTACAAGATTTTCCTCTCGGCTGGAAAGCCACAAGGATGAAGGATGTGGTGCAGGCCTGAAAACCTGCAAGGGTAGAAACAAGTCAGGTTTACTGAAGAGTTGAGTTTAATCCCAAATGCACTGAAGAAGTTAGAGGAGCTTGAAGAAGTCTTGGGAAGAAACTTTTTCAGGTGAAAACAGGCTCACTATAGCCTCGAAAGAGCAACATAAATGAGCATAGCTAGTCATATAATGACAGTATCAGAAATTGCACTCAAGTACATTCCCCCAATACAATGCATTGCACACAGTAAAAAATTTGTAATAAAAATGCAAAACACAATCAGGCATGTTGAAAAATATTAACACAAAACAGACACAGGAATTCTATAGTAAAGATGCAAAACCGAATTCTAAAATACATGAACAAATTCAACTAAAGTTTTTCATACATTTCTAGAGCAAAAAAGAAAAAAATATATTATAAGAAGCCCCCTATGGGAAACCAAGAAAAGAATAAATAGAACTGGAGGAGGGAAAAGAGACAAACAAGTGGGTGGGGTCCCAATTTACAAGAAATATTTACATTCAGAATTCAAAAGAACTCACCATTTCTATATATACACATTATGTACATATATATAAGTACAGCGTAAGATTAGAAGGTGGGTTTTGGATTTCACCTCAAGTACTCAGAGAAAAATTACTAGCTAGCTAGAGTTGCAGGTATCTAAATGTGTTTCCCTCACTTACATGCCCTTAAAATGCACTGCCTTGTATTAGACAATTGGCATCAAACAAGGACTTTTTACAAATGGTGTTTGCTCACAGCTGTAGCCGCAACATGGACTGCCCGCTGCATATCCCAGCAGCAAGGCATGCACAGTGCATGCACCTGGGTATGGTGTTAGCCAAGGAGACCTCAGATATAGGCAGGATAGTCGACCAATGCCCACCACCACTGGGGTGCCTGCATTCACCAAACATCTGTTAACCAGGCACCAGTTTCACAGCGCCTCTTTATGTAACACCATTCGTAGAAACTACTGAATGTCATTCAGGTACATTTTTTAAGAGAGTAATTGGGTAGGGACTTTCCTCTTAACATCTAATCAAGAAAAGGACCCAAGGGAAAAATACTTTTCCTCTGTTCCTACTTTCATCAATTGAGATGCATCAACCATTTCTAATCTATCGCTTTTCTTCCCCCTCCTTGGAAAGTGGAGGGGAATGAGGGAAAGGTTCCCATTATACAACTCTACGTGCTGTCCTGGTACCCTTGGTTGTCATCCCTGTTAGAAGTTGTTCTGAGAGCATCACATAGAGATTAGCAAATGAATGCCCCAGGGGGTACAGCCAGAAAATTATGCCTCTAAAACATTAATATTTCCCTGGAGTTTGGTAATCTAGAACTTTTACCTTTACAGATGAAGCAAGATAAAACTAAAAGGTTTTACTGTTGCAACTCAAAAAGGTTTCTGAAGTGCTAACTGGATTGGAATAAATATATATATACATACACACACTCCTACATTGCTTTGGATGCAGGTTCTTCCTAACTTATATACAGATGTGAAGTAAAGATACTGAAGAGTTGTAGCGGCAATTTAGCAGCAGAAAGGGAAAATTGTTTAAGATATTTACTTTTTCATCAAGTTGTGTTTAAAAATACCTTATTAATACTTTTAGGAATTTGTATCATTGATACATATCTGGATAATCCCACTAAACTGCAGCTAGAGACCTTGTGGTATGGAGGATGCTAGATCAGGGGAACACTAACCTCCCCCAATACCATCTGAGCAGCTCTGGACTGGGAAAGTGGTTTTCAGCACAATCGGTACTGTAAACTCTGAAAACACGAACATGATTCATAACCAGATCTTTGTGCTCAGAGCCATATTGCTAAAAAGGGAGAGAAGGCATTACAGAGGCCAAATGGACTCACATACAGTTCAACAAGGTCCTTGGATTCAGACATGGCATTCAGATCCTTAAATACAAGACCCGTTTTACAGAAGTTAGCTCTTGTTTGAGACTTGATTTTTTTTGACAGAGGAGGACGTTGAATGCTGGGCTTCCCCATGTTGACCAACCTAAAACTTGCTGACTTGGATAAGGGCACAGTGTAAAGGTCGTCTGTTCACCTCCAGAGAGGAGCATGGGCAGAGGCCCCGAGGGCTCACGTGCACACCGCACCACCATGAGCGTGGGCAGCCGGCACCTCAGCTCCCCATCCGTTTACACGGCTGCCTTTCTGAGGTCTACTCTGAGAGTTTTCACAGGACTTATTTCTGGACCTTTTTTAAAAATGCAAAACAAGGCTGTTCTACAAAGAACAGGACATACACATCCCCCTCTGTAACAAGATAGCTATTCCAAGAGCAAATGTTACATTGTGAATTGTGAGGGTCAACTAATTTCATATTAAAGAATCCTCATACTGAAGCTGCTTGGAAAAAACCATAACCTGCTTAAAAAAAAAAAAAAAAAAAAAGATGCCCACACACACAAAAAAAGCAAAGTTGGGCCAAGCCTACGAGAGACAGTCTCTCTTCCACAACCCTGCCATTCTGTCTCACTGGAGAGAGCAGGATGGTTAGGGTTCCTCTCCACAGCTCTATCTCCCTTGGGGTGCTGATGGAAGCAGACTAGGCTCCTGATTTAAAACAGAACTAAGTGGGAAGTTTTGGTGCAGGTGGACAACTCTGCTCCTGGCTGCCAGCTGGGTCTAGTGGCCCTAACAAGGGACACTGGTTGATACTCACATGGATCACTGCCTGAGATATAAGGATAGACTGAGGATAAAAGTTGCATCCACTGGGCAAAATATGCCAAAGAACCGAAATTATTCTCAATTTGTTCTTTTAGGCATCAAGAATAAATACATCCAAAGAAAGAAAACTTATGGTGAACGTGACCTAACTAAACTCAGGCTTGTAGAAACGCAAGAGGATGACAGCTGTAGCTTACCCATCACTGAACATATATCTCACCAGATCCTGCAAGAAGTTTAGAAAGGAACAAAGGAGAACAGTTCAACTTGCAGAACATCTGAAAGCACTATTATTTCACCCCTTCCTCAACACCACTTTGATTTTGTGGGGTGGGTTTGAAGCCAAAATCTAAGGCTACCTGGAATGTTGAGCAACATGCCGAGTTCTGCAGCGTTTCCATCACAGGCTACTTCTGCAGGTGGTGAGGGCCTAAACAAGAGTCCACTTCGGGTTAGTATAATAACTTTTTATTTGACATCTACAAGATTGTGGTATCTTGCAGCTTTTGACCAGGTTTATACAATCTCAGTTTCTCAATAGTGCAACCTGTGCAAGCAAAAAAAGTAAAGGGGAAAAAAAAGGAAACAAAAAGACCAATTGTCCCCTCACTTGTTTTTATAAACATCTATTATAGGCGAAACAAAACTTACCCATATTATAGATAAGTGTCTATTCACATTTGTACATTACCATTTTTAACAGCTTGAGATAAACTCTACAATGTCTTACAACACGTTAAACAATATTCAAGTTACTGGGTAACAACAATTAACAACAAGAAATAAACATACAGCAGAAGCCTCAAGTGTTTCCTCATTGTCTAGTTTACAACTCAAGTACAAAGTTTTCATTTTTAAGAGTGACAAAGCAAATTAAGATAATGAAGTTAAAAAAAAGGATTGTTTGCAAGACAGAAGCCAATCTGTATTCCTTTCTACAACTATCTTTAAGTTAAGAAAGATGTAACTTTAAGAAAAAACAGGCTTGTAGCCTTTTTTGCAGCACACATTAGGAATGCTATTAATACATTAAAATTAACTTTTAAGAGTTTTATCACCAAAAAAATGTGTGTACTCATTACCTCGACAAGAAACCTGGGGCAGGAAGAATGGGAGGACGAGATTTTGCAGGGTTTGAAGCAACACCCAGGTATAAACACTATAAAAATGCAATAACCAATGCTGTACATCTACAAATGTTTCGCTGTTACTTGACTTCTGTGTTAATCTTGTTTACGCATGCTTTCAAAGACATGCACTGTCAGAACAAAAACTAGAAAAGAACCTGAATGCATGATATGCAACCTTTCATTTCATGCTTTAATAAACTTATTGTTTTAATAAGTTGGAAAAAGAAACCAATATATATTTTCTCTATTTATAGACTCAAAACACATGCATCCGGGGATAAGTCCCACAGCAATGGCATGGATGTACTGCGTTAACCCTGAGCACTGTATAACATAAAAGTAAAGCCAGTTTGGGAAGTTCCAAGCATTTTTAAACCAATTATGGTTCGCAGCTTTTAACAAACTCACAAACAAACAAACAGACTGACACATACACACACATACCCCTCTGCTCACCCAAAGTAAAAGCATACGGTAAGTACCATGGGAAAAGCACAAGGAAAGACAGATGTACCACTGTCGGCACTGCTGATTTTCAGTTTTGCTATCTATTCCAGGTTTGTCCTTATTCCCAAGAAAATTAACTAGAGAGAGCACAACTGAAAAAAAATTATAATTCTTTGGAAACTGTCCCTGATTTTTATGCAAATGATATGCTTCAACAGCATTTCAGATACATCCATGTTGAAACCTGTCTGTTCTTATGTGCTGCTCAAGCTGGCAATGCTCTGGGGGTGACGCTGCTGCCAGAGCTGTTTCTGCTGGACTGCAAGCTGTTGAGACTGGTCTGAAGTTGAAAGGAGATTTATAAGAGGAGACACACAATTTGCAGGAATGATCAAACCTGCAAGGAGAAAACAATTTATAAAGGTTGCATCCAGGAGAACTCATACTGTATTTTACAGCTTCACAGAAAATTCCAAATGATGTTATAATATTAAGTCAATGAACAAGATTCCATACACAAACTAAATGAATACTAAATAACTGAACTGGCCCCTTCAGAAGCAGCCTGACCCCTCAGCAGTATTACCCACAAATGCCTGAGCACATGCATGCGTCTAGGGCAATACCACCTACCTGCTGAGGCAGGAGAAAGCCAGATACAGGATCTTCCTAGCCACTATTTTTGCAGTCTAGAAACGCACACAAGCACCACCATCTTTGGTATGTACTAGTGTACCAGAGAGACTCCAGATAGTGGTACAAATTCAAATGCATACTGAAACACTAACTTCTAAGTGGAGGAGTGTGGAAGTCAGCAAACTGGACAGTGTATACATCCTGTATAAGGGAACCTGAACTTCTCTCATGTGGGAACAGGGGCTCAATACTCCAGGCTTCTCTGTAGTAGAATCTTTAAAAAAAAAAAAAAAAAACAGAAGACAGAAATCCATTCTTTTTGATTTTTTACAAGGTGGCAACTAACTCAACTGAAATCTGGCAACCAAAAATACTTGAGGATCAAAAAAATGCTCATGGACTGACTCTGGCCCGCAGGCAACTCATGATACAGAGAAAGGTCATTGCAAAAGAAACAAAGAGCACGTGACAAGGCAAGTACAGTAACTGGGTGGACTGCTGTGAAGTGAAGCCTGTCACTGAGGGATTGGTGGGAGTGGCCAGCCTGGTCTCCCTTGCTCCTGCATGACTTCAGTCCAGCCTCTGTGCACAGTGGCTTCGAATTCCACAGTCTCACATGGCCCGAACACAAAGAGACAGATGTCAGAGAATCCCTCGTCTTCATACCAGAGAGCCTGCACAGAGGTCAACAGGGAGGGAAGGAGGGAGCAAGAGCGCTGCAGCGCAGAAGCACAACATCAGAACCTCAGCCTCAACCAACTACAGACATCCAAAAGCTCAACTTCCGTTCATCCTTTTAAGAACATCACAGAAAGGAAACTTTACCCCACCACTGGAATACACAGATTCTAAGATGTTATGAAGCAAAGTAAGAAAAACAAGGATCTAATTTTCTTTATTCTCACAGCTCAAATCAAAGGGAAGAAAAAGACTCACCTACAATTCGTTGTCCATCCTCTGTTCTTAGGCGAACTATCTGCATTTTCACATTTGTGCCACTGACAGATGCAAGAACACCCTCAACTTTTGTCCAGACACTCAGTACTGAGCCACATAATACATAGTATGTGCGGCAACGAAGACCTATTTCACAAACTAATCCCAAGCTTGCTTTTTTGCAGTTGCCACGCCTAGAACAGATTGAAAATAATAATTATTATTTTATATATATATATACACACATATATATATATATATGTACATGCACACACACCAGGCTCACACCTACTGAATTTCAAATGGAAACTGCCCTATCATTTACCTTAAGTGACAGTTTCAGAGCCTGCAATTCTTTTCACATATTGGATTATCCTGTCCAACTTAAGGTATCACTACTGATTTTAAAATTACAGTTATTTCTGGGGTCTGGCTCCCTATAAAAGGGCTGATGTATTGGTTTTGATAGCCACTTTGCATGTGTCATTTTAATATGTTTGTTTACTGGACTAATGCCAGTTTATAAGATAATTCTGCCAGTCATTTCTATAGTATTAAAGGACAAATATATGGTTCTAGATCAGGTAAACGAAAAAGGCCTCAGCAAAACAAAACAAAACCTTGCTTATATCATAGCAAAGCTATCTACTTATATGTGTCTGAATAAAAACCTGGCTAAAATTCATCTAAATCTTGAGTCCCTTTTCATAAAGTGGGCCAAGATATTCCATTTTCAATGCCCTGAAATGAACATAATGACTTGACAACACCTCTGGCTAGCCTAGCAGCACAGCAGGATCGGTTCCAAGGCTCAGTAGTCAAGTTTTCTACTGCTGTTAGCTACTTGAGGCATCTTTGTGGTTTCCTAGATGTTACTTAGCCTTAAAAATAAAACTGACTCGAGACACCAATAAGACTTGGGCGGGGTTGGGGGAATGTAAGAAAAAAAGGAAGGAAACGAAGAGAGAAGTAGAAAGAAAAAGCTAAGTGTCAATCCCAAGCCCCTGCAGGAAGATGATAGTCAGTTGAAAGTAAGGAAACATCCATGAATAGCAAAGGGGAGACGTAAACAGTGTGTGGTCAAAGACTTCCACTGTGTACCTCTGCCTGAAAAAACAACAAGCAACTGATAACTGCCCATGTACTTACAGGGACTGACTGCCAGAGAGTAAAGAGGTATTTAAATTAAACCTTGACAAACAGAATAAATGGTGAGAAAAACAAAAATACTAACCAATAAGCATGAGTACAAGTATCTGCAGATGAATTATACTGATCTAACCAGTGGACCACGGCATCGTCTGAGACTACCTGTGAAAAGAAGATGAAAATTCCACTGAAACACACACTGGTTGCCTAATTTGATCTCTGAAGTCAATTTAAAATCATCTTTGCATAGAGAACCTGGCCCTTGATACTGCTTGCATCTGAATGCTAAAGCTCTCCCATGAGGGCTTCCCTATGTAATGAATATTTGAAATAGCTAACAATTACAAACTGTTTTCAAGTGGAAAATGGCTAGGAATAATAGTAATATAAGGTAATGCTAACAACAAAATAATTAAAAAGTAAAGTTAGAAATAACAGGCATTCACTATTTTTCTAGAAATCACTGCAAAATGTAAACACAGCAGTTCACAATAAAAGCAAGAGTTGGTGGGAAGGTATTTTAGTCTTATACATCTTCCTTTCATTTAAAAAATTCTAATTTTTGTATTCAGCACTGTTAAAGCTTCCTTTTCGACAACATAAGCTGCTTCAAATAATCATAATTTTCCTAATGGTTGATAACATTAAGACTGGGCTATTAATTTAACAAGACTTTTTTAAAAGTTAAAAACTTTTCCTGAAAACCATATTCCAGCAATCAAATAGGAAAACTGACCAAAAAATTCACTTATAAACATAAACATACTTTCAATACATTATGAAAAAGTATACATATATAACATCATGTACAAATGGAAAAATACCTTCTTATATTTCTTTTTTAGATCAGCATAAATTTCTAATTTGAGCTGTTTCCCGGTATTTGGTCTATAAACTAAGAAAAGCTTCTTTTTAGGGTTCACTTCTTTAACTAAGATGGCAGTTTTCTTGTTGTTTCTTATCTATTAAAAAAAAAGTGAGAAAATATATAGTCAACATTGTACATTTTAAGACAGGCTTGCTTTTTGTACCATCACATCAGCAAATCTTATCCTTTGAAAGATTATAATGCCAAAGTGAAAGAAAGTGAAAGTGAAGTCACTCAGTTGTGTCCTATTCCTTGCGATCCCATGGACTGTACCCTACCAGGCTCCGTCGTCCATGGGATTTTCCAGGTTAAGAGTACTGGAGTGGCCTGCCATTTCCTTCTCCAGGGGATCTTCCCAACCCAGGGATCAAACCCGGGTCCCCTGCATTGCAGACAGATGCTTTACCCTCTGAGCCACCAGGGAAGCCTGTAATGCCAGATGTGTAGGTAAATACAGAACTGTGAAGAAAGGATAACACTGCTGTGTAATCGAGTTAAACAAGGTGAAGGCCTTAACTTTGAGGCAGGCTGAAGGTCAAGATATTGTTTAGAAAATTGTGTCAAATAAGACTTAAAGCACAATGTCCAATGGAGAAAATTTTGCTTCTTCTAGTCCATGACACTGGACTCAGAGCCTAGACAGGCTCAGAGATGTGACAGAGGAATCTAAGTAGTGGGAGGAAGGGTTTTCATGGGAAATAATTCTAAGGTATGTTAGTCTCCTTCAAGTTACAATGAAATATAACCTTCAAGAAAACAATTTTGATCATTCACAGTCCTCTGAATTCATCTAATTTTAAGCCTACAGTTTGTGAGGGTGAAATACCACATGAAATAGCACAAATTGATCTGTAGACAGTAATGCTACAAGGAGAAAGCCAATGTTGAACAAATAATACACAATATGATGCAGAAGTGGAAGAAAAGGATGCATTAGACAAACAATGGAACTTGGTGCTTCTGGGTTTTTTTGTTTTTTTTGTTTTTTTTTTTAATTTTTAAAAGTTGGAGTTTATGAGAGAAATCCTAAGACAAAGGAGTTGTAAAAAGCACCATTTAACTCAAGGAAATATAAGGTTGGGAAATTAGTATCTGTTCCAAATAACGGTGAACAATTTCAAAGCAAGAGTCTCTGGAGCCAAACTGAAGGAAAAGGAAAAGTTTGAAAGTTATTTTCCCAGCTCCTCTACAAAAAAGCCCTCCTCTACAGGGCTTCCCTGGTGGCTCAGACTATAAAGACTCAACCTACAATGCAGGAAACCCATGTTCGATCCTTGGGTAGGGAAGATCCTCTGGAAAAGGGAATGTCAGCCCACTCCGGTGTTCTTGCCTAGAGAATTTCATGGACAGAGGAGCCTGGTGGGTTATGGGTTATAGTCCACTGGGTCACAAAGAGTCGGACACAGTTGAGCAACTAACATTTCCTTTTCTACAAAATAAATTGTTTGCTAAGCTATAACTTTTTATATTAAGATAATTCTTAAATGGATAAAACGACTCAGTATTTTACCTTTTGTGGATATTAAAGATCCTTTGTCTTTTACTTGTTCACATGATCTGAAACACTGTTTATATAATTACTATGAAGTCTATGAAACATTAGTTGAGCGAAAAGTACATTTAAAAATCTTTTATCAGCTGATATGAAATACTCTAATTATACTTTAAGGCGATGTTAAAGCATGTAACAATGTGATCTACCTTGACAGTGATAATTATTATAGCTATAAAATAAGCATCACACTACAGAGGAAGTGATTTTGTGGACTTTTCTGGTGGTACAGTAGATAGGAATCTGCCTGCCAATGCAGGGGACGTGGATTCTATCCTTGGTCTGGGAAGATCCCATATGCTGAGGAACAACTAGGTCCTTCCACCAAATCTACTGCCTCAATGCCTAGAGCCTCTGCTCCTCAATGAAGAGTATCCCCTGCTCGCTACAACCAGAGAAAGCCCACAAGCAGCAATGAAGACCCAGCACAGCCCAAAATAAATAAATAAACATTATTTTTAAAATTGCGTCAATGATTCTGACATGGCTTTCCTAATGTCAACACACATTAAACAAATTCTAAATCATATGTGCTTACTGCTGAGGAGGTTCAAAGAAATAGGCTATGCCTTCCTGGAAGAATGCCTGCTTTTCTTTAACTTCCTGGCTGAGCCCCAGTGTGCACAATCTTAGATACCCTGACTAGGGATGGAATCCATGGCCCCTGCACTCGAAGTGTGGAATCTCAACCACTGACCACCAGGGAAATCTCAGATGTCTCTTTGAGGCCCACTCCTCACATCCAGCTGTCTGAGCCCATGCAGACAGTAACAAAGGGCAACGTGACCACATCCTTTCACTCCAGGGAAACTGGTAAGGATCAGCATTTTCAACAAAATATACCAGTGCTTCAATTCTGGCAATAATTTCAAATGAAAGATAATAACCAATATCCTATATGGACCAATCAAAATCCTATCTAAGGCCTTAGAGAAATTTGAATAAAATCTGGTGAACTGTACCAATATCTTAATTGATATTGTACTATAGTTGTATAAAATGCTACCACTGGGAAAACTCATGTACAAGAAATCCCTATCTATTACTCTGTATAACCTCAGAGAATCATAAAATTTACACACACAACCGTCCCTCCCCACCCCTCAGAACCAGATCCAGTTTGAGAGCTTTGCTACTGAATTAGGGACCATAAATCAGGCTTATGGACAAAATCTGGCCTGATCTTATGCTTAACAACAGTTTAAGGAAGGGAGGGAGAAAGTATTTTAGAAAGGAAGGGAAAAAAATTCACAAAGAAGAGTCAGCAGAGATGATACACGCCCTGGCAAGATCTACAGTACTGACTATCTGACCCCTCTCATAAAAAGTTCAAGATTCGTACTCTAGACAGCTTATTTACGGTTTTACCCTGCCTGTGGCATCATCATAATTGGTTTCCTTTACACAGTTACTGCTTGAACCAGGTCTTCATTTAGAGTTTGTCATTCCATAAATGTTTGCAAATAAGCAAAAAGTGCTATATACATACGATGGAGTTCAGTTCAGTCGCTCAGTCATGTTTGACTCTGCGACCCCATGAATCACAGCACACCAGGCCTCCCTGTCCATCACCAACTCCCGGAGTCCACCCAAACCCATGTCCATTGAGTCGGTGATGCCATCCAACCATCTCATCCTCTGTCGTCCTTCTCCTCTTGCCCTCAATCTTTCCCAGCATCAGGGTCTTTTCAAATGAGTCAGCTCTTCGAATCAGGTGGCCAAATGGAGTTTCAGCTTCAACATCAGTCCTTCCAATGAACACCTAGGACTGATCTCCTTTAGGTTGGACTGGTTGGATCTCCTTGCAATCCAAGGGACTCTAAAGACTCTTCTCCAACACCACAGTTCAAAAGCATCAATTCTTCTGTGCTCATCTTTCTTTAGAGTCTAACCCTACTTATTTAGCTTATATGCAGAGTACATCATGAGAAACGCTGGGCTGGAGGAAGCCCAAGCTGGAATCAACATTGCCGGGAGAAATATCAATAACCTCAGATATACAGATGACACCACCCTTATGGCAGAAAGTGAAGAAGAACTAAAGAGCCTCTTAATGAAAGTGAAAGAGGAGAATGAAAAAGTTGGTTTTAAGCTCAACATTCAGAAAACTAAGATCATGGCATCCGGTCCCATTACTTCATGGCAAATAGATGGGGAAACAGTGGCTGACTTTATTTTTCTGGGCTCCAAAATAACTGCAGATGGTGATTGTAGCCATGAAATTAAAAGATGCTTACTCCTTGGAAGGAAAGTTACTATCAACCTAGATAGCATATTAAAAAGCAGAGACATTACTTTGCCAACAAAGGTCCGTCTAGTCAAGGCTATGGTTTTTCCAGTGGTCGTGTATGGATGTGAGAATTGGACTATAAGGAAAGCTGAGCACAGAAGAATCGATGCTTTTGAACTGTGGTGTTAGAGAAGACTCACAAAAAGGAATAAAGAACTGACACAGGTTACAACATGGATGAACATTGAAAACAATATGCTGAGTGAAAGAAGCCATACATAAATATCATATATTGCATGAGTCCATTTATACAAGGTACCAAGATATGCAAATTTATAGACAGACAAGAGATGAGAGGTTATCAGAGGCTGGAGGAGTTGTGTAATGGTGATGGCTGGACAGCACTATGAATATAATCAATGCCACTAAATCGTACACTTTAAAATGGCAAGTTTGTTATATATTTTACCCTAACTTTAAAAAATTATGTAATATGCCAGAAATCATTAAATTATACACTTAAGTGAGTGAACTGTACAGTATGTGAATTACATCTCAATAAAGCTGTTAAAGAAAAAAAATAAAGAAAGATTAAAAAGAATTCAAAAGAAAATAAATATTAAACGCAAGTAAAGATCTAAAGTGTGGATAAGAGGAGTCCTAGTAATGGAGAAATTCAAGGAAGAAAATACTAAAAATTTTACAAATAAAAATAATTCAAAAACTTTCTAAAATAAAGATCTGAAACTACACATTAAAAGAACATACCACCTACCTAAGAATACTGACCAAGAATGACTAACACAAGATAAACTCTAATAAAATGACCAAACTTTAAAGAATCCTTCGTACATACAGGCACAAAAGAACAATTAAATATAAAAGGGAAAGGAAATTAGAACACCATCAAACTCTGACAGCAACTCTATCTCAGAAGAGTAAATAGTAGCATCTTAATAAGATATTCAAGAAAAGAAAATGTGAAATAATAGATTTCATGTCTGGTAAAACTGTTATTACCTATAGAACTAAGATTAATTAAGGGTAAAAAGAAAAGTATACTATATCATTGTCAGATGCCGACATGTAGAAATAGTATAACTATTCTTTAAATAGAATGGGGGAAGGTATATGCAAATAAGTTATTTTTAAAAAGTATTTTCAGGAATACTGGGCTAGAGTGCCCATAATATTTTATCATCCTGTGTGCCCTGAAGCACAAGGATTATTGGTGTGGAAGAAAGAAGACCGAAGTATCAGAGAAAAGGTGAGACTAAAATTCCACAGTTTTAATCAGGACAAATAAATTATGCACTCATCTGTGTACATGCGCATGTCTACTGTAAATTACCTATACACACTCTCTCTCCCCTTAGCTCTGTCCACATGCAAATACTAAACTGAGGACAGCAGTTACATTAGTAACTGAAAACTGAATCTTGAAGACATAAAGCATTATTATGACTAAAGAAGGTCACTCACTATATTATGGCGTAAACAGTTCAATTTACTAAGAATATGCAATTTGGGGGGGCCATGCTGAGTGGTAAGGAGAATCTCAGTTTCTTGACCAAGGATAGAACCCATGCCCCCTGCAGTGGAAACATGAAGTCTTAACCACTGGACTGCCAGGGAAGTCCTCAAATATGTAATAATTTAAAACTTGCATTTAATAATACTCCTCAAAAACTATTAAAAATATATCACACTTACAATGATAAATTATCATAATAGAGAAAGCTAAATACAGTTGGAAAATCAGTACAAAGCAAACATAATTACAATGCTGGCAATGAAAACAGATTATCTTAACAATTAACATTTAAAGGAAATAAGTCTTACTTGCAATGACAAATAAAAGCCATCATCTGGTCCTGTCAGCTCAGCCCAAATTTTGGTAGCTTCCTCCCAGGACATTCCCCTCTCCACACTTATCTGTAAAAAAAAAATAGTAATGAAATTTAAATTAAACTCACTTCTTAGGAAGTCTATCAGAAAAGCACGCTATATTTGAATGTGCACATTTTACAGACTTACTGTGTATAATTCTACATGGCCAGATGTTGAATATCCTGGAGTCAGAAACTTCTTAACATCACTTTTCCTCACTTTTTCATCTCCAGAACCAAGATCTTGAATAAGAAAAAGCAACATATAAGTATAAAAAAAATTATCAGGAATACACACGACATTTTAAAAATTTCCCAACTTACCTAAGATCCCCATATCGTATCTTCCATTTTTTTTGGCATTTTGAACGACTGCAGTAAGTGTGTCAGCAAAATACTGAAATAGTGCATTCTGTTGATGCACTTCCATGCCCAAAATTCTGTTTAAGAATTTTCCTATGTTGTTATAATCTGCAATGACAAGATTTTATGAATGATTTAAGGCATTCAAATGGCAATTTAACAAGTTTATTCATCTCAGCCTAGTTCAAGTCTCACTTTCTTCTCCAAAGTCTTCCCTCACAATTCTTGGACTGTTTCCAGAACGGGCCTATACTTTGACTGCTTCTACCTCTAGCTATTAATACATCTATACTATGTGGTCAAAAGATGTTTGCCAAATTAGATTTTTGCATCTTCAACTTCACTTACTGAAAACACGAATACAATTTAGCACATAAGAATGCTTTCCAACATTAAGTCATAACTTGTAAAGTTATTAAGTGCCAGAAGTCAGTGAAGCTCAACTTTTGCTGCACAAGTAGAACTCTAGGCCTAGAGCTCTGGAAAATTACTACTGCCTGAGCTCCTGGCCTGGCTTAAGTACTTTCAAAAAGCTCAACAGTTGCTCATACCTGCAACCTAGTTTGAGAATTGCTGATACATAGAAAGCAGAGAATAGAGGTCTAATTTTCTGAATAAACACAGTGGCAGGAATTCTTTGTGAACACTAAGTACTGAAAGACAGACCAACAGACTTGAAACTTCCCCTTCAAATTGACAAAAACAAACAACAAAATGGGCTGTAATAATCAGCAACAGTTATGTACATATATGAAACTCATACTATTACCTTTATCT
This sequence comes from Ovis canadensis, assembly GCF_042477335.2. Classification (NCBI taxonomy): domain Eukaryota; kingdom Metazoa; phylum Chordata; class Mammalia; order Artiodactyla; family Bovidae; genus Ovis; species Ovis canadensis. Next base: position 62,665,875 of record NC_091261.1, on the reverse strand, counting down.
AGAGTAAGAATTCCTGAACGATCTTCTACATTTATTAGGCCAACTCCTATCAGTCCTTGTCGAACATCTAAAATAAAACAAATTTATAAAAAATGTTACAGCTCAAATGACTCAATGAGCTGTCACCTATTAAACCAAATCACGTTTTAGCATACGTATCTTCCATAATTCCTATTAGTTGAATTAAAAGGAACGCACAGACCCTAAAGATCTTCAGGCACTTCAAAATCCTATAACTCTTCCCTAGTGGCTCAGAGAGTAAAGCGTCTGCCGCAGTGCAGGTAGACCTGGGTTCGATCCCTGCGTCAGGAAGATCCTCTGGAGAAGGAAATGGCAACCCACTCCAGTACCTTTGCCCGGAAAATCCCATGGACAGAGAAGCCCGGTAGCCTACAGTCCATGTAGTCGCAAACTTCACATTATACATACTGTTTTCACTAAGATGTCTTATCTTTCCAACAACAGTCTTCAGCAGTGGAGATTCTAGGCTCTCTCAAAGCTGCTCTGCTCACAGAATCAACTTTGAATACACAGTAGGATAGTGATTAAATAACTGTGTAAATAAGGAAATAATCATGTTTCCTTTCCAAATATTACCTATCAGTATTGACAAGGAGATGCAAAAGATAAGCAACAAGTATAACGGTCAACATGTTCTGAATTATGTTACTAAGAGGATGATTTGTTAAAAAATATATATATACTGGTGTCCAGGCTCCAACGCAGACTTACTGAATAAGGGTTTAAGAAAGAGAAAAGGGTCAACAGGAAACATAATTATACCTTATATACAAGTTTATTTAATTAGCTAGACTGCTACATGCTTAAAATGTTTAGATTCTGCAAGTGACATGACAACTCTGTAGCCAAAGAGCTCCAATGCAAAAAATTCTCATTTTAGGAACCCATTCTATGAAGAAATTACCTGAACAGAAGGAATTCTTCTGAATAGAAGAATAGCCGTTATAATTCCAGCACTTTGTGATACAAAAACAATTAAAACTACTTGAATATCAATAAAGGAATAACTGAAGAACTGTTACATAAGCTAGATGGAGAGTACTACACAAGTGTTAAAAATGTGTTCATGCTATAGCTAATGACTTATAAGAGATATATGTCTGTGATATACTGAGAAAACTACTTTGCAAGTAGTATATTTTTAAAAAGCTCTGTGTTTAGACAAACATGGACAAGGGTTTGTTAGGCTGCTCCTGTTCAAATTGTCAACATTTGTAACCTTACCAGATGAGAGTGGAAGTGGGCAGGTACTTAATGAGAGTATTGGCTCCTCATTATTCACTTTCAGATTAGTTTTCATTACTGACAGTGAATAAATAACATGTACTATTTCAGAACTAGAAGTAAATCGGTGAGTCGTTTTGACAATCCCTCCAATCACCAAACAAAAAGAAAACACGAAGCAAAGGGAAAGGGAGAAAAAGAACAAGGCCAAGGTTTTATAAGTTTTTGTTTTGTTAAATGCCATCAATGATTATAAACAGCCCTGCCAGCTGGGTCAATACGGACTACTACCAACAGTAAACACCAGTTCTTGGAAAGGACTTCCTAGTAAAAAATGCTAACTTAATAATGACAATGTTTCAAGTATCTTACATCTATTTATTCTCCAAATACTTTCATAGTTTTCTGAACTACTGAAATCTCTCAGACTACTAATATTAATGGGGTAAAATCTATACATATAACAATTTCTATAGCCCTATTTAGGACTTGTTTAATACAAGAATTTCCAAATATACACAAATGTAAAAAGAGAATATTATATGAACCCACACGTACCCATTATCCAGTTTTAACAACTGTTAATATATGGCCAATTTTATCAATATTTACACTCCCCACTAACCTTCACAGATTTACCCAGGTACTTAAAATTAAACGCAGAAAGTTAATTGACATAGTCATCTTCAATTAATCTAACAAAACCATTTTTCCTCTAGTAATCTAAAATTATACAATATGCAATAAACTCAAGAGTAAAGTCACTTTACCTGAATGAAATTTAGTAAATCTACTGCTTGTATTATAAGAGGTCAATTTAGGTGTCTGATAACCATCAATTTCTAAATTTCATACATTTTATGTCCAAAGAAAACTAAAAGCAACAGCACCTCTTAGAATGGGTTTTAGTACCTTCTAACAGGTGAGACTTGTCAGTACTCATTTTCCTTCTTTATGATTATTTTTGAAAGTTACCTTTAAAGAATTCTCCAGGATAGTCTGGAGGTGGTGATACCATAGGAGAATCGAGGTTTACAATGGATTTCATGACAATTTCTAAAGCATTTCTTCCATACTGCAATAAAAAAACAAAGACATTTAACCAGTTTCAGCATTTGGATACTCTTCAATTACAAGACTAAATGAATGCTATAAAAACTACTATTGTACCAAACAGTAAAAAATAGCAGGACTCAATTACCTTTATGTAAACTTTACATGGCCTAGTGCCTCATTCACACCTTTGCACACAGCAGGCATTCAATAAATAAACAACTTTCTTTACTACCGGGAACTCCTACTTGATTCTTCCACAAGTATTTATTATAATCCTCTTTTCCCACGGGAAAGAGATCATTATACTGCACATTTGATCACCGAAGACCGAACTGCTTTCCATGTTACAGGAAGCCATGATTTTACAGCAAAATCATAAGAGGAGGCAACTTAAAAAGTTTTAAACAGTAACCACTTGACCTTTCTGTTCCTCACAGACACCATACACTGTCACAATTTTTCAGGGACACTGAGAGCTGAAATGTACCTTATTATCGAAGTTGAACCGGCTCAGATCTCTAGATTCTGTTGCTCTTCTGTCTCCATGTGTAAGTGCGCCCTATCCAAACATAAAATTTCCAATCAAGGCAGAGAAGACAAGTAACATACACCATCTTTTACACACACCTATGTAACTAAAAAACTTACCAAACTCTCAAGTCTTTTAGCAACAATAGATGCAAATCTTTGTTCTCCTGCCAATTCAGAAATCAGAAAGACATATTCAGGAGCGGTAACTTGATTTGATCTATGAGTTCGTCCTGTAACGACATTAAAAAAAAAAAAAAGTCACTGACTGTGTCTGCTGATACTAGTGTTCTGAGATCTGTTCCTAGCACTTAATAGTGAGCTGGTATCCTGAAAAGTAAAGAATGTGATCACCCCAACTCCCCAAAAAGGAAAAAACTGCAAACAATGACTTGAACAGCATTTGTATTCAGAGTAACACTCCTCACTGCAAGAGAACAAAAACTCCCATAAAACTGTTAAGTGATAATCGCATTGTTAAGTGCTACCCGTTTGGTTGACCACAGTGTTGCTGATGCACAGCTGCTCTGGATTCTCAGAAAAAAACTTCTTTAATTTTTCTTTTCTATTTTTTTAAATTGCCAGGTCATGGGACATGAAGATGGAGGGGAAAGGAGGAGCAATGTGCCCTCACTCAAGCCACTGGTGGCTGAAAAGGACATCAAGTGGCAGCTGCTGACAAAGGTAATGTATATCCCCAGAGGTCTGCAAGAAGGATATTCCTAAGGAGCCAGAAAGCCCTACTGCAGGTCTTTTACAGCTTTTATGACTAAGAAAGACAGTTATGATGTACTCTATACTTTAAGGTACATGCAATACCAAAGTATCTCCAAAACTGACACATGCGTCGAGTTTTACTATGTCCAATATTAAAGCGTTTTCCCCAATGAAGTGAAATTCAGTGCAGGACTTACCAAATTGCTGAATCGCTCTATCAGCACTCCATGGTAATTCCAGAGTCATATGAACTCTTCGCCTTTGATTTTTCGCTCTTCTATCCGCTTGTAATGAAATACCTGAGCTGGCAGCTTCTGAGATGATAGCAATATTCTGTATCAAGTGGAAGGAGAAAAAATAAAAGATCACTTTTGCACAAAGACAAGCAGGAAAACATCCACCACTACGTATTCTCCTTAAATTACAGAACCCTTCATTTTAGCTGTGCATGGTTACAAGAACACTCAAAATCAAGACTACATTTCCAGTCTCCCTTACAGCTAAGTGTGGGCACACTCCACCCAGCAGGTCACATGGACAATGTCCAGGAAATGTCCCTAATTGAAGATATGTCTTCCTCTTTTTTCCTCTCTGCTGGCTGAAACACAGAGGCGTAATGACTGAATGTGAAATAGCTGTCATGGAATATGGCGGTTAACCTGGAAATGCAAGTCTGCATATAAAGCACCAAGACAGAAGCGACCTAGTCTTCAAGGGGTCATGCCAGTGCTGTTCTACCTAACAAAATTTCTACATGAGAAAAACGGACTTCCACTTTAAGTCACTGTGATAGTGGGTTTTCTGTCACTTAACAGCCAAACCTGATCCCAACTAATACATAATTCCTAATGGACATAGGCCTAAATTACTAGTGAAACAATTACATAAAATAATTGATAATACCTCTACCTACAATCTTTAAAATATATAACAAGAGCTTTGCTGCTGCTGCTAAGTCATGTCAGACTCTGTGCGACCCCACAGATGGCAACCCAACAGGCTCCTCTGTCCCTGGGATTCTCTAGGCAAGAATACTGGAGTGGGTTGTCATTTCCTTCTCCAATGCATGAAAGTGAAAAGTGAAAACTGAAAAGTGAAAGTGAAGTCGCTCAGTCGTGTCAGACTCTTAGCGACCCCATGGACTGTAGCCTACCAGGCTCCTCCGTCCACAGGATTCTCCAGGCAAGAGTACTGGAGTGGGCTGCCATTGCCTTCTCCGGAACAAGAGCTTTAAATACACTTAAAACTTTGATAATGGTAATAACTATCATCTATTTTCCACTTGCAGAAGCAAAAGAATTTTTTTAAATATAAAGTAAAATGTGGATAAACATATAAGATTTTATTCTACCCCTTTCCAATTAAGGAATGAGGCTGAAGTGTTACACCTACCCATTTTTTAGCAAACTCATCAGCAAACGCTTATAAGCAATTCCAACTAGATGGAGGAAGAACTGATCTGAGACTCTTACAATTCATGAAGTTTACTTAACAATAAGAGCATACAGAAAGGGCCTCTGAAGGCAACCACCTCTGCAGTCATTAAATAAGCAAGTATAATGTACATTCATTCAGAGTAAATCATCCTAATAGAACATAGCAGAGCAAGATAAGAAACAGCAAAACTAAAGAATCCTAGTCATCTAGACATGCTTAAATATATCTCCAGATTCAAAATTACACTGACACTCAAGTAAGCATTAGATGTAAGACCACTAATATGACCTGAAAGAACATGATATATTAATATTCTGATTAAAGACTTCAAAAGGCCCCAAAACTATCAAGAGCTGCATCTTTTTCTGTGCATGACACTTATTGCATTCAACTTACAAGAAAATAATGAAAACATGTAAAATGTTCAGTAATTACTATTAGCTTAAAAAAAATTCAATATACATGATTTATATTAAAAGAAAAAAACCTAAAGGTTAACTGAAATGTACGGGCATAATTCTTTTCACCAAAACGCATCCTAGAAAAACATACCTTATCTCCATCCATAAATCTTTGTTTTTCTGTAATATTTAGTATTTCCACAGGAACATCAAGTTCAGATCTTGACTCATAAGATATGCTTCCATCATCATTGCTTACAACCCTCCCCTTGCGGCCAGTCATCTGCAAAGTCAAACGATGTCGCTCACAATTAAGGTGTCTGACTATGGTGCCGGAAGCTCAGGACTCCCGCTGGAGAAATATGGTGGAGTGAAAGGGAGAAGGGAGCCAATGTGCAGTGGGCGTCCTCTCCCACGCCACGCGCCGGCGGGGGAGAGGAAACCCTGCAACACAAAGCCTGGCTCTCAAAGTCCAAATTCAGTGGAGAAAGCCGACACATGGCAATGGCAGCAACGGCTGTGTGACAGGGGCAGTAACAGAGACCTGAGTCTTGGGGCAGACACTCAAGACACTAGGGGAAGGAACTCACTTGCTCTAGGATGACTAACAATTAGAGTAGAACAAGGGTTCTCAGATCTCAGAGAGGATATTAGACAATTTTATGAGAAAACAATGTATTATTCATTCTAAAGGGTTTGTAAGTGGCAAAAAAAGAAAATTACCTAGGACATAATCAACCGTGTTCAAGTCATATTTACCTCAGCAACATTTTCAGGGCCACCAAGTTCATCAATAAGTTCATCCAGGGTATTAGGAGGGAGGTCTTCAGCTAATTTTTCTAGTTTATCTAGTAGGTCTTTCTTCATCTGTTGGGCCCTTTCCACGGCATCCTGACTTGTTATAAGGCTACTGTTGCTGTTGGTGTTACTGTTAGCTAGATAAAGTACATGTGTTAAAAATCAGTACACAGTTTAAATATGTTTTGTTTGAAAGTACATTTCACAGACAAAGCAAACATCCACGTGGTTACCTGGTGCACTGTTAGGAGCAGGTGAAATAACTGGTGTAGAAGAAAAACTAGGTCGTTTTGATCCAAGACCTGATGCTAATAAGGCACTTTGAATAGAGTCTGGATCTATACTTTTCCTTTTTTTTCTATCTTTGTTTTTCTTATGATCTTTTCTGATTAACCAGGGATCTGAAAGTTAAAGAAAGACATAAATCATCTGTTAACACAAGTACAGAATTTTCAAAGGAAACTACCATTGAGTTTTTTTGTATTGCTGACCAACAATTTGTAAACCACTAACTATAGCAGTCCAGTACATCCATACACCATGAGGTAAATGCCATGGTTTGAGGTTAAACATAATTGAACAAAATTGACATCATGACCTTTCATAAATGAGCTCAACTGTCAGAAGACAGACAAGCTTGGAGCTCCCACAAAGCAAAGATTAGAATCTGTCTGATAATTTTTACAGGAAAAGAAAAGGTTTTAGTACAATATCCCATTTCAAATACACAGAAATAAGGACCCTTTCGTTTATATTTAAAATATTAAAGAACTTACCATCTTCATCATCCTCACTAGACTCATCTCTGAATGGGTTGAAATCATCATCATCTCCAGAACTCATGTTTTTAGAGCTCTCATAGTCACTTTCTTCATTATCAGAGGCATCAGATTCACTTCCACTATCATCAGAACTGCTACCAGTAAGGCCACCTATTTTTCGTGCTTTTTTGGCTTCTCGATTTATTTCTTCACCTGCCCACCAAACCCAAACAAGAGTCAAAATGCACTGTGGTAAAAATTAGGAAATTATATTTAGTTCATAAGCTAATACAGTTAATTAATTCAAAAAAGAACTACAGAAGAAAAGTATTTGCATAAGTATATAAGAACAAGAAGAGGGGAAGGCACCCCATTCTACTACTCTTGCCTAGAGAATCCCATGGACAGGAGCCTGGCAGGCTGCACAGGCTTCCACAGGGTTGCACAGAGTCAAACATGACTGAATCGACTAAGCAGCAGCAGCAGCAGCATACAAGAACAATGAAAAATTCATGAACAATTATAGCCTTTTGAACTCCTGTAAAAGATCAGGTTATATATAATTATTTTTAGGAGAAATTATGTACCTAAGTATAAACTCAAGATAGCCTTCAAATGCACAAGTTTCAAAATTCAGGAAAACAAAGATGAAATAATCTCTGGCATTGTCAGAATGTGTATATCAGGTTGAGAGACAAGGTCTAATAATTACAAGTTTTTAAACTACTTAAATACTTTATGGAATACTACCAAAAAAAATCTATAAAACTGCATTTTTTAAAGTTAAACAAGGTGCTAATTGGAATTATCTTACTGGAAATTCATAGAAGATATCTAGAGTAATCAAAACTGACAAGAACATTAAAAAGGTTCACATACTAATGAAATGGTGAGAAGATAATTCAGAAAAGGGAAACATGACCATCCACTGACCACTCTAATAGGTCACTGACTCTAGGCCACAGCATTACTTTTTGTGTCAACAAAATAAAAAATAATGCCAATTACAACAGCCAACCTGCTTTCAGGCATACTAAAAATATAAGGGAAAAAGCATTTCTTGCAACAGATGAAAACTTAAGGTTAAAGTGTCAGGCACTGTGTTTAGAACACACAGCATCATGTATATTCTTATCAGCACTTTAGAAAGAGCCTGAGATATTAACTTCTAAAAGGCAAAGAGCTTGGTAAGCACCTAAACACAAATCCAACTTTGCAATTTTTATAAAATGTCTAACAAACATAAATGAGTGTATGCCTAATAATTAATAAACTAACAAAAGTCTCTTTAAAGAAGACTATATAAACACACGGGCTTCCCAGGTGGCTCAGTGGGTAAAGAATCTGCTGCAATGCAGGAGACATGGGTTTGATTCCTAGGTCAGGAAGATGGCCTGGAGGAAGGCATGGCAACTCACTCCAGTATTCCTGCCAGGAGAATCCCCATGGACAGGGGAGCCTGGCAGGTTACAGTCCATAGGACTGCAAAGAATCAGATACGACTGAAGTGACTGAGCAAGCGCGCATATGCACACAGACACTCTCCCACACCCACACACACAGCATCAACAACAAAGGTCCAGATTTTGGTTCCCCATTTATCATCCAGTAGTTGTGTGAACCTACGGATAGCGCCTAACCTTCCTGTGCCTCAATTTCCTGTCTATAAAACTGAAAAAATAAAGCCTTTCATATGGATCCCTTGCAGTTAAACAAGACCATGTGTGGGCAGTGCTCAATAAAGTGCCCAGCACCTGGGCACTGTTAAAGCCCAGTTTAAACTGTTAAAGCCCCAGTTTAAAATGGGGATTACTTGTGTATTCAAAATGACATGGGCCATGGGAATTCCCTGGTGGTCCATTGGTTAGGACTCTGTGCTTTTTGGCCCCAGATTCAATCCCTGGTCAGGGAACTCAGATCCCACAAGACATGCAGTCAAATAAATAAAAGACACCTCCTTTAAAAACAAACCAAACACTACATGATCCAATTTAAAGAAGGCAGTTCAGTTCAGTCGCTCGGTCATGTCTGAGTCTTTGCGATCCCATGAACACCACAGCACCACAGAACCAGGCCTCCCGTCCATCACCAACTCCCAGAGCCTACTCAAATTCATGTCCATTGCATCAGTGATGCCATCCAACCATCTCATCCTCTGTTGTCCCCTTCTCCTCCAGCCTTCAATCTTTCCCAGCATCAGGGTCTTTTCAGATGAGTCAGCTCTCCTCATCAGGTGACCAAAGTATTGGAGTTTCAGCTTCAGCATCAGTCCTTCCAATGAACACCTAGGACTGATCTCCTTTAGGTTGGACTGGTTGGATCTCCTTGCAGTCCAAGGGACTCTCAAGAGTCTTCTCCAACACCACAGTTCAAAAGCGTCAATTCTTCGGTGCTCAGCTTTCTTTATAGCCCAACTCTCACATCCATACATGACCACTGGAAAAACCATAGCCTTGACTAGACCGACCTTTGTTGACAAAGTAATGTCTCTGCTTTTTAATATGCTGTCTAGGTTGGTCATAACTTTCCTTCCAAGGAGTAAGCGTCTTTTGAAGGCAGTACATGCCCGAATTACAGCTTGCATCAAAATGCTTAAGTTTATATTACTTCCAGCACCATTTAAAGGAAAATACTCACCTTTCCGCTTCTTTGTTTTATTTTCCTTACAAGGACTATCTCTTGGTGAACTGCTGTTACTTGGAGCTGTCAAATCAATTCCCAGCAAACTATAAAGCTTTTTTCTGTCCGGAGCAGGGAAGTGTTTTTCAATGAGTGACTGTAAAACTCCTCTGTTTGTAGAAGAGATAAAAAAGTGACAGTCAGTGGCTCAGTATGCAAAATTATTATATATAAAATATTACTGAAAGTATCTGCTTAAAATAAGTACACTTTATTAGCAGCATCTCCAAATTGGATACAAGTTGCTTAGCTTCACATAATTATAAGGCCAGCTTAGGAACTCAGCACCAATGTTTTCTTTTTCAGAAATGCTGCAGCACAGGAGGACTCCATGTGGAAAAACTGAACATAAGGGACTGATTCAAAAGGTGATTCAGAACAGCTGGACTCTGAATATAAAGGACTTTAACAATCCTTTAACCAATTTATTTCACATGTATTTCCATTTTCAGGTATGTGAAAGAGTTAAAAATAATTAAATCTATGTCTTACTAAAAAACAAAAACAAAAAAAAAGTTTATTCAATCTTACAAGATACTGATAATCCAGGTCAGAAGAATTTCAGTATTCTAGGCAAGACTATCCACTTTTACACTTTCTAGAAGCTGCATTAGGGCTTCCCTGATAGCTCAGTTGGTTAAAAATCTGCCTGCAATACAGGAGATCCCAGTTCAATTACTGGGTCAGGAAGATCCGCTGGAGAAGGGATAGGCTATCCACTCCAGTATTCGTGGGTTACCCTCTTGGCTCAGCTGGTAAAGAATCTCCCTGCATGCCTGCAATGCGGGAGACCTGGGATCGATCCCTGGGTTGGGAAGATCCCCTGGAGAACGGAAAGGCTACCCACTCCAGTATCCTGGCCTAGAGAATTCCATGGACTGTATAGTCCATGGGGTCACAAAGAGTCGAACAGGACTAAGCGACTTTCACTTTCAGGAGCTACATTAAAAAGTTACAGAAAACAACCTGTCACTATAAAATGTCACAATGGAATGTTTTACATTCTATTTCCTTAAGTCTTTGAAACTTGGTGCATATTTCATACTTGAAGGTCATCTCATATTGGAGATGCTGCACTAGCCATGTAGTACCTATCATCTCAGAGGCAGTACTAGGCAAGATACAGATTAGCAGGTGCATGCTCTGAATTTAAAGGAGTTTTAAATTATGTCTTAAAAGGAGCCACTAAGGTCTTAAAAGGAGCCACTTGAATGTATCCCCTAAGGCAAAAGATACCATGGTGGCAAAAGTTATTTTACTAGTTTTACTCCCAGAGTTGGAATTGTTTGGTTACACAAAGCAAAAAATAACATCTAAAGCCTTTCTTAAAATTCTTTTGACTTTTCAAGGATTATCTGCAATGCTGACCCGAAAGCATAATAAACTGGGACAAACGAAACCATTATTATACAGCTGGATACTGGCGGTTTCAAATATACAAAGCAAAGACAAAACTGAAACTTAAACCAAGCTGTCAGAATTCCAAGATGTACAAAACAGAAATCAAGCCCTTCCATTAGTCCAAATACTGGACATATAATGTTAAAGTACTTAACATTTCAGTATTTCTATGTTACTGTTTTTCAATAGATATACTGCTATGGATACACAGGATTATGAAAACTCAGATCAGAAAAAATTAAAAGGCAAAAATTCTGCCTTCAGGAAATGCTAACACTTAAATTCATCTTAGTAAAGACTCAAAACCATAAACATTACTTGGCAGTTGAAACAAAATCATTCAATTCTCCCCCGCCCTCTTCCAAGGCTTCTAATGTTCTAGCTTCTCCCGTAGACTGCAGACCAATTACAACACACTGGAGGGAAAAAAAGAATGTTATTAGTTATAAATAAAAATATGTATATGGTTTCTTACAACACATACTTTTATATATTTAGTTTTTAAAAAAAGATTTCAAGCCTTCCCTGGTGGCTCAGTAGTAAAGAATCCACTTGACAATGTAGCAGACATGGGTTCCATCCCTGATCCGGGAGGATCCCACATGCCACAGAGCAACTAAGCCCTTGAGCCACAACTACTGAAACCCACATGCCCTTGAGTCCATGCTCCACAACAAGAGAAGTCACGGCAATGGGAAGCCCAAGCACTGCAACCAGAGAAAAGCCCATGCAGCAACAAACACACAGCACGTTCAAAAATAAATAAACTTAAAAAGATTTCAAACAAGAATTAGCCAGGTGACAGTATTACAGCAGTGAACGCTACTGAAGCCCCTGCTCCAGTTTTTTGTGCTTTAAGTAGATATATATTCACCAAAAACGAAAACCTTTGCAGTGTTACATATCCATGATATCAGTGGTTACATCTATGGATAGCCAAGTTATAGTGATGTTTATTTGTTTATACTTTTTTGAGCTACCCAAATTCTTTATACATATTCCTTTTATTGTCATAAAAATGTATTTTTTAAAGCCTCACTGTTAATACTCTTACAACTATCCTTTAGAAACAAAGGCTTTTATAAGTAGAAAACGTCAACACCCCAAAGACTAAAACAAAACCAAAGATGCATCTGTTAATGCATTCTCCAACTTACTTTTCCATTCTTGATTTCTTCTCGAGCTAGTTGCACAACTCTTTTAACTTTGGACGCTATGCACAAGTATTTGAAAAATCTCTGGTGAGCAGACCAGAACTGACCCCACATGGATTTCTTCATTCTTTGCTCAGCATCAATCAGATCTGCAGCTTGCTGAAACCGCTCTCGAGCAATGACCCACTGAAGGCACACAAACAACAGACATTTCAATCTTCGAGTGTGATTTACTTCAATATGACTAATTCAATCAAAAGAATGTGTAAGACACCATTAACATTAATTCAATGAAGAATTTTCAATAATGGGAACCTCTAAACAAATGTTTTTTAGGACACTCAGAGCTGTCTCAAAATTCCTATTAACTAATACAGTAATTTTAGAAAACAGTTATGTTGATTTTTAAAGCTACGCATGCTATGCTATAAATGGTTATTTCTTTTAAGTTACTGTAACAGAGAAAACTGGGAAAATAAGGATCCAGTAATTCATCTGCTGTTTTATGGCAGAAATATACTGTGAGCTGACAGACATTACACTGGATAAAACTAACAAAAACATCGTCGGGTACATTAAAAATACTTGGAGTTAAGGAAAAAAGGCTTACCAGTTTGACTGCTTTGTTATACATTTTAACATAGCTCTGAGAAAGAAGAACTTCCTCAATTTTGAAGGTCACTCCAGTAAAGCTCAGCTGTCGAGCAATGTACATCCCTCTAAGCTTCATATCCATAGCAACTATTTCCATGGCACCAACACCTCTGAATAAAATTAAAACACACAGTAACTATCATTAAATATAGTAGAGCTTTAACATACATGGAAAAGATTTTAGCAATAATACCTCTTTTAGATTGCTACTGAGAACAAATAATGTACACTGTAAATTGCATTACCTCCGTTCTACTGCCTGAATAAAGTCACTGAATTCTCTAAATGGAGTTCCCTCACCCCATATTCCAAGACGGTTCATATAGGCCATATTTCGTGGTTCAGAAGCACCTGAAAAACCCCCAAACAAAACATATTACAGCTGAAAAAATAACATGTAAAAAAAATATCTTTATCTTTTAAATAAATACTCACCAGTGGCACTAGCATAGACAACTCTGGCTTTTGGCAATTTGTTCTGAAGTTCTAAAACTGCTAAGCCTGTCTTGGTTGGCTTTGAAGAACCAACAGGACATAAGTTTTTTGCTTTATGACATTCATCAAAAACTATCTGTAAAGAATACATTAAGGAACATGTCACTTTAGTACCAAGTGTCTCTAATCTCAGAAAGACTTAACTTTTATTTCCCTAAGGCCTGGGGAAACATGCAAGAGTCCTAAAGAGTAAACAAACAAACAAAAACAGAAAAAAATTCTGGAGTGAAAATAAATCATGATTATCTCGGGGAGGGATGCTGTTGGTAACAAGGCCCTGCACATGAACTTTTTCTTTTTTTACTGACACCCATACACCTATCATCTGTTTCATCAAACCCTAACATTTTACCGTATCTGCTGCAGATTGTTTTCTTTTTTAAAGTTACAAATATAAACAAAGCCCTCTATGTGATTCTTCTCCTTGATTTCTGCCACTGTGCTAGCCACAGAGGCATTCACTGAATTTGGCACTAATCTTAACTAGATATTTAAATCTTTCCCTAGATACAAAAAGTTACTCCTGTGGAAAATGAAGACTGCTTAAATCAAATGGGGGGTTGGTGAGGGCTTGTCGTTTTTCTTTTTGATTAACTGCTGTTACACTGTCTTTCAGGTGGCTGAAAGGAGTTTCGTAACTTCTTCAGACATCACTAGGCGCCAAAGCTCTCACAGGACAACTTTGATGCTATATGAATTCTGTCATTCTGCTAGCACTGATACAGTTCTTGGGTCCACCACGCCATTAGAACCATTGGCTCCAATCATATTAATCTGTTACAAATCTTACAAAGCTGGGTGCTTCTTGTTATTTAGGTCCACATTCTATTTTAAGGCTGCATATTCAGCATGTCCCATACCTATTAACATTTTCCTAAAGCAGGGACTAAACAGTGGCCTCACATATGACAGCTACAAAACAGAATCAACTATCTGACTCCCTCGCAAGCTATGTAATCATTAAAGCTCTCATTCCAGCAGTCTTTTTACTTAACTTCAGAATTCCCATATATTACATTAACTTTCATGTCATTAAAAAACATAAAATTTGTTGCAAAGGATACCACTCCATCGAAGTCATCACCGCACCAATGTAGAAGTTGTTTTAACCTCGTTTTATATTTACCACCAGACTGACTTTCACCAATAAGGGAAGAATAGGTAGCAAAAATAACACCCTTCTTCACACTCCCATTATGTTTGGAAGAAATTTTTCCATATTTAAACTGAAAAAGAGAAGAGAAGAACTTAATACACTTCTGTCTCTGAAATATTTATCCCACCCAAATTTATACAGTAGGGAAATGATGGTACCAATACACTTTTGTCTCTGAAGTATTTATCCCACCCAAATCTATATAGCAGGGAAATGATGGTACCATGATGGGCTTTAGGAAAGTCAAAGGACCTCTTAAGATCATACATAAACTTTCTCACACACCAGTGCATACATACATACACACACGTGTGTGTATATATATAATTAATATATAAGGATCCAGTTTTCAAAGTCTATCCTCAAAAAACATTACAAACCAAACTCTCCCCAAGAAAAAGGCACAATATTCATTCTACCAATATTTACTATGCATTTTCTATATGCAAAGCACTGTAATTAAGATCCGAGGGATATAAAAGAATTATGATCAATAGTTATTGCAGCCCTCCTCAATTATACTGACTCAGAAATTTAAAATATTTCTAGATGCCCATTACATGTTTTAGTTTTGAACTGTTGGTAATTATCCAAGACACAATACTTTCACCTACCAACCCATTCAGTAAACCTTATCTTAAAAAAAGTCACTGATGGGCAGAGCAACATTGAAGCAACTTAGGACTAGTCTGTACACTTGCTCACTTAGGACTAGATGTACATTTATTTATTCACTGTCAAAGGCCTCGCAGAGAAGTGCCTGCAGGAATTAGGTTTGTCTAGTCTACCTACCCCTGTGACTCCAGGAATTGGTGCCTAGTAGGCCAATAAAAACTTGCTAAATGAACATTAAACTGTGCTTCTAGAAAGTGAAACTTATTTTCTTCCAAATGACAGAACTGTTTTAACATGAACACAGGTACAGGTATACAAGTTCATTGAATATACAAATATCTGAACCAGTCTCCAAACCACAATTCATGATGCAATGACACACTACCTGTCCACACAGCTCTATTACACTGCCCTCTTACATGCACTGTATTAGTTTCATCCACCAATAGCAGTTTTATAAAAAGAAACAATAAATGAAGAAAGCCCTGAAGACTGAGAGAATGAACCCCATAAAAAGAGACAATGCCTATTTTATTTGCCACTACATAACCCACCTGGCACATTATCTATACCAAAAATCAACAATTGTGGCTAGCACTCACTATACTCTTTGTGAAATAACTCAAGCATATTCAAAAGCTGAGACATTACTTTGCCGACTAAGGTCCGTCTAGTCAAGGCTATGGTTTTTCCTGTGGTCATGTATGGATATGAGAGTTGGACTGTGAAGAAGGCTGAGCGCCGAAGAACTGATGCTTTTGAACTGTGGTGTTGGAGAAGACTCTTGAGAGTCCCTTGGACTGCAAGGAAATCCAACCAGTCCATTCTGAAGGAGATCAGCCCTGGGATTTCTTTGGAAGGAATGATGCTAAAGCTGAAACTCCAGTACTGTGGCCACCTCACGTGAAGAGTTGACTCACTGGAAAAGACTCTGATGCTGGGAGGGATTGGGGGCAGGAGGAGAAGGGGACGACAGAGGATGAGATGGCTGGATGGCATCACTGACTCGATGGACGTGTCTGAGTGAACTCCGGGAGTTGGTGATGGACAGGGAGGCCTGGCGTGCTGCAATTCATGGGGCCGCAAAGAGTCGGACACAACTGAGCGACTGAACTGAACTGAACTGAATCCTCTTAACAACCCTACAAAGTGGAAACTATCATTCTTGCCTCACAGATATTTACTGAATGACCAACTGAATAGAAGACTTTCATACCTTATTCAATGAATGGACCAAAATGTTTTTTGCTCCAATATCCCTCAAATCTCTTTCAGCATCATACTTTAAATCATTTGAAACACTGAACCTATAAAAAAGAAAGGGAAAAGAAAAATACACAAATTAAATGCAAATCCTATCATTCTAACAGTATTCAGGAATAAATAAAATCAGGCCTTGACACGTCTAAAAAAATACACGTACTCATTAAGACCCATCCTCATATGCTGGTCATTTGCAAATGAAAGTTCCCACAGACAGTCTTTAGCACTTACCACAAAGCCCTTTTTCTACTCAACAAATAATTTTCATAGATGATTCCTGCTATTGTCCTTCCTTTTCCTACACCAGCACCATCGCCTATTAAGAAGCCGGCACGATCTCCATTAGGTAGGAACGTTTCATGTTGCTGAAATGAAAATGCTGGTAATTAATCTCTTCCTTTAGATATTTTGGTGATCGGTTTCTCGTATTATTTTAGCAATATATTAATATTGTCTATTTTTATACCAATGACATACAGTTAGCTTAGTGTGGAAACTATACTTACTATACAGGAATACTCCGTTTCATTTTGCAGCATGTACTATTAACTGCACTTCTGGGAAACAGCATTTTTTCTTTTTTTAACGAACTGACAGAAATGTTTTATCAAGCAATTTTATTGGTGCCATTTTTCCAAAAGCATTTTCTCATTTCATGTCTGTATCATACTTTGGTAATTCTCATAATACTTTAAACTTTATTATTATTATGTTTGTTACTGTGATCTGTGATGAATGATCTTTGATGTTACTACTGTAATTGTTTCAGGATGCCATGAACTTTGCCCATAATTAATAAACATTGTGTGTACTGTGACTGCTTCACTTACTGACCATTTCCCCCATCTCTCTCTTTCTCCTTTGGCCTATTTCCTGAGACACAACAGTACTGAAACTAAACCAATTAATAATTCTACAATGGATTCTTTAAGCATTCAAGTAGAGGGAATGGCAACCATGTCTCTCACTTTAAATCAACAGCTAGAAATGATTATTTTAAGGCCAGGCTGCAGGGCATGTGCAATCTTAGTTCTCTGATCAGGGATGGAAACCACAGCCTGTGTATTGGAAATACAGAGATTTAACCACTAGGCAGCCAGGGATCTTCCCTAGAAATGATTATAACATAAGGAAGGCATGTTGAAAGCCACAATAGGCTGAACACTAGGCCTCTTACTCCAAACAGCCAAGTTGTGAAAAGAAAAAGGTCTTAAAGAAAACTGAAAGTGCTACTTCAGTGAACAAACAATAAGAAAGAAAACCAGCCTTATTACTGATATTAAACTTTTAGTGGTCGAGACAGAAGACCAAACCAGCCATAACATCCCCTTCAGCCAAAGCCTAATCCAGAGCAGGGCCTGGATTCTCCTTAATTCTATGAAGACACAGGTGAGAGCTGCAGACGAAGCTAGTAGAGGCTGGATCATGAAGTTTAAGGAGTCTTCTCCATAACATAAGCACAAGGAGAAACAGCCAAGTGCTGATGTAGAAGCTAAACCAAGTTATCCAGAAGATAATAGGGTAAAAGTGGCAACATTACACAATAGATTTCCAATGTAGATGAAACAGCCTTCTATTTGAAGAAGATGCCATCTAGGGTATTCACAGCTTAAGAGAAGTCAATGCCTGGCTTCAAAGCTTCAGAGGACAGGCTGACTTATGAGGGGTTAATGCAGCTGGTGACGTGAAGCTGAAGCCAATGCTCATTTCCCACTCCAAAAATCCTAGGGCCCTTAAGAATTATGCTCAATCTATGTTGCCTGTGGTCTACAAATCGAACAACAGAGCAGTACATCTGTTTACAACATGGTTTACTGAATATACGAAAGCCACTGTTGAGACCTACTACTGCTCAGAATAAAAGATTCCTTTCAAAGTAATACTGCTCACTGATGATGCACCCAAGAGCTCTGATGGAGACACACAATATCAATGTCACTTTCATGCCCACTTTATAACACAACAGCTATTCTACAGTCCATGAACCCAAGAGTAATTTCAACTTTCAAGTCTTACTCTTTAAGAAATACATTTTGTAAGGCTGTAACTGCCAGAAATAGTGACTCTTCTAATGGATCTGGACAAAATCAATTGAAAACGTCCTGAAAAAGAAATCACCATTCTAGATGCCAGTAAGAATATTCGTGATTCATGGGAAGAGGTCAAACTACCAACATTAACAGGAGTTTGGAAGATGATTCCAACCCTCATGGATGACTTTGAGGAATTCAAGACTTCAATGGAAAAAGTAGATTCTTGAGATGGAATCTACTCCTGATGAAAATGCTGTGAAGATTGCTGAAATGAAAACAAAGGATCCAGACTATCACATAAACTTAGTTAATAAAGCAGTGGCATAGTTTGAGGACCGACTCCAACCCTGAAAGAAGTCCCACTGTGGGTAAAATGTCATCAAACGGCACTGCATGCGACAGAGAAACGATCAGTGAAAAGAAGAGGGGATCAATGCAGCACACCTCACTGCGGTCTCACTTTTAAACCTGCCACAGCCACCCCAACCTCCAGCAGCGACCATTCTGATCAGTCAGCCGCCATTAACACCAACACCAAGACCCTGCACTAGCAAAAAGATTACAATTTGCTGAAGGCCCAAGTGAAGATTAGCATTTTTTAGCATTATTTCTAAATTAAGGTATATACATTTTGGGGGGGGGGGACATAATGCTATTGTACACTTAGCAGACATCATAGTGTAAACACTAAGTTTTACAGGCACCGGGAGACAAAAAAGTTCATGTGACTCATTTTATACAATGTTTGCTGTACTGTGGTGGTCTGGAACCAAATCTGCCCTATCTTCGAGGTCTGATTTTGTTTTTTTCCCCTTGCTACCCTGGCATGTAGCAGGTAACTAAAGCTAACAAACTGGTGAGCATTCTTCCATAATTTTTCAATGACTATACAATCAAATACAAACCTTTTTATAACACATAAATATAGTGGATGGTTGCATATTTATTTTACAAAAATGGAGTATATCAGAAATCCTCTCAAGACAACTGGCCTAAGATAAAAGCTAGTACAACACCCATATGATAACACCAAAGTTTATTCAATCACTCCCCAAGGGTGTGAGCTTTCAAATCTTTTCTAGCTTTCAGTCTCTAGGGGGAAAAGCTGCAACAAATAGCCTGATATGCATGTTCTTATCTAATAGTTCCATGAAACAGACTCCCAGTTCCAGTAATGGAACTGTTAGGTCAAAGGATATATGCATTTGTAATTTTAACACATGTTACCAGTGAGCCCCAGAAAGGCTATGACAATTTAGCATTTCCACTATAAATGCAGTCACCAAATCCATGCTATCCTTTTCATTTTCTAATACATAAAACTAAAAAAAATCACATTCATACATTTTTCATTCAAGGAAAACTTAACTTTGAATTAAAACTAGTATATATTGTGAACTAAGATTAAAAATAAAAACTGTACATAGTTAAAAAATATTATGGCTTACCTGAGCTGCATAAGTAATTGCTTCAAGCTGTAATGCTGATAACCAGCCATTATCAATGGTTTCTTCAGAAATAGATGTCTTGTACCAAACATCAGGAGGAGTAACACTGGATAAAGAACTAGTCTCAACTACAGCATCTGGGTGACGTAGGCCAATTTTTACTAAACAAAGGTTTAAAAATACTCCATTTTAATTATTCTGAGTAATAACACTTCCACTCTTATCATAAAATATTACAGCATTTCTCCTCTGACAGAAAAATGTAAGTAACTATACACCCTGGGATCCTATATAAAGCCACTGATTGATGTAAAGTACTGTTTACATTTAATTAACGTGATCTACTTACCAACTACCTATGGTTTAAACAGAGACTTGTGATGGTGGGGGAGGCTCAACAGGGAGGGGATTCATATAGACATGGCTGATTCGGGCTTCCCTGGTGGCTCACACAGTAAAACATCTACCTGCGATGCAGGAGACCTGGGTTCGATCCCTGGGTTGGGAAGACCCCCTGGAGGAGGGGATAGCAACCCATTCGAGTATTCTTGCCTGGAGAATTCCCATGGACAGAGGAGCCTGGTGGGCTACAGTCCATACGGTCGCAAAGAATCGGACATGACTGAGTGATTAGGCATAGCATGGCTGATTCACGTTATATGGCAGAAACCAACACAACATTGTAAAGTAATTATCCTCCAGTTAAAAAGAGAGTAAAATAAATAAATCTATCGAAAGAGACTTGCTGATTAAACAGATCTAGGAAAACACTGCCTCAATTCATGCCAGGTTCTCTGCAGTGGCAAAGCACACTCCTAGGTTAAGTTCATTTTAAATGATCTAGAAAGTAGGGAACTAGAATCCATATACAGTTGGTAAACAGATTTTTAGTTTAAGTGGTCTTATTAGTGACTTTTTATAGAAACCCAGAGTGTATGAGAAACAAATTCTAGCCACAGATTTTCCTATATTACCCTCAGAAAATGAAAAGGTGAAAAAATTTATATATAAACTAAAAATTACTAATTTTCAACTTAATATACTGGCCACTTGAAAAAAAAAAAAAAAACTGAATCACGGTCCTTGTGGGGAAGAGGAAGAAATGGTGTTAATTTAAACCACTGAATTCAAATAGCACATTTTAAGATTCCCATGGTTTTATAGCTTGTTTTAGATAAGCTGTATAAACTATAACGCTAAGATATATGTTTACATCTCCGTAATTTACTCTGATTTTATAATCACTGCTGATATGAGCAAAATTAACTTGAAAGGAAAAAGCTTTTTTCGCTCTTGGGTTTTAAAAGACTTCATTCCAAAACAAAGTTCTAAATTTGTGTAGGAAAATTAAAACTCACAGTAGAATTTTCATGTAGCTATTTTAAAACATATTATAGTTTAAAACATATTCATACACAGCTCATACTTATCAAATCCTGAGGTACCCAACATGGACAGATCCTAATAGGTAACAATGTGTGGGGGAAACTTTTTAAGTTTAAAAGGAACCCAGAGGTTGTTCATTATTTTAACAAATCTCAAAGACATACATTTTATTGGCATATACTCTGCATAGGTTTCCGCATGACCCATTTCTTCTTCATCTTCTTCTTCTGGTTCATCTTCCTCTTTCACAACAGGGACCTTCTGTAATACCAAGACAGCAAAATCAAATAAGTCCAGAGAATGGAGGCCCAACGAACACACAGAAATACTCGTCTGCAGGAATACCCACTATCTTCATCTTGGAAGCAGGACATGCCATTCTCTAGGTTCCTAAAATCTAGGTCATACTCTGTGGCTTCCCTGCTTCTCCAATGATGAGCACAGACAATCTGTGATGTGATATTATCACAAACACACACATGGATCACCACAGGGCTCCACCACCTTCTCAAACCAGCTTCCCTTTCAACACTGCCCACCAGCCTCCCTGATGCCCAGATGTCTCTCTAACCTCCAGTCCTCACTCTTCATTCCAATTCCAAGAACAGAAAGAACAAGAGGTTTGGAGGAAAAAGGTGGCTGAGCCCAGCAGCACATTCTACAACCTCATGGGCAGGAACTCTCTCTAAGTCTCACTCCCACCCTCTTTTCACTTCACCTCCATCTGTTTTCTTTCCCTTGGGTCCTAAAACCAAAACCCCAGAAAACTCGGGAGTTTAAATGTTCTTCTGAAACATTGAATTTATTTCAGACGTCTGTGTCTCCACAGACACAAAAACAATACCACATCATCATCTCTCCAAACACTGGCACACCTCAGAGTAAAATGATGAGTTATTAGTAACTACACCAGGAGAACAGCAGACCAGGAGACGCCCAGACAGTCCCAGGCAAAGTGAGTGAATGGCCACTATAGCCATGTTACCTTGTATTCCTCTATAGAATCTTAAAGGGGTAGAGACAGGGAGAACAGGGGATAGGAAGCCCTAAAAAAGCTTCTTTTCACTACCAGCAAACTATAAAGGGAATCTCTTTATGAATGAGGGCTTACTCAAGGAAGAATGCAGGGAGAAGCTGTGAGACCAGAGAAAGACAAAGAGAAAACCCAGTTAGGATTTACACGTAATGCCAAGGATAAAATGGTATTAAAAGGTTAAGATCAGGCTTCTCTTTTGTTTCATTTTTACTTAATCTAGGGCAGAATATGATGACACACAGATACTCAATAAATGTGGGAAGGAATAGGGAGATGATAGATAAACATTCAGCCAACATCAACCCATGAAGTCCTTTAGGAAAAAAAAGTCAAAAAACCTCTGAATATTTTCAGGAAGTATGCCAAAATGAAACCCGGTTTCAGAAATAAGAGACCAAATGGGGCTGGTCAAAGAAACAGACACAAACCCCAATTCTGCTGAATTTGTGTAGCCTTGGGCAAATCACTACATCCTCAGTCTTCCCTACCCACCCTTTGCATCTCTTCTTCATCTATAAAACAGGAATATATACTATACTAAATGACCAGCTTCCCTTCTCCCTCTACCTTAAAAAATTTTTTATCACAGATATAATTGGAGGATTAGCTGGTCACAAAATTCAGGGACCAGACAAGTAATATTTCTAAGCCAGGTGGAGAGAAAGTGGCAACTGACACCAAGCTTAGGGTGAAGGAGCAAAATGAAGGGGAGGGAAACTGTGGCACATGGGGAACACGTGACTCACACACAGGAGATGCTCACTACAACTCTAGGTATTTTTATGTGTTAGCGACACATTCAAGATTTTTCAAAATAATGTGGAGGCCAAACAAAACACATGTCAACTGGTTCTGGTCCACAAGCTACCAGTTTGCAATCTGTTAGATGTCACTTGACTACTAGGACAATACAGAACTTTTGACATGTTATGGGCAACATGGCCTGGACTAGAAACTTGAACACTAAAATCTTTAAGAAAAATACATACTTATTTTCAAAAAAATCAACTTTCAAGTAAGCTGTTGGCACACAATCACTAAGTAAACTGATACTGCCAGGATTTATTCTCCTGGCCCCTGTTCAAAACCTCAGGCACAAGTTGCTTTGCTGTCCCCCCAAGTCCAAATTCCATTCCCAGTCTTACCAATCCTCTGGTATATGTACAGTCACCTCTAATTTTCTCATTTTTTTCCTTTCCCCTTACCTTTTCCATTCACCTCTGAAATTCTTCAAGTTTAGTTCCTTGTCACTTCCTTTCTGGATTACCTGACAACCACCTAACCTGTTTCTTTTTCCCAATCCATCCTGAGTCACTAACATGTCCCTCTACTTCCATCTAGTCGCCCTCCCTGGTGCTGCTCCAATTCCCAAATCTAACAAACTCAAGACCTTTCACAGAGCCCCCAGTCAACCATTCCAATTTCTTCCTGCAAGCCAAGTATCCCAAGCACATAGCTACCACCTTCTCTGTGCCTACTGATGCTGTAGCTCCCTTCCTAATATGCCCTCTCAGTTTCTCCATACTCAACCCAACTCCATGACACCTCCTCCATAAACTGAACTCCTACCAAGCCACCTGAGTCTCATCTTCCTCCAAACTTATAATCCTTATTGCGAGCATCACAACACACCTCTTGCTGTATCTTCTATTACTACTTAAACCACATAGTGTTAAATTATGTTTATTAAAAGGGGGAACCAGAAACCCACCTCACAGAGGCAGGGTTAAACAATTATTAAATACAGGTATAGAATCAATTTTTTTGCCTTTTCATACAAAGGTCCATCTAGTCAAGGCTATAGTTTTTCCAGTAGTCATGTATGGACGTGAGAGTTGGACTATAAAGAAAGCTGAGTGCTGAAGAACTGATGCTTTTGAACTGTGGTGTTGGAGAAGACTCTTGAGAGTCCCTTGGACTGCAAGGAGATCCAGCCAGTCCAGCCTAAAGGAAATCAGTCATCAATATTCATTGGAAGGACTGATGTTGAAGCTGAAACTCCAATACTTTGGCCACCTGATGCAAAGAGCTGACTCATCTGAAAAGACCCTGATGCTGGGAAAGATTGAAGGCTGGAGGAGAAGGGGACAACAGAGGATGAGATGGTTGGATGGCATCACTGACTCAAAGGGCATGAGTTTGAGTAAACTCTGGGAGTTGGTGATAGACAGGGAGGCCTGGTGTGCTGCAGTCTATGAGGTCACAAAGAGTCGGACACAACTGAGGACTGAACTGATAGTATCAATTTACCTGAAGCATATAGTACTTTCAAAATGTAATAAAAAAAAAAGTTATTATATGGGGTGGGAGGTGGAGGGAGATTCAAGAGAGAGGGGACATATGTGTACCTATGGCTGAGTCATGTTGATGTATGGCAGAAACCAACACAACATTGTAAAGCAATTATCCTACAGTTAAAAATAAATTTTAAAAAAGTTATCATATAATTGCTTACAATTAAACCATTATATATCTGACAGTTCCTAACTAGCTATATAATAAGGCTCAATCATAAAATGACTGTAACTATGACATACTTTTGGTTAACTCCACAGTCTTTTTTACTTATCAGACAGGATTCACAATAAAAAAGGTGTTGGTATTTTATGCAATACTCTATCAAATATGCAAGTTACAATCACCTTGTTTAGAACACATTAGCTTATTCCAGTGAGGTTTAATGCTTAGTTTATGTGGCTGAGACACTCTCCTTCACCTAAAAAATACACTTAGCCAAGGGTATAGCCAAGTGTATTTTCATACCACACAAAAACAGATACAGTTTTTGAAACTCACCATGGTTGGGGAAAAACTCCTCATTTTCATGTCATTTATCCATATTCTTGCTACTTCTTTATTAGAAGACTCTTTCTTTACTGTGCCATTGCTTACATCAGCTGATGAGGAGAGACAACTTACATTTTAGAACAAGACATTGTTCAAACAAACAATTTTCCTACAGTTTAAAAAAAAAAATTCAGTAAAGTTTACCCACTTCACAAACCAAAGAATACAAATCTGCTTATTTCCAATTAAGCATTAGGATAAAAATATTCAAAGCTACATGTCATTATGCAGATAAGAACTGAAAACAAAAAGAAATGTGTATACAGGAAATTTGAAAACTATTTATCAAAAAGACACCTCAACCAGAACACTATTTGGCAGTTTACTTCAAAACAATTACCAACCCTCCAGTTCCCTTTCCCATCGGATCTAAACCCTGGTCCTGGTGGTCGTAAGAGGAGGAATAGTAGTACTGAAACTGGGCTCGTAGTGTGTGCTGTATAGCATGTGGGCTAGTTTCAGACAAGGTTGAAAAAAAAAAAAAAATTGAAAAAAAATTGAAAAAAAAAAGAAAAAAAAAAAACAAAAAACAATTACCAAAGGCTAGCATTATTCTGCGGAGAAGGCAATGGCGACCCACTCCAGTACTCTTGCCTGGAAAATCCCATGGACAGGGGAGCCTGGTGGGCTGCAGTCCATGGGGTCGCACAGAGTTGGACATGACTGAGCGACTTCACTTTCACTTTTCACTTTCATGCATTGGAGAAAGAAATGGCAACCCACTCCAGTGTTCTTGCCTGGAGAATCCCAGGGACAGGGGAGCCTCGTGGGCTGCTGTCTATGGGGTCACACAGAGTCGGACACAACTGAAGTGACTTAGCAGTGGCAGCAGCAGCAGCATTATTCTGAGACACTTCACTTAGTTCATTAAAAAACAAAATAAAACACCTTGTGTTATCACAGAGACAGAGTCAATCTCACTTGATCTGGAGGCATCATTAACTTTCTAGGCAAAATAATTATTTCTTTTAATTAGGGGAAAAAAATTTAAAAATCAAGGAACTCTGGTCTTCCTTCCCTCAGAATAAAGATCCAAACAAAGAACCTGGGCTTCTATACTAATGGTTTACACACTCTTTTTAAACATTAAAAACAGAACCTCTCAATCAAAGCAGAACTGCTTGACTGAGAAACCCAGAACCCCTGTAACCAGCCTCCAGCCATCCCTGAAGCATTCCCAGTACTGAGAATGCTTGAGATCAGTGTGGAAATCGCATCAGGAAAATGCATCAGCATCTTGTTTACATACTCTATCAAAAGATGGGGAGTACTTTGGTGGCCTGTCACTTTGGACTACACAATGACTAGGATTAAAGCATTAGATAAAGAAACTGGTACAGAAATAATAAATTTAAATTTGGGGACACAGATTTGTTTCACATGGAAGAGCCAGTGAACAGTTTCACAGAAAGGACTGGAACTCAACCGAGACCAGAATCCAAAGAGAAACCCAAAGGGCTAAGGACTACAAAAGGGCAGTATCCACACAGATAAACAGAAGAGAACAGGCACTGAATTCCCTGGTGGTCCTGTGGTTAGGACTCCATGCTTTCACTGCTGAGGGCCTGGGTTCAATCCCTGGTCACGGAACTAGGATCCCACAAGCGAGGCAGGGCAGCCAAAAACAAAAGACAAGAGAGACAGAGAACATGCGAAACCTTGCTCTTTGTTATTTCACTGTTCATCTTTCTTCCCTTTCAATAAAAAAAATGACCCTCTCCTACAACACAAAACTTAGTTTATCTTCAGTATTCATTCACCGTGTTTCTTTTTCATCCCTCCTCTAGTATGACAACTTCTCGGGCTTCCACACAAGGATGGCCTTGACTTGCAGTCATCTATCTTTAAAAACTGTTACATTGGATGTAGATGTTACTGTACTAGATATTACTTGGTCAGCTTCAAATCTACCCTGTTTTACTCTCTCAACTCTTTCCTCACAATGGCAGAGCAGCAGTCTTTCTCCTCATTAAACCCAGACTTTAATGAAAATCAGCTTTCACTAACTGCTGACCAGCCCTAAGTCTCCCAAGAGCCATTTCAGATCAGATGCTGCCCTGCATCTCAGCTAGGTCAGGGTCATAGTCCTGCTCTCCGTGACAAAGGTTGGAAATCAGTCCTAAGATAGTTAAAACGATTTCTCAATGAGCATCAAGTTGCCAGGCTCCAGTTAGTTCAAGACAGTAACCTACAGCCATAAAGCACAACCATATGGACTCAAACAGAAAAATTAGATTATCTGATATTTTTTATTACATTTGTCACTGGAGACAATGTTAGTTCTGCATCACTCTACAAACACTCCTTGCCCATTCCTTCAGAAGCCCCCGGCCTTCTACTTCACAAATGCAAGGACATTAGAACTTCCAATCAATCAATTCTGCTGCAAAATTACATACGGTCTGCATCAGATGTTAAAACGTATCTCCCACAACTGGAAATAAAGCAGTTGTGTGGAAGGAGGAACTCTCTACTCAATATCTGTAACCTCATTCCAAGGGCCGAATGGAACGTTACATATTAGTATAAATCACCAGGCAGGCAGGCAAATACTATTTAACTCAATGGAAAAAGGAAGGAAAGAATATCCTTCTCAAGAGTTCACATTTTGAGAATTCCTCAGCAGTCCAGTGGTAGAACTCCATGCTTTCACTGCCAACGGCACAGGTTTGATCCCTGGTCAGGGAGTTAAGATCCAGCAAGCCACCCAATTCAGCCAAAAATAAACAAATAAATTATCTGTTAAATAACTGAGCAATTAATAAAAGCCACTCTATAAAGAAAAATTAACTGTAAAATTTACATTCTTTACACACAAATGAATTTCTACAAAAAGTGGTCAAAGCACTGTTGAGCTTTTTCTCTTTAGACCTAAACCTACACTTAAAATATTAGATTATCTAATGGTAATTGTTGAATAATTCTTGTGAATATACTAAAATCCACTGACTTGTACCCCTTTAGAAGGTACAATGGTATGTGAATTACCTCAATAAAGCTATTATTTAAAAAGCATTATGAGTGCTCACTTCAAAGAAAATATAGTGAACTATTTTTACAATAAAAGTTTATACATTTAAAAAAAAACTTACTAAAAACACAACTACCAACAAGCAATGAAGCTAAT
Source organism: Ovis canadensis (assembly GCF_042477335.2). Lineage (NCBI taxonomy): Eukaryota > Metazoa > Chordata > Mammalia > Artiodactyla > Bovidae > Ovis > Ovis canadensis. Next base: position 62,637,638 of record NC_091261.1, on the reverse strand, counting down.
GACAGGTAAGATCATAAAACTGTAGGAATTAAAAGAGCAAAGCATCAGCCCATTACCTTAAGCATGGTCCAAAGACCACCAGTAACAGCAACTCTAAAAAGTTCGTTAGAAATGCAGAATCTTGGGCCCCACCCCAGACCTATTGAATCTGATTCTGTTTTTTAACAAGACTCCCATGTAAGGACTTCCCTGGTAGTCCAGTGGTTAAGAATCAGGCTACCAATGCAGGCAACATGAGTTAGATTCCCGGTCTGGGAAGATTCCACATGCCATGGGCAACTAAGCCCATGCGCCACAGCTACTGAGCCCACACCCTAGAGTCTGAGAGCCATACTACTGAAGCGCAAGCGCCCTAGAGTGTGTGCTCCACAACAAGAGCAGCTACTCCAATGAGAAGCCCAAGCACTGCAAATGGAGAGGAGTCCTGCTCGCCACTACCAGAGAAAGCCAGTAAGTAACAGACAACTCAGAGCAGCCAAAATAAATAAAATTTTTTAATAAAAAGATCCCCAGGTGACTCACAGGTATAAAGTTTGAGAAGCAATGATTTAAAGGACTGAGAAAAATGTCAGCCAGCTATTCACAATATACAAAACTCGAGATCTTATGGTGTTAATGTAGCCTCTCAATTTCACACATTATCTCAAAGCTTAAAGCTTTTAAATGTTTGCTCCCTTGAAGGAGAGTCATGTAGACATCATCTTTCATGCTCAGTTCTTTCAAGACCTAAGTAAATCCCTGAAAAACATACTGACATATCTTAACAAAGGCAGGAACTTGACACTACTGAAAACAAAGACTTACTAGCTGCTGTTGCAACTGGCTGAGCAATATTAGCTGGTGGCTTCAGTTTCATGAGTTCATTCAGACTATTATTTTTTAGCAGGTCCTTCAGTTGAACTTGGTCTTTTGAAGGTGCAGAAGTCATGGCATTTCGTACTGCTGGTGCTGAGACTGAAGGGCGTGTGTTTGCAGTAGTCTGAATGAACTTGGTTAAAGTGATGGTTTGCCTAGTTGTGGTTACAGGTGGTGTCTTAGTCATTACAATTGTAGATCCCAAGGTCGGAAGCTGATTTATTTGATTCAGCACAAACGTTGTAGTAGATGGAGGCTGCTGCTAGAAAAGAAAACCATATACGTCACACCTGTGAAAAATTCTTTACTCTCTAGTGCAACTCATATCCATAAACAGAGGAGGCCGTTTAAAAATCTAAAACTGACTTAAGAACCTTAGCTAACCACTGGCACTTCATTTCTAATAATCATTAGCTATCAACTACCTAGTTAAAGGGCTTCCCTGGTGGTTTAGTGGTAAACAATCCACCAGCCAATACAGGAGGTGCTGGTTTGATCTCTGGGTTGGGAAGATCCCCTGAAGAATGAAATGGCAACCCACTCCAGTATTCCTGCCTGGGAAATCCCATGGAGAGGAGTCCGAAGGGCTACCGTCCACGCGGTCGCAAAGAGTCGGACACGACCTAGCAACTAAACCACCGCCAAGTTAAAATACACCACTTTAAGGAAAACAAGGTATAGCACTAATGCTGAGGGCAGCAACCATAAAATGAGAGTATCCTAAGTAAGCTGTGATGTACAGCAACCCTACATAACACAAGGACTAGGAACATAATTTCTAATCCCAGCATGGCTCCAACTAATAAGATAACCCTAGGCAAATCACTTTATGCCCGGAGGTGGGCTCTCAGAGGATCATTTTTCATGTCTAACATTCTATGATTCCTGTAGAGTATTTTTTGTCTATTGCACAGACTATACTGACGTTTAACTTACTAAGATAAAGCCACCAAGCAGAGTTTTAAGTTCCTATGACATATGAAAAATCCACCCAGGTAAATTACAAATATTAGTGATAATGTGGAGTCTTCCTTTGAGTCTAAGACAAAGCTATATAGCATTTTATTTTTTTTAGTTGGGAATGGGAGTTAGGAGCTGGACAAAAATTTTTTAAATAGTCAAGATCTGAGGATAACAGTATGTCTGTGACTTCTACAACTAACAACTAAGATATTTTTATAAGTTTAAATCTATTTCTACTTTCTGCCCCCTTCAAAGTATCTGTTATTTCTCCATGGCTTCTCTAGCAAGAATCTTCTAGATTACAATTTATCAATTTTAAATGTAACTTTCAATAATACTTTATCACAAAGTCATCAAATTTTAACCTAACAGCTTATCTAATAATTTATACCACTAGGGCTCTTAAATAAGTAATTTCTATGTTTAGGGAGTTCCCTGATGCCCTGGTGGTTAGGATTCCAGGCTTTCATTGCCAGGGCCAGGGTTCAGTTCTTGATAGGGGAAGCTGAGACCCCATAAGGCATAGCTGCCAACAACAAAACTGCTACGTTTAACACGAAATGAGGAACTCTACATTTAAAGCATAGTAATATCACATAATAATTACATGTGCCAATGGACCAAACTTTTTAAAATGAAAAATGTAATGGGATAATGTGTAGTTCATTTGTACTTCATGAGTTCTTAATCATTTTCAATAAATAAACTATAAAGATGTTTTTTTCCCTATCTTTTGATCAACATAACAGAAGAGTGAAAGAAATGTTTTATAAAGTTCAGTTCAGTTGTTCAGTCATGAAAGTAGATGAGAGTAAAATATTGGGAAAGCAGCAAAAAGCAGAACTAGTGAAATAAACTATTTTATAATAAAGGTTATTTTCTGACTATAATCCTAAACTATTTTCATAGCAATGCCAAATCTAAATAATTCTTACCCTAACATTTAAAAGTGCCGGAGTAGGTACCGTCTCTGGTTCTTGTTTAACAGGAACTGCTGCTTCAGTCTCCAAACCTAGTTCTAATGCACTAAGTGGCACTGACTGGAGAGAAAACATCAGAGAAAGAAACAAAGAATGATGGCAGTGAATTCTGTTTCAAGAACAAGAGATGTATTTATTTCATTAAAATTAAAAAAAAAAAATCCAAGCTTTACATTCAAATGGAATGTAAAGCCACTGGATACCAGGTACAAAATAACAATATTTGCAATATCTTCGTTAAACTACAGTAACATCAGAATCTTATTTTTGCTTTCAGAGAATGTGTATCATGAAACCTACACAAAAAATGAAAAATGTGTGAAATCTCAGAAAAATGTTCCTATAAACTACAAAGACAAGTATTGAGATTAGTGGTCCTCACATAATAACTCTAAGCAATTCATCTCTTGCTTTTATATCACCATATATCAAAGCAGAAAATGTCTTGATTTGCACTACAAGTATTTTCCACCTTGTGAATGAACACTAACACTCAACATAACAATAATGTTCACATGCATATTTAAAATTAAGACTTATTAATACCTATTTCTATAATAGAAAATAAAAATAAGAAAAAATTCATTTTTTACAGATGCTTTGGAAAACTCTTACCTGCTGTATGGGAGGGGTAGGTGTTGGAGTTGCAAGCCCCGCATCTCCACCATCAATATCAAAGAGGTCATTTGGACTAATTCCACTCTCGCTCAAAGCAGCAAGCAGTAAATCTTGCCCTGGTTCCACCATCTTTAGAACAAAATATTAAATATTAACATAAAAAGCTTAAAACGACAACTAATACTCTTCTAAATATAAACCAGTATTTTCTACCAAATCCATTCATTCAATATTTATGAAGAATCTTCTACATAGCAGGCAAAAACAGATGAAAATAGTCTCTTATCCAAAGAAATTCACATTAAGATGGAAAGGACAAGGCACTTCCCTGGTGGTCCAGTGGCTAAGACTGCACTCCCAGTGCAAGGGGCCCAGGTTCAGTCCCTGGTCAGGGAACGTACTACAGTGAAGAGTTCATAGCCAAATAAATGAATATTTTTTAAAAGGAAAGAAAAGCCACACTATGTAATTCAAAAATAAAGTGGATGATTGAAAAAAAAAAAAGGTGGAAGGGACAAAGAAGTACGTAAATCACAGCAAGAGTCTATGTCTACAAAATGCTGTGGGAACAGAGAAGGAAATGGTGAATTAACCTGGAGACAGAGGTTACAAAGATGACAATGCAAGCAAGTCTCAGGTAAGAAATCGCCAGGCAGACAAGGATCTTCTGGATAGTGCATTCAAACTCATGGCAGCACAAAGATACTGGCACTCCAAAAAAGATGGCTACAGTAATTCACCATGTTCACCGTGGGTATGGAAGCTCAGAACAGAAATATGAGGTTCGCAAAGGTGATGGAGAGAGACAGGAAATTATCGCCTACAGCCTGTGCACGATGCTAGAGAGCACATTTAATCTTATGGGCAACAGCAGTTACTAAAGGGTTTTCAGATAGAGAACTGCATGATGTAGTCAGATCTGTGGCTTAGAAAAATTACTCCACAGCAGTGTGGAAGCAAACTGAGAATGGGCAGAGTAAGACCAAAGCAGGGAGACATCTTAGGAAACTGCTACGGCAGACCAGGAAAGAGATGATACAGTGCTAACAGCAGGGTACAGAGATAAAGAGCGCGGAATGGATTCCAGGATATTTACGAAGGAGAATCCGTAGTTTGCATAAAAGCTCAAAATGAAAGACAGAACATGAAATACACATAAAGTATAAGTTGGTAGAGGATTAGAGTTAAGCCATGAGAAAATGGGGTTGGAGGCGGGGGTTGAGCACAGGAGACCTAAAGATACATGGAGTTCAGCGGGGCAGGGCGGGGGATGCCTATTTCAAGTAGGCAGACACATTTTCAGCTGGAGTCTCCCAAGCCAGATCAAAGTATTCTACCACTAAGATGGATTTTTATCTATTTTGTAAGGAAAAATAAAGTTTAACAGAGCTTTCTCAATTTTAACTTTTCTCATTAATTTATCTGAAATAACCGATTTATACATACAAACATACTTATGGGCAATCTGACCACTTGGTTTTCTCAGAGAACTAATTCCATGCTACATAAATAATATTCTAATTTCAGTTAGTCCACCTGTTTTCAGACTGTGCAATAGAATTAAATGTTTCAGTATGCCCTACCAAAGAAAAAAAACGTTGTTAGCCAAGAATACCACCACTTCCCAACATACAAGAACTACTCTTTTACATGAAATCAGGAGATTTTAACAGAGAAATTCTCTACTAGATAAGTCATTGTCATCTGTACATCATTTACAAAGATGTTCTAAAGGAAATATGAATGAGTTTTAGGTGGAAACCACAGACATTGAGAAACCAACTAAGGGGAGACCTGCTGTTTAAATAAGAAAGGAGAGCCCAAAGAAGATTTCCCCAGAATTTTTCAGAGAAAACAAAAGAAGTCTAAGGAAGAAAGCATTTTGAGCAGACAGCAGGAAGGGAACTGACAGTGATTAAGTGTCTTTTGAGCTTCCCTGAAAGTTCAATTGGTAAAGAATCAGACTGCAATGCAGGAGGCCCTGGTTTAATTCCTGGGTTGGGAATATCTGCTGGAGAAGAATACTGAAGCCCACTCCAGTATTCTTGGGCTTCCCTAGTGGATCAGCTGGTAAAGAATCAACCTGCAATGTGGGAGATCTGGGTTCGATCCCTGGGTTGGGAAGCTACCTTAGATAAAGTAAACGCTACCCCTCCAGTATTGTGGCCCGGAGAATTCTATGGACTGTATAGTCCATGGGGTTGCAGAGAGTAGGACACAACTGAGCGACTTTCACTTTTTTTCACAAGCCCTGCAGCTTGTTTAGCTCTTCATGTACATCACTAGTTCATGACAACCCTTAGCAAGATAGGTACTACAACCCTAGACATGAAACTGAGGTTCAAAAAGGTTAAATTACCCACCCAAGGTCACATATAGATCTAGACTTCTCAAACTCCCGAAGTCATGCCATCTCTTTCCAATCAGTAGATAAAGAAGTCAATGTTGGTGTGAAGTTTCAATACTTAACTTCAGAATAAATGCCTGTCTGAACTGGAATGGGGAGTGTTGATATTACACAGCAAGATGGAAATATGAAAGAACCAGATGCCAGAGGAGACAAGGAGAAATATCCCAACATGGATTTAATATAAAATTGACAAACTATTCTAATAAGGAAGTAATAAATAATAGTTGACCATACTTTACAAATTACTATTCTAGTACATAGTACACATGTACCAAGAGTGCTAAATCAATGCTTAAAAAAATACATTTTCAATTATTAAATACTTCTCTAGGACCAATGACCTAACTAATTATACTCAAAAGTACACAAATATCATTAATTTATTTCAACAAAAAATCATCTAAGTGTTACTGAATTCATGAGCTTTTTGAAATATATTTTCTAAACTATCATTAAAAGTACAAAAATATCATTACAGAAGAGAAGAATTTGGGGAACAAACCTGTTGGCATTCATACAAGAAATAAAAGCAACAGTTTTAAGTAATAGTATCAGTGATCTCTTCAAAGTTCATAGGAATCACAGTTTGAGACCCTCTGATCTGAGTAGTGACCAAGTAGTGACAGTATCATAAGGGACATTGTCTTTCACAAACTATGAGTGAAAAAGATTTTAATTTTATACACATCTTATATACAAATAAAACCTAGAGCCTTTCTCTCAAGCCAATAGGGCAAAAATTTCCTATTTGTACTTTTTTTTTTTTGCAATGAGAAGCAGGGAAGGGGATATAGAGCAAACACTTATGCCAGTGTCTAACTTCATTAAGCAAAAACCCTTAATATTTAATCATATTCCTATTCTGAAACTATTACAGACTCATAGAATTTCAGTGCTCACGCTAACAGAGCCCCTAAAAGGTTATATTATGCAACCTTTTCCACATTTTACAAACAAGATATATTCCTGAGAGGGAAAACATTTTCATTTTGAAAGTATATAATGTAAACGCAAAAACCGTTAAGTGCGAAAGAACTGTTACAGTGTCTACAAACATTTCACAAACCTCAGGTGACATTTAACAGGCAGCAACCGAATACTTTGTCCACCTGATGTGAAGAACTGACTCATTTGAAAAGACCCTGATGCTGGGAAAAATTGAAGGCGGGAGAAGGGGATGACAGAGGATGAGATGTCTGGACAGCATCACCAACTCAATGGACATGAGTCTGAGTAAACTCCAGGAGTTGGTGATGGACAGGGAGGCCTGGCGTGCTGCGGTCCATCGGGGTCACAAAGAGTCGGACATGACTGAGTGACTGAACTGAACCTAACAAACCTAAAAGTTACTAACTATAGAGCGATTCTGTTTCAAACAATGAACAACCAAAAGGTTCTATTTTTATCATAAATACTTTCAAAAATATCACCTGTTCAAACAGTACATCTATCAAAATATCCATGAAACTAAGAAATATCCTTGCCAGGAAAAGAATCCTGAGAAACAACAGCCAATCAGAAAAATGAAAGGATACAGTTCCCACTGAGAATACCAACATTGAAACCTATCAACAAAGACAAGGTTCCTCTTGTTGAGACCAAAGCAGATCTTTACAGCTCTGGAAAGACATAAGGGATGTATCTGCAGTGGGAGCAGCACACCACAGAGGTTGAAGTGGGAGTCAAACATAACACATGGCTTCGAATACTGCTAGTAGAATGAGAAAGTCAAGTAATAAGTTGACTCAGTTTTCTCATCTTCACCTGGCAATAAAAAGAGAACCTACTTTATAGGATTGCTGTGTTGATTAAATGTTATACTACTTGGGATAAATGTTAGCTGCTGCTGCTACTGCTAAGTCGCTTCAGTTGTGTCGACTCTGTGCGACCCCATAGACGGCAACCCACCAGGCTCCCCTGTCCCTGGGATTCTCCAGGCAAGAACACTGGAGTGGGTTGCCATTTCCTTCTCCAATGCATGAAAGTGAAAAGTGAAAGTGAAGTCGCTCAGTCATGTCCAACTCTGTGCGGCCCCATGGACTGCAGCCTACCAGACTCCTCCGCCCATGAGATTTTCCAGGCAAGAGTACTGGAGTGGGTTGCCATTGCCTTCTCCGAAATATTAGCTACTAGCTATTAACTATCATCCTGATAAACATTACTTCAAAATTCAAAAAATGTTTTTCTTCAAATTGCTGATGCAACACCTTATTTCCAGAATATAAACTTTACCTGTTAGCAATTTAATTCCATAATTAACTTCCATATTAGCTCTATAAAATACTAGCTCTCTTTCACTCAGGTCATACTTTCAATTTGTCCAGTTAACCAGCATATCTAGAGGAAAGTGGCAGACATCTTCAGATGTGTACACATAGTATCATTTTTAAGAAGTATCTTTAAAAAAAAATCTTAGGGAGGGGACATAGGTATACTTGTGGCTGATTCATGTTGCTATATGGCAGTATGTTTGTCGCTCAGTTGTGCCTGACTCTTGTGACTCCACGGATATATGGCAAAGGCCAACATAATACTGTAAAGCAATTATCCTCCCCCCCAAAATATATCTTTGCCTGAAAAGGATTTTTCTATTTAATAGTGCTAAGCATGTCTGATTTTGACCCAACTTTTGTTTTTACACAGCCCGGATATCTGAGGACTGACATTTAGCTTAAGAATCTGAAGGATAATGATCCACTTTGAATTTAACCGGTAAGTCCATCAACAAGTATTCATTAAGTGTCTACTAGGTACTGGTTCCTTAAGAATATTAGGTAGAAGGAAAGGTAGATATAAACAAGTTTGCTAAAGAAATTTTTCTTTACCTAAAAGGGTATAATCTGTATTTTTTAACACCTACTTCCCCAAGCAGCAATTGCTCAGTGCCATGCCCCTCCCCTCACTCTTACTACAAAATCTATAGAAAGAATGGAATCACAAAGGAATGTGCAGATTATATACAAGTTCCAAAAATGTTTTGAAAAAGCACCATGAGAAAGAATGGGGGAGGAGGGTGAAACTATGTTCTCGATAACAACATGAAAATCAGATGGCTAGTCTTCCCAACATTCACTGTATGGTTGGACTTTTTTTCTCTTAACTCTCAAAATAATCCGTAAGTAAAAATTACCTGTTATCCCCTTGTCGGAGATGAGATACTGAGGCTTAGAGAGATAAACTGTAACAAGTTAACAACAAAGCAAGCTTGGAGCAGAATTACAAACCTAGGTTGGCTGATACCACACCTCCCAGATTCTGTGTTTTTGAATCCCATACCAGTATGTTTCAAACTGCTAGTCACAACAGGATGAGTTGTCAAATAATTTACCTTATGACCAGCATATTTTAAATGTTTCAAATACAGACTATTCAAATATGTTAAATACAGAACAGAATTAGTGCAGCACACAGTAAAAGGTAAACATTATTATATAAAACTCAGTTCTACGTGTGTATTAATGTGCTAGTTCACAATATAAAACACATTTCTTACTATGGAATACAGTAAAAAGGTTTGAAAATCACTGCTCTGTGTTACATACTGTCTCCTAAGAAGTAAATAAGCAAATTAATTTGATGGGTTTTGTACCATATATATTTTTTTTGTTCATAAGAGAGTTCCTGCTCTTCAAGAGCCTATCCTTTCCATCTACAGAAATTTTCAGTGGTATCCCAAGGCTGTCCTTAATACTCAGTTCAGCCACATCAAAGTGGATCTGTCAATTAGCATAAAAAAAGACAACTGCAAAAACTTAAGGATTACATCATGTTGGTTACTAATTGGATATTCAATGAAAAACAATTCCTCTCAGAAAGTATCTTTCTTTTACTCCAATTTTCAAAAACCCACGGAGCCTCATGAAAAGCCAGGTAATTGGCGAAGACCAGCCCTCAGACCTGCCTGCTTTCTTACTTCACAAGCAGATCAGCAAATCTCAAATCAAAGCTCAATTTAGAGACTAAGAAAGGCCAAAATGTTATCTGTACCTAAAGTCTTCGCGGGTTGGGGCGGGGGGCGTGAGGACAACTTTAAAACGTCCATACTGCACATTTTAAATAGTAATCTCAGTAACGCCCTTAAAACCTGTAAAACTGTCTGAAACATGAAAGCATTCAATGGACGAATGACTGGATGAATGAATTCATCAACTATAAGTCACTCACTAAGCCTCCCTTTTTAACACTTCTCCAGCAACTGAACTAAAATTTACTTAAATTTCTTAAGAACTGTAAGGAATAAATTTAGACTGGAAATAAACTGGGAGATAAAAAGCAGAAGCCAGAGGAAAACGGTAAAGATGTCTTCTCTGGTAAGGTAAACACTGGAAGCAACTTCTTTAAACATGAAAATAAAACGTCCCCTTGCTTGCAAAACTCATGTCCTACCAGCAGTAAATTCTACATTTTACCCTAGAAATTCTGTACAGACTATCTTTTGTGCAGTGATGAAGGCTTTCCCCACTGCTTACAAAAATCAGTTGTGACTGCAGTAAATAACTGGGAAAATATGGGATCCCTTCGCACTGTTAGCTGGTTTAAGTGACTGCAACTGTTAGGAGGAACAGCGATAGAGAGCAACTAAGGACTTGACAGCTTTCTGGGCCCTCCTTGGCCGACACTTTAGAACCCCATTCCGTCTGTAATTCTGGTTACGCTGAGAATATGAAATATTTAACTCAACATAAACTGCTAATAATCAACTTCAAAGGTCAAAGGGGACCCAGCTTTTAACCTTCTCTCATCAACACGTGTTCAGTACAAACTTCCGGGTGCAGTTACAATTGGCTGCGCAATTCAATGGATAAAAACGTTGCTTTCTTTGACTCTCATTTTCTCTCCCGTTCTTTTCCCACGTTTCTCAACCAACTACTCCCCAAAACAAAAGCCTCCCACAGTTAACCGAGCACGCACATAAAAAAGAGCTTCTCTGCGCGAGGATCAAGTTAGTGGTCCGCAAACATTAACCAAACAGAAGCACAAAGCCGAGGTGGAAAGGGGAGGAGCTGGATGCCAGGGTCAGGAAAGAAACAATCACAAGGGTTCAGGAACATCCAAATCTCCTCAGCGGTTAAACCGACTTCAAACCACTTCTGGGAAACCACCAGCATACACTGGTTTGGGGAACTTTAGATGCTCGTTACGCCAAACACTCTCAAAGTAAGCAAATCCCCAACCGACTTGCCCCTCCACAGAAATGCCTGCTTAGCGTCTAGGAGGCGGGCGGGCGAGCGAGCTCGGGGCAAAATTAACCTCATCACTGGGTGAAGCGTGAAGGTAGCCCCACGTGTCCCACGTACCGTCCCCACCACCCCGACGGCGAGGTGACCAGCAAATTGTAGGTGCGGTGTCCTGACGCTCCCCGCACTCTCGCCCTGAACCGGAGCAATCCTTGGGTACGAGGACTTTTGAAGGATTGCGGAGCTCACTTTCCTGCGGGTCCCAGGACCTCACAGACCCCTGGTCTAGCTGAGGAACCAAAGAGGGCGACCCAAGCAGAGCCGGAGCCGGCGTCCGCAGACGCTGACTCCTCGCTTAAACGAGGTGTCTCCAACCCCGGACAGCGGGGCCCTCGGGGCCCGAGAGCTCCACGCGCGGCGACCGCAGGGCCCGGCGCTGACGGGCGGAGGAAACGAGCGCGGCGGGGCCGCCGCCAGGACCGTGCCCCCGAAGACCCCGGGGCGCGCAGCGGAGGGGGCGGCGAGGGAGGCCCCAAGCCAGGGTGAGGTGGCGGGCCCCCCCCTCAGCCCGGCCCTGCACGGCCCCCTGAAGAGGGTGGGAGTGGGAGGCTGTCCGGGAGAAGGAGTGTGGAGGCAGAAAAGGGATAAGAGGTGGACTTACTTTCCCCGCCGGATCCGACACCGGAACAGATTCTCTCAGGTGACTAGAGCTTGAAGAACCAGAGGCGACGGGAGCGGAGGCGGCGGTGGCGGCGGCAGCAGCGGCGTCCGACTCTGCCTACCTCCCCGCCGCCATCTTGACGCCCCTCCCCCCAAGCCCCCCCGCCCCACGGGGAGGGGGTGGGGCGACGGATGAGGCGCCGCGCGCACGCAGCGCGCGCCGCGCGACCCACGTGACTTCCTCCCTCCCCCCCCCCACAACACCCCACTCCCTAGCACCTCTCCGCCCCGCCTCCCTCCTAGGTGAAGGAAGATGATTTCCACCCCCCCATGACTGCCCCCTGCCTTCGCCGCCAAGCACGAACTCCGTCGCTCCCGCCGACCGGGTACCAGTGGTTGGATCCAAGGGAATTCCGGAACCCAAACGGTCCATTACCGCGGCTCCCGGGTGGGCGAGGGGTGAGGGGGCCGGGCTTCCGAGAAGGGGGAGGGGGGGAAGGCGAAGGCCGCCTAGGAGAGTCACGTGTCTACTGCTTCCGCCGGCGCTCGAAAGACCTCGCGAGAGTTCCGTTCCTCCGCCCTTTCTCCCCCGCGGGCTGTCGGGAAGAAGGTCGGTGCTTTGACTTGCCACGAGGAGGTCAGCTGGTGGGCCGGGCGCATGCGTGCCACACCTACTTTCAAAGTCCGGCTAGGAGGGGCCTGAAGCTGTTTTCAAAACGTTTTTGGTGTGTGGCTTTGGCCCAGGAAGTTATCTAGTAGTGTCTCTGTCACTTTGAAACGCTTGTTACCTTAATGAGTTCTAGAAGAAAATATTCGCCTACTTATTGTTTCTTAGGCTTGCTCAGAGCACTTTATTTAATGTGAAACCGCAAGTAACTGGAGCCCCTCGGCTGTTTCATTACCATAATCAGATCCTAAGGAGTGAGAGCGCGGTTAGCCCCTCTTTCTCTTTTTCTCGCGCACACCCACTAACCTGAACAAACTGTTGCTCTCAATTAATGATTGCTGCAGGTCTGTTGCTACCCCCCTCTTTTATTTTTGTATTCTCCGTTATGATTTTTGTTACTGGTACTACTACTAAATGACCTGACCCAGAATAAACAAATTAACTTGATAACCCTTTTGTAAAGTCATCCTGAGAATGCTGTTTGAACCCGTTGCTTAGGTAATGGGCACGCTGGGTGATTCTTGCCCCCTACCGGTGGCGCGTCGAACTCGCCTTGTGCTCAAAGCAAATTTAGTGGTTTGGTTAACTTGGAGGTAAAAGTGTGAGCTCTTCTAGAGACAGTATGGGGCTAGGGGAGAGAGGGAAAAAAATTACGGCAAGAATAATTGAGTCTTCCAACGTAGTGTCTATATACATAAATATGTATTGTTCAGTTCATTCGCTCAGTCGTCGTGTCCGACTCTTTGCAACCCCGTGGCACAGGCCAGGCTTCCTGTCCATCACCAACTCCCTGAGCTTGCTCAAACTCATGTCCATACAATCAGTGATGCCATCCAACCATCTCGTCCTCTGTCGTCCCCTTCTCCTCCTTCCTTCAATCTTTCCCAGCATCAGGGTCTTTTCTAATGAGTCAGTTCGTCACATCAGGTGTATTGCAGCTTGAGCGTCAGTCCTTCAATGAATATTCAGGACTGATTTCCTTTAGGATGGACTAGTTTGATCCCCTTGCAGTCCAAGGGACGCTCAAGAGTCTTCTCAAACACCACAGTTCAAAAGCATCAATTCCTGTGTATTATATATGTGTGCTGCTGCTGCTGCTGCTAAGTCGCTTCAGTCGTGTCCGACTCTGTGCGACCCCATAAACGGCAGTCCACCAGGCTCCCCCGTCCCTGGGATTCTCCAGGCAAGAGTACTGGAGTGGGTTGCCATATGTGTACATATAAATAAATATTTTAAAGTATGTTAGTGGCTCAGTCGTGTCAGACTCTTTGTGATCCCCATGGACTGTAGCCTGCGAGGCTCCTCTGTTCATGAAATTCTCCAGGCAGGAATACTGGAGTGGGAGACCTTCCCCACCCAGGGATTGAACCCAGGTCTCCTGCATTGCAGGCAGATTCTTTACTGTCTGAGCCACCAGGGAAGTCCAGGCATTTAAAATTGAAAGTTAATTACTTTGCTGTTCACTTCTGTTATTTCATTTACTGCATACACACACCTATAAAGATAAAAATAATTAAAATAGTTCTATAAGAACAATGCCTTAGAGGAACTTCCCTGGCAGTCCAGTGGTTAAGACTCTGCCCTTCCATTGCAGGGGCTCAGGTTGGACCCCTCATGGGGGGAAGTAAGATCCCACTTGCCCCACAGCAAGAGGTGGAAAAAAAAAACCATTGGAAAGCAAAGTCATTCAACTGTCTTGTTCACTACTTTCCAATAGACTAGTTTATAATCTAGTACAGTTGACAGCAAACAAGCAATTGTCATATGAAAGAATGCAGCAAAGAAATCTAAGACAATGTAGTTAATGCATCACTGCCTTTGAAACTTGGTTGGAGCAATTCAGTTTCCAAGTGGCCCCCAAACTCTAGCTGTACACTGGGACTGGATGAGTCCAAGATCCACCTTTTTTTGGTACTTTCTGAGCATCTAAGCCAGATTCTAGGGACTTCCCTAGCAGTCCAGCAGTTAAGACACAGTGCTTCCAGTGCGTGGGGCGAGGGTTCAATCACTGGTTGGGGAACTAAGATATCCCATGCTGTGTGGCTCAGGCAAAAAAACCCAGATCCTTGCTGCCATCTCTGCACCATCTCTTTACCCTGAACCAAAGTAAAAGATGGAGTTTTGGGGCATATTTATACAACTGCACATATGCACAGAAATGTTATGCACAGAGTTATTCATGGCAGTAGCAATTTGCAGAAGCAAAAGATGGGAAACAACCTTAATGTCTTTGAAGAAAAGATGAACTTACTAAACTATGGTACTTTCCTACAGTGAAACAGTTGTTAACAAGAATGAAGCACTTCTGTCTATGAGAATACATAATATATTTTAATTGAATGTACACTTGGGGCATCTCAGAATGACAACACAAGTAGTTTGTATCAGCGGATAGAAACTGAGATACTGAGGGTCAGAGGTAGAAGGAAAACTTACTGGAAACACCCAGAATAGAGATACTGCTGGAAGCAGATAATTCAGAAAAATTCCCTTTTCAGGCATGGTGTCGACTCCTCCTCCCCTGTGGCTATTATATTTACACTGTACTTTTTATTTCATTCAAAAAATATTTATTGAGTCAGATATGTTAGAGGTATTGTGTTAGGGACACAAGTTTAAGAATAACAAATCAAGGGGAGGGGGGAGCGGGGGATGGTCCCCTTACAGAGTAGTAGGCGTTAATCCTCAAATTTCACCAAAAAATGTAAACTTGTAACTGTGACAATGCAACATAAAAGCTAACAGAACCTATTAGAGTAATTTGATCTCATCAGGGAAATCAAATAAGGCTTCCTTGAGAGAGTGATAACCTCCATAAGATTTGAAAAATAGGTCTTAACTCCTGGAAGTGAACAGGGAACTTCAAGAAGAGGAAACATGTTTCTGTAACAAATGTTCAATGTAACAGACAGGAGCAAAGCTGAGAGAACAGACAGTAACAAAGCACGTGCACCAGTTATTAAGACATGGCTTTTCTGAACTTTCCTGGTGGTCCAGTGGCTAAGACTCCATATTCCCAATGCAGGGGGCCTGGGTTCAGTCTTTGGCTAGGGAACTAAATGCCACATGCCACAACTAAGAGTTCTCATCCCATAAGTAAAGATCCTGCATGCTGCCAACGAAGATCCTGAGTGCCTCAACTAAGACCTGGTGCAATCAAATTCATTAAAAATATATATATACTATTTCTCAGCTCCAAACTCAAGCATCTGTGCTCTCCTTAGTGATGCACTGCAAAACTACACTGCTGCTTTGCCAGCTGTTTCAACATTACACTCTGCAAGGCTACAGGGAGGCTGCTAGGCTTGAGGAGGAAAAAGTTTCCTGTGAACTTCATCCCAGCAACACCTCTTCACCCTGGCACATGCCTTTCCTTCGTACAGGAGGAGCTGTATCCATTTTGCATTTTTTTCCCACACTTTATGGGTAGAGCTGGCCTCAACACACCAAACTCTCCTTCCAGACACGAGGACCAGTGAGAGCATCCACAAGGTCACTCTCTAAGCTCAGAGACACCAGCTGAGCAGAACCCCCTCCTGGGAGTTTGGGTATCAGTAACATGGGTCCCCTCCTTTACTTTTTAACTTTCAACCTTTACTTTTTTTATTTTTTACAATTTTTTGACAATTTTGAAATTACCAGGAAGACCACTTGGTTTTTATTTTATATTTATTTTTATTTATTTGGCTACACTGGGTCTTAGTTGGGGCACGTGGGATCTAGTTACCAGACCAGGGATCTGACCTGGGCCCTCCGCAGTGAGAATCCTAACCACTGGACCACCAGGGAATTCTAGGGAGAATTCCTGCTTGCATTTTCACCCTATGCATTTAATGTATTTATAATGAATGCCCTGCTATTCATTTTTATAAACTTTCTTTTAAAAACACCATATTTAAATTATTAACTTAAAAGGATACTATGGGATACTAAGGGTTATGGGTTCAACTGTGTCCTTCCTGAATTCATATGTTGGAGACCTGACATAAACCTCAGAATGTGACCTTATTTGGAGATAGGGTCTTCACAGATCTAATCAAGTTAAAATGAGATCCTTGAGGTGGGCGCTAATCTGACATGACTGTGTCCTTAAAAGGGAGATTTGGAGATAGACATGCAGAAGAGGAGAACACCATGTGAAAATGAAGCCAGAGGTCGGGGTGATGCTTCAACAAGTCAAGAAAGTCAGCCTACCACCAGGAGTTAGGAGAAAGACATGGAAGAGACTCTTCCTAACAGTTCCTCAGAAGGAACCAACCCTGTCAGGACCTTGGTTTTGGACTTCTAGCCTCTAGAACCATGAGGTGATACATTTTTGTTACTCAAGTTGCTTAGCTTGTAGGGCTTTGTTAACAGCAGTCCAAGCAAACTAATGCAACTATTAAGAACAAGTCTCACAGGAATTCCCTGGCGGTCTAGTGGTTAATGGCGGTCTAGTGGTTAAGAATCTGCCTTCCAATGTAAGGGGTAGTGGTTCGATCCCTGGTTAGTGTGGGACCTGAGATTCCCACATGCCAAGGGGCTACTAGAGAAAACCCGGGTACCGCAAATAAGACCCAATGCAGCCAAATATATATATATATATTTTTTAAAGATTAATATTTCCTGAAAAAAAAAAAGCCCACACAGAAAAAAATGAGAAAAATCCCATTCTAAATTGAACAGCCTGAGCGGTGTTGCTAAACCATCTCTAAACTGAATTTCAAAACAAAAAACTACCCTTGCTCATCAATGCATACATTTTCCATGTGCTTTTTCAATAAAATTATGATTTTTAAAACTGTAAGGAATTCCCA
Source organism: Ovis canadensis (assembly GCF_042477335.2). Lineage (NCBI taxonomy): Eukaryota > Metazoa > Chordata > Mammalia > Artiodactyla > Bovidae > Ovis > Ovis canadensis. The sequence goes on along the minus strand of NC_091261.1, from coordinate 62,620,512 downwards.
ATCAATTGAACAACTAGCTTGTAATACCTTTTCTTAAAGAGAGATGTGGCAGTGGGGAAGGGGGCCTGGGAGAAGGGGAGAGCAGTGGGCATGGGGGCGGAGTTTCCTGGCTGTCCAGTGGTTAAGACCCTGCACGTCCACTTCAGGAGGTGCTGGTTCCATCCCTGGTTGAGGAACTAAGATTCCACATGGCATGCAGCAGTGGCAAAAAAAAATTTTTTAATACTTTAAAAAGAGATACAGGGAGAAAAGATTATTTTGTAAACTGTTTATTTACAATAGATGAAAAAAAAGGCCCATCAAACATAAAAGCCATTCGCTATTTTTCATCCTATGCCAAATTTTTCACAGCATTGGCTATTTCTCATCCTATGCCAGATTTTGGGCTTCCCAGATGGCCTAGTGGTAAAGAATCAGCCTGCTAATGCAGGAGACACAGGAGACCCAGGGTTCAATCCCTGGGTGGGGAAAATCCCCTGGAGGAGGAAATGGCAACCCACTCCAGTATTCTTGCCTGGAGAATCCCATGGACTGTAGCCTGCCTAGCTCCTCACAAAGGGGTCGGACACGACTGAGCACTGAGCACACACTTGCCACATTCTATACTCTCAATACCATTTTTGTGTTCATTCAAGTTTTGGTCTCCCTTCTAGAGAACCAAAAAAATGAATGAGAAGAAAGTGTTAATAACTCCAAATTACAACAACTCATTAAGATGCAATTTTGTAACTTTATTTAGAAGTTAATTGCTAAACTTCTACATCCCCATACATTTTATTTTTATTTTGTCATTTAATTCTTTATTTTTGCCTGCACTGTAGCTTGCAGGATCTTAATTCCCCAGCCAGGGACTAAACCTGCACTTTTAACAGTGAAAGTGTGGGGTCCTAACCACTGGACCTCCGAGAAATTCCCCTCTCTCATTTAATTCTATCAATAAACCTATGAGGTAGGGAGAGTATTGTTTTACTCTTATTTGCTTGAGTTCCAAGTATATATGTACTATATGTATATAGTACATCTTAACATATATGTGTGTATTTACATATGGGGATTTTATATATTTTATAATCTGTGCACATCTATCCATACATATTAAACATATATACACACACATATAATGGGAAAATGTATGTATATTATATATTTTGTTGTTAAGTCATGTCCGACTGTTTGCGACTTGCAACCCCATGAACTGCAGCATGCCAGGCTTCCCTGTCCTTCACTATCTCCTGGAGTTGGCTCAAACTCACGTCCACTGATTCAGTTATGCTATCCAACCATCTCATTCTGTCACTGCCGTCTCCTCCTGCCCTTGATCTTTCCCAGCACTCACAGATGAAGGAAGTTAGTAGATTACAGTGACCATGAGTGTGGAACACATACCCTATTTGGTAGAACCCTATAAGAACTCACGCCAAGTATTTAGGACCTCTCTGGTGGCCCAGTGGTTGAGAATCTGCCCACCAATGCAGGGGACATGGGTTCGATCCCTGATCTGGGAAGATTCCATGTGCCGAGGGGCAACTAAGCCTGAGTCACAACTACTGAGACTGGGAGTCTAGAGCCAGTGCTCTGCAAGAAGAGAAGCCCCCACAATGAGAAGCCCATGCACTACAATTAGAGAGAAGCCCCTGCTCACTGCGATTAGAGAAAGCCTGTGCACAGCAACAAAGACCCAGTACAACCAAAAAATAAATAAATGAATAAATAAATTTTTTAAAGTATTTAACAACAGCAAAAGCCTGGAGCAAATATTCATGTAAAGATAACAGTAGAGTAAGGAAAAATCATCTCAGCACTGGAGTCATTACACCCACATGGTATGGCCCTCTTAGAAAAATGGAGATCATTAAATAGACATTCCTAAAGCATGTCACATTATTTCAAGATTCCAGGTCTCAGTGCAGATTACTGTCACTTAAGTAGCTATCTGCAGTCCTCTGTTTGCGTAACTGTTTGCAAAATTACTCTTTAGATTCACAAATCTATCCATCTACCCTTGGCTTAAAATCATGTAGTGGAGACTTCCCTGGTGGTCCAATAGTTAAGAACCTGCCTTGCAATGCAGAGGACGCAGGTTCACATCCCTGACAGGGAACTAAGATCCCACGTGCTGCAGAGCAACTAAGCCCAAGAGCCACAACTTGAGAGTCAGTTCATAGCAACAGAAGATCCCTCATGATGCAACAAAAATCCTGTGTGCAGAAACTAAGACTCAACATAGCCAAATAAATATTAAACAAACAGAAAACCATGCAATAGTTTCTTATCAGACTTGCAATAAAAATCTCAGTCATTATTAATGGCTTTTGGGTCCATCAGGGTCTGGTCAGGAAAACAGAATTTTAAATAGGTAGTTCATTAAACAGGTGGCAGAGGATTGAACAAGCAAAAAGGGAACACTGAAGTAATTTAATCATAACAGCAGGAAGCAGTTCCCACTTCTAGGGCCAGAGAACAAAGAGAACAGTTGGGGTTAGCAGAGCAAGAGGAATCAGAAGAGGATTCCTGGAGGGCTGGTTCTTATGCCTCTGAGAAAGGGTAACCGTGATGTTGGTGCTGGCCTTCAAGAGCCTCCCCTTGGCAGGGGAGGGGCCCTGCCAAGCTGGGGCTCAGAACTCTGAAAAGGGGCTGTTGCTGGCACTTCTGAGGTAGCACACAGGCTATTTCTGGAAAGAACCTGGAGAGTGAACCAAATGCCCTGTCAGAAGCAAAATGTCATTACTTACCATGATAGGAATAGCAAGTAAAAGGGCATGCACGAGTGAGTCCCTCCCCCTGCCTTCCAGTCTCCTCTCCTACTGACAGAACCTAAAACTAGCTGACAAAGGTGCAGTACAGTTTGCAGGATGGATACTGCTGGGCAGGGTAGAGAAGAGTGCATCTGCAGCTGAGAGACCAGCACAGCCTTCAGTGGCCTGTCCGATCTAGCCCCTGCCTACTTTCCCAGCCTGATCCCCTCCATTCTCCCCAAAAGTGAAAGTCGCTCAGTTGTGTCTGACTCTTTGAGACCCCATGGACTGCAGTCCATGGAATTCTCCAGGCCAGAATACTGGAGTGGGTAGCCTTTCCCTTCTCCAGAGGATCTTCCTGACCCAGGAATCGAACCGGGGTCTCCTACACTGCAGGTGGATTCTCTACCAACCGAGCTATCAGGGAAGCCCCATCCATTCTCCCCATGATATACTCAATTCCAACCACACTGGGTTTCTTTTTCTTTCCTAAAACAACCAAAGCTGACCCCCAATTCTGGGGATTTGTTTTCATTATTCCTTCTACCTGCAAGTATCTTCTCCCTTGGGGTTCACTTATTCAGGGTACAACCTAAAGTCATGAACTCAAAGAGGATTTCTCAATTTCATCAATCTATAGAAGCAGCCATCTCTCCACACAGGCTCTGTAAAATTCCCTATTTTCATTTTACCCACAGCATTAATCACTATTCAGTATTATCTTTATTTTTAACTTGGTTTAAATTTTTTTTGGCTGCTCCCCATGGCATTTGGGATCTTAGTTCCCTGACCACGGATCAAACCTGTGCCCCCTGCATTGGAAGTGAAAATCTAAACCGCTGGACTGCCAGAGAAGCCCCTTAATATTACCTTTAAAAAGTGGTTTCTTATTTCTTTCCTAAGAAATTTAGGCATCTGTCTTATTTGCCACTGTGTCCTTGGGGGATCGGACAGAGCCAATAAACAGCTCAATAAATGTTCAATTAATGCATTTTAGTGAAAGTAAAAACCTCTGTATATCTATGGAAGGTGGAAGGAATCTGGCAGATCACAGATGACTCCATCATTTGACAGCTGGGTAAGCTGAGGACCAGAGAGCTGAAATGATATACCAAAAAGCACAGTGAGTGACAAGTGTTGCTTCCTACTTTCCCCAGTGCTTTCACATATATCACCTTGTTTTGCTCTTCTACTTTCCTGGTGTAAATGATAGGGTCCTTGGGCAATGGGGGGGATTCCAAAATCATCTCGGGAACCAAAGAGAGAGAATGGACCTCTGCTCCTATCTCCAGGAAGGATCCCCAGGGAAGAGCTGTAACTGAACACCTTATCTGTGTTCAAAGCAAAGAATACCTAGGATACCTGTGCTTCTCAGGGACTTAACCGACAGAGGCTCCTCTGGGTGGGGAAAGGCGCAGGGTTGTTTCCCTGGGGTGAGGGAAGCCCTCTAGTGGACTAGCACTCAAAAGATTGATCCAGGACCCAGAAATAAACTGTTCCGTGACGTTGGGCAGCAAGTGAGTTACCTGTTCCTTCTGATCCTCTGTTTCCCCATCTGTAAAAACAGTTGGGGTATGTTGGGCTAGGATCGCTGTGGTTCCAGGAGGCTGACTCAAGTCAGTTGGTAAGAACTCTGCCTGCGGGTTTTGAATACTGGAAGAACAGACTCCATAAACCTTGCAACCTAGGAATGAATGGATTAAACTGCTGAAAAGGTCAAGGTGGTTCGGATGTTAAACTGCTGGGGGCTAGGCTTCCCATAAGGGGTGGTCGAGAGGTCAAAGGTCGGGTTCCGGTCAAACCGAGAAAAACCGGAAGTCCCCTGTGGTTCTACTCGGAGCCGGGGCCGCCAGCCGCGTGACTAAATCTCCCCGGGGCGGAGCTTCAGCCGCCAGAGGGAGGAGTTTGGAGCCCCCCCAATGGCAGGGCAGCTCCCCTTCCAGCACAGCCAATCAACGCGGAGAGACGGTAAAATTTAAACCCCCTCCCTCCTCCTCCGCTGAGACCTGTCCCGAAAGCGTTTGTAGAAAGTGCGGCCGCTCGCCCCGCCCCCGCTGAGGAGGCGGGGAAAAGGGCGGGCTTTCCCTCCAGAGTTTGCCTATCACGGCGGGCAGCCTGAGGAGAGACGGGCAGCGGCGCCAATCAGGGCAGCAGCCGGGACCCGGCGGAGCAGTTGGCTACAGTTGTTGCAACTTTTTTCGAAAGCTGCGTTTCCCGGGAGATCCTAGGCGGTGACAGAGCAGGGCCATGGCTAGAGGTATTGGCCCCGGTGGCCAGCGCCGGGGCTGCTGGGTTGGGGGCGTCGCGCTGCAGGCGACACCGAAGTGACGGGAGCAGCGTCGGGAAGGCGCTCTCCCGCCGGCTGCTCGGAAGGCGCGCGGGGACTAGTAGGGTTGCGGGGGGAGGGGCTGCGGAACCTTTCTCACCTCTTCCCCACCCTTGCTCCAGAAGCCCCCAGAAACCCCTCCCACTCCTGTGCTTCGGTTTCCCCTTTTTAAAGTGTGGGCACTTGGTGACCTGCCTCTCGAGAGGCAACGGGGCCATATGTCAAAGATGTTTGGAAACTAAAGCGACTAGCACCTCAAGGGAATGGTTGTCATTGATACAAATGAGGGGGGAGGGCGAGGCTTCGCTTGCTTAGGGGCTCTCTCTGGTTTGGAAAGGAGGTGACCCTAGGTGAGGGCACAGATCGGTATCCTACTTGGTGGGGAGCGCGTCCGAGTGGACACCGCGGCAGGCGCCTTCCTTTCCCTTTCCACTCCCTGAGTCAGCTCTGCGCCGCCGGGGCGGGGACGGGCCCCGCTGGCCCACTTTGGGGTGAAACAGGTCCCCTGGCACCTCCCGGCGCTGCCCTTCGCGCCGCAGCTGATCAAGGCTCCTGCCCACGGGAGATGGCTTGGGTGGGGTTGTGCTGCCGCGAGGGAGTCGATGTCTCTGCCTGAAGTTCTTCGCGCAATTAGTTTGCTGTCAAGACAGACCCACGTTATGCGGCAAAGTGATCTCTAACCGCCGGTCGTTTCCAGCCACTGTGTCCATGCAAAAACTTGAGCGTGACGGTTCACTTGAATTATTATGTAAAATAAATAAGTCGAGGTTTTACATTTTTCTCAAAATTCCCAGGATATTGCACGTTAGTAGGAATTTGCCTTAATGCAGTATGCAGGCAGATCTTTACCTTCTCAGCCACTAGGGAAGCCCAGGCTCCCCAGAGCGGTCATAATGAACAAAATAAGGAAGTATTTATCGGGCTTCTTTGTTTTCAGCCCCTGCACCCAGTTGCATCATTTATTGTCGTAGCATCCCTTTAGGGTCTTTGGGAACAAGACTTACCTAGATTTTGATTAAGAAATAAGGCATAGTGAACTTCAAGTTAAAGAGCTTCATAACCTAGTCCACAGAGAAAAGTAAGATGCCTCAAATATTCTTCTTCAGGAAAGTGTTAAGCATCTAAAAGTATATTTAATAATATCTGGCTAATTTATCTGACAAGTCTGAATAAAATTATGAAAGTGAAAGTAACTCAGTCATGTCTGACTTTGTGGCCCCTTGGACTCTAGCCCACCAGGCTCCTCTGTCCATGGAATTCTCCAGGCAAGAATACTGGAATGGGTTGCCATTCCCTTCTCCAAGGGATCTTCCCAACCCAGGGATCGAACCTTCATCTCCTGCATTGCATAGATTCTTTATAGGCTGAGTCACCAGGGAAGCAAGCTGCTGAATGTTTCTAGGCTGTATTATTTAACCCTCCCAACCTTTTATGAGAAGATAGTGTTCCATTTCACAGATGTAGAAACTGAGGCTTGGGGAAGATAAATCACTTGCCTAAGAGTTATGTTGACTAAGATACTGATAAATATGAAGATGCTTTAACATAAAAAATGTATACTGCTGTCCTCAAACTCAAGACACTAAAATACTAATTCATTCATTTGACAAGCATTTATTCATTACCTACTGTGTTCCAGGCCCTTTGCTAAAGACACGACAATGAACACTGACAGAGATAGAGCACAGTGAGGCTAGAGGGGTGGGAAGGCTGCTATAGGCCATAGTGAGGACTGTGGATTTCATCCTAAGAGCAAAAGGGTATGGTTAGGGATGGGAGGAGTGGTGAGAAGCACATGACGAAAATCTGTGTTCTTGGGGACCACTCTAGCTCCGATAAACTGGAGGTGGTCACAGTGGAAAGATGGAGACCAAGTAGGCCGTCTGATAGAAGGACAGATCCTACCCAAACAAATACTTTTGAGGCTGTAAATATTTACATGATTGTAAAATTTCTAAACCAGAGAGGAGTTGCCAGATATCTGAACATTATGTTCATGTGACTTAGCAGGGCTCTCAAAGTGAGCTACAAGCTGTGAACAAAGACTGCTTTTCTAGAAGAAAAAGACTGACCCTTTATTTGAAGTACTGTAAATAATTCGATATCTGATGACACTAAATGCCCAATTTAATGATTTGCAAGAATAATGAAGCCTAAGAAATAAATAACTACAAATGGCGGTGGCGGGGGGAGTCAAGTGACTCAGTGAAAATCACTGACCATATGTTACAAAGGTAATTCATAAGCCTGTTATGCTAGAAGCTGGGAACTCTCCTCTTCACTTTGGCTAAATAAGAGAGGTAGAGGGACTTCCCTGGTGGCCCAGTGCAGGGGGTAAGGGTTCCATCCCTGGGCAGGGGAGCGAAGATCCCGTATGCCTCCAGGCCAAAAAAAAACCAAAACATAAAACAGCAGCAACACTGTAACAAATTCAATAAAGACTAAAAATCTCCACATCAAAAAAAATTTTTTTTTTTAATGAGGTAAAGTGGAACAAGCAAAGAGACAGAATGGCTAGAGTATGTCCAGTGACTTTGGCCTTCAGCTTACACCTCTGAAAAATGAAAATAACAGTTTGTAAAGATTAACTGACATAATAAAGTACCTGTCTCTAGGGGAAAATTATTATTAATCCTTATTAAGTATTTATTTCAATGGCCAAGAGGTTCACTTTGTTTCCCCCTACAGATTAAGCAAACTATTTTTTAAATGCACTACTGCTAAAATAGATAATTTTAAATGATTTTGATGTGATGGGAAAAATTAAAGGGGCTTCCCTGGTGGCTCAGCCGGTAGAGTCTGCTTGCACTGTGGGAAACTATGGGGTCTCAAAGAGTAAGACACGACTGAGTGAGTAACACTTTCAAATATTCAGTAAATGTTAGCGGTTAGTATTATTGGTGATGAATTTTAGTTCTGTGAGATCCTGGGCACCATTAAAAGTTTTTATTTCTGTGACTGGGTATTTGTTATGCACATAGGAACCTCATGACAGAGAAAAGAAGCTGTTCTACAACTTTACTGAATGATTTGTACTATATTTTCTAGCTACTAGAGCTGCAGAGTTGAGAGGAATGGGCGCTAGACTTGTATTTTAGTGTATCCTCTGCATCTGTGCACTAAAATAGAGGAAGATGTAGCCATGGGTATGTGTGTGTGGGGGGGGGGGGTAGTGAAAATAGTATGAGAAATGGACAAGATGACTTGAGCAACTGTTTCCTGCCTCCAAACCAAGATCCCCCTGATTGTTTGGCAACAAACTACAAACCCTCTGTGCCCGGCAGAGGTAACAGACACTGTTTCGAATGGCTCAACCTGGGTGTCCCAGTGTCCCTTTGGAGTCCTAAGTCTCTGCACAGTCTCTTGGATATTCAAGTGGGCAGAGTACCCTACCCTGCTGGAATTAGTGGTTGGGTGGAGATGGACTTCCCCAGCTCTGCTGTGAAGGATTTTAAAGCATGAGCTGATTTGGGAGGCTGTGTCCTGAGCAGTGTCTTACCATTTAATCCACCGTCTTATCCCTTCTAAGAGGAGGAGGAGGCAGCTACTTAAAGTGATAGCCATTTGTTTATGTGGGTGTTGGAAGGTGCCCTCCGTAGGTTGTGGAATTCATTGATCTTGTTTTTTTTTATCCATGAGGATGCTGCAGCCCAGGCTGGGGAAGAGACTTGGCCTTTGTCACAAAGCACCTCTGGAGCAGATGCAGAGAGAGATACCCAATCTTTGCTTCCCAGGCCATAACCGAAGGCTGGATGCCCTGAGGTGTTTGTTTGCATCTATGACTTTGCACAAATACAGGGACTTTTTGTTGGCTGTGAGCCCTCAAACCCTAATGGCTACAGCACAGTGGTTCAGGGCAGTAATCTATGCCGAGATACCACAGTGCCTGGAACCCCTGCCTCCTGGGACATTTCTCATGGGGGGACAGGACACTTGGCTGACCTGCTAATAAGCCTTCTGCAACGCCATTAGCTCCTCCCTACCTATTTCTATAACTGGTAAGTTAGTGGCTGGGAGTGTAGGCTCTGGGGTCTGTTGGCCTGGAAATCTAGTTCTAGTTCTGAGAACTTGGCCAAGCTCCTCACTTCTCTGAGGTGGTTTTCCCTGTCTGTGGAAGAGAAAATAATAAGGCTTCTACCTTCAAAGGGCTGCTGAGAGGTTTGAATGACAAGGTATGCAGGAGAAGCGCCCAGCAAACATGCTATTATAATTTCCGCTTCATCTCTCCAGGGACCGTACGGATCTGGTGCAGCCCGCCTAGGTTTGACGTCTGACCTGATCACTTCTAGTTCTGTGGCTCTGGGCAAGCCCCTGCATCTCCCTGAAGCCTCAGCATCCCTATCATAAACGGGTTAGCCGCAGGACCTGGCTCCCAGGGGCTTGCCGGGAAGGTTAAATGCCCACGGAAACGCTCCGTGAGCACAGGCTCGGGCACACAGGAGGGCTCTCGTTCACCGCTGCGCGCTGCGCCTGGCACGGACGGGTCTCCCGAAATATCCGTGGAGCCCGCGAGAGTGGGAGACCCGCCGGCCGAGAGCCCGGGCTGTCATTATCATGTTTCCCACCCCTTCCTCCCCGAGTGGCTGAGGACGCGCGAGAGGGGGCGCGCCCGAGTTGGGATTCGTCGCGGCCGCGGGCCCGCCCTCCTTCACTCCCTCCCTCCCTTCGGAGGAGCTTCTCAGCTCCGCCCCTGCCAGCCCCCTCCCCGGCCGGGAGCGGAAGGTGGGCGGCGGCGGCGGCGGCGAGCGGGCGGGCCGCGGAGGACGCGCCGCCAGCGCCTCCCTCTCTGCGTCCTCGGTCCCGGGCCGGCCGGGGCTGCCGCGGCGCGCGGGTGCCGGGCCCTGCCTCGCAGGCCATGGGGGAAGGGGGCGCCGTGGGGCGCCGCCGGCCCTTCCCCGGGGCGCCGCGGCGGCGCTGGTGGCGGCGGCAGCAGCAGCAGCAGCGGCAGCGGCAGCGCTGGTGGCCGGGCCGAGGCGGCGAGGGCGAGGGGCGCGCCGCCATGGGCCTGGCCGGGCTGCAGGTGGGTGTGGCGGGCCCGGCCGCGCGGGGGGCGGGCGGCGCGCGGGGCCCGGCCGGGCCGGGCGGCGGGAGGGCGACGCGGGCCCCGGCCCGGCCCGGCCCGGCCGGCCGGCCCACCGCCGCCGGGCCCTCGGAACATGGCTGCGGCGGGAGGCGCCGCCGCGGCGCCCGGCCCGGGCGGCCCCGCTCCCCGCCCCGCCGCGCCCTGAGCGCCCCCTCCCCCGCTTCCCCCGGGTCCCCCTCTCCAGGCAGGAAGATGTCCAAGCCCCGCGCGGTGGAGGTGGCGGCGGCGGCGGCGGCGGTGGCAGCGACGGCCCCGGGCCCGGAGATGGTGGAGCGGAGGGGCCCGGGGAGGCCCCGCACCAACGGGGTAAGCAGGCACCCTTCCCGCACTCGCTCGGCGCGCCCCCAGGGGCCGTGCGGCCGGGCGCCCCCGCGGGCCCAGCTCCGAGAGCACGTGGGCGCGCCCGCGGCCCTGGGGCGGGGGTGCGGGCGGGGCGCCCGGCCGGGCAGCTTCCTTTTCTGCTGCCTGCCTGGGAGTGGCGTCCCCACTCGCTCCGCCATGACCCTGGCAAGCTCTGACCTCGGAAAAGTTTGTGTCTTTATGGCATTTCCACACCCCGAGACCCGGCCATCCCGGTGGCGGCTGCGCCTTCCCAGAGTGTGCGGGGCCTGCTCGGGGCCCACGGGGAGGTCACAGGTCTTCGCTGACTTGGTGAATGGCTCACCAGGCAGAAAGGCCTCCAGCAGTGTTTCTGGGAAAGCCCTCCTCCTGTCTGTGCTTACTCGGAGGAGAGGCCCCACACCCAGAGACACCAGCGGTGACCTGTACCGCCCCACCGGCCTGCCCACCGCAGTAGAGTAACCGCCCTAAATGCCTTGGTCTGCTGTGCTCCGCACCCGCCTAGTTAGCCTGAGAGAATTTCCCCAGCCGCAGCCCAGTCCCGCAGTCCTAGGACTGCACAATTTGAGAGGGGCCGGGGTTGGGCTCATAGAAGGCTCAGACAGTCTTGGCAGTTCCTACCAGCTGACCTCAGGTCCAAGAAGTGGTTATTCAGGTTCCCTGAGGCCTGTCTGTGCTGGAGTTCCTGCAGCTCCTGCCAGGGCAGTCAGCTGCTGCGCAGAGGCCAGCTCTTCCAATTCTGGCCTCGTTTGCCCTGGTCACTCTAACCTTCTTGTTACTGGTAGGTTGCCTCCTTCTATGGATCTTTGTGGACAGCTGGTTCTCTTTGCTGGCCAGATGTTCCCCCTGCCCTCTTTAACAGACTAGAATTAGAAACCAACTTGGACCTGGGGGATTCTAAACCTTCCACTACTAGGCTTCCCCTAGTAACCCAGTTTTTGAACCATGTTTTTGTCCTTTTTTTTTTTTTTTTTGGTCTTTCGGATTCCAGTTGCCCCTTCTCCGTCTAAATGTTGTAAGATCTTCTTCAAGCCTCTTTCAGAATATGCATTTGTCGTTTTAGGAGAATGTATTTACCGGGCAATCAAAGATCTATACCTACATGAGCCCGAACAAATGCTCTGGAATGCGTTCCCCCCTTCAGGAAGAGAACTCAGTTGCACAATACGAAGTCAAATGCCAGGGGAAGCCATTAGCCGGAATCTACAGGAAACGCGACGGTAAGCCTCTGAAATGGCCCTCTGTCCACCGCTGCCGGGGTTGCATCCTCAGTAATGTATATATGCTAGGTTTCCTTATCCAATCTTTTCAAGCCAAAGTTTGCAGAGTTTGAATCATGTCCTATCTTGCTGAGAAGAAACATAGATACGGGGGGGGGGGGTGAATAGAGCCGCCTGTTCCAGGGCGTGTGCCCTGTTGGTCTAACAGGTTCTCCTTGTTTTTACAAGAGTTAGCATGTCCTTCAAGCTTGGTTTTCTTGCCAAGTTGCCAAAATAAGGCAGCTGGCATGTCGTTAGAGAGGTTCACAGGCACTAAGAGTACAGAAATGATGAGTCTGGCTTGTCCAGACCAGGCACTTGTACTGCAGCTGAGTCCTGTGAACCTAAGGAACTGGCTTCCTTCTCTTTTATGAGCTGGCCTTGACCTCAGTTCTAAAGGTTCTTTCCACTCAAGTGTTCAGTGCTACTCTCTGAAGCAGCGTACTCCAGAATGAGATTTACAGTTAAAATGCTGAGCAAGAAAGCACTTGGTTATTGAAAGTTCTGTCTGGCCCTGCAAAACATGCTGAAACCTGTTGGAAATTTTGCTGTAACTCAAATATTCCCTTTTAAAGTTGTGGGGATGGGGGCTAGTGGTGAACTTTCCCCAGTTACTCTGCTCTAAAACTTGCTTTTAAAGAAACAGCAGCTACCAGCTGCTCCAGCAGCACTGTACAAGGAAGCTTTGTATTTGTTAACAGAAAGTGCCATAAAGGGATGGGGTAGCCCAACCTCTGGTCCAGATCTGAGAACCAGGGGCAGGAGCCAACCCTTGGCCTGATTCCCCCTGGTGATGTTATTTCAAATGGACTTGGATTCTAATCCTAGCTCTACCATTTATGAAAGGAAGGGTCACAGGCAGGTTACTATGGTTTTTTGAGCCTCAGTTTTTCATTTGTACAGTGGGAGAGAGGAGTCCTGCCTGAAGACCAGTTAAAGCATGGGTGCAAAAGGCCTTTGTGAGCAAGTTCCCTGGTGGTCCAGTAGTTAGGATTCTGTGCTTTTACTCTCAGGAAGAAAGTTCAATCCCTGGTTGGGGAACTAAGATCCTACAAGCCTCATGGCACAGCCAAAAGAAAAGGGAGGGGGCCATACTGTCAGCCCATTTTCCACTGGATGGGAAGCATCACAGCCTGCCCCTCCCTGCATCCCTGCTTCTGTAGCACTTAGGCCAGTACTAACCACACTGAGACTTGGGAAGGGCCTCTCTCTAGATGCCATAAGCCAGCCTCACATCCCTTCTGGGATGGGGCAGGATATAGATTGTCCTGAATGGTGACATGGGGCACAGGTTAGCTTATTTGACTCAAAGTGTTACTACATGGTGACAGTTGAAATGGGCTGGATGAACACTGGAGGAGACCCCCATAGACCGGGCGTCTATCCATGATTCTCGTCCTTTTTCCTGCCTTGATGCAGACTTACATGATAGCTAATGTTCATGAACACCACCCACTCCCAAGGTTATGCCCGATGTCTTGGCCTTAACTCCCTCTTATTCCACTCAAGACAGTGTGTCGGGGAGCACTGTCTGTCTGGACCATCTGGAGAATGGTCTGGATGGCTGCTGATGTATTTATTTTTTTCTTTTGTTTTTTTAACTGTTCTTCAGATACCCTGACGTTCACCATTTTAAAGGGTACAGTTCACTGGTTTTAGGTATACTCACAGATTTGTGCAGCCATCACCTCTGTCAAACTCCAGTACATTTCCATCACCCCAAAAAGAAACCCTGTACCTATTCACAGTCATTCCCCATTCCTACCTTCTCCCAGCCCTGGGCAACCACTGATCTGTTTTCCATCTCTAGATTTGCCTGTCCTGGGCATTTCATATAAATGGAGTTGTAAAATATGTGACCTTTTGTGTCTGGTCTCTTGTACATTATAATGTTTTCAGGGTTCATACATGTTGTAGGCTGTCCGTACTTCATTCCTTCTTGTGGCTGAATAATATTCCATCGTGTGGATAGACCACATTTTACTTACCCATTCATCAGTTGATGGACATTAGAGTTGTTTTCACTTTTTAGCTCTTATGAATAAGCTTCTGCGGGCATTCATGTATAGGTTTTTATGTAGACATATGTTTTTAATTTTCTTGATAGATGCCTAGAACTAGAACTGCTGAGTCAGATAATTCTCTGTCTAACATTTCGAAGTCTGCCAAACTCTTTTGCAAAGTGACTGCACCATTTTGCATTCCCACCAGCAATGTAGTATTTATTTTTGAAAAGTAAAAAAAATTTTATGGAAAAAAAAAAAACAGTTCAATACTGATGTTCCATGAGTATATTTAGTAACAAGTCATTGGCGACATCCCCCACAACACACTGAACTGCTATTGGGGCACCATGCTGAGAACCACTGTGAATGCCATGCTTCGACCCTGTTAGAAGAGGGAACTAGAAAAAAGAATCTGAAATGAGTCATGCCAGGGAGCTAGCCCTTGGGGAAGAGGTCTTTGTTGGGGAGAGGTTCTGCTTTATCACCTTACTTCCGTCCACCAGTGCTGCCCCACTCTGTAGGGACTGAGCTTTCCTCCCTGGAGCCCATTTCCTCAAACGCCATCGATGGAGCCCTCATGCCAGTGTTGCTGGCTGTGACGCTTCTGCTTCAAAGGCTCTTCCTTCAAGATGCAGGCAACCTGATGGTTTGATTAATCACAAGAGCAGAATCCAATCACAATACATATATGTATCAACTTATCGTGGTCTAATACTTCAAATATCTTATAATTGTATTGATCAGTCATACTTCAACAAAGCTGGAAAAGGGGGGGGAAAAAAAGATGCAGAGACCAAAAGCTCTGCCTAGGGTCTGGGTCAACAAGTAAAGCCTGATCTTTTCCCCAAGATACTGGTTAGTGGACACCAGGCTTAACAGCCCAAGGGCACTACTGCCCAACACGCCCCCACCCGCATTCCCCCAATCTCCTCCCCGAGCCTGTCTTAGCAAGCAGCCGAGGGCTGGAAAGTGGGAGGTGTCAGGTCCAGAGTCAGCCTGTCTCTCCCCACCCTCTGCCCACAGAGAAAAGAAACTCTGGGAATGCAATACGAAGCTCCATGAAGGCCGAGGAACAGAAGATCAAAGACGCCAGGAGAGGTCCCCTGGCACCTTTTCCAAACCAAAAATCTGAAGCTGCAGAACCTCCCAAAACCCCGACCTCGTCTTGTGATACTCCCAATGCAGCTGCTGCCAAGCAGGCCCTGAAAAAGCCCGTCAGGGGCAAACAGGCCCCCAGGAAAAAGTAAGTACTCCCTGGAGCCACTTCTCACGCAGGGCGACCTGCTGGGTACCAGCTGGGGGGAGGCCGCCCACCCTCTCAGGCCTTTGAGCTATTAAGGCTCAGATTCCTGAGACAGCACCAGGGATACTGTTACTTGTCCGCGTCCTGGTCTGCCTCAGGTCCAGAGCCCCGATCCTGCTGAGAGTAGGCATCCTGCCTTTGGCACTCTTTCTGAGGCTGCCGTGGGCAGGTGAGCTGAAGTGACCCCGGGCCACAGTGGACAAAGGTGTTTTAAGTGACCTGATTTCCAAGGAGCCTGCTCCTAAAGGGTCGCCTGCCTCCTGACTGTGAACATGGTCTCAGCGCTAACGCTTGGTTCTTCCTCTTCCTTTCCCACCCCAGAGCTCAAGGAAAAACACAGCAGAATCGCAAGCTCACAGATTTCTACCCTGTGCGAAGGAGCTCCAGGAAGAGCAAGGCTGAGCTGCAGGTAGGGTCACGTGTTTCAATTAGGCTCTCAAAGGGGCGGGGTGGCCTGGTGGGCAGTGCTCACTGCACACCACCTGAGCTCTCTTTGCATCATCACGGGAAAAGTCTCTTGGCCTCCGCGGCCCCGATGTCCTCCTGGGTCTAGTGGGGGTCATCATAACTCCCTTGGGTCACTGTAGTGCTTAGTTAAGATGCTTCTGTGAAGGAGCCCTGTCACCTGTAATGTGGGGTATGGGAAGTCAGGACCTGCAAAGCTTTGGCAGGGCCATTGGAGCCTGAGACTGTGGGATGGGCTGTGTGCTCTCTTAGAGAGCATGTTTATCTGCTGTCCAGAGGTTTCCTGTCTCGAGATGATGAAGAGCACTGGCTTGGGAACTACTTCCTGGTTGTGTGACCTCAGGGCTTAACTGCTCTCTGCCTCTCTGCCATGTCCTGTGAAATGGGATGATGTAGTCGAGCCCTGTGCAGTGGTTGGGAGGGTCACGCACGTTAGTGAACGCGAATGGAACACTTAGAACCGTGCCTGGGACGCAGTGAGGACCTATTAACCCTTGTCACCATTGCTTCCCCCGCATTGTCCTTTCCTGGGGCTCCTCTCTGGTCTTCCCCACGCAGCCACAGAACCTGTGAAAACCAGGCAGGATGACCAGCTGGGCTGTAAGGCGCCCGCCCGCCGTGTTTGCAGAGTGCTGAGCTGTGCACAGTTGATCAATATTTGATGCAGTGAGGTGTGGTTATTGCCTTTCTGTTAGGGAAACCCAGGGTGTGGCCTGGCCCTGCAGCCCCCAGCTGCTTCCATCCCCCCTCCCACCCAGCGGCAGCAGAGCAACCTCTAGGCTTCGGAGGAACGTTCAGGACTGCCGCCCCCACAAGGGAGGTGGGGGACCCTGGCCTCTCAACCCTCAGACTCTTCCGCATTTGGATGTTGAATCTGTAGCTGTACAGACGGTGAGGCAGCATCTCTGTGTCTCCTTTGAATTGACAAGACTTCATTTTTTAAAAAGGGGGGAGGGTGTCATTTTTCTCCCCCGAGAGAGAAGCTCTGGCTGTATTTCCTTAGAAAGGCAGTGTCTTTCAGCCAAGAACAAGCTGTTACAAGCTGTTTGCCTGCAGTGGGAGGCTGTGCGAGGTCAGCCTAGAGACAGCACTGCAGAGGGCGAGGCGGTGCCAGCCCCCAGCACCCGGGACACCTCCCAGCTGCGGTCGGGAGCCGCAGAGCCCACACAGGGAACCTGGGGGGTCCACCCAGTGCCGCTGTGGGCTGCAGGGTGGGGGAAGCCTGAGTTGGCCTGTTTTAATTAAAAAAAGAAAACAAAAACCAGGGACTTTTCTTTCTGGAGGAGTGGAGGCTGCAGTGGGTGTGTTGCCAGAGTGCTGAATTCTACCGCAGGCAAGCGGAAAGCAGCTGGCAGTGGCTCCCCGAAGCTTGGTCTGCAGGCAATCAGGCCTACTCTGTGGCTGGATGGAGAGCCAGGGGCCAGGGAGAGCCACGCTCTGCCCACCACTGTTTGTGTTGGCTCTGTCGGGTGGGCATCCTGGCCAGGTGATGGCTGGCCAGGCTGGTGGGGCTGCGGCTGGCAGAGGTGAGGCCTGAAGGCAGGGCAGCCGGGTCTCTTGGGTGAGGCCAGTCCCAACCTGACTGCCCTTCTGGGCCAGCCAAAGCCGAGGTAGACAGGGCATTAGGGGAGGGTGTGGGTAGGTGGGGCGAAACAAACAAAGAGCCCTGAAGACACCTCGTTGTGGCTGAAGACAGAGCAGGCGGGGCTCAGTCCAAGGTCCAAGTCCAGGGCAAGAGGGTGGAAACAGGGCCCTGGAGAGATGCCCTGAACCCCTCGTTGCTTCGCTGTGGGAGCCCCTTCTCTGGTTGGCCTGGCCGTGGGTGGGTGACAGCCCGCACTGGGCAGGGACTGCAGTGTTGGCAGTGCCCTGGCCGCGTCATCACCAGCCCAGCCCAACCCTGGGCCTGGCATGCAGAGCAGCCTGCTGACTCCGGCTGGGCATGTCTCAAGTCCTTCCTGCCTTCACCCTGGTTCGCACCTTGCTCCCTTTCCAGGTCCTCAGTCCCCCAAGGACCGACTACTGCTGCAGTCCTCTTTAGGACGCTTGGAGCTAGTTGTTTGCATGTCCCCAAACCCCCCCAGAGTAAAATGGACTCGTTGGCTGTACATTCAAGAGTGTCTCACCTGGCCCCAGCGTGTCTCCTCTGTCTCATTCCGTCCCAGCAGGGAAGTCCCTGTCCCCACTGCCCACCACCTATCCCAGTTTTCCCACGATTACTCCCATCTACTTCTGCACGCTTATAACTGATTATTTAACAAGGTGGTTGTGCCTGTGCGTGTGGGGGCGGGGCATTGTTGCCTTGAGAGCTCACTACGTCCAGGTGCTGTTCTTGGCCAGGAGATGCCACAGTGAACAGAGGGTGGACGTGGTCGATGGTGGGTACACACCTCCTGTCCAAGTGGCGCAGCCTCTGATCAATTTAGCCCTGACTAATTTTATATGCAGTCGGAGTCCTGATTTTTACATGTCCATGATTTAGATACTTTGTAAAAGTCTGTGTGGGCCAAACAGAACATAGCCCCAAGCCACATTCTGCCACAAGCCCTATTCTGCCCTTGAGGCGCCCCGTCCCCCTCCTAGCCCACCTGAACGCCAGGTGGTGAACGGCCCACCTGAGACAGGCAGTGAGGAAAGGATGGGGGCTTGGTGGCTTGGACATCCCTGGGGACCGATGCCATGGAGGCTAACTGAGTGGACCCTGTGGCGGCCGGGACTCCCAGAGCGGCCTTGGTGAGAATGCTGACGCACTTCTTGTTTTCCCTTTTTTTCTTTCCCTCCCCATCCAGTCTGAAGAAAGGAAAAGAATAGATGAGTTGATTGAAAGTGGGAAGGAAGAAGGAATGAAGGTAAGGGGCCGCAGGGCCCACCGTGTGGAGGCTGAGGCTGTGAGATCACGCCCTCCGTGGTCCAGAGGCCCATGCAGGAGTCAGGCTGCCTAGATCTTCTGATGTCGCTGTGACCAGGCAGACTGTTGCAAGTTGTCCAGGGACTGAACCCTAAAAGTATCCTTAAGGGAATGCCTCCTGAGGGAAATGAGATACTGTCCTGTGGAAACTTTTCATTTATTTATGGCTGTGCTGGGTCTTCGTTGCTGCGGGGGTTTTTCTCTAGCTGCGGTGCGTGGGGGCTACCCTCTAGGTGATGTGCTCAGGCTTCTCGTTGCAGTGGCTTCCCTGTGGAGCATGGGCTCTGGGGTGCGCAGGCTCCAGTAGCTGAGGCTTCTGGGCTCTAGGGCACAGGCTCAGGAGTTGCGGCGCATGGACTTAATTTGCTGCTCCGCCTTTATGAGATCTTCCTAGACCAGGGATCGAACCTGTGTCTCCTGCACTGGCAGGCGGATTCCTACCCACTGTGCCACCACGGATGCCCCTCAGGAAACTTTTCATGACAAAGGACTTCCCTCACAGTCCAGGTTAAGAATCCGTCTGCCAGTGCAGGGGACTCGGGTTCAACCCTTGGTCAGGGAACTAAGATCCCACATTGCCACAGGGCAGCTAAGTCCAAGTGCCCCAACTTCTGAGCCCACGCGCTGCAACTAAGATTTGACACAGCCAGTAAATATTTCTTTTTAGTCACGATGAAATTTATACATATGTATGTAACTTACCATCGTAACCATTCTTTAAGTGCAAAATTCAGTGGCATTAAGTACATTCTTCATTCACAGTTGTGCAACTATCCCCTCTGTCTAGTTCCGGAACCCTTTTGTCCTCCCAAACGGAAATCCCGGACGCACCAGTAGCCACTCCCATTCCCTGCCCTCAGCCCCTGACAACCAGTCTGCTTTCTGTCTCTGTGGATTTGCCCCTTCTGGACATTTCATACAAATGGAGTCATAGAATGTGTAGCCTGTTGGATCTGGCTTCTTTCATTTAGCATGACACTTGGGGAAACTTTTAAAAGGACAGGCTCATTTTTTCTATACTGTTTTCCTGGGAAATGGCAATGCCCAGGAAGATTTGCTTTTCTCTCGCGTGCTCAGTTGCTTCAGCTGTGTCCTACTCTTCGCAACCCTATGGATTGTGGCCTGCCATGCTCCTCTGTCCGTGGGATTCTCCAGGCAAAAATACTGAGTGGGTTGCCATTTCCTCCTCTCTGGGATCTTCCTGAGCCAGAGATCAAAGCCAGGTGTCATGTCTTCTGCATTGGCAGATGGGTTCCTTACCACTAGCACCGCCCCCTATTTTAGTATATTTCAGACACAGTGGGACCATGAGAGGGGAGGAAGTCTCAGTGGTAGTGGCCAGATGGGTCTGGGCTAGGACCCAGGGGATGGGAAGCTTCAGGTTCCACCTGCCACTGAGGGGAATCTGAATTTAGTTCTGGGCCTCCCAGCCAGTCACCCTCCATCTCCATTTAAAATGGAGTGCAGGAGGAGGTCAAAATACATAAAATGGAGTGAGGAGAAACCCAGGCGTGTACATTATGGACTACAGGAGAGACTCAGAATGTTAGGTCCTACTCTTCCCCTGAAGAGTAGGCCAGAATGTGGCTTTGAGTCTGTGTTACATCACTTCCTAGCTTGGTGGCCGGGGACACATGACTCTGCCTGTCTAATCCCTAATTTTGCAGGTTTTCGGGCAGCACCCACCTAGCAGATCTCTCAGGATCCCATATAACAGTGCTTTGCAAACGAACACAAGGGAGCTCTTTGGGGTGATGGATTCTGGCGATGGTGGCACAACTATGTATGCTGAATGGGCTTCCCTAGTGGCCCAGTAGCAAAGAATCCGTCTGCCAATGCAGGAAACAGAGGTTCAATCCCTGGGTCGGGAAGATCCCAGGGATCCAGAGAAGGAAATGGCTACCCACTCCAGTATTCTTGCCTGGGAAATCCCATGGACAGAAGAGCCTGGTGGGCTACAATCCATGGGGTCACAAAAGAGTTGGACACGACTTAGTGACTAAACAACAGCAATATGCTGAATGATACCCTTCAAACCATGAGTGTGAAATGAGTGGATTTTATGACCTACTGCAGTAAGGCTGTTCAAAGAATGTATTGCAAGCTGCTGGCCACTCACGGTGGCATTTGTTGCTGTTTATGAACCAATCCTCCCTCTCGGCACCTCCCAACAGATTGACCTCATCGACGGCAAAGGCAGGGGCGTCATCGCCACCAAGCAGTTCTCCCGGGGTGAGTTTGTGGTGGAATACCACGGGGACCTCATCGAGATCACCGACGCCAAGAAGCGGGAGGCTCTGTATGCACAAGACCCCTCCACGGGCTGCTACATGTACTATTTTCAGTATCTGAGCAAAACCTACTGGTAAGTCCCCTGGGGCTTCAAGTGGCTCTTCCCCTCCCTGGCAGAGGTGCCACCAAGGGCATCCTGACTCTTCTTTTGGCTCCAGTTTCTTGCTTGGTGCTTGCTGCCATTTTTCAAAGCTGCAGTGCAACTCTTCCTACCCTTAATTCCCCCCCTCCACACACACACCACTTCCATTTTTAATTCTGGTGATTGAAGCGGTTCTGGAGGCGATCTTGGCCACCAAGCGGTGGACCCGTCATGTAAAAGCCTGCAGAGGGGCTCACCTGGCCTTCCGCCTGGGGCATGTGACCAGAGCAGCTCTGGGAATCGCTGATTTCTCTGTCCCCTATGCGACGATATCAGTGATTATTGTTTTATTTTATTTTTTAATAGACTGTACTTGTAACGTTCCCAGCAAAACTGAGTGGAAAGTAGAGAGAGTTCCCATATATCCCACCTGCCTCCACCATCCTGTACAGCCTCTCCCCTACCCTCACCAACAGTTGATTTTTATTCATTTATTTATTATGCCGAGCTCCACAGTCATCTCTGGTGCTTCCACAGAGTCTTTTGCATTCTCATCTACACTCCCCCACCTCCCGCCCAAATACCCCATACCTAGCGCCCCTCTGGGCTCTTAAAGTTACATATATATATTTTTTGAGTTGAATTGCTTTCCCAAAAACATGGCTATAAATCACCATCACCCCACCAGAGCTGAGAGCAAGCCCTGACTCAGACTGGGTTCAAAAGCCTCTTTATCAATTTAATCCTCTGTCGCCCTCCCTCCCGGCCAGCGTGGATGCAACCCGAGAGACGAATCGCCTGGGAAGACTGATCAATCACAGTAAATGTGGGAACTGCCAAACCAAACTGCACGACATCGACGGCGTGCCTCACCTCATCCTCATCGCCTCCCGTGACATTGAGGCCGGGGAGGAGCTTCTGTATGACTATGGGGACCGCAGCCGGGCTTCCATTGAAGCCTACCCCTGGCTGAAGCATTAACCCAACGGTCCCGCCCCCTCCCCCCTTCTAAGGACAAAGTGCCCTCAAAGGGAATTGATTTTTTTTTTTTTTTTACATAATCTTAGCAGATTACTTCAGATGTTTTTAAGAAAAAAGTATATTAAGATGCCTTTTCACTGTAGTATTTAAATATCTGTTACAGGTTTCCAAGGTGGACTTGAACAGATGGCCTTATATTACCAAAACTTTTATATTCTAGTTGTTTTTGTACCTTTTTTGCATACAAGTCGAACGTTTGTGCTTCCCGTGCATGCAGTCCAAGACTCGGCACAGGTTTTAGAGGAAAGAGTCGAACATGAACTAGGAAGCCGGGTGATGCACCTGCCTCCAAACGAAGAGCCAGGACTCTCTCCCCCACTCCCCACATACCTGCCCCCCGCCCCCAGCATCCCAGTGCCAGGTGGGCTCCCCCATGGCCTGGATGGGATGTTCCCAAGCTCTTGTTTGTCCTGACATCTCGACAGGCGCACATTGAAGTGTATGAATATTTTTTAAAAAAAGGTTTCACAGTAAGATAGTCTTCCCCTCTGCTTTCTCGAAAGCTTACTGACCCGGTGGCTCACGGGCCAGGCCTCGATTTACTCTTCCACGGGCTGCCGCTTTTCCGGGCACCTTAAAGCATCAGGGTGGGGAATCAAAGGAGACGTGGGCAGGGACAAGCATTGCTTACCTAGCCCTTGCAGGGGCAGGGTTTCCCGAAACTGGGTTAGTTTCTTTATAGAAATGTGAACACTGAATTTATTTTAAAAAATAATAATAAAAATCAAAAAAAAAAGACAAAAAAAAATAAACCACAGAAGACAACTTACATGTATATAGGTCTTGAAGTGAGTGAAGTGGCTGCGTTTTTGTTTGGGTTGTTTTTAGTTCAGCTTTTTCTTTTTCCACCCTTGGTTTTGCTTCTGTAGAAGAGATATGAGATGGTACACTATTCTAATCAAAAATCTAAAGTTTTGTAGTGGGACCAGAAATTACTTACCCAATTCCCCACCCCCTCAGCCCCAACCTGATTCTGCTTGGGTTGAAAGCCCAGACCTGCTGTCAAGGCTTCCATGTGCCAGACCACCTGGTGTCCTTCCTGTAAAGCTGCAGCCGTGAACCAAAGAGCGAGCCTACAAGCCCCGAGAGGCAGGGCCCCTACGCTAGCTGCCAGGGGGCAGGGGGGCTGGCAGGCCCAGGGGTCACGGCTGAGGGCCAAGTGTTCACCTCGACTGTGACCGTGGGAGTGGCGGGTAGCTTCTTCCTGAAGGGGGGACCGGCTCCCACTTTCTGTCAACTCGTAGTTCAGGGGCCTGGGGCTCCAGAGCTGCCATCTGGGGTCTCTGGCGCAACCCCACCCCACCCCCGACTCCCAGGTAAATGTGAATGGAGACAGGCATGAGAACCTGTCCTCAACTTCAATGACCCCCAGCCCCGGCCTCATGACGGTGCTACCTAAGGAAGTCTTCCCCCTCCCATACCCACCCCCACCCACCAATCCCACACTTGCCTGGTCAGTGGTCAGCAAATTGGAGGAGGATCCGATGGGAGTGTGTAAATGTGAGATAAAATGTCTTGGTTGTACCTGTTTGTGGTTTAGCTTTGTATTTAAGAAAAGGAAATAAACTTGAAAATTATTTGTCATCATAAAAATGAAACAAAAATTAAAATATTTATTGCCAGGCGAGGCTACCTGTGTCATTCTGTTGTTTTTCGCAAAGCAGTGGTAGGAAAAGGTAATGCACTTTCTGTTTCTTTTTGGGGCCGTACCATGTGGCTTATGGGGTCTTAGTCCGCAACCAGGGGTTGAATCTGGGCCCTCAGCTGTCAAAGCATGGAGTCCTAGCCACTGGACCACCAGGGAATTCCTGTTGTTTTTTGTTGTTGTTCTTGTTCCATTGTGTCTTTGTCGCTGTACTCAGGCTTTCTCTAGTTGCGATGAGGCAGGGCTACTCTGGTTGTGGTGTACGGGCTGCTCATTGGAGTGACTTCTCTGTTGTGGAGAACAGGCTCTGGGGCATTTGGGCTCAGTAGTTGTGGCGCATGGGTTTAATTGCTCCTCAGTATGTGGAGTCTTCCCAGACTGGGGATTGAACCTGTGTCTCCTGAATTGAGTGGTAGATAACTATTGGACCACCAAGGAAGTCTGCCCTGTTTATGCTACAAAAGGGCCACTTAACCAGTTTGAGTCAGTTTTGGTGACTGTCCTAGGGGACAGTCTTCATTTTTATGATGAGGGGTCAGAGGTTGCTTGTGAAGTACATGGCCCCTTAGAAGAGTGCCCAGCATGTAGCATATATCTTAGCTGTTGTACTTGTCATTGTTTCTGACGTGCTAGACTTGATTCTCAGGTAGGCGTCTCAGTCATCAACCTTGCCTGTCTGGTGCTGGAAGTATCCCAGATCCTGATCCCTAATCCCCACACCACAATCTACCCCCGAGAGGCTGCATTCCTTCAGCCCCAAGGCACTGGAGGCAGGTTGGAACTGAGGGCAGAGTCCTCAGTTTACAGGTGAAAGATCCATTTCCGGCATAGGCTTTCAGCATCTGTCAGCCGTTTCCCTAAACAAATCACTTACCCTCTGAAATCTGTCCATCAAGTTGGGAATGGCCTCTACCCACCTTCCTTGCAGGGGTTTCCTGAGGATTCAGTCATCATATACTTTACCATGGAGGATTCAGTCATCATATACCTTACCATGGAGGGGACAGTGTGGCCTGGTAGCCAAGTGCTCAGCCCTGGAACCGAACCTCAGGTTTCACCCACTTCGCCGCTGTGTAACCTTGGGCAGGTTACGTAACCTCTCTGGGCACCACTTTCCTCCCCTGTGCAATAGAGACAAGACTGGTGCTTGCATCAGGACGATCGTGAGGACTGACTGAGTTTAAGACATAAAAGTACTTGCATGAAGATAATCTTCAGGAATCAGCTATTATAAAGGTGAAAATTTGGGGTGTTTAAAAAAAATATTTATTGGCACCGAGTCTTCGTTGTGGCATGCAGGATCTAGTTCCCTGACGAGGGCTCGAACCTGGGACCCCTGCACAGGGAACGTGGAGTCCCAGTCTCTGGGCCACCAGGGAAGTCCCTTGTGTGGTTTCTATCATTCAGGATTTACAAGTGCCCTGGACTGACAGATAACTGCTTCTAAGCCTGCTCTCCTGGCTCACGGTTTGGAGATGGAAGCCTACAGTGTGGGAGCAACTGTGTCTGTCTTGAATGTGGTCACACTGGGCCCAGCTCCAAGAACTTACCTTCTGAAATTCAAACACCCACATCCCAGCATCTGTGATTCTGAAGTCAGGATGCTCAGATTTGTTTCCCAAGTCAATTCTTACCTCCAAGGGGCAGAAATCTTCCTCCTCCCTACCCACTATTAAGAGGGGCACACCTAGTCAGGGATGCACCATTATACAGGGTGCCAGGAGTCAGAAGCTCCTGTGCTGTGGCAATCGCATTCTGGACCAGACATTCAAAGGTTGCCAACTTTTGGGAGGCAGAGTGGTTTTGACCTTTGCACCTGAGTTCAAGTCCTACTTCTGTCACTTCCAGCTGGGGCCTTGGACAAGCTCCTTAGCCCCACCATACTAGCAGCTGCTTGGGTGAATAATAATAGTAATGCCCACCTCATAGGGATAAGGTGAGGCAACATATGTAGGTGCAGTAAATTGCATTCGTTATTAGTATCAGCACTTTTTGGAGAATCAGGGTACATAGAGCTTCACAGATAAGAACCTGGGCCTGAGGGGACTTCCCTCATGGTCCAGTGGCTAAGACTCCATACACCCAATGCAGGGGGCCAGTGTTGAGCCCTGGTCAGGGAACTAGATCCCACATGCTGCAACTGAGAGTTTGCACGCTGCAACTAAAGATCTCATGTGCCACAGCTAAGATCCGGTGCAGCCATAAAATTAAGGATCTAGAATCAGGCTTGCATTAGCATCCTGGGCAGTAACTTCATAGCTACGTGACCTCGTGTTAGGTGCTTCAACCTCTCAGAGCCTTCATTTCCAAATCCATAAACTAGGCAGTTCATATTAGTTAGTCTTCATCTCCTCTAGTTGTTAGATGAATAAATGAGATAATCCAGGCAGGAACCGAGACGTGATCACTGAGCCAGAGTTATTCATTGAGAAGACAGGCTCACAGGCTGTGTTCAGCAGGCTCATTAGTTTCTTTGCAAAGTGTAGTCTCCTGCTCCCTACGGACTGTATCTAGATGGATTTCTTTTTCACATTGTAACACTGCTGAAATCAGGGTGAGCCTTAAAGTCAATAGCATCTTGAAGTTATTTGTAGCGTTTTTTTTTTCTCTGTCACAGCAACACACAAAATAAAGGTGCATCACTTAGATACAATGAAATACATGTCCACCATATATACACGTGTATGTATCAGTTCAGTTCAGTCGCTCAGTCACGACGGACTCTTTGCGACCCCATGAATTGCAACACTGCAGGCCTCCCTGTCCATCACCAATTCCCAGAGTTCACTCAAACTCATGTCCATCAAATCAGTGATGCCATCCAGCCATCTCTCTAATCCCCTTCTCCTCCTGCCCTCAATTCCTCCCAGCATCAGAGTCTCTTCCAATGAGTCAACTCTTCGCATGAGGTGGCCAGAGTATTGGAGTTTCAGTTTCAGCATCAGTCCTTCCAATGAACACCCAGGACTGATCTTTAGAATGGACTGGTTGGATCTTCTTGCAGTTCAAGGGACTCTCAAGAGTCTTCTCCAACACCACAGTTCAAAGGCATCAATTCTTCGGCCCTCAGCTTTCTTTTATAGTCCAACTCTCACATCCATACATGACCACTGGAAAAACCATAGGCTTGACTAGACGGACCTTTGTTGGCAAAGTAATGTCTCTGCTTTTTAATATGCTATCTAGGTGGGTCATAACTTTCCTTCCAAGGAGTAAGCGTCTTTTAATTTCATGGCTGCAGTCACCATCTGCAGTGATTTTGGAGCCCCCCAAAATAAAGTCTGACACTGTTTCCACTGTTTCCCCATCTATTTCCCATGTATGTATACTTGTGTTATATGTGTATAATATATATGTGTGTGTTTATTTGGCCCTTGAACAGTGCAGGGAGTTACGGGCCCTCACTCTCCCGACACTGAAAAAATCCAAGTATAGAGACTTCCTGGTGGTCTAGTGGTTAAAACTTCAAGTTTCCAATGCAGGGGTGTGGGTTTGATCCCTGGTCAGAGCACTAAGATTCCCATGTCACATGGTATGGCCCCAAAATAAATAAAATCCACCTATAGATTATAGTCAGCCCTCTGGATTCAAGGCTCCTCCTCCATATATGCAGATCCAACTAGATTCAACCATCATATATGGGTATATGTATATATATCATACATGTCTCCACATATGCAGATTGTGCCATACTGTGGTGTCTACTGGGCTTCCCTGATAGCTCAGTTGGTAAAGAATCTGCCTGCAATGCAGGAGACCCCAGTTTGATTCATGGGTCGGGAAGATCCACTGGAGAAGGGCTAGACCACCCACTCCAGTATTCTTCGGCTTCCCTGGGGGCTCAGCTGGTAAAGAATCTGCCTGCAATTTGGGAGACCTGGGTTCGATCCCTGGGTTAGGAAGATCCCCTGGAGAAGGGAAAGGCTACCCACTCCAGTAATCTGCCCTGGAGAATTCCATGGGTTGCATAGTCCATGGAGTTGCAAAGAGTCAGACACGACTGAGAGATTTTCACTTTCAATTTCACGGTGTTTACTATAGAAAAACATCCATGTGTCAGTGGACCTGCGCAGTTCAAAGTGAATTGGTCAAGAGTCAACTGTATACAGTTCATAAATTTGGAAACCAAGACTCCAAGTACCTTATACCAGGTCACATAACTCCAAGAGACCACTCTAAAACACAGAAAGTGTAAAAGTCATTTTACTTTAATACAAAATCATATATGGAAAGTCATATGAGCAAAATCAAATATTCACTAAATATCAGTGAAGTCTTCATTGCAATGTCCATACCAGGTTTTCCTGCATCCTCTCCCCGTCCCCACTTGGGCTGGTGTATTTCGCTGCTGTGTGGCAAAGACGTGGGCCCAGGGACGCAGAGCTGGCATCCACATCTGCGTGCTTGGGGCTCCCTGGGTGGCTGAAGTGGGGCTGCAGGTGACCCCACTGTTTTTTTTTTTTCTGCTTTCTCAATTTCTTTTGCCACTTCTCCTGCCCTGGCCCAGAGTTCAGGGGTGTTCAGTTCTGCAGCTGGGGAGAAAGCTTCACCCCTTCCTCCTCGGACGGCTTTGAGGGGAAGCGAAGAAGCAAGTGCAGTGGGTACGCATGGCACCAAGAGATGATTGTAGAAGTCGTCTTTCTGGGTGGTCTTCTGTGTCTGAGAATGCAGTCATGGCCTCAGGCCTAGGTCTGCTTCCCTGATCGGAAAGAGAACCTGGGAAGGGGGGAGGTCAGAGGAAACAGAGAGAGCACTGAAGCGGGGTGTGCACAACCCCCTGCAAATTCTGTAAGCAGCTCCTGCAGGCCATTCACCCAAAAGTTTATTTCTTAAGAGCTCATTATGCAACAGGCACTGTTTCAGGGCTTTCGATCAACTCATTCATTTCACACTCATAACAACATGAGGACGTTGAGTATAGTCAATATCCCCATTTTATAGATGAGCAAACTGAGGTTCTGGGAGGTTAAGTAACAGGCCCAAGGTCACACAATTTTGTCTTGGAACTGGGAGTTGGGCTCAGAAGCCCACTTAACCACTGTTGTAGACTGACAAACGGAGTCTGAAATGTTTTTGTTTTCATTTTAAGTGGTTTTTATTGTAGAGGAAATGATAACTTCTCAGTGTTCCCTACAATGATAAAATGAATAATGACTAACATGTAAATTCTTGGATATAACAGAATACATATAAAGATATCCCCTGAAGCATGAACACCAGACCTTCAGTCCTCCTGATGCGCTTGACACGTGGGGGTGATCACAAAGTACAGTGTTAGTGCTAGTTCAGGTTGTCGGAAAGATGCAAAGATGGCCAGTGAGCTGAACAGTCAGTGATGGGGATACAGGCTCTTGCTTCTAGTCAAAGACAAGCCCCAGTCCCAGCCCCGCTAGCAGCTCTGCCGGCAACGGCAGGGGCGAGCCCTTGACTCATGTGTGGATACAGGCGTTAGGGCACATCCGCCCTCCCCCTGAACCTATGTATACCACCTCCCAACCCCCACTTCCCTGCCTCAGGAAATGACATCAGCCCCCACCCAGTCATTCAAGCCAGGAACTGGGAGTTGTTCTCAATTCCTCTCCTGTCATCCCATCTGTTGTATTTTAGTCACCATGCCCCAAATATGTTCCTAATCCCACCAC
The DNA here is from genome assembly GCF_042477335.2 of Ovis canadensis. Lineage (NCBI taxonomy): Eukaryota > Metazoa > Chordata > Mammalia > Artiodactyla > Bovidae > Ovis > Ovis canadensis. The sequence goes on along the minus strand of NC_091261.1, from coordinate 62,591,386 downwards.
TTATCTCTTCCACTGCCACCCCCAGGCCGAGCCACCCTGATGAGCACCACAGCCTTCCTGTCCGCCCCCTCCCCCGCCACCCCCACAATCCACTCACACAGCAGCCAGCCATGACTGCCTCACTGTGCAGAGATAAGTCATTCCTCAGCTTAAACCCTTCCATGGCTCCCCACTGTCCTCGGGACAAAGATAAAACCCTTCTTAGCGTGACCTAATTCTTTGGAAAGTCATGCATTCATTCACTCCATAACTTGTCTGATCATGAAACCGCAGCCTCACTATCTTTAAACCTGTGTGTTCAGTGTATGCTCAGTTGCTCAGTCGTGTCTCACTCTTGGCAGACCCGTGGACTGTAGCCCACCAGGCTGCTCTGTCCATGGGATTCTCCAGGCAAGAATACGAGAGCGGGTTGCCATGCCCTCCTTCAGGGGGTCTTCCCAACTCAGGGATCAAACCCAAGTCTGGCATCTCCTAAATTGGCAGGGGGATTCTTTACTACTAGTGCCACCTGGGAAGCCCATGTCCTTAGGCTGGCTTACATACATTTCATTTTTGCCATATCAGGCTCAAACTCCAATTATGTGACCCAAAGAAACTCCCCAAGAAGAGGCAGAAAGAAACCAGTAGCTTATGCATCTGGAACCCTTGTTTCCAATGTGATCCTCAGCCAGTGAATATCCCACATAAACACTTTCAGATCTGATACACTCTGTAGGGTGGAGATGCTCTCTCGTACATTATCTTACCACAGGAGACCCTTTCTAGGGAGAAGAAACAATTTGACTCTGTCCCATCAACCCTTCTCCACAAAGCGGTCAGAGTAAACTTTTTTTTTTTTTTTCAAAAAGATTTTATATTTTATTCTCGGCTGCATTGTGCGGCATGTGAGATCTTAGTTTCTGGACCAGGGGTTGAATCCATGCTTACTGCAATGGGAGCACAGAGTTTTAACCCCTGGATCACCAGGGAGGTCCTTAAGCTTTTTATAGGTGAATTCGGACATGTCACTCCCCAGCTTAAAACCTTCCAAGGTCTCTCCAAAGCACTTAAAATGAAATCCAAAGTCATCACTGGGATCCACGTGGCCTAGAACGACCCGGTCGCTCCCCACTCCAACCTCACCTCCCTTCTCTTTGCTGCTCCAGCCACTATAGTCTCTGCTGCACAAGCTGTCTCCAGCCTCTGGCCTTCATACCTGCGGTTTTTTCTGCCAGGAAGGCAGGGAAAACTCAGATCATTATGATCTTTCAGAACTTAGCTTGAATGCTGCCTTTTCACAGGCGCCTTCCAGGACTCACCAAATCTAAAGTAGCTCTTCATCGGGACTTCCCTGGTGGCCCAGCATTTAAGACTCAGTGCTCCCACGGCAGGGAGGATGGGTTCAATCCCTGGTCAGGGAACTAAGGTCCCCCATGCCTTGAGGTGAGGCCAAAAAAATTTAAAAAGTAGCTCCCTATCAACCTCTCTCTTAGCACCCTATTTAATGGTCTTCAGTGCATATAGGGCCATCTGAAATTGTCCTGACCAGTTCACTCTCTACCTCTCCCACTAGAATGTAAGCACCATGAGGGCAGGGACTCTGGCTTGTTCACTCTACCCCAGCACCTAGAACAGTGCCTGCTGCACAGTAGACCCTCAATAAATATTTGTTGGAGGAATAAATAAATGTGGTTTCAGGTGGTCTTGTCTGACTAAGCTATTTTCATGCAGTCATTCAAGAAAGCCTGGACTTCCCTGTGGTACAGTGGATAGGAATCTGCCTGCCAACACAGGGAACACAGATTCGATCCCTGGTCCAGGAAGATTCCACATGCTTTCAAACAACTAAGCCCGTGTGCCACAACTTCTGCGCCCACATGCTGCAACTACTGAAGCCCGTGTGCCTACAGCCTGTGCTCCACAGCAAGAGAAGTCATCGCAATGAGAAGCCCACGCACCACAATGAGAGAGTAGCCCGTGCTGGCCGCAACTAGAGAAAGCCCGAATGCAGCAATGAAGACCCAGCGTGAGCAAAAAATAAGGAAAGAAAAGAAAGGAGGAAAGAAAGCCTGGCAGAGACATCCTTGGTTCAGTGGTCAGGACTCCACCCCTCCACTGTAGAGGGCCTGAGTTTGATCCCGGGTGAGGGAACTAAGATCCCACAAGCCTGGTAATACTTAACTAAGAAGATGCATCCTCTGTGGGCTCTCTGCCCCCACAGAATCATGTCCTGCCTTCTCTGGCCTCTCCGCTCCAGGAGGCTGACATCTGTGGGTGATCTCAACAAGCTCCCTTGTCCTCTAGCTTCTGGCTGTGCTCAGCCAGTGGGAAGCACCAGCAGGAGCTGGGAGAGTGGGAGGAGAGGAATGCAGGGGTATTCACTCCCAGCTCTGCCCCTGCCAGCCTCATCTCCCTAGCCACTGTGTGCTCCTCTTCTGAAGGCCACACTCCAGTCTGACTCCCCCAGGGCCCCTCACAGCTCCCTTTCCTTGCTCCTGTTGCCCGCCCCAGGGTGCGTCTCCATCCCTTATCTCTGTTCCCACACCTGTAAGATGTCCCTTCTTGAAATCTGTTTCAGTCACTCCTTTTGAGTGAGCCTTGGTTTCTTGATAAACAAGAACCCTGGCTGATAGGCGCCGTGGCCCTGCAATTTTCCTCCTGGATGTCTATCCCCGGGAAATTCACACACAAGTCTATGAGAGGACATGAATAAGCATGCAGATAGTCACTGCAGCACTGTCCACAGTGGGGGAAGGCAATCTGGGATCCCATCACTGGGGTTGGAAACAAGATGTGTGTCTACACCGCTAGGAGGATAGATCTTACAAAACTGCTTAGGGACTTCCCTGGTGGTCCAGTGGCTAAGATTTCAAGCTCCCAATGCAGGGGGCCTGGTTTGATTCTCGGTCAGGGAACTAGATTCCAGAAGGTCACAATTAAGACCCAGTATATTCAAATAAGGCCTTCCCTTGTAGGGAAGGTGGTAAAGAATCCACCTGCAATGCAGGAGACCCTGTTTCGATCGCTGAGTCTGGAAGATCCCCTTGAGGAAGGCATGGCAACCTGCTGCAGTGTTCTTGCCTGGAGAATCCCATGGACAGAGAAGCCTGGCAGGGCTATAGTCCATAGTGTTGCCCCCCAAAATAAAGTCTGACACTGTTTCCACTATTTCCCCATCTATTTCCCATGAAGTGATGGGACCAGATACCATGATCTTTGTTTTCTGAATGTTGAGCTTCAAGCCAACTTTTTCACTCTCCTCTTTCACTTTCATCAAGAGGCTTTTGAGTTCCTCTCAAAAGGCCTGAAGCGACTCAGCACGCATGCATGCACAGTCAAATAAAGAAACAAATTAAAGCAAAACAAAAAAATTGCTTAATGTCCATCAAGAGATGAAGAGATAAATCAAAAGCAGTCTACACATACCATGGAATATCACCAGGCCTTAAAAATGAAAGAAATTCTGACATGTGGTATGAAATGGATGAACCTGAGAACAATATGCTAACCATATAAGCCCATCACAGAAGGACAAATACTGTATGTCTCCTCTTATATGAGGTCTCCAGAGTAGTCAGATTCATAAAGACAGAGAGGGGAGTGGTGGTTGCCAGGGGCTGGGGGAGGGGAACTGAGCAGTTAGTATTCAATGGGGACAGAGTTTCAGGGTGGGGTGATGAAAAAGTTCTGGAAATGGATTGTGGTGATGGCTGCATAATATCATAAATTTCCTTTTTTCTTTTTTTAGCCACACCACAAAGTATGTGGGATCTTAGTTCCCCGACCAGGGATCAAACCCACGCCCCCTGCAGTGAAAGTTCAGAGTCTTAACCACTGGACCGCCAAGGGTAGCCCCTGTACACATATTGACATTTAACGCCCCTGAGAAATGGGGACTTCTCTGTTGGTCCAGTGGCTAGGACGCCACACTCCCAGTTCAGGGGCCTGGGTTCAATCCCTGGCTGGGGAATTAGACCCCACGCGCCGAAACTAGGAGTTCGAATTCTGAGACTAAAGACTCCGAGTGCTGTGGCTGGGGATCCGGAGCACCCCAACTAAGGATCCTATGTCCCACAATAAGACCTGGTGCAGCCAGATAAAAAAGGATTTTAAAAAAATGATTAAAATGGTCTCACAGACATAGAAAACAATCTATTATGGTTACCAAAGGGGAACTACGGGGGAGGAATAAATTAGGAGTTTAGTATTGACATATACACACTGTATATAAAATAGATAAACAACAAAAACCTACTTCCACACATGGAGTAATATTCAACAACTTGTTATAACCTATAACAGAAAAGAATATTTTAAAAGATACATATTAAATATATACATAATGGAATCACTTTGCTATACACCTGAAACACAACACTGTAAATCAACTATACTTCAATTTTTAAAAAACAATTAAAATGGTAAATTTTATGTTAGGTACAACTTTTTAAAAACACTGAAGAAAAGAATCATTCACACTCAGTTCTCAAAACCCAAAGCATTTGACCATATATTGCTTAAAGCTGTGCCGCCCAATACAGTGGCCACTACGAGTCTTAATTGAAATATGCTGTCAGTGTGAAATATACATAAGATTTCAAGGGCTTACTATTTTTAAAAAGATTGTAAAATATCTCATTAATAATATTTTATAGTGAACACATATTGAAAATGACAGTATTTTGGAAGCATTGGATTAGTAAAATATATTACTAAAATTTTTGTTTAAAAGTGCCTGAAGAATTCCCTGGCGGTCCAGAGGTTAGGACTCTGAGTTTCCACTGCAGGGGGCAGGGGTTCGATCCCTAGTTGGGAACTAAGATCCCGCAGCCATGGCACAGCAAAAAAAAAAAAAAAAAAGCCTAAAAAAGAAGAGTGCCTGGTAAAAAAGAAAACAATGACAGTGCTTAATGAAGGCGGAAAAAAGCACTAGGAAACAGAATGAAAATGAAGTGTTAAACAAAATATCAGTTACCATTGAAAACACATTCACATAAGACAATATATACTTTCTAGAACACATTAAATACATATGAGATGGGCTGAGCGGGAGGGGAGCTGGGAAGCAGATTGCAGATGGGCGATGGAGATAGAGAGGGAATAAATAAAAGCAAGAAGAAAGAAAGCTTGTGTTGACAACGAAGCTCATCGTGCCATGAGCTGAGAATCACTAATGGAACACTCTGTTCCTGAGGATCCAAAAAAAGAAAAAGAAAAAAAATCTCTCTTCTCTCTTGAAACAAAGGCATCTTAATTAAATCTGCCCTGGGAGGTAACCCAGAATCTCTGACCCCTCAAAATTACTTCCCTGTAAAACCGGAGTCGACAGAGTCCTTATAAAATCGGTCACGGCAGTACCCCCAGGGTGAACATCTCGCCTGGCGCACAGTATAGACTCAGTGAGGGTCTGTTGACTAACTAATGACCAGATAACGTGAATGGAAGTTGAGGTCCCCTCAGTCCTCCCTGGGAGGCAAGACTAATGAAGCAAGAGCTGGATGGAGGCTGAGGACCTGATGCAACCCACAATGATGTTTCATTCGGATCACACAGTTTTTATTTGTAAGCTTAAACAATTTGCCAGCATTTGGAAAACAGATTCCTTGAACAAATCCGATGTCTTGGCATCTCTCAAGAATCAGAAGGTCTGTTAACAAGTTGTTCACTGGCCAGACAGAACTGAAGGGCAAATGTCCCCTTCCCCACCCTACGCCCCCCTCACACATCCACAGGAAGTGCTTGGCCCCCGCAGGCTTTCGAGTTTGACATCCTTGACCAAGGCTGTTTCTCACTTTCGATCCAAAAGACCAGGAGCTGGTAAACTGTCACCAGGTCAGACATTTTCAAAGCAACCAAGACCAACAGGCTGCTCGCTTCAGCCTGGAGTTAAGGAAAGGTGTGCCTCAGCTCAGCTCAGTTCAGTTGCTCAGTCATGTCCAGCTCTTTGCGACCCCATGGACTGAAGCATGCAAGGCTTCCCTGTCCATCACCAACTCCGGGAGTCTGCTCAAACTCATGTCCATCTAGTCGGAAATGCCATCCCACCATCTCATCTTCTGTCATCCTCTTCTCCTCCTATCTTTCATCTTTCCCAGCATCAAGGTCTTTTCCAATGAGTCAGTTCTTTGCATCACATGGCCAAAGTATTGGAGTTTTAGCTTCAGCACTAGTCCTTCCAATCAATATTCAGGACTGATTTCCTTTAGGATGGACTGGTTGGATCTCCTTGCAGTTCAAGGGACTCTCAAGAGTCTTCTCCAACACCACAGTTCAAAAGCATCAATTCTTTGGCACTCAGCCTTCTTTATGGTTCAGTTCTCACATCCATACATGACTACTGGAAAAACCATAGCCTTGACTAGACGGACCTTTGTCAGCAAAGTAATGTCTCTGCTTTTTAATACGCTGTCTAGGTTGGTCATAGTTTTTCTTCCAAGGAGCAAGTGTCTTTTAATTTCATGGCAGCAGTAACCATCTGCAGTGATTTTGGAGCCTAAGAAAATATAGTCTGTCACTGTTTCCATTGTTTCCCCATCTATTTGCCATGAAGTGATGGGACCAGATGCCATGATCTTAGTTTTTTGAATGTTGAGTTTTAAGCCAGCTTTTTACTCTGCTCTTTCACTTTGATCAAGAAGCTCTTTAGTTCCTCTTCGCTTTCTATGTTGTCACCCTGCTTATCTGAGGTTATTGATATTTCTTCTGGCAATCTTGATTCCAGCTTGTGCTTCATCCAGTCTGGCATTTTGCATGATTTACTCTGCATATAAGTTAAATAAGCTAGGTGACAACATACAGCCTTGATGTACTACTTTCCCAATTTGGAACCAGTCCGTTGTTCCATGTCCAGTTCTAACTGATGCTTCTTGACCTACATATAGGTTTCTTAGAAGGTAGGTAAGGTAGGTATTCCCATCTCTTAAAGAGTTTTCAACATTTTGTTGTGATCCACATAGCCAAAGGCTTTACCATAGTCAATAAAGCAAAAGTAGATATTTTTATGGAATTCTCTTGCCTTTTCTATGATCCAACAGATGTAGGCAATTTGATCTTTGGTTCCTCTGTCTTTTCTAAATCCAGCTTGAACATCTGGAAGTTCTCGGTTCAAGTTCTCTGTTGAAGCCTAGCTTGGAGAATTTTGAGTATTACTTTGCCAGCGTGTGAGATGAGTGCAATTGTGCAGTAGTTTGAACATTTTTTTGGCATTGCCTTTCTTTGGAATTGGAATGAAAACTGACCTTTTCCAGTCCTGTGGCCACTGCTGAGTTTTCCAAATTTGCTGGCATATTGAGTGCAGTACTTTGACAGCATCATCTTTCAGGATTTGAAATAGCTCAGCTGGAATTCTATAACCTCCACTGGCTTTGTTCATAGTGATGCTTCTGAAGGCCCACTTGACTGCACTTCACACAGGATGTCTGGCTCTAGGTGAGTGATCTCATCATCATGGTTATCTGGGTCATGAAGATCTTTTTTGTATAGTTCTTATGTGTATTCTTACCACCTCTTCTTAATATTTTCTGCTTCTGTTAGGTCCATACAATTTCTGTCCTTTATTGTGTCCATCTTTGCAAGAAATGTTCCCTTCAGTTCAGTTCAGTTCAGTCGCTCAGTCGTGTCCGACTCTTTGTGACCCCATGAATCGCAGCATGCCACGCCTCCCTGTCCATCACCATCTCCTGGAGTTCACTCAGACTCACGTCCATCGAGCCCGTGATGCCATCCAGCCATCTCATCCTCGGTCATCCCCTTCTCCTCCTGCCCCCAATCCCTCCCAGCATCAGAGTCTTTTCCAATGAGTCAACTCTTCTCATGAGGTGGCCAAAGTACTGGAGTTTCAGCTTTAGCATCATTCCTTCCAAAGAAATCCCAGGGTTGATCTCCTTCAGAATGGACTGGTTGGATCTCCTTGCAGTCCAAGGGACTCTCAAGAGTCTTCTCCAACACCACAGTTCAAAAGCATCAATCCTTCGGCGCTCAGCCTTCTTCACAGTCCAACTCTCACATCCATACATGACCACAGGAAAAACCATAGCCTTGACTAGACGGACCTTAGTTGGCAAAGTAATGTCTCTACTTTGAATATACTATCTAGGTTGGTCATAACTTTTCTTCCAAGGAGTAAGTGTCTTTTAATTTCATGGCTGCAGTCACCATCTGCAGTGATTTTAGAGCCCGAAAAAATAAAATCTGACACTGTTTCCACTGTTTCCCCATCTATTTCCCATGAAGTGATGGGACTGGATACCATGATCTTCGTTTTCTGAATGTTGAGCTTTAAGCCAACTTTTTCACTCTCCTCTTTCACTTTCATCAAGAGGCTTTTTAGTTCCTCTTCACTTTCTGCCATAAGGGTGGTGTCATCTGCATATCTGAGGTTATTGATATTTCTCCCGGCAAATGATTCCAGTTTGTGTTTCTTCCAGTCCAGCGTTTCTCCTGATGTACTCTGCATATAAGTTAAATAAGCAGGGTGACAATATACAGCCTTGACGTACTCCTTTTCCTATTTGGAACCAGTCTGTTGTTCCATGTCCAGTTCTAACTGTTGCTTCCTGGCCTGCATACAGAGTTCTCAAGAGGCAGGTTAGGTGGTCTGGTATTCCCATCTCTTTCAGAATTTTCCACAGTTTATTGTGATCCACACAGTCAAAGGCTTTGGCAGAGTCAATAAAGAAGAAATAGATGTTTTTCTGGAACTCTCTTGCTTTTTCCATGATCCAGCGGATGTTGGCAATTTGATTTCTGGTTCCTCTGCCTTTTCTAAAACCAGCTTGAACATCTGGAAGTTCACGGTTCACGTATTGCTGAAGCCTGGCTTGGAGAATTTTGAGCATTACTTTACTAGCATGTGAGATGAGTGCAATTGTGCGGTAGTTTGAGCATTCTTTGGCATTGCCTTTCTTTGGAATTGGAATAAAAACTGACCTTTTCCAGTCCTGTGGCCACTCTTGAGTCTTCCAAATTTGCTGGCATATTGAGTGCAGCACTTTGCTCCCAATGCCAGGGGTCTGGGTTCAATCTCTGGTTGGGGAACTAGATCCCACCTGCCACAAGTAAGAGTTTGCATCACACAACTAAGGGATCCCACACGTCACATAGAAGATCGAGGATCCTATGTGCTGCAACTGAGACCCGACACAGCCAAATAAATAAATAAATATTTTTTAAAAAAGAAGAAAAGGCATATCTCAGGCTGTTGTCCAAAGTTTCCCCACATTCAATTGTCTGGGCATTCATTAAAATCCAGATTTCTGGGCCTCATCCTAGAACCAGCAATTTGATTTCTGAGAATCTGAACTTTAACTGTCATCTCACAGTCTATGGTTTGAGGTGCAGAAACCAAAGAAACTGGGAATGAACAAAGGTGCATGAAAATAAGGGGAGTGTTCGAAGGAAACTGTCTTATGTGTCCTAATGTTGGGAGACAGGGGACCCTCCAGAGCTGGAAGTAGAAGAGGTGATGATTTAGCCCCCGTAAACTCCAATAATGATTGCTATTGTTTTTCTTGCTGTTTAATATTAGTATTATTATCTGGTTACTGTATTATATCACAGGGAGGCAGTAGAGTGTAGAACCTGGACTTCCTTGGGTTCCTGACTTCACTACTTACAATGTGTGTGACCTTTGGGTACAGAACTTTACCCCCTGGAATTTTATTTCCCCATCTGTGAGTCAAGGATAACAACAGTGTCTACCTCATAGGGTTATTGTGATGAGTCAATGAATTAATAATGTCAGGTGCTTATGCTACTGTCTAGAAGATACCATAATACACCAGCATAGCGTTTTCATATCAGCTGCAGGACCACCACCAGGAGAGCAGGGCCTCCCCTCTCACCCCCACTCCTTCCTTTAGCGATTATTTAGTGGCAACATGGGGCAGCAAATCAACTTACAGTTTCCTTATGATTGTCTTCTCCTCCTTGTTGCTGTTGGCATTGCTGCCCCTGGGAACAAAAGCCTCTTTCTCTCTTCTTGCTCCTGGGCCTTCTCTTGGTGGAATCAGACCACTGGGAAAAATGAGATAATTAAATGGGTTGTTTTATTGCAGATCTCTTATCTGTTCATCTTTGAAAGTGAAGGTTCTTTTTTTTTACAGTTTATTTATTTACATATTCATTATTATTATTAAAACACACAGAATGCTTCATGAAATTGCATGTCATCCTTATGCAGGGGCCAGGCTAATCTTCTCTGTTTTGTTCCACTTGCAGTATATGTGCTGCCGAAGCGGGCACTGAAAGTGAAGTTTCTTCGTAATTATTATTATACTAATAATGCTATCATTGAAAGCTCTAGAGTTAGACATCCTGATCCAGATCTCTGGAATCTTCCTTCCTCTTTTCCAATGTTGATACCTCTTCTTTCCTTCTCTTATCTAATTACCATGGCTGGTACTTCAAGCTTCTCTAATTTCTAGAAATATGATCATGTATAAATTCTCTAACTCAGGGCTCCCCAACCTTTGGGCCACCAACTGGTACCTCCTGTCGGATCAGCGGTGGAATTAGATTAGAAATAAAGTGGACAAAAGTGTAAAGCTCTTGAATCATCCTGAATCCATCCCTCACTACACCTTGGTCTGTGGGAAAACTGTCTTCCATGACACTGGCCCCGGATGCCAAAACGGTTGGGGACGGCTGCTTTAACTTAAGCCTTGATTTCCTAATTGGTAATAAAAGGATCATAAAAGTACCTGCCTTCTAGGATTGAGGGATTAAGTGAGATAATACATAGAATTCATTCATTTAACAAATATTATTAAGCTACATAGTCTACCAAGGTATACAGACGTAGCAATGAACAAAACAGATAAAATATCCTCTCTCATGCAATTTATATTCCATTGAGAAGAAAACAGTCAACGAACAAATAAGTAAAAATGTAAAAATATATGGTAAGTCAGGTGGTGCTAACAGCTAGATTGATATTAATCAATAAGATACTGAGGTCAGGTGACCCAAAGAGGGCCAGAGTACTTCCCTGGACTTGATGTACAGAACTTGGAAGAAGGCTGTTCTCTCTTACTTGTTCAAGGGGGACCCCCAGCACTCATGCTCCCTGAGATTCAGAAAAGGATTGTCCTTCATACAAGATTAGGAGGCCAGCAAAGAAAAAGAATCAAAGAAAGAATCAGGACTGGGGTCCCTGATTCCAACCCTGAGGTCTTAGATGCAGTTTTTCTCTTTATTTCTGAGAGCAGTTCTAGGATCCTTCCCAGCTCTGTGAACCGACAAAATCTCCTTTGGTACCTTAGCTGGTTTGAATTTGAATAGGATCTCTGTTACTTGCAACCAAAAGAAGCCTGACTGTGATGAAGCATTTCAATGTCTGACCTAGTAAGCTCATTAGATCCACTTAGGTATTTTGTTGTGTATACCAACTGGTAAATTTATGCTTATGCTACAGGCACAAATTTCCCCCTTACCACAGACTGAATTATGTCCTCCCAGAATTCGTATGTTGAGACTTCCCTGATAGTTTAGTGGCTAAGACTCTGAGCTCCCAGTACAGTGGGCCTGGGTTCAATTCCTGGTCAGGGAACTAGATCTCACATGCTGCAACTGAGAGCTTGCATGTCACAACTAGAGGAATCCACATGCTGAAACTAAGACCCAACACAGTCAAATAAAAACAATAAAAATTTTTTTAAAAAATTGTTTTTAAAGAATCTGTATGTTGAAGCCCTAACCCCCAGTATTAGAGTATTTGGAGATAGGGCCTTTGGAAGACAATTAGGTTTACATGAGGTTATGAGGGTAGGCCCTCATGATGGACTAGTGCCCTTTTAAAAGGAGATACAGCTTTCTCTCTTTCTCATTCTCCCCACCAGCTGAGGACACAGCAATATGGCAGCTGTCTACAAGCCAGAAAGAGCCCAAACCAACCGTACTGGCAGCTTGATCTAAAAATTGCCTTTCCCCACTACCTACAGCTACAAAACAGCCTAAAACTTAGTGATTTGCAATGATGGGGGACTCCCTTGGCAGTCCAGCGGTTAAGAGTCTGCCTTCCCACACAGTAGATGTGGGTTCAATCCCTGATTGGGGAACTTGGATCCCACACATGACACAGGGTGTAGCCAAAAGTTAAAAAAAAAAAAAGCGAAAACAAATAAACAAAAAACAATGATTTATGACTTCTCGTGATGGCTCTATTTTTTTTTTTTTTTTTCTGGCTGCTCTGCACAGCTTGTAGGATATCAGTTCCCTAACCAGGGATTAAATCCAGGTCTTTGGCAGTGAGATTGTGAAATTCAAACCACTGAAAGGGCCAAGAAATTCCCAGATGGCTCTATCTCTTATGGTTGATTTGGTGGTTCTCCTAATGGTCCAGCTGGGGTTCTCAAGTAGCTGTGTTCAGTTGGTGGATCAGCTGCGGCTGTCATATGGGACCCCTTGATTCTTCTTCATATGACCTTTCCACATGACTGCCTTGAGCTTCCTCATAGCATGGCAGTCTCAAGGCAGCAGTCTGAGAGCACAAACATGGAAGCTGTTAGGCCTTTGAGAGTCTTAACCTTGGAAGCCAAACAGCATCACTTCCACCACATTTAACTGGTCCAAGAAAGTTATAGGGCCATCTAGATTCGAGAAAAGGGAAAATAGACTCTACCTGTACTCTGATGAGAGGAGTGGCAAAGTCTCACTGCAAAAGGAGATACAGCTTTCTCTCTTTCTCATTCTCCCCACCAGCTGAGGACACAGCAATATAGGAAAAACTGTCGTGTCCATCTTTGGAAACAGCCTACCATAGCTGCCTTCAGTTAAAAACTATCCTTAGTACGAGCCTGGGCTTCCAAATTGATGCAGTTGCTAAGAGAACACCTCAGTTGACATGCTGGTTTCTCCAGAATATATAACACTAGAGACTAAACAGAATCCTGCTATCTGTCTATCAGCCTGCACCAGATGGGAAGTGCCCATCTGTTGTTCTCTGGGAATTCAAAACTGGAACCAACATGTGTTGCTTTATTCACTTGCAAGCTGCTTACGGCATTGGCAGTCTAGCAGTTTCTCTTTTTAATTAACTGTGTCTAGAGCACTTATTAAATGAGATGAAGGCAGGTCTTTCCATTAACGTGGTTCCAACCTCAGAGGAAGGAAGACAATTAAATTCCTGTTGGCAGAATTCAGTCCTTTCGGATAGGGCTTTCTAAGGACATTTTTACTTTGCTGCTCTCTTAATGATGTCACATTGAATGAATTTAACGAATAATATCATTGGAGGACTTCCCTGGTAGTCCATTAGCTAAGACTACAGAGTTCCCAATGCAAGGGGCCTAGGATGGATCCCTGGTCAGGGAACTAGATCCCACAAACGGCAATTAAGAGTTTTCCTGTTTCAATCAAAGATCCCTCATGCTGCAAACCCGGCACAGTCAAATTAAAAACATTTTTTTTGTTTGGTTTTGTTTCAGAGTACATCCCATACTTCCAAACTTTCCAAGTTTCAATGTGGTGTGATAATTAAAAGCTCAGGCTCTGATGTCAGTCTGTCTGACATTACATCTCAAGGTTGCCACCACCAGCCCAGGGACTTTGAGCAGCTACTTGACCTCTCTGACCCTTAGATCATCTTGGGGATAATATTACCCTAACTCACAGGCTTGCTGTGAACACTAACTGAAATTATGCTTGGGATACACTAAGCAGAGTTCCTGGTAAATCTGTACACAGGTCAAGAAGCCACAGTTAGAACTGGACATGGAACAACAGACGGTTCCAAATTGGGAGAGGAGTACCTCAAGGCTGTATATTGTCATCCTGCTTATTTAACTTATATGCAGAGTACATCATGTGAAATGCCGGGCTGGATGAAGCACAAGCTGGAATCAAGATTGCCAGGAGGAACATCAATAACCTCAGATACGCAGATGACACCACCCTTATAGCAGAAAGTGAAGAGGAACTAAAAAGCCTGTTGATGAAAGGGAAAGAGTAGAGTAAAAAGCTGGCTTAAAATTCAACATTCAAAAAAACTAAGATCATGGCATCCAGTCCCATCACTTCATGGCAAATAGATGGGGAAACAATGGAAACTTTATTTTATTTTCTTGGGCTCCAAAATCACTGCAGATGGTGACTGCAGCCATGAAATTAAAAGACACTTGCTCCTTGGAAGAGAAGCTACAACCAACCTAGACAGCATATTAAAAAGCAGAGACATTACTTTGCCGACAAAGGTCTGTATAGTCAAAGCTATGGTTTTTCCAGTAGTCATATATGGACGTGAGAACGGGACTATAAAGAAAGCTTAGCACCAAAGAATTGATGCTTTTGAACTGTGGTGTTGGAGAAGACTCTTGAAAGTCCCTTGGACTGTAAGGAGATCAAACCAGTCCATCCTAAAGGAAATCAGTCCTGAATATTCATTGGAAGGACTAGTGGTAAGCTGAAAACGCCAGTACTTTGGCCACCTGATGCAAAGAACTGACTCATTGGAAAAGACCCTGATGCTGGGAAAGATGGAAAGTAGGAGGAGAAGGGGATGACAGAGGATGAGGTGGTTCGATGGCACCACCGACTTGATGGACATGAGTTTGAGCAAGCTCCGGGAGTTGGTGATGGACAGGGAAGTTTGGAGTGCTGCAGTCCATGGAGTCGCAAAGAGCCAGACACGACTGAGTGACTGAACTGAACTGATAAATATCAGTTGGCATGGGACGTCCCTGTGATCCAGCAGTTAAGACTCCATGCTTCCAGTGCAGGGGATATGGGTTTGACCCTGCGGGACTAAGATCCCATGTGCTCTGCAGCACCACCAGTACACCAAAACGAAACAAATACTAGTTGACTGAGCCTGTGCTCTAAGTCTGTGTGCGGCAGCTACTGAAGCCTGTGCACCTAGAACCTGTGTTCTGCAACAAGAGAAGCCACCACCAAGAGAAGCCCTCACACTGAAACAAAGAGTAGCCCCAGCTCGTCGCAACTAAAAAAAGCCTGGGAAAAGCAACGAAGACTTAGCGCTGCCAAAAACAAATACATGAATAAATGAGATAAAAGCAAACAAATATTAGTAGGCAATACGTTTTTCTTCTTTTGGTCTTTCCTTTGCCTGCCTCTAATGAAACCTTTGTTTAACTGCGGGCTTCTCAGAATTATTCAACCACAGAGCTCCTTTATGCCGTGCCCTGTGGCTTGTGGGATCTCAGTTCCCCAACCACAGACTGAACCTGGGCCATGGCAGTGAAAGCACCGGCTCCTGACCACAGGACCACCAGGGAACTTCCTAGAGCTTCCTTTTCAAGAAATACCCACGTAAAGCAAAACATTTTGAGAAACATGGTACAGAGGGATACAGCAAAGTCCAAACCTGCTCTATCAACAACTTCCTTATTTCCTGCCTTGCTTATCCTACAATTCCTCCTGTATACAATATTTATTATGATTTTTTTAACTTTTAATTTTTATACAATTTCAAACTTAGAGAAAAGGTATAATATTAGTGTAAAAACTTTCCATATACTTTTTACCCCGATCCTTCAAATGCTTATCCATGTATCTATCTACCTACCTAGCCATGCATCCATCTTTCCATCCACTGACCCATCCACCCCTACAACTATCTACCGTCTCTCTGAACTCTCTTGAGAGTGAACTGGAGAAATCCTACCCCCTTACTCCTAAATACTTAAGTGGCTTTCCAAAGAACGAGGACTTTCTGTTACATAACCAAGTTGTTCAGTTATCAGAATCACCACATTGATCTTTGCAAATAGTGAATCAGACCTGGTCATTCCCTTGATTAAGGCATCCCAGAGTCTTCTTGTTACATTTGCTATAAAACTAGAGCTTCTTGGTGGGGGGGGGGGGGAGGGAGTGGGATGAATTGGGAGATTGGGATTGACACATATACATTATTGATACTATGTATACAATAGATAAGTAATGAGAACCTACTGTGTAGCTCAGGGAGCTCAATGCTCTGTGGTGACCTAGATGGGAAGGAAATCCAAAAAAGAGGGGATATATGTATACAAATAGCTGATTCACTTTGCTGTACAGCAGAAATTGATATGACATTGTAAAGCAACTATGTGTGTTAGTCACTCAATTGTGTCTGACTCTGCAATTTCGTGGACTGTAGCCCTCTAGGCTCCTCTGTTCATGGAATTCTCTAGGCAAGAATCCTGGAGTGGATTGCCATTACAACTATACGCCAATAAAAACAACAACAACAAAATAAAAAACCTAAAGCTCCCTTCTGTGGCCATCACGACCAGCTCCTGGTCTCTTCTGAACCATTATATACCTCACAATCCAAGGTCCACCATGGTGGGTCCCCTTAAGTGGCCAAATGGTTCCCACCCCAGGACCTCTGCACTTCCTGTTCTACTTTTGCCCAACCAAACTGTTACTTGGTTGGCTGCTTCTTGTCATTCACCTCAGAGGGGTCTTCCCTGTCCACCCAATCTGACACAGGCCCCTCCCCAGCACTCCAGTCTCCGATGAGTCACTTTTCTACATTCTCTTCAGCATCCACCACCCTCATCCTGCGGGCTCACTGCAGGCTTCCTGGCTGAGTGCCTATCTTCCCGCTAGCCTAGCATGGACTTCCCATTTTGTTTCCTGCTCTACCCTCAGTGCCGGGAATAGTTTCCAGCATAGAGTGGGTCTCCAGCAAGTCGACTGAACGAACATCAGAACAGACAGGTAGCATATCAGGGAGTTCCAGACAGGATCTGGGTCTGCAGAGCAGGAGCCCCAGGGCAGCAGAGCCCACCTCTTATAGCACTGCAGCTCTTCCTGCACCACCAGCAGCTGTGACTTGAGCTTGTTGCGCTCCTGAAGCACGTCCCTCAGCTCCTGCAGAGTAAAGCGCGGTCGGTTGGGATCTGTCAGGTCAACCACCATTTTGTCTGGTCCCAGGTTCACCTGTAAGAAAGGACATCGCTTGTACATTTTACCGCACGAGGATGGGCTTTCCATCCCCGAAAGGAAAGTTCTCTTGTTCTGTTACTCCAGGGACCTGATGAGGTGAGGCACCGCCTGCTGCCAAGTGTTTGGTTGATGGTAAAGAGTTCTGGGAATTCCCTGGCAGTCCGGTGGATAGGACTCTGTGCTTTCGTTAGGACTCTGGGCCCTGGGGTGATCCCTGGTTAGGAACTAAGATCCTCTTTAAACATTTTTTAAAGAAGAAGAAGAAGCAAGAGTTCTAAGTACTATTCTCCAAGAAAGGAGCCAGGGCTCCTTGGAGAGGGGCTGAGTCTAGGGCTGGAGCAGGGAAAGTCCAAGTTTAGTCTGGAATATTCCATTGTGTAAGGGATGGAGACAGCAAAAGGACATAGTTCGAAGGTGCTCCTAACTGGCCAAACTGAACAATCTGAGTAACAACATTAATAACAAGAATGGATAATAAGCCATCAAATAAAAAGAGGAGGATTCAGGAATCTATAATTTTTTAATTTAATTAACTAATTAATGGGGATCTAATAGCTAATTTTATATGTCAACCTACTGGGCTAAGGAATACCCATTATTTTGAGGTGTGTGTGAAGGTGTGTTTTGGAAGAGATCAGCATTTGATCTGGTGATCTAAGTACAGCAGAGGGATCTCCCCACTGTGGGTGGGCATAATTAAGGCCCCGAATAGAACAAAAAGGTGGAGAGAGAGTGAATTCACTTCCTGCTTGAGCTGGGACATCCTTCTTCTCCTGCCCTTGAGCACTGCACATCAGTGCTCCTGGTTCTTGGGATTTCCAACTGTCCCAAACCAGGACTTTTACCATCAGCCCCTGACACAAGCCTTCCAACTTGGACTGAATTACGACATCAGCTTCTTCGGTTTTACAGCTTGCAGACATTAGATTGTGGAACTTCTCAGCCTCCATAACCACCTGAGCTGATTCCTATAATGAATATTCTCATCTACATCTATAGCTACATCTATATCTCCTATTGTTCTATTTCTCTGACTAATATGCTGGGAAGGAAGGGGATCTGTACTTTACAGCAGAATGCCAATTAATATTTATTTATTTATTTATTTGACCGCACCAGATCTTAGGTGAGGCACAGGGGATCTTTGATCTTTCCTGTATCATGCAGGATCTTATAACTGTGGCATGTGAACTCTCAGTTGCAGCAAGCGAACTAAGAGTTGCAGCATGCAGGATCAGAAGGGGGGATCTACTTCCCTGGCCAGGGATCAAACCCCAGACACCTGCATTGGGAGCACAGAGTCAACCAGTGGACCACCAAGGAGATCCCTGGAATGTCAATTAATGTGTAGAAGATGATAAGAGTTAGAAAATCCTTTTGCAACCAATTTAGTAATAATTGATTCAGGCAAGACTAATGAATGGATCTAAAACCACTGGGTGGAAATTTGTCAGAGAACAGGACATTTTACACAGTTTCAAAGTATTTTCCCATAGGCTACTTTTGCATTACAAAGGGCATAAAAGCACCCTTCCAGTGCAGAAATTTTGTAGACAACACCTTAACCAACGGCTAGAAGTTAACATCACGAAACATCACCAATAACAACAAACTGAATCAGGCACCTTCTGATCCAAGACACTGAGAAGGATATAGCATCGCTTGAGTGATAACCCTGCTAAACATGTATTACTTGTTTAAACATGAATCAAACTGTGAGGAGACACCAGAACAAGCTAAAGTTGAAGAACATTCTACAGACACTGATACATAATATATTCAAAAATGTCAATGTCATGAAGGAGAAGGAAAAGCCCAGGAACTGCTCCAGACTAAAGGTGACTAAAGAGAGGTGTCCTACTTCCCTGGTGGTCCAGTGGTTAAGACTCCGAGCTCCCACTACAGGGGGCAAGGGTTCGATCCCTGGTTGGGGAATTTAAGATTCCGCATGCTTAGAGGTGCAGCCAAAAAAAAAAAAAGGAGAGACAGATATTTCCTAAAGATACTGTACAACTCTATACTAGATTATATATCAGAAAAAAATGCTATAAAGGTCATTATTATGAATTTTGAATAGGGATGGCATTTAGATCTTAGTATTCTACCAGCTTTCCCCCCTGAATCTGATCATTTATTGTGGTTATGTACCAGTATGTCTAGGAGATACACACTGAAGTATTTAGTATTTAGGGTGAAAGATCCTAATCTTCTACTAACTCTGCAGCTAACATAATGTCTGCTCAAATAGCTGGGCAGACTTTGAATGAGTAAACAATGTGTATATACATATGTGTATATGGGTGTCTATAAATAGACACCTATAAATGGGTGTCAGTCTGTATATCTTTTTTTTTTTTGACTGGACTATGCGACATGCAGGATCTTAGTTTCCTTACCAGGGACTGAACCCACACCCCAGGCAGTGGAAGCAGGGAAGTTTCAGTGTCTATTTCTGTTCTTTTAAAAATAATTTTATTTATTTTTGGCTGTGCTTGTCTTTGTTGCTCTGCATGGGCCTTCTCCAGTTTTGGCAAGTGGGAGCTACTCCCTAGTTGCAGTGTTCCAGCTTCCCATTGCGGTGGCTTTTCTTGTGGAACACGGGCTCTAGGCTCCAGTAGCTGTGGTGCGTGGGCTTAGATGCCCCGCGGCATGTGAAATCTTTCCAGACCAGGGATCAAACCCACATCCCCTGCATTAGCAGGCAGACTCAACCACTGGACCACCAGGGAAGTCTCCAGTGTGTATTTCTTAAGACATACTACACACAGACACACACACATACACACACACACACACATACACACACACACATATACACACACCTGAGTACAACAGCTGAATCAGGGTGAACAGAATACTAGTGTTCATTGTACTTGTCTTGCAACTCTTCCATAGGTTTGACATTGCTTCAAACTGAAGTTAAAATGAAGCAAATATTTGAAAACAACCTAAATGTCCACCAGCAGAAGTCTAGTTAAATAAACAGAGGCACAACCACACTCGGGAATATTCTACAGGTGATAAAGAGAATAAGGCACACCACAAAGAGAAAGGCAGTGGTGCCCACATTCCTCCTCTTGGACTCATAAATATCAGTGGTGTTTGAGAAAACACTGTCATAAAAGCTGCGTGGAAACTGGCTCCTTCACTGACTGCAAAGGGAGCCAATCACTTTATCCCCTTTAGAGTGCAATTTGGCAATAGTTCCTGGTGGCACCAGGCTTCTCTGGTGGCTCAGATGGTAAAGAATCCACCTGCAATGCGGGAGATCCAGGTTCGATCTCTGGGTCGGGAAGATCCCCTGGAGAAGGGAATGGTAACCCACTCCAATATTCTTGCCTGGAGAATCCCATGGACAGAGGAGCCTGGTGGGCTACAGTCCATGGGGTTGCAAAGAGTTGGATACAACTGAAGTGACTTAGCATGTATACACATTAAAATGTCAAATGCCTTTCCTTTGACCAGTGAGTCCACTTCCTCTACATACTCAGGGGCCAACTGGTACAGATCAGAGTAACCCACTGAGGCTCGGGCTCAGAGCAAATGATTGGAAAACAAAGGTCTTTTGATAGGAAACTGGTTAAAGCAGAGATTCTTAACATTTGTGTTCTACAAATCTTTTTTGGCAGTCTGGTAAAGCCCATGTGGATTCCATCTCAGAATAATGATCTTAAATGTATAAAACAAAGGCATAAGATTACAAGGAAATCAACTAAGATAACATACACTCATCAAAATCTAAAAATAAATATGTGATCCCAAGACCTGCTCCTTCATTGAACACAATGTAGCTACAGGCCCAATAAGATACAGAACAAAAGCAAAGTTTTGAGATGTACTACATTGTAATGGGATATGAAAACACCTGTGATTTCCATTGATGATTGTCACAGGTACTACTGATATTACTGTGGTTTGTTTTCTACATTCATGATTTTTTTTAATTTATTTATTTTTAATCAAAGGCTAATTGCTTTATAGTATTGTGTTGATTTCTACCAAACATCAACATAAATGCCTTCATGATTTAATAAAGTGGTATATTTCATCTGGAGGCTGGTGAAAATAAAAATATAATTTCTTCCCATGCAAGTTCATGGATCTCATGGATCAGACTCATAATCTTGGGGAACAGGAGGGAGCAGGGTTCCAAAAACTCTAAGCTGAGAACCCTCAGGTTGAACAGTTGGTATTACTGTCCAGTGGAAGTTTCCAAAAGCCATTAAAAGATGAGGAAGTAGAGATTTTGCTGGTGATCCAGTGGCTAAGACTGAGATCCCAATGCAGGGGACCCAAGCTTGATCTCTGGTCAGGGAACTAGACCCCACAGGCCACAACTAAAAATCCTGCATGCAACTAAGACCTGGTGCAGCCAGTAAATAAATAAATACATTTTTTTTAAAAGATGAGGACGCTCCTTATATTCTGATGTAGTACCACTTTCATGCCATATTAAGTGAAAATAAGCAAGGGGCAGAGCGGGGTATATATTATCATACTATCTGTGTGAATAACAGAAAACTATATTCATATCTGCTTGCGTTTGCATGAAATATCTCTGGATACTTTAAGAAACGGCTTAAATTTTTTCCAAGGAAGGGATGTGAGAGCTTTTCCAAGGCAAATACTTTCGTAACTTTTGAATTTTGAACTTAAATTTTAAAAAACAAAGGAAAAAAAAATCTCACACCTATTGGGATGGCCACTGTAATTAAACAAACAAAATATAAAATAACAAGTGTTGCCAGTACTTCCCTAACGGTCCAGTGGTTAAGACTCTGTGCTTTCACTGCAGGGGACATGGGTTGATCCCCTTGTGGCTCAGACGGTAAAGAATCCACCTGCAGTGCTGGATACCTGGGTTCGATCCCTGCCAGGAGTCAGCATGGGGAATCCCGCCTGCAGCAAAGGTCATGAGGAAGGGGGCCTGGCAAAAGGCAAAGGCTGAGATCAGGCCTCAGGAGTACCCCTGGATTTCCCTCAGCATCTACCCCCAAAACCAGAGTCTGCTTGCTTTATTGTACTGTGCTTTCCACTCTTCTGACATAACAGGGGGCTATCCCCAACCACCTTTCTCTGGAAAGAGTTAACTTAGAGCTCCAGTTAACCAGTCTCCTGCATATAAAAGGAGTGTCTCAGCTCAAACCCCTCTGATGGCTCTCTAACTTGCCTGACAGTTAGAGACTTTTACAACTTGTGATTGTTTACAGCCCCTCAACCGAGAGAGGCATGCAGCTTAAAACATCTTAAAGATACAGAGCATTTTCTAAAAAGCTAAAAATTATATTGGTGATGGGTTTCACTGTTGAGTCAATGACTGCTGCCAGGCCTCCATATTCTTTATCTTTCAGGCACCCGGAGGATATTAATCAATGTAATTGGGATATAGAAAAAGGAATACAGTAGTTTTGATTTAGCAACACTAGACTTTTGAGTTAATGAACTTTCTCTTTGTTATAAATCACTGTACTCCTCTTTCCTTGTTATAAATTGTTGTGTCCTTGCTATGTAAGAATGTAACTTTATTTAGTGCTTTCTGAGAGTGGCACCAGACTTTAGTAAGAACAACACTTTTAAGGCAAATAAGTTTTTTGGTTGACGGACCCTTATCAGAAAAGGACCATAAAATGCTAATAGGCCTCCTGGCCAGAAGATGATGTAAATCACCTAAGATTTGTGTATACAGCTAGGTATGCAGAGAGAAAGCCTGGTCTCGATAAGAGTCAGGGCTGCTGACACTGCATAATTTTGTATTATCCATTGATCTCTATGTACAACCCAAAGTATAAAAAGCTTTCCCGGACAAAAGGGATGGACCAGTTACTGGAAAGACTGGTTTCCCCCGTGTGGTCTTTTCTCCTTCTTTTCTGGCTGAATTCCCATCTGGAGCGTGGAGGCTCGCCATGTTTACTTACTTGCCCTGGCTTCTAAGACCCACGCGAGAGGGAGCCCAAGGCGGGGCACCTTCCGCTATTCAAGCAGGCTCTGGTGGCCTACGTAGGTGGTGCAAGTTTCTTGTCTTGAGACTTTATTAGCTTTCCACGTAAACCAAGTTATTCAGCCTCTTTTCTCCACTAGTTTTCCTACTATACTATTCTTTCCTAATCTCTCTTTATATTTCCAAATAAATAAGTTTTTCCTCGCTGACTCCGTCCCCGCTTCAAATTCCCTGGATCCACTGGAGCTAGACCCCGGCAGATCCCTGGGTTGGGAAGATCCCCTGGAGAAGGGAAAGGCTACCCACTCCAGTATTCTCCATGGAGAATTCCATGAACTGTATAGTTCACAGGGTGGCAGAGTTGGACACAACTCAGTGACTTCCACTTAACTTGACTTCACAAGGAATATCCCACATGGCATATGGTGTGGCCAGAAAAAAAAAAAAAAAAAAAAAAGACAAGCTTTGGTAAGGATGTGGGAAAACCGAAATTCTTGGGCCTAGCTGATAGAATGTAAAATGGTGAAGTCACTATGAAAAACTGAATGGCTGATCCTTTAGAAATTAACAACAGAATTATCACATGATACAGCAATTCCACTTTTGGGTATATACCCCAAAGTCTTGAAAGCAGGTGCTTGAAGATTGATTTATAGATCCATGTTCAGAGAAACAATATTTATACAGATCATGAGGTGGAAGCAACCCACGTGTCCACTGACAGATGGATAGACAAACTGGTAAATCCCTAGAATGGAATATTATACAGCCTTAAACAGGAAGGAAATTCTGATAGATGCCACAACACGGAGCAACCTTGGGACATGAAGTGAAATAATAAGTCAGTGGCAAAGGAACAAAGATCATCTGATTCTACTTATATGAAGTATCTAGAATAGGTAAATTCATATAGACAGAAAGGAGAACGGAATTACCAGAGGCTCGGGGGAGAAGGGAATTTGGAGTTAGTGGTTAGTGGGCACCGAATTTCAGTTTTGCAAGATGGGCATTTTGGAGAGGACGGTGGTGATGTTGCATAATAGTGTGAATTGACTTAATGCCACTGAACTCTGTTCTGAAAAATAATTAAGATGGTAAATTTCACCTCTATTTTACCACAGCTAAAAATAGTAATTAAAAAAAACAAGAAGAAGAAAAAAAGACAAGGGCATATTTTTATAAACTGTCTAGCAGCATTAAATATTCATTCTCTCTACCTTTTCCCCCACGCTCGTTCTCAAGACTATGGTTTGGGAGGAAAATGTGCTATCTCATCTGGGGCTAATGAAGCTTGTCTGCTACGTCCCAGGCAGGAAATGGCCCGGGCCCTGTGCAAACCACACTGTTCATGATCCATCGTGGGTCTATCTTTGTGCCTGGAGTTGGAGATGACAGGAAATAAGTGCAAAATGTGAGCTGAGGGATCTTGGGCAAATCATTTAACTGCTCTTGAATCTCAAAAGTCAGGCTACTAATGATATTCAACCATCATATGACAGATCCTAAAGAAGAACCTTATCTACAAATAGAATTGTCACCATGACTAATGAGTATGTGAAGTAAAAGTGTACCAACAAAGCTACCAGAAATCTTCACTCTTCCCTGTGAATTTCAGCCACCCTGTTCCTGTTGTCCTTTCATGGCACACATCTTGGTCTGCAACTCTGTGGGCTGGTTTTGAAGGTCTGTGTGCCTTGCTTTTCCTACTAGTTGTGAGGTTCCATGAAGGCAGGGACTTTGTCTAATTTAGCTCCATAGCTCCAGGGTTCTCAGAGTGTAGTCACTCATCAAATGTTACCACAAGTAAAGTTACAGGTCTGTACTTCAGTACTGTGTGGTTAAGACTAGCATCTCTGAGGACTTCTCTGATGGCTCAGTAGACAAGAATCTGCCTGCCAGTGCAGGAGACACGGGTTTGATCCCTGGTCTGGGAAGATTCCAGATGCCCTGGGGCAACTAAGCCTGTGCTCCTCAATGGGAGAAGCCGCTCCAATGAGAAACCTGGGCACTGCAACTAGAGTGTAGTCCCTGCTTGCTGCAAATAGAGAAAGCCCTCAAGAAGCAATGAAGACCCAGCACAGCCAAAAAAAGAAAAATAGACTAGCATCTCTGAACTAAAATCCTGCCTCCACCTCTTACTTGCTACAAGTCCTTGGCAGATTACTTAATTGTTCTATGTCTCTGCTTCTATAAAACGGGAATAATAATAGTATGAGGATTAAATGAGATAATTCACTTGAGGAAGGTTTGGTTTTTTTTTTTTAAACTGTAACTGGAGACCTACTAGAGAGTTGTGATATTAATTTAGTGAGTTGAAAAATAATTTAAAAATTCATAAAAAAGAATAGGAAAGTATGACTATATAGCATGTTTAGTAAGGGTGAGTTAGGATAAATTGTTTCTTGAAACTTTTTGTTTCATCAGTTCTGAATATTGATGCAAAATGTAATTTTGTAAAATGGGGGTATAACATATATACAGAAATACGCACTAATCTTGAATTTGTAGCTTGATGATTTTTACCATATGTATATACCCAAGTAACCACACCCAGATTAGTTCCCTATATATTTCCTTCCTGTTCTCTCCCACTGTCCCATCCCAGGGTTACCATCAACCTGCCTTCTATAAGTAAAGATGGGACGTTCCTGGTGGTGCAGTGGTTAAGACTCCACACTACTAATATAGGGCGCTTGGGTTTGATCCCTGGTTGAGGAACTAAGAATCCACATGCCACCTAGTGCAGTCAAAAAATTTATATATATATAAAGATTACTTTGCCTATTCTTGAATTCTGTGCACAGGAGGCTCTCTTTTGTACCTGGCTTCTACCTCTCAATGTAATATCTGTGAGATTCATCCATGTAGTTCTGTGTTTCAGTACCTTCTCATTGTTGTGTAGTATTCCATACCACAAGTTAAAAACAATCCATTCCTCTGTTCCATCTGGATTCCCAGTTTGACACAATTATGAATAAAACTGCCCTGGATATTCTTGTACATATTTTTCTGTGGTCATAAGCAGTAATTTCTCTATAGTTAAAATGTATGTCTTACTCCAGGTCAAAGATTCTCAAATCGTGAAACCTGGACCGAGAGCACCTGTATCATCTTGGATCCTCTGAAAAGCTGTAGATTCTAGGTCCCACTGCAGACCTACTGAGTCGGAAATTCTGGGACTAGGGCCAGCCAATCTGTGTTTTAATCACTCAAGGTGATTTTGATGCCTGCTAAAAGCTTGAAATGCCTGCTTCCCTGGTAGCTCAGATGGTACTGAATCTGCCTGCAATGCAGGAGGCCCAGGTTCTATCCCTGGGTGGGGAAGATCCCCTGGAGAAGGAAATGGCAACCCACTCCAGTATTCTTGCCTGGAGAATCCCACGGACAGAGGAGCCTGGCCGGCTACAGTCCATGGGGTCACAAAGAGTTGGTCACGACTGAGCGAGTAACACAGTAAAGCTTGAGAACCACTGCTCAAGGTCCCCATCAACCTGTCTTTTGCAAGTAAAGATGGACCTCCCCGGTGGTTCCAGTGGTTAAGACTCTGCCCTCCCCTCTTCCAGCAGGAAGCCTCTGCTTTAGAACATTTAATGTTACCTATCACAAAGCTTCTAGGCTTCCCAGGTGGAGC
Source organism: Ovis canadensis (assembly GCF_042477335.2). Taxonomy (NCBI): domain Eukaryota; kingdom Metazoa; phylum Chordata; class Mammalia; order Artiodactyla; family Bovidae; genus Ovis; species Ovis canadensis. The sequence continues at coordinate 62,564,951 of NC_091261.1, read as the reverse complement.
AGTGGTAAAGAATCCACCTGCCAATGCAGGAGACATAAGAGATTCAGGTTCCATCCCTGGATCGGGAAGATTCCCTGGAGGGAGGGCATGGCAATCCACTCCAGGATTCTTGCCTGGAAAATCCCACGGACAGAGTAGTCTGGTGGGCTACAGTCCATGGGGCCGAAAAGAGTCGGACAAGGCTGAGCAACTGAGCACACACAACACTTCTAAACTGAGGACTTGATACTCGTGGGGATTTGTTTTGAGGGGCTTGGATGTTCAGGAGGGGTAAGCGGCCCCCCTCCCACTGGGCGCTCCCTGCACCCCGCCCCCGGGGCAAGTCCCCGCTCTCCGAAACTCACCTCCGGGCCGGCAGCCGAGCCCTCTCTCCGCAGCCCCTCCAGCTCCTTTCTGAGGTTGTCCCGCTCCAATCTTAGCTCCTCCACCGTCAGGTTCCCTTCATTCACCAGCGTCTCCAGCATCTCCAGGACGCGGACGATCTTGAACTGCAGTTGTGTCACCCGGGGGTCACTGCCCAGGGCCATCAGCTCACGGCCCATCACGTAGGAGATGTCATATACGTCCTCAGCGGTCAGCTGTAAGGGGCTCTTGCCCAGAGCCCCCTCGGGTCCCGCCTCGTCCTCCTCCTCTTCCTCTTCTTCCTCTCTCAAAGGGGGCTCCTCCATGGCGGCCCAGACCCCTATAGCCTCCGGAGCTGCTTTCTCGGAGTCTGCGAACGTTCAACTTCCTCCCGGCCCAGAAAACTTTCCGCTGGGCCGAGGACCCTGCCGGGCCCGGGGGCGGGGGAATGTGGCCCAGAAGCGGCCAATCAGCGCCGCCGAGGGGTGGGCCCGGGAGGTGGGGGCGTCTGTGGAGGCCTCGCAGCGCGGCTCGGAGGCCGGTGATCCCGGTGCACTGTCCACCCCGAAGCCCGTGCAGGAGTGCGGGCTCCAGGATACGGTTCGGGGCACGAAAAGACTAGAGGAAGAGAGGGGAGGGGAGAAGAGGAACTGAGAGGTTAAAGGGTGACTGTGATCGCTCCCAGCCCGGGAGCGGCTGCAGACCGGGGGAAGGGCAGCGTCCCCCAGCTCCGCCCCTTGGTAACGGCGACCGCGGAAGCCGGGTTTCCACGGAGACGGGGGCCGGGTTTCCACCGCAGCCTGGGAAAGAGGCTAAAAAAGAGCACAGTTTTTCACTTGCTGCACTCGGGCCTTCCAGCCATAGAATTTGCATGGTATGTGGAGGCAGATCCGGTCTCTGACAGTATTTTCTGCGGCAAAGTGGGAAAACAGCAGTAGGTGGCAGCTCCAGCAAGTCCTAAGATCTGGACTGCGTAGAGCTTTCAGGCCCATTGTCACCGGGACCTGCAGCATCTGACCCTCAGTAAACTGGAGATTTCCCTGCGCTGTGCACCTGGCCTTCTCCTGGGATCCTCCACTTGTCCAGCGTGTGGCCTTGGAGAGTTACTTAACTCCGACGAACCTCACTTTCAGTTCAGTTCAGTCGCTCAGTCGTATCCGACTCTTTGCGACCCCATGAATCGCAGCACGCCAGGCCTCCCTGTCCATCACCAACTCCCGGAGTTTACCCAAACTCATGTCAATCAAGTCGGTGATGACATCCAGCCATCTCATCCTCTATCATCCCCTTCTTCTCCTGCCCCCAATCCCTCCCAGCATCAAGGTCTTTTCCAATGAGTCAACTCGTCGCGTGAGGTGGCCAAGGTATTGGAGTTTCAGCTCCAATGAACACCCAGGACTGATCTCCTTTAGGACGAACTGGTTGGATCTCCTTGCAGTCCAAAGGACTCTCAAGAGTCTTCTCCAACACCACAGTTCAAAAGCATTAATTCTTCAGCGCTCAGCTTTCTTTATGGTCCATCTCTCACATCCATACATGACTACTGAAAAAAACATAGCTTTGACTAGAGGGACATTTGTTGGCAAAATAATGTCTCTGCTTTTTAATATGCTGTCTAGGTTGGTCATAGTTTTTCTTCCAAGGAGCAAGTGTCTTTTAATTTCATGGCTGCAGTCACCATCTGCAGTGATTTTGGAGCCCCAAAAATTATGTCTGCCACTGTTTCCACTGTTTCCCCATCTATTTGCCATGAAGTGATGGGACCAGGTGCCATGATCTTAGTTTTCTGAATGTTGAGTTTTAAGACAACTTTTTCACTCTCCTCTTCTCTTTCATCAAGAGGCTCTTCTTCTTTGCGTTCTGCCATAAGGGTGGTATCATCTGCATATCTGAGGTTATTGATATTTCTCCTGGCAATCTTGATTCCAGCTTGTGCTTTATTCAGCCCAGTGTTTCTCATGATGTACTCTGCATATAGGTTAAATAAGCAGGGTGACAATATACAGCCTTGACGTACTGCTCTCCCTATTTGGAACCAGTCTGTTGTTCCATGTCCAGTTCTAACTGTTGCTTCCTGACCTGCATACAGATTTCCCAAGAGGTAGGTCAGGTGGTCTGCTATTTGCATCTCTTGAAGAATTTTCCACAGTTTATTGTGATCCACACAGTCAAAGGCTTTAGCATAGTCAATAAAGGAGAATGTTTTTCTGGAACTCTGTTGCTTTATCAATGATCCAACGGATAGTGGCAATTTGATATCTGGTTTCTCTGCCTTTTCTAAATCTAGCTTGAACACTTGGAAGTTCATGGTTCATGTACTGTTGAAGCCTGGCTTGGAGAATTTTGAGCATTACTTTACTAGCATGTAAGATGAGTGCAATTGTGCAGTAGTTTGAGCATTCTTTGGCATTGCCTTTCTTTGGGATTGGAATGAAAACTGACCTTTTCCAGTCCTGTGGCCACTGCTGAGTTTTCCGAATTTGCTGGCATATTCAGTGTAGCACTTTCACAGCATCATCTTTCAGGATTTGAAATAGCTCAACTAGAATTCCATCACCTCCACTAGCTTTGCTCATAGTGATGCTTCCTAAGGCTCACTTGACTTTGCATTCCAGGATGTCTGGCTCTAGGTGAGTGATCACACCATCGTGATTATCTGGGTAGTGAAGATTTTTTTGTACAGTTCTTCCGTGTATTCTTGCCACCTCTTCTTAATATCTTCTGCTTCTGTTAGGTCCATACTATTTCTGTCCTTTATTGTGCCCATCTTTGCATGAAATGTTCTCTTGGTAGCTCTAATTTTCTTGAAGAGATCTCTAGTCTTCCCCATTCTGTTGTTTTCCTCTATTTCTTTGCACTGATCACTGAGGAAGGCTTTCTTATCTCTCCTTGCTATTCTTTGGAACTCTGCATTCAAATGGGTATATCTTTCCTTTTCTCCTTTGCCTTTCTCTTCTTTTCTCAGCTATTTGTAAGGCTTCTTCAGACAGCCATTTTGCCTTTTTTGCATTTCCTTTTCTTGGGGATGGTCTTGATCACTGCCTCTTGCACAATGTCACGAACCTCCATCCATAGTTCTTCAGGCATTCTCTCTATCAGATCTAATCCCTTGAATCTATCTCTCACTTTCACTGTATAATCATAAGGGATTTGATTTAGATCATACCTGAATGGTCTGGTGGTTTTCCCTATTTTTTTCAATATGAGTCTGAATTTGGCAATAAGGAGTTCATGATCTGAGCCACAGCCAGCTCCCAGTCTTGTTTTTGCTGACCGTATAGAGCTTCTCCATCTTTGGCTGCAAAGAATAAAATTAATCTGATTTCAGTATTGACCATCTGGTGATGTCCATGTGTAGAGTCTTCTCTTGTGTTGTTGGAAAAGGGTGTTTGTTTGCTATGACCAGTGTGTTCTCTTGGCAAAACTCTATTAGTCTTTGCCCTGCTTCATTCTGTACACCAACCTTAAATTTGCCTGTTACACAGGTATTTCTTGACTTCTTACTTTTGCATTCCAGTCCCCTGTAATGAAAAGGACATCTTTTTTGGGTATTAGTTCTAGAAGGTCTTGTAGGCCTTCATAGAACCGTTCAGCTTCAGCTTTTTCAGCATTACTGGTTGGGGCATAGATTTGGATTACCGTGATATTAAATGGTTTGCCTTGGAAATGAACAGAGATCAGTCTGTCATTTTTGAGACTGCATCCAAGTACTGCATTTCGGACTCTTGTTGACTATGATGGCAACTCCATTTCTTCTAAGGGATTCCTGCCCACAGTAGTAGATATAATGGTCATCTGAGTTCATTTCACCCATTCCAGTCCATCTTAGTTCGCTGATTCCTAAAATGTCGATGTTTACTCTTGCCATCTCCTGTTTGACCACTTCCAGTTTGCATTGATTCATGGACCTAACATTCCAGGTTTCTGTGCTCTTTACAGCAAAATTGCTCTTTACAGCATTGGACTTTATTTCCATCACCAGTCACATCCACAACTGGTTGTTGTTTTTGCTTTAGCTCCGTCTCTTCATCCTTTCTGGAGTTATTTCTCCTCTGATCTCCAGTAGCATATTGGGTACCTACTGACCTAGGGAGCTCATCTTCCAGTGTCCTATCTTTTTGCCTTTTCATACTGCTCATCGAGTTCTCAAGGCAAGAATACTGAAGTGGTTTGTCATTCCCTTCTCCAGTCGACCACTTTTTGTCAGATGGAATGGAATCATTTTGTCAGATACAATGGAATATTATTCATTCATAAAAAGGAATAGGGGAATAGAATAGATGGTCCAGAAAGGAACCCTTGCATATATGATCAAATTATTTTCAACCAGGGTGCCAAGAACATTCATTGGGGAAAGGACAGTCTTTTCAACAAATGGTATTGGCAAAATAGGATATCCACATGCAAAAGTGTGAAGTATCTTCCCTTACACCCTATACAAAAATTAACTCAAAATGGATCAAAGACCTAACCTATAAAACTCTGAGAAGAAAACATAGTGAAAAAGCTTTATGTCAAAGGATTTGGCAATGATTTCTTAAAAGACACAGGCAACAAAAGAAAAAACAGATAAATTGGATTACATTGATGAATAAAATTCACATTTTAAGGTGGGACAAGAAAATGTAAACACAAAATCTCTCTCTCCATTTGGGCCTCCTCCTTCCCTCACATGCAATGCGTATTTGCATTATACATTAACCAGACCTCCTCAAAGGTGAGAATGCCTGCTTGACTGCAAAGATCAGGTTTTTTTCCTTTCTTTTGATGCTAGCAATGTAACTTTTCTGTGTGTTTTTTTGGCCTGACTGTGTGGCATGCAGAATTTTTGTTCTCCAACCAGGGATAGAATCCTGGTCCCTTGCCGTGGAATCAAAGAGTCCCAACCACTGGACAACAGGGAATTCCAGTAACTTCTTGAAAGACTGGCATTCCTTTCTCTGGCAGTCCAGTGGTTAAGACTTGTGCTTGCTGCTGCTGCTGCTAAGTCGCTTCAGTCGTGTCCGACTCTGTGCGACCCCATAGACAGCAGCCCACCAGGCTCCCCTGTCCCTGGGATTCTCAAGGCAAGAATACTGGAGTGGGTTGCCATTTCCTTCTCCAATGCATGAAACTGAAGAGTGAAAGTGAAGTCGCCCAGTCGTGTCCGACTCTTAGCGACCCCATGGACTGCAGCCTACCAGGCTCCTCCGTCCATGGGATTTTCCAGGCAAGAGTACTGGAGTGGGGTGCCATTGCCTTACACTGAGGTAAACTGGAGTTCATTTCCTGGTTGGGGAACTAAGATTCTACAGGAATGGGTCCCCCGGACCCTGACCCTGGGCCAAATAGCATTTTTTGCAAACTCTGTAAGGCCGTGGGGAGTCATGGTGACTTGCTGCCTGCATACTTGGACTAGATATTTTTTTACTATGTCATTTTGATGTAAGAGTCTTTGTCCCCAAAATGTGTATAATGTGCCTTCTAATGGGCAGAACAGTTCTCAGGACTTCCAAGAGTCTGTCTCTTGGGTTATAATTCTTAGTTTGACTTGAATAAAATTCTTTTTTCTTCTTAATTTGATTGTTAATTGAATTTTTGTTGCCAACATCAACATTTAAAATTTGTGCATCAAAGATTACAATTAGGGACTTCCTTGGTGCTCTGGTGGCTGAGACTCCATGCTTTCAATGCAGGGGCCTCAGGTTTGATCTCTGGTCAAGGAACTAAATCCCACATGCCAGAGCTAAAAAAAAAGAAAAATATCCCACATTCCCCAGTGAAGATCGAAGATCCCGAGTATCTCAACTAAAACCAGGCACAGCCAAATAAATAAATAAACAGTTTTTAAAAATCTGTGCAGAGCCTGGATGAGAGGGGAATTTGAAAGAGAATAGATACACGTAAATATATGGCTGCGTCACCTTGCTGTGCGCCAGAAACTATTACAACATTGTTAATCAGCTATTGTTGCTGTTTAGTTGCTAAGTCTGTCTGACTCTTTTGTGACTCCATGGACTCCTCTGTCCTGCCAGGCTCCTCTGTCTATGGCATTTCTCAAGCAAGAATACTGGAGTGGGTTGCCATTTCCTTCTCCAGGGGATCTTCCCAAGGGATTGCACCTGCATCTCCTGCATTGGTAGACAATTCTCTACCACTGAGTCACCAGAGAAGCCATACTCATAAAATTAAAGGTTTATATTAAAAAAAAAATCTGCTGAAGATAGTTAACAAAGCAGGCCCAAGAATGTTATCATTTGAAAATACTTCTTGCAAGGTTGGCCTTGGCTAGGATCTGGGAACTTGAATTTGTGCAGGGTTCCCACCACCCCAACTGATAAGAATGCCTTAACCATATGTGCAAACAAAATATGGCTTATGATGAATGTGCTAGGCAGGTGGTACCTGCAGGACCAGGTACAAGAAAAACGTTTGGCACAGAGTCTCTGATGCTTCCTTCATAGACAATATTTCACGCATGTCACAACTCATTACTTGGAAATTATTCTAAGTCAAAAAGCCAGTCACAAAAGACCTTGTGTTGTCTGATTCCATTTACATGAAATGTCCAGAACAGGCAAATCCATAGAGACAGAAAGTAGACGAGTGATTGCCTAAGGCTGGGGAGGTACGGGGTTTCTTTCTAGGGTGATGACTCTGTGCATAGATTAAAAATCACTGAATTTCACACTTTGGGAAAATTATATGGTATGTAAATAACATTTTGTTGAAGCTGTTATGAAAAAATTTAAAAATAATGGGCAAAGGACTCGAGTAGACATTTCTCCAAAGATATAGAAGCAGCCAATAAGCACAGAAAAAGATGCTCATTATGGCTAATCACTAATTTCATTACAACCACAATGAGGTATCTCCTCACACTCATTAGGTTGGCTTTTTTTTTTTTAAGGTAGAAATTAACAAGTGTTGGCAAGGATGGGGTAGAAACTGGAACTCTTGTGCATTGTTGGTGGGAATGTAAAATGGCATAGCCTCTGTGGGAAACAATATGGTTGTTCCTCAAAAAATAAAAAACGGAATTATCATATGATCCAGCAATTCTGGGTACATATCCAGAAGAATTGAAAGCAGCATTTCCAAGAGATATTTGCACACCCATGGTCCCAGAAGCATTATTCACGATAGCTGAAAGGTGGAAGTAACCCAAATGTCCATCCACAGATGAATGGATAAACAAAATGTGTACACACACAATGAAATATTAATCAACCTTAAAGGAAATTCTGACACATGCCACAATATCGATGAACCTTGAGAACTTTATGCTAAGTGAAATAAGCCAGTCACCAAAATATCAGTCCTATATGATTTCATTTACATGAGATATCTTGTGTACAAACTCATAGACAGAGAAAGTAGAATGGTGGTTGTCAGGGGCGGTGGGGAGCAGGGAGTGAAGCCTGGTTGTTTAGTAAGTATGGAGTTTCAGTTCTGCAAAGTGAAAAAGCTTTAGTTTGGTTGCGCAATGTGAATGTACTTACTACTACTGAACCGTACACTTAAAAACAGTTAAGATGGTAAAATACGTTTTTTCTGGTGAAGTACACATGACATGCACACACTGCCATACTTGTTTGTTTTTGGCTGCGCTAGGTCTCTATTGCTGCCCTCGGGCTTTCTCTAGCTGCGGTGCACGGGATTCTCACTGCGGCGGCTTCTCTAGTTGTGAAGCCCGGGCTCTAGGAGCACTGGCTTCCGCAGTCGCAGCACGTGGGCTCAGGAGTTGTGACTACTACTACTTGTGGATTTCAGTAGTTACAAGAGGGTTTCCGTAGTTACGGCACAGGGGCTTTAACTGGGGGTTTCAGTAGGTACGGTATAGGGGCTCATTAGTTAACGACTTGCAGACCCCAGAGTATGCATGCTTCAGTAGTTGTGGCGTGGGGATACTTTGAATCTCTCCAAATCAGGGATCAAACCTGTGTCTCCTGCATGGGCAGGCTGATTCTTTATCCTGCCATCAGGGAAGTCCCAGGTTTGGTTTGGTTTGGTTTGAATTCATGATAACTCTCTGGGGAAACTCTCTGAGGTGATGAAGATGTGCTACGTCTTGATCTTGGTGGAAATCACAGGAGTATATACATAGGTGAAATGTTAGGGGACTGTATGGCTAACCTTGTGTATTTCCTTTAGGTAATTTATATCTCCGTAAAGAGCTGGTGAGGAGGAAAAGGATGAAGCTCTGACAGATGCTACAATGTGGGTGAATCTTGAAAACATCTTGCTCAGGGCAAGAAGGCAGCCACAAAGCCATACATACCTCTTGTATGATTCCATGTATCATACACAATAATAAGGTGCACAATAGCAAATGCGGTTTAGTGGTTGGCTAAAGCTGGAGCCGGGGGTGGGGGTGGGGTGGGGGGAGGGGGATAAGAAGTGACTGCTAATGTGGACAGAGCTTCTTTCCAGGGTGATGAAAAAGTTCTAAAATTAGATAGTGGTGATGGTTGTACAACTCTGTGAATATACTAAAAACCGCAGAACATCATTCGTGGAATGTAGACTTCTCAGAACAATGCTATCAGCAAGAACTAAATATGACTACCTTTCTTCCTTTCTTACCTTTAGAATTCGCAGCCACCAGTGCTGGTATGAATCTCTTCTCCACCACTGTCCTTTTCAAAGTTTCTTCTGCCTTGAAACTTCTCTAGAAATTCATCCTCTGAGGTGCCGTATCTTCCCTCCTTTGTTACACAGTGAAACCTAGTAAATGACACTTTTAGAATGTCAAAATGTCTTCCAGTGAGTATCTAGGCTTTAGAGGTTTTTTAAAAAAGAATCTTTTAACCATTTATTTACTGAGCACCTACTATGTGCCAAGACTGTAGTGCAATCATCAAGAGGGCTGTGAAGTTAAGTAGTCTTTGACTTGAACCTCACAATTGTTATTTGCTGGTATGTAAGTTAGATGCCCTAATCGATCCAAATCCCCATTTCCTACAGTCAACATGGAAAAATAAAAGTATTCCCCCAAACTTGGTGTGAGAATTAGATGAGATAAGGTGCTGACAAGTGCCTCATCCAATGTCTAGCATATCAGAAGCATCAGTGGATCTTAGCTCTTATTATTATAAAGTATTAATGATCTTAACTCTTGGATCCCTCATAGAATTGGAACAATCTGTTGGTAGATAATCCCCCCTCTGCTGGGAAATTATGAAAACAATTCTGAGTTACAGCTGTTAAAACACAAAAATCAGGGACTTCCCTGGTGGTCCCTTGGCTAAGACTCCATGCTCCCAGTATAGGGGACCAGGGTTTGATCCCTGGTCAGGGAACTAAATCCCACATGCTGCAGCTAAGAGCTGCAACAAAGATTGAAGATGCCTCAAATAAGATCTGAAGGAATGAAATACATTTTTTTAACAAGTTCAACTGAGTAAATTTGAAGAACTCAATGGCTTTATTTGATGAGTCCTGAATTAGCATCCTATCTAGCAAATAGAAAATAGTTCCAGAGTAGCTGTACGAAATAGATTTTTAAAGGCAGAAAGAGGGGATAAGACCATGAAGTCATGAACAAAATAAAGGATTATTTTCGGTAAGGCTACCTTCCTTCAGGGGAAACGTGGGGAATCTATCAAGCAGATTACTAGGGATGATCGGCAAATTCCAGACTGATTGGTTTAAAATACCACCTCTTGGAGAGGCTGAAACTGAAATGAGATATTAACGTTTTTGTTTCTGCCATGGGACTTAGCACAAGTGATTCCATTTGGGGCCTGTTTCTTTTTTAAGCCAGCGGAGGTTCTTAAAGTGTGCTTCGTGTGCTTCGGAGACCAGCAGCATCAGCATCACCTGGAAACTTTTGAGAAATGCAAATTCTTGAACCACTGAATCAGAAACACTGATGTGGGCCCCAGCAATCTGTGTTTTACCAAGTCCTCTAGGTAATTCTGGTGCAGTGTATGTGTGTTAGTCGCTCAGTCATGTCTGACTCTTTGCAACCCCATGGACTGCAGTGGGCCAGGCTCCTCTGTCCATGAGACTCTCCAGGCCAGATTTACTGGAGAGAGTAGCCATTCCCATCTCCAGGGGATCTTCCCAACCCAGGGATCAAACCTGTATCTCCCACATTGCAGGCAGATTCTTTACCAACTGAGCCACCAGGGAAGAAAGGATTACTATTATTATCAACTACTTTTATCTCCAAAATGTGAAGTACAAGAAACTCCCTAAGTTCATGTTTGGGAACAAGATATGAATTGGGTCATTAACATACAGAGACTGTCTACAACAAAGCTTTTCAAAAAGTCCCAGTGATATATTACTAAACAAAGTTTTAAAAATAATTTCAAAAACACTCATCCCCTGAGACGCACTTTCTTCCCCCTCTGCCTTTAAGTAGAAACTGACTGCAAAAAGGCGCGAAAGTAAGGTTATGCCCTATGCATGGTTAAAGGAAAAAGTGACGTGGGAATCAAAAGTAGTGGGTGGGTCACGTTTTATAAAAATGGAACCATAAGTTTCTGGGGGTTAATTCCACCCACAGGAAATATCTAGTGGTCCTATTTTGGTACATCAAACAGAGTAAGTCTCATGCTCTTCTGATTACCTGCAACATCACTAACTTCCTGAGTGACTCATTCAGTATGTCTTTCTTCCTGTTCTGTAAATTATGTTCAGGTCTTAAATCCTGCACAGAAACAGCAAGGATTTGAGAGATTTCCCAGTTTGGCTTAAATGTCTGCAGTTCTGGGTCAGTGACTGCATCTCTCCAAGTTGAAGTTCTTTAGAAAAGAATTTGGTTGAAGGAAGGGTGGTGCCCAGAGCACTTGTTTTCAGTTGGTGTTTGCAGAACACTTTTTTTTTTTTTTTTTAACATAGGTGAAATGTTTATTCAGGGTGGTGAGTGGAGGATGGGGGGTGTAGGGAGGAATGCAGTTGGGTGGGTAAGGGAAACATTAAAGGAGACTAAAACTTCCAACCTACTCTCCAGGGCAGCTCTTGTTCAACCCTGGAAGGCAACAATACACTCCACAAGGAGCTGTTGAAAGAATGAAGTGAACTTAGCTCAGTGCCTAGCAGGGGATGCTAAATGTTTGCTTTGAGATAGTATCAGTGTGGTGGCGATCCTGTCGAAATGTACATGAATAGCGAATATAATACTATACACGAAGAACTAACATAGTGTTGTAGGTCAGTTATACTTCAAAAACAAACAAACAGGAACCTCCTTGGTGGTCCAGTGGCTAAGACCCAAGCTTCCAACGCAGCGGGCCCGGGTTTGATCCCCAGAGAACTAAGTCCCACATGCTGCAGCGAAGAGTTTGCATGCTGCAACTAAAGACCTCACATTCCACAACTAAGACCAGGCGCAGCCAAATAAATATATAAAATTTAAAAAATAAATATTTAAAAAACAAACTCATAGAAAAAGAGATCGGACCTATGATTACCAGAGGTGAGGAATCAGGGTGGGCGAATTGAATGGAAGCAGTCAAAATGCACATATTTCCACTTATTATTAGCTCAGATGGTAAAGCATCTGCCTACAATGCAGGAGACTTGGGTTAGATCCCTTGGTCAGGAAGATCCCCTGGAGAAGGAAATGGCAACCCACTCCAGTATTCTTGCCTGGAAAATTCCATGGATCGAGGAGCCTGGTAGGCTACAGTCCATGGGGTCGCAAAGACTCGGACACGACTGAGCGACTTCACTTCACTCACTAATTAATTAAGACAAATTAATATTAGGGGTGCCTGTTATATCTGAAGGTTATTAAGAGAGTAATTCCTAGGAATTCTCATCACCTGGAAAAATGTTTTTTCTGTTTCTTTTATTTTGTATCCATATGAGATGATGAATGTTCACTAAACTTACTGTGATAATCATTTCATGATAGACATAAATCAGATCATTATGCTGTACACCTTGAACTTATATAGTGCTGTGGGTCAGTTATCTCAGTAAAACTGGAAAAAGAAAAAAAAACAACTTGCATTAGTGTGAAACATAGAAATCTCTAGTACGGTAGTTCTTGTCCTCCAGATCTTCAGCTTGGTTGGTAAAGCATTTCACTGTATAATTATCTTGTATATGATTACACTTTAATCATATATTTAAAATTTGGCAGTCATGGAGATAACCTTTCAGATGACCCTCCAAGAGGCCATCAAGCATATGAAAAGGTGAGCTCAATATGAATTGCAGGGGGCACAGGTTCAATCCTTGTTTGGGGAAATGAGATCCCTCATGTTGCACAGCCCTCCCCCCAACCTCCTCCAAAAAGATGCTTGACATCATAAGGAAATGCAAATAAAAACTACAGGGAAATATCACCTCACATCTATGAGAATGACTATTATTTAAAAATACACACTCACACAAAAAAGCAGAAAATAACAAGTGTTGGCCAGGACATGGAGAAATTGGAACTCTTGGGCTAGCGGGAATATAAAATGGTGCAACCACTGTAGAAAACAGTATGGAAGTTCCTGAAAAACGAAAAATATTTAGAATAACCTTATGATCCAGTCATTCTACTTCAGGGTGTGAGCACGTGCTCAGTCATGTCTGATTCTTTGTGACCCCATGGACTGTAGCCCATCAGGCTCCTCTGTCCATGGGATTCTCCAGGCAAGAATACTGGAGTGGGTTGCCATTTCCTACTCCAGGGGATCTTCCCTACGCAGAGATTGAACCTGACTTTCTTGAGTCTCCTACATTGGCAGGCAGATTCTTTACCACCACGCTACCTAGTATACAGCCTAATTAGAGAGAGAGAAAACTGACCCCAAAGGACTTAAAATATGTTTGTTAAAGCAAACATTTCAGCTGGTTTTCCTTCTTTTAAGAGTTAATAGAAATGTGTCAAAGGAATATTACCAAGGAACTAAAGGGGCTCCTTTCCTTTCCTCCTCACAATTAAGTCAGGTCAAGAGATTCGTATTCAAAAGGATAAGACAATATCATCTCAGAGACAACTTTCTAAGAACCTAAAACAGAAAATCTTTATTAGCACTCTAATCAACAACCCCACCAGCACGTCACCTCCTGTCAGTTCCCTTTGAGTTGTGATTCTTGATTGTTTCCACCTTTGCACTAATGACTGCTGTGCCTTAGAGTGCCAGGGACACATGGATCTGTGATAACAGCTTACTCTACAAAATGCACTTTACCTCGTAGGAACAGACATGCACCAAAACTTGGGTCATCATTTAAGTGAACAAATTCACTCCCAGCATTTAAAAGCTCAACTCCATTTTTCCACTCATTAAAAACAGTTAACATTAACTTTCCTCCTACCATTTATTCCTATGGCATAGGTGATTTAAAAGGATAGAAATGTACATATTCCAAAAGAATTGAAAGCAGAATATAGAAGAAATATTTGTACAACCACGTTGTATATGAGTGCATGATAAGTCGCTCAGTTGTGTCCCACTCTTTGTGAACCCATGGACTGTAGCCTGCCAGGCTCCTCTGTCCATGGGGATTCTCCAAGCAAGAATACTGAAGTGGGTTGTCATGCCCTCCTCCAGGGGACCTTCCTGACCCAGGGACCACACCTGCTTGTCTCCTGTGTTGGCAGGCAGGTTCTTCACCCCTAGCACCTCCTGGGAAGCCCAATCATGTTGTATGTGGCAGCATTACCACAACAGCCAAGAAGTCTAAGCAACCTAAGGGTCCACCACCAGATAAATGGATAGAAAAATGTGATCTATCCATACTGTGGGATGTTAATAAGCCTTAAAAAGGAGGGAATTGTGACAACATTGATGAACCTCGGGAACATTAAGTGAAATAAATTGGTCATGAAAGAATACTTTATGATTCCACTTACATGAGGTACTTAAGAATAGTCAGAATCATAGAGACAGAAAGTAGAATAGTGGTTGCCAGGGGCTGGAAGGAAGGGGAATAGACAGTAATTGTGTAATGGGAACAGAACTCCAGTCTTGCAAGATGAAAAAGTTTTGGAGATTGGTTGCACAACAATGTAAATATACTTAACACTACTGAACACACTTAGAAATGATTAAGACAGTACATTTAATATTTTTTAAAAATTATTTTATTTCCCTGCATCGGATCTTAGTTGCAGTATGTGGGATTTAATTCCCTGACCAAACATTGAACCTGGGCCTCCTGCATTGGGAACACAGTCTTAGCCACTGGACCGCCAGGGAAGTCTGCATCACATCCTTTTAAAGGTTCGTGTTAGTGACTTATACTGTTGATGCTGACCTCAATCAGCTGGCTGCAGCAGTTTTCATCAGGTTTCTCCACTGTAAAGTTACTCCTCTTTTTCTCTTTTCCATATTGCAGTCTTTGGACAAAAGTCACTATGCCCCACCCAGACTTAAGAAATGGGCACTTTCCCTCCACAGTATTGAGAGAGGAGTTGTCTAGAGACACAATTTGGGGTTCTGCATGGGAGATGTGTTTCTTTTACTCAGTTTATTTAACCATTTATTTATATCGGTATAGACCCATAGATGCTTGTTTTATATTTTGGGTCCTACTATAACACTGTTTTGTTGCTGAAATTGTCCCTCTTTGGCTTCTGGGAGTTCTCCTGTGTCCCTTTGATGTCCTTAGCAGTGGATCTTTTGGTTTGTTTTTAGCACTTCTTTATTTTCTGGTATTACCAGTTCCTCCAAGTTCATATTATGTATTTCTTGCCCCAGTCCTAGAACTAGCCATTTTTACAAGGTGCTCTGATTCCTTTTATTGGAAGACATTAAAAACCAAGATCTGGGCACTAGGTTGTATTCATTGCTACTGGAGTGCAAACTTAACACTTAAAACTTTTATTGTGGTAAAACATACATAAAATTTACCATTTAACTATCTCTGAGTGGACAGTACAGGGGCACTAAGTACATTTACAACGTTCTGTAACCATCACCATCCATTCCCAGAACTTTTCATCAGCCCAAACTGAACCTTTGTGTTCATAAAACAGCTCCCCTTCCTCCAACCCTCAGCCCCTGGTAAGGACCATTCTATTTTCTGTCTCTATGAACTTGACTATTCTCAGTCAGTCAGTTCAGTCGCTCAGTCATGTCCGACTCTGCAACCCCATGAACCGCAGCACGCCAGGCCTCCCTGTCCATCACCAACTCCCAGAGTTTACCCAAACTGTCCATTGAGTTGGTGATGCCATCCAACCATCTCATCCTCTGTCATCCCCTTCTCCTCCTGCCCTCAATCTTTCCCAGCATCAGGGTCTTTTCAAATGAGTCAGCTCTTCGAGTCAGGTGGCCAAAGTATTGGAGTTTCAGCTTCAACATCAGTCCTTCCAATGAACACCCAGAACTTATCTCCTTTAGGATGGAGTGGTTGGATCTCCTTGCAGTCCAAGGGACAGTCACTAATATAAACGGAATCATAAAATATTTGTTCTTTTGTGTCTGGCTTATTTTACTTACCATGTCTTCCAGGTTCATCCAAAGTTGCAGTTATCAGAATTTCCTTCCTATTTAACAGTATTCCATTGCATGTATATAACACACACATTTTTAAATATGAAATTTTAAGCTATAGATACTGCTCATTTTTTTCTAGCAGCTTTCCCTTCACCCCACCCCAAATTTAATTTTCCTTCCTCAAAATATAGAACTAATATATCACTATCTTAATGTATTCAGTTCCTGAGTTTGGATGGGAGTTCAAATAGCAGGAGTACAAAAACCACATTATCTGAAATCTACCGGATTCTTGAGTTTTGGATAACAAACACCAGAAGTTCAAAACCTAAGGAATGCTTGCCATTGTTTAGTCGCTATGTCTGACTTTTTTTGCAAACCCATGGACTATAGACTGCCACGTCCTCTATCCATGGGGTTTCCCAAGCAAGAATACTTGAGTGTGCTGCCATTTCCTTCTCCAAATACTGCTGATTAAAAAAAAAAAAGTATACCACTGGGAAAAAAAAGTCTTCACGGAATTGTTACAATATTGTTTCTGCTTTGTTTTGGCCATGAGGCACGTGAGATCTTAGCTCCCTGACCAGGGACGAAACCGCATCCCTGCACTGAAAGGTGAAGTCTTAACCACTGGACTGCCAGGGGCATGCCCTGATGATTTTTTTTTTTTAACTCAATATATTACTATAAAGAAAGCTATAGACATTCAGGGCCTATGCTTCACCTACATAATAAAGATTCAAAAAATACTAACAGTAATACATCCTTATTTGTTGGTGACTGGCTTACCTTCTAAGAATAAGACTGGAATCAAAATGAGGTCAGCTGTTGGCAGGTATGACCCACTTGTAAAAATTAATGAGTGGCTGAAGAAATCACGAGACATTCATCAAGAAAAGCACAACTATATCAAGACATTTTAAGCTGTACCACAAGTCGTAATCTACCCGAATATATTATTAACCTAACAAACAAAAAACCTATACTATGAACCACACATCTATCGGTTCTATACAGATTTACTGATTGCAAGGCCCTCCCTTCCCCCTCCCACGCCCAGGTTTTAAATCTAGTCTTCTTAACCGTAAAGGCAGGGGTCCTAAAAGAACCGTTTGGGAACTTGCAAAAAAAAAAAAAGGCAAATTTTCAGAGATCCTGCGATTCATAGATTGCTATGGGCGCCAGGGAAAGGCATTTAAACCAGCTCCTAAGTGATTCTAAAAGTCTCCAAACTTTCTTTTTAAAACTTAAAATTTATTTAATTGGAGGATAACTTTACAATATTGTTACAATATTGTTAGAAACACTTTGGCAAAAAAATACGTACAATGTTTCCCTGTGAACGGGCACACGCATTTTCTGAGCGGGGGAAAAAAACCGTTAACAAGAATCGAATTCTCAAAGTGGGTCTAAGAACTAAAACTCTCTGCGCTGAAACATCTTGTACGGAAATTCAGCGGCTTCCAGTCAACTAGCTGCACTTTCGTTAGTTGTTCAATTCAGCATTTTTTAATCTTCACGAAAAATTTTAGAAAAGCGGAAATTTCACTTTCTTCGGAAACGATACGCCTTTGATGCTCAATGCCTGTGATTAAATTTCCTACAATAAAAGGAAAGACGGAAATAGGGCCTGTGACGAATCTGCTGCTTTAGATGTTAAGGTCCGGTCGGTCTAAGAAGAAGAATCTTCCGTCGCGACGAGCTCGGCACAGGCGTCGGTGGGAAAGGAAGACCGAGCTTTGCTGAGGTGAGAGGGAGCGGCCAGGTGGAGTAGGGCCCACCCTGGCGAGAAGGACGAGGGGAATCTGCCTGGATCGTGTGTGGGCTCGAGCGTGGGCCGCCATGTTGAAACCGGGCAAGGCGGTGGCGGGGAACCTCTTGGGGTTGTGTTGCGAGGAGCGGGGGCGATAGCTGGGTTAGTCTTTCCTCCTGTGCGCACCCAAATGAGGGGGGCTGGCGAAGGTAGCCTCCAGGGCCGGCGGCGGTAGCCTCCAGGGCCGGCGGCTGCAGGAGTGACTGGAAGTATAAGCCTTTTCACCGAAACTTCCGCCTCAGCGTCCAGGTCCCCACTACGCATGCTCTGACGGCTCAGTGAGCCAGCCTTCAAGGTTTCCCACCTGGTGGGAACCGCGGATAGTTTCGTTCTGCAGATTCAACTTGGGGAGGCGTTCGCTGTTTATTTGCTTGTTTAAGAATAGATTTTACTTGCATAATAATTTGTAATTATAAAGCGCTTTCAAAGACACTACCTTATCTCATCTTCATATAAAACGCGATGAAGAGGCATTTAGCAGCATTTAACAAATGATTTAAATTTTGCCCAAGAGAGCACTAGGTCTTAAATCTGGGTTTTCTGACTCCCAATCCAGAGCTTTTTCAGTTTGCACACTTCTGTTTTTAATGGCTAATTGCCCAACCCACCTCCACCTTGCACGATTCATCCCCATTCCCGTTTATGAAGTAATGACAGAATTGAAAAAACCAGAGAGTCTAAAAATTTGTAGGACATCTCAACGTAATGTTACAACGGAGGAAATAGACCTAGAAAGATAAACGAGAATCCGTGAAGTCCGCTGTTCCCTTGGTATTTAGTATTGATAGGAGCATGCAGATGAGGGAGAAAGCAAAATTCATCTTTTATACCTTTGTAATTCTCTCCAGATTTTAATTTGAAGAATTCTTACAGCTTTCAACAGGAGCTCTGACTGTGTACAATAATGTCAGGTTCGTTTGGTGGATCTTTGCAACCTTTTCCTGTGAAATGGGAACGGGTTTCATTCCCACTTGGTTGGGGTCGCTGTCAGCCTTCAACACCCAGACCGAGCCTGCTTTTTCCTATCCCCATTTCAAGCTTTATATTTTATGATAGCCATCTAAGGAAATAGTTAAGAGCTCAAGCTCTGGAATCAAAAAAGCCCTTGGTCCTAACTCCACAGCTGGGTTACTTCTGTGATTTGGGACAAAAGATAACCTTTGGCATTTCATTTTCCACATCTGAAATGGCAATAGAAGTACGTGTGTCCTGTTATTGTTGAGAGATGAAGGGAGGTAAGTGCTTAGCACAGTGCCTGACACCTCCTAAGTGTTCTATACAAGATAACTATAATTATTACGGTGGTTTTTCTTTTTTTTTTTTTCCTCTGCAACCTTGTCATGGAGGCAGGAAGTAAGATTAGAATTTTAAGAATTTTAGGGCCATTTAGAGAATACCAGAGCAGAGATCAATGAAACAAGGCAACGATGGGACTTCTCTGCTGATCCAGTGGTTTAAGACTGCTTCCCTTTCAGGGGCTGCAGCTTCACTCTGTCCTTGGGGAACTAAGATCTTGCATGCCAGAACGCAAAAAAAAAAAAAAAGAAAAGATAATATAGCCAATGAAGATCACCAGATATATTCAAAAGAGCCCTGATTTTTAGTAACATATTTCAGCATTGGCTCTAAAGCTTCACAGAGGTAGTCACATTATTAGCAGGATCTGATTTATTCCAGCAGATTCACATAAGTCAGTTATCATGTGTCAGACTTAACCTTACCTACACTCTTTAAAAAAGAGAGAGAGAACTTGTATCAGATGAATGGATGACTATGTGCTTGCTGGACTCAAATTACCATTGCAGTCAATACTCAACCCCTAAAGCATAAATGGATTATCAGCTAGGGAACTGAGAAGAAACCCTGTCTTCCTTTTGAACTGAAGCACCTGAGGCTGGGTCACTGTCATTTTGACTTTGCTACCTGTTTACTGCATTCAGGGCACCATTTTCCCTTGTAGCTTTTTTTTTTTGAGTCCTTATCCTTTAGTAATGCACACTGAGATATTTACAGATGAATGATGTAATATCTTGAATTAGTTTCAGAATAATCTGGGAGGGAGATGTGAGTGGGGGGCACAGATGAAATAAGATGGGTCAGGTGTGGGTCATAGTTGGAGCCGGGTGAGAAATTCATGGAGGGTTATGCCATTGTTTATGTTAGTATGTGTTTGAAATTCTTGGTAGTCAGAGGTTTTTTTTCTTTTTAAAAAATTATTATTGGCCACTCTGCTTACAGGGAAGATCTTAGTTCCCTGACCAGGGATTGAACCCCTGCCCTGGCAGGCCTAACCACTGGACCACTTGTAAAGAGTTTCTTAAAACCCCCTTTTCCATAGACGTTCCCAGGCTGGTTTTCCTAGGACCATTTTAAAGTTTCTGAAAGGCAAGCCTGGATTTTGATTCTGGATTTTGATCTGTATTGCCACATTAAAAGAGTTTGTACATGCCCTACTATGGCTAAGCTGGATAATAAATGTATGCCTCAGACCCCGGCATGTTGTCTTCCCTGGTCGGTGGGGTGGGTGAGAGCACCCTGGAGGCCCACTGCCCGACTGTGATCCTGTCTCCCCTATTTTCTAACTGGGAGGCCTCAGCCTTTGCTTCCTCCCCTGTTGGAAGAAGGGATTTAAAATAGTATCCACTTAATGGGGTTGTTGGAAGGACTGAAGGCGGAGCTCTTAGTAGGTGCTATATAAACTTGCTTGCTGTACCCCTCCTTAGAACATGAATGATTGGATGCCCATTGCCAAGGAGTATGACCCACTCAAAGCTGGCAGCATTGATGGCACTGACGAAGACCCGCACGATCGCGCCGTCTGGAGGGCGATGCTGGCACGATACACCCCCAACAAAGGCGTCACGGGGGACCCCCTCCTCACCCTGTTTGTGGCGAGACTGAACCTGCAGACCAAAGAGGAGAAGCTAAAGGAGGTGTTTTCTCGCTACGGGGACATCCGGAGGCTGCGGCTAGTGAGGGACTTGGTCACAGGCTTTTCGAAGGGCTACGCCTTCATCGAATACAAAGATGAGCGTTCTCTGCTCAAAGCTTACCGGGATGCTGACGGCCTGGTCATCGACCAGCACGAAATATTTGTGGACTATGAGCTGGAGAGGACTCTCAAAGGGTGGATTCCTCGGCGACTTGGAGGAGGTCTGGGTGGGAAGAAGGAATCTGGGCAGCTGAGATTTGGGGGGCGGGATCGGCCTTTTCGCAAACCCATTAACCTGCCAGTTGTGAAAAATGACCAGTTCCGAGAGGGGAAGAGGGAGAGGAGGGAGCGGTCTCGGTCCCGAGAAAGACACTGGGACTCCAGGATGAGGGACCACCATGACAGGGGCCGGGAGAAAAGGTGGCAGGAGAGAGAAGCAGCCAGGGCATGGCCAGAAGGTGACTGGGAGAGAGAGAGGGACTTCAGAGATGACAGGGTCAAGGGGAGGGAGAAGAGGGACAGAAGCAAGTAGACTATTCCTCCCCCTCATCCTCCCCAAACCCAAAGGAAAGTGTAAGAGTGCAGGGATACCGCATTGCCTGTGTACAGAGTCTAAGTCCAGTGGTTGAATAAAACTTACCGATGAAAACGAAAACAGAACAAATCCTTTCCAATGATAATGGGTTGGGTAAGCTTTCTTTTGACTCTGGAACCCAGTTTCAAGCTGAACACGCTGATATTGTATGAATTTTCTCTTCTTCATCTTATGAGTGTGTGTATTAGTTGCTCAGTCATGTCTGACTAAGGTTTGCAACCCCATGGACTGTATAGCCTGCCAGGCTCCTCTGTCTATGGGATTTTCCAGGCAAGAATACTGGAGTGGGTTGCCATTTTCTCCTGCAGAGGATCTTCCCAACCCAGGGATTGGACTTGGATCTTCTGCATTGCAGGCGGATTCTTTACCATCTGAGGCACCAGGGAAGCCCCTCTTCATCTTACAGTTTTTTCAGTTTTTATTATTTTTAAAAATCCTTTGCCACACCTCATGGCACGTGGAATACTGGTTACCAACCAGGGAACCCGGGTCCCTTGTATTGCCAGCATAGAATTTTAATCACTGGACTACCCTGTTTTTGTTTTTGGGCTTATGGGCAGCTTGCAGGGATCTTAATTCCCTGACCAGGGATTGAACCTGGGGGCCCTCAGTGGTGAGAGTGCAGAGTTCTAACCATAGGATCTCTAGGGCATTTCCTTCATCTTATGGTTTTCAGTTCAGTTCAGTCGCTCAGTCGTGTCCGACTCTACGACCCCATGAATTGCAGCATGCCAGGCCTCCCTATCTGTCACGAGCTCCCAGAGTTTACCCAAACTCATGTCCATCGAGTTGGTGATGCCATCCAGCCATCTCATCCTCTGTTGTCCCCTTCTTCTCCTGCCCCCAAACCCTCCCAGCATCAGGGTCTTTTCCAATGAGTCGACTCTTCGTATCAGGTGGCCAAAGTATTGGAGCTTCAGCTTCAACATCAGTCCTTCCAGTGAACACCCAGGACTGATCTCCTTTAGAATGGACTGGTTGGATCTCCTTGCAGTCCAAGGGACTCTCAAGAGTCTTCTCCAACACCACAGTTCAAAAGCATCAATTCTTCGGTGCTCAGCTTTCTTCACAGGCCAACTCTCATATCCGTACATGACCACTGGAAAAACTATAGCCTTGACTAGACGGACCTTGGTTGGCAAAGAAATATCTCTGCTTTTTAATATGCTATCTAGGTTAGTCATAAATTTCCTTCCAAGGAGTAAGCGTCTTTTAATTTCATGGATGCAATCTCCATCTGCAGTGATTAAGGACCTGTTATTTGATAAGCCTGAGAAACAATTTTGTAGTCGCCATCATCTGTACAGAAAGACCTGTGTAAGGAACCATCACTCATTTAATTTGGTAGTAGAGGGCTTTGTTTTGATTTTTTTCTCCCATCTATTGGAAATGACCTTTTTGAAAGTGTAGCAAAAAGGGGTGATGCCTGGAAACCATTTGCATTTATCTGTGACTCTCAGGAACCTGAATCTGGTCAGGATCAAAGTTGTATCTTTTCCATCTTTATGTCCATAGTGCAAGGGTTTGGTTAAGTGAAATTAAAAATAGGATAGAAAAGTGAATCCAAGGAGATTGTCCAGAGACAGAGAACCAAAAGCCAGTCCTAGCAGTGTTCTGGGTCAGTAGCCAGCTTCTCTTGAACAAATATAACTCCATTCTCCAGCCAAGTGCTGACTACTTTTTTTTCCCTCTCCTTTTTTGGTGGGGTGACTGGCATTTACAATGAAAAACCAAAGTTGCAGGCTGTGAGGCTATGGACTATGGCAATCTTCCAGTCCTTGGAAAAGAGAAAGTTCAAGAGAAGTGAGAGTGGAATGAAAGTGAAATCCACGAAAGGTCAGTATCTAGTTCTAATGGACTGATTTGCCTTTTCCCTCAACCATCTGGCCTCTGGTTTGTTTAAAAGCTGGATATATTGACCTTAACTTCTGAGGACTTTGAATAAGTGCCATACTATTCCTATGATTTTCAAGAAACTGACATTTAACATTTTTGTTTTATCCATGACTGCATCTTTGAAAGTTAAGTTCTTAAAATTCAGGATGTCTCATGCAGAATAAATGCCTGATTTAGTATCAAGATTCACACATTCATTACTAGGTTTTTGCATCAGGAGTATGAATCTCATTGTTGCGTTGGGGACCTACAATATCTTAAAATTACTGTTAGCTGTTAGAACCGTTTTAGAAAAATACACTCTTTCTCGATTTCCTGTGCAATACTTTACAATCTGCCAAATCTCAACCATCTTGCAGGAACACGTTTCTGACTTCACCCACATTTCATTTAAAACATCTGTTATGGGCTAGAGTTAGAGGTATATTAGGTAAACGAGAGATCCCCATCCAGGAACATGAATTGTGAGATGGCTTCAGAAGTAACACATCCAGTGGCAGTGTTTTGTTTAGTTCTAATTTTTATCTTTTGACCATGCCACACAGCATGTGGGATCTTAGTTCCCCAACTAGGGATCGAACTTTCACCCTCTGCATTGGAAACAGAGTCTTAAGCACTGGACCACCAGGGATGTCTCCAGTGGCAGTGTTTACATAGTCTAAGCTGGCATTTATCAACCCTGAGTACCAGAACATGAATGAGTGAAAAAAATATACACACTCAGACCCTGCCTCTGGACATTGGGGTTTAAGTCTTGTATCAGCCCTGATAACTTAAAAAAAAAAAAGTAGGACTACCTCCCCTTCCCCCCTCTGCCCCACCCTGGCAGGGACTGTAGCCATCGACGTGGCAAAGGCCGACTCCCTCTGACCTAGCAGTTCTGCTTCTAGTTCGTTCTGCAGGCCGATGCACAAGTATGAAAGTGCAGTGCTGTTTTAGGAAAACTGGAAGCCATCTGACCACCCGTGGGCCTGGACAAACATAAACACATTACACTCTGTATGGTTGACCAGGGTTCCTCAGTACTGGCATCGACATTTGGGGCTGGAATATTCTTTCGTATTGGGTGCTGGGCTATGCATTGTAGGATATTTAGCAACATCCCTGGGGCCTACCCAGGATGGATGACAACACCCACACCAGCACCCCCCACCCAGTTGTGACAACCAAAAATGTCTCCAGAGAGTGCCAAATATCTCTGGGGGCCAAAATCACCCTTGGTTGAGACTCAATGTCTCTTATACTGCTGCGGAGTTACATCTAGGGTATTCTAAGGAATGAAAAGTACAGAAGGATGTGTGTATCATATGCTGCCATTTATGTAAAAAGAACAGAAATATATGTTTTTTACATGACTGCATTACTTTGTCAACAAAAGTCCGTCTAGTCAAGGCTATGGTTTTTCCAGTGGTCATGTATGGATGTGAGAGTTGGACTGTGAAGAAGGCTGAGCGCCGAAGAATTGATGCTTTTGAATTGTGGTGTTGGGGAAGACTCTTGAGAGTCCCCTGGACAGCAAGGAGATCCAACTAGTCCATCCTAAAGATCGGTCCTGGGTGTTCACTGGAAGGACTGATGTTGAAGCTGAAACTCCAATATTTTGGCCACCTGATGCAAAGAGTTGACTCATTGCAAAAGACCCTGATGCTGGGAGGGTTTGGGGCAGGAGGAGAAGGGGACAACAGAGGATGAGATGGCTGGATGGCATCACCGACTCAATGGACATGGGTTTGGGTGGACTCGGGGAGTTGGTGATGGACAGAGAGGCCTGGCGTGCTGCAGTCCATGGGGTCACAAAGAGTCGGACACGACTGAGCAACTGAACTGAACTGATGTATATTTATAAATTGTTTCAGGAAAAATACCCAGGAAACTACCAATACTGGTTACCCCAGGGAAGGGCAGTCAATCGTGATGAGGGGAGTTTGATGGGGGATCAGTTTTGTTGTTGAGTTGCTCAGGCGTGTCTGACTCTTTGCAACCGCCTGGACTATAGCCCGCTGGGCTCCTCTGTCCATGGGATTTCCCAGGCAAGACTGCTGGAGTAGATCGCCATTTCCTCCTCCAGGGGATCTTCCTGACCCAGGGATCAAACCCGTGTCTCCTGCACTGGCAGGCTTTTATACTCTCTGAGAGTAAACTCCGGTAGTTCCAATGGCAGTCTGGTTGGAGAACCATTAACTCTAAACCAACATTATCCTGTCTGATTATTTTTCTTAGTGATCTGTAAACAGAGTTCACGTAGATTCTGTAAACCAACCTGATGATTTCTTAGCACAACACAGTAAAACGTGCAGAAAGCAGCCCAGTCAGATGACTTTGAGTGCTCTGTTGGGAAATGGTATCTCTTTCAAGCCTTGCACCCTAGGTACCCCATTGGGTGGAGAAAAAGCATTATTTGGGCAAACCCTCAACTTGCTAGTTGCAGACAGGGCATCCGGCTGTCCACCACAGCCCCATAAGTCAGCCAGACATCAGTGGTCCCCAAGCCATCTTTTCACCCACCACCCTCTCTTTGCCAAGTCTACCTCACCCATCATCCAGCATCCCCTAGCGGCTCCACACCCCACTCTCAATCCACTTTGGGAATCTTTGTCTTCTTCCCAGGGGACTAAGTATTTGACACAGTAAATGCTGAAAAGAAACAAGATGCCAATAAAAAAGAACACACACAGAACCATTGCAGTGTCTCATCCTTAGCAACTTTGTTTGGTTAGTACTGCATAACTCACAGCAGATTCCAAGGCACTGGCCTTGAACATTGCTACATGCTCTAGGCATTATCGGTAACAAGGTGCAATAGAGAACCACAGGCTCTTGCAAACTTGTCTCCAGTTTCTGGGTGGGAGGACTATTGTCCCTGATTTCTGTTGCTTTGTGTCTGAGCTGGGCCAGTGTGTCCTGTGACTTCGGAGGCCCTCCCTGTCTAGTTGATGCATCCTAAATATTCTGCTACCACCATGACAATATCATGAACGCAACTAATGAAAACCTATCAGTTCCCTGCCTCCCATGTCAGTATGACAAATGTGATCGTAAAATTTCTACACAAAGAATTTCATACAAAGCGAGTCAAACAGCAATTAGAGCGGCAGGTGATGTATCTGGCGAAGCTCGTGTTACTGAAGTTAATGCAAAAGTCAGCCTCCGCTCATGGTCTTATTAAATATATATCTTAAGGGATTGGAGTCATCTATTAGAAACGGTGGTAGCCCTAGTATAAATAAACGTCTCTTTAGAGTTTGGCTTCAGTTTTTCAACGTGCTCCCTCAAAGCAGACAGTCTGTTGGAGGGATCAGTTTTGAGGGTGTGACACCCGAGGTGCCCATGTTCCATGGTGGCCCCTGGTGGTGGGTGTTTCAGGTCCGAGGACAGAGGTGAGTCACGGTCACAGGTGCTGCAGGGCCTCCTGTCCTTGCTCCGTGTAACCGTCATCGCGGTGGCAGTTGGCCCACTGGCCAAAGGTCTCGTGGATGCGCACGTTTCTCTGCGTGTTGGCCAGACGCTTCTTATCTCGGGAGAAGAAGCTAAACCTTTGGGAAGGGAAAGACGGAAATGAGAGGCTGCCCTTGGCTGTGCACATCACAGGTTTTGCAATTGCCAGGACGTACAGCAGCAAACGTGAGGGGAGCGAATCAACTCAAGGTGTGAAAGAAAAGGCTGGGGGTGCGGGTCAGAGTTATTCCGGAAAGCAGCGGGGGGTTGATTCTGCATGTGACTGTCACGGTACCTTGGAGGTGACACAGTGTGAGCAGGGCGTGCACGTAGGTGATGTGTGATGCACCTCCCCACTTAAGCACTACAGGGGATTTCTCCTCCTTACCAGTGGAAATAAAAAGCTACTGGAAACATACGTCATGGGTTTCTTTACCTCGATGATGCAGAGAAAGGAATACTCAGAAGCCATATGAGATGTAAATGACTCAGATGTAAAGAGATGAATGTTTTAAAGTAACTGTGTATTTATGTGATGTGAATTGGGAAGCTAGATAAGTAGCACCTCAAAGTCCAAATTTCATGGATATTTCTACTGCTTAGAATGAGCTGAAAGTAGGTAGTTAAGAAAAGAGATTAAAATACTTATTAAGGAATATATATTAAGTAATAGTACACATGTGCACTGATTAGATAAACACTGTGAATACAGACTATGAAAGAAATTTGGGAGACATCGATTTGGACAAGTGACAAGAAGTGATCTAATGGTGAGAGCCTTTAGAAGTTGTCACAGTTACTATCTACATGGCTACAGTAGACCCTGAACTTTTTCAAATAGCTGTGACTGTTGCTCATTGATCAATCAGAGTGAACCATCAGATGCCTGAATGATAAAAGTGGAAATCTCAGGCAAAAAGCTGACAAAGTGGCCCACTTGAAACAAAGTCAGCTTAAACTCCACCTCAACAGAGTCAAGGACCCAGGGCAGTCCACCCAAGTTGGCCCACGGTGAGTATTTCCGATAAGTCCTTTCTAAGCTGCCAACTGTCCTCCTGTACTCCCAGCTTCTAATTAAAGATGATTTCTAGTCTAAGTTCCTCTAGTCTTGAATTTTGGTTTTTGAACTTGGTCAGAGTTATAGTAATTCAGGTATGTTTTCTGAGAGCAGGAATAGGAAGGAACCCCTGAGAAATCAAAGCTTCAGATCAACTATTTTTAGTTCCCTCTGTCCGCTTACCTATTAGGTTTTGTTGTTTGTTTGTTTTGTTTTGTTTCTGTTGTTTAGTGCTGTGGCCTATGGAGTTCAGTTTTAATCACATTTGGGTGAAAATGATTTTACTATTCTGTGGTTACTGGATCCTACAATGACTTCCTACCCGGAATGAAGTAGTCTTTCATTATAAAGCTGGGGCAAGCCAAGTCTGCCTGGAGAAATTCTCTGTACCAGCTAAAGTCTCTCTCTCTCTCTCTCTCTTTTTTAATGATGTATTCTTGGACTGTTTTTGTTTGTTTATTTTTAAACTTTTTACTTTGTACTGGGGTATAGCTGATTAACAATGTTGTGATAGTTTCAAGTGAACAGCGAAGGGACTCAGCCATACATATACATGTATATGTAAAGCCTCTTTTTCTTCCTGCAACCAATATGTGTACTGGCAAATGAAGGACTCTCATTCTGGGTTATTTGAGAGCTCTTTCTGTAATGTAATCGAAGCAATTAAGCTGGCCAGAAATATAGCAGCATTCATCACTGATACATATCATGTCTGCCTGGTTCAAGCAGGAAAGCCACTTGCCACTTCTGTCTAAGGGGACACAGAAAGAATCAAGACAAAGTCCCCTCTTCTGCTTTTCCTGTTAACAAGCTCAAACGGCTTGCTGACGATGGCTTGGCAAAACAAAGCAGTTTAGAAAGCCAGGGTGTGAAGATCGAAAAACACAGCGTTAGTGTCACTCAGGGGGATGGGTCATGGTGGGTGTGGCTTACTGACCCGTCATTTAAAGGACCTTCTTTACTGGATCATGGACAAGGTGGTTTTAGAATGGAAACAGAAAAGACAAAAAGAATTATCGGTGACAGAGCCCAGAATTCCAAGGCTTCACTCGTGCAGATGGAGCGTTCATGAGTGGCACGTTTGAAATCACACTCAACACCCACTTCAAATGGGAACACGCAGGGGGATGGCCATGCAGCTAAAGGGGCCAGAGAGACAGGCCAGCCCCAGCAAGAGCCGCAGCAGACATTGCGAAGGCACAGCTCAAAAGGAAACCAGAAAGAAATCCAGTGCCTACGAGGGACACAAGTCGTCGGACAGGCTGCAGGGTGGGGTCATCTATTATCAGTCCGGCTGCTACCATGGGCATTATGGCTGTAAAGATCCTGGTTAGAAAAGCACAGATAGACACAGAGAAGATAAAAACAGGGGAGCTTGGCACTTCCCTGGTGGTCCAGCGGCTGAGACTTTGCGATCCCAATGCAAGGGGCCCCGGGTTTGACCCCTGGTCAGGAAACTAGATCCCACATGCTGCAACTAAGAGTTTGCATGCCTCCATTAAAGATCCCGCATGCTGCAACAAAGACTCAGTAGAGCCAAATTTAAAAAAAAAAAAGGGCAAGGAGTGAAAAAGAAACACTCCACAGACAGGTCAGCTGAAGGGTTTGCTTAGGGTAGGTGGAACTGTGCTGCCCACCTACCACCCCGCCTCTGTTCATATTTTGGAAAGTCCTAACCCGTAGCTCAGAATGTGACCTTATTTAGAAATAGAACCCTTGCAGATGTAACTAGTTTTGGTGAGGTCATACCGGAGTAGGGTGGCCCCAGTCCAATATGACTGGTGTCCTTATAAAGGGGGATGTGTGGGCACAGACATGCATACGGGAAGAAGGCCATGTGAAGATGGAGACAAAGTTTGGGGTGATGCTTCTGTGAGTGAACCAAGGCCAAAGATGGCCAGCAAACCACCAGAAGCTAGGAGAGAGGCATGGAGAAGACGATCCCTCATGACCCTTTGAAGGAACAGACCCTGCCGAACACCCTGATCTTGAACGTCTAGCTTCCAGAACTGTGAGACAGCACATCTCTGTTGTTTAAGCCAGCTTGGTTTGTGGTACAGCAACCCTAGCAAACGAAGAGCACGTGACAACCACGTAGGGAAGACAGGCTGGCCTCGAGGGCTGAAAACACAGGCCTGGGTATGAAGAATGATAGATCAAAACCTGCTGTGGGATTCACTGGTGACATCCGTGGGTATCTTCTAGCCCGTCTCCCCCAGCTGCCACAAGCTGCAGGCTTGGTACCCTGAAGGTAGCCAGGGGAGACGCAGGAGAGAAGATGAGGCAGCCAGGATGGGCCGGGAAGGAGACAGGCTGCATAATCACTCCCCTGGATAAGCCAGAGCCTACTCAGCAAGCTCTGGGAGACAGCGGATGACAGGGAAGCCTGGCATGCTCCATGGGGTTGCAAAGAGTCGGACACAACTTAAGCCACTGAACAACAAACAACAATGAATGCTCATCAGTTCCTTGTCTGGGCAAGGAAAATGAAGAAACCTAACCACGTCTCCAGAACTTATTTTGAACAGCTTGGTTTTGTTTTTGTTTGTTTTTTTAAAGAGGTTGGCTGGGGGAAAGATATAATAATATGATGATCTCAAATGAGGTTTGAGAATTCTCTGTGTCTGGATCACCTTTCATGCAACTCCCCAAAGTAGCTGGGAGGTGGCATCTCAGCAGAACCATCTGAACGGCCTCTCATGGTGACAGTGAGGGGCTTCTACTGAATGGGCCCAGTCTGCAGAGGCCAGGCTAGCGGGCACCATTACCTTCTTGGCCATAAGGCTCTGCATTCACTTTTATGCTCTCCCTAGCATAACAGGGAGCCCCCAGAGACACAGTCGTTGTTTGGGGGATGGCCCCAGATATGCAGGCTCGGTATTTTTCCTGGATAGATGTTTGCCTGCTGGGAAATGCTGGACTTCATTTGGGGCCCAATCAGGGGCCAGACTGATGCATTAGGGCCTTGGGACACCTGGCGGGGAGGCAGAAGGGGGTTCTGGTTGAGCTACTCTCTGTGGGTCTAGCTGGGATCCCTGATATGGACAGCCTTCCTCCCCTCCCTATTCCAGGTGCCTCCTTGCAGGAGCTACCTCCTCCAGAGGGACAGCCACTGCCATGAAAAAAGACTGGCTTGTTTTGGTCAAAAGTTATATCCTGGATACACTGTAGCTGGTTTCAAGCTCCCACCAGCCCCACCCCGCCAAACCTCCGCACCCCCCCTCCCCCAGCCCTGCACAGCCCCACCCTGCAACAGTTATTTCTGGAAGACTCAAAGCAAATGAGGTTCTAACAGTGGCATTTCAGGCAGTGCAATGGGCGGCTGTGAAGAAGTTATTTCTGGGTTGCAGTGAGCAGGGTGGCAGGTAGGAGGACAGGGAGAGATTGCACCGTTGTCACTACCGTTGGATACTCAGGTGACCGCCTGCTCCAAGGCCAGCTTTTCTGGTGTGTGAGGCCAGCTGTTCCGATTGCAGCTTCCCCGGCTGAGCCTCTATGCCCACTGCCAGCTGCCTGCCTCCCTGGTCAGCCCCCTACCTCCGCTCAGCAGCCCTGTGTGTGCCTGTCAGCCCATGATGGAGAGCTGCGAGCGACACAAAGGGGGCGCTGGTGCCTGGTATCCACTGGGGACGAGGGTGGAGCCACTCAGGCGCTCCCTCGTGACCTTCCCAGGCAGTGCCAGCCCAGACTCTGGCCAGCAGCTGCTCAATCACAAGCTATTCTTGGAACGTCCTCTGGGCACGCTGTTTGGACAGGCGGTTGGAGTTTCTGGTTCCCTCGACCAGTTCAGCCCAGAAATGTAGACTCTGGAGGCTTTGGCTGGTGGTGCATTTGAAAGATAAGGGAACTGGGCAGTCAGCCCATAGCTGGTGACTCGGGAAGTGGGGGAGGTAAAGAAAAGGAGGGGCAGGGAGGTCGAATGAGGCGGTTGGGGCAAGCACAGGGCTGGGTGGCAAAAAAAGGCATGGGTTCCAATCCATCCCAACTTTGGTCCTTCCCAGCAAGTGATCACAGTGAAGTCAATGGGCTTCTCTGGGCCTCAGTTTCCTCATCTGAGAAATGGGGCTAACCCTCCCAGCTCTGAATCTCCCGACAGGGCAGAACCTCCAAGGTATTTAATAGTTACTGCTTACTCACTGGTGGGTGGGGAAAGTGGTGGAGGGCAGGAAGCTGAGCTGGGGAAGAGCTGTGAGCTGCACTAAAAAGGCTGTGTCGGGACTTCCCGACACACTGGACACTGTGGTCCAGTGGCTGGGACTCTATGTTCCCAGTGTGGAGGGGCTTGGGTTCCATCCCTAAGTCAGGCAACTAGATCCCAAGTCCCACACCTAAGACCTGGAGCAGCCAAGTAAATTTTTTTAAAAAAAGCTGTATGACTAACATTCCACAAAAGCCAGGACAAAGGGACCAGACAGACCCAGATGGGTGCCTGAGAGTGCAGGATGGCGAGGGAGACAGGCGTAGAACCAGCTTAAGAATGGCCACTCCCTTCCCTGGTCCCCGGGGAAGATCCATTTCTGCCCCAGGCTCTGAGCTCGTGGTCACCCTGATGCAGCTTCCGGTCAGTGGCCGAGGCGGACAAAGGTGACCGCTGTCCTGTCTGGGCTGGTCAAAAGCCTTTTGTGCCAGTTTGATCTCCCACTTATCCCCTAGAAGACCAGGGCAGCCATAGGACTAGCCACCTGCACCCCATGGAAGAGAGATTCTGAATTCTCTCTCCCTCTCTGTCTGTCTCAGGCTCCCAGATTCCAGCTGCTTCTCCAGCCAGGCTCAGACCCCAGGTCTTGCTGAGCAACCAGAGGCCAAACTAAAGGGGAAATGGGGTTTGAGAACAGAGTCCTTTCCGGAACAATCTGGAAAATAGAGGACCAGACACCACAGCCAACTCAAGTGTGGGTAGAATTAGTAGGAAAAAAAGAGTGTTGGCTAATTCTGATACCTTTCCTCTGGATTCTACCTAGTTAGATTTGCAAAGACCAACCACTTAATTACCTGTTTTAGTGAAAGGGGGCTGGAGTGGAAAACTAGAAAGTCAGAACAACAGTGCTTCAGAAGGAAGCCTTAGAATTACACGTGACTTGGAATTACAGTGCCGGAGATGCTGTAAGCGCAGTGCTGGTGGAGCAGAGGTGCTGGGAAGGTCTGACAGTTAAAGGGAAGGAGCTGCTGAGGGAAGAAGATGCTGCTCTCTTGTCTTATCCTTCCCTTAGCCAAGGGAGGGACTGTGTGAGCTCATAAACATTTTCTCTAGTTCCCCAGGATTTAAGCCAAAGCATGTAAGATCACTTCTGCTTGTCCTAGGGCTTCCTTGGTAGCTGAGACGGTAAAGAATCTGCTTTCAATGCAGGAGACCCGGCTTTGATCCCTGGGTTTGGAAGATCCCTGGAGAAGGAAATAGCTAGCTACCCACTCCAGTACTCTTGACTGGAGAATTCCATGGACAGAGGAACCTGGCAGGCTACAGTCCATGGGGTTGCAAAGAGTTGGACATGACAGAGCGAATAACACTTTCACTTTTCACTTTCTGCTCATCCTTACATACAAGTGGGGCTGGAGGACAGATCAGGGTCTCAGCGAAAGGAATCCCACTTCTTACCAAGCACTAGATGGGAAATCTTAACCACGTATACTGAGTACATCAGAGAATCAAGACCAAAGGGCTCCTTCTCCCCGAAGATGAGGTTACAGTGAACGCTGGTTACCTCTGTCTGCTCAGCAAACTGATCTTGCTTGGGGTCTGTCCCTCCATTAACTTCAGTCCATGGGAACTGGATGCAGTTAAAGCTACTCCAAGCTTCAGGTGTGAGAATGAGACCAGACCAGACCTATGGATGCACTGCCCTGTGATTGGCTTAGGGTGTGGTCATGTGACCTGGTCAGAGCCAATGAGACTCAATTCTGTGACCCTGTGGGAGATTTCTCTTTTCCCGCTGAAGTTTCATACCAGAAAGCAGAAGCCTGAGCTGATGGTGGCTGTACTGCCACCCAAGAATACAGCACACAGAAAGGAAAACTGGGGTAGAGGTAGAGGGAATGAGGCAAAGCCCTGATGACAAGGCCTGGATCCAGCTGAATCTAAAGCCAAGATGACCTGAAAATTGTTAGCTGCTTGACCAACAGTTTATCTTAAGTTACTTAGAGGTGCATTTCAAGTGCCATCGGAAGATTACAAACTAATACATGGCCGACATGGTGTTGAGATCCAGAGGAGGCCTATCAATGAATAGTTCCAAGTTTCACCCCCAGGAAATATTTATCCCTCAGCAGAACTGGGGACCACACCCCCTCCCAAATCCAGCAGATGGAGGGCCAAGCAAACAACGTGTGAAGCTGGCCAAGAGCGGCTTGGAAGAAAACCACATCTTTAACCCCACACTCTAGAGGGAGGCCAGCCTTTCCCAGGGCCCAGCATTTGAACAAGTCATCCCTTTCTAAGGGCAAAACAGAAACAAAAACCAAGCCAGGGACTTCCCTGGCGGTCCACTAACCACTGGACTTCTAACATAGAGGGTGCAGGTTCGATCCCTGGTTGGGGACCCACCATGCAGTATTTGCTGTCTTCAGAGACATGCCTCACCTGATACACTCAAGCAAGCCCTGAGCGTCAGCCATAGGTCCCAGCCCTTTCCCGCCCTCTCAGCCTTCCCCAAACCTCTCTGCCCAGGGACCAACCCCCATCCCCCTAGGAGGAACTCAGCCTTCAAGTTACAGAGGTGAATGCCAAGTCAAGGGCTAGGCCCAAAGTGCCCCAGGATTAGGTCCATCTCGGCAGAAGGTGGTTAGTGACAAGCCCCAGCCTGGAGCAGGTGCCCAGGAGAAGTGAGAGGCTATATGAACCACCAGCTCAGCCGCCAACGAGCAGCTCCAGACACCGGAAGCACAGCACTTACAGTCGCTTGATCCCAGACTCGGGCTGGGGAGACATTCTCGGGTGGGCAATGGGTGGAGGTTGGGGTATTTGATTCTCCTCTTCGATTTCTTCACTGGAAGGAGAGACATGAGGTTAGAGAGTCAACAATCCCATGAAAGCTGAAATATTCCAAGGGCACTGTCTGGTGGTCTGAGAGGGCACATACTTTTACAAGGGAGTGATAATAAGGGACCCAGGAGGACAACAACAGTCGCCTTTGCCCCCCAAGCTCTCTGCCTCAGGGGCTGGCTTCTGGAATGGCCAGTTAAGAGGAAGGATATGTCCTAGAGGCAATGCACATAGCTGTCTGCAGGCCCTTTGGCCCAGTGGGCCACGCGTGAGAAATTTCAGGAAGGTACCCACATCTCTATTTTAAGTTTACTTTGGAGCGTCTAGCCAAATAGAATGATTTCCTATTTCCTGTTCTTGCCAAATGTTTCCTTGTCTCCACGCCTTTGTGATTCATTCTGCCTGGAACATGCCACCCACATCTCCCATATCTAAGAAGTACCCTGTTCTTTAGAGAAGGCCCAGTTCAAACGCCACCTCCTCCATGAAGCCTTCCTGATTTCCACCCCATCCCCAAGCCAGAAGAGATTTCTCTCTTCTTCAAGCAGCCAGCGCACACACTGCCATAAAGCTTTCTTACATGGCAGACTCGCAGTGGGTTTTCAATAAGCACGTATGGCACTGTATTTTCTCTGATGTCTTATCTTCCCTACAAGGGCAGGGACCACATTGGTCCTTCCTTCCAGTTTTCTATTCAACAGGCACTTGTGCACCTACTCTGGGCTAGGCTGCATCCTGAGTGCTGGGAACTTAGTTATGAACAAGACAAGTAAGGTTTCTGGTGCCATGATGGTGCAGTCTGGTGTGGAAACAGACAATAAAACCAGCATGTTCCTGAACAGGAGAATGTGAAATGGTGAAAAAAGCCATGAAGAAAGTAAAACTGAGGGGGGTGTGGGACTTCCCTGGTGGTGCAGTGAGTAAGAATCCACCTGCCAGAGCAGGAGGACATGGGCTGACCCCTGGTCAGGGAAGATGCCACAGGCTGTGGAGCACTAAGCCCGCACGAGGGCCTGAGAGCCAAAAGTACTGAAGCCTGTGCTCCACAAGGAGAAGCCTGAGCACCACCGCAACGAGGAGTAGCCCCTGCTTGTTGCAACTGCAGAAAGCCTGCACAAATCAATGACGACACAGCACAGCCAAAAAGAAAGCAAAACCGAGCAAAATGACAGACTGTGACAAGGACAGGACACTCCTTTGAAGGGGTAGCAATGGTGAAGGAAGGCCTCTCTCAGGACGTGACACCTGACCCAAACCCCGAGTGACCAGGAGCCAACTATAGGAAGAGTCATGCGGAAGGTTTTTCCAGCTGCAGGAGCAGCATGTGCAAAGGTCCTGAAGTGACCTGAACCAAGCAAGGTGTGTTTTGTGGAACCAATAGAAGGGCAATGTGTACAAAGCTGGGGCTTCCCAGGTGGCGCTAGTGGTAAAGAACCCACCTGCCAATGCAGGAAACATGAGACATGGGTTCGATCCCTGGGTCGGGAAGATCTCCTGGAGAAGGGAACGACAACCCACTCCAGCATTCCTGCCTGGAGAATCCCATGGATAGAGGAGCCTAGCGGGCTACAGTCCACAGGGTCACACAGACTTGGACACGACTGAGCGACTAAGCACGTGTACAAAGCTGAACGAGTATGAGGTGGCATGATGTGAGATGGTTGTTTAAGTCGGGAAAGTGCTGTGCATAGAACTTTCCAGGAGAATGGGAATGTTTTTCTTTACTGTTCAATATGTGGCCGTCAGCCACAAGTGCTGATGGAACACTTGAAATGTGGTGAGTGCCACTGAGGAATTGAATTTTACATTTTACTTAAGTTTAATGTGTTGAAATAGCCACACATGGCTAGTGGCTACTGTGTGTGCAAGGACTTCATTGATCACAGAAGAACTAAATGATCAAAAATATTAGGCTGGGTAGCTCCATCATCTCTGTTATTTTTTTCTCCTTTTATCCCCCACCATCTAACTGTAATTCCCAAATCCAAACAGCTCTAAAAACCCAAATTCGCTTTTTTGGTCATTCATTTGGTGGCAAACTCTGAAATGAAAGCTCGTGAGGCTGTTTATCATCTTGACTGATCCTATTGATTCTGTGTGAATGTTCACATCTTTTGCTGCAAAAATATTCTTGTGTTTGATTTGCGGGGAGCCACCCCAGCACTCACATGCAGTATAAGATCATAAGGTAATACAGTATTTATAATATTCCTTTCTAAATGCTGGGAAAGTTCTGAATTATAAGAGGAATCTGAGCCCCAGAGTTTCAGAAAGGAATTCTGAGTTGGTATGTAAGCGCTTCAGGCCAGCGATGATGCCCACAATGAACACAGGTGCAGCCCTTGTCTTCCAGGTGTGAATTTGTCCCCAGACTCTGAACAACCTCAGAATGGAGCCAGCCTGGGAGCTGGGCGGCACACTCACCTCTTATAGTATGCCAGCTCTTCTTGCAACAAAAACACCTTGGACTTGAGCTCGTTCCTTTCATGTAGCACGTCCCGCAGCTCCTGCAGTGTGAACCGGGGGCGGTTGGGGTCCTTGAGATCCATGGCCGCCTTCTCCGCCTCGGAGACACACTCTTCTCCGCCCAGCTCCGCCTGGGGGGGGGCAGAGAGGCTGCTAATGAATTCTTGGCCACAGCCACTAGCACCCACTCTGCATCCTGCCGGAGCCTGAATTTCCCACCCTCCCCAGGGCCTGAGCAGCTTGCCGAGGGCGCTATTTTAAGAACTTGCGGGCGGCCTCTGCTCACGTTCTGTGCAGTCAGCATTCATCCCTCGGGAGAGCACAGCCAGTGGCCACCTGCGCGCTGTTTGCCTTCTCAATACCCAGACCCACAGTCCCGTTGCCTCCCCAGTTGACTCAGGGTTTTAATTACAAATAACATTAAAAGGTGTCAGAGGAAAAGAAACTCAAGGCTCCCCCAGTGCCACCATCCTCTTAAGTCTGCCTGGTTTCCCTTTCCCATGTTCTTGCTTCCTTTTCTAACCAATTGGCATATTCAGTCCTGCCTTACTCTTTGCAACCCCATGGACTCTAGACTGCCAGGCTCCTCCGTCCATGGAATTACCCAGGCAAGAATACTGGAGTGGGTTGCCATTTCCTCCTCCAGGGGATCTTGCCATCCTGGCAATCAAACCCCAGCATATTGCATCTCCTCTTGTGTCCACTGCACCACCTAGGAAGCCCTTTCTAATGGAGGGTATTGCTAATTTGGTCAAAGTCATTGGAATCAGATCCAGTGTGCAATTCTCTATTCCTTTTTCCTTTGATAAGAAGTCGTACGCAGTTTCCTATTTGTTACTGGCCTTCTGGTTAAGCCCACTCCTCCCCAGGGGTGGTGGGGATCTATTTGCTGGTGTTCCGTCGAAGCCCTGGTAGGGGTGGAGGTGGGAGGTCAACGTCACAGCTGACGCAGGGCATTTACTTCTCTTCCATGTGGGTCACACAGATGGATCCTAGTCTAAGTTTCCAGACCCCAAACCCATACTCCTGCTCTCTTCCACAGCAAGGAGTTTTGTTTTTTTTCTAATTGTGATAAAAATCAACTTAACATAAAATCTCCATTTTAAAATGCACAATTCAGGGATTTCCCTAGCAGTCCAGGGGTTAAGCTTCTGCATTCTCAGTGCAGGGGGCCCAGGTTCAATCCCTGGTTGGAGAACTAAGATCCTACATACCACTTGGCATGGCCAAAAATTAAAAAGAAAATAAAATTCAATATAAAAAATCAAAACCCTATTAAAAATAAAACACACAATTCCATGGTGTTAGATGGCACAGTGGTAAAGAATCTGCCTGCCAATGTAGGAGTGGGAGACACAGATTCAATCCCTGGGTTGGGAAGGTCTCCTGGAGAAGGAAACAGCAACCCACTCCAGTATTCTTGCCTGGAGAATTCCATGGAGAGAGGAGCTGGGCGGGCTACAGCCCATGGGGTCACAAAGAGTCGGACTTGACTGAGCATGCACACGTGTAGCCATTCATGGTGCAGTGTAACGACTTCTGATTAATTTCAAAACATTTTCCAGGGGAAACTCCACACCCATCAGCAGTCCCCCTTCCCCCCAGCCTCTGGCAACCACCATCTGCTTTCTGTTTCTCTATGAGTCTGCCTTTTCTGGACATTTTCTAGCAATGGAATCATATAATATGTGGCTTTTGGTGACTGGTTTCTTTCACTCAAGTTTTCAAGGTCCATCTACATTGCAGCCCGTGTCAGCGCGTCATTCCTTTTCATCGATAAATAATATT
The DNA here is from genome assembly GCF_042477335.2 of Ovis canadensis. NCBI lineage: Eukaryota > Metazoa > Chordata > Mammalia > Artiodactyla > Bovidae > Ovis > Ovis canadensis. The sequence continues at coordinate 62,526,271 of NC_091261.1, read as the reverse complement.
CCGCTGAGTGAACAGACCACATTTTGTTTATCCTTTTATCCACTGATGGACATCTGAGTTGTTTCTACCTGTCGGCTATTGTGAACAATGTTGCCATGAACATCTGTGTGGGAAGATTTGTTTGAATACCTCAGTTCCTTGGGGTATACATCTGGGAGTGGAATTGCTGGGTCCTATGGTGAGTCTATGTTTAACTTCTGGAGGAACTGCCAAACTGTTTTCTACCGTGGCTGCCCCCTTTTACATTCCTCTAGGTCTCCACATCCTTGCCAACATTTTTTTCTTTTTTTGATAGCAAGAAAGTTTTTGCAAGCTTTCCAGGTCCAAGCTGGCCATATCGGCAGGTGGCCCACACTCTACAGGCAGTGTACGATTCCTGACAGCCTCACGTTGCCAATGTCCCCTGATCATCCAGAAGGAGTGGACAAAAGCTTAGGACAACAGGGGGAAAGCTTTGGACAGAGGGAGAGGGACTGAAATACAGAACTGGCTCCTCCCCAACCAAAACCCCACAGAAGCACAAGGAGAAAGGGACTCCAGCCTAGATGGGCCAGGTGGCTGAAGGGCTACAGGAGGCAGAGCTGAGATGCCTCACGTCCGGAGAGTCAGGGACGTGCTGTTCTGGGAGAGGACAGTTGAAAGGAGACACCACCCACCAGAGATCAGGTGACGGCAGAGCCACCCGGCAGGCATGGGATGGGAAGCGGGTCTGAGCCGGAGTCAGCGCCGGGCAGGGGCAGCAGGGGCAGCAGGGGAGGGGTCTGGAGGCAGAGGGAAACAAACCTGGCACACGCCACCCACCCAAGCCGGCTGGGCAGCGGAGCGGGGCCCCTTCCTGCCCAAAGAAGGGGGAGAAGACGGGGGATTAACATCCCAGGAAGGCACTCTACGGTGGTCGCTGATGCCACACCTTCAAAGGACTGTGTTCTCAGGGTATATCGTCAATGTTTGTGTTTTTTTTTTTTTGCTGTACCACTGGCATGTGGGATCTTAGCTCCCCAACTAGGGATTGAACCTGTGCCCCTGGCATTGGAAGCATGGAGTCTTAACCACTGGACCACCAGGGAAGTCCATCTTCAGTGTTTAACTCCCTCTGCAGAGCCTCTGGGGCCGCTCCTTGGACCACCTGATGACCATACATTCAGACAGTATCCTCTACCCAAGATCACGTAGAACAAATGCTTAATACACAGCAAGCACTCACTAATGCCAGTTCTCTTCTTTTCCTCTGCCCAGGTTAACCACAGAGCATCCTCGGTGTGTGTGTGTGTGTGTGTGTCTGTGTGTGTGTGTCTGTGTGTGTGTGTGTCTGTGTGTGTCTGTGTATGTGTCTGTGCTAGTCGCTCAGTTATTTCCAACTCTTTGCAACCCCATGGACTGTAGCCTGCCAGGCTCCTCTGTCCATGGACTTTCCAGGCAAGAAGACAGGAGTGCATTGCCATTCCCTTCTCCAGGGGATCTTCCCAACCCAGGGATCAAACCCAGGTCTAATATTCACTTACTATGACTGAGCACCAACTTTGTGCCTGCTGGTCACTGAGCTAATGAGACGAATCAGACAGGTGGAGGTGGAGGAAAGATACACACAAATAGAAATTTATAAGATAATATAGTGAAAGGTGCAAGGACATCAGTTCTGAGGAGGACCACAGAAGATGTTACTGCAGATGTGGTCTCTGGGCACAGGGTCTGGAGGGAGCGTAGGAGTTCACCAAGAACTCTGGGCCCACCCCAGTGGCTCCACTTCCACCCCACCCCCCTTTTATTTGATTCTGTGTTCTAAAACTCCTTTGAAGTAGTTGCCAATTGTTTTAGATCAGGAGATTTCACATTAAAGTTTGGGTTTCAGGCTTCCTTTTGGGGAAAAAGATTGGAAAACTAGGTCACACGGAGTCTACATGGCAACACTGGGCTGGGGCTGTGTAGCAGCTACGTCCTTTTAGGTGCTATTTCCATGGCTGCACACTCACGTCCCCTTTTCCCTTCTCTGCCTAGATGCCATATGTGTTAAAGGCTGTAGACAGAAATCTCAGGCGCACACTCCCTTCCAGCCCCTCCTTCTTCAAACAACCCAGGCTCTTACGCTCACTGGGCGAGTCCCCTGCCTCTTTCTGTCTCTGGGAAGTGCCAGCTGACAGATGACCACATGCCTGGGGAAGACATAAAGCCCTTCAGGAGGGTTCCCAACCCCTCACTTTCCCAGAGGGCTCTGGGCAAGCTGCCTGCTCCTTTCCGGCCCCCTGTTTCCACATCGAGCCCTAAAAACCCCATTAATATTTCCAAGGGCTCTTCCCACGCCTACATCAGGCATTCCTATGAATACAGGCTTTCAAGGTATGGTAGTTCCCTGCTCACCTCCATGGGTTGTCCTCACCCAAGACACCAAAGGGCTTGCTCAGAACCTGAGTTCTTTATCTCTGGCAAAAAGACAGTTCTTTTATCAGAGGAGCAACCTGATCCCCTTAGAGCTTGAGGGATGCCGAGATACGTGTGGAAAAAAAAGTCCTGATTTCTGGGACTGCTGCTTGGAAGTGCAGAAGAGGATGAGACTGGGGCTTCAGCTTTTCCGGAGGCCACCAGGCACTGCTACAGTGCCCTGGGCAGCCCAGTCCTTGAGAGACATGGCCAAGGCTCTTCCCAACATGGCAATCGGGTCAATCAGCAGCGAGCCTTCTAGACTTACCCCATGAGGGCCCACAGAGGCGGCTCGGGTTATCGTTGATTGTCTGTGGTCCCCTAAGGCTCTCTGGGCACAGCTTGAGGGAGATGCCTGAGGCCCCAGGTACTCCCCAGGGGGGCTGAAGGGACCAGCCGACAAGTGGCCCCTGGGGCCTGTTCAGAGGCCTTAGGGAGACAATACCCTCCATCAGAGCCCTCCATCCTGAGGCCTGGCCCCCTGGGCATGCTCCCCTCACCCCACCAACTGCCTGGGTCTAGCAAGATCACTTCCTGTGCCCCCAAGGCCCCTGGAACACACTCCTGAGCAGCCCTGGCCCAGCAGTGGGGAATGACTGTGCTCTGGTCACCCTTGGTAGCTCTGGGCTACCATGGATAAATTCAGTGCCCCAAACCCTGGTTCACAGGCCAGCCATCAGGCCCCTCTCTGCTTTTCCTGTATACTTCAAAACAAACAAACAACTAGAAACAGACTCACAGGCTAAGAAAAGGAACTTAGAGCTACCAGGGTGGGAAGGATGAGGGGAAGGGATAGTTAGGGAGTCTGGGATCAACATGTACACTCTGCTAAGTTTAACATGGATAACCAACAAGGACCTACTGTGTACCACAGGGAACTCTGCCCTGTGTCATGTGGCAGCCTGAGTAGGAGGGGAGTTTGGGGGAGAATGGATACATGTATAGGTATGGCTGAGTCCCTTTACTGTGTACCTGACACTATCACAACATTGTCAATCAGCTGTACTCCATAAAACAAACAAACAAAAACCCCCCAACTTACTAAGAAGTCAGAACTTAAAAGGCGGAGACCCTGACATCAAGGAGGTACTATTCACTTTAAGTTTTCTTACTGGTTTTATATAAACTCCTTTAGACAAGAAGCCGACTTCATTTTCTTAAGGGTTTATATGTCCGACTGTCAAAGGCAGGACAACCATCAATTAGACTGTGAGAAGCTGGATGAGCTAGAAAACATGCTGAGTAGGAAGGTAGTCAGGATCACATGGTGCATGAGTCCATTTCAACGAAATGTCCAGAAGAGGCAAATCCACAGAAACAGAAAGTAAATGAGTGGTTGCCAGGGGCTGGGGGAGGGAGGTGGGGAGTGACTGCTAATGCGTAGGGGGTTTCCTTCTGGGCTGATGGAAATGTTCTAGATAGTGGAGACGATCACACAATAGAGTGAATATATTTAATACTAAAAACCACTGACCTGGGGGCTTCCCAGGAAGTCTCGTGGATAAGACCCGTCTGGGACTTCCCTGCTGGTCCAATGGCTAAGACCATGAGCTCCCAATGCAAGGGACCTGGGTTTGATCCCTGGTCAGGGAACTAGATCCCACATGCTGCAACTAATGCCCTGTACAGCCAAATAAATAAATATTATTATTTTTTTAAAGACTTTGTGCTTCTAATGCAGCAGGTGTGGGTTTGATCCCTGGATGGAACTAAGATTCCACATGGCACAGCCAAAAAATAAAAAAATTTATCTGTACACTTTAAATGGATGGATTGCATACCATGTGAATTACATCTCAATAAATATGTTATAAAAATATACAAAGAGACCTGCCTACTGGAGATCACACTGAAATGACAGCGATCACATCTCAGAAAGAATCATATGAATCAAGAGGCAATGTTAAGAACAGATTCCTCTAGGCACATACCCAGAGAAAACCACAATTCAAAAAGATACATGCACCCCAGTGTTCACTGCAGCACTCTTTACAATAGCCAGGACATGGAAGCAACCTAAATGTCCATCAACACAGGAATGGATAAAGATGTGTTACATATACACAAGAGAATATTACTCAGCCACGAAAAGGAATGAAACAGGTCATTTGTAGAGATGTGGATGGAACTAGAGTCTCTCATACAGAGTTAAGTAAGACAGAAAGAGAAAAACAAATATCGTATATTACCACATACATGTAGACTCTAGAAAAATGGTACAGATGATCTTATTTGTAAAGCAGAAATGGAGACACAGAGAACAAATGTGTGGATACCGAGGGGGATGGGGTGGAGTTTGGGATGAATTGGGAAATTGGGATTGACATATATACACTATTGATACTATGTAAATAGATAAATAAGAACACACTGTATGGCTCAATGCTCTGTGGTGACCTAAATGGGAAGGAAATTTTAAAAAGGGGTGGGGGATGGAATACATGTATACACATAGCTGGTTCACCCTGCTGTACAGCAGAGACTAACCTAATATTATAAAGCAACTATACTCCAATAAGGGTTTCCCCTATGGCTCAGCTGGTAAAGAATCCGCCTGCAATACGGGAGACCTGGGTTCGATCCCTGGGTTGGAAGATACCCTGGAGGAGGGCATGGCAACCCACTCCAGTATTCTTGCCTGGAGAATCCACATGGACAGAGGAGCCTGGCAGGCTATAGTCCATGGGGTCACAAAGAGCTGGACACAACTGAGCGATTAAGCACAGCATGGTACATACTCTGATTAAAGTTTAAAAAAAAAAAGAGAATGGATTCTTCCCTGACTCTGGATCCCTGCATAGCTCCCATCTTCCTTCACTGATCTGGTGCCAGGACTAACTACCACCCCAGCCTCACCCTGCACAGTCTCTAGTCTGGCTTATGCTGTTCCTCTTGCCCCACATTCCATTCCCGGACATCCTACCCAGCCCACAGACCCTTCTCAAGGCCTTGAAGCCCCGCATGGCCGTCTCCTCTCCACTCCGAATTCACTGTGCCCTTCTCTGATCACCGCCCTCTATCCAGCCACGCTAACTTTTTTTATATTGGAGTATGATTGCTTTACAATATTGTGTTTGTTTCTGCTGTACAATGAAGTGAATCAGCTGTTTGTATACATACAACCCCTCCCTCCTGGACCGCTCTCCCAGCATCCCCATCCCACCCATCTAGGTCACCACAGAGCACCGAGCTGAGCTCCTTGCGCTATGCAGCAGCTTCCCACCAGCTATCTGTTTTACACATGGTACTGTATACATGTCAATCCTCATCTCCCGATTTGTTCCCCCCGCCCCTTGCCCCACCCTGTGCCGACATGTCTGTTCTCTACCTCTGTGTCTCTGTTCTTGCCTTGGAAATAGGTTCATCTGTCCATTTTTCTAGATTCCACATATATGCGTTAATATATGATATTTGTTTTCTCTTTCTGACTTACTTTGCTCTGCATGACAGATTCTAGGTCCATCCATGTCTCTACAAATGACCCCATTTTGTTCCTTTTAGTGCCAGCCATGCTAACTTTTAGATCTACCGAATCAAGTCAAGTTCATGTCCCTCATTTGTCAGATAAGAACCTATTACCAAAGAGACGGACGGGCCCCAAGTCACACGGCAGCAGGTGACAAAGCCACCACTACCTGCAGCTTCCCTGTTTGAGTGACAAGCATCCTGAACGCCACTCAGCTCCAAGGGATGGTGTCAAGCCCCCAGAAGATGCCCTGAGTTCAGGAACAGACGCTGCAGAGAAGCTTAGTGCGTTAGTCATAACTGCTAATGGATTTTACTCCTGTTTCTGCCCCACCTCCATGGAGCCAGAAAGGAAACTGAAACCTACTGGCAGCCAGGCCAAGGAGTGTGAAGTGTCCTTGTCCGAAAGAGATCCGGAGCAGGGCTCAGAGTCTTGTGGCTAGGGGTGATGTCCTCAGGACCCAGGTTTGGACCAGCCAGAGACACAGCCTGAGCTCCCGTGGGGCTCAGGAGGCTGAAAGGGGTACCCAGGGGAGGTAGGAGGGAGTGACCACCCCAAGCTTCGCCTGCTGGCTCCTCCCCTCCATCCCAAGGCTATCAGCTTGGTCCAGCCCTCCCCTTTCTTGCCTGGATTACTGCAAAGGGCTCCCGACAGCCATGGCTGCCATCGTCTCCTTGCTCAACTGTCCTCCATATAAACTCAGAGCTGATCCTGCCACTCCCCTGCTGAAACCCTGTGAAAGAATCCACATCCTTCACTGCTCAGAGTTTTGTGTGTGGCATTCTTAACCCTGACTCTCTGACACTGACAACAGCAGCTGTCCTGCCTGGCCTGCACATCTCTGGGCTGAGTCACGGCAGTTTTCCTCTGGAGCAACTCCTCTTTCCTACTCTCCGTGCATGTGGCTTAGATTGGTACCATCATGGATAGCTATGTGCTCAGAAATGGACAACATGTATAATCTAGACCTCAGACCACAATGATTGATTTAGGTGAGGTCATGAGAAGGTTCCTGAGACTTTTGATGAGAATTTGAGAAAGAAGCAATTTCTTTCCACTGGGGTTGCAAAGCTGGTTGAGTACTAGGGGCCACTATAAGGCAAGAGGCTGCTTGAGAATGACACCAACACAGAGAGAAGGGCTGAAGCAAATTCCTGCCAGCGTCATCAGGGCACCTGGAACCAGCTATACCTAAAGCCATCATTAACTCAAAGCTTTTACTTACACAGTCCCAAATTCCTTTTTTTTTTTAATCCTTGAACCATTTTAAGTTAAGCTCTTGTCACCTGTAGCCAAAAGAAGATTCTACTCCAGTTTCCCTTTTAAGACTTCTCTCTCTTCCTCCCTATCTGTATCTCAGAGGTTCTCGTCCTTCAAAGAACCTAGGAGTGTATGGCCCAAATTCACAAGACACTTAATGACTTTGCTGGGACTTGAGCCAGCCTCAAGAAAGCTCATCTATTTTACCTCCCTCACCTGGAACCCAAGAGACCAGCACAGTGCCTGCAAACTGGAAAGTCAAAAAATACATACTGGAAGAAATGGGAAGCTCTGAGCTTTTCTCTAACAGTTCATTACACTTCTCTGAAACAGTATATCCATTTTCTGCATCTGTCTATTAACATCTTAGCATTATTATCACTGACATTCAGCTGAAGCAACAGCTGGTCCATGAAACTCCATGCCACCCCCATCAGGATTAACTGCCCCATCTCTATGTTCCTGGAATATCCTAGCGGCACATCTACGTGGGAGATACCTTTGGTGCCCTGGGTCACATACTGGGCCCACCCGGATTTCCGCTGCAGCTGTGGTGTGGTTCCATTCATGTGGACAGAGCCCTACCTCAAGCACACACCAGATGTCTTTCCATTTTTTTTTTTTTTAATATTTACTTCATTTATTTATGTGGCTGCACTGGGTGTTAGTTGCCACATGTGGGATCTTAGTTGCAGCATGCAGGATCTAGTTCCCTGAGCAGGGATCAAACTCAGGCCCCCTGGATTGGGAGCTTGGAATCTTAGCCACTGGACCACCAGGGAAGTGCCCTGTCTTTCCATTTCCCCCCGTTTCTGCTCCACAAGTTCTGCCTGGGAGTACTGGGAGGGATAACACCCCTGGGGACCCCACCTCCCCTTAGTAACTGGGGACAGGCATTTGTAGATCACTGCTCTAGGACTTTCTCCTCCAGAAAGACTGTTCTGGGAGGTCTTCTCTGAGGTCCCAGAGGGACTGAGCTTCCCCGTGGCGACCTCAGTGACACACCCTCAAATTCCCTTTTCCTCCTTCCCTGTTGCAGTTCTCTGGTCTTTGCGATCAATCACCTCCCCAGTTAACCTCTTGCCCACATTTCTCTTTTCAAGCTCTGCCTCGAGGGAACCAGACTGAGACAGCTTCTTAGTGCAAAGACACTCCCGTCCCACCTTGAGTGTGGCTGCTGGGGTCCAAGACTTTCTCCTGCACTGGGCTGTAAGCTCCTCAAACCTCCACAGTGCCCAGCACAGTGCTTGCAGATAAAAGCCAAACTCCACTCTGTAGCACTGGCCCCTGCCAACCTCTCTGACCTCATTCAGACCCTCTCCCTCCCCGTCAGCTTGCATACCAGCCATCCTGACCTTCTTTTTTTTTTTTTGGCTGCGCCATGTGGTATGTGGGCTCTTACTTCCCTGACCAGGGATTGAACCCTTGCCCCTTGCATTTGAAGGGCAGAGTCCTAACCACTGGACCACCAGGGAAGTCCCTCACCCTTTCTTTCTCATTCTTCCTTGACTGCACTGCAATTTCCCCTACCACAGGGCCTTTGTACAGCCACCCGCCTTCACCTAGTTCACTCTCATTCTTTCCATCCCCTCCTTGGCAAAGCCTTTTGACTCCCTCAAACTATCATGGTAATAATAACAGCTAACACTCTCAATGAACTAACTCATTTAATTCTCATAATAGCAATCTAGAGTAAGTACTCTTATTAGCATTCCCTTTTTTTTTTTGGCCAAACCATGTGACTTATAAGATCTCAGTTTCCTGAGCGGGAATTGAACTCAGGCCACTGCAATGAAAGTGCCAAATCCTAACCACAAGGCCACCAGGGAACTCCCTAGTATTCCCATTTTAGAGGTGAGAAAACTGAGATGCGAAGAGGCTAAATAATTGCGGAATAGAGTAGATATGAACCGAAGCAGACTGGCTCTAGAGTCCATGCAGTTGGGGCATTCTGGCACTGTGGCTCTCCTTTAACATAAATCGCTGGTTTGCCTTTTGGGATATAATTCACATACCATAAAATCCACTCTTTTGAAGTATAAAAATCAGAATACATTTAGTGCATTCAAGGCTGTGCAACTATCACCATTATCTAATTCCAGAAACATTTCCATCGCCCTCAAAAGAAACCCTGTACCCATTAGAAGTCACACCTCATTCTCCCCTCTCCCAGTCTCTGCAACCATCAGTCTTCCTTCTCTCTCTATGGATTTGCCTATTCTGGACATTTCAAACAAATGACTCATACACCATGTGGCCTTTTGTCTGGCTACTTTCACTTAGCATGTTTCTGAGGCTCATCCGAATTGCAGCATGTCTCAGTACTCCATTCCTTTTTATGGCTGAATACTATTCCACGATCTGGACAGACCATGTTTTGTTCATCTAGTCACCAGCTGACGGACATGTAGGTGGTTTCCACCTTTTGGCTGTTGAGACTAGAGCTGCTATGGACACGTGTGTACAGGTCTTTCTAAAACTATATCCCTTTATTCGGCTGTGTTGGGTCTCAGACGCAGCACACGGGTTTCTTTAGTTGTGGCACATGGGCTCCAGAGCACGCAGGCTCAGTAGTTGCAGCACACAGGTTTAGATGCCCTGCGGTGTGTGGAACCTCAATCCCCTGACCAGGGATCGATCCCTGCATTATCTCCTGCATTGGAAGGCATTCTCCCAACCACTGGACCGTCAGGGAAATCCCGGTGTACAAGCCTTTAGGTGGACACAAATCTTCAGTTTTCTTGGACGTATACCTAGAAGTAGAACTGCTGGGTCATATGGTATATTAGGGCTTCTCAGGTGGCTCAGTGAGTAAAGAACCTGCTTGCAATTGCAGGAGAGGAAGGAAGCGCAGGCTCAACCCCTAGGCCGGAAAGATCCCCTAGAGGAGGGCATGGCAACCCACTCCAGTATTCTTGCCTGGAGAATCCCAAGGACAGAAAAGCCTGGTGAGCTACAGTTCATAGGGTCGCAAACAGTCGGACACAACTGAAGCGACAGCAGGCATGCACACATGGTATATTATGTGATTATCTGTCTAACGCCTGTCTCTCATACTGGCTGTAAGCCCCATGTGGACAGGAACCAGGTCTCCATTTCATTCCCCATGCCTACAACATAGTCAATAATTATTTGAATGAATGAATGAACAGCAGATGCCCAGTAACCACTAGCGAGCTAGATATCCTAGAATAGCTAGAATGCTATTATCCCAGCTAGAATGCTGGGAGTCCTGGGTTCCAGGCGCAGCACTACCTCTGCCCAGCTGTGTGTCTCCTGGCCAGAAGCTGGCTCTCTCTTGGCCTCCCATTTCCCTCAAGTGTATTGGTGAAAGCAAGGCAGCCTGGCCCACCTCGAGCCAGCATACAGAGATCAGCTTCCCACTCACCACAGGCTCCTCCTCTCCATTTTGGTTGAGTTCGCCTTGCAGCCTCTCTCGCAGCTTCCCAAGTTCCGCCCGCAGGCTGCCCATCTCCTGCTCCTTGGTTTGCAGATCTGCCTCCAGTTCTACCTTCTGTTCAATCAGAGCCTTCCCCTGGGCCTCTACCACTGTGACACGATGCCGGAGGTCGTGGTTGATTTTCATCAGCCGGGTCTGCTGCTGCTGCAGCTGTAGAGAGAGGAAGCCCGCTGGACGAGGCTGCCACATACAGTAGCTCATGTTGTGCACTGAACAAGGGCAAACCGTCTACAGGCATGCCATTTATACTGTACATGCTTTGATTTGCTTGAAATTTGTTCACATTCTTACAACTCTGTTGATGCCAGAGATGGGCAGTTTATATATTTACTATGATAATTTTATGACAGGTGGAAGATAAGTGTCTTGTTAGTATATTATGACAATTTTCCAACAGATGGAAGTAACACGCCTTGAGAAAGTGGTGTCTTTTTTTAATTTAAGCAGAGACAAAGTATAGGTTTTGGAGGGGCCGGGACAATGCCAGGGCATGAAAGGGGTGAACTGGAGGAAGCCTCAGGATCAGAAAAAGGCTGACCAGGCCCTGGAACTTCCTCAGTGTGTGTCAACAGTCAGGTCACTGGGCATTGCCACATTCCTTCCTACTGTTCCACTGAAGATTTGGCTGAGGGGCCTACCCATGGTGACTGTTTCAGGGCTGGGCCCACCAAGCCACGGGCAGGATCCCTACATCATGGAGCCCATGGAGTGAGACCGAGCGGGAGAAGGGGAGCTTTTGGAGGGGAGGATGGAGTCCCTTGCTGGTACCTACCGGCCAGGGGTGGACATGGCAAGTGGGGCTCAGCACTTACCGCCTCAACATCCTCATTCTTCAGCCCCAGCTCCCGATCCTTGGCACGGATCTCATCTCGCTGTTTGTCCACCACCTCCTTCAGCTTCTTCATCACCTGCCGCTCCCGCTCTGACATGCCTAGAGAGGGGCGAGAGGGACCAGCAGGTGAGTCTGCTTCCCTCCCCTGCTTAAACCATCGGCAGGGATTTCCCTGGTGGTCCAGTGGCTAAGACTCTGCACTCCCAATGCTGGTGGCGTGGGTTGGATCCCTGGTCAAGGAACTAGATCTCACATTTCCATTTCGCAGCAAAGAATTTGCATGCTGCAACTAAGACCTGGAACAGCTAAATAAATAAATATTTTTAAAATGTTCATAGCAGCATCATTTGTAATAGCCCCAAACTGGAAACTGCCAAAATGTCCATCTGTTGATGAATGAATAGTAGGATGAAGAGATAAACCTTGAGTAACAGGCAATGGAATGCTACAAGCAGTGAAAAGTAGTGACTACCAGCTCCGTTTGAAACTGATAAAATCAGTTATTTCTCCAGACACTCTCTGCTCCTCAAAGGATACTCTTCAGCTGGAGTCCTGACTGTCAGGCCCCCAGACTGCTGATGGGGAATCACAGGGCCATCTGAAGGTTCTGGGCACTGGGTATCCCTCTCTCAAAACTCCTGGGCAACTGCTGTGAGGTGAGACCTGGGCCGCCTGGGGTAGTGGAACAAGAAGCCATGACTAACATTTCCAGAAAAACCACACCTTAGACACAATGCAAGAGCGTGTGTGTGTGTGTGTGTGTGTGTGTGTGTGTGTATCTCTGTCTGTGTAGGGGAGGGGGGGCTAAAATCAGGTGCAGGCAGTCTGTGAAAAAGCCACAGAAACATTTGCTGTCTGCTCTGTGAGCCCCCATCCTGCAAAGCCCCGGGGCAGGAGTATCAGGGGCTTAGCTCAATCAATTTAATCCTTGGCGGGGCACATTCCACTCAGGAGAAATCAGATGAGTAGAACTCAAGTGGGATGGCGGCAGGGAAGCACGAGGTCCAGAGAAAGGAAATCTGTATTTGGGACCCACCTACATCTGAGTTCCCCAACTAGGGACTGAACTTAGGCCACCAGAGTGAAAGCAGCCCGTCCTTAACCACTGGACCACCAGGGAATTCCCAAAGGAAGGATTTTTCCTTTTTGGCCACACTGCATGGCTTGCAGGATCTCAGTTCCCAGGCTGGGGATTGAACCCGGGCCATGGCAGTGAAGGTCCAGAATCCTAACCACTAGCCACCAGGGAACTCGCCATCCATCGCCTTCATGGGTGTTGGTGGCCGTAGGATAGAGCAGTCAGAGAACAAATGGTCAAGGGCTGGGAGTCTGGGGCTAGCTTACTTGGACTCATTCGCAGCTGACCTGGTGCCTGTTTTCTTGCAAATGGGGGTCATGGGGTGGCCCCATCTGGGGGACTCTTGTGAGGCTGCATCTGTTAATCCACGTGAAGTACTCACAACAGGCCTGGCACAGAGTGAGTGTCTCCAAGTGTCATTTTATCTATAAAAGAGAAACGCCAATTCTCCCTGCTCCAAACGCTCTGCTAAGACAGAGTCCCAGAGTGCTGGAGAAGTGGTTTGAAAAACTAAAAGGTTAAGTGTTTTGAAGAGACTCACAGACATAGGTAAAAGCCGGGAGTCGTGTTGTTACTCCCTCAGTCGTGTCCAACTTTTTGTGACCCTGTGGACTGTGGCCCGCCAGACTCCTCTGCCCATGGGATTTCCCAGGCAAGAATACTGGAGTGGGTTGTCATTTCCTTCTCCAGGGAATCTTCCCAACCCAGGGATCCAACCTACGTCTCCTGTGCCTGCTGCCTTGGTAAAGGATTCTTTACCATCTGAGCAATTATTTAAGTCACCCAGCAATTCAAGACTCTGGGAGCTAAATTAACGAGACATTCAGGGGACTTCCCTGGTTCTCTAGTGGCTAAGACTCCATATTCGCAATGCAGGGGGCCTGGGTTCGATCCCTGGTCAATGAACTAGATCCTACATGCCGCAACTAAAGATCCTGCATGCTGCAATGAATATCAAAGATCCCAAATGCGGAAACTAAGACCCAGTGCATACAAATATTTAAAAAAAGAAAGTGCACCCTTGTGCCTAAGGGCAGGGAACTCTTGGGTGTAACTTACACTCCAGAGCTCGCTGCCCTGCACGGACTTTATTTGGATCCCTCCACTTTCCCCAATAGTCTTGTCTACGGGGCACTTCCTTAAGTCACCTGCAGAGGAACATCCTCGTCTCAGGGTCTCCTTATAGAAGATGCTGATATAAACAGAGCTTAGCTCATTCTATCCTCAGAATACTTTACAAAGTAGGAATCCTGCTGTTCCCACTGTACAGCTGAAACTGTGGTGCACAGTAGTTAGTGAACTTACACAAGGTCACACAGCTGATGAGCGGCACCACCAGGATTCAGAATTCAGGCACTGTTCAGGATTCTAGACAGCGTATTAAAGAGCAGAGACATCACTTTGCCAACAAAGATCCATCTAGTCAACGCTATGGTTTTTCCAGTAGTCGTGTATGGATGTGAGAGTTGGACCATAAAGAAGGCTGAGCACCGAAGAAGTGATGCTTTCAAACTGTGGTGCTGGAGAAGACTCTTGAGAGTCCCTTGGACTTCAAGGAGATCAAACCAGTCAATCCTAAAGGAAAACAACCCTGAACATTCATTGGAAGGACTGATGTTGAAGATGAAGCTCCAATACTTTGGTCACCTGATGTGAAGGTCCAACTCGTTGGAAAAGACTCTGATGCTGGGAAAGATTGAAAGCAAAAGGAGAAGGGGGCCGCAGAGGATGAGATGGTTAGATAGCATCACTGACTTAATGACATGAATTTGAGCAAACTCTGGGAGACAGCGGAGGACACAGGAGCCTGGTGTGCTGTAGTCCATGGGGTCACAAAGAGTCAGACACAACTTAGCAACTGAACAACAACAACCAGGATTGAAACTCAGGTAGCCTGGTTCCAGGTTCCACACTCTTGCAACCACTTTATCACCCCTCAAACTGCTGTATGTAAAATACACATCAGCCATCAACGGATGGGTGGATCCACAAAGTGTGGTCTGTCCATACAATGGGATATTATTCTGCATTAAAAAGGAAGGAAATTCTGACACATACAACATGGATGAAAGTCAAGGACATTTACGCTCAGTGAAGTAAACCAGTCGCAAAAAGACAGATATCGCGTGATTCAACTTCTGTGAGATACCTGAATTAGACAAAATTATAGAGACAGAAAGTAGAATGCCAGTTGCCAGGGGCTAGGGGAGGGAGGAATGGAGAGTTATCATTTAACAGGACAGAGTTTTAGATCTGCAAGATGAGATGAGCTCTGGAGTTCTGGCTGCACAATGTGAATGTACTAGACCTAGCTGAACTGTATACTGGGGAAGATGGTTAAGATGATAAATATTATGTGCAGATTACTACAACAAAACATATATAAGACTTTCCTGGTGGTGCAGTGGATAAGAATCCATTTGCCAATGCAGGGGACACAGGTTTAATCCCTGGTCTGGGAGGATCCCACCTGCCACGGAGTAACTAAGCCCGCGTCCCACAACTACTTCCTGAGCCCAAGCTCTAGGGCCTGCAAGCCACAACTACTGAGCCGGCATTCCTAGAGCCTGTGCTCTGCAACAAGAGTAGCCCCCATTCAGAGCAACTAGAGAAAGCCTTAGCACAGCACTGAAGACCCAGCGCAGTCAAAAATAAATAAATAAAAACAAAACATATATGTATATTGGAGAGGGAAATGGCAACCCACTCCAGTACTCTTGCCTGGAAAATCCTCTGGACAGAAGAGCCGGGTGCGCTACAGTCCATGGGGTCACAAAGAGTCAGACACAATTTTGCAACTTAACATCGACAACAACATATAATATAACATTATATATAAATAAATAAGCTACCAAATTTCAAAGACTTAATATGAAAAATATGCAAAATATCCTATGATAATTATTTATTGATTTGGGTGCATCATGCAGTTTGCAGGATCTTGGTTCCCTGACTAGTACTGAACCCAGACCCTTGGCAGTGAAAGCGTGGAGTCCTAAGCACTGGACCACCTCGGAATTCCTCTACTGATGATTTTTTTAAATTGATTACATGTTGAAGGATGATACCTTGGACCTATTGGTTTAAATAAAAATATTAATAGAATTACTTTCACCTTTTTACTTTTTGGTTTAAATAAAAATATTAATAGAATTACTTTCACCGTTTTACTTTTTTAAATGCCACCCCTAGAAAAATTATAATCATATCTGTGACTTGCCTACATTTTTTGGTAAAAGGGAAAAGATGTTCATGATTCAAAGAGTAACCAGAATATTGCCTTATATATTTTTTTTTGAACAGTGCTGTTCTCAGCTTCCCTTCAGAAAATGGCTAAGTGGTCAGTCTTCAGCCTCTCCTAGTGACAAGAGTTGTTTGTCCAGAGCCCAGGAGTTTTTCTCCAGAGGCCTGAGCATAGTTTTGCACCCCCGCCCCTCAGTCCCATCGCTTCCATATCTGTAATTCATCTCAGCATGTGCTAACTAGTAGTTTCCAAGCACTGATGGGACGGTTTCCAAATACAAGAGGCAGCGAAGTGCTTTTTCATCTGGAGACTTTTGGGGAGCTGGAGAGAAGAGACTGAGGGGTGCTCTGAGCCCAGCGCCCAGTATCAATGGCTGGGCAAGCAGTACTGTTCCAGGCAGGGTGGGCTCTTATTTTTGTTTTGTTTTTCCTTCTTAATGATTTTATTTATTCATTTATTTGGGCTGTGCTGGGTCTCCTGGCTGTGTGGACTTTTCTCTAGTAGCAGGGAGCAGGGGTTCCTCTCCAGCTGCGGTGCTTGGGCTTCTCACTGCGGCGGCTTCTCTTGCTGCAGAGCATGGGCTTCGGCAGTCTCAGGGCACGAGCTCAGCAGCTCAGTTGCAGCTCCCAGGCTCTAAAGCACAGGCTCAGCAGTTGTGGCTTAGTTGCTCCGCAGCATGTGGGATTCTCCTGGATCAGGGATGGAACCTGCGTCTCCTAAATTGGTAGGTGGATTCTTTATCCCTGAGCCGACAGGGAAGCCCTCTTTTTTTCTTTCCATAGTGTTTTTTAAAAATTATTTTTTGGCTGTCCTGCCTGGCATGTGGGATCTTCGTTCTGCAACTAGGACTCGAACACACACCCCCACCCATGGAAGCCAGAGTCTCAACCACTGCACCACCAGGCAAGTTCCAGGGCCGGCTCTTCTAAGCAGGCACACCACCCCCCTCATCCCCTTTATCTCTAGTTTGTCCCAAGTGGTGCCGGACACATAGTCTAACTTCATGGGAGCACCTCTCCCCAGGAACCCTATGTCCTGTGTCTGTTCCTCTCCCAGGTGGAAGAAATGCTCTTGTCCCTGTTGCGTTCCCACGGCTTCGCGTGCAAAATAAAAATAACCGTGAGAGGCATGCCTGGCATCTGCCCAGTTTCTCCACTTGGGTGGGGGCTGCAGCCATGCAGAATATCCAAGCCTCCCTGAGCTCAGTCCCGGGAGCTGGACCCACGCGAGATGCCAATTAAGTGCGTCTCAGATGGCACCTGTGTGGGCTGTCTGATGAAGAGCCCAGCAGGGATGCGGAGAGCCGAGGCACATCCCTCCCACACGGAGGGTGCCGCGTACACACAGATGCAACGAGCCGCAAGAAAGCAGCTCCGGGTGTTGGGACCCACAGCTGGCAGACCTGAGGCCTCTGGGGCATCACTGGGGCAGGCAAGGGAGTTCTCACATCACCCCTGGACCCCGCTGGGTGACCTCTAGAAATGTCACAAACCAAAAGATGGCTAAGGGTGCCTCATGAAGTTCAACAGTTACCACAGGCTGCAGCAATTCCACTTCGAGGTATATACCTCTCAAAGCACCGCAAACAGGGACTTCCCTGGTGGTCTCATAGATAAGACTCCACGCTCCCAATGCAGGGGACCTCGGTTCCATCCCTGGTGGGGGAACTAAGAGCCCAAATGCCCCAGCTAGAGAAGCCTGAGTGTGGCAATGAAGACACAGGACAGCCACAATATATTTAAAAGAAAACAAAAAACACCAAAAGATTATGTCCACATAAAACATACACCACAGCCTTCACAGTGGCACTCTTTACAACAGCCGAAAGTTGGAAACAACCCCGCGTCCGTAGGTGGAGGCATGGATAAAAACAAAACGTGGTCCAAACAGACAAGGGAATATTATTAAGCCGCGAAGAGGAAGGCTGTACCTCCTCAGCCTGTTTTCTTCCTCTTTTTCAAAAAGGAGACTGGATAACAATAGCTCATAGTGACAATAGTTAAAAACTTTCAAAGTGTGGGCACCAGGTACTATTTTAAGCAGTTTACATGTATTAATTCATTTAATCCTCACAACAATCTGATTAGAGAGACAGGGTTATCTGCCCCATTTTCACATGGGGCACTTAGGCACACCAAGGTCAAATGACTTGAGCAAGGTCACTCAGCAGGTAACTATCAGGTTAGGAATCACCCCTGGTTAGCATGCCTTGAGCACCAATGCTTATTACTGCTAAGACTTTTGTTTTCACTGCACTGTTCATGTCTCAACAAAGGAAACCCATGGAAAAGAGGACGGCAGCACCTGGATCAAACATTTCCTTTCTCCTTGGTCCCTACAGTCCTTATATAGTGCGGTACTTTGTACTCACAAGAGTTGTAACCTCTGAACTTCAGGTCTCCTCCCTGGAAGTCCATTCCCCTTCATAACAAACATGAGGAGGGGTTTGTGTCAGGACCCAAGGAGTTTACTCAGACTAAAGAGATGGGTCTAGGACTTCCCTGGTGGTCCAGGGGCTAAGACTTCAAGCTCCTAATGCAGGGGGCCCAGGTTTGATCCCTTTTCCGGGGACTAGATTAGATATGCTACAGCTAAGAGTTTGCCTGCTGTAACTAAAGATCTCAAGTGCCCTAAGCTGAGGCAGCTCATCAGGGACCAGACCAGATCTTTCTGTGTTTGCTTCCCCAGCACCAGCAGAGGGCCTGGAGTGAAGGTTCTAGATAACTGTTAGTAGGATGAATGACAGCTGGGGTGCTCCAGCGCCATTAAGATCTGGGTGGCCATCCTGGTTTGCTCATTGTTAAACGTGTGCCCATGACATGTACCTCAAATCTCTTCCTAGTACACTCAGAATAAAATCCAAATCTAGGTCTCTAAGGGGCTATGTGATCTGATCCCTGCTGGCCCTTCTGACTTCATCTCTAACCACCTTTGACCTTGATCATCTTCTGTGATGCTGATCTCCTTGGCTTTTCATAAAGAGTCATGCCCCAGGGCCTTTGTACCTTCTTTCCCCCTGAGACATTTACACAGCTTCATGACTTAACTAGGGCTCAGATGTCACCTTATCAGAGAGGCCCTCCTTGATCACTGTATCTAAAAAAGCTCCCCACCAAATCAACTCTATCATATTCCACCCACCTTCCTTTCCAGTTCTTCCACAACCTGGATCAAAATCAGGACTGTGTTATCTGTTTACATATTTATCATCTATCTCTTTTGCACTAGAACAGAAGGTTCACGAGGGCTGGGGTTTTGTCTTGTCCAAGGTGTATCCCCAGTGCCTAGAAAAGAGTCTGGAAAAGTGAGGAACCTCTAACAATTTATTAAATGAACCTCTCAGTTTCATCACCTGTAAACCAGGCTACACACTTTCTCTCGGGCAGAGGCGGGAATGGCTTCCTCAGTGGCACAGCAGTAAATAACCCGCCTGACAATGCAGGAGACGCAGGTTTGATCCCTGGTCTGGCAAGATCCCCTGAAGGAGAAAATGGCCACCCACTCCAGTATTCTTGCCTGGGAAATCCCATGGACAGAGGAGCCTGGTGGGCAACAGTCCATAGAGTCGCAAAGAGCCGGACGCGACTGAGCATGCACGCCTGGCATGTGATGGTGCAAATGCACGTGACATGAGACACATCCTCAGGGGACCGTCCTCAGGACTCACTGGTGATGCTGGTGATGACGATGGGAAGAGCCTTTCCCCTCACCTCCCACGCCAGCCCCTCGCTCTTACCTTCATGTTTCTGGAACTCCTCCTCGGAGAAGCTGACGTCCTTGTGGGAGAGGTTGGTCATGAGCTGCTTGTTCTCCTCCTGCAGCTGGGCAATCTGAGAAAGGAGGTCTTGTGCTTCCCCTCGCCACACGTCCTCCACCAGCTCCAGCTCCTGCAAGGGCGAGGGGCCGGTGTGGGTCACTCACTGCCTGCCCAGGGCAGCAGCCTTACCCACCCAACCCTGACACTCAGGAGCAGCTCAGAGATGCTGGAGCTCTGGGGTTGTCCCCTTCTCCACGAGAACCAGGCATCAGCAGGTGAGCAGTTCAGGCATCACCAGCCCACAAGGCAACGTCACAAAAACTAGAAGGCGCCCTTCCTCTGGGCCAAGCCCGCACTTACACTGTTAGGACCCAGGCAGGTTAGAACTGCCTGAAGACAACCATGGCATTGGATTTGCACCTTTCAACAACCCAGACAGGAGACAGAGGATGGAGGGGCAGCGCCAAGCTACAGGGGCCTGAATGTACCTGCCCTCTGGGGAGGTCACATCCTTGATCCATCCCAGCAGGACACACCTCTTTCCAAGAGGCAGAGAGGGCTGCAAAGATCCCAGGGATGCTCCCTGGCCCTGAAGCTCCTACTATACCTGAAACAGGCACCTCTTCAAGTAGCCTTGAGCAACTAACTTTAGAACTCTGAGCCTCAGCTTCCCTTAGCTGGGGAGCCCTAATATTAAGGCTCACAGTGAAGAAAACAAAAACACTAATTTGAAAAGATATGTGCACCCCTCTGTTTACAGTAACATTATTTACAATCAAGATCTGGAAGCAACCTGAGTGTCCACTGATAGATGAGTGGATAAAGAAGACAAGGTCTATTTACACAATGGAATATTACTGAGCTGTAAGAAACAATGAAATCTTGCCATCTGTGACACCGATGGACCTAGAGGGTATGATGCTAAGTGCAATGAGTTAGAGAAAGACAAATACCATACGATTGCAGTTATTTGCAGAACCTACAAAGCAACATAGATACAGAGAACCAACAGGTGGTTGCCAGAAGGGAGGGGACTGGAGAGGGAGTGAAATACGTGAAAGGGGTTAAGAGGTACAAACCTCCAGTTACAAAATAAATAAGGCACGAGGATGTAATATATAGCATAAGGAATACAGTCAATAGTATTGTAATAACTTTGCATGGGGACAGATGGTTCCTAGACTTATCATGAGATCATTTCATTGTATATGTAAATGTCAAATCACTACACTGCACACTTGAGACTAATATATAATATTGTGTGTTAACTATGTTTCAGTAAAAAAAAATAAAGGCTTACTAGTTGAATGTGAGGATAAACAAGATGCCTATTAAATAGTTTTGTGGATGACTGTAATCAGAGAAATGCTGTAATCAGAGAAACAGATAATAACAAGTGTTGGCAAGGATGTGAAGAAACTGGAACCCCCCCTGCATCACTGGTAAGAATGTAAAATGGCGCAACCACTGTGGAAAACAGTCTGGCAGTTCCTCAATAAGTTAAACATAGTTACCATATGACCCATCCATTCCACTTGTAGGGTCTGAGAAATGAAAACATGTGTCCACACAGAAACATGTATATGAACCTTCACAGCAGCATTACTCATAATTGCCGAAAGGCAGAACCAACTCAAACGTCCATCAGTTGATGAGCAGGTACATAAAATGTGGTGTATCCGCACAACGGAATGTAATTCAGACAAAAGGAATGAAGCATTGACACAGGCTGCAACTTTGATGAAGCTTGAAAATATGATGCTGAGCGAAAGCAGCCAGACGCAAATGGTCACTCAATGTGTAACTCCGTTGATGGGAAATGTCCACGATACAGATGGACATACAAAATCCACAGATACAGAAAGTATACTGGCAGCTTGGCAGGGGCAGAAGGGTTGGTGGAGAATAAGGGACGACTGTTAATGGGCCTGGGTTTTCTTTCTGGAGTAATGAAAATGTTCTAAAACTGACTAACACAAGTCTGGGAAAAAACTAAAAAAACATTGAATCGTATGCTCTGAATGGGTGAACTGTATGGTATGTGAATTATATTCAATAAAGCTGTTGCCAAAAACACAGGTATCTTGTAAAACCATTAACTATATAGAATGCTTGCTTAAAGCATGGATACTGGAGCCTGTTGACCTGGGCATGAATTTAATTTCTGCCATTTACTAGCTGATCTTGGACAAGCTATTCAATCTTTGGGTGCCTTGGAAATGAAGAAGATAGTGTAATATCTACCCTGCAGGTTTTCATGAGGATTAAATGGTTAATATATGTAGATATTTGGAATCGTGCCCAGTACCCAGAAAGTGCTAAACATATGTCTGCTGATTTCTGGTCCTCCTACAACCCATCCCAAGCCGGCCCAGGTGGCCAGATGTCAGCATCGCCTCCGTTCATCTTTTAAATAAGTTCCTAAATCCCATCGCCTTCATCAGGAAGCCTGCTGAACTTGGGAAATAAGAGGTAATAACTTAAGTGTTCATACAGCTGATTCAAGGTCACCAGGGGAGGTGAAGGGTGGGGCCAGAAGCAGAAGCGGTGATTGAAAGATGGAGCGGCCATAGGACCTTCCCACACGCAGGTATGGACTGGAAGTAGAGTCAGGCTCTTCCTGCCCCAGTCCTCTCTGCTCCCACCTGACAAAGGCTGAGCACACAGAGGGCCCCAGTGCTATTAGCCTATCAATCAAGTGTAACTGGCTGGAGGAGGCAGAACAATGCCCCCAAGAGATGTCCACAACCTAATCCCCCTGGAACCTGAGAATATGTGACCTTGTGCAGCAAAAGGGACCCTGAGCTGGGGAGATGCTCCTGGGTTATCACAGGTGGACCCAATGTAATCACAAGGGCCCTTAAACATGAAAGAGGGAGGCACGAAGGGCAGAATCAGAGATGAATGATGGGGGGACTTCCCTAGTGACCCAGTGGTTAGGACTCCACGATCCCACTGCAGGAGACGCGGGTTCAATCCCTGGTCAGAAAACTAAGATCCTGCATACAGTGTGGTAACAGAAGCAGAGATCAGAGTCAGAGATTTGATGATGCCACACTACTGACTCTGCAGATGGAGGAAGGGGCCACAAGCCAAGGGATGCAGGCGGCCCCCAGGAGCTGGAAAAGGCCAGGAAATGGATTCTCCCCCAAAGTTGCCAGAAGGAATGAATTTCCTGACACCTGTTTTTAACCCAAGTGAGATTCCTTTCTAACTTTTCACCTCCAGAAGTTTATCCAGTATTCTTCATATTGACATTATTCATAGTATCATATTATCCCACATGATAATAAATTTGTGTTTTGAGTCAGTAAGACTGAGATGGGGATACCAGACCACCTGACCTGCCTCTTGAGAAACCTATATGCAGGTCAGGAAGCAACAGTTAGAATTGGACATGGAATAACAGACTGGTTCCAAATAGGAAAAGGAGTACATCAAGGCTGTATATTGTCACCCTGCTTATTTAATTTCTATGCAGAGTACATCATGAGAAACGCTGGGCTGGAAGAAACACAAGCTGGAATCAAGATTGCCGGGAGAAATATCAGTCACCTCAGATATGCAGATGACACCACCCTTATGGCAGAAAGTGAGAGGAACTAAAAAGCCTCTTGATGAAAGTGAAAGAGGAGAGTGAAAAAGTTGGCTAAAAGTTCAACATTCAGAAAACTAAGATCATGGCATCTGGTCCCATCACTTCATGGGAAATAGATGGGGAAACAGTGGAAATAGTGTCAGACTTTATTTTTGGGGGCTCCAAAATCACTGCAGATGGTGATTGCAGCCATGAAATTAAGACGCTTACTCCTCGGAAGGAAAGTTATAACCAACCTAGATAGCATATTGAAAAGCAGAGATATTGCTTTGCCAACAAAGGTCCATCTAGTCAAGGCTATGGTTTTTCCAGTGGTCACCTGATGTGAAGAGTTGACTCATTGGAAAAGCCTCTGATGCTGGGAGGGATTGGGGGCAGGAGGAGAAGGGGACGACAGAGGATGAGATGGCTGGATGGCATCACCGACTAGATGGACATGAGTTTGAGTGAACTTTGGGAGTTGGTGATGGACAGGGAGGCCTGGCGTGCTGTGATTCATGGGGTCGCAAAGAGTTGGATATGACTGAACAACTGAACTGAACTGACTGAAGGCTGTAGTAATTAGCTACAGCAGCAATAGATGAATACAGTTCATCTATTATCCCTCAGTTGTTTTTTTTATTCTTCTTTCAGTGAACTGATTGGGGAGCTGGTTCTTACCCCTGAGCTGATCAAGGACAATTTGATCTTGCCTCCACACCAGCTAAAAAGGCTTTTCCAGGAAGTGGCCCCTGACCGATCATCTCCTTCACCTTTTCTCAACACTGTTTTCAAACTCCCTATGCCGGCCCATGAGGCCCAGAGTGATCAGATCCCTGTACCTCCCCGAGGGATTCCCAGTTGGCTCAGTGGTAAAGAACTTGCCTGCCAATGCAGGAGGTACAAGAGATGTGGTTTCAATCCCTGGGTCGGGAAGATCCCCTGGAGAAGGAAATGGCAACTCACTCCAGTATTCTTGCCTGGGAAATCCCAAGGACAGAGAAGCCTGGCTGCTACAGTCCATGGGGTTGCAAAGAGCTGGACACAACTTAACCACCAAACAATGCACCCCTGACCTCTTCCTCACTTGCTCTGCTCTTGTCATACCAGCCTTCTTTGTATTCCATGCACACACCAACCTCCTACCTCAGGGCCTTTGCACTTGCTGCACTTCCTGCCTAGAATGCCCTCCCCCAGATCTCCCTATGGCTGGTACCTACCTTTCATTTGGATCTCAGCTCAGACGGCACTTCTCAGGGAAAGCATTCCTGACTGCTCCATCTATGAGACCCCAATGCTGACCAGTCTCTTTTATATTTCCCCATTTTATCTTCTTCATGGCACTTATGATAAGCTGAAATTTTTTAAACTGTAAAAAAAAAAGCCTATCTCCTCACACTAGAATCATATCATTCTATTAGAGTAGCCATTAGTCGTGTGTCTACTGAGCACTTGGAATGCAGCTGGTCTCAACTGAAACATGCAGTGAGGGTTAAACACTCACCGAATTTCAAAGACATGGTAGGAAAAAAAGAATGCAGAATACCTTATCAATAATATTTTGGTAACTGTGTGGTGATGGATGGTAACTGACCTTAGTAGGTGGTAATCATTTTATAATATACACATATATCAAAGCATAATGCTGTACACCTAAAAGTGTTATCTGTCAATCACATCTCAATAAAAAGCACCTTTACATTGATTACATGTTGAAATAACATTTTGGAAAGCCTGGGTTTGGTATATTATTAAAATTAACTTCATCCGAGGAATTTCCTGGTTGTCCAGTGGTTAGGAATAGGAGTTTTCATTGTTCTGGGCCCAGATTCAATCCCTGGTCAGGGAGTTAAGAATCCGCAAGCCACAGGTGAGGTAAAAAAAAAAATGTTAACCTTACCTATGTCTTTGTATCAATGTGACACACCACATTTATTTCTACGGGACAGCACCGTGCTAGAAAGTCAAGCCCTTGAAGACAAAGACCTTATCTCTTGTGGTCACTGCTGTGGCCCAGAACAGTGCCTGGCGCTTTGTCGGCACTCAATAAATATATCTGTTGAATGAATAAATACATCATGTACACTATTTACATGATATGCATCTTCCACTGCTTTCTAGAGTCTCTTTCTGTGTTTTCCCGTCTTCCCTGTTATGCACTCGCTGCCTGAGATGAGGACCTGGTCTTCCTTTCCTTTGCATCACCCATGTCACCTGGGAAGGCGCTGTGCAAGCTGTGGTCGGTCAGTGGGGCTGTGGACTGAGCAACCAGGCAGTAACTGGTAAGACTGTGGCCTAGGTCTGAGCGATGAACAGAACTGAGTCTTTTGGGGATCTTTTGGGAGGAGGAGTAGAAGAGAGGGTGCAGGCTTTACTGGAGCCATATTTGCTTTGTTTTTATTTTTTTTGACTGCACCATGCAGGATGCAGGATCTTAGTTCCCCAAGCAGGAATCAAACTGGTGTCCCCTGCATTGGGAGCCTGGAGTCTTAAGCACTGGATCACCCGGGAAGTCCCTGAAGCCAGGTGGGAGAGAAGGAAGAAAGGAAAGAAGGGAGGGAAGGAGGGAGGCAGAAAAGGTGGGAGGCAGGAATGAACAGACAGACAGATAAGATCAAGGACATGCTAAGAAGATTTTTGTGGAAATAACACCTTGAAGATCCTTTGAGGCTTATGAGGGGGTGGGGGTGGGGTGGAGGAGGGAATAAGAGGAGTCTCTCTTGATCTCAAGAATACGAAGTAAAGGGGACTGGAGCTGGGATGGGCCAAAAAAAAGGATTTTGTCCTCCGAATTCTAAAAAATCACCCTCAGTGTTTACAAACAAGCCCTGGCTCTGAACACACTGGTGTTTACTTCCTGGCCAATAGCACTCCAGAAGTGACAAGTGCAGCTGGCTGGGAATTCCACCTGACTCCAGGCCTAGTGGCCTCCGATGGCTCCCAAGGGTGTCTCCCAGCCCAGCTGCAGCAGAACTTAAAATGCCAAGGATGGGGACACAGGTGCCAGGACTTGTGTGACTTGGCTCTTAGTCCTTGTCAGTAAGAAGCAGTTTGTATGTGAGCATCTCAAGGTGCCTTCCTTCCTCGACCTTTTGGGAGAGTCCGGGTACCTAGGGTGGGGGAAACATTCCCAACATCAGCCTAAGAGAACTCTGTGAAATCCCCTCCTGACCCAAAAACAAAAGTCAACACTTGGAGAAGCCCTCAAAATGGGCCAGGTTTTGTCCTGAGCACCGTAACCCTATGAGATGGGTACTATCAATATTATATTTCCCTATTGTATAGCCTATTATTAATATTCCCTATTATTAATATTTCCCTCTTGTATAGCCCAGAAGCTGAGGCACAGAGAGGTGAGGTGATTTGCCCAGGGTCACATAGCCCATGAGTGACAGCACTTTAAAACAGGCTATCTAACTCCAAAGGCCCTGGGAATCTTGACTTTAATTACAGGGCAGGGGACATTTTCAAGCTCCCTGTGAGATCTTGGAAACACTGTCTAAGGCTTGGGAGCTTGAATTTCCTACCTGACCTCAGGACACAAGGACCTCTGAGGACAAACACAATCAAACCTCCAAAACCTGAGTGCTTTGAATCACCCAGGGACCTGTCCTTAAGGTTAAGACTGCAAGCACAGCCCAGGCTCTCTTCCTTGAAAAGACATAGACCTCAAAGCACACAGTAGGTTGATGGCTGGCCGGAGAGTTTCAGAGAGGCCACGGGTATTTTCCTGAGGACACACAGCGAGTCAGAGTCTGCTCAGACACCCTGATCCTCCAAGAAGAAGCGTTTCCTCTCATTCTCAGTCTCAAGGGTCTGCCAGGAGCTTCCCTGGGCTGAGGTTGGGACAGGAAACCACAGGTCTCCCACTTCCTTTTCCCCAGCCACCTCATGTGGACTGCGAGGAGTCCCTGATTCATGAGCCCAGAAGGATTCTTGGTCACAAGCAGAGGCTGAGCCTTAAAGGTGCCCCAAATCATCTTCCTCCAATTCAAAGAGGGTGGGGAAGAGACACTAGAATTACCTCCATGGGGGCTGGGAGTCTCAGCACTAACTTGGGACAAATCCCTCCATGTGGATCCTCAGTTTCTTCATCTGTAAAATGAAGGGAATTATCCCTACCTCACAGAGTAAAGTCAAGGTGGGGAAACCAACCTAGGTTAATAAACTCGAAGGAACTCTGGAGAGTCATCGGCAATTAAGAGCTCAGAGACTGAGGGTCAATGAACCCGGTGGCTGGAGGTCCCATCCCCTTGGCTCTGAAAAGGTCTGGAGTACGATGAAGAAAGGAGCCCGTGTCACACCTTCTGGGTAGCACTGAAAGGTAGGGGCGCTTATTTCATTTCTGGAAAAGAATAATATTATCTAAGCGCTTTAGATACTATTCCATTTAATTCTTATAAGGCGGGTCCTATTCCTATCGCCATTTGATGTGAGGAAATGAAGCACAGAGAAGTGAAATAACTTACTCAAGGTCGCACAGCTATTAAATGGTAAAAGTGGGGTTGGAACTCAGTTCTGACTCCAACCAACCACCCTTAATCTCTGTGGGTGGTACATGCCAGGTGCCCAGGCTGGGTACGAGGGCCAGGGGCCTCGCTCCTTCCCTCATCCAGTGGGATCTTCTCTCATCTGTTCCCTGTATACACATCCGTGTGCACCTACAGAAGCCCAGGGCTGAAGGGCCCCCTAGGTCCCAGCGGCCCCACTGCCCGGATGGGCAGACTGAGGCTACCGCCCACCTTCTGGTGCTTGCGCTCCTTCTCGATGCGGTCCATCCTCTCAAGCCGCAGTCGGTCCAGCTCGAGGCGCAGCTCGTCCAGTTCGGGAGCGACGTGGTGGCGGCTGACGAGCACCTCCAGGATCTCCAGGACACGCACGACCTTGGGCATGAGGCGCGCGATGGCCTCGCAGCCGTGCTGGTCGATGACCCGCTCGAACTCGTGGCCCACGAGCGACGCGATGTCGTACACGTCCATGACCGTCAGCTCCGCCACGTTCTTCTCCAGCGCCGACTCGGCCGCCAGCGCCGACCCCCGGTCCTCCTCCATGGCCCCCCGCCCAGCCTCTCCCCCACCCCGCAAACTAGTGCAACTCCCAAACTTGCCGCTGTCGAGGGCAGCGCCGGGGCCGGGCCCACCTTTCGCCGCCGCCGCCGGCCCGCGCTTAGCTGGCCCTCCGGCGAGGGCGCACCTGGCTGGCGGCGGGCGTCGGCATGGGCGGAGGCGGCGGGCCGGGAGCCGGAGGTTAGCGATCAGGGTGCGGGTCTCGGCGCCCGGATCGGCCCGGAGCCTGCTCCCCAGTGAGGGGAGGCGGCGGCGGCGGCGGCGGCGAGGAAGGCGCGCGCGTGCGCAGGCCCGCGGCGCCTCCCAAGTTGGGAATCCGAGTTGGGCGCAATGGAGGCGCGGGGTCTGGCTGGAGAGCGGGCTCCGCTGCCCTCTCGCAAGCAGTCCTCGCCCGAGGGCTCGCTCCCACGCCCTGGGCCTGAGAAAGAAGGGCGGCCGCGGCTCCTCCGGGAAACTTTGGCGGCGGCGACGCCGGCTGACCGGCTCCCCCCGCGGGGATGCCACGCGCCCCGCCCCGATCCCGGCCTGGAGAGGGGCGCGCCCGGCTGCCGCCGCCCGAGGGCGCCCTGGGGTCCCGGCGGGCACCGCACCCCCGCCCTCCGACTCTGCAGACCCCCGCCCCGCTCCCGCCGCTCCACCCGCGGGACCTTCCCCGCCTCCAGCCGGCGCCCCCAGCGCGTCCCGAGGCGCCACCCCCGCCTCCGGCGAGGTCCTAGCTCCTCCTCTCCCAGTCCCGCCGCGCAGGGGTCGAGACTAGCCCAGAGGAGAAGCGAGGTGGGTGGTGGGGTGCGCAGGCGGTGGGGCTGCGGGTCGCAGATCTCTGGGACCACTCACAGCGCCGGGGGGCCACTCTGCGTTGCAGAGAAATGGAGGGCTCAGGAGGTGGACTCCGGGATGCGGCCCATCCCGGGAAAGAGTCGAAGACCCCGCGGCTCGCCTACCCTCCCCGCCAGCCAGGTCAGCGGGCTGACCTGGTGGCGCCGGGCCCTGAGCTTCAGGAGAGGGACAGAAAGATCGAGGGGTCCTCTGGTCCCTAAGCCTCCAGGCTGTCCGGCTTGCCGGCCAGCCACATCCGTTAGCGGCTCTTTGTGACACCTACACCACTTCACAGAGGCGGTGAGAACAGGGTTTGAATTTCAGCTTTCTTGTCACAAGACCCCTATCCTTTTGACCTGGCTAAATCTGTTGGTCCATCAGACCACCCTTCCCCGCCCAGGTGAGCCTTCCCCGAAGCCACAACCCCATCCTTCACACCCCATCCCACCTCGTACTCCCATAAAGCTGCTCTTAACACAGTGAGTTTTGACCAAGGTTACACTTACTTCCCTCTTCAGAGCTCCTTGAAGTCAGAAAAAACCCTGAACGCCATTGTAGCTATAAAGTGCACCCCAACTTGACACACATTATTTAAAACTAGAAATGCTCAAAGTTTATGTAAATATATATATATAATTTTTATGCATTTATTTTTGACCGTGCCAGGTCCTTGTTGCTCCCTGGGCTTTTCTCTAGTTGCAGTGCTCAGGCTTCCCTTTGCAGTGCTTCTCTTGTGAAGCACAGGCTCCTGGGTGCCCAGGCTTCAGGAGTTGTGGTACATGGGCTCAGGGGTTGCAGCCTCCTGGCACTAGAGCATAGGCTCAGCAGCTGTGGCACACAGGCTTCATTGCTCCGCAGCATGTCGAATCTTCCTGGATCAGGGATTGAACCCGTGTATCCTGCATTGGCAGGCAGATTCTTTACCACTGAGCCACCAAGGAAACCCTAAAAATGTTTGAAGTTTAAAATGTATTGAGCATTTGCTTTATATTCAGTTTAAAAGTAGTGTTTACCATGTGTGAGGCATTATTCCAGGTACTTTACAAATATTTCCTAACTTACTACTTCTTAAAGTGTGGCCTCATGACCATCAGGGTTCCTCAATGCCTGAAGGGTCTCTTTGAGGTCCCTTTGCTAGCTATATCAATGACAGGCTGCATCTTCTTCTTATAGGTAATAAATATCAGCATATCATGATTGACTGTGCAGATACAGATCTTAGGGGCTAGCTCTCGGATAATGAGCTAGATTTTAAAGAGATTTGCAAAAATATGGAACAATGTCACTGTCCTCAGCACTTGTTTGTTTTGGAGCATAATTTTTATTGAAAAAATTCATGCTAACATGTCGTGTGTCTGTTTGAAATTAATCAGTGTTTTTTTAAAAAACAGCTTAAATTTCTAGTTACAGTAGATATCAATAGATGTAACATTTTAACAAGGTCTCTTTAAGGTCTTCAACAGTTCTTAAGAGTCCCTGAGAGGGAAAAGTTTGAGAACTGCTGCCTTACTACTTCCTAAGAAGTATTATTGTACTCTACAACAGAGGAAACTGAGATGCAGAGAAGTCAAGTCACTTGCCCGAGGTCAGACAAGCTGGGAAGTGTTAAAGCCGGGGTCAGATCTGTGCACAGCATCCCAATAAGGTGGGTCTATGATTTATTGTTTAGTCAATAAGTCTTGTCCGACTTTTTGTGAGTCCATTGACTATAGCTGCCAGGCTCATCTGTCCATGGGATTTCCCAGGCAAGAACACTGGAGTGGGTTGCCATTTCCTTCTCCAGGGGATCTTCCCAACCCAGGGATTGAACTCAAGTCTCCTGCATTAGCCGGCAGATTCTTTACCATCTGCACCACCTGAGAAGCTCTGATCTATGATTATCTCCACCCTTAATCAAGGACAGTGAGGAATAGGGAGGGACATTAACTTCCTGTAGCTACTGTAACAAATTGCCACAAACTTGACTTCAAACAATAGAAACATTCTCTGACAGTTTCGGAAGCTGGAAATTTAAAGTCAAGGTGTGCTTCCGCTGATGGCTCTAGAGGAGGATCCATCCTTGCCTCTTCCAGCTGCTGGCTTCCATAGGTCGTGGCAGCATCACTCCAGTCTCTGCCTTTGTCTTCACATGGCCTTCTCTGTAGGTCTGTTTTCTCTGTGTCTCTTACAAGAACACTTATAGGACTTCTCCGGTGGTCCACTGGTTAAGACTCAGCGCTTCTACTGCAGAGGGCAAGGGTTTGATCCCTAGTGGGGAACTAAGATCCCACCCACATGCTGCTCAGAGCTGCAAAAAAGAAAAAAAAAAAAAAAGAAAAAAAAGGAACACTTGTCTTAGATATAGGACCTACCCACACAACCCAGAATGATCTCATCTTGAGATCCTTAATCACATCTCTACAGACACTTTTAAAAATAAGGTCACATTTACAGGTTCTGGAGATTAGGATAGAAACATAGCTTGTTTTTTCGGGGGACAGGTGTCAGGAGGGGTGGCACCGTCAACTTGCCACAGGAGGTTAGGTAACTTGTTTAGGGTCCCACAGCTAGGAGGGATGGAGCTGAACCTGGTGTGCCCCCACGGTGAACTAAGGGATAAGTAATGGATGCTCAGACTGGGGAAACTTTGCCTTCCTCAAAGCGGGCAGCAAAGATGTACTGAGAATCTGCTGGGAGGGGACAAGGCTAGAGGAGCCACAGTGTCAGCCAGCAGCTTGAGCCTCAGGACCGGGACAGGAAAGGGATGGGAGAGTGGAGGAGATGGAAATAACTTTAGGAAGGGAAAGGGGAGGCAGGAGTCCAAGGTGACCTCCCCCCTACCCAGATGATGAGCCTGAGTTCTTCAGAGAATGTTTACAATCTTAAGAAAAGGAAGGAGAGGCAGTTAAGCTCTGATGGTTAAGCTTCCAGATCACTCTACATTCTAAGCTTGGTGCAGTCACTGACAGGGTCTGTGGCCTTGGGCAAGTCACATGACTCCTTGGGGCCTCAGTTTCCCACTCTTTAATATGGGGTCACAAAGGGTAATTGTGATTATTAAACAAACAAGCATATGAGCCAGCCACACAAAGTTCTATAGAAAAACTGGATGAAGATGAAAGAAACCTGGAGGCAGGAATTCCCTGCTGTCCAAAATTAGGACCCCATGCTTCCGCTGCAAGGGTCCAGGTTGGATCCCTGGTCAGGGAACAGAGATCCCAAAAGCCATGTGGCATGGCCAAAAAAAAAAAAAAGGAAATCTGGAGATGTCTGGGTTGGGTGTAGATGTCCGGTTGACAGGCGGGGACCTGGAGCTGAAACTCAGGACTAGAGCAATTGATGTGGTAAGACCAATATTGACATTCACTCGTTCAATAAATACTTAGCTCTAAATAAATTGCCACATTCACTGCTAAACCTGTGAGCTATGACAATATCTGAGAGGATTACTGCTCTTGTGGGAAACAGATGGTAAACAAGAAAAACCAAAAATAAACTAATTTCAGATAGAACAAGAGAGGGTTGAGAAAGAGGAGGGGAATTAACAAATTAGTGTGTCACAGGAACTAGATTTGTTAACACAATTCAATTTCAAAACAGAGTTCCAGACACCGTATTGTCTCACCTACAAATATTTTAATATGTAAAACATAATGAAATTATAAATCTACAGTATCATGATCACACTTGAAAAAATTAATAATTTCTTCATATCAAGCATCCAGTGTTTGAAATGTTGTTTCATGAGTTTATTTTTTAAATTTGTTTAACTCAAGATCCAAATCATACCCACATATTGCAACTGGTTGATATGTCCCTTAGTCTCTTTAAATCCTCCTCCATCTCTTCTTTTTTCTCCTTCCCTTGAAATCATTTTGGTGATGAAACAGGACTGTTTGCCTTATAGAGATTCTCAGCCTAGATTCTGATAATTTTACCTCTGTAAAGTCCTTTAATATGTTCGTTCCCTGTCTTTTCTTTAGACTGGTGTTGGATTGAGAGGTTGATCTGATTTGAATTCAGTTTATTTGGTGGTAATGTGTTCTATTGATCTGATTTGAATTCAGTCTATTTGGTGGTAATATGTTCTAGCATTTCCTTTTGTTAGGAAAGATCCTTTTTTGTTTAGATGTAAATCACCTGGAGTGATACCGACCCTTTTAATGCGTGCAATTCAGTAGTTTTTAGTATATTCACAAAGTTGTGCAACCATTATGCTTGTATGCTAAGTGACTTCAGTCGTGTCTGACTATTTGTGACCCTGTAGCCCACCAGGCTCCTCTGTCCTTGGGATTCTCCAGGCAAGAATACTGGAGTGGGTTGCCATGCCCTCCTCCAGGGGATCTTCCTGACCCGGGGATTGAACCAGTGTCTCTTACGTCTCCTGCAATGGCAGGCTGGTTCTTTATCACTAGTGCCACCTGGGAAGACCCATGACCACCTTGTAATCTCACATTTACATTAACTGCCCCATAAAATCCTATACCTATTAATAGTCAACCTCCATTCCCTTCTGCCCAAAGCCCCTGGTCACCACTAATCTGCTTTCTGAATCTATAGATGTGTCTATTCTGAACATTTCATATAAAAGAATCATATACTATGTGACCTCATGTCTGACTTCTTTCGCTTAGCATCATGTTTTTCAAAAATATTTCTATTTGCTTATTTATTTGACTGTGCTTGGTTTTGGTTACAACATGTGGGATCTTTGATCTTTGTTGTGGCATTTAGGATCTAGTTCTCTGACCAGGGATCGAACCCAGACCCCTTGCATTGGGAGTGCAGAGTCTTAACCACTGGACCACCAGGGAAGTCCGTTTAACTCATTTAATCCCCACAAAAATTGATTATTCCCATTTTACAGATGAAAGACTGAGACAAAGAATGATTCAATGCCTCACCAAAGGTCATATAACAGACCTAGTGCATCAAATATGAACTTGGACCCAGAATCAATTTCTGGTCTTCTCTTCAGCCACCCTCCCCCCTGCTCCCCAACTTGCCCCATCCAATCCAGGCTCAGCCTGCTGACTCACACTCAAACAGAGCACATTTGTTCCCTGGGCTTCACACTCATGGCCTGTGGTCTTCTCTTATTCCCTCCATATCATATGATTCCATTTATTCAGAATGTCCAGAATAGGCAAATGCTCAGAAAGCAGGTTGGTGGTCGCAGGGTTGCCCCACCTGGCACACGAAAGGTACTCACTCAATAGTTGTGAGCTTCCTGGGTGGATAAGGGCCTTTTCTCTTTTCCTACCTACCCTTTTCTGGAGCCTGGTTTATCTCAGAGAAATGAGGAGTTCTGTTCCTATGAAGTGATCTGAAGAAAAGTACTGTTTAACCACAGGCAAAACAACACAGAAGGTGGAAACAACCCAGAAGGTGGAAACAACCCAGAAGTCCACTGTGAGATGAATAAACAAA
The DNA here is from genome assembly GCF_042477335.2 of Ovis canadensis. NCBI lineage: Eukaryota > Metazoa > Chordata > Mammalia > Artiodactyla > Bovidae > Ovis > Ovis canadensis. The sequence continues at coordinate 62,491,891 of NC_091261.1, read as the reverse complement.
ATGCAGTCCATCCATACAATGAAAAAAGATTCCGCCATAAAAAGAAATGAGGCACCAACACAGGCTACAACACAGATAAACCTTAAAAACGCGATGCTGGAGCCTTCCCTCATGGTCCAGTGGCTAAGACTCGGCTCTCCCAATGCAGGGGGTCTGGGTTCCATTCCTGGTCAGGGAACTAGAGCCTAAATGCCACAGTGAAGATCAGAGATCCCACATGCCACAACTAAGACCCAGCGCAGCCAAATCAATAAACAGATAGAAATACATATTTTTGAAAAACATGATGCTAAGTGAAAGAAGTCAGACATGAGGTCACATAGTATATGATTCCTTTATATGAGATGTTCAGAATAGACAAATCTGCAGATCCAGAAAGCAGATTAGTGGTGACCGTGGGCTTCGTGCAGAGGAGCATGGAGGGTGACTGTTAATAGGTACAGGATTTTATGGGGCAGTTAATTAAAATGTGAGATTAGAGAGTGGTCATGGGCACAAATTCGATCCCTGGTTGGGAAACTAAGACTCCACATGGCAAAAAAAAAAAAAAAAGTTAAAACATGTGAAATGTCTAGATCAGAGGCTGGCATGTGGTAAGAGATACATTAATGTTAGCTACTGCTCTTTATATTATTGTTGTTACTATTACCTTTGCTGTTACTGTTACCACTGAAGCATTTCATTCAGAACAGTGACACCCTGGAATCAACCCTGTTCTCTTACCATGGTGTTTGAAGCTACTGGAGGAATTAGAAATTAGGGCAACCAAGTCCCATCAATTGTACCTGCAACACATCTCAGAAATTCTTCTACTTCCTCATCTCCCTCCTACCACCCTAGCCCCACTTAATATTATTTCTCTACCTGGAAGGTTACAGTAGGCTTCTAACTGAGTTTTATTCTACTCAACAGTCAGTAATCTTTTTTTTTTTTTTTCCCCTCTACTACATGGCATGTGGAATGTTCCTGACTAGGGATCAAATCTGTGTCCCCTGCAGTGGAAGCATGGAGTTTTAACCAATGGACTACAAGGGGAAGTCTGCATTCAATAATCTTGATAAATGCATACATTGTATCTCACCAGGTATCAATGCCAAGTTATAATAAGCCCAAAGTCCTTCCCAAGGCTGACATAACTTTTATAGTCCATCTTCACCTCACACCTAAGCAACTCACTGTCTGAGCACCAGCCACCCTTCTGTTCCTTTAGTCCTTCTGTGTGCATGGCTCATCTAGTCCAAACTCACGTCCTTGGTGAGAGCATCCAAATGGCTGAGCTTGGGTCATAGCCCATGATCAAGGGAAGCGAAGTTTAACATTTTTTGGTCCTTTGTTTTCCTTAAGTTTAACTTCTTAAACTTCCATAGAAGGAATAAAACTCTGCTTTCATCAAAAATCACATAGGGATGGACAGCCCAAATTTAGCGAGTTCAGGTGCTGAGTGGGAAACAACATATGTCTTGTTGAGGAGGGCATGCAAATTTGAGTCAGAGCGGAATTGCTGGGAAATAATGGAAAGGTGATTAAAGGTCAGTCCACTAGAGGGTCTCTTTCTCCATCTACTCTACACACAGTACTCAACCTTCCCTCCCAATAACACGGAACACCTATTCAAAGTTTATGGGCTGGGATTTCCCCAGTGGCCCAGTGGTTAAGACTTTGTGCTTCTAATGCAGAGGGTGTGGGTTCTATCCCTGGTCAGGGAACTAAGATTTCTCATGCTATGTGACCAAAAGATTAAAAAAAAAAAAAAAGACTATGGGCTTGCTGATACATTCATGAATAAAATGATGTAATGTCTGTGATTTTTTGCTTTAAAATAACCCATTGGGAGGGTGGGATGGTTGGGAATGTGGAGAAGATGAACACTCGCCTTTTTGTTAATAATTGTTGAAGCTAGGTGATGGGTATATGGAACTCCATCATACTATTTTCTCTCCTATAATATTAGAACATTTTCATTAAAAATTAAAAAAAATTAATACAGACTGTGGGCTTGAGTGAATGACAAAATATTAGCTTTCCTGGGATGAGTTTTGCTTCAGCCATGGGTAAAAGAAGAGGGACTTGATGCCACCAACAAGAATGGAAAATATGGAGTGGGGAGAAGGGTGAGTGGGTGCTGGGAGTTCCCACAGTTAGCTGCAGGAGGAAGAACTGAGCCAGAGGCTCCCGGAGCCAGTTGCCTGGGCACGTGGCAGAGAGAAGCAGTGATTATGTGGAAGGAGAAGTTATTGCTTCCTGGAAATCGGGCCACCAGCCCCTGAGAAACCACACTAGGACTGGAGAGGGAACTTTGGGGCACCAGAGAATAGCTCCCTGCGCTGTTGCCATAGACTATCTAAAAGACTGAAAGTCTGTGCCCCTCGAATTCATACGTTGGAAACCTAACCCCACAATGTGGTGATGTTAGGGGGAGGGGCCTCTGGGAGGTGAGGAGGTCATGAGGATGGAGACCTCATGCACTGGATTAGTGCTCTTATAAAAGAAAGAAATGCCTGGGGGCTTCCCTAGTGGTCCAGAGGTTGAGATGCCACCCTTCCACTTCAGGGGTCGTGAATTTGATCCCTGATCAAGAAATTCCGCATGTTGCTAACCTTGGCTGAAGTTTAAAAATAAATGAACAAAAAATTTTAAAATGACAGAAATTCCTCCCCTCTCCCACCATGTGAAAAGACAGAGGCTATGAACCAGAAAGGGGGTTCTCACCAGACACCAAAGCTGACAGTGCCTTGATCTTGGACTTTCAGCCTCCAAAACTGGGAGAAATAAATTTCTGTCACTTATAAATCACCCAGTCTATGGTACATTTTCTGGCCTCCTGTTTAAAAAATTGAGGCGTAGTTAACATACAACGGGCTTCCCTGGTGTCTTTGAGAGTAAAGAATCTGCCTTCAATGCAGGAGACCTGGGTTTGATCCCCGGGCGGAAAAGATCCCCAGGAGAGGGAAATGGCGACCCATTCCAGTACTGCCTGGAGAATCCCATGGACAGAGGATCCTGGTGGGCTACAGTTCATGGGGTCACAGAGAGTCAGACATGATGGAGCGGCTAACACTTTAACATACAACATTGTGTAAGTTTAAGGTATCAGTTCAGTTGCTCAGTTCTGTCTGACTCTTTGCGACCCCATGGACTGCAGCATGCCAGGCTTCCTTGTCCATCACCAACTCCCAGAGCTTGCTGTAAGGTCAAACTCATGTCCATTGAGTTTGCCATCCAACCATCTTATCCTCTGTCATCCCCTTCTCCTCCTGCCTTCAATCTTTCCCAGCATCAGGGTCTTTTTCAAGGAGTCAGTTCTTTGCATCAGGTGGCCAATATTGGAGTTTCAGCTTTAGCATCAGTCCTTCCAATGAATATTCAGGACTGATTTCCATCAGAATTGACTGGTTTGATCTTCTTGCAGTCCAAAGGACTCTCAAGAGGCTTTTCCAACACCACAGTTGAAAAGCGCTCAGCTTTCTTTATGGTCCAACTCTCACATCCATACATGACTACTGGAAAAACCATAGCTTTGACTACACAGACCTTTGTTGGCAAAGTAATGTCTCTGCTTTTTAATGTGCTGTCTAGGTTGGTCATAGCTTTTCTTCCAAGGAGCAAGCATCTTTTAATTTCATGGCTGCAATCACCATCTGCAGTGATTTTGGAGCCCAAGAAAATAAAGTCTGTCACTGTTTCCACTGTTTCCCCATCTATTTGCCATGAAGTGATGGGACCAGATGCCATGATCTTTGTTTTCTGAATGTTGAGTTTTAAGCCAAATTTTTCACTCTCCTCTTTCACTTTCATCAAGAGGCTTTTTAGTTCCTCTTCACTTTCTGCCATAAGGGTGGTATCATCTGCGTTATCTGAAGTTATTGATATTTTGGCCAGCAATCTTGATTCCAGCTTGTGCTTCACCCAGCCTGGCATTTGCATGATGTACTCTGCATATAAGTTAAATAAGCAGGGTGACAATATACAGCTTTGACATACTCCTTTCCCAGTTTGGAACCAGTTTGTTATTCTGTGTCCAGTTCTAACTGTTGCTTCTTGACCTGCATACAGATTTCTCAGGAGGCAGGTCAGGTGGTTTGGTATTCCCACCTCTTGAGAATTTTCCACAGTTTGTTGTGACCTACACAGTCAAAGACTTTGGCATAGTCAATCAAGCAGAACTTAAAGTAAGATTAAGATATACAGTGTGTTGATCTGATACCTTTATGTGTTGCCATATGACCGTCACCATAGCATTAGCTGATCTGTGAGTGTCTATGGGTCTTTTTGTTATAGCAGCTCACACTGACTAAAACAGACCATTTTACAAAAACTTATTTTTCAGGAGTCCGATTAGTCTTCTGCTTTACTTGCCCTGTCTCTTGGGCTCAGTTCCAAGGGCTGACATCCTGAAATAGCCTCAAATCCACTCTTCTACCCATGGCAGCCTTGACTTCCCAAAGATGCTAATCTGGATTCTCATTCCTCTTTCTCACCCTGTCCTCCTCCTCCTCTCCCTTCTCCTTTTCCTCCTCATCCTTCTTTAATTTGATAGACCTGAGAAGAGTTCTGATGTCATCATTGCATCTTTTTTTATTAATATTTTAAAAAATATTTATTTTACTTATTTGGCTGCACCAGGTCTTAGTTGCAGGATCTTTGATCTTCCTTTCAGCATGCAGGATCATTTTTTTTTTTTTTTAGTTGCATCATGTGGGATCTAGTTCAATCAGCTGAGGTTGTAACTGGTGCAGATTGAACCCAGGCCTCCTGCATTGGAAGAGCAGTGTTAGCCACTAGACCATCAGGGAAGTCCCTTCCAGAAATGTCACAGGAGACTCAGTCTATTCTACTTAATAGTCACCCTCACTAAGTCAAAAACATTATAGGGAAGATAAGTGTCCCCAAACCCATCTTGGAAAACAGGAAGATCAAATCTTAGCAACACGATCATTTGAAGTGCATTGGGCACGCGCTCTGAATTTCAGTATCTGTTTCACCTGAAGAGAGGTTACTTATAAATACTGGCTCTGTGTAGATTTTCTATTACAGTTACATTCATTTGGTAGCACTTCTCTGCTTTGAGGGTCCTCATCCACTTTTTTAAGATTTTTTGGATGTGAACCATTTTTTAAGTCTTTATTATGTTTGTTACAACATTGCTTCTGTTTTTATGTTTTTGTTCTTGTTTTTTTTGGCCTGTGGGTTCTTAGCTCCCCCACTAGGGATGAAAGCCACACCCCCTGCATTGGAAGACAAAGTCTCAACCACTGGATGGCCAAGGAAGTCCCAAGTGGTTGGGCTCTTAAAGAAAACATTGAAAGAAAGCTATTTAAAATGTAAAAATGTAAAAAAACCCAAAAAACCAAAAAACCACCCATTGTCTTTGTATGGGCTCCTTAAAAAGAATTTGAGTTAATGCTTGGTTGGAGGGTATAATACCAGGGAAGCAAGAGTCAGGGAAGAAGTAAAGTGAGGCTGAAATGGAGGGAGACCAAATTTAAGGTGGACTATTGCCAAAGTTGGTCCAGCTTTGCAAGAATGCTCAGCTGGTTGCTTAATCCAATGGGCGCTGAGGTGACCTTGGCGCTGCACAGGGCTCCGCCACTGATGCTGTTCATGCCGCAAAACCAAGTATCCAGGCGAGGGTGGGGAGGGTACTGGTGGGATGAACGGACCTGGGTTTTCCACAATCCGACCATTTACAAAATTATGTATTTAGTAGGATTCTTCTTATCCCATTTCCACTCCCAAGTAACTACTGTTGACAGTTTGACTCATGTTCTTTCTGATTTTTCTCCTGAGAACATGCATACATATGTATATATAAAACACATATTTATTTTTTATGGAAGCGTGACAAACATATTAATATACAATTTGCTTTTTTCACTTCATGTAACCCTGTAATCATCTTTCCAGCTCCAGCATATATACATATATCTTGTTCTTTTTTCTTTTTTAATAGATAATCCCTGCCTCATTCTTTCAAATGATTGTATAGTTCTCTGTTTTATGAATGTACTGTAATTTACCACATTATTTCTTCCCTTGATAGACATTCATGCCATTTCCTGCTTTAGGCTATTTTAAACAACCTTGCTGCGTAAGTTGATTTTTGGTTCTTTCATTTTTACGGGAAGTGAGTGGCCAGAATATGTTACATCCTTGTCTGCCCAGAACCTCCGTTCCTGCGTATAAATGACGCAGTAAGGCCGCAGCTCACCCACTGCAGCCAGACAGCCTCAGGCTGTTGGTGTTCTGGGGGCTGGGTCCAGGGGGGTGGGTTGTGAATTGGGGCTTTGGTTGGGTGGTTCTGGGGAGAGTATAAGGATCTGGGAATTTGCTCTAGAGTGGGTGCTAGCAGAAAGCAGGGATGATTGTAGGATCGAGGCTCTTAATAAATCTCATCTATATAACTGGTGCAGAAGCAGCTGTCACTCATATTTGCCAGGAGAGGGTTGGATCTGGCATTCTGTGGCTTGGACCATATTCATGTTTTATCTTGTTCCATCATCGTCCCAGAGTGGCCTCGGCTGATTCTCTTGTTCTGTGAAATTGTTGTCTCAGTGGGAGAGCAGCAAGGCCAGCTGATGCCAGGTCAGCAGGTGGGTGGCCAGCACTGCTCCCTCTTTGTCAAAGCCGTGAGGGCTGTTTGGTATTCAAAATGGAAGTAGATAGCTGCACTCAGTCGCTCAATTGCTCAGTCATATCCAACTTTTTGCGACCCTATGGACTGTAGCCTGCCAGGCTCCTCTGTCCATGAGATTTTCCAGGCAAGAATACCGGAGTGGGTTGCCATTTCCTTCTCCAGGGGATCTTCTTGACCCAGGCATTGAACCCACCTCTCTTGTATCTCCTGCATTGGCAGGCAGATTCTTTACCACTAGCGCCACCTGGGAAGCCCCAGAAGTAGGATCTAGGGAAAAACAAAACTGGACCCTGACCAACTTTGGAACCTGACCTAGCCTCAAAGGCACCACGTCTCCTGACTGTCCTTTGTACCTGAACCTGGCTGTTTCTGGACCACACCTTGGACAGCTGAAAACTGTTCCTTGTTTTAAACATACTTTAAATATTTATTTTTATTTATTTGGGTGCGCTGGATCTTAGTCACGGTATGCAAGATTGTCAATCTTCGTTGCGGTATGTGAAGTTGTAGTTGTGGCATGTAGGATCTAGTTCCCTGACCAGGGATTGAATCTGGGCCCCTGCATTAGGAGCACAGACTATTAGCCACTGGACCACCAGGGAAGTCCCGCTTGCTTGTTTTAAATAGTTTATTGAGATATAGTTCATATGCCATAAAGTCCACACATTTAAAGGGTACAGTTCGGTGACGTTAGTATGTTCACAGGTGTGTGCACCCATCACTACTATCAGGTCCCAAGTCTTTTTTTTTTTTTTTTTTGCTGTACCCCATGGCTTACAGGATCTTAAGTTCTCTAACCAGAAATCAAATCTGGGCTCGGGCAGAGAAAGCACTGAGTCCTCATCACTGGACTTCCAGGGAATTCCCAGAATATTTTCATTGCTCCAATCAGAAGCCCATACCAGGTGAGAAAGGAGTGGGTGAGGGATAAACTGAGAGATTGGGATTGGTATATACACACTCATTGTTTAGTCACTAAGTCCTGTCTGACTCTGTGTGACCCCATGGACTGCAGCACGCCAGGCTCCTCTGTCCTCCATTATCTCCCAGAGTTTGCTCAGATTCATGTCCACTGAGTCAATGATCCTATCTAACCATCTCATCCTCTACTGCCCTCTTCTTCTTTTGCCTTCAATCTTTCCCAGCATCAGGATCTTTTCCAATGAGTTGGCTCTTTACATGGGTGGCCAAAGTATTGGAGCTTCAACTTCAGCATCTGTCCTTGTAATGAATATTCAGGGTTGATTTCCTTTGCGATTGACTGGTCATATACATACTACTATATATAAAAGAGATAATTAGGAGGATTTGCCCGGCAATCCAATGGTTAAGACTCCACACTTCCAATTCTGGGGGCACAGGTTCGATTTCTAGATGGGGAACTAAGATCCCACATGCTGTGGGGTGCTTCAAAAGAAAAAAAAAAAGGCAAGTAATAAGGACCTAGTATAAAGCACAGGGAACTCTACTCAGTCCTCTGTAATGACTTACATGAGAAAGAATCTAAAAAAGAGAGGTTATATGTATAACTGGTTCACTTTGCTGTTCAGAAGAAACTACACAAGGCAAATCAACTATACTCAAAAAAACAAAAACAAAAAACCAAGCCCCATTAGCAGTCACTCCCCGTTTCCTCCCTACTTCAACTATAGCCTGAGGAAAGCACTAATTACTCTGTTTTTATGGACTTGCCTGTTTAGGACATTTTATTTAAGTAGAATCATACAGTGCATAACCCTTTAGGGACTGACTTCTTTGATTTAGTTTAATGTCTTCAAGGTCCACCTTGTAGCTTGAATCAGTACTCTATTCCTTTTAATGGCTGAATAGTAGTCTGTCATAGTGATAGACCACGTTTTCTTTATTCATTTATCCATCAGTGAACTTTCGGGTAAATTGGACTTTCCCTATTATTTGCTTGTGGTAAAAGTAGTACTTTCCTTCTGGAAGCTCAGGTGCCTAAGTTATCCACTGCTGTGTAACAGGTTGTCCCAAAACTAAGCGGCTTAGAACAACAATAATCATTATCTTTCATCCTTTTTGCAGATCTGGAATTCTGGAGCAGTTTAGCTGAGCAGTCCTGATACGGGATCTCTCAGGAGACTGCAGTCAAGATATCAGCAGGGGCTACATCATTATCTGAAGGCTTGAATGGGGCTGGAGGAGCCACTTCCAAGATGGTGCCCTCATGTAGCTGTCAATAAGAGGCCTGAGTTTCTTTCCCTGTGGGACTGTCTTCCAGAGCTGCTTGAGTGTCCTTATGACATGGTATCTGGCTTCCCTCAGAGAAGTGTCAAGAGAACACTGAAGCAACAATTCCTTTTATGACCTAGCTTCAGAAGTCATAGACAGTCATCTCTGCCACATTCTTTTAGAGGTCAGTCACTAAGTTCTGCCTCTCATTCCAGGAGAGGGCAATTAGGCTCCAAAAAAATTTTTTTTTTTTTGGCTCCTGTAGAATATGGGAATCAAACCCATGCTTCCCCTGCAGTTGGAGCATGGAGCCCCAACCACCAGACCACCGGGGAATTCCCTAGATTCCACCTTTTAAAGGTAGGAAGATCACAGAACTCCTGGATATATTTTGAAACCATTGCAATAGGCAATGATAGAGCTGAGGAGCCAAAGAAGATTGTGAGACAAAGGCATAGATTATCAACAGCAGAAAGATATTAATCCATTTAGGACTAGAGAAAGGAAGGGAGGAAGTAGGACTATCAGAGCCCAGGAGCCAGGACCATCCAGTAGAAACTGGGCTTTCAGAGGATCTGCAGCCTCGAACGTGCAGTCACTGGCAGAGATGCTTCCCAAAGCAGCAAGGGAGACAAATGCTCTGGCTTCTTCCTTCCTCAGCCCTCCAATCTTGCGCCAGTGCCTGCGACTGGCTGAAGCTACCAGGAAGCAGAGTGAAAGGGAGCCTGGGAAACAGATTTCCTTGCGACACAAAGGTGAGCAGAGAGGGCCAGGATGGGTGTGCGATGAAGGTCCTAGCACGGCATCTCCCAGGACGGCTTATTTGATTAGCTGGTGACATTATGGTTAAACTTGTCTTGAATTTTCATTTTTACATCAATATTGTTCTTCATAAAGTAACATTTAAAAACTGAAAATGAAAAAAAGAAAAGAAAAATGACAGAAAATTCTCTCACCTCCTTTACTCTTCTCTACTTTTTAAGAGAGAACTTCCGTGGGACCAGAAGGGAAGGGGAATGTTAATACCCAAACAGCAGAAAGCTGATCTAGCCTTTCTGGGGAAGCAGCCTTTGTTATTCCCTTTAAAACCTGTCAGCATCCGAGAACTGACTATGCAACTGATGCAAATGCCTTGTCAGTGTCTACCCTAGTTTCCTGGTTTCTGCCACAACAAGCTTCTGATTCCCAGAAAAAATCATTGATCTTGTCCTCTCTAGGTATATACCCAAGAGAACTGAAAAATCTATATCCATCAAGAATATGTACGGAAATGTTCATAGCAACATTCCTAATAATAACCCCAAAGTAGAAACAACCCAAAGTCCATCAGTGGGTGAATGGCTAAACAAAACGTGGTCAGGGGGATGGGGAATGGGATATGACTGCTAACGGGTCAGGATTTCTTTTAGGGGGTGATGAAGTGTTTTGAAACTAGACAGTGGTGATGGTTGAACAACTCTGTGGGTGACAAGTCCTGAGAACTTGTAGTTCTTTGAATTAATTTGTTTTCAAATCCTGAAATATTGTTGAAAGATACCTGATGACCAATTATGCATGCGTGCATGGGTGCTGAGTTGCTTCAGTTTTGTCTGACTCTTTGCGACCTCATGGACTGTAGCCCGCAAGGCTCCTCTGTCCATGGGACTCTCTAAGCAAGAATACTGGTGTGTGTTGCCATGCCCTCCTCCAGGAGATCTTCCTGACCCAGGGATCAAACTTTTATCTCTTACATCTCCAGCATTGGCAGGCGGGTTCATTGGCAGACGGGTTCTTCATGGCTAGGGCCACTTGGGAAGCTTGAGTAGTTATGACAAGGATGCTAAAAATAAAAACCTGGGCAAAGAAGAAAATATACCAAGTTTATAAAAATATACCAGATTATATAGTATTGTGATTAGAGTTACTTTTGTCTCTTTTCCAATTTTTAGATAGCACTGTTACTTTTATAATATAAAAATTTATAGATGACTTCTGGTGTCGTCTTTGGCTTGGCCCACCACCATGTTTTCAAAAATTGGAGTTGAATGTATTTATTTTATTTGCTACACTGAGTCTTAGTTGTGTCATGTAGGATTCTCAGTTGCGTCATGTGGGATCTAATTCTCTGACTGGGAATCGAACCTGTGCCCTGCACATAGAGAGCATGGAGTCTTAGCCACTGGACCACCAGGGAAGTCCCTTGAATGTATTCAGATACAGAATCTATGCACCAGTTTGCCACAGTCCTTCCTACTCCTTATTGCCTTAAGCTGGTGCCATGTCTCAAACAAACTGCCTGATTCCTAAAGTGAGTCCCTTGACTTATATAATAAAACTCCCATAATATACAATTCACTGTGGTTCAGTGATATGATAAATATTCACATTTTAAATCCCTGACAAGTGGGGTTAGAATGTTATTGAATCAGTTTGAAAATGAAAATTAGTATTTAATGTCTAGATAAAAATAGAATTGTTCTTGTCACTTTTCTACAGAGCTGGGTTTCTTGGGAAGTCAAAAAGATGATATTCACCAGTTTAATTCAGTTTAATAGGAAACCTCTGATGGTATTATAAGCAAAAAGAGACTTACTATAGGGAAATTGTTGTTGTTGTTGTTGTTATTTAGTCGCTAAGTCTTCGTGTCTGACTCTTTTGTGACCCCTTGGACTGCAACCCGCCAGGCTTCTCTGTCCATGGGGTTTCCCAGGCAAGAATACTGGAGTGGGTAAGCCATTTTCTTCTCCAGGGGATCTTCCTGACCCAGGGACTGAACCAGCGTCTCCTGCATTGGTAGGCAGATGCTTTACCACTAAGACACCAGGGAAGCCCACTATAGGGCTTCCAAATGGATTGGTGAAGCTGGAAGAGCAGGCTCTAGGCTGAGCCTCCTTCCAGTGATGGCTGCCAGGATGACACTGCAGAACTGACCTGCCAAGAGAAGCAGGGCCCTTGCCAGTTTGCAAGGTGCGGAATCAGGGGACCATTATTAGAACACTGCAGATGATGACTGCAGCCATGAAAGTAAAAGACGCTTACTCCTTGGAAGAAAAGTTATGACCAACCTAGATAGTATATTCAAAAGCAGAGACATTACTTTGCCGACTAAGGTCCGTCTGTCTAGTCAAGACTATGGTTTTTCCTGTGGTCATGTATGGATGTGAGAGTTGGACTGTGAAGAAGGCTGAGCGCCGAAGAATTGATGCGTTTGAACTGTGGTGTTGGAGAAGACTCTTGAGAGTCCCTTGGACTGCAAGAAGATCCAACCAGTCCATTCTGAAGGAGATCAACCCTGGGATTTCTTTGGAAGGAATGATGCTAAAGCTGAAGCTCCAGTACTTTGGCCACCTCATGTGAAGAGTCGACTCATTGGAAAAGACTCTGATGCTGGGAGGGATTGGGGGCAGGAGGAGAAGGGGACGACCGAGGATGAGATGGCTGGATGGCATCACGGACTCGATGGACGTGAGTCTGAGTGAACTCTGGGAGTTGGTGATGGACAGGGAGGCCTGGCGTGCTGCGATTCATGGGGTCGCAAAGAGTCGGACACGATTGAGTGACTGAACTGAACTGAACTGAGTTCAATAACATACCATCATAGCCAGGAAACTTCCATCATCACCCTAATTGTACTTATTTCTTGACACCTGCCCAGGAAACTGGATATTGGGCCATTACTGCCCCCTATTGCCTGTTAGTCTTTGAAGAAATAATTCCCCAAAACATGCACAGCCCATGGCATCATCTGATTTTCATGATAACTTTACTAGATAAGCAAAGAGTGTGGTGTCATATTTTTTACAGATAGGGAAATTAAGGTTCAGAGAGGTAATGGAACATAAATAAGGTCACACAGCTATGTGCAAAGCTGGAGTAACAACCCAGATCTCCTCATGCTCAGGCCAGTTCAGTGAACTTGACATGTCAACTACCATGTCATGGGTGAGGTTTTTTTTTGTGGGGCTTCCCTGGTGGCTCAGAGGGTAAAGTGTCTGCCTGCAATGCAGGAGACCTGGGTTCGATGCCTGGGTCAGGAAGACCCCCTGGAGAAGGTAATGGCACGCCACTCCAGTACTCTTGCCTGGAAAATCCCATGGATAGAGAAGCCTGGTAGACTACAGTCCATGGGATCACAAAGAGTCAGACACGGCTGAGTGACTTCACTTTCTTTATGGTAGGGCCTAAGAGTACAGCACACAAGCACAGGTATGCAAAAACTAGTGCCTCTGGAGTGACTGGTAAATAAATGACTGTAACTCTAAGCACAGAGGAAGGGGCTAGTATTGTGCAAGGGGGAAGTCTAGAGCTGACATTTGAGTTGGGTTTTGAGGGATGTGTAGGAGTACCTCAGGAGCCAAAGGGTGGGGAAAAATTGTCTTAGTAGCTGGCAATATTTAAGGGGGTGCAGGGTGTCAGCAAGACTTTTGGGGAGGTGAGAGACTTCTTATTTTGGAGGATGTAGCCAAGGGAAAGTTTTTTTTGTGTGCATGTGGTTGTAATATAGACATACAGTAAAGCAAAAAATATGGAGCGCTACTCAAGGATACAGCTTGAGCTATTAAAAAAAGCATATGTAAACACTCGTGTACCCATCGTTTAGTGACGATACATCTTCCTGGAGTGAGTTGCCATTCCCTTCTCCAGAGGATCTTCCTGACCCAAGGATCAAAGCTGGGTCTCTCGCATTATGGGCGGGGTCTTTACCATCTGAGCCACCAGGGAAGCCTTTTACATTAACATCTACCCATCATCTAGTGACGATATGATATAACATTTCCAAAATCGCTTAAGTTTCCCTCGTGCCCCTTCCCAATCTATACGCACCCCTGTCTTTTCCCCGTCGTTTTTTTTTTTTTTTTTTTTGAGTGACAGGAAGTTAACATAAAAGTTCAAAGCCTTTGGCTTCAGCCCCATCTCCTTATACTCCTATTGCTCCAAATCTTTCGCTATCTTTATGGATAATCCTAAGAGCGTCTTGCACGAGGCAGAGGAGGTTTCTTGATACTACCGCTTTCTAGTACGGCCCATGGAAATTTAGGCAGTACATGAATGGAACTAGTGACGGAGACGATGGTTTCTGGTCCTTCTGAGCCACCGTCCAGGCTCGAGACGCGCGGAGCATTCTTGTCCCTCGGCGGCCGCCGTGCGTCCGTTACGTGGCAGCTACGGGCGCCAGCCAATCCGCGGCGCCCGCATCAGCCCCCTCGGGCGGCGCAGCCGGAAGGGGCGGAGCTGAGGCGGCGGCGGCTGAAAAGGCAGCGGTGGCGGCAGCGACGACGGCGGCTCCGGAGGCCGCAGTCCCGGTCCTGGCTTCGCCCCCAGCCCCACCATGGTGACGCTAGCTGAGCTGCTGGTGCTCCTGGCCGCCCTCCTGGCCACGGCCTCGGGCTACTTCGTCAGCATTGACGCGCATGCAGAGGAGTGCTTCTTCGAGCGGGTCACCTCGGGCACCAAGATGGGCCTCATCTTCGAGGTGGCGGAGGGCGGCTTCCTGGACATCGACGTGGAGGTGCGGGCGCGCTGCCCGAAGCGGGGGCCCGCGGCCGCTCGGGGGTTGGCGGCGCCCGGGGCCCGCGCGGGGCCAGCGTGGAGAGCGGGACCCGGAGGCCGCTGTCCGATTCCAGGGAGGGGCCTGGGCCGCCACCCGGCGACCCCCTAACGGCCCTTTCCCTCGCACTCGCCCGGTTTCCGAGCTCCGCTCGGGAGACGGAACCGTTGCTTGGCTGCTTTGGATTCTCAGTTTGAACGGCTGGTTCCCCTTGGAACCCCTCGCCGAGCTTTGTCTACCAGGCGCCGCGTGTCATCTCTGGGCCCAGGAGGCGCTACACGGTCTTGTTTAGCTGATGGCAGGTCTCGATCCGGGCAGCAGCTGCTTCCCTTCCTAGCGCGAATTAAAGTTGGGACGTGGCATGGAAACTTCTGAAAAAGTAAATCGGAAGCTGTTGAGGAATGCTAGGTAGACGTTCGCGTTGTGTTTGCCTTTATTTTTCGTAGAAACGACCCGAGTTAACCCGTTCTTACGCAGACCTTCGGATACCTCGGTTAGTCATCTCTGATTAAGAGAGTGGAGTTGCGTTATGCGTTTTAGAAGTGATTGCAGTAAAGTATCTGTGGAGAAAACGGAAAATCGTTTTAAGAAACCAGCAGTCCCTAAATTTTGTCGTATATCATTTTCTTTAAACTAAAAGAATGACTCGCCTCTAACTTTTTTAAGGAAACCAGATGGAATGAATATTTAAACCTACCGGTTAGCATGATTAATTGTGTCTATGGGTTTTCCCATCGAACAGTTAACGTCAGCAGAGTTGGGCATAAATTACACAAAACAAGTGAAGTTCAGAAATAAGGGGATAATGGAGTTAATAACTGTTAAAATTAGCTAAGCTCTTGAGAGATCAGCTCTTTCAGTCTGCAGGTGGCACGGGCTTCATAAGAGGAACTACTTGAGCAAGGTCTAACAACTGATTTGGAGCACACTGGGATGAGAACATGGGTCTCTGAATTTCCAGTTTCTCTAGTCTTTTTCCTTAAGTCCTTAGGCATATAAGATAAAGCAGATTCCTTTACCAGTAGGCAGTAATCAGTCGGGAAAACCTCGATGTGTAGGCTTGCTCAAAGTTCTTAGTTTTAAAAGAGATTTCTTTTTTGTTGTTTTGATATTAATAGCTACATATTTGTCTGTTGGTGGTATTGGGCCACTTGAAGACAACTGTATGGTGTGGTTTCTGTTTCTGATTGGTTTACTAAGTTGGAAAATTAAGACAAATGTAGTCAGAGTTGAAAGGTATTCAGAGAGCCTTGTTTCTTAAATGGGAGAACTGTAGCCCAAAGAGATTACTGTCAGTAACTGAAGTGGATCGAAGTTCAGGTTACATTTTCCTAGTGACTGTTTGACTGTCAATAGACATCACTTAATGATTTTATTTTTAAAATTATTTTTTAATGAAGTATAGTTGCTTTACAATGTTGTGTTAGTTTCTCCTGTAAAGCAAAGTGAATCAGCTATAGGTATACATGTATCCCCTCTTTTGGATTTCCTTTCCCTTTTAGGTCACCATAGAGTATTGAGTAGAGTTCCTTGTACAATAGGTTCTCATTAGGTTATCTGTTTTATACACAGTATCAGTAGTATATCTGCATTAATCCCAATCTCCCAGTTTATTCCCTCCTCATTTATGATTTTGAATCTTTTGAGTTATCTCATGAATTTTTCTTCTGCCTCCAGATTACGGGACCTGATAATAAAGGAATTTATAAAGGAGACCGGGAGTCCAGCGGGAAATACACATTTGCTGCTCACATGGATGGAACATATAAGTTTTGTTTTAGCAATAGGATGTCTACCATGACTCCAAAGATAGTGATGTTCACCATTGATATCGGGGAAGCCCCCAAAGGACAAGACATGGAAACAGAAGGTTAGATGAACATTCTGAAGACTTATATCCCTTTCTCAGAGTTAATATTAGTCCTGTACGTTTTCTCCATCTGAATGTAGTATTTATTTTTGATGGCTTATTTTAGGTTCACTGACTGTCTTTACAACCAAAAACCTTTTGTGAAATATACTTTTTATTTATCCAGATCTTCTCATTAACAAAAAGAAATTATTGGAGGTTCATGTTTATATTTTAGTTCTTTCCAGTTGCCATTTCTGGCAGCAGGTAGGTTATACGTATCCTAGGTTGTTTGTTCTGTTAATTTGCCTACGCTGGTATATGCATCTTTAGTTGCTCATTTGTATAAATGACTACTTTAGCTAAACTTGTTGTTTTTGTGTGTGTGTGTTTATATCTTACACTCTTCTTCAGGTGGTGGAGATACCTGGGATGGTATGTGGATTATTTTCTGACAGTCTTTCTGCGTACTTTTGTGGCCTACTGTCTAATTTCTGCTTTCCTTTCTAACCTCAGTCTGTTAGCATGACAGTGTTTTTTCTCCTAGTTTTAAAAAACCCTACATCTAATTTAGAGTTTTAGTGTGATTGTTTTTTTGTGGTTTTTGTTTTGTTACACACGAGATAGAGGTAGGTATGTGAAACTTGATTAGACGTGAAATGCAGTTCTAGGAGCTACGTCTACCCTAGATAAGGTGACAAAAGCTTTGTCAGACATATGTTGCAGGTGGATTAATTTTTATTGCTCAGCTTAACAGCAGTGAGCCCTAAGTTGATTCTTCTGGATAAATTGTTTACCAGGAGCCTGTACATAAGGATTTTTTGGCCGGGGACCGAGGTGGGGTGGGCCGGGGGGCCATGGTATATTTCGGGACTTTTGGAAACTAGTAGTTTATTTCATAGTATTAATGTGATATAATTTGCCCTAGATAGTGAGCCTTTCATGCATTGGAGAAGGAAACGGCAACCCATTCCAGTTTTCTTGCCTGGAGAATCCCCGGGACGGGGGAGCCTGGTGGGCTGCCGTCTATGGGGTCACACAGAGTCGGACACAACTGAAGTGACTTAGCAGCAGCAGCAGCAGATAGTGAGCACTTCATAGAGTATTTACATAAGTAAGGTGAACTCTTTTTAGGCTTTGAAATCTATAGAATTTAAAGAATCATACTACTCAGAAATTTCTGTGCTTGCTTTTCAAGGCCATTTGCAGTTCAGCACTTGGCTAATTCTCAAGGAAAATTAGTTTTGAGGGGCTTTGACTTTGTTCATTTTCTGGAAAACAGTCCTTTCTAAACAGTTGGCTATTTAAACGTTGGCTGGTGCGTGTGAATATTTTCCTTAAATAATCCTTTAACATGATGTTTAACAGTCTAGCTTTTGCTTGTTCATATTGGTGAATGACAGCTATAAAATCAAGCTTTCCTCTAAAGCAGTGGTTCTCAGGATGTCTTTTGCTCCCCAGGGTACACTTGACAATATCTAGAAACATTTTTGATTTTCCTGAATAGGTTGGTGGCTGTACACTGCATCGGACACCTTCCCACCACAAAGAATTACGTGGTCTAAAATGTCCACAGTGCTTCTCCTGAGAAACTCTGCTTTAAAGGTTCCGCCTAGTGCATGGGCTTCTGAGATGAAGCTGGTGAGAGAGTATTTGTGATTCCAGCCCAGCTGCTTTAAAATGGTAGAGGCTCTTGGCTTCTCATAAAAAATTTAGGATTATTTGTGGCAGTTTGGAATTCTAGATGAGGCTGGATTTTGGGCAATAGTGAAGAGACCCCTCTGATGGCAGTCTTCCCTTGTGGTATATTTTTTTCCTACCTGTTTGTACATTGCCATAATACAGCATTACCTATAAGCATACACTTAAATTCTTCAGAACTGTTAGTTTACCTTGCTAAAGAGAATGCCTGGTTCTAGACCTTGAGCAGCTGAGAACTTGTATTTTCACTTGCAGTGTCTGCTGTATTTCCCACTGTAGTGAAATGATTGCTTTGACTATAGTACTAGAATGTTGAATTGGTACAGATTTTCCCTAGAACATCTTCATGCGTTTCTCTGCTTAGCCTCATAAAGATTAAAAGTCAGCTTTTATACTTTTCCTAAATTAACATTAGAGTTACATGATTTTCAAGAGTAGATTTTTATTTAGTTTAAATATTGTTATTTGTAGGATTATTACTAGGGTGTTATTATTACGGTTTTGTTTAATTTGTATTTTGTGCCCCTCCTCCATCTTTTTTTAAATCTCCCCTATGGTTGGCAGTGAGTCTGATGAACTACACTTAGCAATTTCTTAGAAGACATTTCTTAGGGCTGTGTTCCTTTAGTTAGTAAATGTTGTATAGCATTTTTCCTACTCTGAAAGAGGTTTCTCTACTGGGAACGAACTTTTAAAAAATTCTTGGGGGATTAAATTGTCATCAGTGGTCCAAAATTATGTCTGAGTCATTTCTGGAAAGTGGCTGCTTTTGTATGCCTTCTCTGGAGGAGGTGTTTTTCCCCCTGGTTTTAAGAATTTTTCAAAAAGAGATTGCCAGATATGTTCTAATCCATTTTCAAATCCTTTTGTAGCTCACCAGAACAAGCTAGAAGAAATGATTAATGAGCTTGCAGTGGCGATGACAGCTGTGAAGCATGAACAGGAATACATGGAAGTTCGAGAGAGAATACACAGAGCAAGTAAGTTAATGCTTTTGACTTTGCAGCAGTATCTGAGGGCCATGAATTGGTGACCTGTATTATCCAAGAGCTGGATTGTGTTTTCCTCATTTGGAAATTTTGGACACATAAACATACTAAGGGGTTGACTTTAAAAAAAACACCTATGCAAAGATATTTGAGTATATACATTTGTTTGTAGAGCTTTGTATTAGACTAATTTATTATTGGGACATTCATTCTAAACCAAACCATGCTGTTTAGATTCAGCACTAGCTTTTATGAGTTTTAAAAAATGTGTGGTCAGCTAGGGAGTAAGCTAATGGTTTTCATAAAGCAGAAAGGAAAAACATAAAATGGACATGGTGTTGGTTTTAAATCCGATATCTGAAATTTTTGTTATCATTAATTACATGCTGAGGCTTAGTTGTTTTTCTAAAACCTGGGGTATGGTTTAATTCAAATAAAAAGCATTAAAACATGAATAGAGGTATTCACCAGGTAAAGATCAGTTTGGCTCCCAAGTTTGCAAACGAAGGTGTGAGTGTGTTTGTCTTCAGAAACATTGATAATTGGAATCCCACTCTAGGTTGCAAAGCCTGTTTTAACCCTTGGTATAGCACTAATTATGATCCTTTTGCATTTAAAATTAAAGAGGTACCATATTGATCCACAGATCAGATGATCATATTTTAGACCCAAGTCCACACCTGTCCAGCATCTTTGTCCTTCAGGTCACCCTTGGAGATGGGCCTCACTGGGCGCAAGCTCGTCTGTAAATGCAAAGTGGCTTATGTCGGAAGTCTTTGTTTTGAAGGTGGGGTAGGGAGTGGAGAGAGGAGTGACTCAAATAGATGAGAACAGGTTGAATTTCTCCAAGATGTAGTTTCTGTTCTTCCCACCCTCTTGCCTCCATCCTTGCCAGTGATGGAAAGGCATCTTTAGGACCTAGAGCCCAGACTTCCCCTCTCCTTGGGAGGATAAGGAGTAGATGTGACGGACTGGACGGGTGCCTCTGTTCTTAGCTTTTGGGGTGGACTGGGGCATGAGATGGACTGAGGCTTATATGCAGCCACTCTTGCCTCTTCCACCTCTTTCCTTCTCCTGGCCTGTGCTCTTAATCTTCTCACCTTCTAGGATCCCTACCTCTTCTCCATCACCTGTTGGTTATTTTTCTCCCAGGAGGGGGCCAGCCCATTCTGTGATGAGAAGGGCTCAGAACGTTCACTGCTTTGTAGCTCAGCTAGCACAGCAGCCAGAGAAGGCCCCCATCTTCTGGTGTCTGAAGGCATCCAACCTTTTTCTCTCATCCTTAATTTGAGTGGAGATACTCCTGAATTTGTTTCACAAACAAAATAGAATTTTAGACATTCAGTCTAATTTTATAAATCCAATAGTTCCCACAATGTTGTTTGTTTTTTGTATATCTTCCTATAACACTCACTCCTCAGAGATGGCTATATTGAGATTTTTTTAAAAACTACAGTGTTGTAATAGTACTGTTTTTAGATCAGGCTAACGTGTGAACCGAGCTTCCCTGGTGACTTAGTGGTAAAGAGTCCTCCTGCCAATGCGGAAGACTTGGGTTCAGTCTCTGGATCGGGAAGGTCCCCTGGAGAAAGAAATGGAAACCTACGCCAGTATTCTTGCCCGGGAAATCTCATGGACAGAAGAGCCTGGTGGGCTAGAGTCCATGGGGTTGCTAAAGAAACAGACACAACTTAGTGACTAAAGAACAACAACAAATATATGAACGACATGAGAATAGTATCTTACGTACACATATTTTCTTCGATGATTGCTTTCCTGTTATATGCTTCAGTGTGTTCTATTTAAGTTTAAAGATGCATTTTTCTGTTATTGAAGGGAGAGATAAATACTTGTTTTTGTATGGTTAAGATGCTAGTCATTAAGTTATGCTAGAAATGGATTATAGTTTGCTTCTGCTGCTGCTGCTAAGTCGCTTCAGTCGTGTCCGACTCTGTGTGACACCAGAGACAGCAGCCCACCAGGCTCCCCCATCCCTGGGATTCTCCAAGCAAGGACACTGGAGTGGGTTGCCATTTCTTTCTCCAATGTGTAAAAGTGAAGTTGCTCAGTCGTGTCCGACTCTTCGCGACCCCATGGACTGCAGCCTACCAGGCTCCTCCTCCGTCCATGGGATTTTCCAGGCAAGACTACTGGAGTGGGTTGCCATTGCCTTCTCCGTATAAAGTTTGCAGCAGAAGTAAATTTAATGCCATGGAATGAACATTAAAATTTCAGTGTTGGTGGTTTTTAGAATTCTAGTTAATGGTTTTGGGCATTTGTCTATTCTTACTCTGGGGGAAAAAAGTCATTTTCTTTCCTTGAGTAAGTATAACTTATCTTTCTGGAGTCATTTAATTGCTTTTCACTTCTTTTTGGGTGATCATCAGTCCAGCAGTTACTGCAATTCTAGTTTCTCTTTTTATAAATGATACATATACATCTAAAAATATGCCAGTTACTTATTCATCTCTCTTACTGAGTTGCTAATTATAATTGTTTTTAGTGTTGGCCATTTGCAGAAAAATGAGAAACTACCCAGTAGTTTTTAAACATTAAGGACTTTGATCAGGAGCTTGAAAGAATTTCACATAAATTGAGTGCTATAAATTAATATAGCCATACTACTCCTTTGATCAATTTCTTAGCTTAAAAATGGGGTAAATCCTGTAACTAGTTTTAAGTTTGTCTGGTAACAGCTGTCAGCATTGGTCTGTGAGACTGAGAAAACTTTCGATCTAGAACCAATACCAAATACATAGTGGGTGCTCAATAAATACTGAATAAATGTTTAAAGAAAAGGCACTTTGAAACATTTTAACTTAGTAGGTAGTGCTTCTTGGGTAACTTATCTTGAAAGAATAAGGTTGAATTTTCTGATTCAGCAAAAAGGATTCTAATGTTAGGGACTTTCTACGTGTTAGAGAAGGTTGGATTAGGTTTTAACTCTAGAATGTGACCTTGGGCAAGTCATTTTTTCTCTGTTCTCGTGCATAAGCAGAGTGGACGGACTTGACTGCTCCATTAATCTTTAAATTCTCATTTAAATGTAAAACTCTGCTTTTAAGTGTGTTTAAGTGCTTGGGGACAAAAGACAAAGGTATTCTGAGTACTGTGAATGTTGTGTGAAGTATTAACTGTCACGTGAAGTTAAGACGGGGGGTAATTTTGGATGTCTGTGCTGTTTCTTTTCTCTTGTTTGTTTTGGTGGTTAAATTTTGTTTGTTTGTCCTCAACAGTCAATGACAACACAAACAGCAGAGTGGTCCTTTGGTCCTTCTTTGAAGCTCTTGTTCTAGTTGCCATGACATTGGGACAGATCTACTACCTGAAGAGATTCTTCGAAGTCCGGAGGGTTGTTTAAAAGCCTTTTCCCCATAATCCCAAATTCATAATTCACTGTTTACCAGACATCTTGGTCATAATAATGTCATTAGTTTCTATGTTTTTATTTTCTGAACTGTATCTTCACAGCTTATGTTTCTTTGTGATTAATAGATATTGGGGGAAAACACTTCTAGGAAAGCTATAGTGAAAATTTGACATTTGATTGGCATAAATTCATATTTGAATTCTGCCTCCATTATACAGGCCCTCCCAAAACTCAAACACTGTAAGCCGAATATAGGTGTAGAGTCCTTAGTTTTCTTTCTTTTTATTTTCATTATAAAATACAGTTTGTTCAGGATAGTACTTTACTAAAATGACTCTATTCTTGGGATCCCTTATCCTGCAGTTCAAGTCATTAGAAAGATTCATTTTGTTGAGAAACAACAATCTGAATCTTGACATTTTCTATCCAGCTTGGTGGTAGAGCTCTATGACTAGAGTATGTGACCAGGTTGGTACTTTTAAACTTTGTCTATCTTGTTTTTGCTTTAAAGATAAGACTTAAACCAACAACCTTTACCCACCCCTCCAAAGTTTCACTTTGAACCTTAGAACTCAATCACCTCCACTTAGAATTGTTGACACAAGCAGCTCATAACCATTTTTTGGTTTCTGCCTAACCTTGTAAGGAGTCTGTTAATGCCAGTTCTCTGGGTGTTTCAGCAGACAGTAGCTCTTTTTCTTTCTATGCTGGCGCATCCACCTTCTCTACTCTTGGCATGTAGGAGGCATGCATTCATGTAATTGGAAAAATCTGGATTTCCGATGCCAAAGGGTTAAAGCCTCTTGGATTTCTTTGCAGTGATATACAGCCACTATTTTATTTTTGATCAGTGGCATTTTGGCCACTGTTTAATTAGGGTACTGAACATCACTGTCAGTACTAGGGTTTTTGTTTTTCTTGGGTCTTTCTTTTTTGGCACATGTGAATTTTGTTTTGTATAGAACGAAACAACTTTCTTTTGGTCTCTGATGATGGGTTTAAAAATCAAGGAGCATCTGGTTTTATTGTGGGGATGATCCAGGATTATGTTGTGACTGATATATATTGGTTACTTGTACATTTTTTTTTTGGATCTTTGCAAGGGGAAAACTACAAGTAACGAGTTTTGTATAATTAAATTTGTTACAGGTTTTCATGTTCAGGGTAAACAATTTTTCAACCTTAGGTGAAAATACTTGCAGCAGTTTAAGGTGACTGAGTTTTACCTTAGGACAACTGTTGCATGCCAATTTGTGTGCGTGTGTGTGTGCAAACACTTCAAAATTGAGTTAAAAGATGTAAATTTAAAATTGGTTGTATATCTGATCTGCCCCACATTCAGTAAATAAACAGTTCTTTTTAAAAACAGTCTTGGTATTCTGTGTTTTATATATTTATGATTAATTCACATTTGTTAAATATCAGCTTTCTAATCAAAGCTGAAATGAGACATGTCATGTTTTCCCAGTAATGATGCCTGTTACAAACATCTGTTACTTTTTATGTCTCTAAACTTGATAATAGTAAACAGATATCCAATTTTAGGTTTCCCTGTGTGGTTTCTTTGATGGGTCAGTATTAACATCTGAAGTATTTTTTCCTTTGGAACAAAAGTTTATTTTAGCTCAGCCACCTGGTTTATGGTAGTTGGCAGTAAATTTAAAAGGGATTAAATGCTTCACCCAGGCCTCGCAGATGAGTGACTGATGTGACCAGAATCTAGATCCCTGCCTTGAGGAACCGTTCCTCTTCCTCTGCTGCACTAGGGGCCTTCTGGTAATAAAGGTACGGTTTCTCCAGCACTGTAATGTCCTGTGCCCATGCTAAGTGCTTTAGGTGGTCTGTCTCATTTATTCCTCAAAACATCCATTACCTTGGGTACTACTGTAATCCTCATTATGGAAATAAAGTCTTGGAAAGGATCCCCAGATCAGAAAATGAGTAAGTAGACCCCCAAATGCAAAAGCAGCTATGCTGTTTCCCTCTGTCTTTGCTTTCAGACCTGGTTGGAAATAGCTGTCAAAGGCATTTTAAGGATGTGATGATCCCATTAAAGTGAAAATGCTGCCTCAGGCTTTAGTCTCACCTAGTTTCAGATGACTGCAGTTTATAGTCTGCTGCTAAGTCACTTCAGTCGTGTCCGACTCTGTGCGACCCCACAGACAGCAGCCCACCAGGCTCCCCTCTCCCTGGGATTCTCCAGGCAAGAACACTGGAGTGGGCTGCCATTTCCTTCTGCAGTGTATGAAAGGGAAAAGTGAAAGTGAAGTTGCTCAGTTGTGTCCAACTCTTAGCAACCCCATGGACTGCAGCCTACCAGGCTCCTCCGTCCATGGGATTTTCCAGGCAAGAGTACTGGAGTGGGGTGCCATTGCCTTCTCCAGCAATTTACAGTATTACTCCCATTTACTCATACTTTGGCCACGTCATGTGAACAGTTGATTCATTGGAAAAGAACTTGATGCTGGGAGGGATTGGGGGCAGGAGGAGAAGGGGACGACAGAGGATGAGATGGCTGGATGGCATCACCGAGTTGATGGACATGAGTTTGTGAAGACTCCAGGAGTTGGTGATGGACAGGGAGGCCTGGCGTGCTGCAATTCACAGGGTCCCAAGGAGTCGGACACGACTGAGTGAACTGAACTGAAAATATCTGGGTGACTGCCTGGTGCTACCAGTTGTAGTCACTGAAATAAAATAGAGGAAAATCCCCTTTATCCAACTTTTAGTGGGGGAGATGAGCCTAGTCATATAAATTATATGGCATATTAATAATGTGTTATGGGGGAAAGTGAAAAAGGGCAAATAGTTTTAGTGATTATGAAGGGAAGGCATCACTGGTGACATTTCAAAAGTCCTTATGGATGTAGGGAGCAAGACAAGCTGAAGATACGGGCCCAAGGCATAATAGTCTTAACCGAAACACAGTTGTGTCTGACTCTGCGACCCCATGGACTGTAACCCACCCAGGCTCCTCCATCCATGGAATATTCTAGGTAAGAATACCAGAGTGGGTTGACATTTCCTCTTCCAGAGGAGCTTCCTGGTCCAGGGATGGAACCCAGGTCTCCCCCATGTGGGCAGACTCTTTACTGTCTGACCCACCAGTGAAGCCCAAAGGCGAGTTCTTAACCACCAGACCACCAGGGAAGTCCCTGACTGGAGTAGGTTGCCCTGCCCTCCTCCAGGGGATCTTCCGTATCCATGATAGAACTCGGGTCTCCTGCCCTGCAGGCAGATAACTTCACCGTCTGAGCCACTAGGGAAGCCCAGCCACTGGCAAGGCCCAACATTCAGAAAACTAAGATCATGGCATCTGGTCCCATCACTTCATGGGAAATAGATGGGGAAACAGTGGAAACAGTGTCAGACTTTCTTTTTGGGGGCTCCAAAATCACTGCAGATAGTGATTGCAGCCATGAAATTAAAAGATGCTTACTCCTTGGAAGGAAAGTTATGACCAACCTAGACAGCATATTTGCCAACAAAGGTCCATCTAGTCAAGGCTACGGTTTTTCTAGT
This sequence comes from Ovis canadensis, assembly GCF_042477335.2. Taxonomy (NCBI): domain Eukaryota; kingdom Metazoa; phylum Chordata; class Mammalia; order Artiodactyla; family Bovidae; genus Ovis; species Ovis canadensis. The sequence continues at coordinate 62,466,106 of NC_091261.1, read as the reverse complement.
GGTCATGTATGGATGTGAGAGTTGGACTGTGAAGAAAGCTGAGCACCAAAGAATTGATGCTTTTGAACTGTGGTGTTGGAGAAGACTCTTGAGAGTCCCTTGGACTGCAAGGAGATCCAACCAGTCCGTTCTAAAGGAGATCAGTCCTGGGTGTTCTTTGGAAGGACTGATGCTGAAGCTGAAACTCCAGTACTTTGGCCACCTCATGTGAAGAGCTGACTCATTGGAAAAGACTCTGATGCTGGGAGGGACGGGGGCAGGAGGAGAAGGGGACGACAGAGGGTGAGATGGCTGGATAGCATCACAGACTCGATGGATGTTAGTTTGAGTGAACCCCGAGAGTTGGTGATGGACAGGGAGGCCTGGCGTGCTGCGATTCATGGGGTCGCAAAGAGTCGGACACGACAGACTGAACTGAACTGAACTGAACAGCTTCCTGAATCAGTTGTACACGTGCATGAAACAATCCAGTAGTGAACACAGGAATAAGATACAGTGTTCTTATTTAGGTCTCTGACCTAACTTCATGGAAGTAAATCAATATTTATTTTCTCCCAGGCAGTGGATCCGCACCATCAGTCTATTTGCCTATCTAGGGCTCCGGAATTGGGGTACATTTCTGTCCACTCCCTCCGGACCTACTGTCCTTTGGCCAGGATGCGGTGTTGTGCTGCCATCTGTCTCCGACTGGCGGGGACCTCCGACCGGCGGGGAGAGTGTGAGAGCCGGGGCAAAATCCCTCTCGCCCAAATGCCTGCTCGGTGTGGAAAGGCGCCCGGAGCCTAGGCGGTTGCACTGGACGAATGGCACTACTCCAGCCGGGTTCCCGCCGCCCGCTTTTATTCGCCAGAAGTCGGCTTTCCATTCTCCTGCTCCAAAGGTGCCTTTCCCGCCTTCCGGATCTTTGCGAAGGGAGTGCGGTTTCCGGGCGGCCGGCTTGGCGACCGGAAGCGGAAGTGCTCCCGGGAGGCGTCCGGGTAGTAGCTCGGTGGCTGAGCGCACCATGGAGCACGTGACGGAGGGTTCCTGGGAGTCGCTACCGGTGCCGCTGCATCCGCAGGTGCTGAGTGTCTTGCGGGAGCTCGGTTTTCCGTACATGACGCCGGTGCAGGTACTCGGCATAGGCCCTGGGGGAGGAGGGCCCTCGGTGCCAAGAGGGCAGGTTGGGAAAGGGAAATTCAGAGCTGGGACTTTTTTGTCATGTCGTCTTTCTGCTTCACCGACTTGGGTGATGCCTGGCTGGTTAATGATCGCCAGGCAGAGGCGGCAGGCGGCGGCGCTCCTGTACTAGGGTTTTCATAACAGCTCTCCTCCATCCGCTGTTAGGTGCTGGGACTTAAGTGCCTGGCTCGTATCCTACTCTTAAATTCGTATCTTGCTTTTAAGTACCTGGTTCGTATCCTGGCCCTGCCCTCTGTAGATCTGTGAGACCTTGAGCAAATGACTTAACCTCTCTGAGCTTCATTTCCTTTCCGTGTGAAATGACGAAAATAGTATTACCTAAGAATTGTTGTGAGGATTACCTAAGACAATGTTACGGACCCTCAGTAAATGTAACCTGTTGTCTTGTTATGTGGGCTAAGTGAAGTGTCTTGGTCCAGCTCACTCATTTATTCAAGCAGTTTCTCCAGGACAAATATCAGGTACTCTTTTAGACTGGGGATTTTGCAGTGTTGGTCCCGACTCATGGCCCTTGCTTTTTAATGCAGAAGAGAGAGAAGGGAGTAAAGAAATAAGGTAATTTCAGCTGGTGATCAGTGTTGTGGAGGAGACAGTGACAAGAAAGTACAGGGCAGAAGGTAAGATAAGAGAAGGCCTCTTGGAGGAGGTGTCTTTAAGCTGAAACCTGAATGAGAAGGAGGCCAAGGGATGACTGGAGGCAGGATATTCCAGCAAAGAGAAATGCCAGTACAAGTGGAATGAGCTTGGAGGAACAGAAAGGCCTTTGTGGCTGGGGCATCATGAGTAGCGTAAGAGATGAGCAAATTGAGGGCTGACCATGCAGGGTCTTACTTGTGGGATCTTGTATTTTATTCTGGATGTAGTGAGAAGCCGTCTTACATGGGAGGCTGCAGAAGAGAAGGGCCGTGACTGCTGTGTAGAGAGTGGACTTTAGGGGAGTAAGAGAAGAAGCGAGGCCATCCACTAGGAGGCCGTTGTCAAGTTAGAGGTGATGGTGGCTTGGAATAGAGAGGAGGTTGTGGATATTGAGGAGTCGCTTTTGAGATAGCTTTCGGGTTGCTGAGGGACCAGATGTGGGGGTCAGGAAAGAGGAATCTAGAGGGACCCTGAGGTTTTTGTCTTTAGTGACTGGGTGATTGGTGGTGTCATTTACTAAGGTGAGGAAAGCTGGCAGGGGTAACAGCCTTCAAAGGGAAAATCTAGAGTCCTGTTTTGGAATGTTGAGATGTGTGTAGGCTCCTCAGGAAAGGTGTGGAGGAGGCAGGCAGTGCTGTGTGTCATGCCGTGGGACTGCTGGGCAGAGAGGACCCAATATTTGCCATTAGAGTCCGTGGTCTCAGTGCTGTCCACTGTGGTAGCCACTCACATATGACTATTAAGAACACTTGAAACACGGTGAGTCCAAATTGAGATGTACTCTAAATATAAAAATCTATGATGGATTTTGAGGACTTAGCATGAAAGACAAATGAAAAATATCTCATTCATTTAAAAAATATTGCTTACACATCGAGCCGACAATATTTTGGATGATATTAGGTTAAATAAAATATAAATAAAAATTCATTTTGTCTATTTTTGCTTAAAAATTTATTTATTTATTCATTTGGCTACATCGGCTCTTTGTTGCATCATGCAGGATCCTTCACTGTGGGCACAGACTCCAGAGTGTGTGGGCTTTAGTAGCTGTGGTGTTCAGGCTTAGTTTTTCCACTAACTAAGTGGAACATGTGGAATCTTAGTTTCCTGACTAGGGATCGAACCCAGGCCCCTGCATTGCAAGGCGAATTCTTAGCCACTGGACTACCAGGGGAGTCCCTCTTTTTACTTTTCTTAATGTGGCTACTAGATGAGTATGTGGCTCACATTATATTTCTTTTTTTTTTTTTTAAAGTATAACTGATTTACAGTGTTGTGTCAATCTCTGCTATATAGCAAAGTGACTCAGTTTTATACATAGATACATTCTTTTTTAAATATTCTTTTCCATTATGTTTTATCCCAGGAGATTGAATATAGTTCCCTGTGCTATACAGTAGGACCTTGTTGTTTTTCCATTTCTAAATGTGGTAGGTTGCACCTATCAACCCCAAATTCCCAGTCTGTCCCCTCCCTCCTCCGCTCTTCCTTGGCAACCACAAGTCTAATCTCTTATCATATTTATTTCTGTTGGGCAGCAGTGGTCCATAGCAGAGTTCTCAGTCTGCGCTCTTGATATTTTGGACTGGATAATTCTTTGTTATATGAAATGGCCCTGGGTGTTGTGGGCTGTTTAACAGCATCTCTGGGCTCTACTTATTAGGTGCTAGAAACAAACCACCTCCTGCTTCCCCTACCTCGTCCTGACTACTTACAACATCTCCAGTTACCTTACAGTAACTGCCACATGTTCCCTGAGACTTACTTGTGCCGAGGCAGTTAGGAAAATTCTGCATGTGCTGCAGTGGGTGAGCTCAGGCTCTGAGGACCAGGAGTGGAATCCTGGATGGTGGGGAGGGGGAAACTTTGAAGCCAAGATCTGAGTCGGGTTCAGCTGCTTGTTGCTGCAATCAAAGGGCCAGGGCCCTGGTAAACCTACGGGTTCTCAGTGGTGTTTATAATGAAAGAGCCTGTTTGAATCGTTGTTTTGTGCTATGAGGACAGGAAGGAACCTTAAAACCACTGTCTTCAGCCCCTTCCTGGTCTAGAGGGGAAGAGTAAGCAAGGCAGGGCTAGAACTCAGGACTCCCAACTCCCAGCTCGACTCGCTTCCCCTGCACGCCATCTGCATAGACACCACGCCGTGTTACCTGACCACACTGAGGTCCCTGGTGGTGACTGATCAGAGTCCACTTTGCAGTGGATCCAGTGTGACCAAGGCCAGTGCTGTGTTGCTTGGGCTTTGGGCCTCGTCTGTGGTGTCACAGCATCCCATAACTGGTAATTTGCCATCTATCTTTTCAGTCCGCAACCATCCCTCTGTTCATGAAAAACAAAGACGTTGCTGCAGAAGCGGTGAGTACGTTATGGCAGTGCAGCCTGTTCTCCCGTTTGCCCTCCAGAACGAACTTGGAGGAAAAGCAAACCGCAGCTGCCTCCCCTTTCAGGTCACAGGTAGTGGCAAAACCCTCGCTTTTGTCATCCCCATCGTGGAAATTCTCCTGAGGAGGGAAGAGAAGTTAAAGAAGAGTCAGGTGAGGAGACCAAGCGCTTTATTTTCCCCTAGTCATCAGAGAGGTCACAGTTGAGGAAAAGGCTAGTCAAAAGCTTGAAAAAAGAAGAAAAGTACAGTGTGTCCTCATGACTCGCAGGTTCTGTGTTTATGAATTTGCTGCTCCTTAGTGTGTATCTGTAGCTCCCCAGGCAGCAGTCACCATGCTTTCGTGCTCATGCGGGGCCTTGCCTGGGGCAGTGACACTGATGGCACGTTCCCAGCTGAGCCTGAAGAGGGTGACTGCCTTCTGCTTCCTGCTCTCAGACTGTAAATACGGGTCCTTTTCCTGGTCTACGTACGGGTCCTTTTCCTGGTCTACGTACTGCTGTGATGTGTGTGTGTGTGTGTGTGTGTGTGTGTGTGTGGTGATTTCACTGCTTAAAATGACCCCCAAACATAGTGCCGAAGCACTGCTGAGCATTCCTGAGCGCAAGGAGGCTGTGATGAACCTTACTGAGAAAATACGTGTTACAGAAGCGTCATTCAGGCATGCATGATAGTGCCGTGGCTTTGAGTTCAACGTTAATGAATCAACAGTGTATATTCAATGAGATACCTTTATTTATTTAATTGAAGTATACTTGACTTACAAAGTAAGGTGTCTTTAAACAGACATGTGTGTAAAACAAGCTTATGTACTGTTAGGTTGACAAAAAGATGACCAGAGGCTCGCGGGAACCTAACCTCACTTCCCTAGGAGCCATGGTTCAATATTTGTTAACGTAGTGTTTGGCTGCTTTGTAGAGAACTGACTGTGATTCAGACTACAGCTGACCCTTGAATAACAGGTTTGAGTGGTGCGGGTCCACTTAAGTGCGGGTTTTATCAGCAGTGAGTAACTATAGGTCTCTGCCAATTGATAGTTTAATCCCTCCATGTGGAATGGGGTTACAGAGGAATCAAACCAGTTATACCCTGTTACATGGAGGGCTGACTTTGAATTACAGGCGGATTTTCAACTGTGCTTCCCAGGTGACACAGTGGTAAAGGATCTGCCTGCCAGTGCAGAATATGCAGGATGTTCGGGTTCAGTCCTGGGGTCAGGAAGATCTCCTGGAGGAGGAAGTGGCAACCCACTCCAGTATTCTTGCCTGGAAAATCCAATGGACTGAGGAGCCTGATGGGCTCCTGTCCATGGGGTCACAAAAGAGTTGGACACGACTGGACACAAGTGCTTTTTCGACTCTGCAGAGGCTTAGTGCCCCTAACCACCCCCTGCCACCCCCATCATTCAAGGTTCAGCTCTAGTTGATACGCACTATGGGCACGCACTGTGGAAAAGCCCAGGAAGTGCCCTGGAAACCTTCCTCCATGAGGTGGAGGGTGCTGGTAGTGGAGTTTCAGCTCTGTAAGCTGCAGGCTCCGCTAATCGTGTCCCTTCCTGCCACGTGGTTAGGTGGGCGCCATAATCATCACACCCACGCGAGAGCTGGCTGTTCAGATAGAGGAGGTCCTGTCTCATTTCACGAAGCCCTTCCCACAGTTTAGGTAAGTTGGGGGCAGAGTCCCAAACTTTCAGCCACGGGCTGCAATTCCTCCTGACCTCAGAGACCCTTCTCTCGTTTCAGCCAGATTCTCTGGATTGGAGGCAGGAATCCTGGAGAAGATGTCGCCAGATTTAAGGAGCTTGGGTGAGCTGCCTTGCTGCTTTGCTTGCTCTTGACATTGAACTTGATGCATGATCAAGACCTAACTGGAAACGTCCCCTTCAGTCACTCCCCTCCCTACAAAAAGTTTGTTCTTCCTGCCAACCTCCCATTTTGCTCACTGGTTAATGGTCTTGTCTCTCCCGAGGCGGTCCCTGACCTCGCCTTGAGCCCCAGATAATCCACTTGTCTCCCTGGCATCTGACTGGCATCTCACAGCTTTTGGGAAACATCTAAAACAAGAGCTTGGAATTTTCATCCCTAGACTCGTACCTCATGTGGAGTTTCCTGTTCATCTTTTCCCCTGTGTGCCTCTCCTGAGGTCAGGGAGTCAGCCTTGACTCCTCACCGTCCCCACATTCCTCCTCTCAGTTAGTCATCACCAGATCCTTGGCATTTTCTCTCTGAAGCACATCTCTTAACTGGTCAACTTTCCCATCACCAGCTCTTCTGCTCGTTTCTCCCCTGAACTCCAGTAACTGCTCTTTCTTTCTCTCCTGTGTTTCTTTACCTTTGAAAAAATTAATTGTTTGTTATTTATTTCTGGCTGCTTGGGATCTTGAAGCACACAGGCTCTCTAGCTGTGGTTCGAGGGCTCAGCTTTCCCGCTGGCATGTGGGATCTTAGTTCCCCAACCAGGAATTGAACCCATGTTTCCTGGGTTGCATGGTGGATTCTTAACCATGGACCCCCAGGGAAGTCCATCTGCTGTATGTCTCTACTGTTAGCCCTGGTTATCCACTCTCCATGTAGCCACCAGAGTGCCAGCCAGGTCGTGTCCCTCACTGAAAGCGCTTCAGCGGCCCCTGCTGGCCCTTAGGATGGGTCCTGATGTAGGTGTGGGCACTCTGTGCTGCCGCGGTCTTCCAGTCCGCCCTGCTGTTATGGTGAGCTGGCTTCTCCCAGCTATTGTACGAGCCCGGCTCCTTTGCATCCCCAGGCGGCTCATGAAAGTCAGGGTGTTAGTTAGTTAGTTAGTTAGTCAGAGTCAGTTAGTCTCTGCCGCATTTTACCTTCAGGGCCTAACAAGGAGGAGAGCATACAGCAGGTGTTTACTAAACATTTAGAATAAACATTTGAATACACGATGGCAGTCAGCCTGTGGCATTTTATTGTCCCACTATGAATAATAGTTTGTAATAAGCAGTGATAGATTTTGTGCCCAGTTTGTCAGTGAATTCTTGATAAAGAAAACTTTTCTGAGTGCTCGCTGTGTCCAGCTACAATGGGAGATGCTTTGCAGCGGGGGTCACAAACTCGAGTTCCTACAGGAGTCGGAGGAAAATATAAACCTGTGAAGTGGGGCTGGGTGGGGTTGGGAGAAACTGGCTAGTTTATGCCTGAATACTCATCTCCAGTTGACATATTGCTACAGGACTCTGTATTGCCAGACCCAGTCTGTGTGGGGGGGCACATTTGGCTTTCAGTCTACCAGTTTGTGATCTTTACATAAAATTGTCTCTAGTTCTGTTGACATTCACATTTTATAGATGAGTGACCTGGGGCCTAAAGCAATCGAATAAAGACAGGGTCCTTTCAGTAAAGGCCCGGATAGTAATTATTTTAGCTTCGTCAGTCACACAGTCTGGGTCATTACAGCTCCCCTCTGCTGTTAGTGTGTGAAAGCCTCCAGAGGCAACCCATGAATGAAGGAGGATATGGAGTGACGTGCCAGTAAAATGTCATAGAAACAGTGGAGGCCAGATTTGGCCAAAGGGCGTTTGCTGAGCCCTGCCCTCAATCTCAGCCTGGAACTCAGACCTGTCTCCTCATGGTACAGCCTTCTCCTCCCACTGTGGAGGAGTGGGATTTGGATGACGTCTGTGGGATTTAGATGACGTTTTTGGAAGGATAGGGCTTCCCAGGTGACACAGTGTTAAAGAATCCACCTGCCAGTGCAGAAGGTGCAGGAGACTGGGGTTCGATCCCTGGGTGGGAAGATCCCCTGGAGAAGGGAATGGCAACCCACTCCAGTATTCTTGCCTGGGGAATCCCATGGACAGAGGAGCCTGGTGGGCTGTAATTCATGGGATCGTAAAAGAGTGGGACACTACTGAGCCGTCATGCACGGGGGGATACATCAGTTGTGTTTGGAATCACAAAGGTCCCTGAGATTCACTGAGTGCAATAAATGTTAACTTTCTTTTCCTAGTGGGAACATCATTGTGGCAACCCCAGGCCGCCTGGAGGACATGTTCCAAAGGAAGGCTGAGGGCCTCGATCTGGCGAGCTGCGTGAGGTCCCTGGAGGTCCTGGTATTGGATGAAGCAGACAGGCTTCTGGACATGGGTTTCGAGACAAGGTACTGAAGTTTGGACTTAATGGATGTTGGGTGACACAGGGTGGAAAGGACCCCAAGGTGGAATTCCTTTATCACTTGGTGACTATATCTCTTGTTAGCTGCACGTGAATTTCATATCACTAGGTTGTTTGATCCATCAAATTCTCCCACACTGTTTAAATTTCAGTTGTTCTTTGATGCATTTTCCTTCATGGCTCTTTAAAAGTTTTTGTGTGTTTCAAAGAATTAAATAGCTTTATTGGGATCCAATTCATATGTTACACAGTTTGCTCAATTAAATAGTGTGCAGCTCAATAGTTTTTAGTCTCAAAAAGTTTTGTTTTAATTGCACTCTTTTAATTGTCCTCCCATTATAAGAGTTCACGTATATGTTTATATTGAAGAAACGTTGGGAAAATAAGAGTATAAAGAAGAAATAGAGATCACCCATAGTCTCATCTTCCAGTAATAGCTACTGCAAATATTGTTATGGTTTCCAGTCTTCTAAAATACCTGTTTAGTATCATAAAACACCCTTTGTTCCTTATGCTGATAAGTAAGGGGTTAAGATGAGCCCTTCTCTTTTTAGCATAAACACCATCCTGGAGTTTTTGCCCAAGCAGAGGAGAACGGGTCTTTTCTCGGCCACTCAGACCCAGGAGGTGGAGAACCTGGTGAGAGCTGGCCTGCGGAACCCCGTGCGCATCTCGGTGAAGGAGAAGGGCGTGGCGGCCAGCAGCACCCAGAAGACCCCTTCCCGCCTGGAGAACCACTACATGGTGAGCATGCGCCGACCCCTGCCAGCCAGTGACGACGAGGGCTGTGGTTCACAGTGATGTTTACTGAGATTGAAATTTGCCAACAATGGTTCTAAGCGTTCTCACAAAAATTCAAAAGGTGAAGTGAAGTGATAGGTGTATTAACTTGATTATGACAGTCATTTCACTGTGTGTATGTATGTTAAGTCATCACATCGTACACCTTAAACGTATATGACTACATGTATATATTTTTACTATATAAATGTGCTTAAATATACAATTTTTATTTGCCAATTGTACCTCAGTAAACCTGGAAAAAAGTAGAACCAGTATTGTTAGTCAAAGCAGTTTACTGAAAAAATTACCAGTTTTTTTTGACTCGTACTACTTTCAATAAGCTTAATTCCATTTTTCTTTGAAATGATCAGCTATAAGAATTGTTTGAACAGCTTATTAGATTTTTAAGTAAGTTTTTACTTAATTGAAAAATGATTTTCAAGTGCTTTTTTCTTAACTTTCACTGTCTGTATGTTTTATCAATATGATGATACACCATGTTCCCACTAATATATGTTAACTCTTAGCAGTTAAAACAAAAAGCAAGCAAAAATTAATAATGATGAGTGCTCTGTGGATTAGCTTTCAGTTTTCTAGGTAACTGAGTCTGTAAAATGATACCCTGAGGCACATTTGCAAGTGCAGCATTTGGGGCACGGCAGGGATACATGGTATATGTGATGATACTTGTCATTCAGCAAGTAAATGAATAAGTAAGTTAACATGGGCATAACTGTGTTTTAAGCATACTCTCCAGGGATGGTGTCCTTGGGCCTCCTACCCCCAAGTGATCAAACTTTTTGACACGTGCATGGGGTGTGCTGGGTACAGGCATGGGACACACTGGGTTCCTGGGCCGTCAGTATGAGCCTGAGTTAGAGAAGGGCACAGCCAGACAAGCAGCTCAAACACAAAATCTAATGATAGACTCTCTGAAGGAGCCTTTTTGGGTGACAGTGTTCCGCTCTGGAACCTAAATGCTTGGTGTGTTTATTTTGCAGCTGAGAGTTGCTCAGTTCTTCCCTGGTGGCTCAGATGGAAAAGCGCCTGCCTGCAATGTGGGAGACCCAGGTTCAATCCCTGGGTCGGGAAGATCCCCTGGAGAAGGAAATGGCAACCCACTCCAGTACTCTTGCCTTGAAAATCCCATGGACGGAGGAGCCCGGCAGGCTACAGTCCATGGGGTCGCAAAGAGTTGGACGTGACTGAGCAACTTCACTTTCACTTTCTTTCAATTTGTAGCAGTAAATCCTAGCTGCTGCTGCCCTTCCTCACCAGGCAACGGGAGGGCTTTTTGGAATGTGATTGCTAGTAGTGAGTCCCCTCCTTTTGTCCTCTCTGGTCACTGGCTCAAGCCAGGAGGCATCTAGAGAGGATGGTCAGCCAGGGTGGCCAGGCCAGTGTCCCTGCTTGACAGGGCACCTCTATATCGTCAGCCAGGGAACAGTGTTTTTCTTTTGGCCAGGGGGGCTCCCCAGCTCCTGAGCACGGTGACGTGTTTGCAGAGAAAGTGGGCCATTTCCAAACCAGTGTCCCTGGTGCTGTGGACTGTAAGGGCGAGGAGGTTGCCGTTCGTTGTGTCAGTTCTTGGAGGGTCTGGGGGTAGGCGGGTCAAGGCAAAAGAGTGTGCAAATCAGAAAACTGCCTCTGGTGCAGCTGTCAGGAGGATGTTTTTGAAATCAGACCGGGGGTATTAGACTTGGTGCTGCTGTTTCCGCTTGCAGCCAGGCTGGTAAAGTTGGGCAGCCGGCTCTTCCTAGGGGAGAGAGGAGGCCGTGGACGGTGAGGTGGTTAAGAGCAGAGGCACAAGGGCACGGCCACCCCGGTGCGCAGCTCGGCTTTGTCCCTTCCTAACTGAACCAGGTGGACTGACAGTTCATCACCAGTAAAATAGGGGCTCAGGGAGCACCCACTTCATAGGGTTGCTGTGAGGGTTGGTTTATTAAAACACATGACGGTTTTAGGCCAGTGCTTAGTACATACTAATAAATTAGCTTTGGAACCCACTGTGGCTGCTGTTGCATTCTGCTCTTTTGCATTCATTTAAGCAACTGCATTTAGAAATGTCCGAGTGTTTGAGAAAGAAATTCCAAATTGAGGATTTGGTTTTAATATTAATAAAAATAGGGGGAAATGCATTCAGGTGGATTTACATGTCTTTAATTTGGGAGTCTGAAAGGAGCTCCAGTCTGTCTCCATGGAGGTCTGTGAAGTAATTCTGTGCAGTCCGTTCTGGGAATCTGTGTTCATCTCAGAGCAGTGATTTCTGAACATGGCCGTGCCTCAGAATCTCACGGGCGCTGTTAAATAACACTGACCCTTGGGTCCAATTCCAGAGCTGCGATCTGTGGTCTTTAGCCTGTATCTGAGGACCTGTATTGTATATTGTAAAGCCCTCCCCTGGAGATGGTGTCACGGCCGGCATGGTGCGGGTTGGCATGTTGGGGTTTGGGAGGTACTTACTGCACTGAGTGACTCGCTGTCCTCAGTTACATGATTACGTGATATAACATGTGACAGCAGCAGGGGCTGATGTTCTGAGCTCAGTGGACTGAGTAACATCCTGGTGGAAGTCTTCCTCTTCATGGAGGCAGTTAGAGTCCTTAAAATTTAAGGCCCAAACTGAAAATAGTTGTGGGGTTGTTTTTATTGTCAGCAAATTTGTCTTTATCGGTTTTCCTTTTTATTTCGCAGGTCTGTAAGGCAGATGAGAAATTTAATCAGCTGGTACATTTTCTTCGAAACCATAAGCAGGAGAAACATCTGGTCTTCTTCAGGTAATCCTTCTGGGGTTCAACGTGCATGTGCTTGTAGTCTTCAGTTTTGGAATTCCTTTTAGGTTGCTTCTCTGTTAGAAGTGTGTTTAACTGCAAGTGGCTGAAGACCCAACTTCTGCAGCTCAAGCAGGAAGGGTTTATTTTTCTCCTGTAAAAAGGAGTCCAGAGGTAGGCAGTTCCTAACATTGGTTTCTGTCTCAGCAACATCAAGGCCAGTGTTTCTGTGAGTGTCTTGGCCTTTCCTTCCTGTAGGTCAGCTCTAGTTTTGAGATGACCGCTTTGACACCCCCTGTCACATCTGTACCGGAAGCAGATAAAAGAGGAAAGGCAGGGGGAAGGGCAGTACTTACTATATTTGACTCTTAATCAGAAAAGCAAAAGGCTTTCCCAGACAACACCTGCCCCTGACCCTGGCTGACTTCTGCTTTCATTGCATGAGCCAAAGATGGGTCACCTGGCAGCCCCTCACTGTGAGAGGTGGATAAATGAGTGGGTAGCTGTCCCAGCCTCTGCAGTAGCGGGAGATGAGGGAGGAAGTGGTTGGGATGCTGTTTAATCAGCCAGCCTAGTGTCTGCCATGCTGGGGTATGTCCTGTTGTCAGAGTGCATGCATTCTTGGGCTGTTTTTTCCTCCATATATACCCACAGTGGTGTTTTTTGGCATACCCAAAGGATTTCATGTTTCTTTTCCACCCATCATTTCACCTGCAGTAACTATATTGACCCATAGTCAGAAATACAACCTGGTTCTCTCTCTCTGTCTCACACACACGCACACACGCAATTGAAACAAAGATTTCACAGAACTGCACTTGACTAGGTGGGAGGCATTCTGATGCTTTCTTTTCTGTTCTGCTCTGATTTTTTAAAAATGCTGGTTCAGACTCACCAAATTGATTTTAGGACCCACCAGATTACTTTCAAGATCTGTGGGTTGTGGCCGTTGGTGTGTAAAAACTGCATCCTTATATATGACGTGACTCGTGGAAAACTGGGGAACTCGGCAGTAGTCACTAGGCATGGATCTTTAAACATTTTTTATTTTGGCTGTGTTGGGTCTTTGTTACAGCACATGGCCTTTCTTTAGTTGCGGCAGGCAGGCTTCTCTTACTGTGGTGCAAGGGCTCAGTTGCCCCATGGCATGTAGAATCTTAGTTCTCGGACTAGGGATCAAAGCCCCTGTCCCCTCCCCCAGCACCTGCGCCTGTGTGGAATACTATGGAAAGGCTCTGGAGGCCCTGGTGAAGGGTGTGAAGATTATGTGCATTCACGGAAAGATGAAATACAAGCGCAATAAGATCTTCATGGAGTTTCGCAAATTGCAGAGGTGGGTTGGCTTCCCTGGAGGTGGCAGATCTCCAGCCTCTCTGCTCTTCTGCACGTTGCTCTGCCTCTAGACCTTCTTGTGTGTTGGAACCCTCTTCCTTCTCTAACCCGGTTATCACGTCTTCTCCCCCTGCCCTGAGCCCGTTACGCTTTGCTGCACTGACTTCCTTGTCAACTTCTCTGTTCAGTTGTAAGCTCCATAAGAACGGGAACCTGTGTGGTATGTTCATTCTTGGATTCCCCACTATCTGGCCCAGGTCTGGCCCAGGGTTTGGTAAGCTGTTTGTTGAATGAATGGATGGACAGAGCGGATGGGAGAAACCCATTGAAGGTTCCGGGTTGACTACACTATAGGAAAGCTGTGTCTCTGGAGACTGTAACTTGACTTTGTGCATAGATACACTTTTCTGTTTTTCTTGATCACTGAAAAGATCAGTGATCTTATTGATTCTGGCTATATTAAAAACAATCTTTTAGGCAAAGTGATAGACTTGATGATTACACCTCAGTATGAGAGGGAAAATTTCATTTTTTTTAATGGCTGCAAAGGATTAGACCAAATAGTGTTTTTTGTTTTTTTTTTCCTTCCCCAATCAAAATATGCTAGTTAAAAAATCTTTTCATTATTTTTCATCCATCTTTTCATTATCTCCCCACCTCTTTACAAATTTCACTGAGAACTTGTGAAGTCCTAGAGATTCTTGGGAGGAAGAAAAATAAAAATGTTATTACTATATATTTGCTTCCATGAGATTCTGCCATCTGTTTTTACTGTCATCATCTTCAAATTAGTAACAGCTGCTTGATGGTGGGGAAATGGTGGTCTCCTTACTCAGCTGGTGTTTTCTTATTTTCTAGTGGGATTTTAGTGTGCACTGACGTGATGGCCCGAGGAATAGATATTCCTGAAGTAAACTGGGTCTTGCAGTATGATCCTCCCAGTAATGCCAGGTACAGAGAACGTTACTTGCTCCGTCTAGGAATCTAGTCTAACGAAACAGGAATCGTGAGGAAGGTAAACATAATGATGGTTGTCAAAACATGAAATAGCAAAAGTCGGGGAACTGGTGCGTCATCACTGATAGGTCAGTAGTGATGCTGTACTGTATTTTCAGATACCTTTTAAAAGTTCTTGCAGAAATGCACATGAATAGAGTGTTTAAAGGAAAAATATACTGCTGCTGCTGCTAAGTCGCTTCAGTCGTGTCTGACTCTGTGCGACCCCATAGACGGCAGCCCACCAGGCTCCCCCATCCCTGGGATTCTCCAGGCAAGAACACTGGAGTGGGTTGCCATTTCCTTCTCCAATGCATAAAAATGAAAGTGAAGTCGCTCAGTCGTGTCCGACTCTTAGCAACCCCATGGACTGCAGCCTACCAGGCTCCTCCATCCATGGGATTTTCCAGGCAAGAGTACTGGAGTGGGGTGCCATCGCCTTCTCCTACATATGGAGATTTCAGTTATTCTGAGAGCAAGCATATATTTTTAGGAAATGCCTCCGAACATAGGAAAATGCCTGTAAATACAAACTCTTAAGCAATACTTGTTAATTCTGGGTGGAGTTAGGGGTTAGACTCAAATCACTTACATTTTCTCTTTTATATTACTTTTCATTGTTTCCCAAATTTTCCGCTGGGACCACGTCTTCCTACCTGTATCATCAGATGGGCATAAATTTACAAGTTTTATAGTTGACATTAAATGTCTAAGAGATTGCTCTCTGGTCTGCAGTGTGTATATTTAATCACCAGTTCTTCTCCAGCACTAGTAAGTGGCAGAGTTGGGACTGAGCCGTGGAGTCGGGCGGCTCCTGGTGTCATTTTAGGCGCGTCAGCTGCGTGGCCAGAGGCCAGTGCTCTGCTGAGCTGTCAGGTGGTGACTGTCCCCGCCCCGTGTCATTCCAGTGCCTTCGTGCATCGCTGTGGCCGCACGGCCCGCATCGGTCATGGCGGCAGCGCGCTCGTGTTTCTCCTTCCCATGGAAGAGTCGTATATCAACTTCCTTGCAATTAACCAAAAAGTAAGCTCTCTTCCTTTTTTCTGTGGAATTCCCAAAGCCAGGGTAGTTGGAAAAGTTCTTTTCCAGAAAGTGGTCCGGAATGTAGGTTGGGGCTGGGCTGGCGGTGTCAGTGTGGGAACCTGTCTGTAGCTTTATAAAAGGCTGTGGAGAGGCTCTGGGGTCCACTGCTGGCCCCAGCTGAGCGTCATTACTTGGGAGCACAGACCTATGTTACCATATTTTCCAACCAGAAATCAGGATTGTTATGTAAAATCTGATTTTAAACTTTGCTTTAGAAAATTTAAAATACTTTCTGGACCAAGTCAAATACTTGGTTTGGATCTGGGCTTCAAAACCTCCACTGGATAAGATTAAAATGAGTGGTTTTGCCTTTGATTTTACTGGCACTGGTTCTGATGGGGTAGCCTTGGGCGGGAGGTGCTCCCAGCCAGAAGTGACGATGTGGTCCCTGTGCAGTGCCCCCTGCAGGAGATGAAACTCCAGAAGAACACAGCCGACCTCCTTCCAAAGCTCAAGGCCATGGCCCTGGCCGACAGAGCCGTGTTTGAGAAGGGCATGAAAGCTTTTGTGTCATACGTTCAGGCTTACGCCAAGCATGAGTGCAACCTCATCTTCAGATTAAAGGGTAAGTTTGATTTGCTCACCATCTGAAACATTTGACGGTTTTTACAGGTATTACAAATATGAAGGGCTTTCCAGGTGGCGCTGGTGGTAAAGAACCTGCCTGCCAATGCTGGAGACATAAGAGACATGGGTTGGATCCCTGGGTTGGGAGCATCCCCTGGATGAGGAAATCACAACCTACTCCAGTATTCTTGCCTAGGGAATCACATGGACAGAGGAGCCTGGTAGGCTACAGTCTATGGAGTCACAGAGTTGGACACCACTTAGCAGCTGAGCACCTGTGTTGAGCACAAATATGAAACTGCTTTGTCTTAGGTCCATGTCAGGGTTAATGTTTTCCAAGCACTTAAAAGAAAGTCTTTCTGGGACTTGCCTTGCCTGGACTCTGAGCTTCCATTGCAGGGATTAAGGGTTCGATCCCTGGTCAGGGAACTAAGATCCTGCATGCTGTGTGGCATAGCCTCCCCAAAAATAAAAATAAGTCTTCCTTGGGTTTGACTAGGTACTGGCTGTGAGTATTCTTTTAGTAAAAATGTAATTATTTTAATTCTAATTAAAATGAGTCCATCAGATCACACAGAAAAAAATTACATTGCTGTGAATATTCTATTGGTTGATGCTTACAGTCCTGTTTTGGGTGTGCTAACTCTTGATGTTTTGGTTTAATCAGATCTTGATTTTGCTAGTCTTGCTCGAGGTTTTGCCCTGCTGAGGATGCCCAAAATGCCAGAGTTGAGAGGAAAGCAGTTTCCAGATTTCGTGCCTGTGGATGTCAACACAGATACCATTCCATTTAAAGACAAAATCAGAGAAAAGCAGAGGCAGAAGCAATTATTGGAGCAGCAGAGAAAAGAGAAAACAGAAAATGACGGCAGAAGAAAATTCATAAAAAATAAAGCTTGGTCAAAGCAGAAGGCCAAAAAGGAAAAGAAGAAAAAACTGAATGAAAAAAGGAAAAGGGAGGAGGTAAAGATGGCAATTTTTAAAATTAAATACTTAGAATTCTGAACAAATCTCACGGAAGTGTAGTATATTGTGCCTTTTAGTAGGAACTGCATAGGACTCCCAGATTTTCGTTCTCTCTTGGTGGCTTGGGTTGGGGAACGTGCTGTTTGTGAAAGCTGATCTAAGAGCACGTAGTTCCCGACTGATTACAAAGTGCTGGTTTGGGGCTTCTCTGGCGGTCCAGTGGTTAGGACTCTGCGCTTTCACGGCTGAGGGGCCCAGGTTCAGTCTCTGGTTGGGGAACTAGAATTCCACAAGCCTCCTACAGCGGCCAAAAAACCCCCCAAATTTTGCTGGTTTCACTTAGAACACTGTTGCTGAGAAATTCAGTAGCTTGTTGGTCTCTTGTGCACTCAGGGTTCTGATGTGGAGGATGAAGACATGGAGGAACTTCTGAATGACACGAGGCTCTTGAAAAAGTTAAAGAAAGGCAAAATTACTGAAGAGGAATTTGAGAAGGGGCTGTTGACAAGTGGCAAAAGGTCAACGAACAAAGCAGATTTGCAGATCTCAGATGTGGAAGATGATTGCTGATTCCCACCCCTCAGGTGAAACGCACAGGAGTGGGGAATGCGGGGAGCCGGCCCCCACTCGGCAGACAGCTCGAGCTTCCTTCTGTGGAACATCAGAACTTTCAGCAGCTGTCAGGGAGCTGCTGTTGCAGAAACGGCAGATGTGAGGGGTTTCATGCTCGTGAGCATTTCACTAAAAACATACCAGCCTTGAAGTCTAAGAGAAGAAAACGTAAATTTACATAACTGTAAATAATAGATGTCAATATTTATTTTGATGGGTTACTTAAAGAGCTCATTTTTTGGTGGGTATTTTATACTTATTAAAACTTATTTAATATAAAGCTACTGAAGTAGATTTGATTTAAGAGCTTTTAAAAGTTCCTCAGTGTTTCCCAGCTCCTGATCTCCTTTCCCTGGGTGTCTTTACCTCTGGACCCTCAGTTCTCTGTTTGATATACTGCACTGAACACCCACAAAGCCCGTAGTACCATTTTATTGGTGAGTATGTGAAAAAGCAGCAGCAAGTCATTCTGGGAAAGAAAATGATTACACCTCCTATTGAATAAACTGTAGTTCTAATTGACTGTGCCTTAAGTACGTGAAGGTGGCTGCCTAGTGTCTTTACCAAGATGGACGGTACATCTAGTGTCAGAGCCCTCTGGCTGGGCCAGGGTCAGCTTGAAGTGCAGTGCAACGCCATATCAAAATCTTTCATGTAATTTATTTGAAAAGATGCTGAGTTTGTTCCCAAGAACAATTTTAAAAAGCTGTTCAGGACCCAAATATGTTTCAAGTCACATCTTTTCCAGATATAGAATTTTAAGTTTGCAAATATTCTGGAAGGCGTCTTCATAACTGATGAGCCATGCAGGATACTCCGGCCAAAGAGGCCATTAATACCTGTTCTTGGGTTCTTGCAATAGTATCCACTCTCTTTGCCTTGATTCTTTTGTGGAGATGACAGCCCTCAGCTTGTCTTCACCGCTGGGAGCCTGAGTGTTGCCTGCCTTTTTCATCCAGCACTGCGTGGAGCCTGGTCCTGGGCAGCTGCTGGTTACTGGAAGGGCACCTGGCTGTAGTTTGGACCGCTGCCCTCTCGGGCCTGCTTGTCTTTCATGGATGCTTTTGGCAAATCAGTCTAGAATGTGCGGAAGGTGAAGGGAGGGAGAGTGGGCACATCTTCATCCATCAGTCAAAGAGCCAATAATCTTATATTCCTGGAAACTGGACATGAATGAAAGTGTCTGGAAATATATGGAAACCATAAGAGCACAATTTAGGTTGGGCTTTAGAGGAACCATGAATGCATTTTAGATGGGACTGAAATGAATAAAAAATTTCCGAAGAGTTAGGATTTTAAGTCCTTAGTCCATAAAACTTCAGAAAAAACTATTCAGTTTTGGCCTGGCTCACTGAGGGGCCAAGAGACTACTCCCCATATCCGACGTCCAGCAGCAGGAAAGGACCCGGTGTTTACAGGTAGAGCTTGATGAGTTCATCACTGACGGCCGAGGGCGTCAGCACCCCCAGGTCTGTAAACAGCAGCGTGATTAAGGAAGGGGAGGTGTAGTCGACCCACGGGTGCTCCTCTCTGAGGTCCTGTCCAGTCTGTACAGACTTCAGAGTATCCGCCTTGTACTGAGGAGACAGGAAGCCAACGTTAATCTGCCCCACAGATTGAGGGCTCTGAACTGGTGAGGCCTTGGCCTGAGCAACTGAGGTGCTCCTGCCTGAAAGTGCCCGCTGGAAACGGGGAGGCCAACTGTGTTGCACACTGGCCAGGGGACTGAGTGTGGCTTGGGTCAGCCAGGTCATTAGAGAAAGCCTTAAGCCATGTGTCCCGTGAGTGTGCTGGAGTAACCCCTCCAGACCTCTGAAGACAACTGTTAGAGCATTTATAGAAAGCTAAATGCTAGGTGCTGTGCTAAATTCCATGGATTATCTCTGAAGCATCACAACCCCTGTACAGATAACTGAAGTTCATAAACCTTACAGTGAAAGGACCTGCCTAAGATCACATGGTTAATAGGTGATGGAGATGGCAGGTGAGCCCAGAGAGCTGACCCAAAACTTTATTTATTTTTTTGATCCAAAACTTTAGACTATTACCTACCTACTTTCCCTGCCTGCTTGGCCTGTATCTAGTGCTTAAGTGAGAGACAAAAGACAAATTCTGGGGACAAGTTAGACTGTTCAACAACCACCAATTTATCTTTGTATCCTGTATATTAGAAAAAATAGCAATGTGAAGTGAAAAACTTACTGGAACATTCTTAGCACTGCATTTTTTCAAAGGTTTCAGTTTAGACTCAAATACCCCTTATAATATGTAAAACTCTTGCCTTAAACTTATCTGGGACATCTTGCTGGTTTAGTGGGAAGAGTCGTACAAACTTGAAACTTTCCGCAACAACATAAAATGGCTTGTTCTGTGCTTTGGCGCACACGGCCATCTGGTTAGTTCCAATCTGGGAAGTCAGAGAACAGTGGAGAAAGGTGAGATCTTATAGCACATCTGTAGTGGAAGCAACAGAAAGTCTATGAGTGAACGTAATACATGTACTTCTGGCTTTGGAATTAAAGAGGATCTTTTAAAAAACAAAGCAACAGCTATTTCTCCCAAGATCTACAAATGGCCAATAAACACGAAAAGATGCTCAGGAGTCTTAGTCATTACAGAAACACAAGTCAAAACCACAATTAGACACTGCGTCACACCCACTAGGATTATTCATCACTAAGTCCTGTCCAACTCTTGTCTCCTAGCTTGCTCAAACTCATGTCCATTGAGTCGGTGATGCCATCCAACCATCTCATCCTCCGTTGTCCCCTTCTCCTCCTGCCTTCAATCTTTCCCAGCATCAGGGTCTTTTCCAATGAGTCGGCTCTACCCATCAGGTGGCCAAAGTATTGGAGCTTCAGCATCAGTCCTTCCAATTAATATTCAGGGTTGATTTCCTTTAGGATTGACTGGTTTGATCTTGCTGTCCAAGGGACTCTCAAGAGTCTTCTCCAGCACCACAGTTTGAAAGCATCAGTTCTTTGGTACTCAGCCTTTGTGGTCCTATCTGTACATGACTACTGGAAAAACCACAGCTTTCACTATATGGACCTTTGTCAGCAAAGGGATGTCTCTGCTTTTTAATATGCTGTCTACGTTTGTCATAGCGTTTCTTTTCAAGAGCAAGCGTCCTTTAATTTTGTGGCTACAAGTCACCATTTGCAGTGATTTTGGAGCCCAAGAAAATAAAATCTATCACTGTTTCCACTTTTCCCCCATCTATTTGCCATGACGTGATGGGACCAGATGCCATGATCTTAATTTTCTGAAGGCTGAGTTTCAAGTTAGGATGATTATAATAAAAACAAAAAAGTACTGGCAAGGATATAGAGAAACTTTGAATCCTTATGTGTTTCTGATGGGAATGTAACATGATGCAGCTGCTGGGGAAAATAGTTTGGCAGTTCCTCAAAAAGCTAAACACAGAAATACCATATGACCCAGCAATTCCACTCAAGTATATACGCTGAAGAATCGAGAACAGAAACTCAAATAAGTAATTGTACACCTATGTTATTAGCAGCATTAGCCATAACAGTCAAAAGGTATTAATCAACAGCTGAATGGATAGACACCTCTGGTCCAACCATTCATTGGTACATTATGCAGCCATACAAAGGAATGAAGCACTGATACCTGTACAGTATAAGTGAGCTTTG